>NC_065449.1:214130725-215380725 GCF_917563875.1 Diabrotica virgifera virgifera
CTTGCACGTCTAATGAGAATCGGGCTTTATTGTCCGCATTTGCGACAGGAGCTGAAATCATGAGAGCAGCCGACCCTTTTTTCGAAAGAAAAATCTTGTGGAACTACGAATGGCGGGGTAAATAATCAGAAGTCCGATTACTGAGTCTGATATGTCAGACACCGATGTGAGAGGTATAAATAAAAAGCTATATATAGTCGGCGATAAACACGGACACAACTGGCTAGTGATTTTAGTAAATAGTTTTGCCAATTTGGTAAAACTGGCGAAAAAATAATTACTAAATACTACTAGTGTACTAGTAGAACTAGAATATGATGCGGCTGTGTTTTCGTTTTGCAACGAAATTGAAAATTATTCATTTTTGAATTACTAAATAGTTACTAATTTTGACAATTTTGGCAAAATTGGCCAAAAACAAAAAAATTATCAACTAAAATCACTAGCCAGTTGTGTCTGAGTTTAGCGAACCGACTATATTTTAAATATTGAATTAAATTTTTTTCATCAAAAATATGTACATGCAAATATTAAAAAACAATGTTTTCCTTTGATTTATATGATTTTTAGTAGAAATATGTTGTAAAATAATTTTGTTCAATAAAATAATTTTGTTACAGAAAAATAAATATCGAGATGATACTGAATAAATATAATGAATATAAAATGCAAAAAATTCAGTTAATATCTCTATCTCATCTCAGGGATTTATTATGGGTTAGTAAAAGGTGATCCAGTTATTCATGAGCATTAAAACAACCTATAACTACAGTGGAACCTCGATTATCCGTCTCTCCATTAACCGTCACCTCTGTTAACCGTCAGGGTCCGTACATAAGTTGTATTGAGTACATAAGAAAAAATTTGAGTCATCAATTAATTTTTTTAGCATTGCGATAAGCCAAACGAAATTCACTGAAATGTACAATGCGGTAACAAATGAAGTTATGGCTGAATCAACTGTTTTGTTTTCGTTGCCTAAAAATGACTTAAAGGAATGGTTAATTTGTGATGAGGACGCAAATGGCTATCGATACTGACAGATGATGGAATAGTTGAAATGGCAAAACAGAGGCTGACGAAACAGCTTCAGAAGCTGACAAAAACTTGGAATTTGACAGTGGCGATGTCGATGATGCTTTGCAACTGACAAAGATTTGTCTAAAAAGCTAGAGAAGCTGCATCACACATGCAACCATTCATCAAGTGGTATTCTCGACAAGAAGAATCCAATAAAGTAGATTGCATGATTTTACGCCGATTAAAAAATTCAGCCCTTGCAAAATGTGAAGCATCAGTAAAACAAACAAAGATTTCAGAATATTTTAAACCAAATTCGACAATATTAACACGAACACAAATTCCTCTTATTGTATTATCAAACATAACAAACAAATAAAATTTGAGAGTTGTATTATCAATTTTAACTTTTTTTAATGTTCTGTTAACCGTCTTTTCGATTATGCGTCATACCCTTGGTCCGGTGCCCTGACGGATAATCGAGGTTCTACTGTACAATTATTTATTGAACATAAAATGAAAAACAGAAAATAGGGGAATTGCAACAAAATATAAGAAAATGTTTAATGACTATTGAAACTATTAACTATAAAATAAATATAAAGTACTGTTAAGGCTTAAGAGACCTAACTTATCACATATATGTATACAGGGTGTCCCGGAAAATAGTGCGTTCCTTAAAGGTATAGGTAAAAGGCACCATGTAGAACAAAAAACTCTTATAACATTTTTTTCTAAATTCAACCTTTTGACCAAAAAACTATAAAACATTTTGGAATGCAAATTCAAATCTGGCAACTCTGTGAAGTACAAAAATCTAAACGTAAATAGTCCCATGTTTAGTAAACAGATAATTTGGAAGAATCCTGTTTAGTGTCAACGCCGAAAATGTTTTTGAATCGTGTGTTCATGAGTAATATTATATGTTAATTATTTATGGCAGATCAATAAATAGTGGAGTCAATGAAGGTGGATATGAGTTATTACCTCAGATTTCGTTGAACCTCCATCGATTTTCATAAAAATTGGTGAGTGGTTAAAGGATACCTCAAGGAACAAAGGTGACATAGTGCCAACTTGCGCTTTTTGCATTTTAGGGGTGAGATACACCCCTTTTTTAAAAATTATTTTTTAGATTTCTGAAAGTGCAGTCACTGTAAGTTTTCACTTTCTATTTTGTTGAACCTTCATCGATTTTCATGAAAATCGGTAAGTAGTTAGAGGATACCTCAAGCAATAAAAGATATATAGCATCAACTTGCGCTTTTGCATTTTAGGGGTGTAATACACCCCTACTTTTTAAATTGTAAAAAATGCAGATTTCCGCATTATGGCGCAAGTAATCTCGTTTAATTAAGAAAAATAAATATTTTTTTTATATTTATGTGCATGAATTACATTTTTTTTTAATTTTTCAAACCTTATAGCAACCAAAAATTCGAAAATTAACAAGTCGAAAATCACGAAAACCTTATTCTTCTATATTTCTGAAAGTGTAGTCACTGAATGTTTTCACTCACGATTTCTTTGAACCTTCATCGATTTTCATGAAAATTGTTGATTAGTTAGAGGATACTTCAAAAAACAAAAGTGATATGGCACCAAGTTGCGCTTTCTGCATTTTAGGGGTGAAATCCACCTTTTTTTTTTAATGATAAAAATGCAGATTTCAGCATTCTGGCTCAAGCAATCTCGTTTAATTAAGTAAAATAAATATTTTTTTACATTTATGTGCATGATTTATAATTTTTATTAATTTTTTAAACCTTATAGCAAAAATCAGAAAATTAGCAAATCGACAATCACGAAAAAAATTAATCTTTTATATTTCCAAAAAGGCAGTCACTGAAGGTTTTCACCCCTGATTTCGTTGAACCTCCATCAATTTTCATGAAAATTGGTAAGTAGTTAGAGGGTACCTCAAGAAACAAAAATGATGTGGTACCAACTTGCGCTTTTATCCTGGGGGTGGATGTTACCCCTTCTCATGGGTAAACACTATTTTATTAAAAATAACCCCATAATTAGATAGAGGAGAAAATTCTAAGCAAACTTTCTTTTATCAAGTTTATAAATTTTTTATTTAAATAATATTTCATAATTTAATAAAATATTATTGGTACAGTAAAACCTGACAATAACGGCCACTAAAAATAGAAAACAATTGGCCGTTATAGAAATGTGGCCGCTAATGCTAGGTTTCCTTTTCCACAAATACATAAAATATAATTGAAAATTTATTTATTTTAGTAATTAAAGCAAATCTAATTAAATATAATTCTACAAACAAACGGAACATACTAAAACTAAATTCAATTTACTACAATATAAAACAATATCTATACGAAAAAACAACTACAAGAAAAACAGAATTTTTGTTTGTTTTACATTTTTTTAGATAAACGAAACATACTAAAACTAATTTAATATAGGTAATACATAATATAAAACAACATACTATAGCAACTACGAAAAATACGCTTATCACTAAAGTATCGTCGTGCTTCCATGCTATATTCAACAAAACCAACTTGGTAGGGCCTTTAAGTAAATATCGCAAATCACTTTGGCTGATTTTGTCTGCATATATATTATGTTTGAGGAATCCCTTTTTTTTTGTGAGACTGGATATAGGACATTTCTCAAGTATGAATTCACATTCATGGTATATCGTTGCTATACAGGGATAATAATCTGTGCAATGTTATGGTACAGGCTACGTTAAATATGAAGTAAATGTGGAAGATATACACTGGTTATTCATTTCAATTTAATTTGATTGTTTTTTAATCGTTTACAATATTTAAAATAATTAAAGACATAAAGTTAGGGATTTCAAAAATAAATTCAGTTCTCACTGGCAGGGTGGGAAATAATAAAGTGCCATACAATAGCATTTCATTACAATGCTCATTACAGACATTACAGGCTGCTCCGTTTGAGAAAACTCATTCTCTCAAACTTTGAGAAAACACTCATTCAGTTTCGACCAACCCTGTATTAGCTAAAATTAAACGTTTTGCTAGATTAATAATTTTTAACAATAATAGATTATATTAAAAATCACTTGAACATAAATTGATTTTCTGATGTCAAATCACTACAATTATACAGGGGGTGAATATTGCTATGAAATTTGAAAATAAAAACGTAATTATCTTTTAAACTACTTCGTATAACATCACAAAACCTGATATTTTAAGAAATAAAACATAGAGGAGAATCCAAAAATGTAAAAATATACAGGGTGTTCCATTAAACAAAAGATAATTTTGTTTCACCCTGTCAATATGGGTGGCCCTGTATATTTGGAAATGTATTTAAATTCTGATATTATCTATGCCCCAATCTCACCTAAATAAACTTTTTTCGTATCTCCTACAACAAACGACTAATTGGACTTCCCACAACCTGTATACATACAAAATCTCCGCTATAAAATTTTTTCAAAGAAAATGTTATTGGTTTTTTTAAAATAACTCCGTTAAATTTTGAAATATGAGATTTATCCAAAAACCATTACAAAGCTAAGTAAAAGTTCTATAACACTGTATTAAACATAATTTTCTAAATCCTTTATTTTTTTTAAATACAAGGTGAAAGGGCCCCGGTTACATGGTTCTCGCAGTAAAATTTAGGTTTTAAATGTTTCTATCTCGGTATTTTTTGTCGTAAAAAAATATTAAAAAAAGAAAAAGCTTAAATAAAGTTAAAACTAAAATTTTGTCCTCTACCATTTTTTAAGTATATCGAGTATTTTTGGAGTTATTATCAAAAGAAAATGAAATTCACGAAAATTTGAAAAGTTCTAATTTTTTTTAATCGTATTTTTTTTTCAAAAATATGCATTCTAAACCGGTCAAAATTGTTGAAGTTATTGCTCATGTTAAAATAAATAAAGTTTTAAATGGGTTACTATAAATTTTAATTTTTGTGGAAATGACGTATATTTCATTTTTCATTCTTCCCTAAAAAATCTGAAAGGGTCCTCTTATTTCCATCATAACTTGCTTAATTTTGATGCTATCGACTTCTTATATAGCTTTTTGATAGTTACCTTTAAGTACTTTATTAAAATGTTTAATATCTATATTTAACAAAGTGCATCGTTTTCCTGTTATTTAAGCTTGAATACTAAGATTTGAGTACTCGCGGAAAAAAAATATACATTCAATTGCATATAACTCACTTTGTATATGTAATAAAGGATTTTTCGAATAAGGAGCTTATTTATTTTTATACTATCTTCGATTTTGGTAATAACAACTTTTTTGAAGAAACTTATGGTTTTTGAATTATTTATGAAAAACTGCTTTAAAACATGGATTTTTTCAGGAAAAATCAAAACTTTTGATCTTTAATAACTCAAAAACTATTGATTTATTGAAATAACTTTATATAACAAATTTTACTTATAATTAGTCCCTCTATCGATTAGTGGTATTATTTTTAATAAAATAATTTCCACCCCCGACAAGGGGTGGCATCCCCCCCCCCCCAGGGTAAAAGCGCAAGTTGGCACCATGTCACCTTTGTTTCTTGAGGTATCCTCTACATACTTACCAATTTTCATGAAAATCGATGGAGGTTCAACGAAATCGGAGGTGAAAACCTTCATTGACTCCACTAAAATGGAGAGACATAATACCTACTATAATTTCTTTCAAAATGTTTTGCTGGAATTTCTCGTCGTATGAGTGTATGATACTCTATGAATTCATGTGTTCGCAAAAGTGGTGGTTCAGTTAAAATGTGTTTTCATGTTAAAATATTATGTAAGTATAATTCGTTTAAAAGTATGCCATATTTCAACTACATTTAAAAAAAATTATAGTAAACAAAAATAGTAAGTATTAGGTTGGTAAATAGTAAATACTGTAAGACACAAACGAGTTCTTATTCACCAGTGCGTAACATGTTGCCAGATTATTTAATTTTCTGAAGATTAAAATTCAGGTACATATATAGAAACCAATGTAATCTTTTTTTTTTGGAAACGGTTAACTTTAGAAAAAAATGGTATAGGACTTTTTTGTTCTAAATTGTGTATTAGACTAAGAGCCGCTATAGGTGAAATTTCTTAATCATTTTAGGCACGATGGGACCCTATAACTTAAATAGTAGAACCTAAAAGAAAACGTTTGAACACTGTGCCGTCACTTTTCAGTGGCACATGCGTCGACAGTGGCGCATCAAACTTTCCACTTATGGACGGGATAAATAAATTAAAAGTTACCCTCCCTTACTAACAGAATTACATTTTTTTTATTTTTTTAAGTTCTATGTGATTAACACATAGGATTCAGCGTAATTTTAACCCACCACCCCTTTCCCCCTGCCCCCTCCATCAAAATGTTCATTTTTCGTTTTTATTTTTTTTTTTTGTTGGGATGCAATCAAATTTAAAATATCAAAAAATTGACACGCATAGCTGAGGCTTTTATAAAACATGCCTATTTTTTATAGACCCATAGCTAGAGTGTACATAACCTCAAAAAATTAAAAGAAATTTTTTTTTTCAAAAAAGCGTATAACTTTTTTGAGGAATAGCTGCAGGTCTAATTTTTCCTTAATCTTGTGTGTTTTATCAAACACTATATTTTTAATTTTTTTCAGATTTTTCCGTAAGGCTCCCCACCTTCAAAAATCCGAAAAACTGTTTTTTGGGGGGTTTTGGGGGATTTTCCCTATTTTATAGACTTCATAATATATCAAATCAATTTTATTTTTATAGGTTATATGTAACTTGAAGTAACTGAGTCCTTTAGAATATTTAAAAATCAGAAAAACACGTTCAAACCCCCCAAAACCCCCTTAAAAAAACAGTTTTTTGGATTTTTGAAGGTGACCGGCGTTACAGAAAAATCTGAAAAAAATTAGAAATATAGTGTTTGATAAAATACACAAGACTAAGAAAAAATTAGATCTGCAGCTATCCCTAAAAAAAAGGTATATACTTTTTTCCAAAAAAAAATTTTAAAAATTTTTTGAAGGTATGTACACTTAACTTACAGGTCTATAAAAAATAGACGTGTTTTATAAAAGTCTTAACTATGCTTGTGAATTTTTTGAAATTTAAAAATTGATTGCATCCCACCAAAAAAAATAAAATCGAAAAATAAAGTTTTTGATTGTGGGGGCAGGGAGAAGGGGGTGGTGGGATAAAATTACGATGAATCTTATGTCTTAATCACAAAGAACTTAAAAAAATGAAAAAAATTAAATTCTGGTAATGAGGGAGGGTATTTTTTAATTTATGTATCCCGTCCATAAGTGGAAAGTTTGATGCGCCACTGTAGACGCATGTGCCACCGAAAAGTGACGGCACAGTGCTCAAACGTTTTCTTTTAGGTTCTACTATTTAAGTTATAGGGTCCCCTCGTGCCTAAAATGATTAAGAAATTTCACCTATAGCGGCTCTTAGTCTATATTCTATCCATACCTTAAAGGAACGCACTATTTTCCGGGACACCCTGTATACAACTTAAACCTAGGAATATGGAAAATATGAATATAGGATACACCCGGATCAGTAAAATGTACCTACATTAAGCAAGAATCAGATATATGTACCGTAACCCTACTATATTAATATTGTCAAATATGAGCTGAACAATTTATACCCTGAAGTGTGAAATACCTACTTCTTGTACATAAGTCTACCTGTGGGATTAAATAAGTACAATTAATATATAACATCCTGTAATTACTCTGTTAAATTTAATACCTTCGTATAGAGCTATGTTCCGGTGTACAACGAGGGTAACAGGAAGGACTTAGGTCTGAACAAAGTAGTAGGTGTAGACACAGTATAGCATAGATGGTATATATATGAAAACAAAGATATTTAAAGGTACTGACTTTCTCTGTCCTTGATTACGGTCTCGTGGTGGGTGTTCCTGTGGTGGTGACTCTGGTTACACTAAATGCTGGTTACTAGCTACTAGGTACTAGAAGTGTTGGACAGCCACTAGTCCCCAAGGTGTGTCCTCAAGAAGTTGGCCTGAGGTTTAATGTGGCCAACTGAGAGGGGTTGTTGAGGTTATGCTAGTAAAAAACTAAAATTTCCACCGGCACTACAAAATATACGGCCTCAAATCCGTCACTGGCAAAAACTCTTCCAGACGATAAGTTTTCATAAACTTTGTAACAAAAATGTGAAGAACTTCTGTTGGAGTAACAGTTGGGTGATTTATATAAACTCCAACAGAAGTAGGAAAAGAAAGGGAAAGCAGATGTATTAGAATGAAGGGGCTTCTATGTTGGGAAGCAGATGTAACAAAATACTACCTTCGCAGTAGTACTTGTATGGGAATGTGAATTGAAAAGAGTCAACTGATGAACTATTGACAGAAACAGAAGTAGAAGGATGAAACTGAATGTAGTTAGGCTAGCAGGGTATAGAAGAGAATGAGCACTTCGATACTCAAGGATGGTTTCGGCCAATTTTCATGCCGTCAAAGACAGTAAATCTGCAGAATATAGATGATGGCTATAAGGAGAATATTAAAATGAACAGATGCTAGAAAATATAGAAGAATAACAATAACTTGTGGGCGCCAGTAGAGCGTAGACGATGGCTCTACCAGGTATCCTATACTGCTGCACTCGTACTAATTGGTTGCTATGAGAATAAAATTAGTAAATATCGTAAAATATGACAACAACTAGGTAACCAAAAAAAATATTATACAACCCAATCAATAGTATATTTAAATTTTATCTATATGTACCGGGTGTCCCAATAAGAATGGCTCTCGGCCATCTCAGGAACCGTTTATAGTAGAGCTTTAAATTAAAAAATTTTATAACAAAAGTTGCCTCAGGAAAAGCCTGGAAATTATTTTCATAATTGTGGGTCCACCGCTAGAGGGCGTAATCGAATACCAAAAATAAAAAAATCTAAATTTTACAAAATTTTCCTAATGAAGGGTCACTGGAAATCCGATTATTGTATTCTTCATCAAATTCTGCGCATATTTGTTTTAACAAGTTTAACTCTACCTTTGCAAATAAGAGGTGGGAGTGAGTGGGAACCTTGTTATAAAAAAATGGCTGTAAGTCCGGTTCTGCTAAATCAAATTTTGAAAACTGGGTCTTGTTGAAGACAGATCTTTTTCTTCAATGTAAGCGTGATAATTTTGAACCATCCTAATAAGTAATAAGCCAGCTGGGAGGCGTTATTTAATTTTTTTCAGAAATCTAGTTTTCTTTGGAAAATATTAAATACAAGTATGCATTTTTAATCATACTTTATAAAATTAGATTAAATTAGAAATATAATAGCGAAAACCGCATGTCGATACCTTTTTTCTATCTCAAGATATCTCGAGAAACGTGTAAATTTTATACATAACTGTTACTATCACCGGTAAACTAAGTTAATGAAAAGTAGTGTGCTGTGGAAAAAAACAAAATAACATTTTCCAGATGTCAACGTATAAAAATATAATTCATTAAAACAACAATATAAAGATAAACAATACTATTAAAATTAAATATAACACAGAACAAAAAGAACTACTTAGTGACGACCTAAATATTCAAATTGTTGCCCATCATACACTACTCTAGAATACATTATCCAGAGAATACTAAACGCCATTCAAAGCATATCGAGAGCAGAAATTGAGACTGCTGTTCAATCTACTCTTGAAAGAGTAAATGTTTGCAACGAAAATGATGGGCAAAAATTTGAACGTTTATGTCATCACTAAATAGTTGTTTTTATTTCTTTGTAATAGGGCTTTTCAACGCTTCTCATTTGTTTCGAGCCTCTGTCATATGCCGTATAATCCGTGTATAATATTAATATACGAGATATGAACGAGGCTCGAAACAAATGAGAAGCGTTGAAAAGACCTAATATACGTTGACAGCTGGAAAATGTTTCTTTGTTGTTTCCATAGCACACTACTTTTAATGAATTTCGTTTACCGGTGACAGTAACAGTTATGTTTTTAAATTTACACGTTTTGTAAGATATCTCGAGATAGAAAAAAGGTATTAACATGCGGTTTTCGCTATTCTGTTGCTAATTTTGTCTAATTTTGTAATATGGTATTAAAAATGCATGTTTGTATTTAATATTTTCCAAGGAACACTAGATTTCTAAAAAAAAAAATAACGCCTTCTAGCTGGCATATTACTCAGTAAGTTGGTTCGAAATCATAACTTTTACATTGACGAAAAAGATCTGTCTTCAACAAGACCAAGTTTGCAAAATTTGATTAAGCAGAACCGGACTCACAGCCAGTTTTTCATAACAAGGTTCCCACTCACCCCCACCTCTTATTTCCAAAGGTAGACCTAAACTTGTCAAATCAAATATGCGT
Source organism: Diabrotica virgifera virgifera (assembly GCF_917563875.1). Taxonomy (NCBI): domain Eukaryota; kingdom Metazoa; phylum Arthropoda; class Insecta; order Coleoptera; family Chrysomelidae; genus Diabrotica; species Diabrotica virgifera. Next base: position 214,141,081 of record NC_065449.1, read on the forward strand.
AGAATTTTATGAAGAATACGACGATCGGATTTCCAGTGCCCCTTCATTAGGAAAATTTTGTAAAATTTAGATTTTTTAATTTTTGATATTCAATTACGCCCTCTAGCGGTGGTCCAACAATTATGAAAATAATTTCCAGGCTTTTCCTGAGGCAACTTTTGTTATAATTTTTTTTATTTCAAAGCTCTACTATAAACGGTTCCTGAGATATGGCCGAGAGCCATTCTTATTGGGACACCCGGTACAATAAATTAGTATACCAATAACGTATACCCTAAAATTAACCCACAAAATATTTTACTAACATAGTATGTACACTCTACAGTCTCCAGCTAGAGTAAAGTTTAAATGCAAGAGGAACAAAGTCCAACCCTAAAAATTGGTTTGAAATGGCAAATCCAATTTATGATACAAAAATGAACCGACACGCTACTCGAGATAGAACTCCTTATCTTCACGTGCGGTTACAATAATAATAGCAAGTTAAATGGTCAATCTACCCAGAGGGGGACGAAAGCCAAGGTTAATTAGTTATGATATATATAAAAAAATTACCAAATTTTCTCCGGATAGTTGCCTTCACAGTTGAGAAAATAAACAAAAGAAATAAATTGATTAAAGAAAATATGCAAAATTTTAAGCCTTGAAGAGGAAGTATTAATATTATTAAAAAATTTAAAATATTTAAATTGTTTCTTTTGTTTTTGTTTGGAAATTATGTTAAATATAAACTTAATGAAGTATAATATAAACTTATTTAATCTGATTTTTTAATAGATGTTTAATGTCCCTACTATTTAAAAATTAATGTTTTGATAATAATAAAAAAAATAATACTTAAATCACTGTCCAACACCAAACTAACGTAACGTCCTTTCCCAATGTCCAAAAAAAAATGATAACTAATGACTGAAGTCAAAAAGATGATTCCATCCTATGGTACCCAGTGACTGCTGCTAGATCCCCTTAATCATCCCCTGATGGTCTTGGGATGAAAATATGTAAGTGTTTCCAAGTGGCTAAAATATACAAACCCATTGTTAATTTGGGTAATCAATCTTATGGAAACAGGAAGTAAGTTGGGAGTTAAACCTCCAATAAAAACTGGTCAGGATCGATTTAAAGAAGTATTGTTTTTCTTGTTTACAAAAACCTAGGTACAACTTGACCTTGAATAACTTTATGGAATTTTATATAGAAACATGTCTACTTGAAGCTGAGAATGATATTAGAAGTTGTATCTATAAATAGTTAGTCGAAATATATAATAATGACAAGAAGAAATGAAAAGAATTTATGAAAATTATAAATTTTCCGGTCATCAATATGGCTTCCTATATGAATGAACTCTAAGATAACTCACCCGACAGCGATTGTCCAAATTCTACCAAATTAATATACTTTTCTTCTTAAAACCAATAACCAAAACAACACTTTTTCCTCCTTCAACTAAATTCACATATATTTTCCATTAAAGTAATAACTAAAATCAGATTTCCTTTTTTTTTCAAACAGCCATCGGCCACTTGGAAATGTAACAGCCGGTTTCCGAAACGTTATTCAAATCTCCGATCATCTAATCGGCTGTCAGATTTGATCAACTGTTAACCTGTGATGGGTTTCTCAAACGCCAATTATTGTAAAATTGCATGATCATCTGACATACGATTTGGTAGCGATACTGTCACAATTGGCTGTTATCCTTCAAAATTTCAATTATATTAACCTCTAAATCCAAACTTGTATCTTTAGATTCTAAAGGTGCATTCTCCCTTACGTACTGTCACTTTTGTTTGGAGCAAGAATTGAACGAGGGCATTTTAAAAATGAGGCTAGGTATTGTGACGAAAGTTGGAGATATAAAACAGTTTATTTATGATCTATAATATTTTATAATCTTATTTTTATTTTTGGTCTATATATTTACTTTTTATATTTATTTTTAATTTATTTACCGGCTGTTTTATTGTCTTCAAACTTGGCTGCTATAATTTCTCACACGTTTTCCCTCTTATTTATATCGCTATAATCATTATGTTCTGCTTTTTAGAGCTCTGGCTTCTCAAAAAATAGCTCCATGAGTCTAGCATCCTTGTTACCTTGCATTTTTAAAAGAAAAAAAATATAAATTATATAATCAAATATAAAAAATGTCCGAGATAATCCATGTTCTGCAAGTTAAATAAATATTTTAAATTATTTCTTCCATAAAAAAATCTTATTTTTATTGAATAAAATGATTTATATCATTTACATATCGATGGCTTAGTGTGAAAACCTCGTATCTCATTAAATTACAATTTTACAGGAGAGGCAAAAAACTGATTTTCTGCATAATATAACCTAAAAACAAAAATTACCGCTACATATTTTTAATTCGAGCACATTGAGATAAATATCTGATATTGGCCTAGAGCTAAAAGTGTTAAATGTTGCTATTAAATTGGAAATACAAATATTAACTATGAAAAACACGTAAATATCCTTGCAGTATATAAAGCCTTTGCCCAAGTAACTATGATAACCTCGTATACCTTGATATACGTGTTTTTCATCTTAAATGAGGTTGTGTTTAATATTATTTACGAGGTTTTCATTTTTCAGAGCTTATTGCACACCTCCAAATACTAGGTTGATACAGTACAAATCGTTTAATTTAAGGTTTATAAAATGTTTCTGTACACAGGACTACCTTTTGCTGTTCACAAAAAACATTTCTCCAAGTCGAATCTCTCAAACAAATGCTCCAAATTAAGTACCAAACTCTTGGTTATAAATATACGTGGTATTCACACTAAATCAAGAGAGCAATTGATATACGTGGTTTCTTTTTTCGGCTGTAGAAAATAGTCTAGTGTATTTGGATTTTTTCTAACAGTTGTAAATCGTGAGATACAAGGTTTTCAAACTAAAACCACCAAAATGTCATTTTCGAAAAAAAATGAGACACGAGGTTTTCACACTAAGCCATCGATATGTGTTATTTGACAATTTTTCCCGGAATTTGTTAATTACAGTAATTAAAAAACTAAAAAAACTCTTAACAGCCCGTTAATCGACGGATAGTCGCAGATTAGGTAACAGTCCATTTTTACCGCCGTTTAACAAGCGAAACTGGTTAATCGACCTTTCGCAGACTCAAAACACTCATGATCGGCTGTTAACTAACGATTAATCTTTTGTCAGGTGATCGACTGTTGTTAAAACTAGTTTGTTTGACGTTTCTGACGCATTTAATCTATTGTTAATCGTCGATTACATAATTTTTGAGATGATCATCCTTTCGGAAACCGGGCGTAAGTCTTTCTTCTTTGAAGATTAAGCTAACAGTAACTTTTTAAAAATTTTGACAGTCCTTGGTACTAGCGACAGTGGCTACTCGTGGAACTAATATGCGGTGTTGGCGATGTTGCCAGATAGAAAAGTAGCATTTTACAACGATTAAATTTAATTATGATTTTAATAAAAATATTTTCATCAAGTAACGTTCCGTTACAACTTGGGCAGTATTTTCTCACCGATGGAAAAAGGATTAGCAAACACAGCTTAATTCTGCAATCCTGAGCAGTGTCGTCAAGACCAAAAACCAAGATGGACAGACCGGATGTCATCCGTCTTACCTCAATGTCATTCGATCCCCAAACGAACATCGAAGTACACCATGGTTGACTCAGTTACGCGACAAGAACCTACACAAAGACCGTGAGCCAGAAAAAGACACACACAGTTCTGTTATCAGACATTCCTAAAACAACTCAACAGACCCATTTTGCGAACGAACCAACCATTTCATACTAACTACCATAGGCGTAACCAGGAGGTTTTAAAGCATTTAAACATCTTTCAGTCCAACACATATAAATGAATTGTGAAGGTTTAAAAAAACCGTAACAGCTGCGTAAATCCATTAAATCGTCGTATGTGCGGTGTTGCTCACATGCTCTTTTAGATTCTTTTGTTACAAAATGTTTGGCCCATATTTCACACTGAAGAAGATTATCTTCACTGTGTACATCCATGTTGTTTTAAAGAACTGTATGAAAATTGTCTGGTGCGTATTGCTCATTCAAATTGTTTTTTACCAGTGTGCATTTTCAGATGAACTTTTAAAGAAGAACTATAATCCTGTCGCTGGATTGGGTACAACGGCCTCCTTTATTCAAATGGACTTACCCAAGTTTTTTATTTTTTTTGACCCGTAGAACATAAAAATTTTGGATAACAGTTGATCCGGATGCAGATAAGATTGTTATAAACAAAGTACTTGAGGAATTACATAACAGCGATTTTTCGCAAAAACATTTTTTTTTTATTGTTTGGGTCATTCTAAGCAAAACATGTTCTTACAAGTTTTTTCGTAGGATGCATAGTTTTTGAGATAAACGCGGTTGAACTTTAAAAAAAATCGAAAAATTTTAATTTTTGAACCCGAATAACTTTTGATTAACAAATAAAATAGCAATTCTGCTTACCGCATTTGAATGTTCAAGACAAATTATGCCGGTTTTGATTATTTGCATTGCTAAAAATTAATTTTTTTATTGCCAAACAATGCTATAGACAAAGAGTGTTTCCCGTGCCCAAGGCATGCGTTTTAATGCATGCTACGTAGAAACTGCCTGTTTGTAGGCTCGCCTACTCGTTCGATTTTAAATGAGAAATGCATTGAAAACATCAATCAAGCACTATGTGTTTACAGCTTTGTTTAACAATAAAAAAATTAATTTTTAGCAATGGAAATAAATAATCAAAACAGATAGAATTTGACTTTAACTTTCAAATCCGGTAAGCAAAATTGCTATTTTATTTTTTTGAAAGTTTAACCGCGTTTATCTCGAAATCTATGAATCCTATGAAAAAATTTGTAATAACATGTTTTGCTTAGAATGGCCCAAGAAATACAACATGTTTTGTTTTGCGAAAAATCGCTGTTATGTAATTCCTCAATTTCTTTGTTTATAAAAATCTTACCGACATCCGGATCAACTGTTACCCAAAAAATTCGTGTTCTACGGGTCACTATACATAAAAAAAACTTGGGTACGTCCATCTGAATAAAGGAGACCGTTGTAACCCCCCCCCCCCCCAAACCCCGCGACAGGACTATTACATGAAAGCTGTTTTTGGAACATATTTCACATTCAAATCGACTTTGTCTTGTATGCATGCCTATTCATATGAACTTTTAAATAAGAACTAGTTGAGAACTGTTTGGTGCATATTTCACATTCAAATAGGTTTTTTCCAGTGTGAATTGCCATATGTCGTTTTAAGGAAGAAGTGCGTGAAAACCGTTTAGAGCATATCTTACATCCAATTGGTTTTTCTTGAGAATGCGTTGACACATGGTCTTTTAAATGAGTATTTTGTGAAAAGTGTTTGGAACATATTTCACATGCAAAAGGTTTTTCCCCAGTATGCACTCTCATATATGCATGCCTATTCATATGAACTTTTAAATAAGAACTAGTTGAGAACTGTTTGGTGCATATTTCACATTCAAATAGGTTTTTTCCAGTGTGAATTGCCATATGTCGTTTTAAGGAAGAAGTGCGTGAAAACCGTTTAGAGCATATCTTACATCCAATTGGTTTTTCTTGAGAATGCGTTGACATATGGTCTTTTAAATGAGTATTTTGTGAAAACTGTTTGGAACATATTTCACATGCAAAAGGTTTTTCCCCAGTATGCACTCTCATATGTAATTTTAAATAAGAACTGTTTGAAAACTGTTTGGAACATATTTCACATTCAAATTGCTTTTCCCCAGTGTGCATCTTCATATGAGCTTTTAAAGAATAGTTGTATGAAAACTGTTTGGTGCATATTCCACATCTAAATGGTCTTTCACCAGTGTGCCATTTTACATGCAATTTTAAATAAGAACTGCTTAAAAACTGTTTGGAACATATTTCACATTCAAATTGTTTTTCTTGGGAATGCGTTGACATATGTCTTTTTAAATGAGAATTATGTGAAAACTGCTTGGAACATATTACACATCCAAAAGGTTTTTCCCCAGTGTGCGTCATCATGTGAACTTTTAAGTGAGGTTTGTGTGAAAACTGTTTGGTACATATGTCACATGCAAAACGTTTTTCACCAGTATGCACTCTCATATGTTCTTTTAAAGTAAACCTTCTTAAAAACTGTTTGGTACATATGTCACATGCAAAACGTTTTTCACCAGTATGCACTCTCATATGTTCTTTTAAAGTAGAACTTCTTAAAAACTTTTTGGTGCATATTTCACATTCAAACAGGTTTTCTCCACTGTGCATCTTCATATGAACTTTCAAATAAGAACTAGTTGAAAACTGTTTGGGGGATATTTCACATTCAAGTTGTTTTTCTTGAGAACGTCTTTCTACAGCTTTCACTTTCTTTATGGCAGTTGTACATTGGGTCATTTGCTTACTTATGTGATCTTTTAATTCGTTGCATTCATCGGTTGGTGTATCTTCACATATGAAACCTAAAATCGTAGTTATCCATTAAAATGGTATTAAGCGACGAAAAGTAAAACAAAAAAAAATGTTATTTAGAGTTACGGCCCTACATATCTTTGTTGACAAAACATATTTCTTTCTATAAAAATACCCGTGACTTCCCAATGTCAGTTTGTTTATGTTTATGTACGAATGTCATGATGTCAATAACCAGTTCAACTCAGAGTATTAACATTTATGAATTAAGAACAGACCATTTCAAAACTTTGACGTTTATGTCACCTCTCAATAAGTGTATACGTGGAAACAATCGGGGGCTAATCGACAACAAGTGGAGCATGCCATGACTAAAAGTCCGCGTCAGGGTCTGCGAATAAACATATTTTTTCTATTCTCATACTATAATACAGGGGTGGCCAAACTGTGGCTCGCGAGCCACATGTGGCTCTTTAAAGGGTTATTTGTGGCTCTCAATAAATGTATCTGAATTACTTTTAATTTTTGTGTTTCAAAATGTCTTAAATTACTGACAACAAATTCTGGGCCTTTGAATAAATGAAGAGAATTGCTAGTAACCAAAAATCCAAAACCAAGAGTTAGGCAGAACATAACAACTATTAATGACCACAACTTCGAAGTTGTAAAAGGGTTTAAATATCTAGAGGCAGTCATTACAGATAATAACCACATATAAAAAGAGGTCTGATCATGGATAGATGCGTGGAATAGAGCTATGGTCAATATTAAGATCTAAGCTGCTCAAAGGACAATCTAAATTAAGACTGTGCAAAATGTACATGCAAATTATTCGCCCAATTGTTACATATGGAAGTGAAACATGGACTCTACATCAGCGAGAAATAAATATGCTGCTGGTTTTTGAAAGGAAACTTCTCAGAATGATATTTGTCCTTCAAATGATGAATTGACAGGAAAGTGGAGAAGGCGCCGTAAAGCTGAATTGGTGACAGTGTATTCTACTGAAAACATCGTCAGACAATAAAAGCTAAGATAAGATGGGTAGGTCATGTGGTAAGATCAGAGGAAAACAGAGTGTTAAAGACAGTGTTTTTTGAAAGACGGTAGAAGATCCCAGAAAAAGATGGAAGGATGATAAATAATCGAAGTCTCCTGAATTAGTAAAGCTGCTTGTAGAATTATTTGCATATTTAAAACAACGATGTGAACCATTTTATTTCACTTTAAAATTCGTGAAATCCAAACCCTGAGAGAAGAATTTAATACTTTTTTACACTTTTTAAATAAAATTGTTTAATTGCGGCTCGCGAAAAATTTCAAATTTTGAAGAATGGCTCGGACTGTCAATGAGCTTGGCCATCCCTGCATAATATATCAATTATGATGTCTCTACCTGTATCATAATGAACTTCATTATGATACAGATTTTCATTAAGAGGAAACAGTAGCGATCAACAGGTAGCGAAAACGCGTTCTAAGATTGCGGCTGTAATTTTGAATATTTTTTCGAGATATTTGGCACACATATTCGTAATATAATAAAGAATGGCGGTACAGAGCCCAATTTGAAAAATTTAATAATATGTGGAAATTACTCTGTAATTAAATACACAATTAAAAAAACGAGCCTGTACCGCCATTAAGAAGAACAAAAAAATACACTTTCTTCAAATAAACTTTTTTATCCGATGCCTAGATTTTGTGTCATTTTGGAACTACTAATGAAATAAAAAATTTTAGTAGTTCCAAAATGACACAAAATCTAGGCATCGGATAAAAAAGTTTATTTGAAGAAAGTGTATTTTTTTGTCCTTCTTAATGGCGGTACAGGCTCGTTTTTTTAATATTGTATTTAATTACAGAGTAATTTCCACATATTAATATATCTTTCAAATTAGGCTCTGTACCGCCATTCTTTATTATATTACGAATACGTGTGCCAAATATCTCGAAAAATATTCAAAATTACAGCCGCAATCTTGGAACGCGTTTTGGCTACCTGTTGATCGCTACTGTATCACCTTAAGATACAGATTTTTAACCAATAGAATCGCGATATCCAATAGATGGCGAGTCAAATACACACGCTTTGACAGTTCTCAATATGTAAACAAACTGTCAAACTGACAAACTACTTAATTTGTTCTGCGTTAAAAAATTAATAAATTTGAATATATTTTTTATTGTGAATGATCATAGAAAAAATCGTGTATGTATACAACTTGCATTTAATTATCATTATGAAGCTCGTACTCTATACGAAACTCGCCGCTAGCAGCTCGTTTCATAATGACCATCATTAAATGCTCGTTGATAATATACTATTATTTGTGAATATTTTTGGACATTGTGTTTCTTAAATTTTTTACCCTTTTAATAGTTTTTTAGTTGTATTTTGCGAACATTTTGTTGTTGATTTTGTGTAGTTTTTATTTGTAGAAGTATGTACTTAAATGACTTTATTTACTTTTAAGCAGTGAATAAATAAAGATGGGTGAATATTTTCGAAAGTTGTTGGCAGACAATACCTACAGATGTTGCTTGTAGGTACACTAGTTAGTTATTTAGCATTTTTATAGTGAATTTTATAGCTTTATTGTTATATTTGACCATTGTTTATGTTTCTCAGATCATAACTTATTTAGTTCAGTTGGTTTTATGCTTAAAATAAAGCACTGATGGTAACGGATAAAACTGAACTTTATCAGGATTACTTCACATTCCACACTTCAAAACACAACAGAAATTAAGCATATTATCGATTATTTCAGTAAAAATGTTAAATTAATCCTTGTACAAAACAAAATTACAAATAAACGCAACTAAAATGATCTAAAACACATAGAACTGATAGAATAACATTTATGTTTCCCTCCCAGTCGCCATATTGACATAATCTTGACAGCATGTTGGAATGGTCTATTTATATTATTATAACCTAGCGATTTTGCCCGACACTATTAGGCCTGGATCCCGCGTACCAAAAAAGTTGATTAATAGCAAACTGAAAATTTGTTAATAGCTTAATGGTGTCTAGTCGCACAAACTTTGATCTACGGGAACACTGGAACTGGGGAAGTTTTAATTTTCGTACAGGTTCAAAATTTGGAGCATCAGACTATGAAAACGTCCCATGTATTTTGTCGCACAGAACTTCCAATTGATTTGGTACCCTTTCATTAAACTCTCATGCAAAAATCAGACTGCTATTTATCACCTGTTATAATTTCTGTCATTTGATATGTTCTACGTGTCGGACTTATTAAAATGCCAATTGGTGATAAATACCAGTATGATTTTTGCATGACAGTTTAGTGAAAGGGTAACAAATCAATTGGAAGTTCTGTCGGACAAAATATATGTGACGTTTTCAAAACAACTATTAACAAATTTTCAGTTTGCTATTAATCATAAAGATATACACAAAATAACCTGGATCTCTCCTGATGGAAAAACGAGAAACCAAATAGACCATGTCCTCATTGAAAGAAAACACAACAAATCTGTGACTGATTGTAGAAGTTACAGAGGAGCAGACGCGGATAGCGATCATATATTGACAATAGTCAAACTTAAGCAAGAAATTCCCAAGCTAACAAGAAAAGGAACACAACGGAAAAAATACCAATTAGAGCGACTCCAAGATAAAGAGGTAGCAAAAAGAACAGAGAAAGAGATAAACAAGAGATTGGAAAGAATCACGACCGGGAACCTAGAAGAGGAATGGGAACAAATACAAGCAGCTGTGATAGAAGCGGCAGACCTTAGCATTGGGAAAGCAGAAAAAGAAAATAGAGAACAATGGTTTGATGAGGACTGCAAAAGAATTCTAGAGCAGAGAAACAACGCAAAAATGGAAAATATTAGAAACAACACAGAAAAAAGTAACGAGTATTATAAAGAAAAGAGAAGAGAAGCTAAGCGATTATGTAAGCAAAAGAAGAGAAAATCACTGGAAAAGCAACTAGAAATAATAGAAGAAAACTATGTCCAAAAAGAAGTTAAAAATTTTTATCAAGGAGTAAAAAAACACGAGGGACTCAAAATAAATGCACAATGTTTTGCAGAAATAAAGATGGTATGTTGCTGGGAGACAAGACAGAAAAATTGAATAGATGGGCAGAATACTTCGGAGAATTATTAAACGATAAAGTCCAAACAGAAACAGAAATGCAACAGCGAGGGCAAGAAATCGAAAAACAACAAATACAAGAAGCGGAACCACAACAAACACAAGCACCGACAGAAAGGGAGATAATCACAGTAATAAAGGACCTAAAAAATAATAAAAGTGCCGGAGAAAGCGGAGTTCCAGCAGAGATATTAAAGGTAGGAGGAAATATACTGCAGCAAAAAATAGCTGGACTTATAAAGAAAATATGGGACAACGAAAAAATGCCGGAGCAATGGAACACAGCAGTAATAAAGGACCTAAAAAATAATAAAAGTGCCGGAGAAAGCGGAGTTCCAGCAGAGATATTAAAGGTAGGAGGAAATATACTGCAGCAAAAAATAGCTGGACTTATAAAGAAAATATGGGACAAAGAAAAAATGCCGGAGCAATGGAACACAGCACTCATCTGCCCAATTCACAAGAAAGGTGATAAGACCATATGTGAAAATTACAGAGGAATCGCACTGTTAGAAGTGGTGTATAAGGTATTAGCAAAAATTATAAGAACTAGATTGAAAGCTTATGAATCAGAGATAATAGGAGAATACCAGGCTGGTTTCAGACAGGAAAGAGGAACAACCGATCAAATTTTTTTGCTAAAGTTATTACAAAACAATAGTTATGAACAAAATCTAGGCTTACATATGCTCTTTATCGATTTTAAAAAGGCTTACGACTCAATCTCACGAAACGGGCTATACGAAGCAATGAGAGCACTAGGAATATCAGAGAAACTGATACGATTAGTTAAAATGACGTTAACCAACACAGTCAATAAAGTCATGATAGAAGGCAGTTTTTCAAACCAGTTTAACGTCAACAGAGGATTAAAACAAGGGGACCCCCTGTCAACAGACTTGTTCAATCTAGTACTAGAAAATATAATTAGAGGAGCCAATATCCAGACAAGCGGCACGATTCTTAACAGAAGACAACAGTGTATAGGTTTTGCAGATGACTTGGTGTTTCTGACACGTTCAAGAATAGAACTTCAAAAAATGTTCAAGCAATTTGAAGAAGAAGCAAAAAAATATGGCCTGACTATAAACCAAGGAAAAACCAAGTATATGGAAATGAGAGGAGAAAATGCTGAAGAAAATAAGTGGATTACTCTAAGGACAAATGACAAAGATTATAAATTTGAGAAGGTAACTGAATTTGAGTACCTTGGAGTCACAGTTACAAATAGAGGAGACGAAGAGAGAGAGATAGATAAACGGTTGTTAAAAGGTAGCAAAGCAGTAGGTTCATTAAACGCACTGTTGAAGGCAAAAAACGTGTCCAGGGCAGCCAAGATCCGAGCGTATGAAGCAATAGTGAGACCAACGGTGCTGTATGCATGTGAAACTTGGACAATGAACCAGAAAGTAGAAAAGAAGCTAGAGATTTGGGAGAAAAAAATATTGAGAAAAGTTTTTGGTGGTATAAAGGAGGATAACGGGGAATGGCGCAGAAGAACAAACCAGGAGCTAATGTAGATGTATAAGAAACCTAAAATAACTCAGAAAATCAAGGCACAGAGAGTTAGATGGTTGGGCCATGTTTTACGAATGCCACAAGAAAGAAACGTCCTAAGAGTTTTATCAGCAGGAGAACAAGGGAAGAAAAGAAGAGGGAGACCACGAAGGAAGTGGTTTGATGCCGTCCGGACTGACCTAGAAGAAATGGGTACAAGAGACTGGAGAGGACAAGTACAGGACCGCAAAAAGTGGAAGAAATTAGTCAAGACTATCGAAGCCAAGGGCCTCTAAGGCCTGTAGGGCTGTTATATATAACAAATCAATTGGAAGTTCTGTCTGACAAAATAAATGGCACGTTTTCGTAGTCTGACGTTCTAAGTTTTTAACCTGTTCCAGTGTTCCCATACATCAAAGTTTGTTCATTAAGCTATTAACAAATTTTCAGCTTGATATTATTCAATTTCTTTTTGGTACGCGGGATCCTAGTCTATATCTACAGTTACTCCACTCAATTTTTTCAAAATTTTAACATCGACAAACTTTCAAAAGAATTAAAAAATATATTTTTTCTACAACCACTATTCAAAGTGCACTTTTCTGCACGGTTTTATGTTAGCAAACTTGATATTTTCTCACAGTGTAAGATATTTGACATTAGTGTGCAGAAAAGTGACGTTTCTGTGCCGCAAAGTGACTTTTCTGTGCCGCTAAGTTCTTTTCTGCACAGTTGACTACCTCATTCTGAGTAACGTTATATTCTGTTTACATCCGTGGACTACCGCATTCTGAGTAACGTTATATTCTGTTTACATCCGTGGTTAAACTTTAGACAAATATATAACCTATAAGACAATTATTATATTTAACTGTAGCATAGAAACTAAATTATGGATGTTACAACTGTTTTATTTTACAATTTTCTTATTAAACATTTTATAATTATCAAATAACCAATAAGGATTTAGCAACCTGTGCAAGAGACGTCGAATGAAGTAGGTTTTGTGTAAATCCGTGACTGCATAAATATAATGTCAATAATGTGTAATAATTGTTTAAATTTAAACAAATTAAGGCAGTGCATTAATTTTTTAACTGATTTCTGTGTAATTTATTTGGGTATAAGGAAGTTAAATTGATTAGTAGGTATTAATTAAATACTTACAGTTTAAAATTTATCACATAGGTACCTATTATAATTAATCGTCGTTTGGAAATTGTGATTTTTATTTTTAGGAAAAATTGTGCTTGTAGAAAAAGTATAGTGTGAAACACGTGCAGAAAGATAATTTCTCACTCGTTTGAATTGCGGCACTCGCTTGCGCTCGTACCGCAACTTTTCAAACTCGTGAGAAATTAGTATCTTTCTGCACTTGTTGCACAATATACTATTTTATACATTAAACGTCTTGCATGTAAACCAAGTACATATAAAGTAACATAAGGCTTTCAAAACCATATTGTTTTCACCCTTGCTACATCATTAAAAAATGGTGAAAACATTGAATTACCCATGTCCGTCCGTCCATAATCACATCTCGTCCGTTATTATAGAAGATAAACAAAGAGATAAGGTGTTAAATATCAGTAGTTAAATAGTGTAAGACAGTAAGGGTAAATAATTTCAGTTGAGACTTCTGGTTCTAAAATTACAACCGGAAGTGACATATTTATTGTTTAAATGGGATATATGTGATGATTTTTTTTTGTGTAATATTTTGTCCTGTAAATGGATTCTGTTGGACAATAAACGCTATTATTATTATTATTATTATATGATATATCTATGAACAAGTATTGAAAAGACGAGTTCAAATATAAGGTTCAGGTTTTACTTAAAATCTCATCCGGTTAAAAAGTTGTGACCAGAAGTTTTTCAAAAATATCTCAAATCAAATGCATATAGCATTTACAACAGGTCAAGTACAAAATAGCAGTATATAATATTGTCTATTAAAATACTAAGGTATATGAAATTACAAAACAAAAATAATTATAAAAATACAACGAATAGATATACAGATAAAAATACAACAAAACTATATAGTTTTGCAAAGTTCCACTCTCCCCAGACCTTGGTTCAAGTCTACCTGTGGGTATGGAGAGTTGACCTATATCCCATTTTTTCTTTTTTCCTATTTCTTCTTGAGAGATAAGTCCAAAATTTCAATGTTTTTTTAAATAGGCAATATGCTATTTAATGGACATCTCAAGTCTTGACGTCACAAAATTGGGAGGAGCTTATATTTGGCTCCAAACAATTTTGTTGATAATGTTAAACACTCATAAGGAATTTTTAATTTATTGTTTACGTGGTTTGTGTGACAAAATAAGACTTTTCATTTAGTTATTTAGTTAAAGAAACGTGCCAATTAAGAGATTTTTATTCGTTTTTGCCCAGGTGAGTAAATTTAATGCAATGATTAGAACGTAAACAGTTTTGAGGTTATGTTTATTTTCAATCACTAAGGAATAAAAAGCACCTGAGCAAAAACGAATAAAAATCTCTTAATTAACACGTTTCTTTAACGAAATACCTAAATGAAGTCTTATTTTGCCACACAAAGCACATAAGTGAAAAATTCCTTATGACCATTTAACTTTACAAACAAAATTGTTTGGAGCCAATATAAGCTCCTCCCAATTTTGTGACATTTGTGACGTCAGACTTAGGCTGTCCATTTCTTACACTCTGTATTGGTAACATTGAGATATGTATAACTACACAAAATTTGGCTGTGCAATGATGAAACCACTGTGTATTCCTTTTAAAGTTCATACACAGTGAGATATCTCAGTGTTGAACGACATCATAACTTCAAATTATTTTCAATGTCACAGCGATACTGAGATATCTCGCCAATGCCACACTATCATAGACTTGTAGCAACAGCTGCATCTACAATCCACAGCGGAATATACTGCAGAATGCACTGTCCAGTATTTTCAAGGGTTTAGGTAATTCAACTGACTCAGAAGATGTAGATGATAGAGATGAGGATCCTGATTACATTTACCTGACACATGATCAAGTTTGTTTTATTGTTTACTAAAAAATGTTTTTCTACATGAAAAGCAGAGTACTTAGCAAAAGCAGAGTTATAGCTAATGAAAAATAGGTTCATATTCGAAAAATTCCAAATAGAATACAGTGGACTCGCGATTATCCGAGGTAACTGGGACCGTGACTACCTCGGATACGGAAAAACTCGGTTAACACTTAGATTGGTTATATTGATAGAAAAACACATAAATAATCATAACTGTGGATATTTTAATGACAAAATTAATACATTATTGGCTATAAAAGATAAAAACGTTTACCTTATCAATATTACTGTTTAAAAAGTCTTTGATTTTATATAAGCTTTATTCCTCTTTTTGATTTTGAGGCGGCGATATTGCGCCAAGGTTGAAAATTGTAACTCACATGTTATGACTTTTGCCTCGGTTAACCGAGGAACTCGGATGACCGAGACTCGGATAATCGCGAGTCTACTGTAATTCAATGTGAAATAACCAAATAATGAAGCATTCTTAGGGAAAACACATTACAACTTTTTTAGTGTTTAAAAAAATTTATTTCGGTTTTTATAAAAAAAATTCTAGCATAAAATGTAAGCAAGTTACGCTCAAAATAAAGTTGGTCCCTTTTGTTTTGGCAAAAAAGAATCAGGAAGATCACCCCCCAATTAGCAACTTAAATAAAATTAACCTTTACCGCTTCACAAGTTACTTTACTTATGTTGTGTTTATATGATCTGTAAGTTTCATCGATTCAAAATGCTTATTTTTGAAAAAATTTCGTTTTAAAGTGAAATTTTTAAAAATTTTAATTTTGAAAAAAATGCTTTTTTTCAAAATAACTTAAAAATTGTTAGAGATACCAAAAATCTTAAACAATAAAAAGTCGGCTTTACTTTTCTGAATACTTTGTATTTTTTTGTTTTTCTGTAAGACAAAAATTGGTTAAGATTCAGTGTTTCTAAATTTGCATATACTCGTGATAAGTGACTCGTTCAAGCCCTTTTAACTACAGCTCTTTCAAAAATAAGGACTTTGAACCGATGAAACTTACAGATCATAATATGATCAATACATATGGTAAAGGGGTAACAATTAAGTTCATTTGAAATGCTAATTAGGGAGTGATTTTCCCAATTTCTTACCAAAAAAGGGACCAACTTTATTTTGAGCATAACTTGTTTACTTTTGATGCTTAAAATTTTTTTTAAAAAACAAAAATAAGCATTGTTTAAACACTTCAAAAAAGTTAAAATGAGTTTTCCCCAAAAAAGTGCTTCGTTTTTTGGTTATGGCATGTTAAAATATTCGATTTGGAATTTGATGAATATGAACCTATTTTTCATTAGCTACAACGCTGCTTCTGCTAGGTATAGTGACCTATATATACACCATGTTTTTCACTTTTTTACGTGCTATATTTTTGATAGAATTTATTTTTTTCGACCAAATACTTACTTTTTGAGAAATTTGCGGAAAACCATCTGAAAACGTGGTTATTTTGTAGAAAAATTAACATATTGACTCGCAAATAACTCAAAAACTATTAACTTGGTGAAAAAACTTTATAGAACAAAAGTTGCTTAGAATTAATCAGTTTATCCAATTCCGGACTTATTTCGAACATATATTTTTCACCCCCAAAAGGGGGTCAAACACCTCTAGGGCAAAAGCACACATCAGCACAATATCACTTTTTTTCTTTGACTTGTTAGCTATGTGTATGCCAAATTTCATGTAAATCCAAGTGGTTCTTTAAAATTTAGAGGTTTTGCAATATCATCGTTGTGCGGGTAAAATCTGCTATGTAGACTTTTCATTTTTTGGTGAAATTGAGTTATGAGCACAGAAATTCTCAAAATTTAATTCTTAACACATTCGTATAACCTGCTATAGGCTATGAATAGAATTAACCAAGTTATAAACATTTGGTTAAAATCTGCTATGTGTTCAGGTGAGGTAAAATCACAGTTTTATGTCTCCCCTGTAAAATTTAATTTTTTACACATAGCAGATTTTGCTCGCGCAACAACGATATTTTTACTTTAAAGAAGGTACTAATAAGTCAATAAGTGTTTTATTTAAAAACACTGGTACAGCTCTTACAAGAAAAGAGATATTCGGATAATTCAAAAAACAAAATTTTAGTGATGCCTCGGGATAATATGGCAGGACTATGAAACAAAATCAGCTCTTCCATTTTTCCACAGAATGTTTTAAAGTTCGGAGAAAATACAACGCTTTCATTCACCCCTGTATAATGCCATGCAAGCAAAATTTTGTTGTTACCGGAATAATACCAAATGATATCATTACATATATCTACAAAATGGTGCAAGAATCTTGAAAATCGGACCACAAAAATAATAAATTTATAAATAATTGTCAAACTTAATCAAAAATTTTGGGTGGCGGAATTTTGTGTCGGTGAGTACTTATATCGTCAGCTTACTGCCAAAACCAACTAACTCCACTTTTTAAAGTTTTGAGGAATCAACGTTTTAAACTTTAATTTGAAATGAAAAATCGTTTGAATTTAAAAATGATTTAATGACTGAAAAATATTAAAGTAAATAACATTATAAACGAAACATTTTGTTAAAAAATTATTAAAATGAAGTGAAAGTTAAAAAAAGTACAAAAAACATTTTTTTCGGCACTTGTCAGGTTTTGGCTGTACAAAGTTAGTCAACTTCTAGGTAACTTTGAACATCACTGTCCTCCATATCAGGCACTTGTCTTGTTTTGGCAGAACTAGAATATTGTAAATGATAAAATACTATTTTATTTAAACAGAGATGTGCAGACAACTGCACATATCTCTTTTTGGCTGAATAAAAGTGTCATCATTGGAATTAGTTGTTTTGAGACCCTTCTGTTTCCCACACTTAAAATCTGGTTTGAAGTGTCTGGTTTCATCAGTACATTCTTTGATAATTATTAAGTACAAAGGCGTACTTAACTCAGAATCGACAAAAAGTGGAGTTAGTTGGTTTTGGCAGTAAGCCGACGATATATTTTAGTGGTATAATATGGAATACGTAATTATGCATAAGTAGTGTGACCAACTAGCCCGAAAAATCCGGGACATGGCCCAAATTACGAAGTCGTGTCCCAGCGTCCAGGACAAGGCTTCCGGGCCATCCGAATTTTCAAAGTTTTGGTAAAATTCCATATTGAAATTTTTAATGCAACATTCTTCTAAGAATTCACATCAAATTGAATTGGTGGGACGAAAAAAAGTCGACAATTTCTAGACTGTTAAACTAATACCACATCCAAAACGCATGCATTTTATATCGTCGTATTATAGTTCTACAAAAACTCTAACGCTGGACTTTTTCCGGATTCTGTATTTTAATTATCGTCTTCTGAAAAGACGATTTACAAACATGAATATCAAATAATGATAATAATTACATTTTAACCCAATGTTCATGTTCAATTTACATGGAAATCCAACATTAGTTGATTTTCTAATTTTTCGTTTTTTGAGAACGATTTCCGGCTTGAAAGTCGAAACGTCAAAAACAAAAAAAGTCAAAAAACAAAAATGTAATTATCATTACAACCCATTCCATGAAAAAAATTTTTGTCAACATAAAAATGTTAAATAATCAATAAAATGATGATATTAAAGTTTTATATTAAAACAAAATGGCCCGATTTTCATTGAAAAGTCCCGGATTTTAGGTAGTTTTTTCAGTCTTGTCCGGAATTCGACTAAATTGGAGTTAATCACACTATGCATAAGTAAACCTAAATAAATAAAGTACTGTTTATTATTATAATTGAATCAATTAGTCTCATTTATAAGAAAATACAATACTTTAATCAAAAAGCGGTTCAACTCTCCAGGACTTCCCCAATGTTATAATTTGATATTATTATGATGCGTTTAGGTCATAGATTTAAGGTGTTTTCATTAATCTAAGGTTTAGGTTAAAGATTAGATATTATGTATTTACTTACTTTGTTTAACTTCAAGGGGACACAGTTTATCTTCATCCTGTTTTACGTCTGTCTTCAAGGGATATTCCTCCGAGTTTAAATAATCAAATGAATGGTGTGTAGTTTCACTTTGAGGCTCTTCCTTAATCTCAGATTTAAAGGTATCCAGAAGAACATCATTCAACTCATTATGATCTACTTCTATTTTACACGTCTCCTCCATAACTTCTTGTTTAACTTCCATTTGATTTGATTGGTATTGTATTGCAGAAGCAGAAATTAATATATTTATTTTAAGTTTGCTGACAACAATTTCACAAACAAGAAGCACAATCAATCACAATCACAAAACACAAAAGAAAAGCACAAGGCCACATAACTTGTTTGTCATTGTCATTGTCATTTGTCTTATCGCTTTATTACTTGGACATTTAAACCTTGATTACACGTAAAGCCGGACTCAATCGACTCGTGTACTTGGCGAATAATCGTCACTTACGTATACTGGCAATGCTGTGTGAGTGGGTTACTAGTACAATTATTGTACTATTTGTCAAACACTAATAATAATAATGTTAATACTACTATTAATTGACAAAGAATTGTTCTAGTAACCCTCCCAAAAGACATAGTAGGTAACGCAAGTAACGATTATTCGCCAAGTACAAGAGTCGTTTGAGCCAGGCTTAACGAGTAACGAGTATTGTAGCGAGACAGAGTTCTCGGCCGAGTACCTCGACCTCCCACCTTCAATCGTATACTCGCCAATCCACTCGGTATGTGTAAACAACACTCGCTGTGTAACTGTGCTTACCACTTCATCAGAGGAGACGACTTGTGTTAATCAATGTGATTTGAAGATGCTCAAAAATAGCTAACAAATGGAACTCAGATAGGACAATAAAGTTTAGTTCAATTGTATTGATAAGTCACACCCGTGCTTATGAAATTTCAAATCTTTGGAGTATAAATAAACAAAAACGTGATGCAGCATATGTATCGATTGTAGAAGAAATAAATATTGTTGGTTTTAAAACTCAAGAAGTCAAATAAAATAAAAAATTTAAATTCGACATATAGACAAGAAATAAAAAATCAATGAATCGAAGAAACCGGGAGCAGCGAGATTTGGTCTTCTTAAAATCCATTGTCTCTAGTCTATAGTCCAAAGAAGCTTATCTCCTTCTCATGATATATCCGTCAATTCTTGTATAAGTAGTGGTATAAGTCAAGTCGCTTGATATATTTTTCATGTTAGCTTTAAGACCGCGTCCCACCATCAAATAATTTGATCAAATTGGTTTGAGCAAACTGAAAGTGACAGTTAGTGACGTCACATCCTGAGTGTTCATTGTGGATAATAATGAAAAATTTTAATTTTCAATAAAGTACAAACAAGTTAGACAACTCAATACAAAAAATTTGATCAAACTAGACTGATAGTGAGAGCACAGATTTTTAGAATTTCAAAAAAACTGCAATTGTGACGTCACTTTGACGTACTTCCTCAAGTACGTCAAGTTTGCTCAAACTGTTTGATCAAATTATTTGATGGTGAGACGCGGCCTTTACGATCCATAAGTACCTACACTACTCCTTGTTTTTGTGAATCGAAACTGAACTGACTCGCCTCCAAATTCAAAAATGGCCAAATACGTATAAACCAACTCTCGCCCTCACCACTCTCTCGGCCTAAATAGTAAACAGTTTGCTGTCTCGCCACTGTACTCGTTACTCGTTACGTGTAATCAAGCCAATATATTTCCGCACAGCTCCAAGGATTATGAACACCGAACGCACAAGTTGATTGCAGATCCTAGCCACAGCATAGAAAACGCATTTCTCCATTCCTAGTCATTTCTGGTTTGACCCCGTGTCTCTGTCTTTTTCAGGTCCTCTATATCTCATCTCACCATTTCTTTCATAATTTATTTAAATGGCTCTTATTATTATTAATCCTTAAATCTGTCTGGTTTATTGTCTCTTTGGAATGTTCTTTACACTCATTTTATCCTGTTGCCTGTTATGTTACTTACTCATTTTCTCTCATCTCCGTTTACAATAAAAAACACCATACAGCCAATCACTCTGGTCTGTCATATATATCACTTTCCTTACTTAGTAACATTCTGTCACTTCTTTCTTTTTA
Organism: Diabrotica virgifera virgifera; assembly: GCF_917563875.1. Taxonomy (NCBI): domain Eukaryota; kingdom Metazoa; phylum Arthropoda; class Insecta; order Coleoptera; family Chrysomelidae; genus Diabrotica; species Diabrotica virgifera. The sequence goes on from NC_065449.1 coordinate 214,162,264, forward strand.
GATTCTTAGACTTTACTTAACAATAGGATACTGCACACCTACATCCATTACGACCCATTCAGTCAAACTTCTTTCAGACTACAACATTTAAGTTTTAATGCATTCACTATTCTCTTTTTTTCATCTATCTTTTCATTTCCATTCATATCAGGCAACTTCCAATATCCATTTATCCCAATTTAAAATAATTTTTTCACATTTTACATTTGTTTGATTTCAGTGGCAATCACATACGTTCATAAAGTTCTGCACTTAAATATATTTCATTTAGTTCAGTCTGTTCACTCCACTATCACCAATAGAAATCAATCTCATACTTCTGTATTTCATATACTTATTCAATTTAGATTCTTCTTTACATACTGACACCAACCCACAATTTGACCTATATTGGTAGCTCTCATTCTAATTATTTTATTCACTAATCTACGTTGGTAGACTATCAAGATACATTACTTCCAATTCATTCAGTCCTTCCAAAACTACATAAAGATGAATTAGACTTTATGTCACATAGTTTAATTTTATTATATTATTACATACTTTTATTCATTCCACAATATTATATACAATCATATCCTTCACACATATATCTACCTCACTAACAGTAATCTTTAGTTATTTAATTTTGTTAACAATTATTTTCCAACTTTTAACAGACATAATTATTCATTGCAATAGTATAATAATAAATTTAACACAATAAATAGCCACCTTTTGTATATACATATACTGTTTTCTCGCAATATTCTACCGTTTACCTTCAACCTGTTGCCTGCTTGCCTTGTTAGGCAACCAACAGTACATCACATAAAAATACTCTTAAATTCTGGTTTTTTTGGTTTGTTTAGCTTTGTTTTTACACGCAAGTCTAATTATCTTTTATTATGTAGTGTATTTCCTTGTTTCAACAAAACTCAACTTTCATCTCGTCATTTCACATCCGATGACGTCACAACTTAAACCATGAAATATATCTGCATTAAATTTAATGAATCTATAAGTTATTCTGGAATAGAGAGTTGCTAATTTAAACTTTACAGTAGATTTTATTATTCAAATAATTTAAATTATTTTTGCAGACAAACCTTTGCATTTTATTAAAAAATCCAAAATCAAATGAAACTTTAACCAAAAATTGGCTTTATCTTGTCATGTCATGTCACCCTTGTCAAATTGTATATCCACTTCCAAATTTCTCAGTTGGTCCATGCCACGGTTATTAGACTTTATTATTATTACTAATGTCTAAGAACCGTGGGTCCATGCCCCGCGCACTCTAATAAAAAACATGTAATCGTATTTATTTTCCTTCCATTTTGTCAGAGGCGCTGATGTCGGCATTATGATTGGTGGAACATGACTTTTGACAAATCCTGCGCTATCTGTGAATCTGTGTTCAATGTTCGTGTTCGTTCGTTCGTTGTCGTTCAGTTATTTTATATCATGCCCCGCTAACTCTAATAAAAAACATGTAATCGTATTTATTTTCCTTCCGTTTAGTCAGAGGCGCTGATGTCGGCATTGTGATTGGTGGAACATGACTTTTGACAAATCCTGCGCTCTCTGTGAAGCTGTAATCTGTGTTCGTGTTCGTTCGTTCGTTGTCGTTCACTTATTTTATATGGTCGGATATGTGATGTGTTTGGTGTTTGTGTCACCATAAAAAGCTGATATTCAGTCGTGTTGTTTGATATTTTTGTTATTTCCGAGTACCTTTTTAAAGGTAAGTTTTTCTGATTGTAGGTACTGTTTATCCAACAGTTTTAAAATACACATTTTATTTCGCGTTTTGTTGTTGGGTCTAATGGCCGATCAGCTGTTGTGTGCAGCCGATAAATTCAACAAGTAAACATATATTTAATCGAAATTAAATACTCATATTTCTATGTAAAATGTCACATTATTGTATAAATAAATAATTAAGAAACAAAAGTTGTTTGTGTTTTACCTTTATTGTCCACTTAAATAAAATAATATTAAATATTGGAAGTACCGTATGGAGACTATGGTGTACCTAGCGTGGAGGCTAGGCTAGATAACGCTACCCTTCCTATCCAATCAACAGCAAGAACGTTTAAAATTTCACACCTATCATGTCGAAGCTACAGACCACTTATGTGGAGGCCAGATTTGTAGTATCCTTCCAATTTTCCAGGTGCTGAAATACGTGACATATTTTTTGAAGGGTAAGATCGCATTCTACCAAATCACACAACACTTTTTTTCTATGTTTTATATGGTCGGTTATGTGATGTGATGTGTTTGTGTCACCATAAAAAGCTGATATTCAGTCGTGTTTTTTGATATTTTGTAATCGAGTACCTTTTTAAAGGTAAGTTTTTCTGATTGTAAGGTAGAGATTTTCTGACTGTAGGTACTGTCCATCCAACAGTTTTAAAATACACACTTTATTTCGCGTTTTGTTGTTAGGTCTAATGGCTCCGTTCAGCTGTTGTGTGCAGACGGTGGAAAAGTTCAACAAGTAAACATTTATTTAATCCAAATTAAATACTCATATTTCTATGTAAAATGTCACATTATTTTATAAATAAATAAGTAAGAAACAAAAGTTGTTTTTGTTTTACCTTTATTGTCCACTTGAATAAAATATTAAATATTGGAAGTGCCGTATGGAGGCTATGTACCTAGCATGGAGGCTAGATTATGGCACCCTTCCTATCCAATCAACAACAAGAACGTTTAAAATTTCACACCTATCATGTTGAAGCTACAGACCACTTATGTGGAGGCCAGTGGGCCCGGATTACGTACACTCGATACGCATCGTATCCGCCATGTTTACCGTAGGGAGTGATTACAAAACCTCTTTCCCTACGTTGTCGATGCGAGTCAACTCGAAGGCACTGCTCGATACCTACGACCCTGTCGAGTTGCCAACTCGAACTATCTATCTCTCTCTGATAGATCGCTGATCTCCTATAACGCTTTCTCTCTTGCCGGTCCAAGTATAAAAATTAAGAAAAGTGAATACATAATTACATAACATACTTACTTCATACTTTGATTTTTTCAATTGAAAAATAATGTAAATCGTTAATCAAACGATATTTAGATTATACACGGTTTTGATAATAATTCTCATGTTTTTAACATTAAAAAAATATATTGTTTAAATCTCCCAGTGAGGTGTTATTACACTCATTACACGGACAGAAGTTCTCTAATACTTAATACTTATTCCTATTTTAAAAATATGCGAAGGAAAGCTCTGAGACAGAATTCGATGAAGTGAATAGGTAGTTAGCAGTGACCATTACGACCTTTAGTAATATTTTTATATAACGTCTCCCATCTTTCCCTGGCCATTTAATCTTTAACGGTAAAAAATCATAATTAATCTCAAATTCTACTCAAGTTCGAAAATTATATATTTATATATCTAGGTACACGTTCACTGTATCATCCTTAGAATATAAAATAAACGTTTATAACAATTAAATATGTAATAAAAACTTTATTTTATATTCTATTGTAATAATGATTGAGGTTAATGAGAGAAATTCCTTGACATATAACCATAGATAAATAATATAGTATTACCAGATAGATAGGCAACTCACTGTAAAAATTTGGTTCCTTACGCCATTTGCGAGCGATGTGTTAACTAATCACCATTTGGCGGGAAATTCAAATGGACAAGCATTAATTTTATCCGTTTAGCGCCTCTTGCGGGCAATTTCGTTACTAATTAAAATATCTTTATATTTTACAAGAAATAATCTCACCTATATTATTAAAATAAAATACCAAAACTTACTAAGCTTGTTAAAGTATTTTATTTAAATAATATCTAAGTAATACTCATAAATTATTCGGAATTCTCAAGTTGCAAAATATGTTATTTTTGCTGTCAAATTTAGTAAGGAAAAGGGATATAAAAAAGTTAGACAATTTTTTTCTAAATATATGTACGTGTATTTATTCGTTGTTTCAGATAAAACAGTTATAAACTAATTACTATTTACCATTTACCTATGCATTTTCTAACTTTTTTATGATTTGTACACAACAATAATAAATCATGTTTATTTTTTTTATTAACACAACACCAAAGTTCTTTCGCAACTAAAACAAAACTACACACTACACTTTATAAACGAAGGATAAGGAACCAACTGAAATTGAAATTACTAAGAATAAATCGTTACAGATAATACAATAAAAACTGTAAACTAATAGAAAATTATTTGTACTTGCACTAACTCTAGCTGTCATTACTTTTGAAGAATTGACAATCGAGTTAAGCCTCGTTTGATTATTTTATTTGTGACATTCAGGTATGGTGTTTTAACATAAATGATTGGTTAAAGTCTTCGTGAGCGAGAAAGGCTGTCGTTTCTCTTTATTTAGCTGAGCGGTGTGGAAGTGGTGGGGGAAATTCCCCAATTTTTCCATATGAGATTCCGGGGCATGACATATAACGTGCACATCATTCCATTTGTTCGAAATATTATCCCGTAGGTTCAAAAATACGAAAATTGCCGATGATTTTCTGACAGTCTACTCGAACCCAGTTCGTAATCACTTTTTGGCTTCGATGCGTATTCGCATCGAGTTTGCCTACGGTTCGTTTTGCGATCTCGCATCAAGTGTTCGTAATCCCGCTGCTGATTTGTAGTATCCTTCCATTTAACCAGACGTGACATGTTTTTTAAAGAGTAAGATCGCATTCTATTACCAAATCACACAACACCATGCCCCGCGACCTCTAATAAAAAACATGTAATCGTATTTATTTTCCTTCCATTTTGTCAGAGGCGCTGATGTCGGCATTGTGATTGGTGGAACATGACTTTTGACAAATCTTGCGCTATCTGTGAATCTGTGTTCGTGTTCGTTCGTTCGTTGTCGTTGTTATTTTATATGGTCGGTTATGTGATGTGTTTGTGGTTTGCACAGTACAAATGTATTGTGGTGGTTTGTGTCACCATGAAAAGCTGATATTCAGTCGTGTTTTTTTGATATTTTGTAATCGAGTACCTTTTTAAAGGTAAGTTTTTCTGATTGTAAGGTAGAGATTTTCTGATTGTAGGTACTGTTTATCCAACAGTTTTAAAATACACACTTTATTTCGCGTTTTGTTGTTAGGTCTAATGGCTCCGATCAGCTGTTGTGTGCAGGTGCAGACGGTGGAAAAGTTCAACAAGTAAACATATATTTAATCCAAATTAAATACTCATATTTCTATGTAAAATGTCACATTATTTTATAAATAAATAAGTAAGAAACAAAAGTTGTTTGTGTTTTACCTTTATTGTCCAATTGAATAAAATATTAAATATTGGAAGTACCGTATGGAGGCTAGGCTATGTACCTAGCATGGAGGCTAAATTATGGCATGCTTCCTATCCAATCAACAACAAGAGCGTTTAAAATTTCACACCTATCATGTCGAAGCTACAGACCACTTATGTGGAGGCCAGATTTGTAGTATCCTTCCATTTAACCAGATGCTGAGATGGCGCTGAAATACGTGACATGTTTTTTAAAGAGTAAGATCGCATTCTACCAAATCACACAACACTTTTTTCTATGCACAACACTTTTTTCTATGAGTTGGTCTGTGCCCATTGAATTGGCAAGTACCTAGCATCTTCGAGCAGGGAACCATGGCACCCTTTTAGCATGTGTTCCACTTTATCTATCAACATCGACTTGTAGTCATAACATTTTAATATATTACATTATGTAAACCATATACGATGATGTTAACACTATTTACAGTGTGCTAGTTTCAAAATACTCGGCAGGATGTAAGTATTCCCACATTTTTCATTTTAACAGTCACAGTTTTAACCTTTTGCTTTAAACTAACGTGGAAATACTTCATTCTAGGCACTGAAGATGTTCTGTTTAGAACGAAAACGTTTTGCAATCCATGACATTTTATAGTTTTAAATAAACGATTTTATACCAGAATACATCTCGAAGTTTTTACTTCTGTATTGGTTTTTTATAATAATAATAATTATATATTTATTTGTTCTCTGATAATGTAATCGTTGTTTTTTGTAAATATTTATAGTATTCATAATAACATCAGTATAATATTACTTTACTGCTGTTAAAATCTAAGAGCAGAAAATAAGGGTTACCCAGAGGGCCATGCTAAGAATCACCCAAATAATATCAGGCAAAGGACAAAAATCCAAAGACGTATTAGAACATGTAGCAAAGAAGAAATTAATGGAGATGTGCAGGTCATGTGGCAAGAACACCGAACAACAGCTAGACTAGAAGATTATTGGAATAGCGACCGCCGGAGAACAAACGGATAAACGAAGCAGAGATCGACCACCAACGCGCTGGGGTGACGATGTAAAGAGAACTGCCGGGAACTGGATAGCTGGTAGCTCAAGATTGGGAGACATGGAGAAACTTAGAGGAGGCCTATGTTCAGCAGTGGACGATAACGGTTAGATGATGATGATGATACTTTCCTAACACATAAAAATTAGTTTGTAGGTATACCGTATAACGATTCACTAAGCTACAAAAAACTACTTACAAAGGAAGGAGGAAAGGGGCGCCTAAAATTACTTGCCCCAGGGCGCTTGAAAGCCTTGGCGCGACCCTGGTTAGACCCAAACCCAGACATCCAAAGTGAAAGTTATCCTCCAACACCAAATTGTTCTATATGGTCCACATAATGTTCAGAAAAAAGTCACACCTTTTTGAGCGTCGGGTTTGGGGGAGAGGGGGGAGAAATCTGCAAATTCGTAGTTTTTTACGTTTTTCGTCAATATTTCCAAAACTAAGCGGTTTAGCATGAACACCCTTCTACACAAAATTGTTCAACATTAAATTTGAAATAAAAAAGGCCCTATGCATAATCCTTCTAAAGTGAACGGTTCCAAAGTTACGGAGGTAGTATAGTATAATTGGTCCAAAAAAAGGCCTAACCCAGACATCCAAAGTAAAAGTTTTTCTTCAACACCAAATTGTTCTATATGGTGCACATATTGTTCAGTAAAAAGTTACACCATTTTGATCCGGTTTGGGGGGGAGATGGGGGAGAAATCGGTAAATTAGTAGTTTTTTTACGTTTTTCGTCAATATTTTTAAAACGATGCTTTACCGTAAGGAATGTTCTATAGAAAAATGTTGGACATAAAATTTAAAACAAAAAAGGTTCTATACATAACTGTTATAAAATCAACGGTTCTAGAGTTACGGAGGGTGAAAAGTGGAAATTTTCGATACTTTTTATTCTTACCGATTTCTCTCCCCTCTCCCCCCCAAACCCGACGCTCAAAATGGTGTGACTTTTTCTGAACATTATGTGGACCATATAGAACAATTTGGTGTTGGAGGATAACTTTCACTTTGGATGTCTGGGTTTTTGATATAGTTATATCATAAATATTGCCCAAAAAATATAAAAAGTGTCGAAAACCTCGACTTTTCACCCTCCGTAACTCTGGAACGGTAGATTTTATAACAATTATGTATACAGTGCTAGTCAAAAGTCCGTACCCCCCCTCGTATCTTTTGAACGGTTATACCTATAATAGTGAAATTTGGAGATAGGAAATAAACTGACGTAAGCTTCTTAACTAGTCATGACAGGTGACGTAATAGTGACAGATGACTACAGCGCCACTGTGACAGATAATTTTAAATGGGACCTTATGGCAAGTGACACCTCGTTTGAAAGGTATTGAAAATACCTATTCAGTCATACTAATATTGTTTAAGTTTAAGCTAATTTTGACGAATTAATGAAATAAATATAAAATTGTAGTTTCATTTAATTAATTCAAAATTCAAAATTCCGCCTATGATTACTTGTCAAAAAGGTTGACGTTGACGTAAAAACTACTAGAGAATCGAAAAACGTCAACTTTTTTGACAAAAAAACCATAGGCGTACATTTGAATTTTTATTAATTAAATGCGAAGCTACAATATTATATTTATTTAATTTATTTACCAAAATCAAAATCAACTAAAACACAAAAAAATTAGTATGGCTGAGTAGGTATTTTGAATACCTTTCAAACGAGGTATCACTTGCCATAAGGTCCCATTTAAAATTATCGGTCACAGTGGCTCTGTAACGTCATCTGTCACTATTACGTCACCTGTCATAACTAGTTAAGAAGCTTACGTCAGTTAATTTCCTCCATCCAAATTTTACTATTATAGGTAAAACCGTTCAAAAGATAAGAGGGGGGGTACGGACTTTTGACTAGCACTGTATAACATTTTTTGTTTTAAATTTCATGTAGAACATTTTCATATATAACATTGTTTACGCTAAAGCATAGTTTTAGAAATATTGACGAAAAACTTAAAAAAACTACTAATTTACCGGCTTCTCTCCCATCTCCCTCCCAAACCGGACGCTCAAAATGGTGTAACTTTTTACTGAACAATATGTGGACCATATAGAACATTTTGGTGTTGGAGGAAAACTTTTACTTTGGATGTTTGGGTTAGGCCTTTTTTTGGACCAGTTATACTATACTACCTCCGTAACTTTTTAACCATTCATTTTAGAAAGACTATGCATAGGGCATAGGGCCTTTTTTATTTCAAATTTAATGTAGAACAATTTTGTATACAAGGTTGTTCATGCTAAACCGCAGAGTTTTAGAAATATTGGCGAAAAACTTAAAAAACTACGAATTTACCGATTTCTCCCCCTCTCCCCCCCACACCCGACGCTCAAAATGGTGTGACTTTTTTCTGGACATTGTGTGGACCATATAGAACAATTTGGTGTTAAAGGATAACTTTCACTTTGGATGTCTGGGTTATGCCATCTTTTGGATCAACTATACTATACTATAACTGATGAAGACTTATTAAATAAAGGCCAAACATTGTAGTCTAAGAGTTGGGAGCGGATTGTGTGCGTGTTAAGTAATATGGAAAAACTATACGGGGATATGTTGAATTAGTTGTGTACATGACTTTCACCAACGGCCGGAAACCAGAGTTGGGGCCGAGGGTAGTTATAAGGGGTCAAAGTCGCGGAATTTATTATTTTTTTAATGACGCTCATGATCGAGATAGTTCACCAAAATTTGGGAATAAGTAGGTCATGACGTACCTAAGTAGAATCTCTAGGGGCTCAACGTTGCGTGGCCGACAAAGGGGTGGGGGTAGGGGTGAATATAAAAAATATAAGGGGTTTTTTGCGACGTTCGTGATTGAGATAGTGCACCAAAATTTGGGTATAAGTAGACCACCACATACATAATTAAAATCCCCAGAGCCGGAAACCAGAGTCGGGAACGAAGGTAGTTATAAGGGGTCAAAGTTCCGTTTTTTATTATTATTTTTTTTGTGACGCTCATGATCGAGATAACGCGCCAAAATTTGGGAATAAATAGGTCATGACGTAACTAAGTAAAATCTCCAGGAGTGGAACGCTGCGTGGCCGACAAAGGGGTGGGGCAGGGGTGAATATAAAAAAATGTAAGGGGTTTTTTGCGACGTTCGTGATTGAGATAGTGCACCAAAATTTGGGAGTAAGTAGGTTATGACGTAACTACCGAATAAGTTGTGACGAATAAGTAGACCATGACATTACTAAGTAATATCTACAGGGGCGGAACGCTGCGGGGGGGACAAATGTGCCGGGTCACAAAAATAATAATACACACTGCGACTTTGACCCCTTAAAACTACCCTCAGCCCCAACTCTGGTTTCCGGCTCTGGGGATTTTACTTAGCTAAGTCATAGTCTACTTATTCCCAAATTTTGGTGCACTATCTCAATCTAGCACGTTGCAAAAAACCCCTTATATTTTTTATATTCACACCTACCCCCACCCTTTTATCGGCCACTCAGAGTTCCACCCCTGGAGATTGTACTTAGTTACCTCATGACCTACTTATTCCCAAATTTTGGTGCACTATCTCGATCATAAGCGTCACAAAAAAAATAATAAAAACGGCGATTTTGACCCCTTATAACTACCCTCATGCCCAACTCTGGTTTCCGGCTCTGAGGATTTTATTTAGTTATATCATGTTCTACTTATTCCTAAATTTTGGTGCACTCTCTCAATCACGAACGTCGCAAAAAACCCCTTATATTTTTTGTATTCACCCCTGCCCCACCCCTTTGTCGGCCACGCAGCGTGCCACCCCTGGAGATTTTACTTAGTTACGTCATGACCTACTTATTCCCAAATTTTGGTGCACACTCTCGATCATGAGCGTCACAAAAAAAAAATAATAAAAACGGCGACTTTAACCTCTTATAACTACCCTCATTCCCAACTCTGGTTTCCGGCTCTGGGGATTTTACTTAGCAATGGCATGATCTACTTATTCCCAAATTTTGGTCCACTATCTCAATCACGAACGTCGCAAAAAGCCCTTTATATTTTTTATATTCACCCCTACCCCACCCCTTTGTCGGCCACGCAGCGCTCCGCCCCTAGAGATTTTACTTAGTTACGTCATGACCTACTTATTCCCAAATTTTGGTGCACTATCTCGATCATGAGCGTCATAAAAAAAATAATAAAATCCGTGACTTTGACCCCTTAAAACTACCCTCGGCCCCAACTCTAGTTTCCGGCCGTTGGTGAAAGTCATGTACAAACTAATTCAACATATTCCCGTATAGTTTTTCCATATTACCTATCACGCACAAAATCCGCTTCTATCTCTCCGACTATTGTCATTTACACACATTTTAGTAGTTATACTGTTATTAGTTGTCGTTATGTTTATAATACGGGCACGGGCGCCCATATAAAAATTTTCAGGGGGGACCGGACGTGAAAATGTTGCACATTATATTTTGTATACTTTGGATAACCATATATAGTTTACAGCACCCGAAAATCTAGGCCCCCCTGCCCCATGGTGGGCGCCCATGAATACGGGTGCCCACAAAAATTGTCGCGGGGGGCCCACAATCTTCAGCTACGCCACTGTCTACCAGCTCAAACCGAGAATCAGAAGAGACTGTTAAGTGCCCAAGATGTGGACAGTCATTTAATGACAATTGGATTCAAAGTTGAATATGTGCAGAATGGTGGCATGAGGCCTGTTCAGCGTATGAAGGAAGCGGACCTTTCGTTTGCGACCATTGTAAGACTCTTAGCTAGTACGTACTTTTACCTTAACTCATTCGTACTTTCAGCCTCCCTAGAGCTCAAGAGTACGCAAATGACACTTTTTCAAAATATTTTTTACGGGGATGTTTTTTTGTTTAACATAATAAAATATGATTTTATTGTTACGTAATAAATAAAGATCGATATTCAACAAATATGGTATTGTTTATTATCTCTTTCTTCCCCCAAGTTACAACCCAAAATAAACTAAGTGCGTACTGTTCTCTTACCCTCCTTAGTCCTTTACCATGCAGTTTTTGAACTATTTACGAGAAACCGCTTTAAAACATGCATTTTTTCACGAAAAATTAAAATCTTTGATCTTTAGATAATAACTCAAAAAGTGTTGATTTATTTCAATACCTTTATATAACATATTTTGCTTATAATTTGTCCCTCTATCGATTTGTCGAGTTATTTTTAATAAAATAATTTTCATCCCCGAGAGGGGGTGGTATCCACCCTCAGGGTAAAAACGCAAGGTGGCACTATGTTACCTTTGTTACTTGAGGTATCTTCTAACCACTCACCAATTTTCGTGAAAATCGATGGAGGTTCACCGAAATCGAAGGTACCTATAGTAGTTGATTTTTACCTTCAGTGACTGCACTATACAAATGAAAATTGCAATTGAATGATATAAATGCGCGTATTTTGCGAGCTCATAAATTGTTAAACGATATGTAGTCGCCAAATTATTAATTTAATTCATTTTAAATTAAACTCTCTCTTAAGCCGGGAAGATGGGGTGGTTTTCTTGCGAAGGGGTTGTAGGTAGCTCAATAATCGAAATGCACGTGATTTAAGAGTTTATTCTTAGAATATATACGCTATACGAATTATATCCGCGATACGATATGTTTTAATTTTTCTCAGCATTTTTGTCTCAAGTTGAATCAATTAAAGGGTTGTTTGAGAGTGAAGGGGATGAGCTCAAAAATCGAAACTATATCACTTCGAAAGCTCATAAATAGCTCGTAATTCTGCCGCAAAGATCGATTCAATATCCCTATTTTTAAGTAGTGGGGGGGCTGACTCAACCCCCCTCTAAAATATTAAATTCCTGCCCAGTGTAACGAGTTAAAAAATTTTAATTTGCGGAATATGAATAAAGCTCATAAATCAGCGCTATTTGTTTTTTAATTTTTGCAAGTGGGGGCAGCTCAACAGGGGTTACCTAATGCGTTAATGTCTTATTACGCACAATTCGCCACCTAAAATCACTTTCAAGCAGTGGCGCACCCAGGGGGGTTTTGGGGTTAAAACCCCTCCGCAGGGCATATAAAGGATAGTAGGAAAATGTAACTTGTCTTCAAACAACTATGCAAAAAAATTTCTGTACCCAAGCCAAACCCTACCCCCTCCCAAAGGAAAATTCTAGGTGCGCCACTGCTTTCAGGCACACCGGCGGCCTTTTATACCTGGCAATTTGACTGCTGAAATGTATTTACAAATAATATACGAAGATAATGTGATGAACAATATGATGAAAATCATTTGGATTCTCTACAGGTTGGTATTCCTCCGCATTATGCTTTACTTGTTCGTCAATATTTAGACCAACATTTTCCACGGAATTGGATTGGGAGGAGAGGTAGCGTCGCATGGTCTCCTCGGTCACCAGATTTGTATCCCCTGGATTTTTTGTGGGGACACCTAAAAAGTAAAATCTATAGAACGCTACCCGTATCTTTAGAAGATTTACGTAAACGAATGCATACAAATCACTCCGCAATTGCTTCGGAATGTGGAAGGAAGATAAGTAACTAGATAAAAATAAAAAATTTAAAATGTATTGTTTTTTAATAAATTAAATAAAGTACTTACTGAACCGAATTTAAAAATTTAAAGACCCCCATTATAGGCGAGCGGGAGATAGGTACCCCTAAAATCACCAGGTACTGACCACGGAGGGCCGAAGGGCTAATTTTATTCATACTTTATATTTTCGAGGATGCTGAAAACGAAAATGAAGTTTATTTTGAATTTTATGTGGGGGAACATTGTCAAAATCGCAATTTTAACCTAAAAATAAAAAAAATCACGTTTTTTTACGTTTACCTCGGTACAACTCTGTTCCCTTTTAATATTTTGTTCTGAAATTTTTACAGTATATATTTATCACCTTTCTTAAGAGAATGGTATTTACCTCAAGTTTTCAGTCTTATTCTACTAAAAGTTATGAATTTTTTTAAGTGAAACGTGCAGATTTCTGAATTGCAAAGTTCAATCGCAAAAGTTGAGCGACGAAGTATGTTAAAGTATAGAGTACAAAGAAATTTTTTGAAAAGTTTTAGATCGAAATGTTTTATAGAAAAAAAAATAGTGCAACTTTTATTATCGCCATTAAAAATCCCCAATATAACGGGTATTTTTCGAGATACTGACCATGGGTGGTGAATAGCTAATTTTGGTCTTAGATTATGTTTCTGATGGTGTTGAAAACGAAAATGAAATTTATTTTAAATTTTAGGTGGGGGAATATTGTCGAAATCGCAATTTTACCATAAAAATAAAAAGTGAAATCACGTTTTTTTGCGTTTAACTAGCTACAACTCTGGTCGATTTTAATATTTTTTTCTAAGGTTTGTACACTATATGTTGCTCACTTTTTTGAAGAAAACGGTGTCTGTTTTAAGATTTTAGTCTTATTTTAGTAAAAGTTATGAATTTTTTAAAGTACAAGGTGCAGATTCGTGAATTGCAAAGTTTAATCGCAAAAGTTGATAGGCAAAATTTATAATTTATCTTATTAATCACGTTGGGGATTTCTAATGTCGACATTAAAAGTTGCACTATTTTTTTTCTATAAAACATTTTGATCTAAAACTTACCACAAAACTTCTATTGTAGTACTCTCTACTTTAACATAAACGTGATTAGGAAGCTAAATTTTAAAGTTCGTCACACAACTTTTGCGATTAAACTTTGCAATGCACAAATCCGCACCTTTTCCTTTGAACAGTTTATAATTTTTATCAGGATTAGAATAAAACTTGAAACAGGTACCGTTGTCTTCAGAAATGTTAGAGCTACTTAGGGGAGAGTTGGACAAAACGGGATACCATTCTTGTTTACTTTTACTGCGGAAAATATGTTAAAGAAATTATCATAATATTATTTTTATATGTAAAACATTTATTGCAGCACACAAAAAACATATCTTTAGCTATTTTTAATAACTGGAAAATAGTAAAAAAATATTTATTAAAGTCCTACACATCCCGTTTTATCCAACAACGGTTGAATAAAACGGGATAGGTTTATAATATTAAATTTTTTGTATAAAATTATCTAAAACTTAATTTACGTCTAAATTAAGTAGACATTAAACTGTATACTAAAATTTACTTTTGAAAAATAATATCTTCAGTAGTCAGAAACTTAAAAATAGGCGTTTTTTATGTTTTATGGGAAAATGGGAAATAAGACCTTTTATTTAGGACTAGGTACGTATATCAGAACAAAAGTCACATAAAAATATGTTATTCTTCTCTGCGGTATGAGAAAACGCTACATATCTCTATTTAAAAAATTAATAGGCCAAAAAATAAATAGGTAGATAAAACGGGACATAAGAAACTGTATCCCATTTTATCCAACTTATAAGTGTCCCGTTTTGTCAAACTCAGACCTTTTTCAAAACAAAAATGGCTGCTGCCTAAATGTGAAAGTCAAATTAGGTAGTCTACACATGAGAATATTCGTTAATGACTGCCTAATTAAATGTAATAGTCACCGGAATTATATTTTTATATATATAGGCAGTATAATGTAGAAAAAAACGCACTTAAAAGTACAAAGTATCAAAAAAAATAGAGTCAAACAATTCTAAACACAACAACTTTTCATCAAATAGTGGAATCGAGGTAAAACGAATTGAGAATGTTAAAATGACGACCGATAACAAGTTTCCGTCGTTGTCAGATTGATAGCACCACTCAGGGCAGCTTTATCCATTAGGCAATATAGGCAGTTGCCTAGGGCGGCACATTTTGAGAGAGCGGCAAGAATACTGTACAAAAAATATTTGTATATAAAAATTATGGATCTGGGTTCTGTCATTAAAGAGTATGAAGCTCTTTCAAATTATAGGTCTGGATCCCGCGTATGAAAAAAAAAGTTGAGTAATAGCAAGCTGAAAATTTGTTAATAGCTTAAGGGTCTCTAGTCGGATAAACTTTGATATATGGGGACACTGGAACAGGGGCAGTTTTAATTGTGGAACAGGTTAAAAATTTGGAACGGTCACACCACGAAAACGACACATTTATTTTGTCCGACAGAACAGACTTAAACTCTTCGAACAGAGATTAAACTCTCATGCAAAAATCAGACTGCTATTTATCACCTGTCATAATTCCTGGCAGTTGACATATTCTACATGTTCCACTCATTAAAACGCCCATTTGGTGATAAACAGCAGTTGGATTTTTGCATAAGAGTTTAATCTCTGTTCGAAGAGTTTAAGTCTGTTCTGTCGGACAAAATACATGTGCCGTTTTCGTGGTCTGACCGTTCCAAATTTTTAACCTGTTCCACAATTAAAACTTCCCCTGTTCCAGTGTTCCCATATATCAAAGTTTGTCCGACTAGACACTCTTAAGCTATTAACAAATTTTCAGCTTGCTATTAATCAACTATTTTTTCATACGCGGGATCCAGACCTATTACTTTACCGCAAGGAAGCCAAAAAATTGTGCCCAAATAAAACATATAAAGAAATAAGAAAGAGAAAAAGAAAAATTCAATATGACGTGGAGGCCGATGATGAACTAAACTTTTCTGTTAGTGTCGTGTTGGGTCCTTAAGGGACAGAAAAGGAGCCAACTATCGGAACTTAGGAAAACACTGACTCTAAACCTAAACTATACTGTTATTTAAAGTTTACAACATCCATAAACGTAAGGTTAAGAAGATGTTGTTTCGCGGGGTAGTCGTTCAGACACTTATCTCGCACGACTGCTACTATAATAGTAATCTTAATAATTCTCTATTTTACTTTCTTTATTTTGGACTTTGAAAGTAAACGGTACGTGAGTATCGTTACTTACTTGCGAGGTTACCCAAACAAACTCTAATCAACCTTCGCTTTGTTTGTGATTATGTGGCAATAAAATGGAAAGGAGAAGAAGTTGTCAACACATATGGGATGAACGAAGGCTCCGTTGCTCAGAATCGGTTAGAGGTGTGGGGTGGTTCTTTATAGTTTCTTATTAGCTGGGAAATATATGAATAATAGACAAAAAAAATTAAAAAAAGGAAAATAGCTACTAGAGCTAAATTAGTACACAATGGACAAAAGGATTAAATAAACAATGAATCAATATTAAGCCAAAAGGGCGCCACTTTGATCTTTTAGTTTTAAAAGGGAAGACAAAGAAAAACTCTTTAGATAAAACAAACAACAAATTAAAAGGCAACTAAATAAAAATAATCTTTTCAAGATAAATATAAAGTATATAAAGAAAAAAGATACATAAAACCTACCTGGTTGTTTCTTACTCACTTGACCAGAGAGAAGGGGGATGGATAATTATTTACAAGCCAACATTATTTAAAATTAATACCATTTATTAAACAAAAAATTATAAAAAAAGAAGTTAAAGTTGACCTCTTTCTGGTTTTACATTTAAGAGGTATTGTCCACAAATACAAATAAATACAACATTAATTAGGTACCTTTGTGTCTCCGCTTTAATGTCCTGCAGCTTCCAACGCAAAGTCCAGGTATACGGTCGTAGCACTTTTCACTTTACTACCACCAAAAATACAATACTGATGTGGTACATTTTCGAATTTACAAAAGTATTTAGTTTGAAAAGTTCAGCAATGCTTTACTGGTTTTAATAACTTAAGTAACTTGTTGTGACGTAAATACACGACTTCATTCACCATGGTTATTAATAAGAACTGCTTAAATGATTAATATGAAATGTGTTCCAAAAGGAACAGGGGGTGTCCTCTAGACGAAAATAAAGGTCGTTGACTGCCGACATCAAACTCTGCAGCCAAATTCACAATCTCCATATTTGCACCTAAATGCAAACTCTCCCAGTGTTTTTTGAAGACATCGCTGGACACTACATCATCAGAAGTTCGACCTCTCTCACCCGTTAGCTAATCGATAATGTTCATCTTAGCTACCTCCTCATCGCTCCTACCCTAGAAAACATACCACCTTTCCTTCAGCTCACACACCATGATCCGACCAACCAATCAAGCAAATATTGTCCTTTGCATGACGAAATAATTGACGAATCACGCAACCAATTACAGAAACAAGAACAACCCTGAAAAGCACCATTTCTCCCAAAATATCACAAAACGTTAGTCCAGCCAATCAAAAATGAGATACCGTGATTTCAGATGACAAATATTAACCAATGCTAAGCCCTGTGGTTTTGCATGACACAATGTTTAGCAAATCAGAACAGAATACGACGATTTACATTTTTGCGTCGTCATTCTTCCACGTTAAATCCTGAGTATGCGACTATTAGTTTGGAAAAGAAATAAATTTTAAAGTGTTTACATTTGCAAGATGTTTCCATTAGATCACGCCAAAAGATTGATCATAATTCATTCCTAATTAAGCTGACTTAAGTAATAAGAACAACAAACAGAGCTATTGGATAACTTCGATCAATTTCTCAATGTTTACTTTGGATGCGAGTTGACACGGAAAACGAATTAACTCTAAAGAGAATCTTAAAGTCGATCAGATTTATGGTGAACACTAATGACCCACTCAAGGTTCAGTCGTATTTTTTGTTTACCGCAAGGGAACAGACACTTGTGTAAACACCTAAATTCTCGAATAGTCCATATCGCATAAACATTCTTGAGACTGTAAGAAAAATGACACACAAATCAATCTACGCTAAAGCGCAGGAACATTACGATTCTTACTTGGGAACTTTTTCACGGCGAAATTTCACTCATACAGGGTGATACGAGATTTTTTTCTTCTCCAAGTGAGATGGAATTCTTTTAAGAAATTAACGTGTTTCTGCATCGTTACAATTATACAGAAACAACACCTTCTTAACGACCTAATTATGCCTAAATTATATACATTTTTTGGATACATAATATATTATACAGTAAGGGTTTTTTCCCTTACTGTACAGATGTAGTGATGCGATGAAAATCCACACATTCTATATTATAATTGACACTCTTATAAGACACCTGAATAGACGTCTGGAATCTTATCGACTTATTTATCAACGTGTTCGTGTTATTAACAGAATTGCCAAAATTAAGCAATGAAGAAATTATTAAAGAAGCTGAAAATCTTATACAAAATAAAGACGACCAAGATACATCATTCATACATGAATGCATTCACTTAAAGGATCATTTGGATATCACAATAAAATCACCAATCGACATAAGAAGAGTTAGTGCAGTCACTGAATGTGGATATGAGCTATTACCTCCGATTTCTTTGAACCTCCATCGATTTGCATGAAAATTGATGAGCGGTTAGAGGATATCTTAAGGAACTAAGGTGATATGGTGTCAACTTGCGCTTTTACCCTGGGGGTGGATGCCACCCCTTCTCGGAGGTGAAAATTATTTTATTAAAAATATCCCCAAAATTAGATAGAGGGATAAATTCTAAGCAAAATTTGTTACATAAAGTTATTAAAATAAATAAAACTTTTTGAGTTATTAAAGATCAAAGATTTTAATTTTTCATGAGAAAAATGCATGTTTTTAACCGATTTTTCGTAAATAACTCAAAAACTATAAGATTTTACCAAAAAGTTATTATTACCAAAATTGAAGCTAATAAAAAGTGAAATAAACTCCCTACTGGAAAAACCTTTTAATGTTAACTAAAAGTGAGTTATAATAGGTAATTGAATGTATATTTTTTTTTCGGCGAGTACCCAAATCTACTACCTATTCAAGCTTAAATAACGGGAAAATGATGCATTTTATAACATACCTAACCTTATTACACATTTGTCGAAGTACTTAGAAATATCCATAAAATGAGCCCCTAAACAAGTTGATAACATTAAAATTTATGCACCAAATATTTTTCAAAAACTATCTTTTAAAAATTTTTCCAAAAAAGTTATTGTTTTTTTAATAACTCCGTTAATTTTTACGATACATATCAGGTTTGCCTAAAAACCATTTGAAAGTTATATTTAATGGCTATTAAACCCCGTTGAATTTAATCTTAAATTTAAAAAAAAAAAAAAAGGTTGAATGGCCCCGGTTACATGGTTCTCGCACCAAAATTTAAGCTTTAAACTTTAAACGTTTCTATCTCGCTTATTTTTTACTCTACAGAAATAGTAAAAAGGTAAAATATTTGATACATAAAAAACTAAAATCTCGTTATACATATATAACTTTTTACGTATGTTGAGTATTTTTGGAGTTATTATCAAAAGAAAATGAAAATTACGATAATTTTAAAAATTATACCTTTTTTTCAAAAATATGAATTCTAAACCGGCCAAAATTGTTGAAATCATTATATTTTACAGGTATATTTTATAAAATGCATCGTTTTCCCGTTATTTAATCTTGAAAACTTAGATTTGCGTACTTGTCGAAAAAAATATACATTCAATTACCCTTAACTCATTTTGAATTAACATTAGTTTAGTTCTTTAATTAAAGAGTGTACCTATTCAGACTTTTATTATCTTTAATTTTGGTAATAATAACTTTCTGGTAAAAGCTTATAGTTTTTGTAGGTGAAAAACAACTTTAAAACATGCATTTTTTACGAAAAAATAAAATCTTTGATCTTTAATAACTCAAAAAGTATTGATTTATATTAATAACTTTATATTATAACAAATTTTGCTTAGAATTTGTCTCTCTATCGATTTATGGTATTATTTAAAAAATAACCCCTGAAATAATTTTCACCCCTGAGAAGGGGTGGCATCCACCACCACGGTAAAAGCGCAAGTTGGCATCATGTCACCTTTGTTCCTTGAGCTATCCTCTAACTACTCTCCAATTTTCATGAAAATCGATGGAGGTTCAACGAAATCTGAGGTGAAAACCTTCAGTGACTAGTGGATTGAAAGATATTTTCTTTAAAAATGAATAACCATTTTCAATTTCGTTGCAAAACGAAAACACAGCCGAACCATATTCTAGTCCAATCAGAGAGTGCCGCAAGCACCCCTACCCGTTTCGAAACTTATTAGTCTCTCATCAGGAGGCACATATGCTGCTCTCCCCGATCCAACCAAAACAAACACCAGCGTGCAGTCCCGGATTGCAACGAACGAAATGGCATAGATGCCCTAGCGGCAACTGCTAGCAAAAAGACTAAGTTTTCACACTAATGGCATATAAAACAACATAATGCTATTCTACATCCCACCAGAATGAAAACAATGGGAACCTTCTCTGGTTACACCTCCGAGGCTTCTACAATTTGCAAGCCATACGGATGCTGAGACTAAGGAAGATGAGGGAATTCTACAATTTACAATTCACGTCCCATCTGCTCAGCGCGGTAAAGTTCCAACGAGAATGGTTTCCTTCATACTCCACACAGAGTAAATGTAAATCAAAAATGAATAACCATTTTCAATTTCGTTGCAAAACGAAAACACAGCCGAACCATATTCTAGTCCAATCAGAGAGTGCCGCAAGCACCCCTACCGGTTTCGAAACTTATTAGTCTCTCATCAGGAGGCACATATGCTGCTCTCCCCGATCCAACCAAAACAAACCCCAGCGTGCAGTCCCGGATTGTAACGAACGAAATGGCATAGATGCCCTAGCGGCAACTGCTAGCAAAAAGACTAAGTTTTCACACTAATGGCATATAAAACAACATAATGCTATTCTACATCCCACCAGAATGAAAACAATGGGAACCTTCTCTGGTTACACCTCCGAGGCTTCTACAATTTGCAAGCCATACGGATGCTGAGACTAAGGAAGATGAGGGAATTCTACAATTTACAATTCACGTCCCATCTGCTCAGCGCGGTAAAGTTCCAATGAGAATGGTTTCCTTCATACTCCACACAGAGTAAATGTAAATCAAAAATGAATAACCATTTTCAATTTCGTTGCAAAACGAAAACACAGCCGAACCATATTCTAGTCCAATCAGAGAGTGCCGCAAGCACCCCTACCGGTTTCGAAACTTATTAGTCTCTCATCAGGAGGCACATATGCTGCTCTCCCCGATCCAACCAAAACAAACCCCAGCGTGCAGTCCCGGATTGTAACGAACGAAATGGCATAGATGCCCTAGCGGCAACTGCTAGCAAAAAGACTAAGTTTTCACACGAATGACTAAAGACTAATGGCATATAAAACAACATAATGCTATTCTACATCCCACCAGAATGAAAACAATGGGAACCTTCTCTGGTTACACCTCCGAGGCTTCTACAATTTGCAAGCCATACGGATGCTGAGACTAAGGAAGATGAGGGAATTCTACAATTTACAATTCACGTCCCATCTGCTCAGCGCGGTAAAGTTCCAACGAGAATGGTTGTGGTTGGAATATTTTCTTTAATTTTGACATTGCTTTGCACATTTATTTGTGAATACCAGTTGCCAACGTGTCCGCTGAAAGGTCATTTTCGAAAATGTCAAGAATTAAAAATAATTTCCCATCAAGTATGACGCAAGAACGTGTTAACAATTTGTCGATTTTGTTAAGAAAAAAATTTTTTTTTGAATAGTCTGTTTTTGAAAGGAATTCTCTGATGTGATCGAACTGGAGTGACGATTTTTTTTGTTATAGTATAGGTATATAAACATCGTAGTTTAAATCCATTCTTAGTGTATTCTTATTTAAATAAAAATTTCTGCAATTTTTTTTCGCAAAAATGGTAGGTACATGATTGAAGGGCGGCTACTAGAGAATTGCCTAGGGCGTCAATTGACCTAAACGCGGCCCTGGCACCACTAGTTGGGTCTCTAGGTTAGGTATCCCGTTTTATCCGACTATCCCGTTTTATCCAACTCTCCCCCATATACCGTAAAAATTTCAGAAAAAAATATTAAAATGGAACAGAGTTGTAGCGAGGTAAACGCAAAAAAAACGTGATTTCATTTTTTTTTAATTTTTAGGTTAAAATTGCGATTTTGACACTGTTCCCCCACATAAAATTCAAAATAAACTTCATTTTCGTTTTCAGCAACCTCGAAAATATAAAGTATGAATAAAATTAGCCCTTCGGCCCTCCGTGGTCAGTATCTCGAAAACTAAGCGCTTTTTTGAGGGTGTCCGCTTGTGTATTATGATTAACAAATATTGGGGTGATTATTACCATGGCTTAGGAGAGAAAGTAAATAATCGAAAATATCGGAAAAAATTGTCTCCCTTTAATCAAAAATTGACCTGTCGTTGGGTTTTTCAAAAATATCGTAATTCCTAATACTTAATTAATCTGTTTCAGGGGCGTCATTTGATAGGGGAAGGGGGGACATTTGCCCCCCGGCCCTGAAAATGACTGAAATTTACAAAAAATACACCAATTTTCTTCATTACACCATATGTAATGTATTGTATATATAATGCTTGCCCCCCAATCAAAATTTCAAATGACGCTCCTGATCTGTTTCGTTTTCGGTTACCCTGTATCTATGCTTTTTTTTGTTGTCTTTTCTTATGACATCTTCGTCGATATTGATTAATTCTAATAATTCTACGAATACGCCAAAAAAATATATGTACCTATGTATAAGGAAACGGAATTCTCGTCTACACGTGGTCGTCAACGTGTTAAATCGTATATAATGCGTTAATGTCATATTACGCACATTTCGCCACCGCCACCTTCATCTAATTTCACTTTCGGGCCCACACCGGCGGCGGTCTCGGCCGAAACCATAAACAACACAACGAAGAAGGTGCGTTGCAAAGGCGGTGGGCGTAACTGTGCACCACCCCCGCTAGACGACCAGCCCCTGAACTCATAGGGACTGTTGTGTTGGACTATGTATGCTGCTCTGCTATGCTCTGGGCTCTGCTTTGCTGGTGAATGCTAATAGGAATACACGCGATCGCGATGGCTTGGGGCTTCATGGATGACTTCGACATCTCTGTCTGTGAAGAGTGGAGAGTCGAGAGTGTGCAGTGTGCAGGGTTGGTTGGGTTTTAAACAGTGTTGCGTGTTCTTTTCACTTGCATAATATCCTAAACATACATGATACTGATAAATTATATTCTTTCTTTTTTTCTCTCCTTTCTTATACCCTTTCAGGAGTCGGATTTGGGTTCAATTATGCTACATATTCACCCATTTCTTCCACTATTTTTTGTCTTATCTTTTGTCATTATTTTCATAGTTTTATTTCATTCTCATTCTTATCAGATGTCCATAGGTATGGTCGAAGCGAAGATCGGTGGGATGTGCGCATTTTATCAATGAAAGAAATTCGATGTGTTTAAGACATTCCAGAAGCCGCTACAGATAAAATGTTTTAACAATCCATTAATCACTCAGAATTAGTCGACGGCTATTAGTAGATACAGTTAAAATAATTAAGACGATAACTGGACGATAATTATTTAATGAGTGAAATTTAAAGTTTTTTCTACTTTAATGACAAAAAAGCAAGCTCATTAGCAGAACCCAATTAAAAATAATTTTGCACATCATATTTGAAACATTATTTGGTTGAAAAATCTCATGTTTGCTGGCAAAAAAATATATCAATTTGTCTGAACTAAATTACAGTTATGTTTATCTTAAATGGGATATGCTATAATACTATCAACATTCACATAGTGTTGCCAAACTGAATTTTATTATTTTGAGTGTAAATTTTCCCAGCGATCTCCGAAACTACAATACCTACCAGTTTATTCGATCCTATCCCATTTGGTCTTTCCGACCTTGTACCCTGTAAATGTACCCCTACCATACATGGACTCTTAATACAGGGGAGTTCGTTACGGGGGGGGGGGGGGGCCGAAAAAAAATCTATCCTTAGAAAAACTCGAAATCGTCAGATTAAGATAAGGTAAGTTAAGTACCTACCTACATACAGAACAGTGTATATTTCAAAAGTCTGACGATTTGAGCAGGGCGTAAGGAAATGGGCGAATCACAAATTTTCACAAAAAGCGGATATTTTGGCGAAATGAACGTCAGATCGAAAAACTGAAAAAGACGGTTCAATATTTTTCAAAAATCTATCGAATAATACCAAACACGAAGCCCCACGCAGTGGGGTGGGGGTAACTTTAAAATTTTAAATAGGAACCAGGCGATATTTCGCGAAATGAACATCAGATCAAAAAAATTCTAGTTCTTCGAAAAAGGTTTTCATTATATTATGTATTCTTATTTTTTAAACGCTTTAGACGTTTGCGTCAAATCTTTAGACGTTAATTTGACTGCCTTTTCTTCAATGCAAATGAATGAAAATTTGCAGACATATGCATTCGTGGGAACAATACACGAATAGTCAATAAAAAAATGATGTTTATTAATTGTTTAAATAAAAAAAAAACGATTTTAATGGAAAATGCTTAAATTCTCTTGTTTTTTACAATGTAGATTATGTAGAAACTTGAAACTTTTACAGATTGTAGCTAATGATATGAACTATACCTACATAATTTCACTTTTTACGTTAATTATTTACGGTATGCTTCATAAATAAACAATAAAGTTTCAAATTTTTGACGCTCATATATTTGTTTATATAAAAATCGGCGCCTATTCGTGTCAAATTTCAATATGATACGAAACAAAACTTCAACCAAAACTCGAATTCAAAAAATTCGGGTTTTTATCGTAGTCTTATAAAAACCACCGGTAGAGACGTTTTGTGCTACAATTAACATTAGAATTCGTTTTGGCGTATTAATTAATTAAACGCTTTTCTTTAGTTCAGTCGTTTGGGCCAAATCTTTGGACGTTAATTTCACTGCCTTTTCTTCAATGCAAATGACTAAAAATTTGCAGACATATGCATTCGAGGGAACAATACACGAATAGTCAATAAAAAATTTTGTTTATGTTTATTAATTGTTCAAATAAAAAAAAACGATTTTAACGGAAAATGCTTAAATTCTTTTGTTTTTTACAATGAAGAAACTTAAAACTTTTACAAATTGTAGCTAATTATATGAACTATACATAATTTGACTTTTTACGTTAATTGTTTACGTTATGCTTCATAAATAAACAATAAAGTTTCAAATTTTTTGCCTATTCTGACTACTTTTCATGTTTGTACATCATATGTTTTATACATATTTTAATAAACATGACGATATATTTTAATGCTTGAAAAGTGTAAGACTAAAAAGTAAAAAATAAAAAAATATGAAAAAAATTTTTTAAGAAACGCTTTTTTTTAGTTACGAGAGACTAAATTTAAAAATATTATAAAAAAATCAACTAAAGAGCAAAAAATAAAAAAAAAATGAAAAAATCTAACACAGCGATTTTCAATGTTTTTGAGTCATGTACCACAAAATTCTTTTAAAATTATTCTTGGTACCACCTAACTGAAATACCTATCGATCAAGGTAATCTAACTAACTACGAATATGCTGGATTTTTGCTGTGTTTTAGTATTTTGTGTACCACCCCAAATAATGGGATGTACCACCAGTGGTACATGTACCACAGATTGAGAACCCCTGATCTAACACATTCGTTAAAGAAAAGCGTGGGGCGAAAACCGTTTATTCGATGAAGACGCATAATGACGCATAATGTTTTTAATTTTAGTCACTCGTAGGTAACTAAAGAAACGCGTTTCTAATTTTTTTTTTCATATTTTTTGATCTTATCATCCAATCCCTCACCCAATATCGATAAGTCCTTCTATTTCTAGCAAGAGGCGTAACGGTGAGGTAATTATAACAAGGAACAGCTTTTCTTCTCTCCTTTTTAATTTGCCATTTTTAAAATCACTTTACAACTCAACTCACAATAAGCTTATAACTCAGCTTACAATGCTGTTGCTTAACAAGCAACAGCAACAGCATTTAGCAATCAAAGAACTGTGCCAATTGCGTAAATCAGAACTTATTAATCCCGTATTATTTACAAATAAACGGTACTAATGGCAGTTTACTAACAACTTGTGACATTGTGAAAAAACAGTGCTATCAGAGCCACCTTGTCTCAAGTGAGAGTAAACTCTAGAGTCGCATAAACTCTGGTGTTTCACAAAAATATCTCATTACTCATTATGTGGAAACATATCTGAAATAAATTTCTTATGAGTTAAAAATTTCAAGAGATTTTAGTCTTCTACATAGTCTCAGCTTAAGAAAGTTAAAAGAAGCAATTATACTCATCATGTCCTTTTTCTTCCAGTTCTCTAGTTTCTTTTATTGCTTTATTTTTGGAGTAGAATAATATTGTCTGATTATTTGCATGAGGTGAATCTATACGTATATCTCATGAATTATAGGAGTTTTCCTTAGCTTAGTAATTTTTACTATAGTGGAGACCGGGGCACAGTGGACATAGGGGCACAGTGGTCACCTTAAAATATCTTTTAAATGGAATGCATTGCTACCACGGCCACCTAGTAGAGAAAGGCAAAAATAGGTCCAATAGGCAAGTAGATTACCGATAAAAACTTTAACCTCAAATTTGTGAGTGTCAAGTAATAATTCGGTCTCCAAAGTTTGTCAAATTTCTAGCGGACTGGCGGATACGATTAAAGTAAATTTATTTTCTTTATGTAGTTGATTCTTGCATGTATTAATATTCTACTGTCCCATAAAGATATAAGAATAACCTTTTATTTTGAATATAAAAAATTTACACATAGGGGAAGGGGGAGTATGATGGGGTAGCTAAGGAAAATAACAAAAATACAACATAATTACTACGTTTATTACTATTACTAATTGATGGCGCGTTACGTCATTAATCTAACATGATTTGGTACAATCTTTGGAAAATCAACCTATCACATTTTTCAACAATTAGCCATTAATAAGAACATTATGAAAAACCATCTTGCCCCATACTATGGGGTATGATGGGGTACTGGAATTGGGGCATGATGATGGTGCTAATTAATTCTCACAAAACAAACAAAAATGTGTATTTGCTCCAAATCTTCATTGTCCACCCTAGCACAAGCATTGTGAGCTCAACATCCACAGATCTGGCAGCCTACCCAGGGTTCTGACGATGTCACTTTATCTATGGCTGTTTTCATAACATCTCTCGACCACTCTCCTCTTTTTGTTTTTTTCTTGTAAGTACGTACCATGGTATTATCTAAAACAATAATCCAATGTTATTAATTAAGAAATTTAAATTAACCCAGACTTACCACCAATGTCCCATCATACCCCGCACCCAATACCCCATCTTGCCTCAAAAGGTAACTTTGAACAAAAAAAAATTCACTAATTAAATGTTTAACGTATTCACACAAGCAATATGCCATTATCAAAATAAGAATAGGTACTAGTAAACAACGATAAAAAAGACATTAATGAGGTGATCATAATTACCTTAAAATAACGATGGTTGTCCTTGCACAAAATTAGATCAACGGAGCGCTAAAACAGTTTTCCGTTTGTAAACAAAAAACGCGTGCACTCTCATTCACGGTTTCTCTTGCAGTGCCAGTGACCGTTAGTCGAATGACTCTTCCTATTGAGTTACTGCATGCTATTCACCAATGTGTAGTTTCTTGTTTGGGTGCGGTACCCCGTCTTACCTCGCGACCCCGTCATGCCCCCCATTCCCCTAACACCCATACCTCGCTTTACGGCCTAGATACGTTCCACAAAACTTGGCCGCAAATCGAAAACCCGTTTAACGAATCAATTATTCTAATACAAATTCATATAAATTCAATGGGATCGGTTCCAAATTTGTTAAATATGTTAAATGTAACATTCTCCAAAAACCAACAAAAATCTATAAATAAAAATGAAAAAACTTCATGTTACATAAAATATGTTTATGTATGCACACATTTTTTAAATAGCTTTAATCTGAAGAACGATGAAGAAGTGATGCTGGTAAGGATGGACCTGGCTTAGAAAAATTGACCAACATTGTTTGTGTTGAAATGTTGTCTATTTCGTTCTTCAGTTGTTTATAACAGCTAATTCCTCGAGAAACTTTCGCGTTACGTTCGACGTCAGGATCGTTTTCAAGAAGGATATTTATTCCTTGTTCGAAATAGGAAAAGCATTCGACAAATGTTTTGATGTTAGCTGTTTGGAAACAACAGGCTCTGTCTTCATCAAGTGCCAGTTCTGTTTACAACTGAATAAGTTCTTCAAATGAAGCGGGTTCCCTATCAGCTCCAAGTAGATCAAGCACATATCGTTCGTTCAAACCTTCAAAACCGAGATCATGTGCTAGATACAAAATGTTTGGTCTAATTTCAGGAAGGATACTAACTTCTGCTTCAGTAGGATGTGTACTTTTACACATTCTGGCCATATTTTTTTTTTCAAAATGCAAATATGTTTTAATGTCTTCTTTTTAATTGCAAATTTTAAAAATTTTCTCTCCAGCTAGCCGTTATAGCGAAACATTTTAGGCTGTACAGGGTGCGCCAAACCTCTGGTCTTCTTTGATTACGGCTAAACTATGAGATATACAAAAAAATGTTAATAACAAAACTAATGTGTATCAAAGAGGTCTATAATTTAAAATTATTTTCAATTATACAGGGTGAGTCAGAACGACGGTATGAACCAAAGTTGTATTTTTTTTAAATGGAACACCCTGTATATTAAATCATTTTTGAATATATTATTTAAAAATATGAAAAATTTGTATAAGGTCTTATAGGCCTAAAGTTAATAATTTTCGAAATATTTACATTTTCATTGAGAAAAATGGTAATATTTATAGGGTTGTGGATTATGTTTCCAAGGAAATAAAAATTTAGGTGATAGGTCAAAGTTTTTAAAATATAGTGTTATTTTTAAATAATTTAATATTTTATACTTTTAGCCATAAAATATACAGTGTGATCACTATTTGCAAATACAAAATTTTCTCATTTTTTTTAAATGGGACACCCTGTATATTAGTTTTGCGTTTTGTAGTAAATATTACAACCTTTCTTTTGGTATAAGGTTGTATGTACCTAGCTTGCTTCGTTTTGTAGATATTTTAAAAAAACTATAGATTTTACGTGTTTGCGGATTTTTTATTTAAAAATTTTTTTGCAAAAAAATAATTATAATCTGGTTTTAGAAACATACACCAAAATATAAAATATGAAAATAAAAACGTAATTAAAGATTAAAATAAATCGTATGCTAGTACAATTCAATTGAATTTAATAACTTTAAATTATTTTACAAAAAATATTTTACCATATTAATGAATGCATAAATTAGTTACTAAATTAAATCAACAACCAAATTTTAAATCAACCGTAGTAATTTTTCTACTACAGCAACTTTCCTGTACCAAATTAATTGTTAGTTAAATTGTATTTAGTTAAACTTTTAATTTACCTTTTAAATTTACTTACATACATCTTGAGAATATAAAAATTATTATAAAGTATGCTTTGAAACAAATGAATGTTAAATGTATCATCCAAATTATTTATTAATATAAATAGTATTTACTGGTGTCACAAAAACTGGTAATACTTTTGTAGTTGAAATTTTTGTAACAATTTTTTATATTTTAAATTTTAATTTTTTAACCGAAAAATTTTTGGATATGACATTTCTTTTGGGCGAAACCATTAGAAATTATTACCAGCTTTTGTGACACGAGTAGGTACATAGATACTATTTACTTCTTAATATACTTCCATAACGTTCATTTGTTTCAAAGCATACTTTATACGTTCTCAAGATGTAGGTAAATTAAAAAGTTATTAACTGATCTTACTCGTAAATACAATATAACTAACAATTAATTTGGTACAGGAAAGTTGCTGCGGTAGAAGAATTACTACGATTGATTTAAAATTTGGTTGTTTTTTTAATTTAGTAACTAATTTATGTATTCATTAATAAGGTAAAATATATTTTGTAAAATAATTTAAAGTTATTAAATTCAATTGAATTGTACTAGCATACGATTTATTTTAATCTTTAATTACGTTTTTATTTTCATATTTTATATTTTACTGTATGTTTCTAAAACCAGATTATAATTATTTTTTTTGCAAAAAAATTTTTAAATAAAAAATCCGCAAAAACGTAAAATCTATAGTTTTTTTTAAATATCTACAAAACGAAACATGCTAGGTACATACAACCTTATACCAAAAGAAAGGTTGTAATATTTACTACCAAACGCAAAACTAATATACAGGGTGTCCCATTTAAAAAAAATGAGAAAATTTTGTTTTTGCAAATAGTGATCACACTGTATATTTTATGGCTAAAAGTAAAAAATATTAAATTATTTGAAAATAACACTATATTTTAAAAACTTTAACCTGTCACCTAAATTTTTATTTCCTTGGAAACATAATCCACAACCCTATAAATATTACCATTTTTCTCAATAAAAATGTAAATATTTTGAAAATTATTAACTTTAGGCCTATAAGACCTTATACAAATTTTTCATATTTTTAAATAATATATTCAAAAATGATTTAATATACAGGGTGTTCCATTTAAAAAAATACAACTTTGGTTCATACCGTCGTTCTGACTCACCCTGTATAATTGAAAATAATTTTAAATTATAGACCTCTTTGATACACATTAGTTTTGTTATAAACATTTTTTTGTATATCTCATAATTTAGCCGTAATCAAAGAAGACCAGAGGTTTGGCGCACCCTGTATATCGAAAACGTGCCTTAATTGAAGAGGGCGAAACGTGCCTCGCTTATAGCGAGGTATGGGTGTAGTTGGACTTTAGGGCACAGTGGTCATTTCAAAAAGGGGTGCAGTGGTCACTACTTTCTCAGAGTTCGAGGAGTGACCACTGTACCCCCATAAGAAAATGCCAGTGTTTTATATAAACTGTTTTAGGAAAATATGGTAAGTAATAGAAAGATGAAAACAGAAATTGCTCTTACCAGCGAAAAAACTATACTTGCAGCATTGCGAACTGTTTTCAATAGCAGATGGTCAATTAAACCTATGTTAAATAGAACTGTAAAATAATTACAAAACCAAGAGAAGGTGCCTCTATAAAACCTTGAACTACCATAAAAAATTAGGTTTTTTTTTTGGTGGAAATAAGCCACAATTTTACTTTAAAATTAAGTTTATTTGACGTTTCGATTTCCACTTCGGAAATCGCTCTCAAAATACAAAACATTAATAAATTAAAGAACGTTTGTTTTTGTTGCTTGGTAAAAAATTCTTCTAATAATTTAATTTTATCTGACTTGTTCATATTGACAATTCACAAATTCACACATAGGTATATCTAGATATTGCACATTTTAAAGTACCTAGATACTTAGATGACTTTAACTTTAACATTATATTGCCAATATTCTTCAGTTGCGTTCCTATGATGACTTTAATTTAAGAATATCCGTAAGAAAAATCATAGCATATGATACCTATGTCTTTAAAAAGACGTGTACATAATGACGAAAGTAAAATTCTCTTGTCAGTGATCAGTGATCCCATAATCCCATAGCATAGTAAATTCTGAGGAATCAAACCTCAATGATACTATCCCGACATCGACAATGGTAAGTAGGCAACCTATTTGGTTTTACATTTACCTACTTTACTCTCAAAATTAACATCACTCTGATTTTATACAGGGTTGCGAAAAAGTCTGGCAACACGTTATTTTCTCGGAAACCGCTAGAACGATTTTTATAGATTTTGGTGGGTAAAGCAAGAAACCCATTATGAACGCCCGGCACGGCACAGCCCGGCACGGCACAGCACAGGCCGGCACGTCCAAAAACCCATTTGTAACGGCCGGCACGGCACGGCACCGGAAAAATGATCATATATTTTAAAAACTATCGTAAAATAAAAGTTTTTAAAAGACATAAACTACACAATTTTAAAGAATATGCATCATGTTAAAAAAACGAATTCATGGTTAAAAGATAATGTACGTACCTGTCCATTGATAAAAATTTTCGGATATTTGTACCCATGTATTGTCCCTTTTCTTACTATCATGATAACTTGAGTCCGATGCATCATACAAAAATGGGTATTCTCTGACACTCTCAATGAAAAGTTCGTCCATATTATTTTATTTCAAAAGAAACAACGCGCTTTCAATTAAAAAATCAACAATATATCTGCTTATTACCAATTATGACGCACTGGCGCCGACTGGCCGTTCAGGCCGTTCGACTTCAACGGATTTTATTCTCCTCGGAGAATTTTGGCCGTTCCGTTTGCGTGCTGGCCTGTGCCGGGCCGAGCCGGCCGCTCATAATGGGTTACGTTGCATTTAAAACTATACAAATGAATTTGGACTGTCCTGTGCCGGGCCGGGCTGTGCCGTGCGGGCGTTCATAATGGGTTTCTTGCTTTAGGGTCTCTTAATGCGGCCGATATTATAGTGGTAATTATATTGTTGTCAAATCTTCCGTTTTTCTGGAAATCTAATGAACTTTCTTATTTCAAATAGAACACCCTGTATGTTTTTTAAGTTTTGGAATCCTTAAGGGATACTGAATATTTCTCATATGATATTCCCTATACCTAAATGCCATAATTTCGCAGTTATTGCTACATTTATTAAAAAATTAAAAATTTTTAAACAATTTATAAAAATCATTTTTTTCGGCCCGGGTAGACAATATTTTAGGTTCTTTGGATCATTCTAAACAAAAAAGGTCTTTTATAATTTTTCTCTAAAACTTAATCGTTTTCGAGTTATAAACAATTTAAAACTGAAAAAAAAACGAAAATAGACGATTTTTAAGGTTCAAAAACACAAGTAAAAAAATAATTTTTGAAATTACAAAGTATGTATGTACCTATAAATACAATACTATACAAAATAGTATACAGATACCTATGAGAATTTTTGGGACGTTTTATTCTAAAATATTGTTTTTTTAATTATTAATGAAGCGCGTATGAGAGAACGGGCGATCGGGAACAACTAAAAAATAAGATTTTAAAATGAAACAAGACCAAATTGCTTATCGGCAACTGATAAAATAAGCCTTGATCTTAAATTTAGTCACTTTGTAGTTTCAAAAATAATATTTTTTACTTGTGTTTTGGAACCTAGAATATCGTCATTTTTAAATTTATTTCAGTTTTAAATTGTTTATAACTTGGAAACTATTAACTTTAGAGAAAAAACTACAAAAGACCTTTTTTGTTCACAATGATCCAAGGAACCTAAAATAATGTCTACTCGGCCGAAAAAAAAATGATTTTTATAAATTGTTTAAATTTTTTTTTAATAAATGTAGCAATAACTCCTAAATTATTGCATTTAGGCCTAGGGAACATGATATGAAAACTAATAAGTTTCCTTTAAGGATTCCAAAACTTAAAAAATATACAGGGTTTTCCGTTTGAAATAAGAAAGTTCATTACATTTCCAGAAAAACGGAAGATTTGACAACAATGTAATTAACACTATAATTTCGGTCGCAATAAAAGACCCTCTCCCACCAAAATCCATAAAAATCGTTCTAGCGGTTTCCGAGAAATTACCCTGTTGCCAGACTTTTTTGCAACCCTGTATGTAGGTATCTTATTTTAAGACTTATATGATGTATCCTCGATATGTTATTGGTTTACTAATAATGGTATTTTCTTTCTATTGATTTCCACTTTTAATATGGGTAAGGTAACCAGATCCTACTTCATTCTGCCGAATAATTTGCGATACAATTTATTTCATTTAAACATACCTACCTAATTGCAGCCGCTTCTTAGGCTTTTCTCTTTTTACCATCTGTTTCTTTCAGGATTATACTTGAATCTTTCCACTGAATTTTCCCATGCGTGTTTACATAAGTATTTATGATCTATGATCTTTCAAATTCTCTATTTTTAATATAAGATTTATTTTCATTTATTCTACCGTTTAATGGTCTTGATGTTTCATCTAAATACAAATGTTCGCATTCACACGGTATTTTATAAATACAATTATTTGTTCTTTCTTGTTCATTGCTAGGTTTAGTTTTAGACAAAATAGATCTCAATGTGTTCGTTGTTTTGAAGGTTGTTGAAATGTTTAATTTATTTTCTATCGTTTTAAATTTTTCGGATAATCCTTTTATGTATCTAGGTATGTATTGTTTCCTCGTATTATTTGAAAAATAATAAATTTATACATATAAAATAAACAAAAAAATCGGCAAAAGGCTGATATAATTTCCTAAACGGCAACCATGTCCAGCTAATTTTATCCTTCATCTAAAGACAATTGGTTCTGCTATTAGGTAAACATAAAAAGCATGTAAAATCATGTAAACACGCAGCAACGCAAACTCACCAAGTTCCAAGTTACATACTATTGACAGTATTGACACAAACAAGCTCAACTTTCTAGCGTTCATATTCTGCAACATCTGACAATGGCATCAGTACACTTATTTTTTATTTGTAAAGTCAGAATTATTGTCAGAATCAAATTTGGTGAAAGGCAGGTATCGATTGGTATTAAAAACAAAGACCAATCGAATTGTCATCGCCGATACAACAGTGGATGTTAAAAAACTGTTTTGAGTTCTTGTAAAAGCCGGATATTTCGGGGACAAAGGTCAATGGGAGGACGCAAATGTAGTCGGCTGACGCCCCTTAGCCCGCGGCTGGGGTTCAGGGAACATCTGACGGAAGAGAAAGCCCTCGATATCGGCCAGTGGCGGCGCTACCCCGATAAGCAGATGGTCCTTGATAATGATAAGTGATTAGTGCACCTGTTTTATTAAATGGAATTACCTGTATGCCAGTGGTGTCATGGTGTGGGAACGCGTGGGAACGCCGTTCCCGCACTGGTCAACAAAAGTTAAAAATAATAGAGAATTTAGGTTTTGTAAACAAAAATTAGCAGTGCGTTCCGGCACTGCGTTCCCGCACTGCTAATTTTGCCATGACACCACTGCTGTATGCATGATCATTTCTGAAGATAAATGCATATTTATTAAATGTAGATCAATACACAAAGGCGTGCATTAGAACTCCAACAGTGACAAAGTGAAATAATTGTTCTGTCTGCAGTTATAAAATTTCGTCACATGAGAAAAATAAGTGTTCAACAATTATTACTCTTCTTGTGATGCTATTTCCAGTAATTAATGAATCATTGAAATAATCGTATGGTCTAAACCTCGGAATACCTATATTATTTTCCCTCTATACCTCTATGTCCTGGATATAAGATATAAGGGTCCAGGAAGAAGAACATCCTGGTTAAAGAACCTCAGAACCTAGTTCAACACAATATCTGTGCAGCTTTTCCGCGTTGCTGCAGATAAAGTGAAGATTGCCATGATGATCGCCAACATTCGTCAAGAATAGGCACATCAAGAAGAAGAAGAAGAATACCTCTTTAACAATGGCGAATGCTTCATTGCACTGTGTGCTTCACTTTGAGTCAAAACGACCACAACACAAGAAGCAAGTAAAGGCGAACATCTCTCGTATATACCAGATCTTGGAGAGGCGCATATGCAACCAGTGATCACTACCTTAAGATGACCAAGATTAGATTAAAGATAGCTAGGAATAGGAAAGAACGCAACAGACATATACAAAGAAAGTTCAACGTTGAGAATCTACAAAATGACGAGACAAAAGTAGAATTCGTACGAGAACTGCGCGCCAATTAATAAAAACCGAAAAAAAGATTGACAAGGACATTGTGGGAACAAGTGAAAACATTTTGAGCCTACAGAAGTACATTAAGAAAGAGTGGATCACCAGAGAAACATGGAACAAAATAGGATGTCGCAAACGCAGTAATCTAGAAGCAGAACTACTAAATTCCATAAGAGAAGCAGAGTCAAAAGGCAGTAATTAAAGACAAAAGAAATGGGCAGAAAATCTTGCTAAAGAAGTGAATGTTGCCGATGAATAGCAAAAGATGAGACACTTATATAATATCACTAAACAACTAGCCAACAACAGATAGGCCATTCACCAACCAATTGTAAAAAGTAATGTTTAGGTGAAGAAGTCGCCACAGGAACAAATTAAAAGATGACATGAATATCTCAGTCAGTCTCTAAGTGCTATCCCAACACTACCAGAAGACGCACAAAATATAAACCCCAATATTAACAAACTAAGAATTAGCACCAATGAACCAACAACGCAAGAAATAGAAATGGTCATAGAAAAACTGAAAGCGCATAAAACAGCCGGTCCTGACAACATTTCACCAGGGTTATTAAGAGCTTACCCAACCCAACAACAGAGCTAATCAAACCAGTGCAGATTTATAATAAAAAATACCAAAAAAGAGTGACAAAAGTTATTGCGAAAACTGGAGAAATATTTCACTCCTGAATATCATAAATAAACTAACAGCAATAATTATAAACAGCCTAATGGCAAATAATGTGAAACCAATGTTAAAGAAGAAGGAACAAGCAGGCTTCATACCCAACCGACTATAGACCAGATTAATACACTTAAGGTAATCGTTGAACAGTCTCAGGAATTTAACTTTCTTCTCTTCATATACTTTGTGGACTTCTACAGAGGTTTCGACACGCTCACACATACGGCCATATGGAAAGCACTGCAGGAAATGACTACCAGAAAAATAATAAATTTCATCAAAGAACTCCACAGTGACAGATAAAGCAAAATCTTAGACAACGACATAACATACGACCCAATAGCTGTGCTAAACTGAGTAGAACAGGGCTTTACTTGCGTTTTCTATTGGTTTTTTATTCCCCCTACTATTTAACATTGTATTAGACTCCGTAGGTACTAACAAAGGTAAACTCTATGACAGCGGTTCTCAATCTGTGGTACATGTACCACTGGTGGTACAATTCATTATTTGAGGTGGTACACAAAACACAAAAGTAGCCAAAATTAGCACTACTATTGAAGTTAATTAGATCACCTAGCAAGATAGGTATTTTAGTTAGGTGGTACCTAAAATAATAAAAAGTATTTGGTGGTACCTACATGACTCAAAAAGATTGAGAATCGCTGCTCTATGATATATGCCTCTATAAAAATAAATATATTACTAGAAGAATAAAAGAAGTGTGGTCTAGAAATAAATATCAACAAATCCAAAGAGATGCGATTTGGCACAAGTAACAACTAGCAACTGTGATCAACAATCAGGTTTTGAGAGAATGGTGGAATTTGTATATCTGAGCAGCATAATTGGCTGTAACAGTGGTATAGAGCGTAATCTGCAGGAAAGAATTAATAAGGCTCGTAATGCTTATAATATGCTTAATAACATATTGAAGTCCAGGATTTAGTCAATTAAAACGAATAAGGTTCGGCCAAAAATTCCGTAGACCCCCAGTTGACTGCGCTGTCCTGTCAATGTCAAAATATTAACAACCTTTACTCATTTTCTACTAAAATACTTGACACTTTAATTTTTTAACATTTAATTATCCATTTATCTCTTTCTTGCATTATTATCGTCTTCGTTTAATCCTCGAAAGTTCAAGATATATTGTTAATGTGTAAAAGTATATGTAAAGTAAAACTATATGAGTAATGGTAAAGATAAATGGTACTAACTAATACACTCAAACTCAAAGTGACTAATAAATCCTTCAATGATTTACATAATATATTGGAACACTATTCGCGAACTCAAGCGAGGGTGCTGCCGCTTATTTGGAACTAGAGGAATTGGGATGAAAATTTAAACAAAGCATCCGTTAACCTATGTATCAAGGTCGATTGAATGTTTGTCCGGTGTGTTCATTTCATGAATGATTTATTTATATTAATTAATTACAATAATAAAAATATTAATTACATCAAAATACGTTATCCCAATTACATCGGCCATTTTCATGCAACTGCACTGCCACCTATAGTCGATTGAGTTCGCGAATAGGTACGAGCCCTATAACGATTCTAGACATTGAAACACTATATGAGCCCTAACAGCTTAATAATTTGTTTCCTAAATTTTTTTAAATTGTAAATGTGAAATTAAATATGTAACGCATAACTAAATATGGGAACATTTTTGCGTTTCCTCACCTTTTTAAAGTTATCAGTTAAGCGCAAAGAAGGCTTTTAAAATCAAACATACGAGTACAATAGGTAGTAGGTCTGGATCCCGCGTATGAAAAAAAAGTTGATTAATAGCAAGCTGAAAATTTGTTAATAGCTTAAGGGTGTCTAGTCGGACAAACTTTGATATATGGGAACACTGGAACAGGGGAAGTTTTAATTGTGGAACAGGTTAAAAATTTGGAACGGTCAGACCACGAAAACATCACACGTATTTTGTCCGACAGAACTTCCAATTGATTTGTTACCCTTTCATTAAACTCTCATGCAAAAATGAGACTGCTATTTATCACCTGTCATAATTCCTGTCATTTGACATGTTCTACGTGTTCCACTCATTATAATGCCCATTTGAAAGTTTAATGAAAGGGTAACAAATCAATTGGAAGTTCTGTCGGACAAAATATATGTGAAGTTTTCGTGGTCTGACCGTTCCAAATTTTTAACCTGTTCCACAATTAAAACTTCCCCTGTTCCAGTGTTCTCATATATCAAAGTTTGTCCGACTAGACACCCTTAAGCTATTAACAAATTTTCAGCTTGCTATTAATAAACTTTTTTTTCATACGCGGGATCCAGACCTATAGTGCCTAGTGAGATTTCATGTTGTCAACAAAAATTATCATTCGTCATTTGAGTATGAATAATTATTAACAACCGTCAGTTTTATTACGAGTAAAATACAATAATGGCACTGATAGAAAACCTACTGATCCAAAAGTGCGAGAAATTATTTGATATTCATCATAGTAGGGGAGCCCAGGCGGGGATTTTTGTAGTTACTCGAGAGCGTCAGATTATCATATGGGAGCAACCTGGTACCCTGCAGATGTACCTCTACCATATATTGGCTCTTAACACAGGGGAGTTCGTTCAGGGGGGCCCGAAAAAAAATCTATCCTTAAAAAAAGTCGAAATTGTCAGATTAAGATAAGGTAAGTTAAGAAGTACATACATGCAAAAGTGTGTATATTTAAAAAATCTGACTATTTGATCCGGGCGCAAGGAAATGGGTGAGTCCCAAAATTTCACACGAAAAAAGCGAATATTTCGCGAAATGAATGACAGATCGAAAAACTAAAAAATATGTGCTCACTATTTCTTAAAAATCTATCGAATGATACCAAACATGACTTCCTACGGAGAGGGATGGGGGGTAAATTCAATATTTTAAATACGAATCCCGCGATATTTCGCGAAATGAACATTAGATCAAAAAACTGTAAAATACACTTATTCAATATTTTTAAAAAATCTATCGAATGACATCAAACACGACCCCCACGGAGGTGGGGTGGGGGGTTACTTTAAAATCTTAAATAGGAGCCCCCATTTTTTGTTGCAGATTTGGATTCCTCACGTAAAAATAAGTAACTTTAATTCGAAACATCTTTTCGAATTATGGATAGATGGCGTTATAATCGGAAACAACGATTGTTGGAAATGGAAAATTAAATTAAAAAATGGCAAGCGCCCACTAAAATGGAAAACTTTACTTAACTTTTTTTGGCTTTAGGACCTACTATTCACAACCCAATAGGTCCCCATAACGCTCGAGCGACTGCACATTTAACATACTTTGCTCCCCTACTATCAGTACTATAAAGGGAAAAAACAATGCGTGAGAAAGTCGGAACCAGCTTGGTTCCAACCAATAGAGTTGGTTCCGGCTTTCTCATATAACAAGCACGTGCACAGTGCAGTCTTGGGCAAACATGAAGACTTCCTTACATGTTTTTAATCTTTAAACATCGACTTATTGTCGCATCTGATTAAGTCGAAATGGCTTAAAATTTGTAATTTAAAGATCATGTCGCCGGTCCGAAAGAAGAATGAATTAACTGCAAATTTTGTCAGTTCTTGTTTAGTGCGTAATTAACTTCCAAAATATTGTGTACAGATGAAACAACAAAAGGGACAGAACTGTAACTATGTGCTGAGCCACTACAGGGTAGTTGAGTCGTTATTGAAACACGCGCCAATCTAGACCTTCTTTCAGATGCATAATGACGCAACTGTAGATAGGGTTGAAAATGGGGGGATTAAATTAAGATATTAATAAAATTCGAACCAATAGGGATGCAAATAAAAGCCATCATTATAAGAATAAACGCCATACCGATGCTCCTGGATGATTACTTTTCATTTAATCCATACATTAAATATTTAAAAATCTTTTTTTACTCTCCTGAAGAAGTTAGCTTTATGCAGTTACGTCATTCTTCTTCCGGACCGGCGATGTGACCAATTTCTGGGGCTAGTTTCAACTAAAGTGATCCGGAGTTTAACCTGATGATGGTTTGCTAAGACCGAAAACGTTTGTTAACCTGTGATGTACTTTTAGTCCAACTGAGATCTCTTATATATTAAAAAT
Source organism: Diabrotica virgifera virgifera (assembly GCF_917563875.1). Taxonomy (NCBI): domain Eukaryota; kingdom Metazoa; phylum Arthropoda; class Insecta; order Coleoptera; family Chrysomelidae; genus Diabrotica; species Diabrotica virgifera. The sequence continues at coordinate 214,202,835 of NC_065449.1, forward strand.
TTATATACCAGCTACAAAAATAAGTCTTTTTTATCTACTTATTCAGTATTTTTACTATGGTATAGGCACGTATAGGTAAAGTGCACATAATTTAAAGGTGCCGGTTGGGGGTGGCGTATATGGACAGTAATATAGTCGGTGAATGAGAGAGAAAGTAGGTATTCGAAATAATGAAATAACAAATACTATAAAATTTGTTATTTCATTATTTCGAATATTTTCTCTCTAAAATTGGAAAGAAATCCTTTGTAAAAGGTATAATTTTTTTTTATTAAAATCCCTTAAAAGGGCTACATCACAACAAAACGTTTTCGATTTTTATAAAAAAATCATCATCAGTGTTGGATAAACTGGATGCTAGCTGAGCCACAAAAGAAAAATATCCGGGTAAAAACCCTTTACATATAATATAGATGCCTTAAAAGTGCATACTTCAATAAAAAGCTCTGTGATGATCACATGGCAACCAGGATAATGCCTTAAGGTAATGTATAGAGATTTCCCAACACGTGGGATCCAAATTGAGTTGATTACATTTCAATGACTTAATGGCAACTGACTTAAGTCATTGAAATGTAATCAACTCAATTTGGATCCCACGTGTTGGGAAATCTCTATACATTACCTTAGGGCATTATCCTGGTTGCCATGTGACCATCACAGGGCTTTTTATTGAAGTATGCACTTTTAAGGCATCTATGTTATATGTAAAGGGTTTTTACCCGGATATTTTTCTCTTGTGGCTCAGCTAGCATCCAGTTTATCGAACACTGATGATGATTTTTTTTTAAAATCGAAAACGTTTTGTTGTGATGTAGCCCTTTTAAGGGATTTTAATAAAAAAAATTTATACCTTTTACAAAGGATTTCTTTCCAATTTTGTGATTGATGGTATACCTACAGCCAACTACAGGAAAAACATTTTCTTTTCCCTGTGGACTTTCTCTCCCATACACCAACTATAATAGGTATTGCACATAGACGCCATCCTCCACCGGCACCTTTAGAATATGTGCACTGTACATCCAATTAGAGGGATTTCCCTTTTTATGATAAATGTAATAGTTTTTTCTTTAATAGTTATTTATGACATAAGGGTTAAAAGTGCAATTTTAAGGCACGCATGTGAAAGTTTGCAGAATGAGCGAAGCGAATTCTGCAATTCACATAAGTGCCTTAAAAATGTACTTTTAACATTTATATCATACAATATTTTTTCTACAAACGTTATAAATTTATAAAATACAATATTTTTGTTAATTGCTGAAACCATGAAACCTATGACCCGTAAAAGGTAGAACTGGTAACTGGTGTCTACACTCGAGGGGAATGTCTAAAAATTCTTAGCGAAAATATTATACCGTTACATAAACTTGTTTTTTTCTATAAACGTGTTAAAAATGCAATAATACAGTTTAAATTAAATTTTAAAAAACCTTTTAAACCACCTTTTTCAAATTGCGCAAGTTGTACTATTAATAATGTTAATAAATGAAATGTAAATATTTTGACGTTTCACAATTTGACAATTCACTTTTAACTGCAGTGCCTTAAAATTTTTAAAGCACTAGTGCTTTAAAGTAGCATTTTTAGGGTAAGGTGGGGTAATGGCGTACACTTAAAGATAATTAGAATTTATTTTATTATTAGACGACATTAAAATTTGAAACCTAAGCAAAAATGAAGAACACATGTTAGTCTACAAATTTTGATTAAAAAAACTTTTTAAAATTACAATACAAAATTAAAAATATACATATAAAAAAAGTTGTCACTGTCCGGTATTACCCTCTATGTTGGGGTAATGACGGACACCTTTTACAAACAAAAGTCGCAAATAAATTTTTTGTCATTTGGAGAGTTAGAACATGCCTTGTGTGCCCAATGACCACAATACACACATCTTAGCCAAAGTTCACTGTTCTTGCCAAATTCTCCACACAAAATGCAAATGTCTTCGGTAATGTTCTTGTCCCTAACATCGTCATCATCCTCTATCTCACTTTCTCCTTCTTCACATATTTTATAGTTTAAGGCAATTTTTGTTCGCTTTGATTTTTGTCTTAATGTAGACCCCTCCTGTGTCATAAATACATTTCTTTTAGCCTTATCTGATTTGATTGTTGTCTTTTTATTTTTCTTCTCTTCTTTTTTTTCTAGCTCTTCTTTTAGCGGTGTTGACGTAAATACAATAGAGTGTTGCTTGTTTGCCTTATTTTGTCTCTTTACAACATTTTCGTGAGAACAAGATGGTAGAGGAATTATCTCGGCAAAGGAAACATTTTTTAATTCTGTCTCATTCACACTACTATTTTTTTCAGGGGTAGTCTCATTTGTTTTGAGTAGTTTTTCTGCTTGGGTAGGTTCTTGAAGTGCATCAGAAACAGTGGATTGAAAGGTTTCTGCAGGAGCAAAATCTTCATCTGTGAATACGTCAGGGTTGTAGGGGAAAATACCTGTCTCTTTAAATCCCTTGATAGCCTTTTCCGGGGTTGCCACTCTACTAAATGCTAAATTAAATAATTCAGCAATCTCACTAGGCGTGATTTTCTCCCCTGGATGGCTGGTCAAATATTTGGAACATTCAGAGTTGAATGCGGTCTTTAGAGGAAAGTAAAAGCTCACATCGAGTGGCTGAAGGCGATGTGATGAATGTGGAGGGATTGTCAGAACAGCAATACCGTTATCTCTACAAAAATTATATGCTTGTAACGTGCAGTGAGTGCTATGATTGTCCATGATTAAAAGAACTGGATCTTCTTTGGATGCTTTTACAAATGCTTGAAAATGTTGTAACCAAGTAAGAAATATGTCCACTGTAATCCACCCATTTTTTGAGCATGTGTAAAGGGCACCTGGGGGACCGTTTCGTTGAAGATGGGACGCCATTCTTTGGCGTGCAAATATAAACATGGGAGGTATATAGGTTCCTGTAGCGTTGACGGCACACATCGCTGTGGTTGTTTTCCCCCTTTCCCAGCTTGTAACAAATCCAACACGCTTCTGACCTTTTTCTGCATATATTTTTGGTGGGCGTTGTACAGTAGTGACCCCAGTTTCATCGCAATTATAAATTTTATTGGGTGAAAATGCATATTTTTCCATAAGTCTGGATAAATTGTTAAAAAAAATGGTAACTTCATTGCGACTAAAAGCTGTAATTCTGTTAATGCTGGTTGCTTCTGGTTTCCTTAACGTAATATTGTGACGAGATATGAAGCCCCTTTCCCAGTCTTTACCAGCCATTTTTCTTTCTTGATTAAAGGGGACTCGGATGTTGTTTGATTGTGCAAATCCAAAAGCACATCTTCGTACTTCCTGGGGAGTTATTCCATAAAAAACTTTTGCCAGCTTCTTAATTTGAACAGCAAGTGCATTTTCGGCTTCAACTGAAAAAACTGGCTTTCGGCCCAAGGAAGGTCCAAAAGGGGCAGTGCCATTTTTAAGTCGTTCGTGTAACGTAGATTTTGGAATTGAAAATTTTATTGCAGCTTTTCTTAACGACATACCATTCTGTATAGCACGGAGTGCTCCTTGCAACTCCTCCTCTCTCCACGAAGCTTTTTCGGTGACTCTTTTATAATTCCGCGGCATCTGTAAATTAAAATAACAGTGTTTACTGTTTTGTATCCAATAATAAATATTATGATGGAATCGCAGAAACTGGATATTGTTACAACTTCTTGAAAGTAACTTTATTCAAACTCAAATACAATATAAACTTTAACAAACTGACAACTGTCGACTACTAAATCTGAATTACAACTGAACTATAGAATGTCAAACACATAATGTTTATATAGTTTTCTGACGTTCTAGATGTCACCAGACATTTCTGGGTTATTCCATGACATCCAGAATATTCTCGTACGTGACTACTTCTTCTTTCACGTCGAGGGACTCTTTCTATGTAGGAACAATCTACGGAACTGTCATAACAATATAAATACTGTAGGTATGTTTGTTGAGTTATTTTTATTGCCAATGTTTTGATCACGAATGGGATCTTCTTCAGGTCTACAAAGAATTAATATGTAAATGTCACATACATGTCATAAACTATATTAGATTTTGTTTTAATTGTAATGGGAAACAAAAACTACAAAAATTTATAAAAAATGTTGACAAATAATTATAAATGTAGGTAATTATGAATTATTACCTATTAACTATATTTATATCCACTTTCCAATATTCCATCATAATAAAACAACAGCAGGTATTTGCATGTACCTATCTCCCAATACAATAAATAGTTCAAACCGGAGCTGGGGTAATGCCGGACACAGTGTCCGGCATTACCCCTAAACGACATATTTATGCATATGTTCGGTAGTAATTATTAGAGGAAGTAATGAATAAAACTACTTAAAGATACGTAAAATACACTGCGTAAGCTATGACTTTGCACGTAATCTCATCAATTTCTTATAATAGAAATGGTCAATACTCACCTTTAAAATCAGTTAATTCATATAATCACACACTAAATTTTGTAATTTTTGTGATAACTCTCTTTGCAAGCACGTGGCAGCGACTAAACTGAGAACTGAGATTCAGATGTCTAACGGTCAGCCTGTGATGAGCGCGAAATTCAATAATATGCCGATACGTGCACAAACAACGCAGTCCGGTATTACCCCACCTTACCCTAACGCTCCTACGGTGTGCTAAAAATTGCATTTTTAACACGGTTATAGAAAAATCTATTTAAAATTGTGTTTTTTCCAATTTAGAAAGTAAAAGTTCCCTTAAGTAACGTATTTTCCAACATTTCATTATGTGCATGTTAAAATAATAGTTCAAATTGGTTTAATAATTAAAAAAATCCCCACCTAGCGCACCGCCCATGGCACCGAAGACGGGCAGTTAGTTTGTTCCGAGCAAGCGGCCGCGATACTATCCTACTATCCCCACCTAAAGCCAGTCCCAGAATGGCGTGGTTTGTGTTTCGTTTGCCCAGCCTGTAATTCGAAATTTAGCCCAGCGTTGGGAGTCCTACACGAAAATTTTCACGCCCAATCCGTTAAACATTTAATTAACAAACTTATCAACAAGAAATTAATAAAAATTAAGCCGAAAATTAGTGAAAAGTGACAAAAGAGGATCGATTGACGTAGAACGTCGGCCCGTTTCACACTGCAACACATCGGTCGAACAATGCAACTGATATTTTTCGAATTAGTGGTGAATAATGACATCTGAAGTGCAAGAAGTGCGTGTAGAATACGTTGAAAATTCGGCACAGGTAAGTTTTTGCACTATTTTCCATGTACCCACTTAGAAACTTAGCTGAAAGTCACAGGGGCGGTCGCAAACCAACGGCTCTGTGGGTGTTGCTTTGTCCCTGTTAGATTGGAGGTTGAACCGTGCCTAGAGGTCGGGGATCGTGATTATCCTTGGCACTCTTGATATTAAATTAGAAGATGGGTGTGCTTTTTTGGAGCCCGATGTCCAATAATAGTCATTAAATCATTAACGACCTACCACAAAACCTTCACTTTACTTCTAGATCAACTAGGTGTAAACTAAACTCTTGTGCTACCTACCTTTCAACAAAACACCTACCCATAGTGACTGTGGTGAATAATAATACATTTTCATAACTTATTTATGTGTAGGTATTTTACTAAGCAATAAGAAATTTCATTTCCTAGACAAATTCTGACAACCTTTTCTCGTAAGTGGTTGTCCACAGGCGTGTGCGAGATATTCTGGAGGGTTGTGATGCCCATAAAAATAAATATAATAATAATTATTGTAATGATACATAAATATGTCACAAACCTATTTGATACCTTTTATGCAAAAAATAAGCATTTATGTATAACTTAACTACTATAACTACAGGGTGTAACAAAAATACAGGTCATAAATTAAATATTCTGGAAATAAAAATATTTCGATTGAACCTAACTTACCTTAGTACAAATATGCACACAAAAAAAGGTATAGCCCCTTAAAGTTACAAAATGAAAATCGATTTTTTCTGATATATCGAAAACTTTTAGAGATTTTTTAATGAAAATGAACATGTGGTATTCTTATGTCAGGAACATCTTAAAAGAAATTATAGTGAAATTTGTGTACCCCATAAAAATTTTATGGGGGTTTTGTTCCCTTAAACCCCCCAAACTTTTATGCACATTACAATCAAATTATTATTGTGGTACCATTAGTTAAACACAATGTCTTTAAAACTTTTTTGCCTCTTAATATTTTTTCGATAAACCAGTTTTAATCGAGTTGTGCCTTCTTTTTTAATACATATGTTTACATACAAATTTTATTGGGGTTTTGTGCCTTTAAACCCCCCAAATGTTTGTGTACTTTCCAATGAAACTATTATTGCGGTAGCATTAGTTAAACACAGTATTTTTAAAACTTTTTTGTCTCTTAGTATTTTTCCGATAAGGCACCTTTTATCGAGATTAGATTAATTTTTAATATGGTTCAAAATATACCTCAAACTAATAATTTATAAATAAATGCATATTATTACATACCAGGTTTCATAATCGTACTTAACCATATACAAATATGTGGTGGATTTGACAAATATTCAAAATATCTCGATAAAAAGTAGCTTTTCGAAAAAGTACTAGGAGGAAAAAAAGTTTTAAAAATATTGTGTTTAACCAATGGTGTCACAACGATAATTTAGTTGAAACGTACACAAAAGTTTGGGGGGATTTAAGGGAACAAAACCCCCATAAAGTTTTTATGGGGTGCACAAATTTCACTATAACTTTTTTTTTGAGATATTCCTGTCATAAGAATGCCACATGCCCGTTTTCAATAAGAAACCTCAAATAGTTTTCGATATATTGGAAAAAATCAATTTTTATTTTGTAACTTCAAAGATCTGTAACTTTTTTTGTGTGCACATTTGTACTAAGGTAAGTTAGGTTCAATCGAACTATTTTTGGTCGAAGAATATGTGGTTTAATTTATGACCTGTATTTTTGTTACACCCTGTAGAACTAAATACTAAATAATATAAAAAAACTACACTGAAAACACTGAAAAGAAAAACAAAACTGCATATAGGTACCTACCTACATAATATTTTGAGACTGATGTTTTAAAAAAATTAACATGAATTCTATTTGCATTTAACAGTTTTCATCCTATAGAATTTTTCTTGGTGACAGTCCATATATTTTTTGTTTTTCACAATTTTTTAATAAAAATGGGTATTAAAGGAGGTCCTGCTGTACCTACCCCTACATCGAAAAATTATAATTACCTACCTAATTAGAATTTACCTAGGTTGTGAAACTTGTTTTGGATCATTATTAAGCTAGATCCGAGTTATTTTGTTTACTTTTTTATTTTAAACAGAATTTATAAACTAGGTATAATAACAAGAAAAAAGAAGAACCTCCTCATAGTGAACATAGGATGACTACCTATTTGCAGTGTCAATATCTACAAAAAGCGAAGCTGTTTATAGACAAGACGAAAACGGCGGGTTCGTTAGAAAAAATATTCCCATGAGATTTTTTTGCATAATCACATTCGTGAGACATCCCAGAATAAGGTTCAAGAACTCGCCCACGTGAAAAGTGATCCAATTTTTTTAACATTTTTTTTAATCAAATTGCAAAAATCAATATTTTTGGCCCGTACAAATTTTTGTTAGGTTTTTTGGACCATTCTGGACAAAAAAAGTCTCTTGTAATTTTTCTCTAAAGTTGATCGTTTTCGAGTTATAAACAATTTAAAATTGAAAAAACGAGAAGTGGCAATTTTCAAGGCCTAATAAATTGGTTAAAAGTTATTATTATGAAAGTCAGAAAGTGACTAAATCAAAGTTTAAAGCCCCCCCTACAAGATCCTGAAGACATTTTTGTCATAATTTTATTATTAAGCTGTTATTTTTAAGTAATAATAATGAGCGCCAGCACGTATTAGGCGGCTGACTATGGTGAGTGCGAGAGAGATGCCATTCCGGCAGTTCAGTGGGGAATCTTACTCGCACTCACATTTACAGCCGCGTCAATACGCTCTTACGTCTTATTGTTAATAATTAAAAATAACAGCTTAGTAATAAATTAATGACACATATTTCTTCAGGATCATGTAGGGGGGGCTTTAAACTTTGATTTAGTCACTTTCTGACTTTCATAATAATAATCTTTAACAGAGATATTAAGTCTTAAAAATGGCCATTTTTGCGTTTTTCAAATTTTAAATTGCTTATAACTCATCAACTTTAGAGAAAAATTACAAGAGACCTTTTTTGTTCAAAATGATCTAAAAAACCTAAAAAAATTTTGTACAGACCAAAAATAATAATTTTTGCAATTTGATTAAAACAAAATTGTTAAAAAAAATTTGGACCACTTTTCTCATGGGCGACTTCTGAACCTTATTCTGGGGTGTATTACAAATGTGATTATGCAAAAAATCTCATGGGAATATTTTTTTCAACGAACCCGCCGTTTTCGTCTTGTCTATTAGGAAAACAGAACAGTTTCTGGAGTAGACTTCAAGGTGAAAATTCACAATGAGAATATCTCATGAGATTTCTGTCTCATAAAATAAAAAATCACAAAACATTTATTTTCATTGTGGAAATAGACTTACCTATACATATACTAGAGATAAGGCGAGATAATGTATTACTTTAATTTCATAAGTATACAAATCCCAACATTTAAACACGATACATTGCGAATTACGCATGAAATCAATGGCGGATCTACGAGGAGGAAATATGTATGGTGAAATTTCCCACCCCCAACAAGGTCCAAAATTAAAGAAAAAAATTGTTGAAACATAAAAATATATTAGCTGACATGAAACTTAAATCACATACTGACAAATTCAACCCAATAAACACACTAGTTAGGAAAATCAAGGGAACTTAATGCATTATTATGCATGTAGTTGTATGTTATGTAGTTTGGGTTTATCTTTTTTTCTTTTATCACGCCACTTCATGAAATATTTATTTCACCTGCTACACATTAGTCAAACTGTTGTGTTGTGAGATAAAAACAAAAAAAAAATGAGTGAACCCAGTGATCAAAGGGGTGTCAAAAGAAAAGAATGTAATGTTAACTGGACAAGAACTATGAGACAGCATAATATACTTGTAATGAATCCTCTTCAATGCAAATTCTCATGAGACAAAAATCTCGAAAAGATTTTAGTGTCTTTGTGGATACTCACCTTTACAGAAATTAAAACTTTGCAACACAATATTTTATTATTATTTTTTAAAGTACACACTTGATACTCCGACGTTTTGCAATCCGACACGCTCGGTAGTCCGACGCACCTCCCGTCAAGGTCGCCGCCGTGTCTGCTTGTACTGAAACTTGTCACGACATGAATCTCCTTCCATATTTCTTTTAAGGCCATGGGTACATAATTCGCAAATATTTTACGGCTATCCCTACTTTTTCTGTCTTTACACGGCAAATTACGTGTAGTAAAATTCACACTGGTATGGATATGTAAACATTACTAGAATGTCATTCTACTTGACAATGTCTTGATTAACTTAAAAGCCGATGCCGCACTGCAGGATGCTAGATGGTGGCTTGGAGGGTGGATGGTGGAGGGTCGCTGCATCCTGGACGCAGTGAAAGAGTGAAATGAAGTCAGAAGTCAGTATCCAACTGACTGCTGAGGAATCGTTTGTTTCATTTGTTACGTTACATTTGGTTTGTTTTTTAGCATATCGTCATATTAGAGGTAAAACTCACTCACTAAACTTTTCAGAAAATGGAGAAAAATCGACTTAAAGGCCAAAATTGTTTTTTAAATTCACCTGACTTGAATATTGGATTTTTTTAATGCAAGTGCAAAGAATAAATAAAACATATATTTTAAGCCATGTTTCGTCACATAGTGGGTCTGCTGGGTCCCAAATTGCCCTTATTTTATACACAGCACTTATTACGCTTTCCTCTACCCGGATGGATTATCAAACACAACTGATATGGGTGGATAGACGCCTGGCGGTGGCGAACCACCGGATGGTTAGATGGTAGTGGGAGGCCACTGCGGCTACCGTCGTTGTATTATTCGTGGCAGTGTTGCCAAATGATCAAAACGAAAATATTGTACAATGCTGCAGAAATTATCGTTTTTTAAATGATTTTATCCTACAACCAACTGCCCTTAATTTTTCGGTAGAAATCGTCAAATTTCGGTAGATTTTATTTTTTTACTTCTTTTGATATCACATTGCAAAAAAGTGATACTTCTGGTATGAGTATTCAAAAACTACCTTCATCATCATATATGATGATCAATAATCATCATTCATCATAAAAAATATTCAAAGTTTAAAATCGGTGTACGTATATACGTTAAAAAATGTATTTTCTCGACTTTTATAGCATTTTCTTGACATTTTCTTCATTTTTTTAATCCAAAGTAACTCGAATAGATCCGCCTAACAGACGCAATACTAAAATATATCAAGGATGCTTTAGTTTTGTTACAATGAATAAATTTATTTATAACAAAATAAAACTGCATATTTTTTCCTGTTGTAGACTTTTTAGAAAAATTTACCACAGGTGTGCCTTTTAACAGTCCCAATACAAATATCTTCATCTTTGTTCAAATTAAAAATGTTTGTTAGGATAATAAATAACAGTTATGTCATTAACACTTTTTATACATTAAAGTAAATATATGTATTTATAAAATAAGCAAAAAATCTAAAGATTTTTTTTCGATCAATTGTTTATGCATTTCAAATAATTCAGAAATTATCGTACATTTATTCATATTGATCGTACATCGTACAATACCTTTAATTATCGTACAAATACGATAATTATCGTACGTCTGGCAACACTGATTCGTGGTATAAGTAGCTGGATGGTCGCCAGGCAGGTATCTACCTACCATCCACCATCCTACCAAACTTCCTGCAGTGCGGCATCGGCCAAAGAGATGGCTTTTGAATGTTCTTGGATAACTGTTATACTTTAAATGCAATCATGCATTTCCACCAATTTTTCTATTTTGGACTTTTTTCCTGACGTGTTTTTTGTTCTAAATGCCCTGGTCTATAGCTCTTTCTGATCAAGTGGCACGAAAATAGTTATTTTCCTAACTAGTGCGGAAAGTGATACTTTCCCGCGCGAGACTGAATAGCGGAGTTCGGGCAAGCAGTCGAGTGCGGGGAAGACACTTTCCGCATGCGTTAGGAACAATATTTTTTCTAGGGCCGTACGTTTGGAAAAAAGCCAAAAAAAAATAGAGTTACATCAATTTTTATTTAGAAGTGAAAATACACAAATTAGTTCTTTGACAAGGTTGTCAAAACCAAACTTTCAATATAATGGGTTACCACGACGACGATATTGGTTTCCATGACGACGATTCAAAACCATTGTTATTGTCTACTGATCTGACTTTTAAATATTATGTCAAAATAATTTTATTTCATCGAATTATTGCGTTAACATTAACACATGAACACAATAAGATACATTTGAAATAAATTAGTAAGTAATATCTAAATATTAGTTTAGTGCATGTATTATAGTATATTATAATGCCATATTAGAAAGTATTCTACTTTCCCGCACGCCGTGCGGAAAAGTGCAACTTTCGGAAACGAAATGCGTGCGGGAAAGTGGCTGTTTTAGCACGGCCGTAGAAAAAATAATTATTTAGCTAAAAGTTGGAGGCAAGATAGGACCATACTTTGAAAGTACAGTAAAACCTCGATATAACGGACTAATTGGGGGGCGGGGTGTCCGTTAAAGCCGAAAATCTGTTATATAAAAATAGGTTTAAAATAAATCAGACTATTTAGAAATGTGTCCTCATTATGCTATAATAAAAAGTTTATTGAATTTCTTTCTAAATATAGCGTTTGGGATCCACGGGGACCCCTTTGTTATGCAATGTATCTTGGTATCTATAGGCAGAGTTAAGTATGTACAGTGCGTCCATAAAGTAAGCCATAAATTCATTATTTCGTGAAACGGCGACTTTGAAGAAAAATCCCGAAACCGGTCGATTTTTATTTCTAAATTACGATTTTTTGGCATATATATCATACTAGTGACGTCATAAATCTGGGCTTGATGACGTAATCGATGATTTTTTAAATGAGAATAGGGGTCATGTGATAGCTCATTTGAAAGGGTATTCAATTCTCTATTCACTCATATAAACATTAACATAATTATTTATAAAGGGTGTACAAAAAAATTTTTTTTTTAAATTAAATTAATTGACACAAAAAGAAGAATGTATGCAATTTATTTAATTCTAAATACACTTTATTGCTGTCAGAAAACAGAAAAAAATTGTTTGAAAAATAAACATTGATTTTCGCTTAGTTCAAACTTCCAAGAGGGCAAGAGGCAGGTGGGTGGCAGCTTTGACATTGAATTTAAGCAAAAAACAATATTTATTTGTCAAATAAACATTTTTTTTCTGTTTTTGTATAAAATAAACAGTAAAACGTATTTTGAATTAAATAAATTACATAGGTACATTCTTTTTTTTGTCTCAATTAATTTAATTAATTTTTTTTGAACACCCTGTATAAATAATTATGTTAATGTTTATACTATTGAATAGAGAATTGAATACCCTTTCAAATGAGCTATTACGTGACCCCTATTCTCATTTAAAAAAATCATCGATATATGCCAAAAAATCGAAATTTAAAAATAAAAATCGATCTGTTTCGGGATTTTTCCTTAAAGTCGCTGGTTTACGAAATAATGAATTTATGCGTCACTTTATGGACGCACTGTATAATATTAACAGGACGTTTTAAATTTTTTTTACATTTAACCGGATTTTTTTGTCTGTTATATCCGAAGTCCGTTAAGTAGAGTTCCGTTATATCGAGGTTTTACTGTATTTTCTTCAAATATACAGTATTGTATTACCCATATTGACAGCGTGGATAAAACTATATTTTTTTAATAGAACACTCTGTAAATTTTTACATTTTTGGACTCTGCTCGATGTTCTCCGTTTTTGCAATGTTTCCCTCGCAGATATTCGTACTCGTTCAAGCACGACATGTTTAATCATTATTTACAATGTATATTACATTGTAAATCCCAAATCGTGATTTCCAAAGTTTATACATTATAAATCATGATTCGGGAGTGCTCCTCGTAACTTTCAACGTCTTTTGATTTGTTTATTTCTACTGCGTCTTAATTGTGATTTAGTATATACTCCATCTAATTTACTTACCGTTGCACGTCATCCGCGTCATAGCCCGAGACGTCACATGATACCAACACGAAATATTTAGGCGGTAGGTGTGTTCTTTTTTAGAATCACTTTGCCGAGTACTCTGTAATTACAGCCACTAGGCATATTTTATTATATACGCGTAGAAATAATATTTAAAGATTTCTATTAATGTTAACTTAAAGAAATGCACAATAATATGTTTCACTTAATTTGTATAAATGGATTATAAAGCGTTTTTATGAAGCACATTTGTTCGGAATACACTGTAACTATAATCGAACGAAGGTGATATTTTGGCATAAATTGGTAACATTTATTTGACAGTTGCGGTGATGACACTTCATATTTGTTTATACAGGGTGAGTCATAACTATAGGGACATAGACTAAGGACAGGTTATTTGGACCAAAATATGGCTATTGGGCCAAATATGCCTTAATAAAATGTTGCTGAGAAAAAAGATACAAGGTGTTAAAGTTAATTTTTGTTTTTCGTTTAAAACATTTCGTTTATTACAAACTAATAAACAAAGTTGCAACTGAAATGATTGTGACGAGGCATTTCAATCAAAAAAGTAATGATTACTTTTAAAAAATGCAACACTCACTGTCACATCAAAAATAATTTACTCTGAACAAATAACATTTACCAACAACAATTATCTTACAGTCCAAAGCATACTTTTCATAAATGAAATAATATTTGAAATCCTTTTTTAAGACTCTAAGCAGTTCGACTGCGTTTTTATCGAAAACGGTTGAAATTATCATGTTTAAACAAGAGTACCAATTTTACGTAAAAATGATGTTTACGTCATATTTTCTAATAAAAATTACTAAAAAGTTTCATCAGAAAAAATTTAGACTCAATTTGATCATCAGGAATGATCCACGTGGCGCCCTCTATGACAAAACGTAAAATTGTAGATAAAATACTATTTCTTGTCTAAGATTATGCCTCTGTGCCAATTTTGATAGCAATTTATAAATATACAGGGAAACTATTAGCAAAAAACGAAAAACAAAAATTAACTTTAACACCCTGTATCTTTTTTCTCAGCAACATTTTATTAAGGCATATTTGGCCCAATAGCCATATTTTGGTCCAAATAACCTGTCCTTAGTATATGTCCCTATAGTTATGACTCACCCTGTATTCTTAACTATAAGTATTTGTTTCATTATATTTACTGTTTTTATTATGTACTTTAACGTAAGATTATAACTTAATTCTTGTTTTCTATTTCTAAAGTTTTTATTTATTTACATTGAATATTAATTTGTTTTGCTGTATAATCCACTTCCGCAAAAATTGTGTGATGTATTTGATTTAAAATGAATTCAAGAATTTTTTGTAATTGGGCAACAATGTCAACTTAGATCTCTAACGTAAATAATGACGTGCGACGGTAAGTAAATTAGACGGACTGTACGTATGTAGGTACCTATAATACTGAATTTATTGATTGTTTTTTTATTCTATTGTTTACTACGAACATTATTATCATTTTTACCTGTAATTAATTAAGTTATATTAAAAATAAAATACCTTGAAAGAATAGCTCCACTTTTCTAAAATTCTGTTTCAAAATTTTGTTAGCAGTAGATAATAATTTTAGCTTTTTTGACAAATGACATATTACGAGTTTAAGAGATTCATTGAGTAACAACAAACCATAAGTAGGTACTAAAAATAACCATAACTATTTACCACCACTTTTTTTATAAGAGTGGAATACTACAACAGATGTTTAACTTCATTACCTCTATGTCTCTCTATTTAGTAGCTAAGTCTAGTATGTAGTTGTAAAAGATAAACATCCGCTGAATCCAACCCGACAAAACTGGTCGGGAGTCGGGAGTACTGTCGATTCAATAATATATTTACAAAGATAATACTAGAGAGTATTTTAAGAGCGAATGTGGGAGGTCCCTTGATGCAATAATCTAAATTTAGGGTTGGGCTCTCGCTAGAACCCCTGCCCAAGCCCCAAGCTAACTGACCTACATCAGCGAACGACAGGTAGGGAAAGGTCGCGGAAGATGAATACAAAGTTGCCACTACAAACATAAAATCGTTATGATTGATGTAGAATACTAATACATTATATTATATAAATAATTAAATAAAATAGAAAACAGTTGACAAGTAACCACTACTTATTCTTCATTTCTTTGCACATAAAAAGTGTACATATATTTGACTCGACATTAAATATAACGTTATATACAGTGAGCACGTAAAGGTTGGAATAAATTCATTTTCTCGAGAATGGACGATTTTGGAAAAAAATCCTGTAACAGGTGAATTTTTATTTTTAAATTACGACTCTTTGGCATATATATTATACTAGTGACGTCACCCATCTGGTCGTGATGACGTCATCGATGATTTTTTTTAAATGAAAATAGGGATCATTTGATTTGAAAGGTAATTCAATTCTCTATTCAGTACTATAAACATTAACATAATTATTTGTACAGATTGTCAAAAAGTTTTTGAATTAAATTTATTTACATAAAAAGAAGAATATGTGTAATTTATTTAATTTAAAATACATTTTAGTGCTATCAGAAATCAGGAAAAAATGTTCATTTGGCAAATAAATATTGTTTTTTGCTTAAATTCAATATTACAGTAGCCACCCACCAGCCTCGTGACAGTTTGAACATTTAATTTAAGGGAAAAGCCATAATTATTTTTCAAATAAACATTTTTTTCTGTTTTCTGAGAGCAGTAAAATGTATTTTAAATTAAATAAATTACATTCTTTTTATGTCAATAAATTTACCCTTAAAATTTTTCTTGGACACCCTGTATATATAATTATGTTAATGTTTATATTACTGAATAGAGAATTGAATTACCTTTCAAATGAGCTATCACACGTCCCCTATTCCCATTTAAAAAATCATCGATGACGTCATCACGCTCAGATGGGTGACGTCACTAGTATGAAATATATGCCAAAAAGTCGTAATTTAAAAATAAAAATTGACCTGTTTCGGGATTTTTTTTCCAAAATCGTCCATTCTCGAGAAAATGAATTTATTCCAACATTTACGTGCTCACTGTTTAATATGAAAAACTTTTTGATTATTAATATATTGGCCAATTATATTAGTCCTGGTTGCTGGATAATTGTCAAGGCCATAGTCCAAAAAAATAATAAGAAGAAAAAATAAGATGCAGGTTATGTTATGCAAACGTAAACAATTGTATGTAGTAAATAAAATTAGATATTAAAATGCAGTACTGCAAGCAAAATACAATTAATTAAATTTACCTTTATATAATAATTGCATATCATATCAATATTGTGGAACAATATATAATTTTTCTGCTTCAATGACAGAGGGTATGAAATATACGTCAATTTGACAATTTCAATTGACAATATGAAATATGAATTATTTAAGATATTTGCAATATTTCTCCGCGACTCGCGCACGGTCGTTTCTCGTTTCCCTTCCAAGTACTTGCACACCGCGAATAGAAAACTGGGTGGAAATGCATAGTTGCATTTTGAAGTGCAAAAAATACATCCAAAAGTGCATAAACATGTCAAAATAACTGTATAAAGCAGGAAACCCATTATGAACGCTCGGCTCGGCACAGCCCGGCACGGCACAGAACAGACCAAATTCATTTGTATAGATTTAAATGCAACTTAACCCATTATGAGCGGTTAAGTCGGTTCGGCTCAGTCCAGATGCAAACGGAACAGCCTTGTAATTCACAAGGATCTACAGACCGAGCTAGTCCTCTAAATTCCACGGCTTCACGCCATGCTTCACGCAACCGTACTTACTTGTGTTTCGAGTTGTGTGGTCGTGGGCTGGTCGAGTGGGGTTAGAATTTGTCAAATTTAAGTAAATAATCGTTTCTACTGATACATAGTAATTAGGTATCTAATAAATTATTAATAAAAAAATATATTACAAACAATGTTAAAAACTTTAATAATTATATTATATTATATTATAATAATTATTATTATATTATAATATAATATACAGCTTTTAATATTGCTAATACATATTATTATATTTTTTAACATTGTTTTTTATTTACATTAAGTATGTACATACCAAGTCACCTAGGGCTCGATAACATGGAAAGAGTCCCACCAGAGCTCAATCCTTTTAATACCTTAGGTATCTGGGATGAGTCAATTTTCCCCTTAGAGGGAGTGTGAGTCGTATGGCTAAATCTGGATTAGCAATATTAAAAACTTTAATATATTATACATATTATATTATATTATATTATATTATACAGAGTGGGCCAAATAAAAGGAGCCACCCCGATATTTGGCAGTATTTATTAGATTTTAAGAAAATAAAAAAAAAGGTCAATTTTTGATCTAAGGGGGACACATTTTTACGATACAAACATCTGTGATTTGTCAACTCCCTCCCTTCCACTTCCCCCACCCCTTATTTTTAAATAGGGAATAGGGGTCGTGTGCTAGCTCATTTGAAAGGTTATTTAATTCTCTATTCAGTAGTATCAACTTAAAATGTATACAGGGTGTCCAAGAAAAATTATTTTGAATTAAATTAATTGAAACAAAAAGAAGAATGTATGTAATTTATTTAAGTCAGAACACATTCTACTGCTGACAGAAAACAGAAAAAAATGGTTTTTGATAAATAGACACTGCTTTTTGCTTAATTTTAATGTTCAAACTTCCACCCATCTGCCTCTTGGTAGGTTGAATATTGAATTTAAGCAACAAACAGTGTTTATTTATCAAATAAACATTGTTTTCTGTTTTTTTATCAGCAGTAGAATGTATTCTGAGTTAAATAAATTACATACATTCTTTTTTTGTGTTAATTAATTTAATTTAAAATAATTTTTCTTGGACACCCTGTATAAATTCTTATGTTGATGTTGATATTACTGAATAGAGAATTGAATATCCTTTCAAGTGAGCTAGCACACGACCCCTATTCCCTATTTAAAAATGAGGGGTGGGGGAAGTGGAAGGGAGGGAGTTGACAAATGACAGATGTTTGTACCGTAAAAATGTGTCCCCCTTAGATCAAAAATTGACCTGTTTTTTTATTTTCTTAAAATCTAATAAATACTGCCAAATATCGGGGTGGCTCCTTTTATTTGGCCCACTCTGTATTATAATAATTATTATATTATACCGCAGTTTTTTTATATGAAAATGCAAAGCAAAATATAAATACAATTTGCAGAGTAAATGCTTATTGGTTTTTTTTTAATAAAATAATACAAATTGTATGTAGAGTAGCTAAGCGTTGGGTAGTAGCAAAAGTAGCTACGCCACATGAGACACGAAAATGATGAAATTAATTCTATTTTTTTTTTCATGGAAATTTTTTTAAAGTAGGTAACATCATTACAAAATATTTTGCTATTAATACACGTAATTGTTTGCTTTTATTTACTGAGCCTTTATAATTTTGACTAAGCCATTTTATAAGCTATTTGGAAAATAGCATTTCAGAAAATACTGTATTTTTTATTTAAGTATAATACAAAATATTATTACCATATTCATTTTCTACTTACCGGTATTCATTTTCTACTTAGGTACAGCAAAAAAACTTTGAAAATAAAACAAGAGTTTAAATTAAAAACACAAAGCTAAATAAATAATTTCCCACAACGGTCAAAAACCACACTTAAAAGTTTTAAAAATTCACACTACAGAATCAGTATAATAATAGGTTTGTTCTACCATCAGTTTCAAACGGTTTGAAACCATCAGCGAATAGTGGACCAGCGCGAGTAGAGGAGATAGCACTGGTGACTGTATTATGTTTTCTCACTGACCTGCTAACTGACTAACTGTTTGCTGACGGTTTCTGACTAGTTTGACTGTTTGCTAGAACAAACCTAATAGTACCAATATTCACACAGAATCAACAACCAAACACCTGACGCAGTCGCAAGTACGATTGCGCGAAGCCGTGGAATTTACAAAGCTTGCTCGGTCTGTAAAAGCAGGAAACCCATTATGAACGCCCGGCACGGCACAGGACAGTCCAAATTCATTTGTATAGTTTTAAATGCAACGTAACCCATTATGACCGGCCAGCTCGGCCCGGCACAGTCCAGCACGCAAACGGAACGGCCAAAATTCTCCGAGGAGAATAAAATCCGTTGAAGTCGAACGGCCAGTCGGCGCCAGTGCGTCATAATAATTGTTGGTAGTAAAGCAGGAAACCCATTATGAACGCCCGGCACGGCACGGCACAGCACAGGCCGGCACGTCCAAAAATCCATTTGTAACGGCCGGCACTGCACGGCACCGGAAAAATGATCATTTGCCATGGAGACCTCGTCAGAAGAAGAGGTTATAATAGTAAGTGAAATCTGTGCTGAGATTGAAACAGACGAAAATGCAAAATTACTACGGAAACATCGGTTTTGGGTTCACGAAATATTAAAAATAGAAGAGAATATGGCGATTTTCATCATCTTTTCCCGCATAAAAGTGATCTAAAATTTCCCAAATATTTTCGAATGTCTCAAACCAAATTTTATATTTCCGTATTTTAAAACAAACAACGCGTTTTCAATTAAAAAATCAACAATATATTTGCTTACTACCACAATTATGACGCACTGGCGCCGACTGGCCGTTCCGTTTGCGTGCTGGACTGTCCCGGGCCGAGCTGGCCGCTCATAATGGGTTACGTTGCATTTAAAACTATACAAAAGAATTTGGACTGTCCTTATTTTTGTTAAAATTTTTATTAAAAAGTACTTTTCTCGTTCCAAAACCGCTTTCGGTATCAAAAAATTGTGTTTCCCCATCCTGTGTTCAGTCAATTTACTATAGATTGGAGATCGGATTATGAGTCGCAAAAATAGCTTTACAATGTGTCTCATTATTTATTATAGTGATATGTGTGTATTTGTGTATACCTCACAATGTTTATTGTTAAATTAATTTTCTATGAGGTAGGTATACGTGGTTCTTGAGAATTTTTATAATAATTTCAATTGGGATATTGAGGATTTCCAAAAATTAAAAAAATGGACTTTACACAGTAAATCTGGAATTGATTCTGTCTGCTTACTGAAAAATATACCCCGTCATCTCAGTTATCGTGCATATTATATTACACCCGCTCCCCATTTGTAAGTTGAGTGTCTCACTAACACTCGGGACTTGTTTTTTTATCGCGAAATAATTATCTCAACCCCTCACATAAAAGTTTGCATTGTGAAAGCCTTAGCAAATCCTTACCACCCCTCTTAACGTCACGTGCTACGGCTCAATTAAGGTTATTAATCGTTTTAATTTGTATTTATAATACTGCTATTTGTTATAAAACGGCGCAGGAAATATTACGCGAAAAAGAATATTGCAGGGAATAGGGAGAAAGGAGAACATTTACCAGGTGTTCTGCGTTTTTTGCTACTACATAGGTAGTACTACAGTGTTGGTGTTACTATCGTAATGATTTTAACACTTATTTTATTTATGTAGTTTTTATTTTAATTTATTTACACTTATTTTTGATTTATTTATACTAACAGTAGATTACAATTTACAATAAAACATAATTTATATAACAGCCCTTTTTGTTTTTATTTTCTTAATTTTTTTGTATAAAAAATTAGTTACTGCTTGGGTAAAAGAAAACAGGGAGTTGTGTAACAATTTAATTTTAAATTATACTAGATAAAAAAAACATAGATATTAGATTAGAAACTGTAAAATAAAATAATGATTTGTAAAAAAAAACAATAAACATAAACTTGTCAATATTAGACAGATTAAGTCAACAAGCATGTTTATGCTTTTAAGACTTTTTTACGTTTATTTTAGTGTAAGTAAACCGAAATTGTAAATTATTGTAGTAACTATTGATTTTAATAAACGTATATTAATTAATAAACCATCCTGATTACTAACGTGGTCGGTATGAGATATCTTCAGGACTGAACGATAAAGCCACATTTTAAAAGCATCGATTTTCTTACAGGTGGCCAGGTGGCATCTGTGAGAGTCCACGACTCAACCCTTTAGACTTACTTTAGCTGTACGCATATAACATCTGCACGCTGTACGTTATTCAAACCTATAGTCCTATTCAGTTTCTAATATTACGCAGCCGGTACATTTTTTTTCCAATTCCTGGTTTCCCCCTACCTAGTTTACTCTTAATGATCAATTGAGGAATGTAGTACTTTTTGTTACATATATCAAATGACCTAAATAACTGGTTTTTCTTATTTTAGTCGTTCTCAAGGGTTGTTTTTCTATATTTAGTCTATTTACAACCCGTGTTGAGCTGGCCCCCCCACTTGCAAAAACTAAAAAACAAATAGCCCTGATTTATGAGCTATTTATGAGCTTTCATATTCCGCAAACTAAAAATTTTGAGCTCGTTCCACTGAGCAGGAATTTAATACTTTAGTGGGAGGGGGCTGAGTCAGCCCCCCACAAATCTATAAAAGAACTAATTATAAGCAAAATTTATTATATAAAGTTATTAAAATAAGTCAATACTTTTTAAGTTATTAAAGATCAAAAATTTTAATTATTCGTGAAAAAAATGCATGTTTTGAAGCGGTTTTTCGTAAATCACTGAAAAACTGTAAGTTTTTACAAAAAAGTTAATAGTAGTTTAATTCGTATAGCTTAAGTTCTAAGAATAAACTCTTAAAGCACGCGCCTTTCGATTATTGAGCTACAACCCCTTCGCAAGAAAACCATCCCATATTCCCGGCTTAAGAGAGAGTTGTACTTAAAATAATTTAAATTAATTATTTGGCGACTAGATATCGTTTAATAATTTATGAGCTCGCAAAATATACGCATCTCAATTATTGAATTGCCAGTTTCTTTCTGTAGTGCAGTCACTGACGGTAAAAATCAACTATGACCTTCAATTTCGGTAAATCTCCATTCATTTTCACGAAAATTGGTGAGCGGATTTTGATGCTATCAACTTTTTCTTGAGCTCATTTTTGATAGGTATTTCTAAGTACTTTGACAAGTATTTAGTACCTAAGTGTTATAAAATGCATCTCTTTCCCGTTATTTAAGCTTGAATCCTTAGATTTAAACAGTCGCAGAAAAAAATATCCATTTAATTACCAATAACTTACTTTAAATTAACATTAAAGGGTTTTTCAAGTAAGCAATTTATTATATTTTTTATTAGCTTCAATTTTAGTGATGAAAACTGCAGTTATTTTTTATAAAATAATTTTCACCCCCGAGAAGGGGCGGTATCCACCCTCAGGGTAAAGGCGCAAGGTGGTACCATGTCACCTTTGTTTCTTGAGGTATCCTCTAACCACTGACTAGGTACCTAATCGTTGAATTTTACCTTCAGTGACTGCATTATACAAAATAAATTGCAATTTACTGATCTAAATGCGCGTAATTTGGAAGCTTATAAATTATTAAATGATATGTAATCGCCAAATAATTAATTTAATCCATTTAAGTACAATTTTCTCTTAAGCCGGGAAGATAGGGTGGTTTTCTTGCGAAGGGGTTGTAGCTGAATAATCGAAATGCACGTGATTTAATAGTTTAATCTTAGAGTATATAAGCTATAGGAATTATATCCGCAATACGATATATTTTAAGTTTTCTCAGCATTTTTCTCTTAAGTTAAATCAATTAAAGGGTTGTTTGGGGGTGAAGGGATGAGCTCAAAAATCGAAACTATATAATTTCAAGAGCTCATAAATAGCTCGTAATTCTGCCGCAAAAACCGATTCAATATTCCTATTTTTAAGTAGTGCGGGGGCTGACTCAGGTATTAAATTCCTGCTCAGTGGAACGAGCTCAAAATTTTTAGTTTGCGGAATATCAAAGCTCATAAATAGCTCATAAATCAGGGCTATTTGTTTTTTGCAAGTGGGGGGGGGGGCAGCTCAATACGGGTCTATTTACAAGTTCTTCAATTATTGTTTTTCGTGTAGTACGGGTTCTCTCGTACACTAACACTTTAAAAGGCGTATAACATCTTATTTAGCTTTTGAGCCCACGTTTCGACTCCATAGAGAACAAGAGACCAAACAAATCATCTTACAAGTTTCATTCTTAGTTGGATATCGATATCTGTATCTATCGAAACTTGTAGTTAATTCAGCAGCCAAGGTATTTGTAATGGTTTACCTGTTATAAGGAAGCCATGCTGATCGCCAACAACCGAAACGGATAGGCACCGTAATAAGAAGAAGACCTGTTCTAATAATTTCTTATTTATCATTATAGGAAAAGTGACATTTTGCCTCTTTTGGAGTACCATTACCTTCATTTTTTTTCTCGTTAATCTTTATTCGAAATTTATTTTATATTAGGTACATATCGCTCCCTTAGTATTAAAAGGGCACATCTCGAAAATCGTTACTTTTGGGAAAACGAGATTAAAGATTAAGCAACTTCATCGTTTTCAATCTAGGTATACAATTTACAGTATTTGTACTCTATAATGGATAATCGAAATATTACAAAAAAAAATAATTTAATTAAAAAAAAAACGTTTCAAAAAATCTCTCCCAAGATAGGCCCCTCTCCCACTAAATTTCTTTAAATTTTGAAGGCATCTTACGAATTAAGCCTTTTAATGATTAAATATACACTATTTTTTAAGTTACAAATCTAAATATGGCTGTGTAATAATAATGTTTAACTACTTTCAATGATAAAAGTGCCTCTTGTAAAGGAATTAATAAAACATTAAATCGTAAAAGATTAACAAAAAATAACTTTATTCTCAAAAACCAAAAAGTAATAGGCATGTAGCATACAAATCCAATAACAAAAACTATAACACTCTTTTTGGGACAGTCATATAAAAAAAACCAGAATTGTCTTAACGTTTATAATGTAACACAAAACTAAAATAGTTCTCACAAAAAATTACTGAATTTACTAGACAAAAAAATTAACAAATTTTCTCAACATAAAATCATTCTTCTTTTGTGCGAGCGCTTAAGATCTATCATATTCATTTTTTACAATCAGTCGTGTTTGAATAGAATAGAATAGAATAGAATAGAATAGCTAACGACTGGAATAGTAGCTAAAGAACTATGAAATATAAAATAGCCAGCAGGTTTAAGTTTTAAGTAATAGTCATAAATCATTTCAAAAATAAAACAAAGTATTAAAAATTACAATTAGAAAACAGTTACATTAACATATTATTATAGTAACAGGCATGATAAGGGTCAATAAGTCTCTTAGAAATTAATTCTTTGAGATCCTGTTTCTTATTTAAACTTAACTCAAATGGCGCACATAAACTGTTTTGATAGATATTTCTTTATTATCCAACATTTTCTTTTTTTTGTTTCTAACATTTATTTGTTTAAACGCGTCTTTGTATGATGTCTTATATTGAAAAAAGAATGGGTTCCCTTTCGTAAATTTCATAACTTTGATGTGATTCCATACAATGGTATTCTTCTCTTCGTCAACGTTGAAATTATATCCCCACTTGACTTGTAAATCTTTCAAGTCGTAAAAGAAATCATGATTCAAAGTATGAACGATAAAAGGTTTCCCCGTTTTCCTAGCTCTCTGAATTGCGGTGGTGTGTTGAAGTGGTGTTAAGATTGGACCAGCTTTTAAATCTCTTGATATTTGTTTCTGTATCAGCATGTGTACATTGTCGGCTTCATTTTGAGTAAGACCTTTTATAAGGAATTTGTGAGTTATGCCCTTTAAGTTTTTTATAGTAGTGACTGCAAACATGTATAAAGAAGCTATGCATTTATTTTTGTTTTGGCCACAACAATTATCTGTTACAAATGTTACGTTAACTTCATGTTCACCTGCATCCTCACAAACCTTCTTTAAAAAGTCTAAAACGCAACTTCCAATCTCCACTGCACCTCTTTTTCCTTGGGTCTCATCCCAGAAATAGCAATGCACGTCACCATAGCCTTTAAAATCGTCTTCATTCTCTGGTAATTTATTTAACACAGTCAAAGTAAAGTTGTAGCTATTCAATTTGGATTTATAATAAAACGATGATGTTTCTCCATTGGGACTTTGCATTATCGCTTGAACATCGTAGCAAACGCATAAATTATATTTGTCAAGAGTCATTCTATCATTCTTTTTTTCTGCTCGGCTTAATTCCTTTTCTTCTAGGTGAGTATCATATTTGACTTTGAGAGCAAGCCTCTGATCAGCAGAAGAGTTGTTATACTGTAAACAAAGATCGCATTGATCTTTCTTGGGTTGAAAAAAACCCAAATTAAAATGGGTAGTAAAAATCTCATAAAACAAATGAAACTTTCCAGAATCTCGGGAATTATTCTTCTGTTTTTCTTGAAAGTCTCTAAACAAGTCAGTAATACTTTTCGATCCACTTATGAACTCTCTTGAGGTCGACGCTCTTAAATAATGCGATTCAATTCGTGGTATTAGATTAATAAATCTAATGATATCTTCTTTCAGATTGTCATCCACGCGTCTATGACTATTATGTTTGCCTCTTCTATCTTCTTCAACAGAATTGCAATTGTTAGTCTTATATCTTACTGTGCGAATTATTTTACTTGTTATTCCCAACGTATTGATAAAAAATGTTTTGCAGACTCTGATTTTGGCGTTATCATCGTACAAGTAGAAAGCAGCATTTGGTGCTCTGGGATGTTGAGCGTTTGAATACTTATATTTAGGTTCAACTAAAGCCATTCTTGCTTTTATAAACATACGCTGTAATTGCAAATCTCCTAGTGCCCAAAAACATTTGAAATGTTGAAGTCTTTTAGCCTCATCAAAATTTTCGCTGTATCTGTAAGAGGTTAAGATATGGTTACCCTCTTATTTAATACTTGTTAGTACATAAAATAATAACAATAATTAAGGCCTTAGTACCAAAAAACTTTGTAGTTTATGGACACAACTAAGAAACTCGTTGAATTATTTTAGTATTACAAGGATTTAACTTTCAATGATATTGTAAATCAAACAGATATTTTTGTAATAACAAGAATCCTTTAGATATAGTTCCAAAAATCATACAATAGTTTTAGTAATATAAAGAACTCTTTTTAAATAAACCCATAAATTTTCGGAAGTTTTAGAAATATACAGCATTTAATCTTAATGTGCCTTTATAAAACAAAAAATATAAAACAACACGTACCTCAAGTTTTGTAATAGAAGGGCTCAACTCGTAATGAGAGCGCTCACTAACACACCTGCTTCGACAGACATCGGCACCTTACTGAATGGGTCTATCTCGCGGGAAGATGTGTTGGCGGAGAGGGGAGTACGAAAGGGTCACATTATATCGGGACTTGCTTTATATTCTCCGTTTTCAATTTCTGTCAAGGCCAAGTTGTAGTACTAGTAGTTTTGTGCCCATTTATGCCAAAAACTCAGAAACGCTAATTTTCGAGATGTGCCCTTTTAATACTAAGGGTGCGATATATAAGAAATTTGTTTCCCATTAATTTTTATTCCCATTGAAAGGTTTACCAGCGCTTTTCTTGAATGGTAATCTGACTATATTTTCTCCCCTTAATTCTTCAATTTCGGCATTTGTTTTCATTCTTCTTTCTCCCTCTCTTGTTACATTGAGGTCCAGTATCGTTCTCATTATTTTTCTTTCAACTTTCAGAAGAGCCTCATTTCTTTATTCCTCCTTTTTTCTATTCCGTAGAAGGCCAGTATTAGTTTGTATACAGTGATGAGCGCACTAATAACCGGCAAAATAGCGCAAAAGATGGAAAACATAAAACATTGCGAAACAAAAAGAGATGAAACTAGTGGAGATGGAAATGATCGTTATAAATGTATAAATTAACGTTGTTTAGAAGCTATTTTCTTGTGGCATTAATAGTTATCATCACTAGTTAATTGCAAAAAATAAGATCATTTTTTTAGTAAAATTGTGGCTTATTTCCCATCAAAACTAGTTAATTGCAAAAAATAAAATCATTTTTTTAGTAAAATTATGGCTTATTTCCCATCAAAACTAGTTAATTACAAAAAATAAAATCATTTTTTTTTTAGTAAAATTGTGGCTTATTTTCCATCAAAACTATACTCCATCTAATTTACTTACTGTTGCACGTCGTCCGCGTCATAGCCCGTGACGTCATATGATACCAACACGAAATATTTAGGCGGTAGGTGTGTTCTTTTTTAGAATCACTTTGCCGAGTACACTGGTATTACAGCCACTAGAAATATTTTATTATATACGCGTAGAAATAATATTTCAAGATTTATATTAATGTTAACTTAAAGAAATACACAATAAATATGTTTCATCTAATTTGTATAAATGGATTATAAAGCGTTTTTATGAAGCACATTTGTTCGGAATACACTGTAACTATAATCGAACGAAGGTGATATTTTGGCATAAATTAGGGATTCCAATGAACTGTCAGTGGTGGTCGGTGGATGGCTAAACTGACATGGCCATAGACACAGTTAAGGGGGGTGGTCATGGCGTATGTAATGTTTACATTGAATATTGACAAATTTGTAAAGAATATCCTGTTTGGTTTTGTTTTTTTGTTAATTGTGTAGCGAAATTTGTGAAATTGTGATAGCAAATTAAATATGAAGTGGTTTAAACATTCGATACGCCTATGGATGACAGTTTCGCCATCCAGCAGCCATATTATATCACGTGATTTGGAATGCCTAATTGGTAACATTTATTTGACAATTGCGGTGATGACACTTTATATTTGTTTATATTCTTTTCTCCTTAGTATTTGTTTCATTATATTTACTGTTTTTATTATGTACTTTAACGTAAGATTCTAACTTAATTCTTGTTTTCTATTTCTAAAGTTTTTATTTATTTACATTGAATATTAATTTGTTTTGCTGTAGAATCCACTTCCGCAAAAATTGTGTGATGTATTTGATTTACAATGAATTCAAGAATTTTTTGTAATTGGGCAACAATGTCAACTTAGACCTCTAACGTAGATAATGACGTGCAACGGTTAGTAAATTAGACGGACTGTAGTTAATTGCAAAAAATATAAATTAACATTACATTACAGTAGGAAAAATGAAAGAATACCCAAGAATACGAACATATAAAACACGCTTATTTTCCTGTCACCGTGTCAGACAAAAAATTGGCCAGCGCAAGTACATGTAATAATTATTATTGTTACGTGTAAAATACTTGCACTGGACAATTTTCTTTGTGACACGGTGACAGGAAAATACAGCGTGTTTTATATGTTCGTTCATGGGTATTCTTTCATTTTTCCGACTGTACATAGTTTCCCACCTTTAGACGTATCAGACGAGTATGACAACTGTCCCCGTGACAGTAGAATTTTATAAAATACTTCTGTCACAGACGTATGTAATGTCCGTGATGTAATGTAATCCACTAGTTTCATCTTTTCTTGTATCGCAATATATTATGTTTTCCATCTTTTGCGCTATTTTGCCGGTTATTAGCGCGCTCATGTTGAAAACTATAGCTGCAAAAGAAAAATGATAGATATTTTTGAAATCCAGAGGCTCAAAAATATTTAAACGCAGTTCTTAATTCTTCGGCACCAAAGTGATTGTTGTGATGTGTAATAAATAAATATAAAGGTAACCCATTGTTGTAGCTAGTTTTAATAACCATTATGAAACATTCAGAGGATATTAATATTGATCATCATCATTACTGGCATTACAACTCTTCAGAGTCTTTGCCGTGTTTACGATTGCCTTCCATGTTTGTTGGTCCTGTGCCACTATTTCCCAATGTCTCACTCACATTTTCTATAGATCCTCTGTGATTGCATCTTTCCACCTTTTTCTAGTTTTGTAACGACCATGTATTGTGCTTTGTCTTAATTTATTTTTAGGTCAAGTTTTATTAATATTACTCGTATAATTTTCAGGAGTCGAAGCCGACACCCTCCCCCCTAGCTCTGCTAGCGGCCACCTGTAGCAGAATAGGTCCGACGTCTGGCGATACCCAAGCAACAGTCACCATGTCGACGACGCCAACACCGACAAACGTCAATATAAAGGGCGTACCCATGGCAGCTAGTCCTCAAGTGGTAAGCGTGCCCGTTGGTCTGCCCCAGCAACTGCAGCAGCAGTTACTTCAACAACAAGCGGGAGCTGCGCAGTTGGTCAGCGCAGCTGGTCAAAATGCCGCGCTAGCGTATAACCTCATGCAGCCTATGCAAACGGTTACTGTCGACGGACAGGAAGCTCTTTTTATACCTGCCATGTCGTTAGCTGCTGGTAAGTAAACACATAGCTTTATACATACATATGTCATATACCCAATTTAGGGTGGGCCGAAAAAAACTTTTTATTTTATTTCGTGTTGCTATACCGCGGAAAAGTTGCTACTAGGATAGAGTTTTAAATTACCGAAACAATTTTTCAAATTGGTTGATATCTTCCGGTCGCGCATTGATCGTAAAATTTAAAAAAATTGGTTGTTTTTGAAATTCTCATTGCATTTTTATTGCAATTCAGTTGTTTTTTTTTATTTCAGTCTTGTGCCTGGCACATGAAAAGTAGGGCCGTTGTTGGTTTTATATTATTAAAAGCGTTGTATTTTCAAAGAAGAAAATAGCAAAAAACGATATTTTTTAATATTTTATGGACGATGCGCGACCGGAATATGTCAATATATCTTTTTTCTTTGCTTTATTTTAATCCTGACCCCTCAAGGAGATATGTGCGGTATAGCAAAACAGGATAAAATATTTTTGTGTTTTTAAAAAAATTTCAAAAACAACCAATTTTTCAAACTTTACGACCAATGCGCGACCGGAAGATATCAACCAATTTGAAAAATTATTTTTGTAATTTAAAACTCTATCCTAGTAGCAACTTTTCCGCGGTATAGCAACACAAAATAAAAAAAAAGGTTTTTTCGGCCCACCCTAATACCTATACATATATCTTGCACAAAATGAAAACATTGAAGAAAGATGCAATGCTTTAAAAACAAAAATAATCCAACAACACATCGCATTTATGAAGGCAGCTTGTTGAAGCTGAAGACATAAAGCTTAAGGCTAGAGCTGAATTTATGATGGCAACTTGAAGAGATTCCCAGGTTAATTAAATGTGTCCCCAGGAAAAAATTTGATCGAAAATAATGCCGAGAAGCATTTCTTGGTCTACTCTTACTACTTGGGGAGAAATTTCCATTCAGAGTAGTGGTTGGAGATCGCCTGTTTTGTCTTCTGGTAAAATGAATCACTTTGGATTTGGATGGACAGAAGTTAAGGCCGGATTGACTGACCCAGTTGTTTATACGGAGGAGATATTTTGTTGGTGTGAAAGGTACAATGTTGTTTTCTGGTATTTTTTACAACAGATCTGGATTCGTCCCTTCAAGGAGGGGAAAGAATTGCTTGGCTGGAAGAAGTACTGCCTGGTGTGTTTGTGCAATTCTAAGCAACATGCCTGATTTTTTGTAGAAAATAAATTTCATTTTGTTCGTAAAAAGGAAGACACGGTTTTGTTTGTCTTCGAAAGAGATCACAAAGGAGGTTTGAAGCTCGAAAGTTTCGTAGGGAAGAAAACTGGAGAAGACCTTTTAACTAGACTTTTAACTGCATTTTCAGTAGTTTTTTTTGCAGAATAAATGGAGCGACATTAGATATTAGGATTCTCTTTGGTGGAGAGACCAGTTTACGTAGTATATTTAAAGTTAGGGAGCCGATTTATATGGTAGGATGAGATTTTACAAGTTCATCTATATTTTTATTAGTTAGATACATACAGACCCTGTTGTTGGAGATTCTGGGGGAGAAGCAGATGTTCCTGGTTCGACAATATCACCAATTGCTTTCATTTAATCAAACACAATGAGACTGTTTTCGGCATGTCTTCGTATGATCGCTTGTTCTTTCTTTGTCTTGGTTGGTTTCAGTGATGTTTTTGCTGCTGTTATGTATGGCAGTATGACATCAGAGAAGTGTTGTTCTTTGCAGCAGGTTGGTTGATGCGGATTGAAGAATCTTGTTGAGACATTTTTGTAGAAGGCTTATTGGTATTCCCGGTGATGCTCATAGCTGTACGTCAGATGTTTCTTGTATTAATTGATAATTTAAGTTTGAGTGCAATCAATGCCTGGCCTATAAGGCCGACAAATTGTTTATGTTAACTGGTTTTATAGAATAAAGTTTTAAATCACTTTTTGACAAAAAGTTACTAATTGTTCTAATCCTGTAAAAACAATAAGTATACAAACAATATGTATACTTTCATATGTATTGTGATTTTATATGTATTGATGTGAAATCGTTGATGATTAGAGTCAAACTCTAGGATACTTTTTGAATAATATATTTATATTTGCAGTAGATATTAAAAATTAGGACGATTAAGAATACATCGTTAAATAGAGTATACTAATATCGGTTGTAATTTCAGGTGCTCAACAGCCCCAGCAGCTCTTTAGTCCTGGTCAAATTATCCGTGCTCCCAGCACAGTAATCCCTGCGAACATCCAGAATATCCAGAACCTCCAAAACCTCCAGAACCTGCCTACCGTTCAACTTGCCAACGGCCAAAGCGTCACTGTCCGCCCGTCTATTCCCCAAATGGTGCAATTCCCCATGCAGCAGACGATACCCATACAAGTGCCCATTTCCACGGGGAATGGCCAAACCGTATATCAGACCTTCCATATTCCAGTCCAGCTTGCCGCCACAACCGTGCCAAATATCATTCAGACACAGCCGCAGTTCGCAAATATTTTGACGCCGAATGGTCAAATACAGCAGTTGCAGATTGCTACGAGTGTGGCCGCAGCGCCACAGACTCCCACGTCGGTTGCTCAGACTACTGCGCAGGTTGCTCAAGTAAGTTACTTTCTATTACGGTGATATTATATATTATACCGGGTGTCAACTTATATTTTCCCCCATTTTAACTGCCTATAACTTCTAAACGACTCAAGATAGAAATAGGTATGCGGTTTTCACTGAAATGTTTTTAGACCGGTAAGTATTGTCGCCCCCGCTAGCGAAATTATTCCGATTCGATTTTTTTGCACAAACTTACTCAAAAAGAGGTCCTTATAACATATCCACAGGGTGCCGGGAGGTGCCGTGGTCAAAAAATTGTTTAAACAATTTTTTTTAAACATTCAGAAAAATAATTTTTTATTTCGAACAATATTTTTTTAGATAATTTGGGTCACTCTGAACAAAAAAGGTCTCTTGTCATTTTTCTCTAAAATTGATTGTTGTCGAGTTATATGCGATTAAAAATTTGAAAAACTTGAAAATGGCCATTTTCAAGGCTTAATAACTCGATTAAAAATTATTATTATGAAATTAAAAAAGTGACCAAATCAAGTTTCAAACCTCTTCTTCAAGGTCCTGAAGAGATTTTTGTCATTATTTTATTGCAAAGCTGCTATGTTTATTTATTAACAATTAGCGCTAATAGTCCAACTGTATCGTCGCCCTCGTTAGCGAAACTATTTCGATTCTAACTTACTTACTTCGATTCACAAACTTACTCAAAAAGAGGTCCTTATAACATATCCACAGGGTACCGGGCGGTGCCGTGGTCGAAAATTTGTTTAAACAATTTTTTTTAAACAAATTCACAAAAATAAATTTTTCATAGCGAACGATTTTTTAGATAATTTGGGTTATTCTGAGCAAAAAAGGTCTCTTGTGATTTTTCTCTAAAATTGATTGTTGTCGAGTTATATGGCCATTTTCGCATTTTTTAAATTTTAAATCACGTATAACTCGACAACAATCAATTTTAGAAAAAAAATCAAAAGAGA
The DNA here is from genome assembly GCF_917563875.1 of Diabrotica virgifera virgifera. Classification (NCBI taxonomy): domain Eukaryota; kingdom Metazoa; phylum Arthropoda; class Insecta; order Coleoptera; family Chrysomelidae; genus Diabrotica; species Diabrotica virgifera. The sequence goes on from NC_065449.1 coordinate 214,235,774, forward strand.
CCTTTTTTGCCCAGAATGTCCCAAATTATCAAAAACAAATTGTTCAAAGGTTAAAAATTATTTTTGTGAATTTGTTTAAAGAAAATTGTTTAAACAAATTTTCAACCACGGCACCGCCCGGCAACCTGTGGATATGTTATAAAGACCTCTCTTTGAGTAAGTTTGTGCAAAAAAATCGAATCGGAATAATTTCACTAACGGGGGCGACGATACCTCCTGGACTATAGCGCTAATTGTTAATAATTAAAAATAACAGCATTGTAATAAAATAATTACAAAAATCTCTCCAGGACCTTGAAGACGGGATTTGAAACTTGATTTGGTCACTTTTTGAATTTCATAATAATAATTTTTAATCGAGTTATTAAGCCTTGAAAATGGCGATTTTCGCATTTTTCAAAATTTTAATCGCATATAACTCGACAACAATCAATTTTAGAAAAAAATGACAAGAGACCTTTTTTACTCAGAATGACCCAAATTATCTAAAAAAAAAATTGTTCGAAATAAAAAAATTATTTTTGTGAATTTGTTTTAAAAATAATTGTTTAAACAATTTTTCGACCACGGCACCGCCCGGCACCCTGTGGATATGTTATAAGGACCTCTTTTTGAGTAAGTTTGTGCAAACAAAACGAATCGGAATAATTTCGCTAGCGGGGGCGACGATACTGCCCGGTCTATTTATTTAAGTAAAAGTTCTGTTTGAATGAATTGCATTTTTCATATCGCTTTAAAAAAATGGCGGATTTTTGAAAAAAACGTTGATTTTTTTTTTAATGAAACACCCAGTATTTTTTTTTGTAAATATTGAAAGAACGGCCATTCAGCTATCCAGCGATATAATGTTCTTTAAAATCGGTTGTCAAATGACTGAGTAATTAATTTTTAAAATGAGAGATGCAATATGTGGAAATTAATAACAGAATATCAATTTGCTTAGTTATTTTAATCATTTATTCACTTATGTGATTTCCACGTTGTATTTCTCATTTGAAAAATTAATTACTCAGTCATTTGACAACCTATTTTAAAAATCTTTATATCGCTGGATAGGTGAATGGCCGTTCTTTCAATTTACAAAAAAATATACAAATGGGTGTTCCATTCCAAATATACAAATATATAAATGGGTGTTCCATTAAAAAAAAAAGTCAACGTTTTTTTTTCAAAAATCAGCCATTTTTTTTCGTAATTGAAAGCGATATAAATAATTCAGTCCATTCAAACAAAACTTTTACTAAAATAAAACATTTCAGCGAAAACTGCATATTTCTATCTTGAATCGTTAAAATATAAGTGGACACCCGAACCCGATACAGGCAAAATAACGAAAAAGATTAAAAACATAATACATTGTGCAGTAAAAAGAGATGAAACTAGTAGAGGTGGAAATTATCGACATAAACGTATAAATTAACGTTACATTACATAGTTTCCCACCTTTAGACGTATAAGAGGAGTATGACAACTGTTACTGTGACAGGAGAATTTTATAAAATATATAAATAAAATAAAATAAAATCCTGTCACAACGTCTAAAGGTGGGAAACTATGTAATGTAATGTTAATTTATACGTCTATATCAATAATATCCATCTCTACTAGTGTTATCTCTTTTTAGTTTACGACGTATTGTTTCCAATCTTTTGCGTTATTTTGCGGGTTATTAACGCGCTCAAACAGATTATTACATATTAAAAATACGTTATTTTAACGTTATCTATTATTATTAATCAGAAAAGCTCAGTTTGCTCTAAATGTTCTCAGCGGTGCTTAGACGTCTATTAAGAGATGCTTGTTTCATAGATTTCGAAACGACTTTTGGCAGGGCACGTTATGATTTACTTAAAGATATTCTTGAGAGCAAAGGCATGGATGATAAAGATCAAAGATCTGAGAATAATCGCTTATTTGTAGTGGAATGAAGAAACTGTTTCAATAATCGTGATATCAGTCATCAGTCTCTCTCTACGAATTAGTTTAGTACTTACCTTGTTGTACGTCGACGAAGTGGTCTAAGAGCTCTAGCAACGTTTTCGAGAAAGTATTTTAAGACAGCTGATTCTTTACTATATTGTTCCTTATGCTTCTTCGAACACCGTACCGGCCATCTGGCTGCTGATACAGGTTGCGTTCATTACTGCGCAGCACACCTGTACTGGTAAATACAATATCATGGTGATTGATTAGTTTGATAAAGCTTAGTAAATCCACTATAGCAATATATAGCAATAAAAGTTAATAACAAAAATTGTAGCCAACTTTTAGCTTCACATTACAAAATTAGTATTAACAAAGTTATAACCAATGTTCTATGAAAATCGTAATAAGTTCAGCTCGCTGTATAAATAAAAATAGGCACAAAAGCAATGGTTTATTGGTGCCATATTTTTTTGTTGATTGTCAAAATTTATAAAAATGGTTGATATTGCTAATTTTCTTTATATCGAATACAGGGTGAGTCAAAACGCAAGTACATTATTACCTAAGTAATTTTAAATAGAACACCCTAATTAATAACTTGCTCTGAAAAATGAAAATATCTCGAAATCTAACAGATTTAGACATAGGGAATATTATACAAAAATTAAAGTACGGTAATGGTACTTTTCGATAGTGATATAAAATATAGGGTGTTCCATTTAAAATTTCTGAGAAAAAAAAACAATCTACTTGCGTTTTGAATCACCCTGTATTCGATATAAAGAAAATTAGCAATATCAACAATTCTTAAAAATTTTCACAATCAATACAAAAATATGGCACCAAAATAGACCATTGCAGTTGTGCTTATTTTTATTTATACAGGGAGCTGACCTTGTTACGATTTTCACAGAAAATTGGTTATAACTTTGTAAAAGTCCTATATAACAACAAAACTTTATGTTTTTGTGATGGGGAAGTTAAGAGGATGTCGAATATAAAATAAAATATAAGGTGTTCCATTTAAAAAACAAATGTTTGGTCTGCCACTATGTTATCGAACACCCTGTAACATTCTAATTTTGTAATGTGAAGCTCAAAGTTGGCTACAATTTTTGTTATTACTGAGCTTTATCACACTAATCAATCACCCTGTATATTGAATGTAATAGTTATTTATGATATAAGTGTTAAAAGTACACGTTTAAGGCATGCATGTGAAAGTTTGCAGAATGAGCGATAGTGATTTCTGCAATTCACATGTTTGCCTTAAAAATGTAGTTTTTAACACGCATATCATACAATATTTTTTCTATAAACGTAATTACAGGACAATATCTACAAAAACTTTTACTTGAACTTGACTGACATTCCATTTTTATATTTTTTTGACATTACATCAAAGTTGCGTATACGGTCAATACGAATTGCAGTGCCATAAAAATTTTAAAGCACTAGTGCCTTAAAGTAGAATTTTTAACGTTCGTATGCAGTGCTAAAAATTGCATGTTTAACACGGTTGTAGAAAAAAAATATTTTGAGACGAAATAGCTATTTGTATAACAAGGGAGGAAAGTGCTACTTTTCCTCCCGAGAATAAAGTTTACTGCCCGACGCGTAGCGGAGGGCAGTAAAGGACAGTAGCGTAGGAAAAGGCACTTTACTCCTATGTTATACATATGGTTTTTCCACCTTCCTCAAATTAATAACAAGCCATTTTTTCATTTTTACTTTATTTATGTAACTAACCAACAAAATTTATTAAAACTAAAACTAACAAGTAGGTACAATATAACTATCAACTGTCAAATATAAGTCAAATTATTAATGTACACCTTGTTAAATTAAAATAACAATTTAATGTTTTTTACCATTCTGCAAAATACAGGGTGTTTTATAAATCAACGTTAAAATGTATAGATACTTACGTAATAGAAAATAGATATTGTACAGGGCGTCAATAAGTTATATTTCATGAATGAAATACCATGACGTCACTTTTACTTTTCTTCCCTAGGGAGGAAAAATATTTTCCTCCCTAGGGAGGAAAAGTACAACTTTGGTCCCTACAATCAGGTCCGGAAAAGTATACTTTCGGTAGAGGTAGGTGGAAAAATTTTTTTGTCATTACTTTTTAAACCACAGAAATGTCTGGCAATTATAATTCATATTTCTAATGCTTAAAAAATAATGAAAAAAATATTTTTCGTCTTAAAATAATTTTAAATTCGATATTATACCTGTAGAAGTGCGCTGCGCAGTAATGAACGCAACCTGTATTCAGTGGCGGATCCAGAATTTTTTGGGGGGGCTTCATGGATCTTGAGAGTGATTTAATTACTTTTCTTTGATGCAAGATCACTTAGTCTTACCACCCCTAGGATAAGTGGGTTCTCAATTATTTTTTTTTAGGATTATTGAATTGAATATTTTCGTCTGGGGGGGGGGGTCATGACCCCCCTTGAAAAATATTTATTTATATGAAAAATATTTATTTATATGAAAAATATTTATTTATATTTTTACAACAACTGTATAATTTACTTATAAACATAAGATTTATATTTATTTGTATTAGAGAGAAGCTTTAAAATCATATGTTCAGCTCAGCATCACCTATTTTTTCGCATTGACAATATGGATTGTCTCTTAAATGAATTTTATGTACATAGATATGTTGGAATCAATGCATGTCATTGCAGACATAGAGTTGTCATTGCAAACCATGGTCTTGATGGTATTGTACATTGAATTTCTTTATAGTACTTACATACCTTTTTTCCTCGTTCTAACATAAACCAGCCTTAAATCACAATTAAAAACATTAATTATTCTAGCAAGCTTTTATCACCGCATTGTATTGAAGGAACATGACTTTGTATTGAAAACATTCTACCACAGACAATGGCACAATCCTGGCGAATTATTTCAAGTATTATAAGACTTTTTGTAGTTGAAGTTTTAAAGATTAATTTACACTTTCAAGCTGTTCAAATATCTTTTATTTTCTGTCATAAATTCTAGCTGTAATAACCATTTTATGATGCTTTGACCTTGAAGTGTCAATTATAATTTACTAAGATGTGTCTAGCAGCAGCAGCCTTCCATTACCCGTGTCCCCTGTTATTATCACAAAGGAGTTATGGGCTGTTATACGAGTTGAGAGGTTTCGCTATATAAAATAATAACCAGCAATTGCAATTTCAAATGAATGAAACTTTTGATGTTTCAGTGATTTTGTCCAAATTAAAACTTGTCGACAGATCAAGTCTTTCACGGTCGGCATCTTGCAATGAAATACTAGGTATACAGAGTGGACCAAAATACTGGAAACGCAAGGTCTTATCTTAAATGAATCATCCGAATTATACAAAAACAGGAATATGTACACCTATTTTGCAATATCATCATCATCAATGACGTTACAACTGTTCGTGAGTCTGCCGCGTTTAAATACTCTGTGCCACTATTTCCCATTATCTCACTCACATTTTCTCCATCTGACTGGATCTTTCCACCTTTTTCTACACCGTACTACAGACCTTCTCCTATCTGGATTTGCCTAAAACACATATTGTTTATAAGGCAATTGTCGTTGCTGCTTATCACATGCCCTGCCCATCAGAGTCTATTGGCCTATATATCTGACTAGATTTCTTCTTTATGTGCCGTCTTCTACCGAAGGTTGGCGACCATCAAACGATAGGTTTCTCTGTTTTGTGCCGCATGTATTATGTTCGCAGCTTCTGGTATTTGAAACGATTCTCTCAAGTTTCTCAGCCAGAATTTCTTCTTTCTGCCCAAATCTCTTCGACCTTCAATCTTGCCTTCCACGATAAGCTGTAGCAGACTGTACTTATCATTACTGAACACATGGCACAGGTATGACGCTTTCCTCCTTTTAACAGTTGTTAACAATTCCACCTCTTTACCCAATCATCTCAATACCTCTGTGTTGGTCACTCTGTCTGTCTAAGGTATTCTCAGTATGCGTCGATACAGCCACATTTCTAGAGCCGCTAACTTCTTTATAGTTGCTGCTGTTAACGTCCACCCTTTACTCCGTAAAGTAGCGTAGAGAGGCGCGCTTAGGTTGAGGTTGCTTAAGAGCTTTCTCATTTTTATGAATTTGGATCTTGCTATTTCAATTCGGATCCTAATTTCTACGTCTGGGTCCCACTTATCATTTACTGTATATCCCAGATATTTAAATCGGTGTACTCTTTCAATACGTTCGGCTTCAATATTCAGGTCGATATTATGTTGAATGTTCTTTTTAGTTTTCTTTCTATTGATCTTTTTTTTTGTAAGCATTTATTAACAATCAGAATTACATATTCTATAAGCTAATTTGATAACAAGTACAATAACATATATCAATGTATTATTGTACAGTAAAATGGCGTTATGAGGTACATCACCCAGCGGTTTCACCTCAGTTTCAGCGAAGATCTGTGGGCCATAATCTTCGCAATCTTCTGTTGTTTAGTGGCTGCAGTAATGGTAATATTAATTGGTTGGGGTGGTCTTCCAATTTCTCGTGATGTCTGTTGGCTCTTTCTTGAATTACTGTGCTGACTAACGGGATGTTTAGGTCTGTATGAAGGGTTTGGTTGGAAATGTACCACGGGGAATTTGCGATGGTGCGTAGAATTTTTGATTGAGTTCTTTGGATAATTTTTGTGTTTGATTTGCTGGCACAACTCCATAGTTCTATACCGTACGTCCATATAGGTTTGATGACTGTTTTATAAATCAGCAGTTTGTTCTCAATTAAGAGTCGAGATTTTCTACCTATAAGCCAATTAATTTCTTTCACTCTCAACTCAATTTGTTTCTTCTTCTTTAAAATGTGTTCTATTGATCTTCAGTCCAAATCGGTTGCCAGTTGTATTTACTCTATTTAGCATCATCTGTAAATCTTCGATGTTATCGGCCAGTATAACAGTATCATCTGCATATCGAAAATTACTTATTGGTACGCCATTAATCTTGATGCCCTCATTGTACTCTTCCAGTGCCTCTAGAAATATTTGTTCCGTGTACAAGTTGAAAAGCAGTGGCGAAAGAATACAGCCCTGTCTAACCCCTCTAGAAATGGTTATGTTTTCACGCACCATATGTCCATTCTTTACGTGGGCTGTTTGATTCCAATATAGATTTTTTATAATCTGGATGTCCTTAGTGTCAAGTCCTGAATAATGTAATAGTTCTATGAGTTTGTCATGTTTGATAGTATCGAATGCTTTCTCATAGTCGATAAAACAAGCGTAAACATCTTTCTGTTGATCCAGGCATTTTTGAATCAAGACTTGTATTGCAAATAGGGGCTCTCGAGTTCCAAAACCGCATCTAAAACCGAACTGTGTTTTACTTATGCTGTGTTCTAATTTTGCTCGTATTCTGGAATGGATAATACGCAAGAATACTTTAAGGGTGTGACTCATTAAACTTATAAGGCGATATTCGCTACACGTCTTAGAATTGGATTTCTTGGGAAGGGGCACAAATGTAGATTTCAACCAGTCCGATGGAATTTGACCAGTATCGTATATCTTATTAAACAGTTCCAATACTACATTCGTGTTGTTCTCGTTAAAAACTTTTAAAACTTCGACTGGTATTTCATTGCATCCTGTTGCTTTCCCATCTTTCGTTTGATCTATAGCTTTTATCACCTCACTTTTCAATATTTTTGGCCCATTCAGATCAAGAGTGTTCGTAGAAATATGACGATAATCCGTAAACAAATCTTTTAGGTAAATTGCCCAAGTCTGTAACTGTTCTTCTTTATCTACAATAAGTTTGTTGTTCTCGTCTATTAACTTACCAAACTGTTTTTTCTTGTAAGTATAAGTAAACTCCTTGATTTTTTTATGCATGTTAAAACTATCGTGTTTTCGTTCTAGCTCTTCTATCTCTTGACATTTTTCTTGTAACCATTTCTCTTTGGATTCTTTTATCTTTCTGCTGACAGTTCTATCCAGTTCTTTATATTGTTCGGGATTATTCTTATTTTCCCTCCTTCTGTCCATGAGGTGTAATATTTCATATGTCATCCATTCGTTCTTCTTCTTCCGCTCGTAGTCACCAATTACTTCTTTCGCACCGTTGCATATAGCGTCCCTTAAGTTGATCCAGTTTCTTTCAATATCATCAGTATTGGTTGTTAAAGCAACATTACTATTAATGCTATTTGTAAGCTTGACTTTTATCTCGGGATTTCTAAGTTAATCCATATCTAATCTTTTGTTATTCTGTTTCTGGATTAAGGTTTTTAGTCTGACTCGTAATTGGGCTACAAGAGGATTATGATCAGAGTTTATATCAGCTCCAGGATATGTTTTGGCTGATATTATTGCGTTACGGAATCGTTTGTTAATTGTTATGAAGTCTATCTGATTTTTAACGATGTACCCAGACTTGTCCTGTGGTGACCTCCAAGTGTACAATCTTCTTAATGGTAACTTAAACCAAGTATTAGTGATAATTAAGTTTTTCTCCTGGCAAAACTGTATTAGTCGATCACGTCGTTCATTTCTTGTTCCCAACCCATACTTGCCAACTACGTCACTGACTTCGCCTTTTCCTATTTTGGAGTTAAAATCTCCCATTACCATGGTTATGTCTTGTTTCTTTAGGTTTTTATGATTTCGTCTAATTGTTCGTAAAACTCTTCAATTTCTTCATCAGTAAGTACTCTCAGATGTGGGAGCATAAACCTGAATTATATTCCGTTTTAGACTGTTCTAGCTGACTAGATTTACCTTTCCGTTTTGCGAGGCTATTTTGCAATGTGAATATTTGAAATTCGATGTTTGTAACATTGCCAGATTTACCATTTTTCTGTTATCATTAGTCACTTTGGTTTTTTTAATGCAACACTCTCTATATCGTACCGATATTGAAATCTTCACTTCAATAATAGTTCAACCGTCTACAGTACTTTCGATTTTATGTAGTCAGGAACATCTTAAAAAGATAAAACAAAAGCGTAGAAACGTCTAATCATCTCAATAAATTTATTTATTCATACTAGGTATGTATGAAAAATGTACGCAATTTTGAAAATAAAAAGTTACTACTACATTGCTAAATTAAAGTCTACCTAATAAAGTGTTCAAAATGTTCTCCGATGTTAATTTGACGGTGTCCTAACTAAACGATGGTAGAATACGTCTATTATGTTTCTCCATGTTTCTAAAGTATGTAATTCATTTAATTGCTAAGTAATGCTAAGTATTGCTGAGAACACTTGCTAGTAATGCTCCATGCACTTGTTATAAAATTTTACTTTTCAAGTATCCCAATAAAAATAAATTTTAGTGTTCAAATCGGGTGAACGAGGAGGCCGTTCAGTACTAAAACTGTAATGTCATATGTCAAATTACTTACTTTTGTAATCTCGTTCATATTTAAAAAGAAAATAATTCCTGCTTTTATTATTTACCATAAGTATCATGCTTAGAAATCCGGACTCGAGTAATAAGGTTATATTATATAATTTGTTTTAGATTGACACAAGTCCACAATTGACGTTCACAGGGGCCAATGGGCAGCAGTTTACGGTGATCCCAGCGGCAAATCTTCAACAAGTTAGAGGTGCTACAGTAGGAAATCTAGGAAATTTAGGAAATATTATTCAAGTGCCTAATATCCAAGCAATACCAAATATACAAAGTATTCCAGGTATGTAAGCAATTATCTTTAATTGTTAATTAAACTGAAATAAATAAAAAGACTTACTCAAAATCACTTTATTCTACCACAAACGACCGGTTTCGCTAACTGTAATTTACTAAGCATCATCAGGTCTCCAGTACAGCAAACCTGTATGATAGACCTGATGACGTATAGTAAATTATAGTACGTAAAACACGTCGTCTCTGGTAGAATAAAGTGATTGTAATTATTTTCATTTATGTCAGTTTACTAACAATAGGGAAATTGCACATTAAAATATTTTTGCATAAAATTGTTAATTTATGTTTAAAAATGTTATATTCAAAATATTACGTCCTAACAATGAATAGTGTACGTACAACAACTGGTAATAGTTCCGCGCCCAAAATTTCCGTTTCAAGTCTGTTCGTCGGACAACAGAGTCTGACATCACCAACCACTGCGTTCTCGTTCGCCCCTTCGGTGAGCTATTGCATTGAATGCATTTAGCCGTTGCTAGTTGTGTCTGTCGAATAACTGTCTTGTTTGCTCGGTGTTTATATTATTGTATTTAGTGTATAATATACATACTTTATCAAAATGGAAAACAAATCTGCGCTATATAAGTACTATATATATATTATTGTATTTAGTGTATAATATACATACTTTATCAAAATGGAAAACAAATCTGCGCTATATAAGTACTATACTATACAGGGTGTAACAAAAATACAGGTCATAAATTTATTCACATATTCTGGGACCAAAAATAGTTCGATTGAACCTAACTTACCTTAGTACAAATCGTCGGCTTACTGCCAAAACCAACCAACTCCATTTTTAACAGTTTTGAGAAACCTACCTTTAAACTTTAATTTGAAATGAAAAATCGTCTGCATTTAAATAATGATTTAATGAAAAGTATGACAAAAATATTTTTCAGTTATTAAATAATTTTGTTAAATTCAGTCGATTTTCAATTTCAAATTAAAGTTTAAAAGGTAGATTTCCCAAAACTTTTAAAATGGAGTTGGTTGGTTTTGGCAGTAAGCCGACGAAATGTGCACATAAAAAAACTTACAGCCCTTTGAAGTTACAAAAAGAAAATCGATTTTTTCCAATATATCGAAAACTATTAGAGTTTTTGTATTGAAAATGGACATTGCTATTCTTATGGCAGTAGTATCTTAATAAAAAAATTATAGTGAAATTTGGACACCCCATAAAAATTTTACGGGGGTTTTGTTCCTTTAAACTCCCCCAAACTTTTGTGTACGTTCCAATTTAATTATTATTTGTAGTACCATTAGTTAAACACAATATTTTAAAAACTTTTTTGCCTCCCAGTACTTTTTCGAAAAATCAGTTTATATCGAGATATTTTGAATATTTGTCAAATCCATCACATATTTGAGTATGGTTAAGTACGATTACGGAGAGTTGGTAATAATATGAACATTTATTTATGATTTACATTTTTAGGTATATTTTGAACCATATTAAAAAAGAAGCCACATCTCGATAAAAGATGCCTTATAAAAAAATACAAAGAGGCAAAAAAGTTTTAAAAATACTGTGTTTAACTAATGGTCTCGCAGTAATAGTTTAATTGGAACGTACACAAACATTTGGGGGGTTTAAAGGAACAACACCCCCATACAATTTTTATGTAAACATATTAAAAAAGAAGCTGCAACTTGATAAAAACTGCCTTATCGAAAAAATACTAGGAGGCATAAAAGTTTTAAAAACATTTATTGCAACTAATGGTACCACAAAAATAATTTAATTGGAACGTACACAAAAGTTTGGGGGGGTTTAAGGGAACAAAACACCCTAAAATTTTTTATGGGGTGCACAAATTTCACTATAATTTTTCTTTAAGATGTTCCTGCTATAAGAATACTACATGTCCATTTTCAATAAAAAGCTCTAATAGTTTTCGATATATTCGAAAAAATCAATTTTCATTTTGTAACTTCAAAGGGCTGTAACTTTTTTTATGTGCATATTTGTACTAAGGTAAGTTAGGTTTATTTGAACTATTTTTGGTCCCAGAATATGTGACTTAATTTATGACCTGTATTTTTGTTACACCCTGTATAGTGCGGGAATGCCAAAGCACAACAGAACATCCAACAAATATTTTTTTACTCTACCAGTAGAACCAAAACGTCGATTGAAATGGCTAAAGGCATGCAGGCGAGAGGCATGTATTTATCTAATTAGGTACGTAATAAATAAGACATTTTCTATTTCAAGCAAAAATATTAGGTAGTTGTCGTTTCATGAAATGCGCCTACTTAAACTTGTTTATTTGTTGCAGTTGGAACAAGACATGGATAACTATATAAATTCAAGATTATGGGTGGTCCCAAAATTATTAAGTCAGGTGTTGTCCCGCACATATATGATTGTTAACCAGACATAAAACGAGGGCCCATTTTTCTCAGCCCATAAGGGAAGCAGCCCATAAAAGGTTTAAACGACAGCTTCTTGAAGATGCCGATTTAACATCTCAATCTAAGTCTGTTCTAGAGGACAATGATGATAAGAAACAGTGTGATCACACTTTCACAAACTTAGTTCAACCAGGACCTGAATTAAACCAACCAGCTTTACCTCTAAAACTGAATAATGCATCAATACAGACTCGCATCAAAATCAGAAGTAAAAGTATTCAGTGTAAATTTCAAAGGAGTGTTATAGTAACTTCACCTATAAAAACTTGCAAACATTTTTTGAAGATACAAAAAGTGAATCAGGACGTTCTGTATTTGAAGATAATGTCCTCCTCAACGTCCTCCTTTATTCAGATGGACTTACCCAAGTTTTTTTTTATGTATTTTGACCCATAGAACACACAAACAAAGTACTTGAGGAATTACATATCGGCGATTTTTCGCAAAAAAATCATTTTTTTTGTATTTTTTGGGTCATTCTAAGCAAAAAATGTTCTTACAAGTTTTTTCGTAGAATGCATAGCTTTCGAGATAAACGCGGTTGAACTTTCAAAAAATCGAAAAATTTCAATTTTTGAACCCGAATAACTTTGGATTAACAAATAATAAAATAGCAATTCTGCTTACCGCATCTGAAAGTTCAAGACAAATTATGCCGGTTTTGATTATTTGCATTGCTAAAAATTAATTTGTTTATTGCCAAACAATGCTATAAACAAAGAGTGTTTCCTGTGCCCAATGCATGCGTTTTAAAGCATACTACATAGAAATTGCCTGTTTGTAGGCTCGCCTACTCGTTCGATTTTAAATGAGAAATGCATTAAAAACATCACTCAAGCACTATGTGTTTATAGCTTTGTTTAACAATAAAAATAATTTGTAGCAATGCAAATAATCAAAACCGATAGAATTTGACTTGAACTTTCAAATGCGGTAAGCAGAATTGCTATTTTATTTTTTAATCAAAAGTTATTCGGGTTCGGAAATTGGAATTTTTCGATTTTTTGAAAGTTCAACCGCGTTTATCTCGAAATCTATGCATCCTACGAAAAAATTTGTAAGAACATTTTTTGCTTAGAATGACCCATAAAATACAAAATGTTTTGTTTTGCGAAAAATCGCTGTTATGTAATTCCTCAATTTCTTTGTTTATAACAATCTTATCGACATCCGGATCAACTGCTACTCAAAAAATGCTTTGGTATATCCATAAAGGAGACCGTTGTACATCCTCCCCCCTAGCGACAGGACTATTACATGAAAGCTGTTTGGAACATATCTCACATTCAAATCGATTTTGTCTTGTATGCATGCCTATTCATATGAACTTTTAAATAAGAACTAGTTGAAAACTGTTTGGTGCATATTTTACATTCAAATAGGTTTTATCCAGTGTAAATTTCCATATGACGTTTCAAGGAAGAAATGCGTGAAAACCGTTTTTAGAGCATATCTTACATCCAATTGGTTTTTCTTGAGAATGCGTTGACATATTATGGTTTGTTAAATGAATATTTTGGGAAAACTGTTTGGAACATATTTCACATGCAAAAGGTTTTTCCCCAGTATGCACTCTCATGTGTAATTTTAATGTAGTACTTCTGGAAAACTGTTTGGTGCATATTGCACATGCAAAAGGTTTTTCACCTGTATGTACTGTCAAATGTCTTCTTAGATTTGCATTTGATAGAAACTGTTTGGAACATATTTCACATTCAAATTGTTTTTCTCCAGTATGTAATTTCATATGGAGATTTAAATAACAACTCTGTGAAAACTGTTTGGTGCATATTTCGCATGCAAATGGTTTTTCTTGAGAATGCGTTGACATATGGTCTTTTAAATGAGTATTTTGTGAAAACTGTTTGGAACATATTTCACATGCAAAAGGGGTTTCCCCAGTGTGCGTCATCAAGTGAACTTTTAAGTGAGGTTTGTGTGAAAACTGTTTGGTGCATATTTCACATACAAAACGTCTTTCTACAGCTTTCACTTTCTTTATGGCAGTTGTACATTGGGTCATTTGCTTACTTATAATGTGATCTTTTAATTCGTTGCATTCATCAGTTGGTGTATCTTCACATATGAAACCTAAAATCGTAGTTATCCATTAAAATGGTATTAAGCGACGAAAGGTAAAACAAAAAAATGTAATTTAGAGTTACGGCCCTAACATATATCTTTGTCGACAAAACATATTTCTTTCTATAAAAATACCCGTGACTTCCCGTATGTCAGTTTGTTTATGTTTATGTACGAATGTCATGATGCCAATAACCAGTTTAACTCAGAGTATACGCTGTGAGCTCGTACGTAGAGGGGATATTTGCAAATTCGCGAGCGCCAGTAGTGGCAAGTCTGTAAATGTTTACCGGAAATTTGACATAAATGTCAAAGTGATTAATTTAAAATTAAAATTAAAAACATTAATTATAAAAAATATTAGTTGGTCAAAGCTGTGGTATATATTTTTACCTTAAATATACTTACGTTTTAAATACTGAATTTAAGTTTTTTTAATGTTCCGTAATATGTAATTATAAATTATAATATTAATCTTAGCACCGTCTACACGATAATTGTGAAAGTATCCGAAGTAAGAAATTCATATTTTATCAATAGAACGTCAAAATGATTAGTAAAATCTTAAAAAAATCGATTACAATTTAATTACTTTTTTGCGTTGTAAATATTAAGCGATAACAATTAAATAATAAATTTAAAAATTACCGGTGAAAGTTGAATTAGTAGTCCGCTAGGAGCGGTCCTAGCGGTTACTAATTCAACTTTCACCGCTAATTTTTAAATTTATTATTTAATTGTTATAGCTTAATATTTACAACGCAAAAAATAATTAAATTGTAATCGATTTTTTTAAGATTTTGCTAATCATTTTGACGTTCTATTGATAAAATATAATTTTCTTACTTAGGATACTTTCACAATTATCGTGTAGATGGCGCTAAGATTAATATTATAATCTATAATTACATATTACGGAACATTAAAAAAACTTAAATTCAGTATTTAAAACGTAAGTATATTTAAGGTAAAAATATATACCACAGCTTTGACCAACTAATATTTTTTATAATTATTGTTTTTAATTTTAATTTTAAATTAATCACTTTGACATTTATGTCAAATTTCCGGTAAACGTTTACAGACTTGTCACTACTGGCGCTCGCGAATTTGTAAATATCCCCTCTACGTACGAGCTCACAGCGTATAGGGCTTTTCATTAACAGTCATTTCGAGCTTCTGTCATGTGTCACATAATATTTATATATCTACGACATACGTTATTGGTATATACAATAATACAAACCAAAGACGTATGACGTAGATATATTAATATTATGTGACACATGACACAAGCTCGAAACAAATGACAATCGATGAAAAGCCCCATTAACATTTATGAATTAAGAATAGACCATTTCAAAACTTTGACGTTTATGTCACCTCCCAATAAGTATACTCGTAGAAACAATCGGGGGCTAGTACACGACAAGTAGAGCATGCCATGACTAAAAGTCCGCGTCAGGGTCTGCGAATAAACATATTTTTTCTATTCTCATACTATATCAATTATGATGTCAATACCTGTATTATAATGAACTTCATTATGATACAGATTTTCATTAAGATACAGATTTTTAACCAATAGAATCGCGATATGGTATTCGCGATAAAGATGGTACGTACACGCGCAGTGACCAATGGCGAGTCAAACACATACGCTTTGACAGTTCTCAATATGTAAACAAACTGTCAAACTGACAAACTACTTAATTTGTTTGCGTTAAAAAATTCAAAAATTTGAATATATTTTTATTGTGAATGATCATAGAAAAGATCGTGTATACAACTTGCATTTAATTATCATTATGAAGCTCATACTCTATACGAAACTCGCCGCTAGCGGCTCGTTTCGTATCCCTCATACTCGCTTCATAATGACCATCATTAAATGCTCGTTGCATAATATACTATTATTTGTTATTATTTTTTGACATCGTGTTTCTTAAATTTTTTACCCCTTTAATAGTTTTTAAGTTGTATTTTACGAACATTTTGTTGTTGATTTTGTGTAGTTTTTATTTGTAGAAGTACTTAAATGACTTTATTTACTTTTAAGCAGTGAATAAATAAAGATGGGTGAATATTTTCGAAAGTTGTTGGCAGACAATACATATGTTTCTTGTAGGTACACTAGTGATTTATTTAGCATTTTCATAGTGAATTTTATAGCTTTATTATTATATTTGACCATTGTTTATGTTTCTCAGATCATAACTTATTTATTTCAGTTGGTTTTATGCTTAAAATAAAGCACTGATGGTAACCGATAAAACTGAACTTTATCAGGATTACTTCACATTCCACACTTAAAACACAACAGAAATGAAGCATATTATCGATTATTTCAGTAAAAATGTTAAAATTAATCCTTGTACCAAACAAAATTACGAATAAATGCAACTAAAATGATCTAAAACACATTAAGAACTGATAGAATAACATTTATGTTTCCCTCCCAGTCGCCATATTGGGAGCGTTCAAGTATTACGTAACGCGATTTTGGAAGATTTTGGACCCCCCTCCCCCCTACGTAACGCACTCTAATGGGCGTTTAACTATTGCGTAACGCAATTTTTGAAGATTTTCACCCCCCACCTCCCAACCTGCGTTACGTAATACTTGAACGGTCCCTTGACATAATATTGACAGCATGTTGGAATGGTCTATTTATATTATTATAACCTAGCGATTTTTCCCGACACTATTAGGCCTGGATCCCGCGTACCAAAAAAAAGTTGATTAATAGCAAACTGAAAATTTGTTAATAGCTTAACGGTGTCTAGTCGGACAAACTTTGATCTACGGCAGCGGTTCCCAACCTTTTTTCACTGCCGTTCCCCTTGAGATAAATTCATTTCAAATTGTACCCCCGAGAAAAAAAAGTTGCAAGAACATTTAATTAATCAGGGAAAGTAAATATTTACGCAAGAGTTTTTTTTATTTTTTATTTGACAATAAAGTTATTGTTCCAAAATTAGGCCTATATATGTTTCTAGTAAACTTAGTAAATTCTAAATACCAACTATAAAAAAATAATAACAAAGTAAATACAATGTTTCTTATCACAAAAAATACTAGAATTAGCAAATAAGTTTATTGAAAAAAAAAGAAATCAAAATTATTCTTAAAACAAGTCAAAACTGTTTTAGTGTGACCCTTGGGCCTGTTTTGTTGCACATAATATTTTGAAATCAATATCAAAGGTTGATAAATACACTCTTAAATCAGGAATTGCATTTAGCTTATTCCTATACTTATTCTTAATGAAAGCATAGGAAGAGAACGATCTCTCAACTAGTTCTGTGTTTGTAAAAGGAAGTAAAACCAGAAGGGCTTTTGTGGTTAAGGGTCCATATTCATCCCTAATGCTCACCCAGAATTGTCCAAGGGGTTTCTTCTTGAACTCGGACTTCAAGGAAGAGTCACTTGAAAGTTCTAGGAGCTTTTCCATCTCATGAACAGTCAATGTAGCAGTCTTGACGTTTTCTTCATTGAAAGGATCTGCAATCCAGTTCTCTCCGTCACATCGTTTAGGAAAATACTTTCTAAAAGAGTCCTTCAGGTTTGTCAAATGTGTGTCACTATTTGATGTTTCACTTTGTCAGATATGGGCAGATTATTGTCACTTAAGAAATCATGAAGCGTGCCAAAAACTTCAGCTTGATTGTTTTGAATACAGGTTTTCCAAAAATTAATTTTCTTCAGCATGGATTCAATTTTGTCAGCAACTTTGAATACTGTAATTGAGCTGTTCTGTAAAAGTTGAGTTTATTGATCTGAGAAAAAATGTCAGCTAAATAAGCAAGCTCTTGAAGCCAGTCACTATCATGAAACTTGGAGGCTAAATACTTGCAGTACTTCAAAAATACTTCAAAAAATACTTGCAGTTCATGTCTGAGCTCAAAAAGTCTTGTAAGAACCTTCCCGCGAGATAGCCACCTTACTTCCGTGTGCAAAAGCAACGTGGAGTGAATGCCACCCATACCTTCACAAAGCACTTTGAACAGTCTGGAGTTTGTTGCATTGGCTTTAACAAAGTTGACTACTTTAACTGCTTCATTAAGAACATCATTCAAAGAAGACGGCAACTTTTTGGCTGCAAGACCCTGTCTGTGGATGCAACAATGGCTCCATGCTACGTGGGGGGCCACTTCTTTCACGCGCCCCCGAAGACCGATATATATGCCAGACATTGATTTTCCTCCGTCAGTGCATATACCACACAATTCACCCCAGTCTATTTCTTTTTCACAAAAGTAGCTATAAATCACATTGAACACATCTTCCCCTGTAGTACGCTCAGTTAATGCATGGCACAGCAACAGATTTTCTTCAAACTCCTTGTTGGGATTTACATACCTTGCAGTAACAAGTAAGATTGCTAGGGCAGCAATGTCCGTACTTTCATCAACTTGGATGGAAAAAAAATCACTGTCTTTTAATTGCTGAACCACTTTTTCTTCAATGTACTTAGAAATGTCTTGAATTCGCCGTGAAACTGTGTTGTTTGACAGCGGAATGGAGTTCACCTTACGAACAAAGTCCTGACCAAACATAAACTGAACAGCATCTTTTATACAAGGGGCTATCAAATCCTCACCTATTGTGTGGTTTTTACCACTTTTTGCAATATGGTAGCTAATTTTGAAAGAGGCTTCCACAGCATTTTCATTATCTCTATTAACTGATGCGAAATAAGAAGAAACCACGCCATCTTTCCCCTAATTTTTTGAAAGTCGTTCAAAATAGGTAATTTCTTTATTTTTGTGCTGGGCGTGTTTGGATTCAAGGTGGCGCAAAAGTAAGGAAGGTTTCATGCTACCATTACTTAAAACTTCTCCACAAACAACACATAGTGGGTTTGGACTTTCCTCCTCTCCAGTAAACGAAAAGCCATATTTCAAGTAATCATTTGAATATTTTCGTTTCTTTGAGGAAGTTCCAGTACTAGTACTAGATTTCTGAGGTTTACTATCACTGGTACTCACACAAGAAGAATGTTCTGCTGCCGAGTCCCGGGACGTACTAGGCTTGCTAAGCACCTGACTTGCCGTATCAGTCTGATTTGTTTTAACCGATCCAGTTTTTAACCACTTTTCCATATTCTTGATTACAGTTAAATCATTTACAAATCAGTCAAAAACTAACACGCACAATAAGCAAGTAAAAAGTAAACTGAACATAAAATCACATAATGAAGACCGACAGACGACAGTCAACTACTATGCGAGCACTGACTGATAGTACGGTACGGTAGCAGTGCATTGTGATAGTGGCTAAGTGAGTGGGGGAGGGGGAGCGGCAGAGAGCGAACTGACTTTGACGAGCGAGCGTGAGTCAGACCATCGGACGATTCGGCGCGCCAGTACTGTACTTTTCAACCACCACGTACGTAACGTACGACAAACACATAAAGTCCGCCATTACCAAATATTTTCGGCGTACCCCCAACCAGGTCGTTGCGTACCCCAAGGGGTACGCGTACCCCAGGTTGGGAACCGCTGATCTACGGGAACACTGGAACAGGGGAAGTTTTAATTTTGGAACAGGTTAAAAATTTGGAGCGTCAGACTACGAAAACGTCCCATGTATTTTGTCGCACAGAACTTCCAATTTATTTGTTACCCTTTCATTAAACCCTCATGCAAAAATCAGACTGCTATTATTTATCACCTGTTATAATTCCTGTCATTTGACATGTTCTACGTGTCGGACTTATTAAAATGCCAATTAGTGATAAATACCAGTATGATTTTTGCATGCCAGTTTAATGAAAGGGTAACAAATCAATTGGAAGTTCTGTCCGACAAAATACATGGGACGTTTTCGTAGTCTGACGTTCCAAATTTTTAACCTGTTCCACAATTAAAACTTCCAGTGTTCCCATACATCAAAGTTTGTCCGACGAGACACCATTAAGCTATTAACAAATTTCCAGCTTGATATTAATCAACTTCTTTTTGGTACGCAGGATCCAGGCCTATATCTACAGTCACTCCACTCAATTTTTTCAAAACTTTAGCATCGACAAACTTTCAAAAGAATTAAAAATTATATTTATTATACATTAAACGTCTTGCATGTAAACCAAGTACATATAAAGTAACATAATATGGCTTTCAAGAATTTTTCTTAATAAAAAAAACCATATTGTTTTCACCCTTGCTACATCATTAAAAAATGGTGAAAACGTTGAATTACCTATGTCCGTCTGTCCGTCCGTCGGTAATCACATCTCGTCCGTTATTATAGAAGATAAACAAAAAGATAAGGTGTCAAAAATATCAGTAGTTAAATAGGGTAAGACAGTAAGGGTAAATAATTTCAGTTGAGACTTCCGGTTCTAAAATTACAACCGGAAGTGACATATTTATTGTTTAAATGGGATATATGTATGTATATGACTAATCTATGAACGCGTATTGAAAAGACAAGTTCAAATATAAGGTTCCGGTTTTACTTAATATCTCATCCGGTTAAAAAGTTGTTACCAGAAGTTTTTCAAAAATATCTCAAATCAAAATTTTATTAACGCATATAGCATTTACAACAGGTCAAAGTACAAAATAGCAGTATATAATATTGTCTAATAAAATACTAAGGTATATAAAATTACAAAACAAAAATAATTATAAAGATACAACGAATATATTAACCTATATAGTTTTGCAAAGTTCCACTCTCCCCAGACCTTGGTTCAAGTCTACCTGTGGGTATGGAGAGTTGACCTATATCCCATTTTTTATTTTTTTCCTATTTCTTCTTGAGAGATAAGTCCAAAATTTCAATGGTTTTTAAATACGCAATATGCTATTTAATTTCTTACACTCTGTACTGGTAACATTGAGATATGTATAACTACACAAAATTTAGCTCTGCAATGATGAAACCACTGTGTATTCCTTTTAAAGTTCATACACAGTGAAAACAATAACAGTGAGATATCTCAGTGTTGAACGACATCATAACTTCAAATTATTTTCGATGTCACAGCGATACTGAGATATCTCGCCAATGCCACACTATCATAGACTTGTAGCAACAGCTGCATCTACAATCCACAGCGGAATATACTGCAGAATGCACTGTCCAGTATTTTCAAGGGTTTAGGTAATTCAACTGAATCAGAAGATGTAGATGATAGAGATGAGGATCCTGAATACATTTACCTGACACATGATCAAGTTTGTTTTATTGTTTCCTAAAAAATGTTGTTCTACATGAAAAGCAGAGTACTTAGCAAAAGCAGAGCTATAGCTAATGAAAAATAGGTTCATATTCGAAAAATTCCAAATAGAATAATTCAATGTGAAATAACCAAATAATGAAGCATTCTTAGGGAAAACACATTACAACTTTTTAAAGTGTTTAAAGAAAGATTTATTTCTGTTTTTATAAAAAAAATTCTAGCATAAAATGTGAGCAAGTTACGCTCAAAATAAAGTTGGTCCCTTTTGTTTTGGCAAAAAAAAAATCGGGAAGATCACCCTCCAATTAGCAACTTAAATAAAATTAATTGTTACCGCTTCACAAGTTACTTTACTTATGTTGTGTTTATATGATCTGTAAGTTTCATCGATTCAAAGTGCTTATTTTTGAAAAAAAATCGTTTTAAAGTGAAATTTTTAAAAATTTTAATTTTGAGAAAATTCTTTTTTTCAAAATAACTTAAAAATTGTTAGAGATACCAAAAATCTTAAACAATAAAAAGTCGGCTTTACTTTTCTGAATACTTTGTATTTTTTTGTTTTTATGTAAGACAAAAATTGGTTAAGATTCGGTGTTTCTAAATTTGCATACACTCGTGATAAGTGACTCGTTCAAGCCCTTTTAACTTACAGATCATAATATGATCAATACATACGGTAAAATGGTAACAATTAAGTTCATTTGAAATGCTAAGGGGTGATTTTCCCAATTTCTTACCAAAAAAGGGACCAAATACGCTATTTACTTAGAATTTCTTACACTCTGTACTGGTAACATTGAGTTGGTTGTTTATTAAACATGTTTTACTAACGAATTGTATTTATCCAGGTTTAGGTAATGTTCAAGTGATAACTCAACAAGCAGCAGCCCCCACTCAAATCGCCGTCGGTCAACATATCCAACAGGATCCCACTGATCCCAACAAATGGCAAGTAATACCGACGGTTACGACGACGACTGCACCTACAGTGGCTCAACCTGCAGCAACGCCGGTGTACACGGGTCAGATTAATCCAACACTAACTCTGGTTACTTCAGATAACAATGCCTCGATTCAAATGCAGAACGATACTAGTCATCAAGATGCCATGCAGAAACAGAGGGTGAGGAGAGTGGCGTGTACATGTCCGAACTGTCAAGAAGGTATGTTACATACTTTTATGTTTAATAAACAGTCGTTTTCTGTGTAGCGTGCTGTATTTCCTCTTGATATTAATAACTCTTGTTTTAAATACATAATTTTGAAAACATGTGGTTTAGAAGTTCCTAACCTGTAATTTCGTCATCTTACTTACCTACTTAGTGCTCATTCCAGCCGATTGCTCAATCTTTTCCAAAAAATCCGTTTTGCTTTTTAGAAACTCGTCCAAAGTGAATCATTCTCGTTTTATTTTCTCCCATTCCTTTGCGGTATCTTTATCAATTCTTTTAATTAAGAAGTAAATGAGTAATGTGTCCCATTTATCCGTAGGCTCTCCCAGTGATTAAAGAGATTTTTAATTGCTGGATACACTATCAATTAGATGGCGAATTGAAAAACTTTCTTTAACTGGCTTTAGATTGAAAATATACATAAGATGCTTATGAATAAGTAATTGTCTATTTGAGAACCTCTCAGACAGAAGGTTCCATGTTACACAAAAGTTAGGAGCTGAAACCAGGAGAGAATTGGATAACTTTTTGTGCGTTTCCTGTCAAACATGACCTCAAGTAATGAAAAAATTGGAATATCACTGATCTTCTTCAAGTGCCATCTCCTAATCGGAGGTTGGATATCATCATCACTATCTTTACTCTATCCACCGCTGCTCTAAAGAGTTCTATAGAACTGCATCTAAACCAGTCCCTTAAATTCTTTAACCATGACAGTCTCCTTCCTCCTATACTCCTTCCGCCTCTTATCTTTCCCTGTATTATCAGTCTTAGCATTTCATATCGCGGTCCCCTCATTACGTGTCCCAGATATTGTAACTTTCTTATTTTTATTGTGTTTATTATTTCGCATTCTTTACCCATTTCTCGCAGTACTTCCGTGTTCGTTTTCCTTTGTGTACATGCTATTCTAAGCATCCTTCTTTAACACCACATTTCAAATGACTGTAGCTTATTTATGTGTTCTTGCTTTAATGTCCAGCTTTTAAGTCCATATTGTAGTATCGAGAACACGTAGCATCTCAAAGCTCTTACTCTCAGTTCTAAGCTAAGGTCTTTGTTGCAGAGAACTGTTTTCATTTTTACAAACGCATTTCTTGCTATTTCTGTCTTGGTCCTTATTTCTGTGGTTTGATCATTTTTCTCTGAAATCCAGGTTCCTAGGTATTTGTATTTATCAACCCTTTCTATCGGTACATTTCCCAAATGTATGCTTGTTTGTATGTTTGTTTTCTTAGTTATTATCATGTATTTGGTCTTTTTTATATTCATTTTTAGTCCATATTCTTTACAGAAATTGTTTTTTTTGTTTAGGACAAGTTGGAGTTGTTCAGCAGAGCTTGCCATAATCACGGTGTTATCTGCATATCTTATGTTGTTAATAGATCTTCCGTTAATTATTATTCCTTCACTTATTGGAGACATAATACATCCTTGCCGAACTCTTCTTCTGATTTCAATTTCTGGACTGGGTTCGTTATCTATTACAATTTGTGCTCTTTGATTCCAGTAAAGGTTTGTTATTATTCGTAAGTCCCTTTTGTCTACGTTTTTATCTTTAGAATTTGGACTAATTTTTCATTTCTTACTTTGTCAAAAGCTTTCTTAAAATCAACGTAACAAACATGCACATTAAAAGCAAATAACGCCTCTCTGGTTCCTAGTCCGTTTCTGAACCCAAACTCATCTATTCTGTCTTCTAGTGTTTTATTTATACGACCATGTATTAGTTTCCAGAATAATTTGAGAATGTGACTTATTAATGATATTGTTCTGTATTCACTCCAATCTTTAGCGTTTGTATTTTTAGGGATAGCACAAAAGGTTGAGAGTAACCATTGTTTTGTTATGTTTCCTGTTTTGTACACTGTGTTAAACAAGTCTACGATAATGTCTAAGGTTTCATCATTTATGCATTTTAAGCTTTTTACTGGGATTTGGTCTGGACCTACTGCTTTACCATTTTTGCTGTTTTTTAATGCCGATTTAATTTCGTCTTTTAATATCTTCAAAACCGTATCATCTTCTACTTCGACTTCCATCTGCTCTGTTCTATTGTCTTTGAACAATTCATTTATGTATTCTGTCCCATCTGTTTAATTTTTCGTTAGTACTCAACACAAGTTTCCCATCTGTATCTTTTAGTATTCCCGGTTTTCTTTTTCTGTTGTTCTGAGTTAATTCCTTAATTTTTTTATGTGTGTTAAAATTATCATGTCTTTTCTGGTGTTCTTCTATTTCTGCGCATTGTTCTTTTAACCACTGTTCTTTAGCCTGCTTAATTTTGGATTTTATTTGTTTATCCACATTTTTGTACATCTGATTATCTTTGTTTTTATGCTGACGTCTTTCTTCCATTAAATCTAAGATTTCCTCCGTCATCCATTGTTTCTTTTTGTATCTGGTTGGTGTAAGAATTTCTTTTTGACATTCATCTATTTCTGTCTTTGTTAATAATCATTTTGTCTCTGTTTCAGTATTTTGCTGGATTTGTTCTTTAACATTCATTAAACGGTTATTAATTTCATCTGTCAGGCGTTGTTTTGTGAGTGGGTTTCTTAGTTTACTTGTATCGATTTTTACATCTGTTCTGCGTTTTATTATTTTCATTTTGAGCCTAATTTTGGTCACTACTGGGTTGTGATCTGATCCTATGTCGGCACCAGGATAGGTTTTTGAAGATATAATTGCGTTCTTGTATCTTTGTCTAATTAATACATAATATATTTGGTTTCTTGCAATTCTCCCTTCTTGATCTGCTGGTGACTTCCAGGTATATAGTCTTCTCTTTGGCATTTTAAACAATGTATTAGTTATGACAAAATTATTGTTTTGGCAAAATTCGATAAGCCTGTCACCTCTTTCGTTTCTGTTACCCATACCATAAATATCACTGATAGGCTATCAGTGATAGCAGAATTTAAATTAATTAATGAGTGGAAAGAATCTCGGAATTCAAGCCAGTTTTCTTAATAACCAAAAAATTTTGAGCCATGAATGTATGGCAGATGAACAGCCGAAACATGCTACTGCGGTGGTTTTTCGGATGATTGATCCCTGTCTCACACACAATCATCTGAACAAATCTAAATATGTACAATTTGTATAAATAAATAGCGTGATATATCTTTTACTTAACGACTCTAAACACTATTTTGTTTTTTAGGTGAACGTCACACAGACAGAAAGAAACAACACATATGTCATATACCTGGTTGTAATAAAGTCTACGGTAAAACAAGTCATCTTAGAGCTCATCTACGATGGCACACTGGTGAACGACCATTTGTTTGTACCTGGCTGTTTTGTGGTAAAAGGTATTTTTTTTTCAATATGCAATATTAAAGCAATTTTATAATTGTGATTTTATAATAAAAATATAACTGAAGCTGGATGATATCTTAAAGAGTAAAATAATTGAATTAATGTTTGCCTCTTCATGTTAGGAACGTGTTTTCCGGATATAACATTAAGAGCCCCCTTCGAAGGTTGGCGATACAAATGGCAATTGTAGTTTTAGAAACTGCCGCACGAAAAATTTCTGCAAACAGTCAAACCATCTTCTTTGGTCTTTCAGCCATGAGTTGTGGTGTCTTCCTACTGATCTTTTGCCCTGTACTTTACCTTCCAATATGATTTGAAGTAGTTCATATCTTCCCCTCTCAACACATGGCCCAATTATTGTATTTTTCTTTATTTTATTATTCTTAGTAATTCCTTTTGTTCGTTCATGCGCCGAAGTACAGAAAATTTTTGTACCCATGGAATTCTCAGCATACGTCTGTATATATACATCTCAAAGGCATCTATTCTCTTTTCCGTTTCAGAGTCCATTGTCCAACGTTCACAGCCATACAGCAACACAGAAAACACATAATATCTGATCATTCAGATTCTGAGCTCCAGACTAAGATATGATCTTGTAAAAAATGGTTTCATGTCCATGAGTGTTTTCTTCGCTTGTTCGATTCTTGATAGGATTTATTTTTTCTTTGTTACACTGGCTATTGACATTTGCTACCAAATATTTTATGGACGTTACTTGCTCTATTATTTGTCCCTTGGCATACACATGCACGTTTATGGGTGTCTTATTGAGAATACCAAAATTTTAGTTTTGGAAACGTTTAGGTGTAAACCAAACATTTCACTATGACTTATTATATTTTGTAGTACTTGTGCGTTGCTTGCTATTAGGACGGTATCATCGGCGTACCTGATGTTGTCTATGCTGGTTCCGTTAATTCTGATTCCACCTTGGAACTCGTCTAATACGTCTCTGAATATAGACTTCCAATACAGATTAAATAATAACGGTGATAAGACGCAACCCTGTCGCACTTCTCGTCGGATTTGTATATCTTCGGGTGTTGTGTGCTCTATTTCCATTGTTGCTGCTGACAATTCGTAGGTCTTGCTCGTCATTTCCAGTTGTTTTTAGAATCTCGGATCATCTTTTGATGGTTACCGCAGTCAAATGCTTTTCGATAATCAATAAAACATGCATACACATCTACATTTATGTCTCTGCATTGTTGTGTTAACACATAAAGCAAAAAGAGCTTTTCGTGTTTTAAATTAGTTTCGAAATGCGAACTGAAAGTCACTCATTTGGAACTCACACTTCTTGTAAATTCGGTATGGATGATTCTGAGAAAAGTTTTCAGGACATGAGCTTAATACTCGATAATCATCGCACTGTGAAGAATTGGATTTTTCGGTAATGTTATTACGAATCTTGATTTTAGCCAGTATGATTTTATTTTACCTGTGGCGTAATATGTATATCTTATTGAAGAGTGCTGTTATCATAGTCCAGGGTAATAAGGTTTTTTCCATGACACTTCAACAGCCAGGGTACTGAAGCGTTTTTTCGACAAGTAATACCTGTAAGAACGAATTGTAACTATTTCCTGCTTAGGATCTGGCGGCTATTTTTATTTATAAACAATTTAGTGTCAAAAAACGGTCTTTTTTCCTTTTTTTTGCAAATTAATGGAAAACAGTAAGCTTTATGGTTTTCTTAGTACAAACATCTTCGAGAGAATGGAAAAAGCTTGAAAATGGTGTATTAAAAAGTTTAATACACTCATTTATTGTTAATATAATTGCGAAAAAAGGTCGAAATTTGAAAAAAAAAATTTCGCAATAACTACTGTAAAAATAAGTATAGAGCTTTGAAATTTTTGTCAAATGAGGGTTCCTTGATGCTTAATATGTGACAACAATTTCAAAGCGATTCATTGAATTGTTTAAATTTTATTCAAATTATTTATCTCGGAGAGCTTTTTTTGCAATAACGTAAGTCAGAAGAAAATAATGTTAGAACCATTGTAAAGGTGTCAAATGAAAGAGCATGAGCCAAACTTTCAAATTGGTTTAAAAAAAGTTAATAAAAAATGCATTTATTAGTAATAAATAATTATGCAAAAGTATGTTCAATTTTTCCTTATATTCTTTTTATTTTTTTATATAATAAATTATATATATTTATTACAATTTTTCATCAATTATCATATAAATATCATTACTTGGTAGTTATGTACCTAAAAAACGGTAAACAAATAAGATTTTTTTGAAAAAAGTTATTCAAAATTTTAAAGGATTCAAAAAAAATTGACGATACTTTTGTGCAATTATTTATTACTAATAAATGCATTTTTATTCACTTTTTTTAAACCAATTTGAAAGTTTAGTTCATGCTCTTTTATTTAAAACCTGTATAATGGTTCTAACAATATGTTTTCTGACTTATGTTATTGCAAAAAAAGCTCTCTGGGATAAACAATTTGAATCAAATTTAAACAATTGAATGAATCGCTTTGAAATTTTTGTCACATATTAAGCACCAAAGAAACCTCATTTGTCAAAAATTTCAAAGCTCTATACTTATTTTTACAATAGTTATTGCAAAATTAATTATTTTGAAATTTTGACCTTTTTCGCAATTATATTAACAAAATGAGTGTACATATTAAACTTTGTAATACGCCATTTTAAAGCTTTTTCTATTCTCTCGAAGATGTCTGTATCCATTATCCATTAATTTGAAAAAAAAAAAGGGAAAAAGGCCGTTTTTTGACACTAAATTGTTTATAAATAAAAATGGCCGCCAGATCCTACGCAGGAAATAGTTACAATTTGTTCTTATAAGTATTACCTTTCGAAAAAACGCTTCAGTACCCTGGCTGTTGAAGTGTCACGAACAGGGTATATTTTTGTCTTATTACCCTGGCTTATCAAGTCACTTTTTCGAGCTTGGTGCCGTCTTTATTATCTTTTTATCTATAAGTATAGTTCTGTGTAAAATTCTTCATCTATATTAATTATCTTGTCCTTATATGCTATTATTTGTCCATTTTGATCTACTACCTTAACAGTATTCTTCTTACCTGTAACTTGACTCCATTTCAGCACCCTTAAATATTCTTCGACACCCGTTGTAATCTGTTTACTGTTATATTGGCATAAGTGCTTCCTCACTGTTTTATTAATTTCTTTATTAAGTTGTCAGTACGCGTATGTTCGTATCGTTTTCTTCTCTTCATGCCATATAAGTCTTTTTGTCTCTTGACTGAATTTTTTGTCCTTTTCCTTCCTACAATTTATTTGTAATTTGTATTGCACTTTTTATGTGCGTTCTTGATAGCTTTTATTAAGTTATCGTTTATGGTTTCGACATCCATATCGTCTATGTTTGTTGTCTCCAGAGATCTCAGAATTTCCTCTTCGAAGGACATGGCATTTTTGTTTGGATTCCATCTTGTTGGGTGTGTTTGTTATCATTTTGGGATTTAGTATGACTTTCGCTCTTACCACTCTGGTCACTTCCCGTTGAACAGCTATTAAGTGGGGGATTTACCTTATCAAGAGCAAGACCTGCGGGGATTCGGTAAAGGCGGAGGTAGATATTTTGCTACTGATGGGCGGAGCGTAAATACCATAAATTACGTTTCATACAATAAAATAATCTCCCTTATCTCTAAGTATAATAAACACGAGGGGATTTGAAATCTTTGAAATAAAGTTTAAAGACTTATTTTGCACAGTCTGCAATAATAAGGAAATAAGGATTACCTTGTCATGTACTTTATCCCTGAAAAATTCAGCTTGTTACAAATAAGTGGGAGGTAAATCGTTTTCTAGAGCGAATATTGTAATATCTACACTCTACTAATTCCTTTTGTGAGTTTGTTACATATACATATATGAATGGTATGTATTTAGATATCAGTAAATAATTGTGAAAATATGATGAATTTTTGTTTGAACATTTTTATTTAATGTCAACTCTGTCATAACTTATCGAATAGTGAATATCTGTCATACTGATCACAAGTTAAAAAAGGGCTTAAACTATCGATTTTCGTTAATATCGTAAAAATAAAAAAAATCTTACACTCGCTATAAAAAAATCTTACACTCGCTATAAAAAAATTTGAAAAAGATCTGAAAAATCAATTGCATCAAGAAATATTTTAAACACAAACTCTTAAATGATTATATATTGAGATATTGTTTCGGATTATTGCCTTTTATAAAAAATCGATTGGGATCGATTTAGGGATCGCGTTGATACTCTTTTAGACGACATCCATAATCGTTTTTGGCACTTTTTCGAAGAGGCATCGTAAAAATATCAAAATAACACTCGAAAACACAAAAATACAAAGATAAGTCCGAAAAATACACAAAATACACGACACTACTGCTCAAATACAGGAAAGATAATGATATAATTACCTTCGGTACCTACCTGCTGATTGTTTATATTATTTGCAGATGTTTTTATGAGGCTTGTTCCAACTAGCGGTCAAACCAGTCAGAAACTATCAGCGAATAGTCGACCAATACGAGTAGAGGGGATAGCACTTATGACTGCATTATGTTCTGGCACTGGCCAACTGTTTGCTGACGATTTCTGACTAGTTTGACTGTTGGTTGGAACAGACCTATTGTAATACCAAAAATACCACTGTCAGACACTAAACCTAATAGATGCAAATATTTTATTCTACAGGGAAAAATAATAGTTACTTACAAAATTCAAAGTGTGATTCCTCATTTGAAGCTATTTTTATTGCCAATTTAATGCAATAAAAAAATAATCTTGAAATCAACACCAGAAAAACAACAATTTTAGTTTTTAGTTAATTTGATTTATTAAAATGTGATTCCTAATACAGTCGAACCCGCTTATTGGAATAGCCTTCGTGCCAAACAAAAATATTCCTATAACCGGGATATTCTAATAACCGATCATTGATGGCTAGTAGAAACATTTCGGGGACTCAAATTTCTATTCCTTAAACCAGGATATTCCTATAACAGATATTCCAATAAGCGGGTTTGACTGTAATTATTTTATTTTTTGCATTGAATTACTAATTCTTTTTTATATATTAGAATATTTGCTAATATTTTAACTTGAAAACTAATGTCAGATTTTAATAACTAAATAAGATATTAATACAAATATACGTAGCGATACAAATATTTTATATAAAGAGAACACAAAAATTACTTATGAAGGTACCAAAGATATATAGAAATAAAGGCAAAAATTAAAAAGTATTTTTCATCGTTCCCCCGTAAAATGCAAACATCTGTGAATGAGTTTATTATCTTTAAAAAATATTAGTTCCTTTACTTTCCAATCGGCGGAGCCACTTTATAGAAGCAAAATATTGGATTGCAAAGAGTTCGTAGTCCCCCATTTTTAAAGCTTATTTTTGATTTTAGGCTCACGAAAAAATTATGTAATGTAGGTAAAAGTCCAATCTGTGTTCCTGTGGAGAGAGTTATTAAAAATTTTATTTAGGTGTCCTTAAAAAAAATTGAGAAAAATGGGTAAAAAACCGACATTTTACCAATTTTTTTAGAAAAAACTAAATAAAATTTTTAAAAAATCTCTCCATAGGAACACAGATTGGGCTTCTACCTACATTACATATTTTTTTCGTCATCCTAAAGTTAAAAATAAGTTTTAAAAGAGGGGGACTACGAAAGCGTTTCAAATACTGATATTTACAAGGTAAATCCCCCTCTTAAGGACTGTTCCATAATGGACCATGGACTATGTTTTTGTTGTTGGTATGGACAACATTGATTTTATTTTTAAGAATATAAAGAAATTTACAGAATTGTAATTGGTGCAATAAAGCTATTAATGGCGAATGGCGTGGTATATTAATAAAGATATTTTATTGTAGGTTTACGAGATCAGATGAATTACAAAGGCATAGGCGGACGCACACCGGAGAAAAACGGTTCCAGTGTAACGAGTGCAGTAAGAAATTTATGAGATCAGACCATTTGTCAAAGCATCTTAAAACACACCAAAAACAAAGGATAACGGTTAGTGTCCGATTCTTATTTCACTTTTTTAGTTTTAGTCTTCGTAAATAAAATTATGCTGCATGTAAATGGTACATTTCATGTGAAATCACTCGGGCAAAAACTTTTGGATCTCCGATTTTTCTGAAACTTTGTGTATAGCTTCTACGGGACTTAAAAATAAGATATTTAAGGTCAAAAGTTTTCTTTTTTTTTTCTCCAAATGCTATTTTATGCGATTTTACAGTGATTTGGTGTTTATTTAAACAAATTTGCATTTTCTATCGTAAAGTATCAATGGAAAAATAATATTTTAATAGAGGGGACTCAAAAATGTCATTATTTGGCATTATAACAAGTTATTTTGATTCAAAACAACTTTTTGATCAAATGTTATAGTGCAGAAAACGTTAAAATACCGTTTTTTACATTTTCCTCCATTCTCAAAATAAATCATAATCGATTTGGCTGAAAATTTGCCCACAGCTAGCCAAAACATAGGACTTTAAGTAGTTAGAAGGATTTGAATGATATTATAATACAAAAAAAGTTACATGCAATATCAGACTCAAAAGTATATTAGTCCAGTCGAGATAGCATTTGACCTTGCATGCCGAGCTGCCCAAAATTTTATTTTTCTATTTCGGGGGTCAATAGTAGCCTAAATTTAAAATCGCGAATGAATTCCTCCGTTACGTTAGCCGCCATCTTGATTTTAAAGGAGAACCGTTTTTGCTCAATATCTCCGCCATTTTTAACCTTTTGACAAAAATGGTAGAAACTGAAATGGTTCCAAATAAATCGTATTTACAATTATTACAATTTCTTTTTAACAATTTTGTCGTGATGTCGGTATTTTCCGAGTTAATTGTACTTGCAGTAGACAACTATATTTTTGACTGATATTGCATGTAACTTTTTTAGTATTGTAATATAATTCAAATCCTTCTAACCACTTGGACCGCGTTATGTAATAGCGGAATTAAGCGCCAAAATGTAGTTTTGAGATAAATCGGTTTAAAGATTTTAAATTTTTTTTTGGTACTATTTCTAAAATATAGTATTGACATGTTTCATATTTAATATATTAATGCAAATGTAAATAGACTTTTACATGTGTTTAAAATTTTTTAAAAATAATTTATATTTTAAAAGTTATTCGATCAAATGTCGCTTAATTCGTTAATGATTTTTTAAGATATGCATGAGTTAAGATCCGAATACCGGATTAAGAGACATATTTGGCGCTTAATCTGATGTTACCTTACAAAGGATGTCTTTTAATTCGATATCTTAAACGTTAGTAAATATGTTATGTTTTGTAATAAAGAATTAACCGACTATTTGTGGCGCTTGATTCGTTAATACACTTACAAAGATGCGGATTTTTGTTTATGACAATGGATTATGTACCATTATTGGCGTTTAGTTCGATATTACAAATCCTAGTGTGAGATTTTTTTTAATAAAATAAAAAATGTCGCTTAATACAGGCATTTAAAAACAGCTTTTTTAAATTTTTTTTACAAAAAACATATTTTTATACATAGATTTGCACCCTAGCTGCAAGATGGCACTAATATCTCGATTTTGGACTTTTGGCGGTTAATCCGTTATTACATAACGCGGTCCACTTAACGTCCTATGTTTTGGCTGTGAGCAAATTTTTATCCAAATCGATTATGATGTATTTTGGGAATGGAGGAAAATGTAAAAAATGGTATTTTAACGTTTTCTACACCATAAAATTTAATCAAAAACTTGTTTTGAATCAAAATAACTTGTTATAATGCCGTATAATGACATTTTTGAGTCCCTTCTATTAAAACATTATGTTTTCCATTGATACTTTATGACAAAAAATGCAAATTTGTTTAAATAAATACCAAATCACTGTAAAATCGCTTAAAATAACATTTTGAGAAAAAAGAGAAGAAGAAGACAATTCGACCTTAAATGTTTTATTTCTACATCCCACAGATGCTATATACCAATTTTCAGACAAATACGCGATGCAAAAGTTTTTTTAATCCAAAATTGAGTGATTTGAAATGGAATCACCCAAATCAAAATGTAAATTCTTACAGGTTGGAACAAAAGATATTTTCAACAAAGTATCCAAATCATCCAAATCATATGAGGGGATCGTTGTTAAAATAATTAAGAAGAGGCCATTTTTGCACAATATTTACTTTTTTAACTGCTGAGGTAACTCACGTTTCAGGGAAAGTCTTTAGGCTTTTTTCTACAAAGTTGAAGGATAAATCTTTCACCTAAGACTTACTAAATTAAATTTGACCCCCTATTTATTTAAATAATTATATATAAAACTTAAAAAACAAATTTTCTAAAAATTATTATTTTCGTTTTAAATAAGCACTATAAAATATTTTATTTTACAGAAGTTGAGCTATATTACCAGTATTAAGCAAAAAATTGGTCGAAAAATATTTAATAATTTATGAGATACTGAATTTGAAGAAAAAGATCTTCTGTGTAAAATGTATATTAGTTTGAAAACCCCAATAAAGGGCTACATTAAAATACAGAACGTTTTCGCTCTAAAGAGAGCATCATCAGTGTTCTAAGCAAGCTCTATATGCTTAGTGTGAAAACCTCGTATCTCATTTTTTTTCGAAACTGACATTTTGGTGGTTTTAGTTTGAAAACCTTGTATCTCACGATTTACAACTGTTAGAAAAAATCCAAATACACTAGACTATTTTCTAGAGCCGAAAAAAGAAACCACGTATATCAATTGCTCTCTTGATTTAGTGTGAATACCACGTATATTTATAACCAAGAATTTGGTACTTAATTTGGAGTGTTTGTTTGAGAGATTCGACTTGGAGAAATGTTTTTGTGGACAGCAAAAGGTAGTCCTGCACACAGAAACATTTTATGAACCTTAAATCAAAAGATTTGTACTGTATCAATCTAAAGAGGTGTGCAATAAGCTACGAAAAATGAAAACCTCGTAAATAATAATAAACACAATCTCATTTGAGATGAAAACCACGTATATCAAGATATACGAGGTTATCATAGTTACAAAGGCTCTATATACTGCAAGGATATTTACGTGTTTTTCATAGTTAATATTTGTATTTCCAATTTAATAGCAACATTTAACACTTTTAGCTCTAGGTCAATATCAGATATTTGTTTCAATGTGCTCAAATTAAAAATACGTAACGGCAGTTTTTGTTTTTAGGTTACATTATGCAGAAAATCAGTTTTTTGCGTCTCCTGTAAAATTGTAATTTAGTGAGATACGAGGTTTTCACACTAAGCCATCGATATGCTAAGTCACCAAAAATACATGGGTTAAAACCATTAAAATGCCGACCAAAGGTCGGCATTTTAATGGACCAAAAGTCGACAGAGAAATCAACTCAACCACCCACATGCTTGTGGTATAGTCATATGGTGCCTTGAGGTATACCCTTTAAATTTCACCCATCGCCAGGGTTTCATAAATAATATGCCAATGTAAGACCTTTGGTCGGCATTTTAAGGGTTTTAACCCATGTATTTTTGGTGGCTTAGCATGTAGAGCTTGCTTAGAACACTGATGATGCTCTCTTTAGAGCGAAAACGTTCTGTATTTTAATGTAGCCCTTTATTGGGGTTTTCAAACTAATATACCTCTTACACAGAAGATCTTTTTCTTCAATTTTTTGTAATTAATGGTATACAGCCAGCTACAGGAAAATTTTTCCTTATGGATTCTAATACTGAATTTGTTTATTAAATGTTACTATATTTTCAATTGCAAAAACGCGGTTGTTCCCAAAGAAATATGCACCTGTATGAGGTCTCATTATTTTTACTTTTATGTATTTGTGGATTGAAATTTTTCCTTATGGATTTTAATACTGAATTTGTTTATTAAATATTACTATATTTTCAATTGCAAAAACGCGGTTGTTCCCAAAGGAATATACACCTATATATTATAAGGTCTCATTATTTTTACTTTTATGTATTTGTTCCTTCAAATAAATAATCGATTACGGCCATCGACCACTTTACATTTAATCTCGGTTAATTTGATTAATAATCGCGGCAGGTAAAGTAAAATTCTTTCAGTACAATAAAGTGTTACTTTACTGCCGCAAATGAGGGCCAATGAGTACAATAATGAATGACTTTAGTGACGGTTGGCAATAATAGTTATTTATGTACCAAGCCAGTAAAGTGACTCTTTATCGAACGAGTCTGATATTACGAGAAGAGCGAGGCGAGTAACGGACGAGTTCGATAAGGAGTCTTTACTGACGTGGTGCATACAAAATTTTATCGCCAACATATATTTTTTAATTTAATGTCGTCCGAACCACTGGGGTTATAAACGAAAACAATAGAAAATACATATTAAAAATAAAAAGAGATTATAATATTAAGTAAATAGATATGTACTAACAAAAAGTATACCTGAAAAATTTGTGATACAATTAAATGTCTTTTATCCCTATTTCCGTTAAAAACTGTATGATATTGTTGATATTTGTATTGTCTCTAAAAAGCTCAGATATGTCCCTAGGAAGGTTGAGTTTACTTCTTGTTTGCTGGTATATTTGACAATCGGTTAAGATATTATGTTTTATTGATATAAAATAATAATATTTGCCAACATAATTTGATCTTGGTTTTAACACTTACTTGGAATTTACAATTTAAGAACTTTTAAATTTTAGACGTCATAATAATTTCATGACGGTGATGATAGATAACTTGCAAGATGGCCGCTTTCGATTTTTAATCGATAGTTATCAATATTGAATAATTACTAAATCGGTAAAGTTTTAATTTATTTTATATAAATATAATTACAAAATACTACAGAATTTCACTTTTTGACATAAATTTAATTGATAATATCGAAAATTGCGTACAATATTTTTAATAATTAAAGTAAATAATTTTACGTCCACTCAAATACTCGCCATTCGATTACTGCCACCGACCACTTATATTATTAATCTCGGTTAATTTGATTAATCGCGGTAGGTAAAGTGAAATTCTTCTTTCAGTACAATAAAGTGTTACTTTAGTGCCGCAAATGAGGGCAAATTAGTACAATAATGAATGACTTTAGTGACGGTTGGAAATAAAATATTTTATAGTGCTTATTTCAAACGCAAATAATAATGTTTTGAAAATTTGTTAAGTTTTATATATAATTATTTAAATAAATATGGGGTCAAATTTAATTTAGTAAATCTTAGGTTAAAGATTTATCCTTCAACTTTGTAGAAAAAAAATCCCATAGACCTTCATTGAAACGTGAATTACCTCAGCAGTTATAAAAGTAAATATTGTGCCATAATGACCCCTTTTTAATTATTTAAACAATGATCCCCTTATATGATTTGGTTACTTTCTTGAAAAATATATTTTGTTTTCACCTAAACTTTTAATATAAAATTTTTTCCAACCTGTACGGAAGTACATTTTGATTTTTTTTATTTTATTAGGCTATTTTTTTTTCACTTATTCTTTCTATCCTTCATTATTTTACTTAAGACCAAACTTGTTTGCGAAATAGTAACTGCATTTTTACAGAAGCAGGATACTCCTGATGACCAAGAAGACGAATCGTGGGATCAAGATCAGCCTGAGTCAACTGCAGATCAAGAGACTGATATGAAACCTGTCTGGATAACGGACAGCAAAAATAATATCAAATATGCCATAACGCACGTGAATTATTCACAAGTAAGTAAATACTGGTAATTTATTAGAGTTAAGGCTACTCACAAAGTTTTATTTCTTTTTCTTTAAGTGCCGTCTGCCCAATCGGAGGTTGGATAGTATTAACACTATCTTCACTCTATCTATCGTAGTAGGCTATTGATTATGTATTTTAGAAATTAACTACAACGTTAACGGGGTTTTATTGTTTCACATAGTCAATGAACCTCTAAATATGAAAAAACCGCAGAGTGCTACCATTTAAAGGGGTGCGTTTTTGAGAAAGGGTTGAATTAGTCCCTAGGCACAGGGCGAATTAGGGTGAGTTCTATGCACTTTTGGTACAAACACGTCTACAGGAAAATTGTTACAGGTTAAATTTACTATCGAAATATCACATTTTAATGTCAAAAATATTTACTTTTTACAAAAATATATTCAAAAGAAAAGCAAGAGAAAAACACGAAAGATAACAATTTTATTTTTTGCCCTATACCTTTTTTCCACGGGGATATAAATATAGGCATTGCTTTAGGGAAAAAACTTCCATCCTTCCTCTTTAAAATGGTGTCTGGTAGAAGTCTTTATCGTTTATAGTTTCCAAAATATGATTTTTCAATCTTCGCCACTCACAGCGATTTTGGGCCATTTTCCTTGTTACTTCGCAAACATTGTTCTGTAACTTTTTTCTACGCAGCTTTAAGTATATGCAATGTTACATTTAATAGGAAGAAATATCAATTACCTTTAAAATGGTCTATTGCAGAAGGCTGTATTTGAACAAGATATGGTTTTTCAAAGTTTTATACTTTTAATGGTTTTTGATATTATTTACGATTATTTTTAAATTTTTCATTATAACTTTTTTTATTGTATATTTAGGTATATACATTGTGCAATAAAAAAGAAAGCATATTTTCTTTACTTTAAAATGGTGTATGGTGAAAAATTCTAGGACCATTTTTAAACTAGATATGCTTTATCAAAATGTGACATATACACATGCAATAGGCCCCACTAAGTTGGAACCAAATGGAAAACTTTTTTATTACATATTAACTTTATGAAAAAAATTATTCCTTATAAAATGCTTTGTATAGTCTAAAACCTAATATGCAATCATCAATTATCAAATTTTATCAATAGTGTACGAGGTATGTTAAAAAATATGAATTTCTCTCAAGAGTAAAGTACCATTCTATTTCACAATATCGAAAAGTGTTATTAAGAAAAATTATGTTTCAATATGCACTTATATTCTTCTAATTGAAAAAAAAAATGCGGATACCTTTGGATATTCTACGGATATCTTGTTTAAAAGTAGTCTTAGAATTTTTTGTAATACACCATTTTAAAGTAAAGAAAGTAAGCTTTTTTTTTATTCCACAATGTATATACCTAAATGTACAAGAAAAAAAAGTCATAATGAGAAATTTAAAAAATAATCATAAGAAATATCAAAAATCATT
The DNA here is from genome assembly GCF_917563875.1 of Diabrotica virgifera virgifera. Lineage (NCBI taxonomy): Eukaryota > Metazoa > Arthropoda > Insecta > Coleoptera > Chrysomelidae > Diabrotica > Diabrotica virgifera. The sequence goes on from NC_065449.1 coordinate 214,274,775, forward strand.
AAAAGTATAAAACCTTGAAAAAGCAGAACTTGCTTAAAAATAGTCGTACAACCTTATACAGTAGACCATCATAAAGGTAATTGGCTTCTCTTTCTACTGAATGCACCATGGCATATACATAGAAATGCGTAGAAAAAAGCTACAGAACAATGTTTGCGAAGTAATGGGGAAAATGGCCCAAAAATGCTGTGAGCACCGAACTTGAAAAATCCTATTTCGGAAACTGTAAATCGTGGAGACTTCTACCAAACGTCATTTTAAAGAGGAAGGATGGAGGTTATTTTTCGCTGAAGCAATGCCTATACCTATATCACTGTGGAAAAAAGTTATGGGACAAAAAACAAAATTGCTTTCTTTCGTGTTTTTCTCTTGCTTTTCTTTTGAATATATTTTTGTAAAAAGTAAATATTTTTGACATTAAAATGTGATATTTCGATAGTAAATTTAACCTGGAACAATTTTCCTGTAGATGTGTTTGTACCAAAAGTGCATAGAACTCACCCTAATTCGCCCTGTGCTTAGGGACTAATTCACCCCTTTCTCAAAAACGCACCAATTTAGATGGTAGCACTCCGCGGTTTTTTCAAATTTAGAAGTCCGTTAACCATATGAGATAATAAAATCTCGTTAACGTGAATCTCTCTTATTTTGAACATAATCAATAGCCTATAGATCTGAAGAGTTTTATTGAATTGCATAAGGTACTAGTACACTTTAGAAGACCAAAAGCAAGCATTTTTTAAAGATATTTTTCTCAGAACCCTTATTAAAAATTAACAACAAACTTTTTACATATTAATATCTAACTCTTAGAGAATACAAAAAATATATCTTTTTTCATTTATGCACGTACACTAATATTGTAGAGGGCGCCAAAGTCGAGGCCTCAAAAAAAGTAGTTCCGATGGCGGACAGTTAATCTCAGGATTGGGATCTCTGAGGCAAAAACGGCAAAGTACGGCATTTGAAAAAGGAAGGTCTCTTACGTGACAATTTACCACCGTCAGTGAAAAATTACGCAAAAAAAGATTTTAGGGAAATTTGAAAAATTTTGTAAAAAAGTTTTCTTCAGTTTTTCATGGTTAAAAATATTTATTTTTTTAAAAAATGATTATTTTTGGTCTTCTAAAGTCTACTAGTACCTTAAATCAGTCCTTTAAACTTTTCAACCATGCCACTCTTCTTTACTTACTTACAAATAACTGGACATGTCACCACATAGCTAGAACAATTATTATAACCACCAATTTTGAATGTTAGATCATCATTTATAAGGACTGATTCTTCTTATCATCAAAGATTTCTGAAAGGTTAGCTCAAAATCGTAACTTCTGGAGTACCTACTCAGAATTGATATTCATCCACCTTTGAGTCCTGATTTAGTACCAACTCACTTGTCGTTGGCGCAAATGTCGGATACGAAGAAAAACGATTTTTAAGTAAACTGTATTATTTGAGAAACGGAACGGCAAATGGATCAAAAGAAGCTGGATAAATATCATGGGTTTAATGCTCCTTCAGACTACACTGGTTTACTCAAATTTTGGTTCCGAAAATTTCGTAGTGGTCGTATATCTACATTAAATGAACCACATGCTGGACAGCCCACCGATAAAATTACACCGGAAAATGCGAAGAAAGTCCATGCAATGGTTAGTTAATCGTAAAGTGAGAATGGCAGAGGCCACAAGAATTAGTAAAGAGCGCACTACTCACTCATATTAGTTTTATTGACTATATTGATCAAAAATGTGATTGGACTGAATTGAAGCATGCACTCAATGAGAAACGGCCTCATATAAATATGCAGAAGAGACAAGCGTTGTTTCTCCAAGACAAGGCACTAGCTCACAAGAGCGTTATGACAATAGCAAAAATTCATGAGCTGGGTTTCTAATTGCGTTCTCACCCGGCTTATTATCCTGATTTGACCCACTCCGATTATTATGTGTTCCCAAATCTAAAGAGATGGCTCGTAAATAAATAATTCCGCTCAAATGTAGAGATAATTGACAAAACAACTATCTATTTTGCAGAGCTGTCAGAATCGTATATTCGGACGGCATAAAGACAGTGAAAAATCGCAGGAATCATTGTATTGAGCTAAAAGGAGATTATCTAATAAAATAAAAGGATTTGCTGGACAATTGTGGATGTTTTCCTTCCAATGAACATGATATGTCTTTTAAACTTTTGTTTTCTTCTATTTCTGTAAATTTTCCATATCGTTGACCATATCAGAACATTTCTAAACTTTAATTTCCTTGCACATTTAACATTGACTGCCACTGAACGCCAAAAGGCTTTTGTGTTACTCGAGTCAGGTGTCACTGACGTCTTTTGGCGTTCATAACCTGTGGAATTATATAGGGTTCTTTTCGTATTGGCACCATACGAAAGTGACTGAATATATAGCGGCAGCGAATTTGTTAAAAGGTTCTTAATTCACTTTTGTTATGTTTCTGATTTTCTCTAAGTATTCTTCTTTCCTGTAGAAGATGTTTTCTGTTGTAGCTTATTTTGAGTTCTTGTTTTCAGCACGAGAACAGCATTAATTTCTTTTCAGCTTCTTTTAATAATATTTTGGTGTAGCCAAACTAGTGTTAATGTTTTCTTCAAAAATTATTTTATCTTCTGGGAAAATCCATCTTCCGCTCTTCTTTTTTGCTAATCATGTTTTTCCTACTTTTTAAAACTGGTTTCTGCACAATAGGTTTAAATAAATGTCCCTATAGTATGTACATAGACGTTTGCGTTTTGCTTCAATTCAAGTCTCTTACCATCCTCTGACACGTGTTTCTAGGTCTACACGTCATCAGAGAGGCTCTTAAGAAGACTGAACTGAATCAAAACGCAACGACTGGTTGGTAATTATATTAAAATATACCAAAGCATGCCTCTAGCGGCCTCTCTTGATAACGAGTAAGGTAAACTGCAAACCAAATCGTAATCACGTTCTTAAGGGCGATGCTCGGAATATTTATTTTCCACTAATGCATTAAGAGTTTCTTCTTCTTAAAGTGCCTATCCGTTCCGGATGTTGGCGATCATCATGGCTATCTTGACTTTGTTTACCGCAGCGCGGAACAGTTCAGTGGTAGTGGTGTTAATACCACTTTCGTAAATTTTGAAACCAGGAAATGCGTCTTCTTCCCGGTCCTCTTTTACCATTTACCTTCCCTTAGAGAATCAGTTGGAGAAGGCCGTAACGTTCTTGATTTCTCATTACATGTCCTAGATATTCTAATTTTTTTGTTTTGATGGTTATGAGAATTTCACATTCTTTCCCCATTCTATGCAGGACTTCCACATTAGTAATTCGGTCAACCCAGGATATACGTAAGATGCGCCTATAACACCACATTTCTAAAGCTTCGAGCCGATTCATAGATGCAACAGTTAGTGTCCACGCTTCCATTCCGTAAAGCAGAACTGTGAATATGTAGCTTTTCAACAGACGGTATTTTGTTTTTAATGATATGTCTCGACTGTTGAAAATGGGTCTCATTCTAACGTATGCTGCTTTCGCTTTTATTATTCACTGTTTAATTTCTGTCGAGTGGTCCCATTGGCTATTTAAATTCGTACCCAGATATGTATATTGCTCAAGTCTTTCGATATTCTGTTGGTTGACTGTAAGTTGAGCGTTTAATATTGGTTTTTTACAAATTGTCATAAATTTGGTCTTCTTTATGTTAAGAGCTAGTCCATATCTGTTGCTGACTTTTGTTATACGATTTGTTAATATCTGTAAATCATTCAGATTATCGGCGAAAACTATGGTGTCATCTGCATATCTAATGTTATTCAACCATTCACCATTTATTAATACTCCCTTCGCACAACCGTCTAAAGCTTTCTTAAATATCCATTCAGAGTAAATATTGAATAGTAGTGGAGATAAAATACAGCCCTGTCGTACTCCTCGTTCTATTGCAATTTTATCAGTTAACTGGTCTTCTATTTTGATTTTTGCCGTTTGATTGTAATAAATGTTTCTGATAATTCTTAGATCTTTGTTGTCAATTCCAATTTCTTGCATTAGAGTTAATAATTTGTCATGTTTTACTCTGTCAAATGCTTTCTGGTAATCTATAAAGCATACGTATATATCACAATTTACATCCCTGCATCTCTGAAATATCACTTGCACAGCAAAAAGGGCCTCCCATGTTCCCAGAGCATCACGAAATCCGAATTGTGTTCTTGTTAGTTGTTCCTCGCACTTTGTATATATTCGTTTGTGAATGACCTTTAGAAATGTTTTAAGTAAATGGCTCATAAGGCTTATAATTCTATAGTCTTCGCACTTTCTCGCATTGGGTTTTTTTGGAAGATTTATAAAAGGTGATTCTAGCCATTTTTGGGGAATTATGCCTGTGTATATTTTGTTAAATATATTTGTCAGCCATTTTATGCCGTCGTAGTCCATAAGTTTTAAGAATTCGGAATGAAAATGATCAGGGCCTACTGCTTTACCATCTTTGGTACTTTTGATGGCATACGTTACTTCTTCAACAGTAAGTAGAGGTCCATTTTCGCAATTGGTGTTTGTTGTGATGCCAGTGTTACTTCGTATATCTTGAAAAGTTTTTTCCACGTATTTAATCCAAACATCCCTTTTCTGTTCTATTTCCAATACTATATGTTTCCCTGATTATCTGTCAGAAATCCAGTGTTCTTGTGTTTATATAAGCCTGCAACTTACCTATCTATAGAGTTTACCTATCTAAATCACCATCAGTCACCATAAATCACATTCAGTTTAGTCTTCCTACTGTGTGATAACGGGTAGACCTAGAAAAACGTGTCAAAGGATGATAAGACACTCAAATTGAATTGAAACGCAACTAGCTATGTTTATTTTGTTTCCCGTCGACGCAGAGTACAAAATGATGTTGATTTAGATGGGTAAACTGCTGATGCATTAGTGGAAAAGAAATATTCCGAGAATCGCCTTTAGTATCGTGATTACGCTTGGGTTTGCAATTTATCTTAATCTCTATCAACGCTCACTTCATCGTCCCTATCTATATTAAACACAGGTATGTTTTAGATAAGAATCTCAACTGCATTGTTTTAGTTATTGTTCATTTAAAGTAATCTACTAATATTTTTCTTTTTTTTTTTTGTAGGAAGCTGCAACTTCAACCCAATCAGCGTCTTCCGACTCGAGCAACGAAGAGAAAATGATGATAACAATAAGTACATCAGAACCGGATGAGCTAATAATTGCAGAGCCTTTAGACAGCTGAGCACGGATCCAAGTGTACATATAACATGAGAGTGAATAATTGTTTAGTACATTATAAAAAACGTTATTATCAGTTTTTGTTATACTCTTTAATTAATGAATAATTTATTAAATTTGATTGTTTGTACCTATTGTACATTTGTACAGAATTTTAGAGGAATTATATATTTTTTATATAATTTTACTTGTATTTTTATTTAGAGAATAAGAAATGAAGACGTGCACTTGTAAGAAGAATTAAAAACGAGCTGATTTTGATAACCTAAATTTCTATCCCAGCATTCCTACCCATTTTTCCGGTATTGGAATAAATATTTTTAGGTCAAACTAGTAACAGGTCAACAGGTGTATGTTCTTAAAAAAACTGATATAGTGTATGTATTAGTAATTAAACGGTCAGGGGGAAGAACGATGAATGTCTATCTGGAAGCATTTTCGCTAAAATGAGAAACAAAGTTACATATTCATTGTTTTTACCCCTTGCGTCCATTCTTGTGACGTGATTTTAAGACGATTATCATCTTTATTTCTCCTTATCCATTCACAGGTTGATAGTACTCTTTCTAAGCTAACAGATTGCACAAAAATCTCAAAATGACCAAAAATTGACATTCATCGTTTTTTTCCTCTGACGCTTCAATTATTTATTAAATTCAGCTAAGTACCTGCGGCATAGCACATACCATCATCAGAGCTTCGTCTAATAGGTCATAAACGCCGCATAGAAGAGTAATTGTTGACATCTTCTTCTTTAAGTACCGTGCCCACATTTTAGGCGTGGGTAGCTTCCATGACAATTTGCTGATATCGTTCTCGATCTTGTGCGGCATGTAATAGGAGATCTGCTGATAAACCAGTCCATTGACGAAGATTTCGGAGCCATGAATATTTTTTCCTACCAATTCCTCTTTTTCCTACCAATTCCTCTTTTTCCGTCGATCTTTCCGTTGAGTATTAACTGCAGTATCCTGTATCTGCTGAGTCTCATTGTATGCCCTCGATATACAAGTTTTCTCTTTTTTATCATCTTCATTAAGTCACCTTCGCCTTGTCCTACTCTGTTTAAGAATTCTCTGTTTGAAATGCGTTGAACCAAAGATATTCTGAGCATTCTACGATATGATCACATCTAGAAGGCTTCTAATGTGTTCATCATGTTAACCTTCATGATCCAGGTTTCACAACCATATAGTAATACAGGATACACATACCATTTTAGGAATTTGACTCTTAGTTGTAAATTCAGCTGAGAATTGCTCAGAATAGATCTATTCAATACCTCTTGCAATTTCTATACGAGTTTACATTTCTTCATCCGGATTTAGTGTCTCGTTTATCCAACATCCTAGGTATTTAAAATGGTTAACTTTTGCTATCGGTTCATTACTGACAATTGCATAGGACCGACGTCTTGTTTACTAACCACAAGTAATTTAGTCTTTGTTTTATTTATGCTAAGTCCGTTATTAGAGCATTCTCTAGTGACTCGGTTTATAAGGAATTGAAAATCTTCGATACTTTCAGCCATGATCGCGGTGTCATCTGCATATCTGATGTTGGTAATAGTTTCTCCCCCGATTCGAACTCCACATTGCCCTTCCAAGGCTTCGTTAAAAACTATTTCTGAGTAAACGTTAAACAAAGTTGGGGATAACACACAACCCTGTCTGACACCTCTTTGAATGCAAATTTTGTCTGTTTCTTTGCCGTCTACCAGAATTAAAGCTTCTTGATTCCAATTATAGATGTTGTAAAAGCCTCAGATCTTTATCATCTATTCCAATCATTTCTAGATATTCAAACAGCCTATTATGTTGAACCCTATTAAACGCCTTCTCAAAATCTATAAAGCAGACCTAAATTGGTTTCTGTACTTCCCATGATCGTTGAAGTAATGTTAGCATTCAGAACAAAGCCTGCCTCGTTCCCAATCTTTCTCTAAAACCGAATTGTTTGTTTCCCAATGTCTCTTCATATTTCTGCTTGATTCTATTAGGAATTATCTTAAGAAGTAGCTTGAGAGAGCGACTCATGAGACTAATTAGTTTAAAGTCTTTACATGATGATGTATTGGGTTTTTTGGAAGTGGGATAAATGTAAACTCCAACGATATTTGTGGCATTATTCCAGTTTCGTATATGTGGTTGTAAATTTTTGTTAGTCATGAGACATTGTCGTCATCTAGAAGTTTGAGCCAGTCTGATGGTATTTGCTCAGGGCATGGTGATTTCCCATTTTTGCTTTGTTTGATGACTTTCTGTACTTCCGCTTTTAAAATACTAGGACCAGTATTCGTATACTTTGCGGTGTTAAGTGGTGGCCTTGTATCCAGGAAGAGCTTTTTTATGTAGTTAGTCCATTCTTCCTTTTTTTTTTCGTTTAAGTTGAGAATTATTTTACCTTTGGAGTTTTTCATAAAGTGACGAGTTCTTTTTCTCTGAGTGTAGGTAATGTCTATTTTTTTTTGTGTATATTAAACTCGTCATGTTTTCTTTGTAGTTCTTCCATCTCGCAGCATATTTGTTCCATCCAGGCCTCTTTTGCTCGCTTAACCTCGTATCTTATTTGTTTATATATTTCTCTATATCGAGTCTCGTCTTTACTTTTCCAATTTCTTCTTTGTATTGCTAGAGACATCGCACGAGCCGGTTGTGTTATTATATTCGTTCCTCATTGTAAAAGCTAATTATTTTAAAATGTATGTGAATGTGTTTTATTCAAATTATATTATTATTATCGTTTATTAAACTAGTAAAATGCAAAAAGAAGATTGTCTGCATTAGACGGGTGGACCGGTGTAGGCTTTCTTATCATTTTGCTATTATCGATTAACGTAATATCGGTTTTTTGTGCTTCATTGTCGGTCGGTGTTATCGGCAGTCAGTGAAAAGAGACAAAAAATAATAATAATAAACTTCAACCTGTTAGTTCGGGAAATAAATACAAAATTTTTTACTAAAGTGAATGATACAGCAGTCAAAGATTCAAGGAACTAGCGATGGTGTACCTCCAGTTACAACTAACTCTGAATACAATTACTAACCACAATGCCCTACAGCTCTACCAAGTATGCGGGCAAGTACATAATTCTAACGTACTCTAAGAGTATGTCATAAAAAATATTTTTCGGGATTCTTCTATATTTTGAATTATATAATTGATAAGGTATTACCAAAGTAGAAAGTAAAATAGTTAAATGCTAATTTATGAGTCATAATTCATCACCATTTTGATATTTAGTTGTAATAGTTATTTCATCAGTGGTAAAAAAGATTTTGAAAAGTCCTAATAAAAAATTTTTATTTTTGACTTATACTCTTAATACATAGCACGAAAGAATATATGCTTTCTAATGTAAACAATATGACATTACATCCCACTCATATTCGACCTATGATGTATCAACAGTAATACAACCACATGATGAACTCTGCACTCACAACATGATTCAAACAGTAATGCACAAAATCAATGGAAATCGGGGGAACTAAACTCCGAATACTATAGTGACTCGGACACAAAGGGCGGTGTCCGAGTCACTGTAGTATTCGGTGAACGAAATTCCAGCGAAAACCAGATGCGACACTCAGTGCGTATCTTTTCGCAATGTATTTTATATGGGATGTAAGATATTGCTTTGGTGTGCGAGTCCGCTTAATCACATCAGATGTGAAATTTTAATATTTGAAAGGGGTTTCACCCTAGATAAGAGTCTTAGCCCGGTATATAATAATTTTTCAATTCTTTTAATATGCTGTATGTCGACAATTACTCTTCTATGAGGCATTTATGACCTATAAGATGAAGCTCTGATGATGGCATGTGCCATGCCGAAAGTACTTAGCTGAATATAATAAATAATTTTACACACTATCAGTTTTTTGAGAACATACACCTGTTACCAGTTTGACCTACTTTTTAGAAGTGGATACTAGTGATACAGTCTTTTTCAATTCAATAAATATTTTTGTTTGGATTTGAAATTGAAAACCAGTCCCTCAAAAACCAATTTATATTAAATAAGATAACATAAAAAACAGTTACAAAAATTAACAAAATATAAATTCTAATTTCTCATTAAATGCACTTCTGCCATATGCTTTTTGAACCCTTCTCGATAGTCAAAAGACTCCGGACACAGATGACAGCAGTACATGTTCGTCAGATCTGAGTGCACCAGCCTCACATGGTACTTCAACGCCGATTGATTCGAGTAAATCTTAAAATAAAAAAAAAAAATAATAAAAATTAATATTAAATAAAAAATAATAAAAATCAAGAAGGATATACAAAATGTATAATATTTTCAAAAAAACATATCGACGATAAACCAAATCTCACGCTTGAGAATCAAAATCTTTCCTATACAAACGAAATAAAATTCCTAGGAATGATATTTGATCAACAGTTAAATTGGAAAAGTCATATTCAGCAGTTAGCTCTTTCATGTCGAAATGGCCTTAACTTGTTAAAAAACTGCTCAAGAACTTGGGATGCTGAAGGTAAACACTGCTCATGCTATATAGATCCTTAATTCGCTCCAAGATTGATTACGGATGTGTCGCATATGCATCTGCCAGCAAAACAACGTTAAAACCTTTGGATACGTTACATAACACCTCCCTAAGGATTATACTTGGAACATACAGAACAACTCCGATAAATAGCATACAAGCTGAAATAGGCGAACCCACTCTAATGTTTCGTAGACAGCTGTTAACCTTTAATTACGCTTCTAACATAAATGTATGTAAAAGAATTCCAATAAATAACATTTTAGATCTATCCATGACTAATGAATCTTCAAAGTTCAATCTCCCTTATTCTCGCAGAATCCACCATGCAATGAAGCTACTGAAGTGGCAGAAATTTCCACCCTTATATCAATACAAAGAAATATCTTCATTTCCACCTTGGGCTGTAAAAATTCCAACAGTCAATTGCAGCCTATCACAATTCCAAAAAAATAGCACTAACCCTAATCTCATCATACAACACTTCAAAGATTTAATTAACTCTCATTCCTATTACACAGTATACTATACAGACACGTCTAAAAGTGAAAATGGAGTCAGAGTGGCAATTATTAACAACACAGAGATTCACAAACATAAAATTCCAGATACTGCAACTGTATTAACTGGAGAACTTTATGCGATCTACCAAGCAATCAGCGGTGTGATGGATGACCGAAGTTATCGTTAACGTAAAGTTATCCTGTAGTTATGTTCAGTGCCGGTTTATCCTAACTTCGGGCCCTGGGCGCTGGCGGTTTAGGGGCCCCCTTCATTGCTATTCCTTGTCAGTTTTTTAACAAGAAAGCACATGCATTAACTATAAAGGTTTATTGTAAAATCCATACAGTAATTTTTTTAAACAAGCAAGAAGAATAGCAAACGTAAAAAATAATCCAAAAAAATAAATAAAAAATAGAAAGTTCCACAAAACAACACATGACAAGCAAAAAAACATATTCTAAAAAATACATAAAGTCAAAAATTAGATCATTTTTTTTTCTTGACTTGGTATTCGCAAACTTCCATATAATATTATCAGAATTCAGTTTTTCCAGTTCTTCATTCTCTATATACTATATTATACTATAGTGATAATGCGTCTAGGTTTTTTTGACCCATATTTGACCTTAAATATGTTTTTATTCTTTTTAAAGCCGAAAAAGACCGCTCACCTGACGCGTCAAATAAGAAAAAGTTGCCTTTACATCCTGGATGACATAAAATTTTTCATAAAATATGTTTATTCAAATTTTGGCATAACGTTACAAAATGGGTAATTTCATTATGCAAGTTCTCTTTGGTTTCATAAACATCGTTTTTATGTTTCTCGCATAAAGTATTAATTGGCGTCTTAACTTCTTTATCTAGAGTAAAAAAACATTTAAAAGCTGATGTGTCACACCCTTGTAGCATTCAATTCGCGATTCTGAAAACAGCGACTAATTTTCTAGACTCTAAATTTTCTGCGACAGCGATTTCTTTGTCACCGCGACTACAAATCGCAAGTGGAGTGCTAGCCTTAGAGGCCACTGTATAATGCCAAATTGCAATTTTTGTAACCACTTTACTTTTGAATGTTTGAAAGGGTGTGTACTATTGTTTGCGTATATGTCATTTTCGAGAATAATCTATTCTTTATCTATAAATTAGATGTATGTACATCTATTTTTGTCTTTCGTTTAACTATTTTAAAAGAACTTATTTTGTTCCTATTTTAAAAGAGAACTTATTTTAAAGCCGAAAAGTGAGATATACCTATTATTATTTGGGCCCCACAATTCAAAATGAAATTATTAGAAACTAAAAAAACTCCGTTTATGCGATTATTTTGAATACAATTCGAGACATAGCTAAATCTGATAACTTTCTGTAGTTTTTGGAAAAGGGCCCGCCACAAACACTGACACGGGGCCCTTGTAGAGCTAGGCTACGCCACTGTGTATAGGCGTGAAGAAATGTAATAATAGAACATAGGCTTTTTATTGGCGTATCTGCGTATGAGGTTTTTTTCGGAGAATATGTAGATTATTTAGCGTCTTCATTTTTTTTTTATAATTAAAAGGAACGGGCCCCTTCGGGCCCCGGGCCCCTGGGCGCCAGCCCCAAGCGCCCAGTGGATAAACCGGCACTGGTTATGTTATAATCCTCGAATTGGTGTGATGTATCATACTTAACTTAAGGGGCTATCCTAGTGTAAAAGTACGAAATTCATATATTTTTTGGAAATTTCTAAAATAAAAAGTACTGTACCAATTGTTTTGAAAATTTGCATGAGCATTTACATATTATAAAAAGAAGTACATGTAAAACAATTTTCGTAAAAAAATATTGAAAATTAAACGATTTATGCGCCATCTACTGTCACAGTGAAAATAAAAACATAGCTCCACAGCTGCAGTGATTGGGACTAATAGAGATCCTGAAACATAAAATTTCAAAGTTTTTATTGAAATATAAGTTATTTTCTATACCATCAACTAGGGATTTTTTAATCGGATAAAAAATGTCAATTTGGCGGTTTTTGAAACTGAAAATGTTTTAGCTAATTCAAAAAAAAAAACTTCCAACACTTCGTCATTTTTCCAAATTTTAATATCTTTCTAAAATCCTAGTTGATGGTATAGGAAATAACTTATATTTCAATAATCACTTTGAAATTTTATGTTTCAGGACCTCTATTAGTCTCAATCACTGCAGCAGTGGGGCCATGTTTTTATTTTCACGGTGCCAGTAGGTAGCGCATAAATTGTTTAATTTTTAATATTATCTTATGAAAATTGTATTGCGTATACTTCTTTTTATAGTAAATGCTCATGCAAATTTTCAAAATAATTGGGATCGTACTTTTTATTTTAGAAATTCCCAAAAAAAGTATATGAATTTCGTACTTTTACACTAGGATAGCCCCTTAACTACTTGCGTTATTTCTTGACAGTTCTTGACTTATCTGGTATATCAACTGTCACTTTATAACTCGACGTTAAACCTAAAGTTATGAGATAACTCTGTAGTTATGTTAAGGATTGTAAGGTTAGGTTTATGTTTTGATTTGTTTTTAGATAGAAATCAAGTGAATTTAGAAGCTAATAATTTAATAAATAAGAATAGAAGGGTAATACAATTTTAAAAATGATACAAAAATCAAATCGAGTGATATAAGTTGAAATTTTATTTTAAGTATCTACTGAGCTTTCTATGCAGAGTTGCCAGATGATATTTTATAAATCCCCCACTTAGAAACTGAAATTCCCTCATCAAGCTCAAATACCCCACATTTAAATTTTTGCCGCATTTTAATAAATTAGTAGTCAAATGAAGAGAACAGTACATACACCAAAATTATACTACTTATCAACGAGGGCCCTGGAAATAATTAATAGTTACTATGGTCTTCATTTTATGGGAGTATAATCACGGTATAATATACGCAGTTCTATGTACATTCGCAAATTTAATTTACCATGACCCCTTAAAATCCCCTATAATTTTCCGCCCCCAAAAAATCCCACTAAAATAATTGCTGGTTACAAAAACTTCCACGCTTTCAAATTACCCCAAAATTGTGGGAAAATACACCAATCTGGCAACCCTGTTTCTATCTACTGTTTGAAACACCACCGAACCCGAACAGCTGTTTGCTGTTCGGCACTGTTCGGTCATCGACGGTGACCGACGATGGGTATTTACTTTTACAGTCATCTACCCATCCTGTAGTACGTTCCGAACTATCTCTCGCGCTCACTCCAACTTGTACTATTTCTACATAAGGGTCTCTTTGTTACTTCAACCTTTTTTCCTCAAACCTTATTTCTAAAATAACGTTGATCAAATAACTATCTCATAACTCTGACCGATACATCACACCGAATTTTACCTAAATAGTTATGGGCATCGTTATTCCTGAGAGTTATCTTAACTTTAACTCAAACGTTAAAGTTAACTTCGCTCATCCATCACACGACTGAATACCGCAACCAAATGCAAACAAGATGAAAAAAAAAATACAAAAAATAGTAAATCCATTATAAAAGGTATATATTTAAAATCCCTAAAAAGGGCTACATCAAAATCACATAACTAGTTTTCGACTGGTTTACCAGTCATCATCAGTGCTTACCTAAAATGAATATAACCTGATAAAATAATGCAAAGATTGAAATTTTGACTATGGTTAAAAAAGCTGTCGGTTTAGTCACGTGAAGTTTACATGCTAACCACCAAGATATAGTTTAACAAAAATATGTGGGTCAAAGCCCTTTATAAGTGGTCCGTTAAGGAAACATCAGTTAAAGATGCCAATTAAAGCATAGATGTTAAAACTATTTTAAAATTATGCCCCAGGTAACATCTGAGCTGTGGTGTGTCTAGATTACATGGTGAAAGGCTGGTAGCAAATGACAATGAAATAGGTGGAGACCTCAGAACGATGACAAGACAGAAATGACAGTTCCACAGGAAGTTGAAAAATTAGCCTGTCATATTGAAAGACTATGGTTTACAATTTGTTAAAATTAGAAATGATGTAACAACATACTCCATTGTGAGAATTATCATTTGAAATTCAGTAAACTAAATGTTGTTAAAATTTTTTAATCTTGTTGAAAATAAACAGTGTCAGTAGTTCAGTTCCCTGAGCTCTCAAAACTCTTAGCTGCAGATAAGTGTGTTAAGTTATTAAGTTACGGAGCCTTCAAAAAAATATAGCCCAAGCAGATAAGCTGTCATTCCAGCTGTAATGATACGCCACGAATACGCACCAACACTAGAACCGTACGAGTTCCACAGTCCGCGCAGAACGAGACCCCACTCATTTCCACTTCTCCGAAACAGCACAGGCAGAGGGATACTTAAGGAGGCCAGCGAACCGAGATTCTCCAGTCCGACAGCTCTGGGTTCCACTACTTCCTGGTTGTCAACTGGTTGTCACCTAAACTCTGCCATGTAAGGTTCTACCTACAATTTCCCAACCAATATGGTTGATGTCATGTGATGTCAGGGGTTGATATGGAAATATTTTCAACATTCTTTAAAATCGGATAACATAATGTAACCCCAACTGTTTAAAATCAATTTAAGGGTTTTTACCCGTACACTTTGGTGGCTTAAAGCATGTAAACCTGTGATAACACTGATTTTTTTTATGTAATTATGTTTATTTACAATCTACATCATTAAAAGGGTATTAAGTAAATTTGTTCCATGTTTTTGGGCATGAAGAAGAGACTTCCAATGATGTCTCATCTTATTCTATTTATGTTTAAGTTTTAAAACAGGTCCTGAGGCCAGGTTCGATCTAGTCTCCTTGTGGCAGGGCCATTATGGAATAATTCCCTTACTAACTCATTGTCATGGTGAATGGTACGCTCGTTTTGTGATTCAGATGCTCGATGGATTTCTTCTCTGATGAAAGGTATATTTAAGTCTTCGTGAAGTGTTTGATTAGTTACATACCATGGTGCATCCACTATTGATCTTAGAACTTTAGACGGAAATCTTTGGATGATATTGAGTGATGTTGACTTTGCACAGCTCCAGAGGTGTAGTCCGTAGTACCAAATAGGTTTGAGTATTGCTTTGTACAGAAGAATTTTGTTTTGGATGTTGAGTTTTGATCTGCGTCCAAGGAGCCAATACGTTTGCCGAAATTTCAAGTCTAGTTGTCTTCTTTTGGTCTGTATATGTTTTTTCCAAGTAAGACGTTGTTCAAGATGGAGGCCAAGGTATTTAGCGTCTGTTACTGTTGGTATTCGTACATTTTCCATTCTTACAGGTGGGCATGTGTTGTAACGGTTTGTAAACGTTATTTGAGATGATTTTGTTTTATTTACTTTTGTTCGCCATTTTGTGTACCACTCACTGAGTATGTCCAGATGGTGTTGCAGGTCTTGTGAGGCTTGTATGTGATCTTCATTTATAGCGAGTATTGCTACGTCATCAGCAAAGGAAGCGATCGTAGTATTACGAGACTCTGGTATATCGGCTGTGTAGAGTGAGAAAAGCAGCGGCCCGAGAACACTACCTTGCGGAACTCCGGAGTTAATAGGACAGAGGCTGGATTGTTGGTCTTGGAATTTTACTGAGAAATATCTATTTGATAAGTAGGATTTGATTAGGAGGAAATAGTTACTAGATAGTGCGAATTTTACTTTGTAAAGCAGACCTCTGTGCCAAACTTTGTCAAACGCTTGTGAGATATCTAGGAATATAGCGTTGCAGTATTTCTTTTCTTCGAGAGTTTTTGATATTTCATTTACTATTCGATGGATTTGTTGTGTAGTAGAGTGGTTTTCCCGAAAACCAAACTGATGTTCTGGTAGTAATGTTAGGAATTCATGATCTGCGTATATTCTTTGTAGCAGCAATCTTTCAAAAACTTTGCTAACGATTGGAAGTAGGCTGATGGGTCGATAAGATGTTACTTCATTGGGCGCTTTGCCTGGCTTAAGGATCATTATGATTTCTGCATATTTCCATATTTTTGGAAAGTATGATAAACTTAGCATGCGATTAAATATTACTGTTAGCATAATAATGGCCTTACGAGGAAGTTGTTTTAGTACTTGTGCCGAGATTAAGTCATAACTTGGAGCCTTTCGTGAGTTGAGTTTGGTTACTTCTTTCTTGACTTCTATAGGAGTAAAACTTTTGACTGGAAGGGACATTTGACATGCTGCGCTAATTAGTTCTTCCACTTCTTTATCAGGGTCTGGTGGCTTGGTTTGAAATACACTCGTAAGATGATCAGCAAAGACGTCCGCTTTTTCTTTGTTGGAACGAGCCCATTCACCATTTGGTTTATGGAGGGGAGGAATAGTTGTGTATGGTTTTTTGAGTTTCTTAGTCGCCTTCCATAGCGTCTGATCATTTGCTGTAAGGTTTGTAATGTAATGTTCGAAGGTTTCGTTGTTTGCAGCTTTGATGGCTACTCCAAGTTGTCTACGTAGTCTATTGTATATATGTTGATCTATGTTGTTTCTAGATCTTTGCCAGTTTCTTCTCGCACGACGTTTTTCAGCAATGAGTTGCCGAATGTGTAGGGGAACATTTGTTGTATGTGTCGGTCTGCGTTCAGTTCGTGGTGTAGATTGCCATGCCGCTTCTTGCACAAGGGTGGTGAAATATTGAGCTGCTGTATCTACCTCGTGTGGAGATTTGATTCGCAAATTAAGATTAATGTTTTCTTCTAGGTAGTATTGAAAATCTGCCCAGTTGGTGTTTTTTGACGCTAGTCGAGGAGGGGGTGTGTTGTTTATAACTGTGGTACTCTTGTTCATGATAACTGGTGTATGATCAGATGAGAGGTCATAGCTGTATTCTATTAGACAGTTGTTTCTGGATTCTCCTTTGCTTATGTAAAAGTCTAGCACATCTAATAACATATGATGATGGAATATTGATTCCGAAAACGTTTTGTTGTGCTACAGCCCTTTTTAGGGATTTTGAATATGAAGAAGCAACGAACGTCGAAAAAAAGAAGCGAAAACCAAGATACATACCTTCCCACAATGCGGACAATTCCCGCACTGCGAACTATGATGCGGCTGGATCTCCACGTTGGCGTTTCTTTGATTCATCTCCTTAATCATTACGTCGAAATTTTCCGGATGGTCTTCAGTCCTGATGCGTTGTTGGAGAAACTCAGACGGATATTCGAATGTGGAAGGACTCGTTGATGATTCCGAAGACGATTTGTAGGTACGCTTTTCTTGTTCTGCTTCCGGCGGCTTTCGAAGAATGTAGATTGTTTTCGGTGGTAAATCAGGTAACGCAGACTTTTCGCTGTGGAACATGTGGGACGAAGGTGATTTTCCTATATAATAAAACTTTTATTAATAAGTTGCAAAATTTAATTTACTATTTTTACTGAGAATATGCCACAACTAATAAGCGAAAACAAAAGAAACACATTAGATAATAGAAACGTAATACTAAACGACACCACAATAGAAGCGGTTAATGATTATATCGCCGCCGCCTACGAAAAGTATAACTCCGAAAAATGCCGTTAAGAATAGAACTTTCAATGAATGCCGCGAAAAATATTATTTTTGATTATATGATTGTGAAAATTATAATCCCTAATAAAGTGTTAACGAAAACATTTATTTTTTGAGGAGTATCAGCAAAAAACATCATTTCTGTTTGTGGGTCACGAAAATTATAATTACTAAAAAGTTCTCAGAAATAACTGTTTTCGTCGGCAGAAACAGAAACAGAAATAATTATTTTCTCGGCATCTATTATGAACTAAATCTTTTCGTTATAAATATTTTGGGAGTTATAATCTTCGCGGATACGCATATAAAAAAGAATTGTATCGCCAGCACTTATTAAAGAGTTATTATTTTCACTGGAAATTTATTAGGAATCACATTAATCATAGGTACCAACAATATATATTTGGGACAGATAATAAAAATAAATAAGGAAAACCAAACAGCGGAGGTAAAACGAATGGTCAGATTAGCGTGGACAGGATTTGGGAAATTAAAATGGGTCCTAAAGAATAAAAAAATACAACAATACTTAAAAACAAGAGTGTTTGACCAGTGCATACTCCCAATTTTCACATACGCATGCCAAACATGGAACTTGGCCAAAGCAAACATGGATAAAATAATGAAGACACAACGAGCCATAGAGAGAGAAATGTTAGGAGTAAAATTAATAGACAAAAAGCAAAACAACTGGGTAAGAACTAAAACAATAGTCAAAGACGCAGGACAACATATAGCCAGGCTAAAATGGAGCTTCGCAGGTCATAACGCTAGACAAACGGGCAATAGGTGGAATACCACGATACAACAATGGGTACCATGGACAGGAAAGAGAACAAGAGGACGGCCCCAGATGAGATGGGGAGACGACATTAAAAAGATAGGAGGAACGCACTGGAAACAGAAAGCACTAAACAGAAGCGAATGGAGGAAACTGGGGGAAGCCTATGTTCAAAATTGGACGAATTAAAGGGCAAAATAAGAAGAAGATGCCACAATTTTATTTTAAAATAAATTTATTTATTTTTGATATATTTTTTATTGCATTTTAGCGCGTTTATCAGTGGCCCAAACATGTGAAAATCACAAGACAATAAATCGGGACTACATATACGGTGGATGCTCTAATATCCCCCATCTCTTTAGTTATAGATTTTCTTTTTGGTAACATGAGGCCGATCGTTGTCGTGCAGAAGAATGACACCATGTGGGATCTTATGTAGATGTTTTCATCTTATTTCTTGATGGCAAGATAATATACGATAATAATGACACCTACATTCGACGCCAGCAATTATTGACGAAAGAAAGTCGTTACCGTTTTGCCTGTATTCATGGGCTTCCAAACACTACTTGCATTCGCGTATGCTCTTGCAATAGTTGCAAACCTTCAGCACAATAAAATTAAATGATCGCACACTGATTAGATTTGGACGGATTATTAACAACAAACTGTTACGGTTTTTTTTAAACCTTCACAATTCATTTATATACGTTATACTGAAAGATATTTAAATACTGTAAACCCCCCTGGTTACGCCTATGGTAGTTCCTTTAAAACAGTTGGTTCGTTCGCAAAAAGGTTCTCTTCTGCTGATTTGTTTAAGAATGGTTTGAGATTCTAGAAATAGGCTGTCTTTCTCTCGTTCACAGGTTGTGCATAGGTTCTTGTCACGTAACTAAATCAACCGTGGTTCCGTGTTCAGATGTTCGTTAAGGAACCTTCACAATTCATTTATATATTATGTTAAATTAAAAGATATTTAAACACTTTAAAACTCCCTGGTTACGCCTATGGTAGTTCCTATAAAACAGTTGGTTCGTTCGCAAAAGGTTCTATTCTGTTGATTTGTTTAGAAATGGTTTGAGATTCTAGAAATATGCTGTCTTTCTGTCGTTCACACGTTGTGCATAGATTCTTGTCATGTAACTGAATCAATCAGTGGTTCCGTGCTTGAATGGTTCGTCTGAGTTGGAACTCAGACCGAATGACATTAAGCAATGACGGATGACATCCATTTTGATTCTTGTCTTGACGACAGTGCTAGGATTGCAAAATTTAAGTTGTGTTTTGCTGATCCAGATTCATCCGCCATAAAATAGGTTGGTTTTACGAAAAACCATCGTCTAAGACGGATTTGAACCTATAAATTTTGTGTGCGGATGAATAATTTTGGTTTAGTTACTGTGACATAACCTCAGCTTGAGACACGTGAGTATCTTAAAAAATTATACTATAATCAATAGTTTTGGTCGTTGTTGTACGCCTGTGTCTTTCCTAATAATAGCTTTAAAGATATTTACCTGAGGTTTTATGTGACCAACAGATAGGGGTTGTTACAGGACCTTTCCTCAACCACAGATGTTGGACAAGCCTAGGAAAGACACAGGGCATTAGTCCAAGCATACCAGAACGACCAAAACTATTGATTATAGTATAAACTTCTAAAATACTCACGTGTCCCAAGCTAAGGTTATGTCACAGTCACTAATTAAAACTTTTCATCAGCTTACAAAATATTACTAGCTTTAAATTCGTCACTGGCACAAGCCTTTCAAATAACGGTGAGTTTTCATAAACTCAGCTGAATTATTGCTGATGAATCGGATTTGCACAGTTCTCCACTTTACAATGGCCGATGTCGTCAGCTCCCAATCAAAGAGACCGGATATCAACCACCTTTCCTTAATGTCATTCGAGTCCATCGCTCAAACGAACATGTGAGCACGGAACCACGGTTGATTTAGTTACGTGACAAGAACCTATGCACAACCTGTGAACGAGAGAAAGACAGCCTATTTCTAGAATCTCAAACCATTCCTAAACCAACTGTTTTAAAGGAATTACCATAGGCGTAACCAGGGGGGTTTAAAGTATTTAAATATCTTTCAGTATAACACATATAAATGAATTGTGAAGGTTTAAAAAAACCGTAACAAAAGGCCATTTTTAAGTCATTTTATCTAAAATCGCAGTCAAATACATACAACTTATAGGAACTAATCAATGTAACGATTACAAACATAAATAACGGCAGAATGTCAGTTAAGTGATTACAATTGTTTCCAAGTCTAACCTGACTAAAGATGCGTTTCAATTGAACAAGCATATACATACAGGGTGTCCAGAAACTCTACCGACAAACGAAGACAGGAGATTCCTCAGATAATTTTAAGACAATTTAACCCAATTCACCTAGTCCGAAAATGCTTCCTAAGGGAGCTAGAGCTCTTTCAAGATGGCGCCATGTAATTAGTTTTTCGTAAATACCCCCAGAACGCTTCTATTTAGAAAAACGAAAATTTGTATACATATTTACTTTCCAGAAATGAATCGATTCCATCCATTGCGAATTGCTAGTACCGGTCACAGGCGTCCGTTTTGGGTAGGGAACGGTTATTTTATCGCATAACTTTTTTGTCTTCAACTTTTAAGCATTTTTTATACTGGATTATTAAATTGTGAGGTATTCTAGTACTAAAAGGTACTCTTACTTTAAGTCGGTAGGACACACCGTTTTCCAGAAAAATCGATTTGAAAGTTTTTAGTTTTGGGAATTTGAAAAAAAATTGAAAAAAAAACGATGTATTTTATCAACTTAAAGCAAGAGTAACTTTTAGTACTCGAATATCTCATAATTGAATAATGTAGTGTCAAAAAAACTTAAAAATTAAAGAAAATAAAGCTATGCTATAAAACTGTTGACCTACCCAAAACGGACGCCTACGACCTGTACTAGAAATTCGCCATTAATGAAATCGATTAATCTCTGGAATATAAATAAATGTACCAGTTTTCATCTTTCTAAATAGGTTTTTTAATCTTTTTTTTTTGAAATTCAAAGAACGAAAAAATTTTCAAATTGATTTTTCTAGAAAACGGTGTATCCTATCGACTTAAAGTAAGAGTACCTTTTAGTACTAGAATACCTCACAATTTAATAATTCACAGTTAAAAATGCTTAAAAATTAAAGACAAAAAAGTTAGGCGATAAAATAACCACTGCCCTACCCAAAACGGACGCCTATGACCGGTACTAGAAATTCGCAATAGATGGAATCGATTCATTTCTGGAAAGTAAATACGCATACCAATTTTCGTTTTTCTAAATAGAAGCGTTCTGGAGGTATTTAAGAAAAACTAATTCCATGACGCCATCTTCAAAGAGCTCTAGCTCCCTTAGGAAGCAGTTTGGGACTAGGTGAATTGGGTTAAATTGTCTTAAAATTATCTGAGCAATCTCCTATCTTCGTTTGTCAGTAGAGTTTCTGGACACCCTGTATAAATACAATTAATCTTACCTGCTTGCGCAGTTAAAGACTGCTCCAAAATACTGCTCGGTTTGTCACGCACTTCCAGCGCTGCTTCTAATATTGAACCCTGCTCATTTTTATCTTCGACTACAACCTCAACATTTTCACTAACATCATATTCATTGAGGCTGCCTTCTTCAGTCTTAACGTTACCAACTTCAACAACCTGAAAATGAGAACACAATGTTTCAAAATATACTCCATGTCAAACAATTCATTAAAAATTTTTTTTCCTGTCAATGCTTTTTCTTCTTCCTATTCATGGGCGGATTGATTCCTCTATGGAAAATTGTCACTCCGTCTTTTACGTGTTGTCTGATACTTCTGCCAATTGGTGATTTATATCTTGCTATTTTGACCACATCCTGCTTATGTAGTTATTTCTTTCTTTATTTCTATTTAGTGTCCATTCGTTTATACACTATATGTTACATTTTTGTTCTAATGTCTTCACTCTTCTTTCGATCTCTCAGTGTATTTCCTGTAATACTTCTCAGTACTCTCATCTCTGCCGTTTCCAGTAGTCTTTGTGTTGTGGCTGTATCGGGTCTTGTTTCTGGTGCATATGTCATTATTTATCTTACATTGGCTTTATAAATTCTTGACTTCAACTCAGTGATATTGGTTTCGCCATGTAGTGTTATTAAGGCATCCTGCCAGTCTATTTGAGTTTTGTATTTGATCTCACTTCTCTTACTTCTTTATCGAGGTCTTCGTAGCTGGATAGTGTGTTGGCTGGAATCTTCTGAACAACCCAGAGACAGGTGTAGTTTCAAGTAGGAGCCATTGTGTTCCCTGAAAGTAAATCTTTCAACATTGACTGGAAGCTTTTACAGCCTACTGGAACAGCAGTATTTGGATATAAAATCCCAGTCCATAGTACAGACAAAATGGTAAAATATGTTTGGGCTTTTCCCTCGAAAAAATACCAATTGATTTTTATACATACTTTTACAAACTTTTTTTAACAACTAGCAGAGTAGAAGAAATAAACCTACAGTCTATGTATCATAAGAAAAAAATTTACCTCAAATTGTGAAGGTGAAGATGAATTCCTGCTATTGAGAATTTGGGTTGGTTCCTCCAATCCAGAACTAGCTGCAATTACTTTTTTAGGTTTGGGAAGAGTCATTTTAGGCTTCTTCTGTGGAGATTCTTGACAATCAGATATGTTCTTGAGCTTTTTAGCAGGAAATGGATGTTTCTTTTGATGAGTCTCTTCATTATCTATAAGACCCAATACTTGCAGTACCACAGCTGTGTTTAAAAAAGAAGCAAATTGTTCCTCTGACACTGTAACCTCCCCATGGTACATAAAATTGATTATTGCCATCAGATCTGCATGAGCTACATCTTTAAGGATTACTATTGGATGAGGGCAGGGATTTTCCTATAATAATTTATAATATTTACAAAAGTATGCCTAATTGTATGTTTCTTAGTAACTAACTAATAAATACATGATTAATAATTATTGTTCTTAACCTTTTATCAAATACACACAAGGGATAAATACAAGAAACATTTTCTCAAAGATGCTATTCGATAAATTCAAAAGATGAAGTTAACAGATATTGGGAACAAATTAAGACAGTTTTTAGACACCTGATCTTTGAAAGCAGTAAAAATGTCAATTAAGCAAAACTCGGAAAGGTAATATTGTAGATAAAGATAAAGAAAAAGGTGTATAGTAGAAATTGAACTTTGCCAGAATGCGCAAAAAGTGGCCATATCAATGTTTGGTATAAATGTTTAAGAAATTTGATAAGCCCCTTTTAAAGATAAGAGCTTGTGGATATTTTAACATCCCATTAATCATGTAAATGAGTCATTAGTAGTCAACTTGCAGATTAGTACAGTTAAAATTTTAGATGATAAAATATTGAGAGATAGAGAGAGAGAGTGAGAGAGAGAGAGAAATTAAACTTTTTTTCTACTTTTAAGAACAAAAAAGCAATTTCACTAGCAGAACCGAATTCAAAATTATTCTGCACATAAATTTTGAAAAGCTATTTGGTTAAAATATTTCATATTTGTTGTTAAAAAAATATATTAATTTGCCTGGACTAAATTACGGTTCTGTTAATATCCAACAGGACTTGGTATTCACACAATGTTGCCAAACTGAATTTTTGAAGTTATACTTCTTTAGGCGCGATTTCATTGAGGGTGAAATTTTATTAATCTGCGCGCATGCGCACACGGGCAGTATGGAGTTCGTTACTAAATGTTTTAATTTATGTATTTATCAGTCCAGAAAAGGTGTGGAAAGAATATATTAGTGTTTTTAAATATATTTTTCTACAAACGTGTTAAAAATGCAATTTATAGCACTCCATAGGAGCGTTAAAAATGCTACTTTAAAGCACCAGTGCTTTAAAAATTTTAAGGCACTGCAGTCAAAAGTGAATTGTCAAATTGTGAAACGTCAAAATATTTATATTTCATTTATTAACATTAATAGATATTAATAATACAACTTGCGCAATTTGAAAAAGGTGGTTTAAAAGGTTTTTTAAAATTTAATTTAAACTGTATTGCATTTTTAACACGTTTGTAGAAAAAAACTATTAAAATTTGTTAGAACATACAAAAACTAAAGTAGATGTTATTCTGATTTACATATTGACAGTATAGGCAGTTTTGATGTAATGTCAAGAAAAATATAAAAATGGAATGTCAGTCAAGTTCAAGTAAAAGTTTTTGTAGGTATTGTCCTGTAATTGAGAATGATTAAATTATAATTGTTGACATATAAGACGTTTGTAGAAAAATATTGTATGATATAGGTACATGTAAAAAAGTACATTTTTAAGGCACTCATGTGAATTGCAGAATGAGCGAAGCGAATCTTTCACACGAAACTTTCACATACGTGCCTTAAAATTGTACTTTTAACATTTATATCATAAATAACTATTATAATTTTTGTGTATTTGGATTTGTCTACCTCGGGAATAAGATAATAAGTAATAGGTATTTGAAGTATTTTATAATTCACTTCATCTGTTTGTCACTATGTCTAAAAAATCTTGTAGCCTGGATAATCAAAAGGGTATAGCTCAGTGGTAGAGCGTTGGACTGGAGATCAAGAGGACTCCGGTTCGAATCAAGGTGTTTTCTAATCTTTTTTAATTTTTGGTATTGTTTTAATAAAAATGTTTGGAAAGTAGTAAGTAAAAATTTATTTAATCTTTAAATAAAATACAAATAAACTGTCCGAAAGTATATTTATTTCATTTAAATCATATTTAGAAGTATAACTTCTTACGTGCGTACAAAGTACACACACATTCTTTTTTTATATTCGGTTTAAATTTTCTAGCGTATTTCTGAAACAACTATACAATCAGTTATGTGTGTACAATTGGCGGGTGTATGGGGAAGGGGATATAAGTCGAAAAATGCGCAAAATGAGGTAAGTACACCATACATTCCAAAAATGGATATTACACCTAGAGGAAAAGAGATATGTCATTCTACACAAATTTACGGGCGATTTTATATGTGTAAAATGATATAAACAACAAAATGCATTACTTATGCATCATGTTTTACCTATGAAAACTATGATATCGCAACCTTAAAAATATTTTAGTAGATGGAGCGAAATAATATGTCACAATTAAAAATTAAACCTGATGGTCTGGCAAAAATAATATTCTTTGAACTTGTAAAAAGAAGGTGCTCTAGTTTCCAGTGAAAAACGTATTAATTCAAAAAGCGAACATATAAAACCTAAGTATGTGTCTTAACGTTTCTTTAGGGAAAAGTGTCTAAAATGAAATTTTTAGAGGAAAACTGTATTATTTCGATGCAATGTTTTTTAGTGGTTTTCTTTTAACAAATATTTTTCTTATGTTACTCTAGCCCAGTTGTAAGGGTAAAATATTGATACAAAAATGAAATGTATACTACCTAAAATAAAAAATATATTAGGAACTAATCAAAGCAAATATTTTGGTTCCACTCTCGTGTAAGATTTTAATATTCTGTATACGGTTTAGAACAGTATGTGCGATATGCTCATAGATATATTAAGGATAGACAAGACATACTGACCAAAATAGCGTAATGAGCGGGCTGTCGATCAGTGGTCTGTCTATCTCTATATTCAAAGCGATCCCACGCATGTAACAGACAAATATGGCCAGACCACTTAAAGTGAATATTGTCCATTGATACTGGCGTTACATCTCGATGGAAAGAGTGGCCTGTACCTTGCCTGGTCCACCCTTTATTATGTCTATGGAAATATGCTATCTTATTTACCTACATACTAAATATCTAGACCTTGATTTTTGAGCCTTCGCTTCGTATCTGTTTAGAGTACAGATAGCAAATGATCAATAATGATGTGAAGGGTCAAAAATCGGGGTCCTGATGCTGTCTTTGTATATAAAAGGCATACAATTTTACACATAGGTACATGTTATCCATTATTTAAAGGTCTATTTTTTCCGAAAATTATTTCAAATTTTATTTTATGGTTTTTTTTGGATTATGGGTCAGTGGTATGAAATAGGTACTCTATTTTTTAAATATAGTCTTAGGTGTTTCTACTAATGTATACACAGCAAAACTCTCTATAGTTAATAGAATGTTTTCTACTTGATAAGAAATTTAAACAAAACTTTCTATATACAATTTAACAGCATCAAAAAAGTGTGTAAAATGAAACTAGGTTACTTTAAATATTGTCCGGAAATAGGGGCTACACGCCGACAGGATAAACTTGTGAGCCTTGATATTAATCCCTTCGCAAGTCAGTGTAACATCTGCGAGATCCTCTGTGTTCTGGAGACTTTCAAAGGCACTCAAAATGTTGGATTCGAATTTGTTCCATTTTAAGCAGAAGTGTTTCGATGTCATGATAGGACGGAAAATAAAGTGATTTAAACATTAAATTAACAAAACAAATATATATGAAACCGAATAAAATAAAACTATTTAAATTAATAACTTAAAATAAACCACGTAGTAAAATAAAATAAAAACATATCGAATAAAAACAGAAACGTCAATGTCAATAAAAAAATGAAAGTTTGCCAAATGTTGTTGAGGTGATATCTGACAGAGGTCGCCTGCGCATGTAGAATGCACATAGAGTTAAATATTAGCATAATATATACCTCTATGAGAATGCACTGCAAAAGTTTGTGTAAAATACAAATTTGAATTTTGATATCAGATCAGAAAGATGATCTTTGACTTGATTATTTTGGTTAATCAGTTTTTATAATTATACAGAGCAATGATTATTAATAGTCGAAAATAAGTTCTTTTAATTATACGTTGTCATCCTTTTGTAGACGTAAGTTTTCGTGTGGTAACCTGAGGCCGTGAGGAATTTTAAAACATTTTTATCCCAGAAAAAATGGGGTGATTGACAAAAAAATGTCGCGAATATTTGCCCACAACTGAAGTCTACTCAAAAATACAACCAGTAAACAAAACTGCAATAGAAACTTACTGTAGTGAAGAACGAGTTTTAACATGAATAAAACATGTAGCAAATCGAAATTTACTTCAATGCCAAATAGAGAAAAGAATTATTTGAAAAAGTCGCGAGAAGAATATACTATATTATAGTAATTAGTAATAGTAATATCGTAATTTATATTTTATAAAGGAATTCAGAAACTTTCATTTTGACTGGATGGATACGAACCAGAAATATTCCGTTCGAATATAATAAGCTACTCTTTATAAAGACAATGAATTAAACTTTACTTAGTAACAAAGCATTTACTGAACATCCATTACAGAAAATGGTTATCCCCCTAGAAGTTCATGCGACGAACGAAATAAAAAAAAATGAAAAATAGAAATATGGTATTTTTGGTTGCATAATCTTAAGGATACACTGGTTCACTGGTTTGACATTCTTCAAAAAATATAACCTTACTTTTATGTTGTATATGAATCAAATTGTTCAAATTATTGAATAATTTGTAATTAAATAAAATATAAAAACATGTTACTGATTTATCCATAGGCTGTGATTATCACGAGTGAATAGTAAATAAAAAACTACAGATCGAATTTATTTTACAGCTTTATATATTTCTACAATTAAAAAAACAATTTACTGGACATTTTGCAACTTCCTAACTACAATTCTTATCTTGTTAAAATTAAATAAACCTTTGTACTTATAAGTTTTTGGAAAAAACATGCCGTCTACTCAAGAACGAAACCCAGGCTGTGAATTGGGTAAATTTTCAGAATAAGATTCTTGATGTTTTAACAATAATTTTCTTACTTAATTTATGTTTCCAGACATTCACTGAATATTTACATTAATATCTATATATTTTTGCATTTTATTTCAGATTTGGGTTGGGTGAACAGCATAAATGTAAACCTAAGAGCAACGAATGAATTAGCTAAGAACATAGTTGCATCCAGGGAACTAAAGGGTGAATACAGAGCAGCCTGGATTCTGAAAGCAATAACTTTAATAGATCTTACTACCTTAGGAGGAGATGACACAAAGAGCAACGTGACTAGACTCTGTTTTAAGGTATGTATGTTTTTATGTATACAGGGTGAGGCAGATAAAGGGCCTATTAGAAATATCTGGAGAACTAAAGGTAAGAAAATCATGAAAATTGGAATACAGGGGTTTTGAGGTGTGAACTATTTAATGAAAATATTTTGGTCTCTTTGCAACTTACGGTTATACCGGAAGTTGATTGTAACTTCGTTTTTTTAAATGGGACACCCTGTATATTTCTACATTTTTGGATTTTCCTCGATTTCTTCTTACTTTAAATATAAGGTTTTGTAATATTATACAGGGTAGATTAAAAGATAATTACGTTCTTATTAATTTCATAGCGATATTCACACCCTGAGGATTGTAGTAGTTTGACATAATAAACTCTATTTATGTTCAAATGATTTTTAATATAGTCTACTATTGTTAGGAATTATTGGTATAGTTAAATTTTTCATTTTAGTATACAGGGTTGGTTGAAACTCGGAATGAGTATTTTCTGAGTTTTCTTAAATGGAACACCCTGTATTTTAGTATTGTAATGCAATATTATTTTAAGGTACTTTTTAATTTCTTAAGCATTCCCTATTGGGACCGTGCAAGTTCGGCAAAGCGACCTCTATTTCTACGCTCTGTACTTTTATTCGCACTTTTAATTATATTGGCCAATTATATTAGTCCTGGTTGCTGGATAATTGTCAAGGCCATAGTCCAAAAAAATAATAAGAAGAAAAAATAAGATGCAGGTTATGTTTAGCAAACGTAAACAATTGTATGTAGTAAATAAAATCAGTTATTAAAATGCAGTACTGCAAGCAAAATACAATTAATTAAATTTACCTTTATATAATAATTGCATATCATATCAATATTGTGGAGCAATATATAATTTTTCTGCGTCAATGACAGAAGGTATGAAATATACCTCAATTTGACAATTTCAATTGACAATATGAATTATTTAAGATAGTTGCAATATTTCTCCGCGACTCGCGCACGGTCGTTTCTCGTTTCCCTTTCCAAGTACTTGCACACCGCGAATACCTAACTGCTTTAATTTGTGAGTTATTGCTGATTCAAGGCAAACATTAATTATTGCAACACAAAATATGTGAAATTGTATTAGGTTGGCCGTGAAAATATCTAATCACAAAAATTTTTTTGAAAAAAAATAAATATTAATCTAGACTGATCCTTAAAATTGCCAATAATGCTTGAGCTATCAAAATACCATCGAAGTTAAAATTGTTGGTGCGATTAACAATTAAGCACAAATTAAAGCAGTTAGGTATAGGGAATGCTTAAGAAATAAAAAAGTACCGTGGAATATCATTTCATTACAATACTAAAATATAGGGCGTTCCATTTAAGAATACTCAGAAAATACTCATTCCGAGTTTTGACCCACCCTGTATACTAAAATTAAAAATTTAGCTATACTAATAATTGTTAACAATAGTAGACTACATTAAAAATCATTTGAACATAAATATAGTTTATTATGTCAAACTACTACAATCCTACAGGGTGTGAATATTGCTACGAAATTAATAAGAAAACGTAATTATCTTTTAACCTACCCTGTATAATGTTACAAAATCTTATTTTTTAAGAAAGAACAAATCGAGGAGAATCTAAAAATGTAAAAATATACAGGGTTTCCCATTTAAAAAAACGAAGTTTAAAGGAACTTCCGGTTTAACCGGAAGTACCAAGTAGATGAAAATATTTTCATTAAATAGATCAGTCTTCAAAACCCCCTTGTTCCAATTTTCATAATTCAGTTGCCTTTAGTTCTCGAGATATTTCTAATAGGCCATTTATCTGCCTCACCCTATACAGGGTGCGCCAAACCTCTGGTCTTCTTTGATTACGGCTAAACTATGAGATATACAAAAAAATGTTTATAACAAAACTAATGTGTATCAAAGAGATCTATAATTTAAAATTATTTTCAATTATACAGGGTGAGTCAGAACGACGGTATGAACCAAAGTTGTATTTTTTTAAATGGAACACCCTGTATATTAAATCATTTTTGAATATATTATTTAAAAATATGAAAAATTTATATAAGGTCTTATAGGCCTAAAGTTAATAATTTTCAAAATATTTACATTTTTATTGAGAAAAATGGTAATATTTATAGGGTTGTGGATTATGTTTCCAAGGAAATAAAAATTTAGGTGATAGGTCAAAGTTTTTAAAATATAGTGTTATTTTTAAATAATTTAATATTTTTTACTTTTAGCCATAAAATATACAGTGTGATCACTATTTGCAAATACAAAATTTTCTCATTTTTTTTAAATGGGACACCCTGTATATTAGTTTTGCGTTTGGTAGTAAATATTACAACCTTTCTTTTGGTATAAGGTTGTATGTACCTAGCATGTTTCGTTTTGTAGATATTTTAAAAAAACTATAGATTTTACGTTTTTGCAGATTTTTTATTTAAAAATTTTTTTGCAAAAAAAATGATTATAATCTGGTTTTAGAAACATACACTAAAATATAAAATATGAAAATAAAAACGTAATTAAAGATTAAAATAAATCGTATGCTAGTACAATTCAATTGAATTTAATAACTTTAAATTATTTTACAAAAAATATTTTACCTTATTAATGAATACATAAATTAGTTACTAAATTAAATAAACCACCAAATTTTAAATCAATCGTAGTAATTCTTCTACCGCAGAAACTTTCCTGTACCAAATTAATTGTTAGTTATATTGTATTTACGAGTAAGATCAGTTAATAACTTTTTAATTTACCTACATCTTGAGAACGTATAAAGTATGCTTTGAAACAAATGAACTCGTGTCACAAAAGCTGGTAATAATTTCTAATGGTTTCGCCCAAAACAAATGTCATATCCAAACATTTTTCGGTTAAAAAATTAAAATTTAAAATATAAAAAATTGTTACAAAAATTTCAACTACAAAAGTATTACCAGTTTTTGTGACACCAGTAAATACTATTTATATTAATAAATAATTTGGATGATACATTTAACATTCATTTGTTTCAAAGCATACTTTATAATAATTTTTATATTCTCAAGATGTATGTAAGTAAATTTAAAAGTTTAACTAAATACAATTTAACTAACAATTAATTTGGTACAGGAAAGTTGCTGTAGTAGAAAAATTACTATGGTTGGTTTAAAATTTGGTTGTTTATTTAATTTAGTAACTATTTTATGCATTCATTAATATGGTAAAATATTTTTTGTAAAATAATTTAAAGTTATTAAATTCAATTGAGTTGTACTAGCATACGATTTATTTTAATCTTTAATTACGTTTTTATTTTCATATTTTATATTTTAGTGTATGTTTCTAAAACCAGATTATAATTATTTTTTTTGCAAAAAAAATTTAAATAAAAAATCCGCAAACACGTAAAATCTATAGTTTTTTAAAAATATCTACAAAACGAAACATGCTAGGTACATACAACCTTATACCAAAAGAAAGGTTGTAATATTTACTACAAAACGCAAAACTAATATACAGGGTGTCCCATTTAAAAAAAATGAGAAAATTTTGTATTTGCAAATAGTGATCACACTGTATATTTTATGGCTAAAAGTAAAAAATATTAAATTATTTAAAAATAACACTATATTTTAAAAACTTTGACCTATCACCTAAATTTTTATTTCCTTGGAAACATAATCCACAACCCTATAAATATTACAATTTTTCTCAATAAAAATGTAAATATTTCGAAAATTATTAACTTTAGGCCTATAAGACCTTATACAAATTTTTCATATTTTTAAATAATATATTCAAAAATGATTTAATATACAGGGTGTTCCATTTAAAAAAATACAACTTTGGTTCATACCGTCGTTCTGACTCACCCTGTATAATTAAAAATAATTTTAAATTATAGACCTCTTTGATACACATTAGTTTTGTTATAAACATTTTTTTGTATATCTCATAGTTTAGCCGTAATCAAAGAAGACCAGAGGTTTGGCGCACCCTGTATAGTATGTACCTACTTGTAGTGTAAAAGTCACAACGATTATATCCATTGTCATCTTTCCTTGCAACTTTCATGATAAGTTCTGTTACTATAGTACTTCCTTTATTCTTATTGATTTCGTGAGACTAATGAGATTATCGTGATGATTTGTGCTGGTCTAAGCATACAGTGGAACCTCGATTATCCGTCAGGGCACCGGACCAATGGTATGACGGATAATCGAAAAGACGGTTAACAGAATACAGTAGACTCGCGATTATCCGAGTCTCGGTCATCCGAGCCCCTCGGTTAACCGAGGCAAAAGTCAGAAAAGGTGAGTTACAATTTTCAACCATGCCGCAACATCGCCGCCTCAAAATCAAAAAGAGGAGCAAAGCTTATGCAAAATTAAATACTTTTTTAAACAGTAACATTATTAAGGTAAATGTTTTTATCTTTTATAGACAGTACTGTATTAATTTTGTCATTAAAATATCCACAGTTATGATTATTCACGTGTTTTTCTATCAATATAACCAATGTCAGTGTTAACTGAGTTTTTCCGTATCCGAGGTAGTCACGGTCCCAGTTACCTCGGATAATCGCGAGTCTACTGTATTAACAAAACTTAATTGATCAAACGACTAAGTGACACAATCAATGTTCGAATTTGAATCAAATTTAATCATGGTGACACACAGATATTGACTGTAATAATTATTGTGCTGTGCATTTTTATTTTCGGCTTGCGATTCTAAAAATAGAACTCTAAAAGCACGGTATCATTTTTATCACCTATTTAAATTGAAATTTAATCCAGAGCCCTGAATAAGAACAAAAATTATTTACATAAAAAAATGCGGTGGTGGCATAACTGCACGTGTACATTTCAACGAATTTCGTTTGGCTTATCGCAATGTTCAAACAAAATTAATTGATGACTAAATTTTTACTTATGTTGTCAATATAACTTATGTAGGTATGGACCCTCATTATAACAAGAACCAGGGTGAGAACTGCGGAAATCCTAACCGATCTAGTAGCAGCAGCAGAACTAATGGGGTTAGATATAGATCAAAGTAAAACAAAATTCATGGCGACCAACACAAACACAAGAGCTGGAAATGTTGATGCAGATCTAATCATCAATGACTAAAACTTCGAAGCGGTCAAAGAGTTCATATATCTAGGGACATCGGTTAACCCCAATAATGACACATCTGAGGAAATAATAAAAAGGCGAATAATAATTGCTAACAGGTGTTATCATGGTCTATCAAAGTACTTATCTAACAAACGTCTGTCTCAAAAAACTCGTATAAGGCTGTATAGAACATTGATAGTCCCCGTTCTCACATATGGTTCAGAGGCATGGACGCTAACTAAAACAGATGAATCCGCTCTATCAATTTTTAAAAGAAAGGTACTACGCAAGATATTCGGAGCGGTTTGTGAGAACGGAATATGGAGGCGTAGATATAACTTTGAACTGCAGAATATCTACAAGCAAACGTTTGGTGGAAAAGATATTATCACTATAATTAAGCGAAATCGCCTGCAGTGGGCAGGACATGTAGCCCGAGCCCCTGAATCGAACATGATAAAAAGGATTCTAACAGCTCAACCCGTGGGAATGAGAAGTTGGGGTAGACCAAAGTTGAGGTGGATGAACGGGGTAACACAAGATGCCGAGAAGATCGGAGTCGGCAACTGGAAAGCGCAGGCAAGGGACAGAACAGAATGGCGTAGAACGCTTGAGAAGGTCGAGGCCCTCTAAGGGCTGTAGCACCAGGATGATGATGATGAGGTATGGACCCTGACGGTTAACAGAGGTGACGGTTAATAGAGAGACGGATAATCGAGGTTCCACTGTATATTCTTCTTCTTAGTCATTAACCTCATGCAGGTATAGTAAGCACATTCTGACAATGGGGCACCAATAGTAGCAACAATATGGTCCTTGTGTAATGTGGGAGATCTACTTCGACTTCTTTTGCCTTCTACCTTTCCTTGGATGATAAGTTTTTGAGACCATTTCTGTGAAGCATAATGTGTCCAAAATAACCTATTATTAGTTCTCTGATATTTACGATCCTAGCCTTTCCTTTATGTGTAGTTGGTTCAGTATAGATTCATTTGTTCTTCACGCCACATATGGTATTCTTAGCATTTGCCTCCAGCAGTACATCTCAAATCTTTTTATCTTTCTCCATAAGGATCCAGCATTCCTATGCATAAGTGAGAACTGGAAAAATTATACTTC
Organism: Diabrotica virgifera virgifera; assembly: GCF_917563875.1. Classification (NCBI taxonomy): domain Eukaryota; kingdom Metazoa; phylum Arthropoda; class Insecta; order Coleoptera; family Chrysomelidae; genus Diabrotica; species Diabrotica virgifera. The sequence continues at coordinate 214,309,606 of NC_065449.1, forward strand.
TTACCAGTCTCACTTTTGCATAGTTATTTCATGACTTTTCCTCCAAATTTTTGTTAATTTTGCCATAGAGCTTTTTACAATAATGCTGACCATCATTTTATTTCTTCATTACAACCCCCCCCCCCCTCGTTAGTTATTAAAAAGGTCAGTTACACACATTTATCTACAACAGTGATATTATTTATCATTGTTGAAAGTACCGAGGATGGTTGTATCATCTGGATTCCTGCATGTCTCAAGTTACAAATCTTTCCACCTATAGTGACGCCACTGTTCCAGTCCTCAGTAGCTTTCCCCATTATCATCATTTATCACCAATCATATATAGGGCAGTCAATGAGGGTATTTCGCTCCGAATTCCATCCTACTACTTCGATTTACTTGATATTTTCACAGTAAGTAGGGAATAGCTCAAGAAACAAAGTCTACCCTATGCCGATGTGCGCTTTTATCTTGGGGGTGGTTTCCACCCCTTCTCGGGGGTGAAAAATGTTTTGGTTAAAATAGCCGCGGAAAAGGCTAGAGAACCCAATTTTAAGCAAAAACTATTCTATGATTATTTTTTTAAAACTCAACACTTTTTGAGTTATTCGTGGTTGAAAATTGGCCATTTTCATTGAAAAATGACACCTTTTCGGACGGATTTTTGCGAATACCTTAAAAACTATGCATCTAACAAAAAAACTATATAAAATATTTCTGTAGGTTATAAAAAAACAAACAGATTCGTTCCTTCATAAATCTTCCAGTTAAAACACAAAGAGGGATATGGTAGGTAAGAAGAGTTTGTTTTTTTGCTGCATGCTCAAATCAGTGTATTCAACTTGAAGTAACAGAGAAACTGTCGATTTTAGGTGTATAATGATACTAATAACTTTTGTAGTTCTTGAAAAGACCTTTAAAATGAGCAATACTAATTGTCGATTACATGCAAACTAAGCGAGATATTCTGCAAAAAAGTTAATGACTAATGTATTTTAAGAAGAAATGAGAAGTATATTTAATCCCTTATTCATCAGATTTTAAATACATCGTTTTACTTCTACAATACTTTTTATTATAGTGTTATTTCTATGTTCAAAAAGTTGGGCTGGATTAAAATAAATGGTTTTTGAAAAAAATAAGATCAAATTATAGAGCGCATTTTTAAATTTTCTTAAAAATCTTCCTTTTCCTCCATGTACCTCGAAAAAGATAAGAGATACGAAAAAATGATACCCCACAAAAATTTAGTGGCTTTTAGATAAAAATTTTCTTTTTATTTTTCATTACTGTATCTCTTATCATTTTCAAGTTACTTGGAGAAAAAAGTAGATTTTAAGAAAATTTAAAAATGTGCTCCATAATTTGATCTTTTTTTTTCAAAAACCATTAATTTGAAACCCGTCCAACTTTTTGAACATAGAACTAACACTATAATAAAGGGTATCCTAGAAGGAAATCCATGCATTTACATTTTGGTGGATGGGGGTTAACATTACTTCTCATTTTTTCTTAAAATACATTAGCTATCAATTTTGTTTGCATCATATCTCGCTTAGTTTTAATGTAATGGAACTTTAGTATAGCTCATTTTTAAGGTCTTTTCAAGAACTACAAAAGGTATTAGTAGCATTATACACCTAAAATCGACCGTTTCTCTGTTATTTCAAGTTGAATACACCAATTTGAGAATGTCAGAAAAACAAACTATTTTCACCTACCATATCTCGTTTTGTATTATAACTAGAAGATTTATGAAGGCAAGTGTCTCTTTGTTTTTTTTATAACCTACAAAAATGTTTAATATAGTTTTTTTAGTTAGATGCATGGTTTTTAAGGTATTCTCAAAAACCGTTCGGAAAGGTATTATGTTTTAATGAAAATGGCTAATTTTCAACCACGAATATCTCAAAAAGTATTGAGTTTTCAAAAAAAAATTATGGAACAGTTTTTGCTTAGAATTAGGTTCTCTAGCGAATTCCGTGGTAATTTTAACCAAAAAATTTTCCACCCCTAAGAAGGGGTGGGAACCATCCCCCAAGATAAAAGCACACATCGGCATAGGATAGACTTTGAATTAGGAGATAAGTAGAGGCTAGGCCCAAAATTTCATTAAAATCCATGCAGTAGGATAGAATTCGGAGGTAATATCCTATTCTTACCATTGACTGGAGTAATATTAGATATCACAATAATAGTTTATAACAAATTTTTATTTGTATATAGTCCAGCATTTAGCTAGTTTATATGGTACAAAATAATTAGGTTCTATGAATAGGATTTCTTATTTTAGGAAATGGTAGGTTCTATTAATATTTTTTTGTCTTCTATGTTTTTCAAAACTCAGTTTTGAAACACACAACTCTTTAACAACTTTGGTTTTGAGAACAATTTCCACAGTGGAAATCGAAACATCAAATAGTATTTAAAAATGTAATACTCATTACAATCAATTTGGCTTAATTCCACATAAACATAATATTTAACTTAGCCATGCCCCAAGAAGTTTCTGAACCTTTTTACTCTAATTACATTTTTTTTCAAAGGCTCTGTATGCTAATCTACCTAATCTTTTAACATACTTTAGCTGCAGATTAAAAATGAGTCAACATAGCTGAATCACTCATCTTCTAAAATTTCCTGATTTTTTGCTTGTTCATTCTTTTTACTACCTTTTTGTATTCTTACGTCTTTTTGTCTACATGTTAACAATTTGGTATTCTGAATTAATCTTTTAAAGTTTTAGGCAGCAAGACCTGTAGCTGAAGATATTCTCAATGAATTAGGATTTGAGTACAATGAGGATTCTCCTATTCATACTGCAGCAGTTTGCGTTTATCCTTCAAGAGTCGCAGATGCTGTTAAAGCATTGGGTGATATGGGAATGCTTGGAAAGATTAATGTCGCTGCAGGTACCTCTCATTTTTGAACACCTATCTTTAGTTTAAAATCGGTTTCTTACAATGTTTTACTTAAATATATATCTTCTTTATTCTTTTAGTTGCCACGGGATTTCCAAGTGGCCAATATCCAATAAATACAAGATTGGAGGAGATTCAATACGCAGTCAAAAATGGTGCCAAAGAAATAGATATCGTCATCGATCGAAGTTTGGTGTTGACTGGAAAATGGCAAGAACTCTACCAAGAAATTCAAGTTATGAAAGAAGCTTGTGGACCCGATGCACATTTGAAAGCTATTCTGGCAACAGGAGAGTTAGGAACACTTGACAATGTGAGTAAAAATAGTTTTTAGCTGTTTCTTCTTTTTAACTGCGATCTCCTAATAGGGAACTTGCATAGATTTTTAAATATTAAAATGATATTAAAAAACATAAGGTAACATGATCTTACAACGCTTGCATGCGAAAAAACAAATATTTTTAACCCGTACGCTAATTACGACGCTTTGAAAATGCTATAAAATTCCAATATCTTAGGAGGCTCTTGAACGTCCTTCTATTGGTCTGACGTCACGGGCCACGGTCAACCGGGCTAGCAGTCGGATACAACGCTATTAGGGTAGGTATCACGGGTATATTACATTTTAATCGTCTTTAATGGAAAATTCCTAGGTATTATTTATGTTCATCTTATATATTGTAATAAGTAGTTCCCCAATCAGCTTAGTTTTAAACTGAAATTGATAAAGTTGAGTGCTACTTTGTAAAGAGTTTAAAACGCATAATATGACGGACGAGGGTAAGTCTGACAACTTACCTACCGTTGATGTCTTCATGGTGGCAACTTTTATAAAAAGTAGTGAAAGCTATTCTATTGGAGAAATGCGAGGTGTCAAGGCAAATAAGTAAGAGTTATTAATAAGCATGTTTAAACCGTTTATAACAATAGTTTGGTACCATTATATTATAGTATACGGTTTACCCCGTGGGTTTGATCTACCTACCTCTAATCGAAGGATTTCGTATACCCTGGAAAAGACGGTGTAATTTGCATTATAATAAAGATTATACTTTATTGTAATGTTTATTAGTACCTACTGGAGCCTTTCATTATTGTGTTCAAAGCCTTCCGAGAAAAGATTATGGTGATTAGCAGACGTACCGATAGAACGTGTACATAGCCAACAAAATCCTTCTTTACAAAGTTAATAATACGTATAAATAAGAAGAATCATTATTGTACTCATAATTTTACAAGTTAATATCTTTATCATCTCAGCTTATACTTACACCGCATCCCTCGGTAGACCGCAAGCTATAGTAGAAACCCGACTGTAGACCGCATACTACAGTGGCACTAATACTTTTTAGTTACTCTTACTTTTATTACTAAAAGTTTTGTTTATTTTTAAGTTACTTGTTTCTTCTTTGTTCTTCAACACAAGAAACGACAAAAGTAATTTCATAAAAAAGAACTTTTTGATACATGTCAACAGAGATAAAATGTTTATATTTTGCCTGTCACAGAAAAAATCATTTTTGCCACAGAGTAAAACAAGATATTTCAACTAAATTATTTATCTATGGGCAAACTGTATTAAATGGAATCAATACTGATGGAATGGGCATGAAGCGAATTTAATGCGGCCAGGATGAGATAGCGTAGTCAGGGAAGGATGGAAGCATATCGTCATCTTTCGTAAACAAAAAAATTGATAGTGGTAGTCAGGGTTGCCAGATTGGGGTATTTTCCCACAATTTTGGAGTAATTTGAAAGCGTCTAGGGGAATTTTTTTAAGCAGAAATGGTTGGGGGATTTTTTGGGTGGACAATTATTATGGAGGATTTTAAGAAGTCATGGTAAATAAAATTTGCGAATATACATAGAGCTGTATATTATACTCTCATATAATCGAAAACGATAGGACCTATGAATTATTTCCAGGGCCCTCTGTTGATAAGTAGTATAATTTTGGTTTACTGTTCTCTACATTTGACTAATAATTTATTAAAATGCGTCACAAATTTAAATTTGGGCGATCTGAGATTCAATTTGAGGGAATTTCAGTTTCTAAGTGGGGGATTTATAAAATCACATCTGGCAACTCTGGTGGTAGTTGTAGCAAATTTTCCCTGGCATTCGCTGTCTCTCTCTAGGACCTCTCTCTTGTATGTTGGCCGCAATCTCGCTACACTGTTTGAATGGTCTATCAATATTGACAGTTCGTTGCAATAATACCATACACATACAACAAAAACACTTACAAATGTCTGGAACACGAGATCAAAATAAGCAGAGACAACCAAACACATGAAATACAGAGGCGAATAGGCCTTACATGGGCAGCATTTGGCAAACTAAACCATATTCTAAACAGTTCAATTCCCATGTGTCTCACACGAAAGGTTTATAACCAATGTGTTTTGCCCATACAAACTTATGGAGCAGAGACTTCAACACTGACGCAAAAATCCGCGTATAAACTCGAGTTATACAACCAGCCATGGAACGTGCAATGCTCAACGTGAGCCTTTGAGACCACATAACAAAGCAACAAATCAGGCAAAGATCAGGAATTTAAGACGTCATTGAAATAGCTACGATGCTTAAGGTACTAGTACACTTTAGAAGACCAAAAATATGCACTTCTTCAAGATTTTTTTTCTCAGAACCTTTATTAAAAATGAACATAAAACTTTTTACATATTAATATATAACTCTTAGAGAATACAAAAAATATATCTTTTTTCATTTATGCACGTACATTAATATTGTAGAGGGCGCCAAAGTCGAGTCCTCGAAAAAAAGTAGTTGCGATGGCGGACAGTTAATCTCAGAATGGGGATCTCTGAAATAAAAAAATTCGTACGGCATTTGAAAAAGGAAGGTTTATTACGTGACAATTTACCACTGTTAGTGAAACATTCCGCAAAAGAAAGATTTTACGGAAATTTGTGAAAAAATCGCCCGTTTTTCTTCAGTTTTTCATGGTTCAAAAATATTTATTTTTTATTTTTTGGACAAATTGTGGTAAATTGTCACGTAAGAAACCTTCCTTTTTCAAATGCAGTATCATTTTTTTGTTTCAGATATCCCAATTCTAAGATTAACTGTCCGCCATGATTTTTCGGGGCCTCGGCCTTTGCGTCCCCTACAATATTAGTGTACGTGCACAAATGAAAAATGATATATATATTTTTTTACTTTTTAAGAGTTAGATATTAACATGTAAAAAGTTTTTATGTTCATATTTAATAAAGGTTCTGAGAAAAAAATTCTTCAAAAAAATGATTTTTTTTTCTTCTAAAGTGTATTAGTACCTTAAGTGGAACTGGGCAGGGCACTTAGCTAGAACACAAGATGGACGGTGGACACGACGAATCATGGAATGGAGGCCCAGAAACTATAAAAGAAGCCGAGGACGACCACCTACTAGATTACTAGATGGACCGACGACATAAAAAATGTAGCGGGAAACTGGCTACAAGCGGCGCAGTGTAGAGAATACTGGAAAGAACTGAGGGAGGCTTATGTCCAGAAGCAGACGCGATTGGCTGATTGATGATGATGATTCTTTTACAACTGTTTGCAATACTTGCTTACTCGAGTCGAAACCTAGACATTTACACAAGCCACCGAAAAGAAGATTGAAGCCTTTGAGATGTGACATTAAGGTTGATATGAACCCTCAATTAATTTGTTTCTGATCCTAGAGATGGCTGTACTGTAGCATGTTACTGTGGTAACATTTTCAACTTAATTGTAGATTTCTACATGATGACTCTGTAATAATGTAGAGACCTGAACACTATTCTGTCCTTACACCCATTGGCTCAATTGGTCCTGTTGCCAAATTGTTTAGACAGTAATTTTATCACGGCCTAATAACAATGTAATGTTAGCAAGAAACATTTAGTCCATGTTGTGATGCCGCTCCCGTCTAAAAAAATTATCGTTCGGTTTCTCTGCGGATTCCTGTTCAGAAATGTTCTCTTTAAGGAAATATGAAGTGCGCAGGGCGAAATTTTAGGCCAGAAATTGTTTAAATTTTTTTTTAAGAAATTCAAAAGATCACCCTTTTTGCTCCGGAAAATATTTTTTTAGGTTTTTTGGGCCATTCTAACAACAAAGGTATGTTGTCATTTTTCTCAAAAGTTGATAGATTTCGAGTTAAGGGCGATTTAAAATCTGAAAAATGCGATAATATGCATTTTCGAAGTTTAAAAACTTAAAATAGCCAAGTGCTTGAATTAAAGTTTAAACATTTTTTTTTTTCAAAATTATGACGTTTGTCAAAACGTTTGTCCCTTATTATAATTAAATTTTCGAATACATATATTTCAGTCGTAATATTTTGTAATAAACAAAACTAAAACATATCATTTATAAATATTTTAGATTCATAACAAAGAAGAAAAAAAAGCTTAAAAATAAACAATACAATATCTATTTCAACACCTATTTACAATATCTATTTCAACACCTGATCAATTTCAGTTTGAAATTAATAAACTAATTATGAACTATACCCACAAGAACACAAATAATACCTTGGAATTTCCAATTAAATACGATTAAATGGAGTTAATACAATCCCCAAAACAACCTTTATTTCTTTTGAACTTTTATTTATACAATCGACTTCTACATAAGAGTTTTAAGTGAATGTGAATGAATTTGTAAATAATATTTTCGAAATATCCTAGCGGTTTTTTTGTCGATGGCAGGTAGACAGTGGGTCGTGACGTCAGACCCGTTTACGCGTCTCTGAAGAAATTTGAATGTTATAGCATTTTCAAAGCTGCGTAATAAGCGTATGAGTTAAAAATATTTGATTTTTTTGCATGCATGCGTTTTAAGATCATGTTACCTTATATTTTTTAATATTATTTTAATATTTAAAAATATATGCAAGTTCCCTATTTGACAATTCACTTTTAACTGCAGTGCCTTAAAATTTTTAAAGCACTAGTGCCTTAAAGTAGCATTTTTAACGCTCGTATGGAGTGCTAAAAATTGCATTTTTAACACGGTTGTAGAAAAAAGTTATTTAAACAATTTCTGCCCAAAAATGCCGTCCGGCACCCTTCTCATAATGTTTAAAGGAGACATTTTTGAGCAGGAATTCCAGAAAAACTGAATGGGAGGCATTTTTCATGCGGGAGCTACCACACAACCGGGACTACTTCTCTTTAAATTTTGTATATTATTATTACCATAGTTTTTTAAACAATTTATTTATTTTTTCAATTATTTACAATGTACCAATTACATACGCCAATCATATCGCACGACAAAACTGTGGAAAACCAACAACCAACCTACAGGTTACAGGACTTAAGCGGTCACCACATGTAAATGGGGGAAACTCCTGGAGTTGGCCGAAGAAATCAATATTCACCTTATTCATAGTCTAAAAGATAAAACTACTTTCTTTTATAGGAGATGGAGCAAAGGCGCAACCTCGATCTATGCTGGGTTTCGAGTAACTCACAGTTGCAAGTTGCAACTACTCCCAAGCTTCCGAACCGTACTCCATAGTTTCCCCCCGCAGCCAAAATCGACCAGTCATAATCGAAATAGATTCAGAAAGATTCAGATTGAATTACACTAAATACCAATTACCAATCTTGTGAATTTGTTTAGAAACATTGTTTAGAAAATTTCTGCCCAAAAATTTCGCCGGCACCCTTCTGATTTATTTAAAGGGGACATTTTTGAATAGGAATCCGCAAAGAAACCAAATTAGAATTTTTTTCAGACGAGAGCGGCTTCACATCATTGACTATTTGCATATTATGTTTCTCGGTAACTAAATATTCCAGTTGTTAGTCATCTCTTATCTCACACTGAAAAATGGTAATAAAATTTTATGACCGCTTGCAATCTTGTAAAAATCTTGCACAAATTTTGTTTATACATAAACTTTTTAACACCTTGACGGACAGTGCGTCAAATGTATAAGCAAGTGTTGTGACACTATATGAATTTTGCAGAGTAGAATATACACTAGCGCGCAAGAAATTTAGGTCACTAGATGAATTAATTGATGCCTCGGATTTCCTAAACCTGTTGTCCGATTTGAATGATTTTTTTATTATGTTATAGCTTTATTATTTAAGAATCTTAATGTGTTAGTATTGTTGCTAGACAGGTAAATGTCATTTTATACCGGGTGTAACAATCATACTGTGTTTTTCCTTAAAGTTCGGAACACTCTGTGGAATATTATAGCATAGAGAAAAAAATATTGAAATTAGAACTCAATTGTAGCCTTAGGCTTTCTTAACACTTTCTTTTTTATTCATTTGCTTTTGTTGGATAATAAAAAAGTTAGGTACTTTAACAACTAGCCATGTTCTTCATCAATACAGGGTGTTTCTAAAAAAGGGCGACAAACTTTAAGGGGTAATTCTACATGAAAAAATAATGACCGTTTGCTTTATAAACATTGTCCACAAATGCTTAATTTCCGTGATACGGGATGTTGAATTTTTTCTTACCAACTGACGGTTTATTTGTTGCTCTAAAACCGATTGAGATATGCAACTGAAATTTGGTAGGTTTTAAGAGGTAGTTATTGCGCATTGTTTGCCATACAATTAAGAATTTTATATTCGCCATTGGCGTGCATACGGGATGTATCTAAAATATTTATACCCGTATGCACGCCAATACCTCTTAAAACCTACCAAATTTCAGTTGCATATCTCAATCAGTTTTAGAGCAAGAAATAAACCGTCAGTTGGTAAGAAAAAATTCAACATCCCGTATCACGGAAATTAAGCATTTGTGGACATATGTTTATAAAGCAAATTGTCATTATTTTTCGCATGTAGAATTGCCCCTTAAAGTTTGTCGCCCTTATTTAGAAACACCCTGTATTGATGAAGAACATGGCTAGTTGTTAAAGTACCTAACTTTTTTATTATCCAACATAAGCAAATGAATCAAAAAAGAAAATGTTCAGAAAGCCTAAGGCTACAATTGAGTTCTAATCTTAATATTTTATCTATACTATAATATTCCACAGAGTGTTCCGAACTTTAAGGAAAAACACAGTATGATTGTTACACCCGGTATAAAATGACATTTACCTGTCTAGCAACAATATTAACACACTAGGATTCTTAAATAATAAAGCTATAACATACTAAAAAAATCATTCAAATCGGACAACAGGTTTAGGAAATCCAAGGCATCAAATAATTCATCTAGTGACCTAAATTTTTTGTCCGCCAGTGTAATAGCGAAATTGCTAAATTTGTTTTATGGAAACAATATGTTTTTTGTAAACATGTGGACGACGACCATGGATGTCATATTATATTTCATATGCATCTGTAGATGTAATGTGACAAAAAATCTACAAAAATCTACCGATTTTTTGTCATAACTCGTTATTTTAAAAATGTCGTCTATATACGTTCTGTTCATCAACGTGTTAAGAACTACAAATATCTGAGTGAATAAAGTCAATGTATGATAGAAAAAGAATAGAAGAAAAGAATAGGATTTTGATTTTAAATTCGGCAAAATATATTTAAGCAAGGCGAAAACATCGTGTTTCTTGGGAAAAATATTCCCATGAGATCTTTTTGCGTAATCAGTTTCATGAGATACCGCAGAATAAGGTCCAAAAAGGTTATAATAAAGATATTAAAAATGATTGTTAACAGAAAAAAATACTCAAAACTATTTCACTAACACCAAAACTAGTTCTTCTCTGTCTTGCTCGTCGATTTATTGCATTTCGATTTAATGTCCATGATTCAGCTCCTTAGTAAAGCACACTGTGTACATAACATATAATTAGCCTTATTCTGAGGGCCAATATCAGATCTTTGCTGCATAAAATCTTTTTCATTTTCACGAAGTTGGCACGTGCTTTTTCAATTCTCTCTCTTATTTCTGGAGTATAATCGTTATTTTCTGTGATTATCGTTCCCAGTAAATATATTTTTTACTCTCTCAGACTGCTGACCGCCTACCATTAATATTTCATTTGTATTGTTGTTCTTGCTGTACAATGGGGCATTCGATTCCATAGAACTCTGGACCGTATTAAACGAAATGAATAACGCAAGAAAGTCATCTAAGATTTGCCGATGACATAGTGCTCATTAGCAACAATACAGAAGAACCAATCTACATACTAAAGATGCTTAAACATGAATCTGAGAAAGGCCGTTTAAAAATGAATTTAAATAAAACAAAAGTGAGATCGAAAGTGTCGAAGAGTCACACGATCAAACTAGGCAAACAGAATCAAACGGACGAGATAGCTATAAGAATCTGAATTACTTGGGCAGCAGTTGCAAGACTCAGTGATGTGTTGAAAAACAAAAAGATACCAATAAATCTAGAAAAAAGGGTACTCAACTGTTGTATTCTACCAGTTATGACTTATGGAGTGGAGACCGTGAGACTTACAGGGTTATCAGCCAATATATTAAGAACAACACAGAGGGCCATCGAACGAGCTCTCTTAGGAGTATCTCTGAGAGAACATATTCGAAATGGGACGTACGAAACAGGACGAAGGTGGAATATGTTATTGGAAGAATTGCGCAAATGAAATGGAGCTGGATAGGACAGGACACGTGCCACGGCAAAACAACGAAAGGTGGACGAGAAACATTTTACAATGGAGACCACGCGAGCATAGTCGTAGCAGAGGAAGACCACAAAGACGATGACTAGATAACTTCAAAGCAAAAGTGGGGAGAAACTGGTACCAAATAGCACAAAACAGAGAAGAGTGGAGAACTCATGGGAGGCCTTTGTCCAGGAGTGGATGCAACCAGGCTAAAGAAGAAGTTATTGTTTTCTTTAGGGACATTCACTTAACAAGCTACATTTTTTTATGGATTCGGCTGCCTCTAGAGATGTATATTCTCGAGATGAATACAGTCACTTAACTTCCACAATATTATTATCACTTACTGACCCGTCCGGACAAGCTCGTAAAAACCCATAACCTTTTTCAAACACAGAAACAATCCACACTGCTTTACTATATTTTTTATTTTGATAGCAATTTCTGGCTGTTCTTCGTTTCTTATCAGATAAAACAATTGTTCCAGATATCGTTATCGCGTTTCCTCTTTTTACTTCTTTATCGATGATTATTCTGCCGCGCCGTTTTCATTTTCTAATATTCCATAATCTTTCTCTTCCTGCTCTTAAAGAAACTGTTTATTACATTTTTTTCTTTCTCATTTAATTTATACCGATCCAGATTAGCTCCATATAACAGTTTTAAGTTCTACTTCCATCAGACTAATCAATACGTTTGTTTAACATACCTACCTATTATTCAGTGACAACACATTTTTTCTTTTGTCTTATTTATTTCTGTTGTTTCTGTACAGAGAAGAAATCAATATAGATGTAAGATTTTTAAAATTGATTATTACCTATTATTCCTTGTATATTGGTCCTTTTTTATTTTTAATATGAAGGTGAAAATATTTTTAACCTCTCCTCAATTAATTTTAGAAGTGGTTATTTACTGCTCTTACTCCATATCTATTTACATATCGCCCAATTGTTTTCCCTTAAATCTAGCTCACCACAAATGCAAAAAGTAATGGACAATGAAAATTTTAAAGATAAAGTAATAATTTCAATTAAAATCTTTAATAAACATAAAAGTGCGACAAAAGAGAAATACCATGGATGGTAGTTATTAGAAACACTATTTGACAAATGAAGACTATGCTCCAATTCCAATTCAAAATATAGTCAAATACAAAGCTTCAGAGATACATGAAAAAATACAAATAAAAAAAAGACAACTTTATGGTACTTAACAACATTAAAATGCCAATTGCCAACTAGGGTTTAATCGAAACAAAAAGTACCGGCCCTACATATATCAAAATCTAATACGGCCAAGGGGACTGAAAATATTTCAACAAAAGTAGTTAAATTAATTTCAGAAGGTCACGTTGATGCGTTATAAATAGACGTTATAGTAGTAGGCTTATATTACCTAATAACATTAAAACATTTTGTTGTACAAAGTAATTGATATGACAACGCTGTTAGGATAAAGTTCTGTGTGACGCGATTCAAGCAGAAGGCACTGCTATCTATCGAACATAAATATTACCGATGGTGTAGATGGCGCAATGTCATGGCGGCACAAATTCTTAGCGGCAATTCAAGATATAATTCTTGTTTAACGAGATTTTTCATATGTTTAAGAAAAAATATTCAACATTTTATTGGAAATATTTTCCATTGTTACAGTTTTATATATTTTGTTATTGAAATTTTATCCAATTTCTTACCGGTAGCTTTATTATAAGCCGAAACATATTATTTTTTCCTACTGTGGCAAAACTGTACATTCAAAAATTTTAAAAAAATTCATAAGTATTTCCTAGGATTATATCTTTATGCTGTGAGAAAATTAACAAAATTGTATGTTTAGTTTTCCCGCTTTATACTTGAAAAAAAGGAGTTTTTTTGAGTTTTTTCGAAAACGAAAACATGAAGTTTGCTCAAAATTTGTCAAAATACTTCTAGTTATCACATATACCTTCTCAATTTTTTTCAAATTTTTTGAATGTGTAGTTTATTTTTGGGGGGGTTCAGATCAACCTTAACAGGTGGGTATTGAAGGTAAATTATGTGGACCATGTCACCAACGTTGAAGTCCTACAGCGCAAGAGAAAAGAAAAAGAAGTGCTTAACTTAGTGAAGCGCTTGAGTATTTCAGCCATGTAATGTGCAACGAAGCAATATATCAAATTCTTTAACTCCCCATGCAGGGCAAAGAATTTTGGCAAAAGAGGGACGGAATGCCGTTTTATCACGTTGCTGAAAACCTTCGACAATGATTTGGAATGTCCTCCTCTGAACTGTTTCGATGAGCGGTCGTCAGAAAGATGATAGCGTTAATAATAATAATAATAAGGAACGGCATGACGCAGTGGGAAAAATTCTTCATCAAGAGATAGCTATCAAGATGGGACCTCTTCAAACGGACCATCTTCCATATTATCAATACGTCCCTGAAAGTATGCTTGAGGATGGCAACTACAAGCTATACTGGGACCGCACTGTGCTCACAGACCAAACAGTGGCACATAATAGACCAGATCTTGTACTAGTTAATAAATTAACAAGACAAACAACACTAATTGATGTGGCGATACCTAACAACAATAATCTACGTAGTAAATTCACTGAAAAGATCGCCAAGTACAGAGATCTGGAAATTCAAATACGAAGAAAATGGAGAATGCAAAGTACCCAGACGATACCTATTAATATGTCTACCACTGGAGTCGTTCCGAAGAACCTCCTCGAAAGCATAAAAAAGCTGGGTCTACACCTGGGGGATACACCTGCATACCAAGTCACCTAGAGGGCTCGATAACAAGGAAAGAGTCCCACCAGAGCTCAATCCTTTTGATACCGTAGGTATCTGGGATGAGTCAATTTTCCCCTTAGAGGGAGTGTGAGCCGTATGGCTAAATCGTATGGCATTTTTGCCGGGGAGATCCTTTCGGATTGTTCCGGCGCCATTTACATATTTAACCCTGTTTCAAGTAACTAGTGTCGATGTACACTAGCCCAGGGGGACCGACGGCTTAACGTGCTCTCCGAGGCACGGTGAAACGGCTCGTATCATTTTTAGAAATGAAAAATTGATTGTCGTTGGCAGGGCTCGAACCCGCGTGCTCTGGCGTATGAGGCCAGTGATCATGCCGTTGAGCTACGGCCGTTCACATGATAGTGTTGATGATCGCCAACATCCAGACGGATAAGGCGCCGAAGAAGAAATTTATAACCGGGAATAATTCTGTCTCTATTATATGCCGCAGGTAGACTACTGAATGAAAGCTTGCTTTCTATCGTATCGCCAGTCGGAGGAGTGTTGTTTGTAACTCACGATAAAATATGCTGTCGTTTGTAACACTTTTTCAAATCTTCTCAAATTTAAATAATGCTCAAATATATAAAAATAAATGAAGCCAAATTCTCTATTTTAGATTTATAAGGCTTCTTTAATAGCAATGATGGCTGGATCGGATTTTATAAAAACATCTACTGGAAAAGAAGCTGTTAATGCTACTTTACCTGTTGGTTTGATAATGGCAAGAGCTATCAAGGATTACTTTGATAGGATGGGCTATAAGGTATGTTATAATATTTTTTATTATTAGTTTGTTACATATAATCATTATACGCGATGAGTTAATAGCAAATCATCATCTTTCTCTTTTCTAAATACATTTCTCGATAAGTTTCTATCTTGGATCACACGAATATTAATTCTTTTCACAGAGATGTTCTGCCTATATGTCTCATATAACATGTTTCCTTTTAATTTAATCACCCTTGACAAAAAGATTTTTGTACAGTTTGTTGTACCTTGATTATTTGGACATTACTGGTTCCAATTAATCATACAACCAATAATACAGTGAAATACCACTCACCGGTTCATTCATCTTTTAACTTTTATATAGGATATAATGTGCAATTTTCTTCTTCTTCAAGTGCCATCTCCACGACGGAAGTCGGCAATCATAATAGTTATTCGGACTTTGGAGACGGCTGCTCTGAAAAGTTCATTTGATGTACATCCGTACCATTTTCTCAGGTTACGCAGCTATGCTATTCTACGTCTCCCTATGCTTCTCTTTCCTTGGATCCTTCCAATTTTCTTGTTTTGATTGTATTTAAATTTTATTAATCCTTCTCAAAACCTCTTTGTTTGTGACGTGTTCTGTCCACGATATTTTCAGAATTCATCCATACACCCACAACTCGAATAATTTCAGTTTCTTCATTGATTTCGCATTCAAGATCCAAGCTTCTATTCCATAAAACAAAACCGAGAAAACGTAACACAACGCCAACCCAACTCTTAGCTCTAGCCTTTTCTATTCTAATTTTGATTTACTGAAAGTAATCATCTGTGGGGTTAATCATTGTTCTAAGATATGCATCTTTGTCCACTCGTTCGGCATTGGTTCCTATTAGTCGAGGAAATGAAACTGAAAAAATGGTAAAACCTCGCAATGTTTTCGTCCAACATCGATTTGTACAAAAATTTGGGATTAGCCTCATTTCACCCTCTAGTTAATTTTCTATATTGAGCCGTTGTACGCTTTTGTTTTTTTAAGGGTGAAAACTACCCCTAATTGTAAAAAATTATAAAATAACATTTTAAACTTTAATATTGTCAACATTTGGTTCTTATTAGTTACATAATTATTGTTTTATGCTTTAAGATATAATACAATATTTCAACCCTTACAACCACCCTTGTTGGAGCTATATATATATATATATATATATATATATATATATAAAAAATTGACTTATCCTAAAAGAATAATTTCGGCTTGCATCGATTTACATAAAAATTGGAGATTAGGATCATCTCACCCTGTACTTCATATACTATATCATGCTCAAGGGCGTTGCTTATTTTTAGGGGTATAAACTACCCCTTATTGTCAAAAATTATATACAAACATTGTAAACCTTAATATGGGTAAAAATTTGGTTTTGATTGGTTAAATAATGATTGTTTTATGCTAAAGGGTATAATATCATATTTCAACCCTTAAAAACCACCCTTATGAACATTGCAATTTTTATAAGTAGATAATTTAATAGATCTATACAGAAAAAAAGTAGAATTAAATAATTACAAAAACATTTACACAAAAATACGAATTTACAAATATGTACCTACAAATACAAATAGTTTTTTAGTCATCTTCCAGTATACGAACTAGTTCTGTGGTATTATATACATTGAAAATGCTCTATAAGCGGACTATTCGAATTTTAGCTCCTTTATTTTTGGCGATAAAAAGTTTTTTCAAAAATGATTTTGTAGGATTTTTGTAGAATGACTATTTAAATTAAATTCCGTAAGATCCCTTAGTTTTTAATTGGGGTGGGTTTAAAGGGCTCGAATAAGGGGGTGTTTGCTCGTAAATAGAGGTTTTAAACAGCTATATCTCGCTAACTATTCACTATAATTAAAATCTATGCACAAGGAAATTTTAGCTATGAAAAAACTACAATTTAGTAAACTATCATTTTTTCTTATCTCTAGTATTTTCAAAGATATTTTGAAGAAAATGGTAAAAAATACAAAATTGCAAAAAATCTATTTTTCTTTAAACTCCAATTTTTCTAAAATTAGGCCTTTTAAATGGGTCAATCTTCTTGAGTGTATTGATAATACAAATATAAAAGGAATTACAGAAAGGTGAAGACCAAGTTCTAATTAGGAGGGTAGTTAGGGGGTTGTTTTCACTGATTTTTTCATAAAAAAAGCAGGTACCGACCATTTTTGATCATAAGTCACTCAATTTTTATGCTAGAAACTTTTTGTTTTTTCTTTTGAAAGGTCTAATTGTATCCTTGAAAAAATATTATTTAAGTTTTCCTCGAAAAATGCAAAGTTTTCCCGTTATTTGGCTTTGAATATTTCAAGTTATACATTTGACGAAAAAAGCTAACCTTTAACATGCCGTATCTCGGTTTGTATTATTGGTCGTAAAAATATTTTAGAAAAAGAATTTGGTTTGTGTTACTAAAAGACACAATTTCGATGATTACAGTTTTTTTGATTAAATGCATATTTTTCGAGTTATTCTCAAAAAACTCTCTAAAAAAGTGGATTTTTTCGTCGAAAAACTGTTACTTTCAACCGCGAATAACTCGAAAAATATTAGTTTTACGAAAAAAGTGTAAAAAAATTTTTCTTAGAATCACGTTCTACATCGATTTACATGGTTAAAATTTAATAAAAAATTCCCATCCCCCGAGATGGGGTGGCAACCCAAGGTTTTAGCGTACAGCGTACATGATATAGAAAATTATCCTTGGGCTATTTCCTACCTTCTGTGAAAATTTCAAGTAAATCCATGCCGGACGAAAAAATTGTGAGCCAAAATGCTTCATTTCCTCGACTATGCTATTTCTTTAAGTTTCCGATATTCTCATAAATTTTGTCTTCTTGACGTTCATTGTTAGACTTTATTCTTTTACATACTCCGCTATTCTGCGCACCAGTCTCAGATCCATATTTTCGGCTAAGATGACAGTGTCATCGGCATACCTAATGTTTTTAATGGAAACTCCATTTACTGTTATTCCAGCTGTTCCACCCTCAAGAGCTTATTCAGAATCTCTTCTGAGTAGGGATTAAAAAGGCGACAATACGTTTCACTGTCGCACCTCACGTCTAATTTCAATTTCATCTAACAGCTGATCGTTAACACGTACTTTTGCTCTCTGCTTATAGTATAAATTCGATATAATCCTGAGGCCATTGTAGTCTATCTTCTTTGATTTTCAGGACATTCATGAATGATTGTTCATGACGTACTTTATCGAATACTTTATTATAGTCAATAAACATGCATAATATCGTGATTGATGTCCTGGCACCTTTGTATCAGTCTATTAAGTGGAAAAAGAACATCACGCGTTCCTAGGCCTTTGCGAAGCCTAAATTGTGTATCATTTATTGTGTATCAGTATCATTAATGTTTGTGCAATGCAATAGGATATACACTCTGGGCCAAAATTAACCGGCCACCTCAAAAATGGGTAATTTTTGATGTCTTATATCTCCTAAACCTGTTGTCCGATTTAAGTGATTTTTTAATATGTTATAGCCTTATTCCTTGACAATATCGTTATGATAATATTGTTGCTAAACAGGTACATTTTCATTGTATACCTGGTGTACGAATCAAACTGTGTTTTTTTCTTAAAGTTTGCATCATCCTGTGGAATATTCTAGCATTTGTAGAATACTGAAATTAAAACCTAACTACAGCCTCATGCTTTCTCAACATTTTGTTATTTGATTGATTCGCTTATGTTGGATAATAAAAAAGTTAGGTGCTTTAACAACTGGACATGTTTTTTATCAATAGAGGGTGTTTTTAAAAAAAAATTGGCAAAGTTTAAGGGGTAATTTAAGGGGTTTCCGAGATAGGGGGTGTTGAAATTTTCCTGACAAACTGACGATTTATTTATTGCTTTAAAATCGGTTGAGATGTGCAAATGCAATTTGGTGGGTTTTATGACGTAGTTATTGCATATTTTTTGACATACAATTATTAAGAATTTATTATTCACCATTGACGCGCATTCGGGTAATATGAGCCATCATATTACCCGTATGCGCCCCAATGGTGAGTATTAAATGCTTAATTGTAGGTATGCCAAAAAATGTGCAATAACTACGTCTTAAAACCCACCAAATTTAATGTGCATGTCTCAACCGGTTTTAAAGTAATAAATAAATCGTCAGTTTGTCAGAAAAATTTCAACACCCCCTATCTCAGAAACCAAGCATTTGCGAACATAGGTTGATAAAGCAAACTATCATTATTTTTTCATGCAGAATTACCCCTTAAACTTCGCCAACATTTTTTAAAAACACCCTGTATTGATAAAAAACATGTCTAGTTAAAGCACCTAACTTTTTTATTATCCATCATAAGCGAAACAATCAAAAAACAAAATGTTGAGAAAGCATGAGGCTATAGTTAGGTTTTAATTTCAGTATTCTACAAATGCTAGAATATTCCACACGGTGATGCATTGACTTTAAGAAAAAAACACAGTTTGATTCGTACACCCGGTATACAATGAAAATTTACCTGTTTAGCAACAATATTATTATAACGGTATTGTCAAGGAATAAGGCTATAACATATTAAAAAAAAATTGAAGGCACTCGTGGGAGTGTCGACAGAAGTGAAAACTTCTTATAGTAAATAAATTACGAGCTTAATGCTTTTTCCCCATCCAAAAAGAAGTGTAATACCTATATCATATACGCGATGCGTATGCCCTATGCTATTTATGTATACATGCACATAATTTATATACGTACAAAATTTATTTCAGCGAAGTGATGACGGTCGCAAATTCAAAACTTTTCCCCCATCCATGAAGTGCACAACGTCACTAAAGCAACTTTCAATTCAAAAATTTATTTCCTCGAAGCGATGAAGCGATGAAGTTCCCTAATTTAATATTTTTCCCCATCCAAAAAGCGCACAACATCCCTCAAGAAGTTTTCATTTCAAATATTAATTTCGTCCAAGCGATGATGGTCGCGATGACGGTCGCTAATTTAATACTTTTCCCATCCAAAAAGTGCACAACGTCCCTAAAGAAATTTTCACGTCAAAAATTTATTTCGTCGAAGCGATGACGGTCGCTAATTTAATACTTTTACCCCATCCAAAAAGTGCACAACGTTCCTCAAAAAGTTTTTACTTCAAATATTTATTTCGTCGAAGCGGTGACGGTTGCGATGACGGTCCCTAATTCAATACTTTTTCCCCATCCAAAAGTGCACAACGTCTCTAAAGAAATTCTCACTTCAAAAATTTATTTCGTCGAAGCGATGACGATCGCTAATTTAATAATTTTTGCCCATGCAAAAAGTACACAACGTCCCTCAAGAAGATGTTACTTCAAAAATTTATTTCATCGAAGCGATGACGTTCGCTAATTTAATACTTTTTTTCCATCCAAAAAGTGCACAACGACCCTCAAGAAGTTTTCAACTTCAAAAATTTATTTCGTCGAACGAATGACGGTCGCTAATTTAATAATTTTTCCCCATCAAAAAAGTGCACAACGTCCCTAAAGAAGTTTTCACTTCAAAAATGTATTTCGCCGAAGCGATGACGGTCGCTAATTCAATACTTTTTCCCCATCTAAAAGTGCAGAACGTCCCCAGAAGAAATTTTCACTTCAAAAGTTTATTTCTTCGAAGCGATGATGGTCACCAATTTAATACATTTTTACATCCAAAAAGTGCACAACATCCCTAAAAAAGTTTTCACTTCAATAAATATACGTACAAAATTTATTTCGTCGAAGAGATGACGGTCGCGAAATAAATCTTTTTGTCCCATCAAAAAATAGGTTTTACATTTATTTTAAATTTAAATACTTCTATACAATTTATGTATACCTACATATACATAATATAGATACGTACAAAATTTATTTCGCTGAAGAGATGACGGTCGCGAAATAAATCCTTTTTCCCCATCTTAAAATAGGTATTACATTTATTTTAAATTTAAATAATTCTATACAATTAATATATACATACAAATAATATATAGCATAAGCATAAGCAATGACGGTCGCAATGACGGTCGCGATGACGGTCGCGAATTCAATACTTTTTCCCCTATCCAAAAATCGCTCAACGTCCCTAAAGAAGTTTTCACTTAAAAAATCACTTAAATCGGACAACAGGTTTAGGAGATATAAGACATCAAAAATGACTCATTTTTAAGGTGACCGGTTAATTTTGGCCCAGAGTGTATCAAATTGATATAATTCAGAGTTAAATTTATAGACATGATATTTTTCAGGTTGGTTTGAAACCCGCTGGTGGTGTTCGAACTGCCTCCGATGCAATAAATTGGTTAGTTCTCATAAAAGAAACCTTAGGAAATGACTGGCTGAACAGCGAATTATTCCGTTTTGGCGCGTCTGGTTTATTGGGAGATTTGGAAAGTAGTTTATACCAGTACGTCACTGGAAAGACTCCGGCTGGTTACGAGTTTATGATGGGGTAGTTTAACTTGTATATAAAATTATATTTGTATAAAATATTTTTTCTATATAATAATGCTGTAAATAGTTTCATTTTATTTGAATTAAAATAAAAATAAAAATAAAATCGAGTCTTTATTGTTCAGTGCGCGGCCGAATATTAATTCGAGATTAATCCTAAAAAAAACTAGAAAAATACATATTTACTTTGTCTTCTTCTCATATCTTTTTGCCCTCTCATAAGTTTTATTTTTGGCCATCGTCTTCAATTCTTCAATAGTTTTTCCTTTATTCCCTCCCATTTCTTAGATCTGGTCTTATCCATTTCTTTCTGTGTCTCCCCTTCTTTTATTCCTTTTACTTCTCATTCTAATATTTGCCTTAGAAATCTTTCTGGTTTCATTCTATTTTATGTCGGAACCAGAACATTTGCTTCTGTTTAATGTACTCACTAATAGGTTTATGCTTTGTCATTTGTCTGATATCTTCATTTCTTATCCTGTGCAATTTTGTTTTTCCGGACATTTTTCTCAATGTTTCATTTCCATTACGTTGATGTTTGATTTATGTTTTTTCTGAATTTTTGAGGTTTTGCTTGCGTATGCCCTTATTTTCACTGTTATCGTATTGTGAATTTTTCTCTTTTTTTTTGTGAATTTGATGGCCTTGGCTGAGCCAATTAGGCAGACATTTTATTTTAAAAACAAACATTTTTTTTCAATCAGAGGATTTTTTTTTGTATTTCTAACTCTAAATATATGTACGTAATAAACTAACTTACTACTATCTAAATAAATACATTGTTTTGGATGTAAATTTTTTTTGTATATATTTATTTTTTTTGCATAATATTTTTAATTTGTTTTTTTTTCTTTTTTATTAATTGTTTTTTTTTAACTACGCTAAGACATAAACCCGATTCAACTTCTCGGAGGTTTACATCTTCTTAGTTTTTTTTTCCTTTTTTTTTTTCTCTTTTTTTAATCTTTTTTTTTGTTTTTTTTATTCTCTTCTTTTTTTGTTTTTTTTTTGTTCTTTTTTTTTTCAATTATAATATACAAAAATTACTTAAATCTAGAGGGTTAAAAAAATAACAACAAAACAAACATTGTTTTGTATTTTTTGGGTCATTCTAAGCAAAAAATGTTTTTACAAGTTTTTTCGTAGGATGCATAGTTTTCGACATAAACGCGGTTGAACTTTCAAAAAATCGAAAAATTGGAATTTTTCAACCCGAATGAATAACTTTTGATTGAAAAATAAAATAGCAATTTTGCTGACCGCATTTGAAAGTTCAAGTCAAATTCTATCGGTTTTGATTACTTTCATTGCTAAAAATTAATTTTTTTATTGTTAAACAAAGCTATAAACACATAGTGATTGAATGATGTTTTCAATGCATTTCCCATTTTAAATCGAACGAGTGGGCGCCATACAGACAATTTCTACGTAGATTACGTACGTTAAAACGCATGCGTTGGGCACGGGAAACACTATGTGTTTATGGCTTTGTTTAACAAATAAAAGCTTAATTTTTAGCAATGCAAATAATCAAAACCGATAGAATTTGACTTGAACTTTCAAATGCAGTAAGCAGAATTGCTGTTTTATTTTTTAATCAAAAGTTATTCTGGTTCAAAAATTGCACTTTTTCGATTTTTTGAAAGTTCAACCGCGTTTATCTCTAAAACTGTGCATCCTACGAAAAAACTTGTAGGACCATTTTTTGCTGATAATCACCCAAAAAATACAAAACAATGTTCGGTTTTGCGAAAAATCGCTGTTATGTAACTCCTCAAGTTCTTTGTTTATAACTATCTTATCGACATCCGGATCGACTGTTACCCAAAAAATTCGTGTTCTACGGGTCAAAATACAGAAAAAAAAACTTGGGTAAGTCCATCTGAATTAAGGAGGCCGTTGTACCCCCACTGGCGACAGGACTACTACCCAAAACGGACGCATGTGACCTTTACTAGAAATTCGCAATTGATAAAATCGATTCAATTCTAGAATAAACGTACCAGTTTTCGTTTTTTTGTTTTCATAGTTTTTTTTTTGAAAATTATTCTCAAATTAAAAACACAAAATTTTCAAATCAACATTTCTAGAAAACGGTGTATCCTACCGGCTTAAATCAAGAGTACCTTTTATTACTAGAATACATCACAATTTAATACTCCATTGTCAAAAAGGCTTGAAAGTTAAAGACAACAAAGTTATTCGATAAAATAACCGTTGCCCTACCCAAAACGGACGCCTATGACCGGTACTAGAAATTCCCAATTTATGGAGACGATTTATATCTGGAATAAAATTGGCGTAGCAGTTTTCGTTTCTTTAAATAGAACCGTCCTGGAGGTATTTACAAAAATATATAACAAGATGCCTTCTTCAAAGAGCTCTAGGTCCTTTAAGAAGAATTTTCGGACTAAGTGATTTGGGTTAAATCTTAATATTTTGAGCCCAGGAATCTACAGTTAATTTATTTCCAATTATTAATGAAACACCATGTATATTGCCAAATTTATACAGGGTGTCCAGAAACTCTACCGACAAACGAAGACAGGAGATTCCTCAGATAATTTTAAGACAATTTAACCCAATTCACTTAGTCCGAAAATGCTTCCTACGGGAGCTAGAGCTCTTTGAAGATGGCGTCTTGTAATTAGTTTTTCTTAAATACCTCCAGAACGCTTCCATTTAGAAAAACGAAAATTGGTACGCGTATTTAACTTCCGGAGATAAATCGATTCCATCCATTGTAAATTTCTAGTACCGGTCATAGGCGTCCGTTTTGGGTAGGGCAACGGTAATTGTGTCGCATAACTTTTTTGTCTTTAATTTTTAAGCATTTTTGACTATGGATTATTAAAGTGTGAGGTAGTCTTGTACTAAAAGGTAGTCTTGCTTCAAGTCGATACGATACACCGTTTTCTAGAAAAATCAATTTGAATATTTTTTGTTTTTTGCATTGAAAACTATTTTTCGTTTGAAAAAAAAAAAAAAATAAAAAAAAACTATTTATAAAAACGAAAACTTGCACATTTATTTATATTACAGAGATGAATTGATTTCATTAATTGCGAATTTCTTATACCGGTCATATGCGCCCGTTTTGGGTAGGTGAAAGATTATTTTATCGCATAACTTTTTTGTCTTTAATTTTTAAGCATTTTTGACACTATATTATTAAATTATGAGGTATTCTAGTACTAAAAATAACTCTTGCTTTAAGTTGGTAAAATACACCGATTTTTTGAAAAAATTTTTCAATTTTTTTTTCAACTTTCCAAAACGAAAAATTTTTAAATCTATTTTTCTAGAAAACGGTGTGTCCTATCGACTTAAAGCAAGAGTACCTTTTAGTACTAAAATACCTTATAATTTAATAATCCAGAGTAAAAAAATGCTTAAAAGTTAAAAATAAAAAAGTTATGCGATAAAATAACCGTTGCCCTACCCAGAACGGACGCCTATGACCGGTACTAGAAATTCGTAATAGATGGAGTCGATTTACCTCTGGAAGATAAATATGCTTTCTAATTTTCGTTTTTCTAACTAGAAGCGTTCTGGAGGTATTTAAGAAAGACTAATTACAAGACGCCATCTTCAAGGAGCTCTAGCTCCCTTAGAAAGCATTTTTGGACTAGGTGAATTGGGTTAAATTGTCTTAAAATTATCTGAGGAATCTCCTGTATTCGTTTGTCGGTAGAGTTTCTGGACACCCTGTATAAATTGCAAATTCCATAATACAACCATAGGAACTAATAAGTTCTGCGAAAACACCCAAATATAGATAATAATAATAAACCTAATAAACTCTAATAAACCAAAGTCGAAAAATAGATTTAAATTGTTGAGACTCATTGTTTTAAAACAGATTCAGTTTTTTCAAGCCAAGGGTAAATGGACATTGAAAATGGACGTAAACAAAGAAGCTCTGTACTTCAACGGCGAGCGACCGGCAAATACATAGATATACCTAAATACAATTTATAGATAAAAAACATATTACACGAAAATATAAGCAAACAATACACAGCGTTTCAATGTTTCAAATATTTAAAGGTAAAGCGATTACACATATTGCAATTTGGCATTATATATTATACAATGTCTCACACACAGTAACGATGAATAGATAATAAAAAGTAGCTTGAAAACAAAAAATCTCTGTAGTTATAGAAAGGCGAGAGGCAGAAAATAGATAGATATCTGTACATAAATATAGTTTATATATAGATAAAGAATCCATTTCACTAAAATGTCGATATCCAAACAATACACACCGTACAAAGCGTTTTAATAGTGAAGTAATTGTAGAATATTTTGTTCAAATTTTTGAATGGAATTTTATTTCGACATGCCGCTCTGGGGCCCTTGAATGTCGGGGGCCCTTGAATGTCGGGGGCCCTTGAATGTCGGGGGCCCCGTATAATTGATACGGCGGTAGCTGCGCCTCTGAGACCGATTACTATTAAGGTTTCGATATAACTGCACCATTGTTTGAGTTTTTTTTCTGTTATTTGGTTATAATTTTATAATAGTTGTCTAACAGGATTCCTGCTTGCCTTTTATTAATCAATGTTATACAATAGATAACCAAAATATCTTACAAATCACCTTTAAAGATAATGATCTATTAACATGAGAGGTACTTCTCATAATAGTTTCACTCGTAAAGTGATTTCATAATTACTAAAATCTCAAATCCCCTTTACCAAATTTTCTTAATTGTCACACTAAATAACTGAAAATGTTCGCAAAGCGTAATTTCTGATGTAACCAAGTCGCGCTTTTCTTATCTCTCATTATATTTGAGCATATCTCGACGATACCTTCCTCCTAATGACTGTTTTTTGATAAAACGTTACCCTGTCTGCCAACAACGATTTTCCAAATGGATCCATTATTTTGACGATCCCTAGTGGCTGAAAACGATTACAAACTTTAGGATACTTTGGAATTAAATATTATTAGTTAATTCCCTGTAGGTTCGCGCCGACTGAAACGAAATTAGAAGTAATCTGTATCCTGTGCTGAAAAAGTAGGAATCTAATTTTAGCGATCCTAGCTTATCGATTGTTGTGATACGGACTGAATAACTCATTCTGACGAGGCTATTATCCTTGCTGTAAATGGTGTTGCCTATCTTTATTATATATCATTAGATCCATTCTGTTTTTTATTATACGAGTATAAAGATATTTATTTTTATATCCGCTTAATAAATACCCTTACTTACAACATATTTTTTTGCAGAGTAATAATTCAGGACATAATAAACATTGAAAACCAAAGTTTAACAGAAAATAACAGAACCGGACGATCCTGTACCGATGCAGTTTTTGTCGTCAGACAAGTCATGGAAAAATCACTATAATACAACGTCCCGGCTTACTGTTGCTTCATAGATCTACAAAAGGCATTCGACCGTGTAGAGCTGAATGACGTAATTCACCTGTTATATAAACGAAACATACCATCAGATATTATCAAGATTATCGAAAACATATACACCAAAAATAATGTACAGGCTAGAATTAATAACAAACTAACAGCCGATCCCAGCGGAAAGAGGCATACGTGAATGAAATTCATTGAGCCCGCTGCTGTTTAACCTCATCATAGATGAAATTATTCATAAAGTCAAAAACCTGAGTATAGGGTACAGAATGGGGGAACACATTATCTCTATAGTATGCTATGCAGATGATGCCATACTTATTGCAGAGAGTGAAGATGACCTTCAGAGACTTTTATATCAATTTAATATAACAACAAGAAAGTTCAACATGATAATATCACCAAATAAAATAAAAAGTAATAAAAGGAAGCAGCCAGTGAAGCATTAGGCATGGAGGAGATAACAAATACCAGGAAAAATAACAGCATAGTCTGGAGCAATGAACTTGAACAACAGAAACAAATAAAACAACAGAAATATCATAAATGGTTAAAATCACAAAACGCATATGATAAAACACAATACCGCCAAGAATTAATAAAATATAAAAAAATGTTAACAAAAAATGAGAACAATACCTGGGAACAGAGATGTAGGGAAGTGGAATGCCATCTAGGTGGAAGCAGATCCTCAGAAGCTTAGAGGTTCATTCGAAATCTAAGAAATGAAAACAGAAATAATACAAACCTTCAAATGATTGATTTAAAAAAATGGAAAACCCACTACAAAGAAGAACTTCAAGAAAATAGACAGGAATACATAAATACATCACCAAAGCACTACAATTTAAATGGTCAAGTCGTAGAATTAAATGACGAATTCGTTGAGAGAATGATTAAATCACTAAAAAATAAAAAAGCATGTGGTCCAGAAGGAATACCAGCGGAACTTATAAAAAATGGAACTGCAAAATTGATCAAACTAATAACCTTAATTTTCAACAACTACACAAATGGAGAAAACATACCAGAAAATTGGAAAACAGGATGGATAACCCCAATACACAAAAAGGGTAACAAGGAAGACTGCAAGAACTATCGCTGTATTACTGTAACCAGCACCTTTAGCAGATTATATGGGAAAACTTAAAAAGCTCAAATAGAAAATGAATATGCACCTATAGAGATCGAACAACAAGCAGGATTTCGAGCAGGAAGATCCTGTATCGACCACATCTTCACGCTTAACCAACTCAATGAAAAAAAAGTAGCCAGAGACAGAGAAATACATCTACTATTCGTTGATCTAACTAAGGCATATGATACCGTACCACTTTGTAAATTATGGCAAGTCCTGGAAAAATCCCCTATTAATATAACTTTTATAAAAGCAGTGCAACAATTCTATAACAATATCCAAGCAAACATAAAAATCAACAGCAGATTATCCGATAGCTTCATAGTGAATAAGGGACTACGACAGGGATGCAGCTTATCGCCAACACTGTTTAAAATCTATATAAATGAGGTCTTGCATAAGTGGCGCAAATCGTGTTCTGGAATGGGGATACAGCTAAACGACGACTCAACATTATACACACTGCATTTTGCTGACGATCAGGTGGTGATTGCCCAGGATAAAGATGATCTAATATTTATGACAAACCGGCTGTTTCGAGAATACAAAAAATGGGGCCTATACGTTAATATGAAGAAAACCAAATATATGTGTATAGGAGGACAGAAAAGTGAATTACATCTAGAGGATGATATGGTTATCGAGCCAAGCTCTGATTATGTATACCTTGGAACGAGAATCCAACAAAGTGGAAGGACAGAATTCGAAATAGAGGAAAGAATTATGAAAGGAAAGAAGGTAATAGGAGCTTTGAACTCGCTACTTTGGTCAAAAACCATATCAAAAGAAAAGAAAACACAGCTTTATAATAGCATCTTTAAAAGCGTGGTACTGTATGGATGTGAAACCTGGCAACTGAATAAGCGAACAGAACAGAAGTTGCTTGCACTGGAAATGGACTTCTGGCGAAGATCGGCCTGCATCTCCAGAGTCTCACATATAACGAATGAACGGGTACGAGATGTTATGAATAGAAAAACAAACATAATTGAAGAAGTCCAACAAAAACAACTTTGTTGGTATGGCCATGTACAAAGAATGGAGGAACATCGACTCCCAAAGCTAATAATGGAATGGCAACCCCTGGAAAGAAGGAAAAGGGGCAGACCGAAAACAACCTGGATAAGTGGAATCCAGAAAGCCATGTCTGAGAGAGATCTCCGACCAGGAGATTGGACAGATCGACGCGGCTGGAGAATCGGAACCGGAAGGCGCAGGACGCTATAAACCGGTGTTATATATATATATATATATATATATATATATATATATATATATATATATATATATATATATATATATATATATATATATATATATATATATATATATATAAAACAAAAAGTATGGTAATCTCTAAAGATCCAATAAGGTGCAAACTGGAAGTGGACAGCAAAATATTCCAGCAAGAAAGAAGTATCAGCTACCTGGGAGTACTAATGTACAGTTATGGAGATACAGAAGCGGAAGTTGCCCAACAAATAAACAAAGCCAACAGAATAGCAGGATGTCTTAAACACACTATCTGGCGCAACACGCATCTACGGACAATAGCAAAGGCCAAGATTTATAGGACAGTAGTTAGGTCAATTATGACTTACACTGCGGAAACAAGACCTGACACTATAAGGACAAAAAGACTGATGAAAAAGTGTGAAATAAAAATAGTCCGAGATACCACAGGAAAATAATTATGGGACAGACAACGTAGCACAGACCTCAGGCGAAGCTGTAATATAGAGAAAATAAATGACTGGACACTGAAAAGAAAAAAATATAAATATAAGCAGAATGGGAGAAGGAAGACTGCTAAAGATAGCACGGGACAGGTCACCAAACGGCCGAAGGAGTATAGGAAGGCCAAGGAAGAGATGGAATGACAACCTGGATATCTGATGAAGAGGCTTCCAAAGATGGAACAGACTCGAGCCTATTAAGGAAGCAGGAAGAAGAAGAAGAAGACCAAAGTGATGACAATTAGCACTTTCAAGTCCGCTACAAGTCCGCTTTCAAGTCCGTACATTTGAACAATTTTCCAATGACTGTATAAATGGGCACATGAGACAAATATCTGATCTTACCCGGAGCTGAAAGTGTTAGGAACAGGCCAGAACATTTTTCGAAAAAATCAAAAGATTGCTAAGTGTGTGATTCTCGAATAAAACTCGAAATTCGACTACGTTTATCGAAATGCTACGTTTTGTTGACTCTCCTCTATACAGTTGAAACGTGGACCCTTAAAACATCAAACGTAAATAAATTCGAGGCGTTTGAAATGTGGATCTAACGGAGAATCCTCAAAATTGCATGGACGTCGCATACCTAAAACGAAGAAGTGTTGCATAGACTAGGCAATTAATGATAACTTTTCAACAAAGTGAAAGTTAGAAAAACGGGACCGTGCAAGTTCGGCAAAGCGACCTCTATTTTTACGCTCTGTACTTTTATTCGCACTTTTAATTATATTGGCCAATTATATTAGTCCTGGTTGCTGGATAATTGTCAAGGCCATAGTCCAAAAAAATAATAAGAAGAAAAAATAAGATGCAGGTTATGTTATGCAAACGTAAACAATTGTATGTAGTAAATAAAATTAGTTATTAAAATGCAGTACTGCAAGATAAATACAATTAATTAAATTTACCTTTATATAATAATTGCATATCATATCAATATTGTAACAAGAATTATACTTGGCAACCCTGCCGACCGAGTGACGTAGGTTCTACCAACGGCTGACAGCTGACATGGCGGAGACTGCTTCAAGAGTGCCTGATTGTACTCCAAGCCAAGCCATTGAACTATTAGTTTTTAAATGTAGTTTGTTTCTATTTCTTTCGGTGATTATACCGCTCACAGTAAAGTTTGTGCTTATTATTCAGCCCTATTCTGTAACTTTTAACAAATCAAATAGAAATGACCAAGTCGAATCGTAATTACCCCAAATCTGAATGTTTGATATCTATCGCGTCATTTTTGTGTTTGGATTGGTATTCTGTAACTCATATCGTAATCGAAACCTCTGACTTCTATTTCACGCGGTTCTGAGGTGGTGGCAACCCCGCATTAACCAGAGAAATTATTGTTCTGTGACTGGATCTAAATTTAAAATTTGACACCGTTGCCATATCCTCAATGTTTTCATACTTTCTTCATACTATCCTCAAGTTTTGAAAAGTAAATAAAGTATTAGTGTAAATACTGGATGCAAAAAGCTCAAAAGAGGATAAATGGTTTTAAATTAAAGTTAATTAAAATTGATATAAAAAAAGATAAACTGATAAATAAAAAAGATAAGTGAAGATAAGAAGTATAAATGGTTTTAAATCAAAGATATTTAAATTGATGTTATTAATGCATTATTATTAATCTATAATTTAAAATCGATATTACTAATAATATGCAATCTTTAAGATTCGATTAGAGCTGAAATAACTGCTAAACAACTTTTCCCAAAAATGGCATCTTTTCTATAATTTGTTCGGACTATGAGCGTTGACTGATAAATATACAAGTATACTGGCATTGTTTAAGAAAGGAGTCTAGTTATACAATGATACTGGTATAGTATATTTATCCATCAACGCATCAGAAGTCTATCGTATGCTATTCTTGTACATTATACCGTTGATTGAAATTGTATAAGAAATAACTAACAAAATTATGGCAACACTGCGAGGGGCAAACGTTCATTCGTTGCATGTGCCAAGCCAAATAGCAAAGCAAATAAATAAGGTTACGTCCAAGCAGGGTTGCCAGATTGGGGGAATTTCCCCCAAATTTGGGGTATTTTTTCTTGTTTGGGGGATTTTTTGGGGGTATGCACTGAATGGGGGATTTTTTGGAGGAAAATTTTTTCGCATTGGGGTTTTTTGGGGTATAATTTTAAGCACACATTCCATTGCTTGGCCGATTTTGAATTTCAAGTTATAAACTGTGATTCACAAAAATCTTTGAATATAAATTCATTTACAGTCGATTCTGCCATCTAGTACAAACTACTTAACTTATTTTGTAAAGCATTACAGTTTTCTTCAATAGCGACACAACAAAATTTGGTTTTTGGGCGCTTGATGGTGTATTTAAATATTCATAATGGCACCTATGTGAAACACAGAAAATTGTATCTTCAAGTTTAACTTTATTTACTATTCTAGAATTAACTTTGAAGAAGGTTATATTTCTGGTGTGTTCAATAATAAGCATAATTAATTTAAATTAGTGTTTGTAGACGTGTTAATCTAAAAATATGCCTAAAGAAAAGGAGTATACCCGAAAATACCGACTTGCTTGGGAATCGGATGCGGAACTTAAAGAAAGGTAATCTGTTTAATAGAATTTTAATGGTGTGGGTCATTAATAATTAATTATTCTATGTATGATGGATTGGTCCTGTATCAGAAGATGACACAAAATCATTTTGTGATATGTAAATGGCAGATTTACAATATATTGTATAAAATCTACTAAAATTTACACTGGTACAATGACACTTGACAGCCAAAAAAGAAGAAAAAATGACAGATGACAGCCCAAAAAGAAGAAGAAATGACAGATGACAGCTCATAAAAAGAAGAAGAAATGGCAGATGAATTTTGGGGGATTTTTTTTAAAAAATGTCATTTTTGGGGGAATTTGTAGTTCAGGTTGGGGGAATTATATAAATCGGTCTGGCAACCCTGCGTCCAAGGTCCAATTCATACTCGTACAACATGTCTAAATTAAATATATAATTACAAATAACACCACAGACTAAAAATTACGCAGCTAAAAAAGGTACAAACACTATAAATAATTATAAAATAAGTAGAATCAATTATTTTTACATATAAAATATAAACGTCAAAACAAAACAAAATGCGCTTGCGTCAACCACAATTCCGATAATCGAAATCTCATTTCGACAGGATAAATGCTGTCGAAGTGATTTCTATTCACTATTACGATTGTAGAGATTCCGAAGTAGTTATGGAATACGGATTTGGACTATTTCTATTCGACTTGGCCACTTCTATTCGATTTTACTGACTTCTATCATCGAAATGAGTTACAGAATAGGCGTGATTATTCAACCCCAATGTGTAAGGCTACGGCTCCACGGGCGAGAAATTGACGCTAGCAGTAGCAGTAAAATGAACTTAAGGTTCCGCGAAACTGAATAGGAGTAGCCGAACTGTACCGACTACGGGACTTGTGCGTAGTCGGTTCAGTTCGGCT
The DNA here is from genome assembly GCF_917563875.1 of Diabrotica virgifera virgifera. NCBI lineage: Eukaryota > Metazoa > Arthropoda > Insecta > Coleoptera > Chrysomelidae > Diabrotica > Diabrotica virgifera. The sequence goes on from NC_065449.1 coordinate 214,342,846, forward strand.
ATTCCCATTCCGTTCCGCGGAACTTTAAGTTCATTTTACTGCTACTGCTAGCGTCAATTTATCGCCCGTGGAGCCGTAGCCTAAGGTGCTTCCCATTATTTACAGCTGAAGTTCGAGTACGAGCAAAACCCCTATAATATATCCTGACTCTCACACCCTAAACCATCATCCCCTCATAATATTGTGGAGCAATATATAATTTTTCTGCTTCAATGACAGAAGGTATGAAATATACGTCAATTTGACAATTTCAATTGACAATATGAATTATTTAAGATATTTGCAATATTTCTCCGCGACTCGCGCACGGTCGTTTCTCGTTTCCCTTCCAAGTACTTGCACACCGCGAGCTCAACAACTAATAGTGAAAGGAAAGATCGAGGGAAAGAGAGGTCTAGGAGGGAAAAGAATATCGTGGCTAAGAAACATCCGACAATGGACAGGGCTCCATTTTGAACAACTAATAAGAATAGCTGAATACAGACAAGAGTTTGCAATTGTAATAGCCAACCTCCATTGAGAGGAAGACACTTTAATAAGAAGAAGAATTAAGGACAAAGTAGTAAATAAATCAGTTTCCTGCAAAAAACGGCAAATACAAAGAAATCAACAAAGAAATATAAAAAATATACAGGGTGTCCCATTTAAAAAATTGTATGGTTGCTTAACGTGGTTATCAATCACCCTGTAGAATTCGGCATATTGTCAAAGCTTGGAGAATATTACTGTTACCATTTTTTCTAAATAACTTTTTTGGATATTCTGTACCATAATGAAATTATTGACAATGTGTTACTAAAAACTCACCCTATATTGAATTTCCGTCTATTTTATGTAATTATTTCACTTATACCCATTGCTTATTGGTTTTACTCTTTTAAAATTAATTTTCTCTTTTTTAATCAACTTTTAAAGATGTTAATCAGATTAAGGCCTGTTCAACTACCTACTAAACCAATTAAGCACCTTTACCTCATCAGCGAGGAATTTTTGTAACAGTTTCTGCGAGAAAATGGCTTTTTAGATATTCTACCATGTAAAAACATGTAAGCATTTAATTCTTATTCAATTACTTATACTCCAGGGAAATAAGGTTTTTGTCGGGACACTTGAGCAGCCAGGTTGCAAATGGATTTTTTGGGTACTATATACCTAATACATTCTAAATACAAAAATGCCCGTCACAGTTCGGACGAGAAACTTAGTTATTAACAAATAAGGGTCAAAAATGGCAGTTTTTTCGTTTAAATAGCTACAGGTAAAAATAAGGTAATTATATATATTATTTAGTGTAATCGTATTTTAGTAGATCAGCCAAGGTTTAAAATGGCACTTTGTGAATTTTGGTCCGATTATTTTTTGCTTCGGAAATTGCAATATAAGATTAAAATTTCAAAACTAAAAAATGTGCTATAATTTTTGCGAAAATGGCCTTAAGACTTTCATATTGCAAAAAAAGTTGAGTCAAACATTCCATATAACGCACAAAAATTTTTAAGACGATTCGTCAGTTAGTTTAAATTTTATTCAATTTGTTTATCGCAAAGAGCTTTTTTTTCGCAATGTTATTGTTCAGAAAACAATAATAACATAGGAATTCTGTGGAAAGCACATACAAGAAGAATAGTTATATTTTCAATGTGTTGAAAAAAATCATTAAAAAGTCGTTTTTATCACTCCGAAAAAAGTTTAGTAAAATAGAGTCATTTTTCGCTTATAAACAATTTGAATAGCTTTGTTAATATTGACTATAGAGTAAATCTACTTTAGGATTTAAAAAGCTGGTATTTTACACGAATTTTCAGAGAAAAACTTTTTGCCTAGGTTAATTAAGCTCAAAGATCACCTTTATTATTTATGTACTTCTATATACATCAAATTCTCCTGTAACAGTGTTAGTTACCATACTACTCCTAAACGGCTTTGCCGATTTTTATGAAATTTCACACGTATATCCTATAGGACGGAGAAGAGGTTTTAATCTATTTTTTATACCCATAAGTTATAAGGGGGGTTGCTCCCCTGACATTTTTTTAAAATTTTTTTAGACAAAATTATCTACTTTAATTTTATATGATATAGAATTAAATAATACATACAACCCTTAATTTTCACTCTTTTATCACCAACCCCTATTTGTTAACAGCCATCTATATATTTACATCTATAAAATTCTCCTGTCATAGTGTTACTTTCCATACTCCTCCGAGACCGCTTGACCGATTTTTATGAAATTATATATGTATATTTGGTAGGTCTTAGAATCGGTCGTAATCTATTTTTCATATCCCTGAGTGATAAGGGGAGTTCCCCCTAACATTTTGTAATATTAGGTGGGGATGTGTGTACATAACGTACTCTATAAGACTACGAGTACATACAAATTAAAAAAATTATGATCAAAATCCATCAACAAGCTTCGGTGATATTAATCGCAGCATATGTTTGCAGAATCAGTTTCATTTTTTCAGTGCACGGATTTTTCACGGTTCAAACGCCATTTTTAAAACTTTATTAACCACTCTGTTGAGGTTCAAAGTTTACTCAAACTTTTACACATAAACTATATATCTTCAACTTTTAAATAGTTCTAGTTAATTTGCTTAATTGTTATAAACAAAGTAGCCGTTAATTAAATAAAAAAAGTGGCTAACTATGACCATAATTAACCTAGGCGAAAAGTTTTTCGTTGAAAATTCGTATAAAAATACCAGTTTTTTAAACCCCTTTGTAATTTAGCCTACAGTAAATATTAATAAAGTTATTCAAATTGTTTATAAGCCAAAAATGACTCTACTTTAGTAAAATGTTTTCTGAGTGATAAAAATGTCTTTTTAATGATTTTTTTAAATAAGTTGAAAATATGACTATTTTACTTTTACGTTGTTTTCACAGAATTGCTATATCATTATTATTTTCTGAACAATAATATTGCAAAAAAAAGTTTTTTGCGATAAACAATTTGAATAAAATTTAAACTAATTGACTAATCGTCTTGAAATTTTTTGTGAATTGTGTGGACTGTTTGACTCAACTTTTCGTGCAATATGAAAGTCTTAAATTCATTCAAGTTATAGCAAATTTTTTATTTTCGAAATTTTAGTTTTATTTTGCAATATCCGAAATATTTGGGTCATCTACTAAAAGAAAAATATTATAAATAAGATATTTAATTACCCTATTTTTACGTGGAGCGATTTAAACGAAAAAACTTCCATTTTGACCCTTATTTGTTAATAACTAAATTTCTCGTCGAAACTGTGACGGGCATTTTTGTATTTATAATGTATTAGGTATATAGTACCCAAAAAACCCATTTGCAACCTCGCTGCTCAAGTGTCCCGAACATGGTATATTTTTGCCTTATTTCCCTGGTGTATTATGCATAATTATATACAGATCTTCAATTAGATATTTGGGAATGATTCTATATCAAAAGCTAACTTGAAAACTTCACGTTGAGTTTATGTTTTTTATTTTATTTGATGCCTTTCTATGTTCGGAAAAGCGACACCTGGTTTCTACGCTCTGCACTTTTATTCGCACTTTTAATTATATTGGCCAATCATATGGTCCTGGTTACTGGATAGTTGTCAAGGCCATAGTCCAAAAAAATAATAAGAAGAAAAAATAAGATTTAGGTTATGTTATTAAAACGTAAATAATTGTATGTAGTAAATAAAATTAGTTATTAAAATGCAGTACTGCAAGCAAAATACAATTAATTAAATTTACCTTTATATAATAATTGGATATCATATCAATATTGTGGAGCAATATATAATTTTTCTTCTTAAATGACAATATGTATGGAATGTACGTCAATTTGACAATTTCAATTGACAACATGAATTATTTAAGAAAGTGGCAATTTTTCTCCGCTATTCGCGCACGATCGTTTCGCATATCCCTTCCAAGTACTTGCACACCACGAATATCCATCTTTCTATCGATGGACTATTCGAGAGACCCAGATTAATACGAATGGTAATATTTTCAACAAATCAGTACAAATTGTCGGATACGCAGATGGCATAGACATCATAGGCAGGTTCACAGAATCTCTGATTGAAGCATTTCGGTCGTTAAGAGCATCTGCACAAAGAATGGGACTAAAGAAATATAAATGTTCAAAAGACCAAATATTATGTGTTGCACTAGGTCAAGCAACCCGACACCTACAAGAATAATAATTGACGACCTAGAACTGGAAGGTGTTGACACCTTCATATGTAACGATACAAAAACACCTCATATTTTTTTTATTTTTATCTTCTGCAAAAAAAAATATTTTCCATTTTACCCTTTATATCTTACGATTCATATAGCCATTATAGATATGCGTCTTTCAGTATTGTGACATAAGAATGTATTCTACGCCTCGATTTTTCGTTATAGTGAATTAGTGTGTTTGTTTTTTATACTCATCCTGAAGAACACCTGATTAAGGCTTAATTTATTTTCTGATGATTTAAGAAGAGGCGAATCTATCTGTTTATTTGAAGTTGGTTAGGCACTCAAGTCTGTTTATAATATTGAAAAGGACTTATGAGTATGTGTTTGTTTTTCTTTTAATTAAGTGGGTCGCATTTGGAATGAATTATTACCTATCTTTAATTAAGCCGAAATGGAATTGAATCATCTAATTGCGACGTACAAACACCAAAAACCTTCTAGATCTTATATTTTCTTGGTATAGAAATATAGACCATGGTATCTCATTTTTGATTGGCTAGACCAGTGGTGGGCAAACTTTTTCTAGTAAGGGCCACAAAATGTTTTTGGTCTATTACCGAGGGCCGCAATATTTTTTACCTCAACATGTTCGACTTTTTACTAATTTTCTTTAGGGTGGGGGAGGGGGGGGGGAGTCAAAGATGGCATATTTCTACAGACACCTCAAAATAAATGTAATTTGCAGTAGACATTAGGTTTGTTCTAGCATCAGTTTCAAACGGTTTGTAACCATCAGCGAATAGTGGACCAGCGCGAGTAGAGGGCATAGTACTGATGACTGTATTATGTTCTCTCACTGACCAACTATTTGCTGACGGTTTGTGACTAGTTTGACTATTTGCTAGAACAAACCTATTAAAACTTGTTATTGGATCATATTTTAAATAAAAAATTCAAGAATATTTTATTAGCTTATCACTTTCTTGAGATAATGCTGTCGAGTTTTTTGTTTTAACGATTTTTGAGTTTTTGGTGTACCTACTTAAAAGTCAAAATAACAAAATTTTTTGTAAACAGGGTGAAAATCAACATATTGTTAAACAAAAAAAAATATCTCGACAGCGTTATCTCACGAACTGTCTAAAGAAAATATATGAAAAATTTCAGGTGGATCTGTCAAGTAGCTTTCTAGTTAAAATGTCCATCGCCTTTGAAAAATAAATTTTAAGAAAAACGCGTTTAAAGTTTTGACAAATTTTATTTTCAATTCCTTTTTTGTCCGTCAAATCGTAAAGTGATGAATACCGGAATATGTTTTTGAATCGTCGTTTAAATAAAAATAGACAAAGTTATAAATTTGAAAAAATCTTAGATTCCCTTCATTGTTTTTGTTTCGTTTAAAAGAATTAAATAATGAAAAAAATACTCATGAAACACATTATCTATTATTTCCAAACTCATTTAAGGTATATTAGTATTTATTAAAAGACGAAAAACGAATCTTAATTACTTTTATAAAGTTTTAGTTTATTTTTATGTCCTTGTTCATGATTTTTTCTATTTCGGGTGGAAATCTAGTCAAAGCATCATCAATTCCGGTCCTCAATGTAGGTCCGGTCCTCTATGTACTTTTGGATTTGCAAAGATTGGTAAAATGAGTTCTTAGAAGTGATAAGGAAAATGATATATCTTCAAAATCTTTGAAACCATGTTCAAATTCCGTCAGCAAGTTACAAAGTTTTTCTTCATAGATTTTAAACTTATTTTTCTGATAAAATGTTTTTAATGATTTTAATGAGGAAAATAATTAAACTAATTTTTTCTTTTTTATATGAACAATGTATAGTTTGTATTTCATTTTAAAAGTTTCATTTTGCCTTCAAAACTTGTAAATTTAGCAAATGTGTTGCAGTTTTTCATTTCTATAAATAAAGCAATTTCCTCACCTAATTCACAGCATCTTTTAAGGAACTTTTCTAAACTCAACTACCGAATATGATTGTGGTATAAGACATCACTATGATCTATTTCTAACTTTTCCAAAAATGCTATGAATGCACGATGATTTATTCCTTTTGAACAAATAAAATTAACAATATTTGTTGTAATTGAAATAACGTTGTCTACTTTCAAAACATTTTTGCACAATACCTGCTGATGAATTATGCAGTGAAAAAATAATAAATAATGTTCTAGAAATTGTTTATGAATGTAATCTTTAAGTTTTCTCAAAATTACAATATTAGTCCCTCTTAAATTTAGTGCTCCGTCAGTTGTTGTTACACTTACTAGGTGGTTACGGTTTAATTTAAAATTTTCTAAACAGTTCCTGACTACTTCAAACATGTCGTTTCCATTTGTTGAAATTTCATGGATTTTATTGAGGGAGCCGACAAAACTCTGTATCGGGAACCGAAATAATTGCCCGTGGTATGTTGAAAATTCAACATGTATGTTCAACGTAATTCAACGTGGTATGTGGATAAACTGGCGTCGGATCGGCCTATGGAGGAGCGGTACGGCAAGGGATAAGGGCTTGCGGCTTGGTGATACTCCTCCATAGATCCCTACCGAAGGGCGTTGACGCCTAAGAACGGTGTATACATACATGTTGAAAATTTGCGGAAAAATGACCCGCTGCAAAAGTGTTAATTATTAGCTGCATTATCTATATTTAATTATTAATATTAGCAAGGGCGAGCAAAAATGTCTGAATGGCCGCATGCGGCCCGCGGGCCTCACTTTGCCCACCCCTGTGCTAGACTAACGTTTTGTGATATATTTGAGAAAAGTGGTACTTTTCAGGGATGTTCTTTTTCTGCGATTGGCTGGTTGAAGCAGGATAATGTGAGCTGGGGGAAAAAGGTGGAGTTCTTCTGGGGGCCTTAGAAGCGATCGTAGGAACTCAAAGCGGATCACTATCGATCAGACGACCAAGTGAATAGGTCGATTCTTAAAACACCGGGAATAGTTTGCATTGAGATGCAATTATGAAGATCATCGATCTGGCTACAGAGTTTGATGGTCGGTAGTCAATGGCTTTTATTTCGGTGTAGAAAACACCTCCTGTTCTTTTGGAATGCAGTTCATGGTTAATTAAATATCTCATCTCAAGCAGTTCTTATTAATAACTGTAGTGATATGAAGTCGTTTTTTTGTTACAAGCTAAGTTACTAAAACAAGTTAAGTTACTTCAACATTGCTGAGCTTTTCAAACTACATAATATGTACTACTGTATACTCCAAAAATTGTACCATCAATATTGTATTTTTGTGGTACCAGTGAAGTGAAAAGTGCTACGACCATAATATCAGGACTTAGCGTTGGAAGCTGCAGGACATTTTTGCAGAGACACAAAGGTACCAACTTAATATTGTATTTATTTGTATTTGTGGATAATACCTCTTACAAAATAATGTAAAACCAGAAAGAGGTCCACATTAATTTTTTTTTTAATATTTTTTTTTGTTTAATAAATAGTATTCATTTTTAATAATGTTTGCTTGTTACTAATTACCTATCCATCTCCCTTCTCTCTGTCTGGTCAACTGAGTAAGAAATGATAAGGAAGGTTTTATTTATCTTTCTTATCTTTATTATACACACACTCAAATTTATATGGAATGACCATGTATTTCAAAGTAATATTTATTTCTTTTGAAAAAACTTGTTATTGTTGCGAAGATTAAAGGTTTTTATTGAAAATAAACAAACAAATATATAAGACAATCGGATAGTACAGCCCGGTACGGTATAGATTATTTGCTTGAGTTGCAAGTTGAACGAAAATAAGTAAACTAACTTTTGCGTCCAAAAACGAAAATATGCCTCATGTGGGGTTATAAAACTTACAACGAGGAAACATTATTGGTCTTGTGGAGAAAGTAATGTTCTCAGATGGACATAGCTGCAGAGCTAGGCGTAATACAGGGCGTTCTGTCCAAAACATATGCTAGGAAAAAAGGAACTAGGAAAGCTCAAAAATAAAGCAAGGGAAAGTCGCCAAAAGTAATAACGGCTCTACACGATCATTTAATTGTCCAATCAGCTGGAAGACACCCAACCATTTCTCACCTGCAGCTCCAAAGGCAGCTTTTAGAAGCTACAGGTGTAACTGTTTCAGTTGAAACGATAAGAAGAAGAGCTCGTACCAAGAAGTATACAGCAGGAGACAGTTATGGGTTCCCGAGTTATCCAGGCAGCACAAGATTGATCGCCTGAATTGGTGTCTTCACCACCAAAACTGGAACATTGGAAATTGACAAAATGTGCTATTTTCAAAAACAGTCAGGATTTAATGTAATCAGATGGAACATCAGATGACCCACGAAATCGTGTACCTAGAGGTCGAGGAAGACAAACAAGATCGAAAACTGTCAGATCTGTTCACAAATATACAAGGGGATGTGTAATGTTCTGGAGAGGAATTGTGATCCGTAAAAAAACTCCTTTAAATTTCATCCAATAAACTTTAACTGCTCACAGGTATGTTGATAACCTGTAGTCAGGCTCTGGAGAGGTGCAACAGGAGAAAATTTAATTTTATTGCATGATAATAGACCTCTACATACCATTAGAGTGACTACAGACATCATTGAAGCAGAAGATATCCCTTGTTTGGAGTGGCCTGCTTGCTCACCCGAGCATAATCCTATAGAGTATTTGCGGAATATGCTTAAAAGAAAAATTAGAGCTCGCCGGAATAATCCACAAAACACCGCACGCCTAGTACAAGCTGCTTTTAAAGGATGGAACAACCTACCACAACAAAATGTTGATAATTTGATTAGGAGCGTGCCCACGCAAACTGAAGCTTGCATAAGGACTAGAGGTAATAACACTGACTACCACAAAATTAAAAAAAAAAATAAAAACAAGTTAAACATTATTCGTTTTACATTGAAATTTTGTATGCTATTGACTTTAAAACAACTACTTTCAATTTGTTTGTTAAATACTTTATTGTTTTATTTGATTGTTATGTATTTGTTATTAAATTGCTTTAAAATAAATATTGTTTAACTTCATGTGATCGTTTTTTTAAATTCTCACGGAATAGTAAGAAATATCATATGATTCCATATAAGTTTGGGTGTGTGTATTATAAATACTTTATATGAATCTATATTTATCTTAAGGCTATGGGTACATAATTCGCAAATATTTTACGTGTATCCCTACTTTTTCTGTCTTTACACGGCAAATTATGTGTAGTAAAATTCACACTGGTATGGATATGTAAACATTACTAGAATGTCACATAGAGGTATATATTAACATAGAGGGAGCCTACCTTCCGCGTTTCCTGACGACAAGATCTCAGAGACTGGTTTGCTGCATCTCCTTCTAACACATTGTATCGAGAATCTATAATGACATTCAGTGTGAATATAGGCACGGAAGAGGAGGACAACTGTAGCAGCTTTACTATGCGTAAGAGTGAAACAGCACTAATCCAAATAAAAAAGATGGTGTCGTCACTTCGCTCTGAATGACACTCTCTCTATGCTAATAGGGCTTTTCATCGATTGTCATTTGTTTCGAGCTTCTGTCATGTGTCACATAATATTAATATATCTAAGTCATACGTCTTTAGTTTGTATCATTGATATATACCAATAACGTATGACGTAGATATATTAATATTATGTGACACATGACAGAAGCTCGAAACAAATGACTGTGAATGAAAAGCCCTATATTTAACTCTATGGAATGTCATTCTACTTGAAAATGTCATCATTAATTTAAAGAGATGGGTTTTGAATGTTCTTGGATAACTGTTATTTTTATAATTGCAAATTATTAATTCAGTTAATAAATGTGGTAATTTTTTCACTAACTATGTATTCAGTGATTGTAATAATTTATTTGTACAACAAAGACTAATACTCAATCGAGAAAAGAGGAAAAGTGTTAATGTGATTTTTTAATAATATATTGTTATGGAACGCTTACAATTTTGAACATCTTTAACAACAAAATACTTGGATCACAGAATATATTATCCTGATGTATTCTCTGCTTGGATCTTCCACAAATAATACACAATAAATAACTTTTTATTAAGTTCACGTCTTAAATCAATTATTTATCAAATACACTATATATAGTCCGTTCGCTAAACTTAGACGCAACTTTCTAGATATTTTAGTCGGTAATTTTGCCAATTTTTGCAAAATTGGCAAAAAACAAAAAAAATATCGACTAAAATATCTAGCCAGATGCGTCTGAGTTTAGCGAACCGACTATATCAATAATATTTAATCAATAACTCAACATATTCCCGATGCAATGTCAAATATTTAAAATTGTCACTGATTGTCAGTGTCTGACTGACAATATATTCTGACAATATTATATTCGGCTGAGTGCGTTGTAAGACAAAGATAGATTTGGAAAATATTACCACGGCATTGTGTACATTTTTTTCGAATCCTGAAAAAATCAATAAATATTTTTGAAAAATTTAAAAGCAGAATGAAAGAATAAATTATTACCGAGGGCCGAAAGTCCCTTAGAATAAATAAAAAGTTTATTTTGAATGACATATTTGAAATTAAAAATCACACTAAATTTTCTATTAGTTTTTCACCCCTGTAACTTATTAAAATAAACATTATAGAAGTTCTCAGGGACTTTCGGCCCTCGCTAATAACGTAATCTTTCATTCTGCGTTTAAATTTTTCAAAAATACTTATTAGTTTTCTCAGGATTCGAAAAAAATGAATCCCCATTTGAATACCATTGCAGCCGAAAATACGTACCGATCCTCTTAAAATAATTATTTTTATTTAGTTAATTTTAATTTGTTTGGATTATTTAAAGAGTTTTTCTTTGTCTTCCCTTTCAAAACTAAACGATCAAAGTGGCGCCCTTTCGGCTTATATTGTTTCATTATTTATTTATTTTTTTTGTCCATTATGTCCTAGTTTAGCTCTAGTAGCTATTTACCCTTTTCTGTATTTTTCTCTATCATTCATCATCTATTTCCCAGCTAATAAGAAAATGTAAAGAACCACACCCACATCTCTAACCGATTCTGAGCAACGGAGCCTTCGTTCATCCTATATTTATTGACAACTTCTTCTTCTTTTCTTTTTATTGCCACACATATACTTAGGCTCGCTGCTAACTAAAGACACCAATGTCAGTGAAGAAATTCAAAGAAGAATACTGCTCGCCAATAGGTGTTACTATGGCTTAAGAAGACAGATGGCCTCAAAAATACATAGAAAAATTAAATTGACTGTCTACAAAACACTAATAAGACCAGTGCTAACATATTGTTTAGAAGCTTGGTCACTTACACATAATGACCAAGAACTGCTCAAACGATTTGAGCGAAAAATCCTAAGATGAATGTATGGAGGCATACAGGGCCCCCATAAGAACTACTGGCGCCTGTGTGCAAAAAAGGATTTTGGCGCCCCTTAAGGCATTTTGACAATGTTTTTTTATTTATTTTTTTGAAGGTAGGTAGGTAAAGGTAGGTGCTTTAAATAAAGCAAAATAGGTACAAATAACACCATAGCAAACATTAATTGAATAAGGTTTAAGGGGCTTTATTGAATAAATTCTGCTGGACCATCTTGTCACACTTAGAGGGTTTAAACTTAACCCGAGAACATTTTTTCTCACCCCACCCACAACATCCCACCTATCCCACCTTTTTGTGGATGACGAACTCAGAGTACCGCGATATTCAAATTTTGTCCATTTAGACGGGACTGTATCGTCGCCCCCGTTAGCGAAATTATTCCGATTCGATTTTTTGCACAAACTTACTCAAAGAGAGGTCCCTTATAACAAATCCACAGGGTGACTAGCGGTGCTGTGGTCGAAAAATTGTTTAAAGAATTTTTTTAAACAAATTCACAAAAAAATTTTTCGCGAGATTTTTCGTTTCGAACGAATTTTTTTTAGATACCTAACTTGTAGGTCTGGATCTCGCGTACCAAAAAAAGTTGATTAATAGCAAGCTGAAAATTTGTTAATAGCTTAACGGTCGGACAAACTTTGATGTACGGGAACACTGGAACAGGGGATGTTTTAATTGTGGAACAGGTTAAAAATTTGGAACGTCAGACTATGAAAACGTCCCATGTATTTTGTCGGACAGAACTTCCAATTGATTTGTTGCCCTTTCATTAAACTCTCATGCAAAAATCAGACTGCTGTTTATCACCAACATAATTCCTGTCATTTAACATGTTCTACGTGTCGGACTTATTAAAATGCCCAGTTGGTGATAAATACCAGTCTGATTTTTGCATAAGAATTTAATGAATGGGTAACAAATCAATTGGAAGTTCTGTCCGACAAAATACATGTGACGTTTTCGTAGTCTGACGTTTCAAATTTTTAACCTGTTCCACATTTTAAACTTTCCCTGCTCCAGTGTTCCCATACATCAAAGTTTATCCGACTAGACACCGTTAAACTATTAACAAATTTTCAGCTTTAATCAACTTTTTTGGTACGCAGGATCCAGGTCTATTGGGTCATTCTGAGTAAAAAAGGTCCCTTGTCATTTTCTCTAAAATTGATGTTGTCGAGTTATACGCGATTTAAGATTTGAAAAATGCGAAAATGGCCATATAACTCGACAACAATCAATTTTAGAGAAAAATCACATGGGACCTTTTTTGTTCAGAATGACCCAAATTATCTAAAAAAATTGTTCAAAGTGAAAAATGCATTTTTGTGAATTTGTTAAAAAAAAATTGTTTAAACAATTTTTCGACCAACGTACCGCCTGGAACCCTCAGAATTTGTTATAAGGACGTCTTTTTGTGTAAGTTTTTGCAAAAAAATCTAACCGAAATAATTTCGCTAACGTGGACAACGATACAGCCTGGATTATAGCGCTAATTGGTAATTAAAAACAACCGCTTTGTAATAAAATAATGACAAAAATTCCTTCACAATCTTCATGGAGGGGTTTTAAACTTTGGTTTGACTTTATAATTCACTTTTTGACTTTCATAATTATAATTTTTAATCGAGTTATTAAGCCTTGAAAATAGCCATTTTCGCATTTTTAAAATTTTATATCGCGTATAACTCAATAACAATCAATTTTAGTGAAAAATGACAAGAGACTTTTTTACTCAGAATGACCCAAGTGATCTAAAAGAAATTGTTCGAAATGAAAATATTATTTTTGTGAATTTGTTTTAACAATTTTTCAACCACGGCAACGCCTGGGACCCTGTGGATTTGTTATAAGGACCTCTTTTTCAGTAAGTTTGTGCAAAAAATCGAATTGGAATAATTTCGCTAACGGGAGCGACGATACAGCTCGGTCTAATTAGTTATTTGATAGGTATGCCATTTTTAAATCTTGTCGATTCATCATTTCAGCGCCACATACCTAATCGTTCGCTTATCGATGAGATAGAATTACCGCCCACACACTATTGCTCAACCAATGTAACCTACATGTCTGGAATTTTTCCACGAAATCGGGGTATAGTTAGGTAAATATTTTTGTTATCTAGAGAATGGGTGTTTGTTATTTTTATAGCAGGATTTTTAATTTATATCTATAGAAAGACTAATAATGGCATGCCATCCAAAGTAAAACTGAACTATTTAATTTCTCATGTTTTTTATTTCAAAATTGATTTTTGCTTTTTGATTTTTTTGTAAATATTTTTGCAATTTTTGACCCCCTGCTTTGGCGCCCCTAGAGGATGGCGCCCGTGTGCATTGCACACTTTGCACATATGGTAGCGGGGGCCCTGGAGGCATAAAAGAACAAGGTTTGTGGCGCAGGCGTTACAACTTTAAGTTGTAAAGTTTTGGAGAATCTGACGTTGTAAAGTTCATTAATCATTAAGGCAGCACGCCTTAAGATAGGTAATGTAATAAGGCGAGAGGAAGATGCCATAGCCAGAAAAGTTTTTGGCCGAAGGGAGCCGATAGGACAACGAGCAAGAGGAAGACGGAAACTTGGATACCACGACAACTTGGAATCTATTGGAATTAGAGTATGGAGAGGAGTTGCCAGAGACAGGGGCAAATGGAGGATTGTTCTGAAGAAGGCTTTGGCTCACAAAGAGCTGTAACGCCACTGATGATGATGATTTGCAAACTTTATAAAGTGTGACAGCATAATAAAATTTAAATTGAGATACACTTTTTAATTTAGTTATCAACTATAACTATAAAGAAACTATTTTGTCGAGCAGCTACACAAATTTGATCGCTTATTGTAATTCCCGGTTTACTATATTGACCGTTTTTAATTCAAAGACGATAAAATAGACTTTATCCCGAGCTAAGAATTCTCGAATTCCATTAAACTATAATCGATTTTAAATTCCACCAGCCGTTTTCTTGGAATTTTATTTGAGGATCGGAAGTTTAGTTTTTCCTGGATAGTTCGCTATTGTTGAGCTTTATATTCTGGTAGCACAAAAAGAGCTTTTAATAATTCATTATAACCTAATTATCAATTCCTTTTTTAATCGTCTGGAAAGTTTGGGAGGCTAGGAGCATAAACTTTAATTTTACACCATATTCATTAAAGTCCCTACTAACTTTTAATAAGCAATTATGGAAACTAGAAATTGATTTTTGGGTTGTACCTAGGTTAAATGTAAAATACATACTAAATAGAAATTACTTCTTTAGCCAAATAAAAAATAGATAACTAGAAAAATGAATAGATTATAGTCAGTTTGGGTTTAGAAACGGACTAGGAATCAGAGAGGTGTTATCAGGGTCGGACTGGCTCATGAAAAAGGCGCCAACCCAAATTCTAAAAAAGGCTCCAACCTAATCTCTAAACAAAGACGCCAGATCACCCTTGCAAGCTTTTACTTTTGTGTAAAGTAAATTAATATTACCTACTTTTGAATTTTTTTAAGTTTAATTTTAATTTAAATCCATGAAGTAATTTACTATTCTTATTGGGAATAGAAAATGTATTAAGATGCCACAAAACATAGAGCTTCAATTTCCCAGTATCCCTTTACTCCGTTACGCTCTTTGGTAGGTGCTCTCTGGAGACTCAAAACAGATTTTTGAAAAGTGTGAGTAATTTTTTAATTAATTTTACAGAAGAATCTACTAGTTCAAAAACATTTAACAAAAATCTTGATGATTGGTGTTCAATAGAATCTTTTTGAATTTTTTCAAATTTTTAGAGCGCTCTAAAAATGAGGTAAGAATCTTAAGAGAGTCACCGAAGTCATGGAGGGCACTTTCAGACAAGTCGGCCTCGGCAGCATTGAGAAACGAAATATAAAAGTGGAGAAAACTGGCGAGGAAGGATTGACTAAGGAGACGGCAAGCGTGTCCACACAGATGGACTTCGGAAGTTCTTCCCCGAAAAACTTAGTGAAAGAGAGATTTGCTAGAAATGATCGCAACGGTCCTGAACTCAGGTGAAAGAGGCTTTGAAAAAATAAACGACATTATAAAGTCAAATGGGAAGAAAATAACTATATGCGGTTTCCAAATCAGGAAGAGGTAATAAACCTGCAGGCGACTTAGTAGTGGTAGTCAGTGGCGTGCGGTGAAATTTGAAACAGGGGAAGCAATTTATAAAAAAATTGGAAAAACATCTATTTATAATGTAATTCAATTCTTCTACCATTTTTCGAAAACTTGTCTATAACTTCCTTGTACAGACGTGGATATTGTGACATTTCTTTAATCAGATTATATTTCATTGAAAAAGAAAACAAGAAAAATCCTTTATAAAAGGTATACATACTACTAGGTATACTGTATACTCCCTAGGGAGTAAAAGTACTTTGTCTCCCTAGGGACGAAAAGTAGGTAAGACTTTCCTCCCTACAATCAGTCCAGGAAATGTATACTTTCGGTAGAGGTAGGTGGAAAAAAATATTAGTAACTCACTGGCAATATTTTCTGTGTCAATACTCAATATCCTCAGTCTCATATAAAGCTATTAGTTCTGAAGGTAATGAAATCAAGTCAAAATATTGTCCATAAAGACGCATCAAAGATTTTGTTTGTTTTCCAGGAAAATGTGTTTTTCTTAATGTATTAAAATTGCACAGCTAAAGAAAGTCTCGGTCATCAAAATTCTTAAAACCTATTTTCCATTCGTTGGCATATTTGATCTAAAATCTGGTAAATAGTATAGTCGGCGGTAGCACGATTCGACATCTCAAACATTATCAGTGCGTACCTAGTCGTTTCCTTTTAGGCTCAAAATTTTCTTGCCATCATATTATTTGAGCATTTTTCAAAGTCATCTCTTTTTGTTAATAATATCTTTAAATACGCTAATTTTTTTTACACAGAAACCAATCTCGTTTATCTTGCATTGCAATACATTAAATAAATTATCTGAGAATAGAAATATTTCTGAAAAAAGCTAAGTTATAAAATAAAATTCAAATAATCTAAACTATCCAAAAATCCTCTCGAGCTATTTATGGTTTCTGTATCCCACTTTTCACATTTTCACCATTTTCCAAAACACTAATACATATTTTATAATTTATTTATATAAATAATATTTATATTTGGTATTTATAATATAAATAATTCTATGTATTTATTTATATAAATAATTCAATAAAATCCATCTTCATACTTTCAAAAAATCAGTCAACGAAGCCCGTCATTGTCAAATGCTGGTAAATCCCATTTAAATTCACCAAAAACATCTTCGTATGCAACTGACAAAACTGCTTATAAGCTAAAGATATACCCCAAATTTGAACTCACCGCTCACCGTGTAACCCCGATGATTTTTACATAGGCTGGAGTCGCTGGAGAGAAGCAACTTAAAAATCAGATTATTATGCCGATATAACTCCGAATACCACCGTAGAAATACGATCATGGTCCGAGTACGGAAGGATGCTGCATGCAGCGCTGCTTATACGAGTATGAGTACCTATTTCATTGCTTTGTTATTTACTGTATGACAAAAATAGAGTAAAATACGTTTCTTTTTTTATTAGGTAGGTACTTGCTGCTTGTACTACATAATTAAATATTCTCGTATGCAACTTAAAATCCTGCTTATTATGTGTTTGTTCATTTTTTTTTAAATTATCTCAGTTACTCAGTTGGTACGGCATTACTACGGAAACCAAGGGAAGCAATGCTTCCCTTGCTTCCATGGACTGCACGCCCCTGGTGGTAGTGAGGGGAAAAAGGTACCACGAGCTGATAAGGGAAAAATCGGTAGTATGTGCAGGAGGTACGGACCAGGAGAGGTGAAGTACCTCCACCTTAATATACAGGGTGTTCCGAAAAGATTGGTCATAAATTATACCACAGATTCTGGGGTCAAAAATAAGTTGATTGAACCTCACCTATATACAATAGTGCACACAAAAACAGTTACAGCCCTTTGAAGTTACAAAATGAAAATCGATTTTTTTTTCAGATATCGAAAACTCTTAGAGATTTTTTATGGCCATATGGCATTATTATGGCAGCAACATCTTATAAAAAAATTAAAGTGAAATTTGTGCACCCCATAAAAATTTTATGGGGGTTTTGTTCTTTTAAACCCCCCCAAACTTTTGTGTACGTTCCAATTAAATTATTATTGTGGCACCATTAGTTAAACACAATGTTTTTAAAACTTTTTTCCTCTTAGTACTTTTTCGATTAGCCAGTGTTTATCGACATATTTTGAATATTTGTCGAATCCACCACATATTTGTATATGGTTAAGTACGATTATAGAGACCTGTTAATAATCTGAAAATTTATTTATAATTTGCATTTTTAGGTATATTTTGAAAAAGAAGCCACATCTCGATAAAAGGTGACTTGTTAAAAAAGACTAAGAGGCAAAAAAGTTTTAAAAATACTGTGTTAAACTAATTGTACCACAATAATAGTTTAATTGGAACGTACACAAACATTTGGGGGGCTTTAAAGGAACAAAACCCCTATAAAATTTTTATGTAAATATATTAAAAAAGAAGCCGCATCTCGATAAAAATTGGATTATAGAAAAAATACTGAGAGGCAAAAAAGTTTTAAAAATGTTGTGTTTAACTAATGGTATCACAATAATGAATTAATTAGAACGTAAACAAAAGTTTGGGAGGTTTAAGGGAAGAAAACCCCCATAAAATTTTTATGGGGTGGACAAACTTCACTATAATTTTGTTTTAAGATGTTCCTGCCACAAGAATAATACATGTCCATTTTCAATAAAAAATCTCTAATAGTTTTCGATATATTGAAAAAAATCGATTTTCATTTTGTAACTTTAAAGGGCTGTAACTTTTTTTTATGAGCACATTTGTACTAAGGTAAGTTAGGTTCAATCGAACTATTTTTGACCCCAGAATGTGTGGTATAATTTATGACCAATCTTTTCGGGACACCCTGTATACTATGACCACAATTACAAGGAAGGGTCAGGATGAAGAGAACAGGGGAAATCGTCAGACTATTTTCATTGTCCCTGTAGAGAAATGGGAAGACTATGAGACATTGGAGTCAGAGAGGCGTCCCTAAGCGTAATGGGGGCTACAAAGGTAGGAACATCAGGAAGCTCCTGAAAGTAATCTTTATGGGTATGGACCTCCACCTCGCACTGGAAGAGTACGAACGAAATTTGGGCGCCATTTCTATTACAATAAAAACAGCGGAAAATGCTACGAAAAGCCGAATTTTAAAAATTCTTCGAGGGCGCCGCGCGTCGTATCTAAGCTATTTATTATAATAGAATCAGCTGAAATTGATACCTACTAAAGGCGCACGAATCGTAAAAATTGTCTTCGAGGGCGCCGAGTCTAAGCTATTTATTATAATAGAAACAGCGCAAATTGATACCTACGAAAGGCGCCCGAATCGTAAAAATTGTCTTCGAGGGCGCCGCTCGTTGCATCCAATAAGTTATTTATTATAATAGAAACAGCGGATGTGGATACCTATGAAAAGCGCCCGAATCGCAAAAATGGTCTTCGAGGGCGCAGTGCGTCGTATCTAAGCTATTTGATTATCTGATACCTGATACAAGTTGTATTCTGTTGTACCCACTGGCTTCATTATGTAGGTTTCTGTTGAAATCAGAAGCAAGTAAAACATTTTTTAGGGGAATGGTAACTACATCATCTTTGTGTAAAGGTTCAAAAAATTTTTTTTTCTGCATTTAATTTTTTTATGGATATATACTAACTAAGGCAAAAGGCGCACAGGCCCGAGGGCCGGTGCCGGCGGGCCAGTCCGGGCTTGGGTGTTATCTGCTTTTAATGTGATAGCTCAAGGATGCATGGATATGAATATGTATGTGCATGTTTGTTACGTTGATTTTGAAAAAGCATTTAACTTCAGAAAGACAGATTCACAATTGAGACAAATTACAAAGATAAAAAACATAGCCAAAAGGGACTTACGAGTAATAACAAACCTTTACTGCAATCAAACAGCACAAATTGTAAGAGATAACGAACCCAGTTCGTAAATTGAAATCAGGAGAGGTATTATGTAGGGATGTATTATGTCTCCATGACTATTTAATGTATGTATATAGTGAAGCCATTTTTGAGGAAGCACTACTATCTCAAAGTAAAGGAACAATAATTAACGGAAGATCTATCAACAAGATAAGATGATTATGGCAACCTTTGCTGAACAACTCCAGTTACTACTAAACAAAACAAACAGTTTCTGTGAAGAATATGGACTAAAAATGAATATAAAAAGGACCAAATACATGATAATAACTAAGAAAACAAATATACATTTGGAAAATGTATACTTAAATACCTAGAAATTAGCACGAATCTGCCATATTCAACATGGCTTGTAAATGATAAAACATGATCTTCTAAAATATTTTCAATGTTTATGTCATCTGTCATTCGCCCAATCAACTCCACAAGTTCGGTACGTCCTTTCGGAACGTTCGGTAGTGCGTAGTGCTCCATAGCATTAAGCTGCCACAACCAAAAATAACGCTCTGTATGAGGTTACAACTGGCATACAATTCAGAATATGGAAGCCAGATTGACTAAGCTTCATCTACACAAGAGTTGGTGAACGGTATATCTACTAGTTGTAACCTCATACAGAGCGTTAGTTTGTAGAGCATGGCATATTGTTAAGGAGCAACGGCGTAACCAAGATGATCCTAAGGGGGGGGGTTTCATTACAAATTCAAAATGGCTTGATTGGTCAACAACACATAATGGTGTTAAGCGTATAGAGTTCAAAGTATTGTAGATCCCAATGGGGAGTTATAACCCCCAAAACCCCCCTCCTGGTTACTCCTATGCTAAGGAGAGCTATTGCCTGTAAAGGACATACCGAACTGGTGGAGGTGATTGGACGAATGATGGCTGACATGAACATTAAAAACATTTTAGAAGATCATGTTTTGCCATTTACCAGCCATATTGGACATGACACATTTATGCTAATGCACGATAATGCCTGTCCTCATGTCGCTAGAATGTGAATACTTGCATTGATGAGGTATAAAAAAGAGGGCCGCCGAGAGGAATGAGCGGGCCCCGGTAAGAAGTGAAGAGCGGGCCCCCGGCAAGAAGTGAAGAGCGGGCCCCCGGCAAAAAGTGAAGAGCGAAAAAATTTATTAATTTTTATAGAAATAAAATTATCAATAATAAATAATAAGAAACATTTCAAATATAACTTTTATTAAATTTTGATTGTATTTTTATAACAGTGCAAATATTTACAACACCAGTACTTTTCGAGTTTTTGATTAGCAAAGATGTCTATAATTTTGGAAAAATCGCATGATTTGACCAAATCATTCTCAATGCATAAAGTTGTTAGGCCAGTTAACCGATTTTTTGTACCGATTCCTTGTAGATCTCATGGCATTTTTTAATGCGAGAAAGAAAACTAAAGGATATCTTCCCTTTTGCCACTACCACCGGTAATATGAAAAAAAAAAAAAAAAAATAGAATGTGTATGTACTTTGTACGCACGTAAGAAGTTATACTTCTATTATATGATTTCTTAAAAATAAATATACTTTAAACAGTTTTTTTAATTTTTTTTAAACACCAAACTAATTTTGTGCTTACAGCTTTCAAAAAAACAAAAAAAGTATAGGATTGCACTGGATTCAAACTCAAGACCTCTCGATCTCTGGCTGAATGCTATTATTATATACCAAATGCGCTACGAGGACTGTGTCTGTATCGGTTCGGACGTACCTAATGACAATTCACGGTAACAAACAGACAAGGTGAATAATATTAATAATAATATACAATAAAATGTTGTAATAATACTCATCTTACTCCTGAGGAAGACAAATCCAAAGACACAAAAATTATAATAAATATATTTACTAAAAACACTAATATATTCTTTTCAAACCTTTTCTTGCACTGATATATTTATACATAACTAGAAAAATTTAGCAACTAAACGCCATACTGTCTGTGTGCGCATGCGCGCAGTATTATGAAATTTTACTCTCAATCGCGCCTAAAGAAGTATAACTTCAAAAATTTACGCTATAACGACGTGAGGAAATAATGATTCCAATTTGGGATGTTTAATTTTATTAAGTAAATCTATTGCAGAAAGTTGAGATACACAAATATTCTCCTTGTATATCGTTCTATCGTCTTCTTTATAAAACTCGCGCAATATATCAATTTTTTTTCTTAATAGCGTTATCTTCATCTCAGAACGCCCATAAAATGTTAAATAGCGAATGAATTTCAATTGCCGCATTAAATCTTCTGGTTAAGTTGCTTATTATACAATTTATGACAATATTAAATACTTCACAGTGAAATATTGCATCGGGCTCAAAATTATTAGTCGCCTCATGCACATTATGCACATAAAGTGAGGAACAAAAAAACGGGAAAAATTACGTCTTTGGTCTGGTCGACGCCGGGCCCCTTACATCGCCGGGCCCCTTACATCGCCGGGCCCCGGTAAAATGTACCGGCTGTACCCTCTTCTCGGCGGGCCTGATAAAAAATGTAAATGTGAGGTGATGATGTAAAGTGGTTTAACTTGTGTGTTTTGTTAAGTAGTAAAGATTCCATTGATCTTTCCATATCGATAGTTGGTTTCATTTAAAAAAAATTTAAAAATTTTTCTTTCAAGCAGAAACATTTTATCCAGATTTTTCAGCGGAATATAAAGGAGATACATCACCATAAACGCCTTGTAAACGATCTTTTGATAAAAATTTAACGACCACACGTTCTCAGCTTTCGTTGACTGAGTTTTGCTGACTAGTCACGTTTTCCGGCTATCTACTAAAAACTGAATACAGCACTTCGAGCCGGAACAGTTATTGTAATTTTCGCACATGTGTAGGGCCCGGCACATGTGTAATGACAAAGACAACGCAGTTTTCACTCGGAGTGTTGACTATTCTAATATTTTTATTTATCATAATAAATTGTCTATGACTGTCTATGTCATAGACGTCATTGAAAGAAGCTGTAATTTAAAATGGAAATGGGCTGGACACGTTGCCAGAATGAAGGACGAAAGATGGACTCGCAAACTAGTTAAATGGAGACCAAGAGCCGATAAACGTAGCAGAGGACGACCACCAATACGATGGCAAGACGACTTACGAAAGACAACAAAAACTGGATACAGAAATCACAAGATAGAACACTTTGGAGACAAACAGGGGAGGCCTATGTCCAGCAGTGGATTGAGAGAGGCTGACGATGACGATGATATAGGTACCATCCGTATTCATTTCGGATACAAAAATACCAAGTTTTTTGTAAAAGGTATATATTAAAATACCCTAAATAAGGGTCACAATACAAAACGTTTCCGGATTAAGGAATCCATCATCAGTGTTTAAAAGCCCTAAAATTAAGTATAACCTAATTAATTTAGAGAAAAGTTAAAAATTGACAGAGGTTTTAAAAACAATAGGTTACTTACAAAAATAGCATGCCTGAGCCACCAAAATGTATTGGGTAAAAACCCTTTAAATGTAAATGATATGGTTGTTTTACATATTTATACAAAGATCATCTGATGTTAAAGATATGCCTGGATGTTACCCAGGGCAACACAGGACTCTTCCCACGTGGTTGACTTTCCCCCCCCCCAAAAAAAAAAAAAAAATTACAACCACGTGGGAAGAGTCCTGTGTTGCCCTGGGTAACATCCAGGCATATCTTTAACATCAGATGATCTTTATATAAATATGTAAAACAACCATATCATTTACATTTAAAGGGTTTTTACCCAATACATTTTGGTGGCTCAGGCTTGCAATGTTTGTAAGTATGGCCTATTGTTTTTAAAACCTATGTCAATTTTTAACTTTTATTTAAATTAATTAGGTTGTACTTAATTTTAGGGCTTTTAAACACTGATGATGGATTCCTTAATCCGAAAACGTTTTGTATTGTGACCCTTATTTAGGGTATTTTAATATATACCTTTTACAAAAAACTTGGTATTTTTGTGATTTATGGTATACAGCCAGCTACAGGAAGTTTTTTTCCTCGTTGATTTGATTTCAGATACGTCTATCTCGCAAACAAGTAAAAATAAATATCTGGCGGTGAGTCACGCGTCCTACGACCCAAGAAAACTGTACACCGATGACAAACGTTCCCAAGCGAGACCTGCGAACGAATGAACTGACCAGGGTTGCCAGATGAAATTTCAGAATATCCCTAGACGGGAGCTCAAATTTCCCCTAGAAATCCCTAAATCGTATTAATTTGACCTAAAAAAGAAGAAATTGACAGATGACAGCTGTCAATTTAATTTATAACCTATTAAACACTATGTTTAATCCACTTTAATCATTGATTAGGTAATGTTTTAATGTTTACTTAGGAATATTTATGTCAGGGAACAATAAATAATGACAATAATAATAATATTTGAACAAAAAGATATTAAATAACAACAAAAATGGCGCTAGCACAGTTTAATAAATCCCTAGATTTCAAAAAAAATCCCTCCAGTGCTCCAAAAGCTTAAAAAAATCCCTAGATTCGGGGAAAATCCCTAGACATGGTAACCCTGGAACTGACCCACCCCCTTATCTATGCACTGACCACTGATAGTAAGATGCGCAAAACTGTCTACGCACACTACGCAGTTCGCCGGTGCAGGTTGTGTCTCGCTTATTGTGCGTTCACTACGGAGACCTTACGGAGACCATCGCATCGTATCCTAGCCTATGTAGAGTGTAGAGCTTAGTATCCTACTCTTCATTTTGGTGAACGCTCGCATTTAAAATAATGCATGTGGCGATCGATAATATGGTACGAGCAGTACGACTCGTACTATACGAGTGATACCAGGGAGCGAGGCTCGGCGCCTCGTTGTGAGCACAACTTCAATTTGCGCCGGGGCTAACTGTGACGCAATGGTGTTTACTCGTCTGAATTTTTTGGTGGAAAAACTGGAATGCTGGAATATCTATAAGCATGCATTTTTTTAGAAAAGTAATAATCAAAGTTAAATTTTTATTTTACTTTATTTAAATATAGTTTCGCGCTCAAACTATCAGTCCATGTTTGTTTTGAGCCGCTCCCGTATGAAAAAAATTCTGACTCGGTTTCTTTCCGAATTCCTGTTCAGAAATATCCCCTTTAAACGATTCAGAAGGGTGCCGGGCGAAATTTTTAAATAGTGCAGCCCATATGTGAAACAATTGTGCATTTAAAGATAGAAGCATATAATTTGGACCACATATACTACACATATAGAGGTTGAAATTTAGATATGAGGCCATCTCATATTTTTCCTTCTACAAAAATGGCGGGCCTTCAAAATGGCGACTATGCATATGTGACTAATACCACGATAACTTTTGAACGAGACGTCCGATTTCAACCAAATTTGGTATAAAGGTTCTTTTTTTGATGCATAAGATCGAGGTTTTGAACTGGAAGAATCGGTTTACCAAAAGTTGTGTTTTTCCTGGTTTTTATGTAAAAAATGTTTTTTTTTTTCATTTCTTTCACCCTGTATATATTAATTTTTAAAAAAGTTAATACCTCCATTGAAAAGAGCGTAAAAATATTTTTTATGAAATAGTTTTAACTTTTTATTTATGTTAACTACCATAATAATAAATGTATAACGTATCTTCACGTGTACCTATGTGTGGCAGATTCGTGCAAATATTATAAGAATTATTGTGCATTTAATGGTAGAAGCATATGATTTGGACCACATAATATACTACACATATCAAGGTTCAAATTTAGATATAAGGCCATCTCACATTTTGCCTTTTATAAAAATGGCGGGCATTCAAAATGTCGTCTATACATATGTCACTAATAGCACGATAACTTTTGAACGAAAAGTCCGCTTTCAGCCAAATTTGGCACCAAAGTTCTTTTTTTGATGAATAATATCTCGAGGTCTTGAACCGGAAGAATCGCTTTACCAAAAGTTGTGTTTTTACTGTTTTTTTTTATGTAAAAAATGTTGTTTTTTTTTTAAATTTTTTCACCCTGTATATATTAATTTTTTAAAAAGATAATACCGGCGTTGAAAAGAGCGTAACCATATTTTTTTAGGAAATATTTTGAACTTTTAGTTATGTTAATTACCATTTAATAAATGCATAACGTATCTTCACGTATACTTATTTGCGGCAAATTCATTTTGAATGTCCGCCATTTTTGTAAAAGACAGAATCTGAGATGACCTCATATCTAAATTTGAATCTTTGTATGTGTAGTGTGTGTGGTCCAAATTATATGCTTCTACCATTTAATGCACAATAATTCTTATATTATTTGCACGAATCTGCCGCACACAGGTTCATAGGTACATGTGAAGATACGTTATGCATTTATTAATTATTGGTAATTAACATAACTAAAGAGTTCAAAATATTCCTTAAAACATATTTTTACGCTCTTTTCACCGCCGGTATTATCTTTTTGAAAAATTAACACATACCTACAGGGTAAAAGAATTGGAAAAAAACAACATAATATTTTTATATAAAAAATCAGGAAAAACACAACTACTGGTAAACCGATTCTTCCGGTTCAAGACGTTGATCTTATAAATCAAAAGAAAAATCTATGTACCAAATTTGGTTGAAATCGGACTTTTCGTTCAAAAGTTATAGTGCTATTAGTCACATAATATGTATAGTCGCCATTTTGAATGCCCGCCATTTTTGTAAAAGCCAAAATCTGAGATGGCCTCATATCTAATTTTGAACTTTTGTATGTGTAGTATATGTGATCCAAATTATATGCTTCTACCATTAAATGCACAATAGTTCTTATAATATTTGCACGAATTTGCCGAACATAGGGACATGTGAAGATAAGTTATGCATTTATTAAATGGTAATTAATATAACTAAAAAGTTCAAAATATTCCCTAAAAAATATTTTTACGCTCTTTTCAACGCCGGTATTACCTTTTTGAAAAATTAATATATACAGGGTAAAATAATTGAAAAAAAAACAACATATTTTTACATAAAAAATCAGGAAAAACACAACTTCTGGTAAACCCATTTTTCCGGTTCAAGAGCTCGATCTTATACACCAAAAATAGAATACCAAATTTGGTTGAAGTCGGACTTTTCGTTCAAAAGTTATCGTGTTATTAGTCACATATGTATAGTCGTCATTTTGAATGCCTGCCATTTTTGTAAAAGGTAAAATCTGAGATAGCCTCATATCCAATATTGAACCTTTATATGTGTAGTATGTGTGTTCCAAATTATATGCTTCTATCAATAAATGCACAATTCTTATAATATTTGCACCAATCTGCCGCACTAAAACAGATTTTTTAAATAAAAACGGTATCTTGTCCTTTTTCTTAAAAGCTGATAGTTTTCGAGTTACATATGTATAATCGATTTAAAATCTGCAAAATGCGAAAATACGTATTTTCTTTCTAGGCTTGAAAACTTATATTATGTAAATTAATATTTTTGAGGTTGACAAGTACCTAAATTTAAGTTCAAACATTCAATTTTAAGATTCTGATGAGTAAACGGGGCTTATTTCAATATAGACAGTTGTTTTTTACGCGCGTCCATTCGACTGATAAGCCGCCATTCATTAGATACACTTCCCAAAAAAGACAACACTAGGAAATGAGAAGAACATAGATTAATTATTAGTTTGATGAGCCATGTACTTAAAGTACCTACCTACTCCTTACTGTCATTCACTCCTGCATATACACCAAATTAGAAGAACAAACAGATTCAAAAAGAGGTAAGCATTTTTTAGGTTGCAAGTTCTAATATAGGGAGCCAGGGATGTCAACTACGATGTATATGCAGTATGTGTATGATCAAGTATCTATCATTGATCCCGAGAAGGCATTTGACAAAGTACCACATGGGAAACTAATCGATATCCTATAAACATATCAGGACTGGATGGAAAGGATATGAGACTGACCTCGAACTTATATCTCCAACAAAAAGCAACAGTGCAATTCGAAAATGAACTAACTGTCCGAGATCTCGCAATCAGAAAAGTAGTTACACAGGGTTGCATACTGTCAACAGCATTATTTAACATATACATACTCTGAGAACACCTTTAAAGAAGCCTGTAAATGGCCAACTTATAAACACTATTAAATATGCAAACGATAGCTGGCAGATAGTGCGCATGGGATCCAAAGGATAATGGGTAATATTGTAAACATGT
Source organism: Diabrotica virgifera virgifera (assembly GCF_917563875.1). Classification (NCBI taxonomy): domain Eukaryota; kingdom Metazoa; phylum Arthropoda; class Insecta; order Coleoptera; family Chrysomelidae; genus Diabrotica; species Diabrotica virgifera. The sequence goes on from NC_065449.1 coordinate 214,370,627, forward strand.
ATCAAATACGGCCTAAAACTAAATTATTAGAAGACAAAAGTAATGATCATTAGAGAGAATACCGACTTACCCAAAAAATAATAGAACAAAACAGAATACCACAAGAATGGAGATCAAGCATCCTAATACCTCTCTTAAAAACGGAGACAAATCAGACCCGGAAAAATAAAAAGGAATTAACTTATTAAACACAATATTAAAATTAACAACCAAAGTGATAACAAACTAAATGCAATTTATAACATTAGCAGAACAACAAGGTTTTGTGTCGGGAAGATCATCCACTGACGGTATATTTATAATGAGGCAAGTTCAAGAGAAATCATTAAGAATACAACAAACCGGCATATTTATGTTTCGTGGACCTTAAGGCATTTGACAGGGTCAAATTAAAGGACGTTACCCATTTGTTGTACTCAAGAGGGGCAGGAGAAGGTGGGGGAATACCGCGCGCGGGGGAATACTGTCGATTATTGCAAGTTCTGTAAAGTTCACACCCGTGGCGCTAGTGTGCATTTATCTGTTTGCGGCGTGGCCATTATAATATTTTGCTACGAGAAAATAAGCAAGGTAAGCCAAAATGTTGAACTTATTTAGTTGTTTTTGATTTTGTATAAATCTATCTATCTTACATTAATTGTCCCACTTTTTTTTTATATTTATACTTGTTTGGAAAATATACGTAAGGGGTAATACCACGCACATGCGCGGTTTTTCCCCGTGTTGAGTTATATGGTAAAATATTTATATTTATATTATATTTATATTTTATTTTTTTATTTTTGCATAGATTTGTGAGACAGATGAATCAGATATTGATATGCCAGATGTAATTGATGATGACGATATAGTTGATATTCCCATGGAAGAACATGTATGAACTGCGGAGAGTTCGATCAAAATAAAGAAATGTGGTTCCGCTGTGTGGGATGTGGTCAATAAATACATAAAGAATGTAGCCGTTGGGATTCACCTATACCAATTTTAAATGCCATTTTTGTTCCACACCTTTCAGAAATGAAAAAAGTGTACTTAAATTTTAAGTCTTTAAATTTATAAAAATAATTAAAAGTTTAAGTTTTTTGTCTGTTTAAAAAATTGTTTTTCCCTAATAAACAGTTTGCAAATACATATTTTTTGTCTTTTAATGCGTAGTTACATAAACAGCATAGAATCTATCATAAATTTCAACGCGCGATATTACCTTACACTGTGCGCGAAATTACCCGACGGGTGGGGAATATCGCGCAGATGCACTAGTGTAGAAAAATATTATTATTATTAGACTGTTGGAATAGAAAGGAATTGAGCATAGCCAATTTGAGGCCAATACCATATTCAAAAGGCCAATGCAAATTTTATTTTCAAAATCAGTTTTAGTTGCTTGTAATCACTTTTTCCGCTTAAGTGCGCGGTATTCCCCCACCTTCCCCTAGTTTTAGAAATAATTAAAATGATTGAATATATCTACCAGAACAACAGAATAAAAAAAAGCAGAAGATGAACTAACTGACCCAATTGAACCTGCTATGGGATAAGACAGGGGATTCCCTGAGTCCTCTATTGTTCAACCAGATCATGGATGAAATAATGAAAAAAATAAGAACTAAAAAAGGACACCAAATGGCAGAAAAACAACTTAAAATAATCTGCCACGAAGACAATGAAAAATGATTAACAACGTATGCTTTACCGATTTACCTAATATAACCAGCAGAAGATTTAACATGTTAATTTCCCCGAAAAAGACAAAATGCATGGTTATGACAGCAAATACAATAAGATGTAAATTAGAGCTGGAGGGTCAGAAATATAAGAAGTGATCGAGTTTAAATTTCTCGGTATCAAACTATCTAGCTATTGAAAGCTCGAAACAAAAGTAGATGATCAAATGAATAGAGCAAACAGAGAAGCAGATTGCCTGAATGAAACAACATGGGGACATAAAAACATCGAAAAAGAATTGAAAGGAATAATTTACAAAACAGTCATCAGACCAATAATGACATATGCGGCAGAAACACTACCTGACAAAGAGAGGACAAAAATATTTCTAGAAACATAAATAATACCACAGATTTTGGGGTCAAAAATAGGTTGATTGAACCTCACTTTTGCTAAACTGTTCATTCAATTTCCATAGATTTCTGGAATTTTATATACGGAAAGGGCTTTTATGTTACCAAGTTATTTAATTATTGATTAACAACTACTTATCTAAAAGTTTAGTTGAAAATTAGAGATTTTGTTGGAAAAATCCGCTTTTTCCGGGGAAAGTTTTCGTCGAAGTAAATCGGAAAAAACACGTCTCTATGCAGAATTTAATTGCGGTGAATTTTTATTTGAGTGTTTTTGGTCTAAAGTTGGAATCTTTGGAGTTATAGAGCAAAAATTGAAAAAAACACGATTTTCGGGCGCCATTTTGTTTATAAAAAAAGTAGCACACTATCTCTGGACTTTGCATATCTATATTATTAATACATACAATAATAAGATTCGATTCCAGCAATAAAATTGCTGGTAAATAACTTTTCCTTGTATTTTGCTAATTAGCCCAGAGTAATATGGTTAAGTACGATTATTACTCCAGGCTGTGGGTGAAAAAACGTGATATAATTCAGGAATTTTTGAAACCTATCAAGTGTTGTAAAGGACGATGCCAGGAATAACTTATACTAAAATGTAACCAAAAATTTTGTGCTGTTTTTTATTTATGACGATTTTCATTTGTTAAATTTGCAATTTTTAATGATTTTTAATTTTGCAGCTTATATTTTGCAGATATTGATTTTAGAGAAAAACTTTGTAATAGAAAGTTGTAGTAAATTAAAAAACCTACAATTTGAGGTACGGTAAGTTTAATTTCGCTAATTGGTTATTGCAAAACAGCCTGCGAAAGGTCCAAAATGGCCGTTTTTTACAATTGCATTATTTATTGTACAAATAATTTTTTTTTATTTTTTAAAGTTTTAAAATGAAGATTTTTCAATTCCAAACATAAAAAAAAATTGTAAAGCAGATTAACGAATTTGTTGCTTAGATATTATAAATTGTTTATCCCAAGAGGTCAAATGTCGAAAGGTATAACTTTTTGAAAAAAAATCGTAGAAAGTTGGTGAAATATCCAATCTCCTTCTAAAGAGTTATGTTTTCATATTCTGATGTAAATAAATGCGTAAAATATTTTTAAACCTCTAATTTTTGGGTTTGAAAATAAGGGGGCAAATTTCGTTATAAACATTTAGAGCTGAAGCGGCCCTGTACATCCTATGAGTTTTTAACTTACAGATTATTGTTGCTAAAGATGAAACGAAGATTTATAAAAAATCAAACATTTCTACGACCAACTGAAGCCGAGATAATTTTTGGGTTTGAAAATAAGGGGGCAAATTTCGTTATAAACATTTAGAGCTGAAGCAGCCCTGTACATCCTATGAGTTTCTAACTTACAGATTATTGTTGCGGAAGACGAAACGAAGATTTATAAAAAATAAAAAATTTCTACAACCAACTGAAGCCGAGATAATTGCTTTTTTTTTCTTAAATCGTAGTGCCTTCATTTATAACAATTAAGAAATTATTTTACAGTCATTGACTAAAGAAAGACTATGTTATCTTAAAATAAAAATTATTATAAAATATAATTACATTTAATTATTAAAAATTATTTTTAAAATCGGTGCTTTTGCGAGCGGCCGAATTTTGCAAATCGCCCGGCTCGCTTCAAGTCCGCACGCTCGGAAAATTTTTACGTAACTTGTATTACATTTTGACCGAAAACAATTTAATTTTATTACCATTATAATATACAGTCTATTTACCACTGTATTTGTTTTTCTTGATACTCTTTTATATGTGAAATCCAAAACGAATAGTCACTACAAGAAGAAAAAGTTTTATATTGTATATTATAGTAAGAAGTAACATTATTATTAATTATTATTATATTTATATAATAATGAAAAAATTAAAAATATAGTTATATATTTCATATATCTGTATCATTTTTGTAATATTATTTCTTCAGAAATGAAATTTCACATATAAAAGTTTATCAAGAAAAACAAATACAGTGGTAAATAGACTGTATATTATAATGATAATATTATTAAATTGTTTTCTGACAAAATTTAATACAAGTTACGTAAAAATTTTCCGAGCGCGCGGATTTGAAACGAGCCGGGCGATTTGCAAAATTCGGCCGCTCACAAAAGCACCGATTTTAAAAATAATTTTTAATAATTAAATGTAATTATATTTTATATTAATTTTTATTTTAAGATAACATAAGTCTTTCTTTAGTCAATGACTGTAAAATAATTTCTAAATTGTTATAAATAAAGACACTACGATTTAAGAAAAAAAAAAAACAATTATCTCATTTTTTTATTTTTTTATAAATCTTCGTTTCGTCTTCAGTAACAATAATCTGTAAGTTAGAAAGTTATATGATGTACAGGGCCGCTTCAGCTCTAAATGTTTATAACGAAATTTGCCCCCTTATTTTCAAATCTAAAAATGATCTCGGCTTCAGTTGGTCGTAGAAATTTTTTATTTTTTTATAAATCTTCGTTTCATCTTCAGCAACAATAATCTGAAGTTAAAAACCCATAGGATATACAGGGCCGCTTCAGCTCTAAATGTTTATAACGAAATTTGCCCCCTTATTTTCTAACCCAAAAATGATCTCGGCTTCAGTTGGTCGTAGAAATTTTTTATTTTTTTATAAATCTTCGTTTCATCTTCAGCAACAATAATCTGAAGTTAAAAACCCATAGGATATACAGGGCCGCTTCAGCTCTAAATGTTTATAACGAAATTTGCCCCCTTATTTTCAAACCCAAAAATTAGAAGTTTAAAAATGTTTTACGCATTTATTTACATCAGAATATGAAAATATAACTCTATAGAAGCAGATTGGATGTTTCATCAACTCTCTACAATTTTTTTTCAAAAAGTTATAGCCTTCGACATTTGACCTCTTGAGATAAACAATTAATAATATCTAAGCAACAAATTCGTTAATGTGGCTTTACAATTTTTTTTATGTTTGGAATTGAAGGATCTTCATTTTAAAGTTTTAAAAAACAAAAAAAATTATTTGTACAATAAATAAAGCAATTGTAAAAAACGGCCATTTTGGACTTTTCGCAGGCTGTTTTGCAATAACCAATTAACAAAATTAAACTTACTATACCTCAAATTGTAGGTTTTTTAATTTACTACAACTTTCTATTAAAACGTTTTTCTCTAAAATCAATATCCTAAGCTGCAAAATTAAAAATATTTAAAAATTGCAAATTTAACAAATGAAAATCGCAATTAAAAAAAAAGCGCACAATATTTTTGGTTACATTTTAGTAGAAGTTATTCCTGGCATCGTCCTTTACAACACCTGATAGGTTTCAAAAATTCCTGAATTATATCCTGAAATCGACCTATTTTTCACCCACAGCCTGGGGTATATAGAGACCTGTTAATAATCTGAAAATTTATTTATAATTTACATTTTTAGGTGTATTTTAAAAAAGAAGCTACATCTCGATAAAAGGTGACTAATGAAAAAAAGACTAAGAGGCAAAAGTTTTAAAAACACTGTGTTTAACTAATGGTACCACAATAATAATTTAATTGGAATGTACACAAACATTTGGGGGGTTTAAAGGAACAAAACCCCCATAAAATTTTTACGTAAATATATTGAAAAAGAAGTCGCATCTCGATAAAAACTGGCATATCGAAAAAATATTAGGAGGCAAAAAGTTTTAAAAACGTTGTGTTTAACTAATGGTACCACAATAATGAATTAATAGAAACGTACACAAAAGTTCGGGGGGTTTAAGGGAACAAAACCCCCATAAAATTTTATGGGGTGGACAAATTTCACTATAATTTTGTTTTAAGATGTTTCTACCATAAGAATCATACATGTCCATTTTCAATAAAAAATCTCTAATAGTTTCCGATATATTGAAAAAATCGATTTTCATTTTGTAACTTCAAAGGGCTGTAACTTTCTTTATGAGCACATTATTTGTACTAAGGTAAGTTATGTTCAGTCGAACTATTTTTGACCCTAGAATATGTGGTATAATTTATGACCAATCTTTTCGGGACACCCTGTATATTGATTGTTTCCCACCTTTACACGTATCAGAGGAGTATGTCAACTAAAACTGTCACTGTGACAGTGGTAGTTGCCAAACTCGTCCGATACGTCTAAAGGTGGGAAACAATCAATATAATGTAAATTTATAGGTTAATATCGCTAATTTCCCAGCTCGACTATATAGTTTCATTTCTTTTTATCTCACAACTTAATACGTTTTCCATCTTTTGTGCTATTTTGCCGGTTATTAGCGCGCTCATCACTGTATACTATAATAGGGTCTGATGCTTATATTTTTAGTTTTTGGCAGTAAAATAAGATTTTTCTCTTGACACTGACCCTATCAGGCAAATATTAATCAAGTAATTTTCATTGACTATTTTTGACTTTTTTTTTATTGATTTGTTTACCTTATTAAGCCAACAACTTAGAAGTTTATCTCTATACCCTATAGGAATATTTATAATATTTTTATTTTATTTTTAAGAAACACTTCATTAAAACTTAACTTGTTGCTTACAGCCAAAATGTAGGACAGAATATAAAGCGAAAACAAAATCTTTTTTATTTAATAATCAAAAAAGTTGCGTGTGCGTTCGGGTGGTGAAGTTTTAATTGATGTTTCTCTTAAATTTAATGAGTTATTTTATAAAGTAGAAACTCAAAAGGAGTATACTTCAAAGCAAAACTGAGTAAACTTGAAATTATGTCAATTCAGTGGAACCGAAAATCATTAGAGATGTAAAACCTTCCACCATTATTATGGAAGGTGGCGAATCAACGAATTTTACGACAACAAACAAATGTTGTTTTAAAATGTGATTTTATTGAAGGGAATGTTTCACTGTTTGCGTCTTTTGCTTCTCATTTAAGTTATTGCGTCTTATTTAAGTTATTTATATGATTTATTAACAGAGTTGTAAACATATTTTCCATTCTATCCAGGGTTTGGTGGTAAATAAAAATACCTGTTGTGAAAAAAATTTGATTATATTTGATTTGGTTTAAAGCTTGGAAGACTTTTTCTTCTTATTCCAATCATACTATAGTCTAAGTTGGGCCTTGGCCTCGTGTAATTTCCTCCTCCAATACAGACGGTCTAGCACTGGTTATCTCACGTCAAAATTACGTGTAACCACTGTCACTTCACATATCAAAGCCTTAGCCTTAGACTTACCCTCCGCTCTTCCTGACGACAAGATCTCTTGGACTGGTTTGATCCTATCTCTTTCTAGCAGTGGTATCGAGAAACTAACATGCAACTAAGTGTGGGAATAGGCACGGTAGGGGAGGACTAGTCTCGCAACAATACTATGTTTAAGAGTGAAACAGCACTGATCCAAAAAATGATGGTGTCGTCATTTTGCTCAACATGACCCTCTGTCTACATTAATATATGTAATAATTAATATATGATCAAAGTAGTGATGGTACTTAGGTAACGACCGTTCCTTAGTAATTTCAATAACGATGACTGGTGACCAGACAGGGCCGGTTCTAGGGTTTTGAGCGCCCCGGGCAAAACAAAATTTGGCGCCCTTTCATACGAAATATACTGCAAATATAAAAAAATAGTAAAAAAATGCAAAATATCAAAATAATTTCCTTAAAACTAAATGGATCTCCCTCTATTGTCCATTTGATTCAGGTCTATGCGCCTACCTCAACTGCTGATGATGATACAACTGAATCTTTTTTCAACGAACCGGAATCATATCTGCAAAATATCCCAAATAAAGAAATCGCTATCATCATGGGTGATTTAAACTCAAAAATCGGAGTTACTATGGCTGACGAACATATACGAAATATTGTGGGTAGATATGGAATAGGTGAACGTAATTCAAGGGGAGACCGCCTTATCCAGTTCTGCGTTGACAATGACTTGACAATAATGAACTCTATGTATAAGCACCACCCCAGAAGATTGTACACTTGGATCTCACCTAACGGACGACACCGAAATCAAATCGATTACATAATGATTAAACATCGCTGGAAAACATCTATTAGCCAATGTAAAACACGACCTAGCGCTGACTGCGGCTCTGACCACCAACTTCTTTTTGCAACGCTAAAGCAAAAATTCAAGGCATGTGCTAGGATCCGAAACAAGAGGATATCAAAAATAAAAGATACACAACAATTTAAAAGCCAATGTAATGAAAGATTCGAAAATATTTTACCAACTATCGTCACTCATGATTCCGAAAAGATTTGGTTATCTTTTAAAAATACCTTGATACAGACCTTGACTGACTGCGAGGCACAGTCTAATGCCGTCTCAACCGGATCAAAAAAAGTTTGGATGTCTGCAGATACTTTTGACCTCGTTGAAGAACGTAGAAAACTTAAAATTGCTGGAATCGAGAACCCTCTCAGGAATTCCCAGTACCGACAGCTATCTAGAACTATTCAGGCTGCTTGTAGACGAGACAAAAACAAACATATAAAGAAAATCTGCAGAGAAATTCAACTACATGCCGACACAAATAACACCAAAGAACTCTTTGACAAAGTCAGACTACTCACACGTAAATTCAAGCAGAAATCTTGGTCTTTCAAAGATGATGAAGGTAATGTACAGACGGATTTGGACAAGGTTATTGATGTTTGGAGGGCGTATTGTAAGTCTTTATACGCCAATACGGACCAGATGCCAGCGGACACCCCGTTTGTACCTGACTGCCAGACCTCCACTTTCCATTCTTCTTCAACAGAGACACACCACACTAGTTTTGAATCTGAACCTGACATACTTTTTTCCGAGGTGGAATTCGCTTTAAAAAGACTTAAGTTAAACAAAGCAGCAGGATATGATCTCATTACTGCAGACGTCTTGAAGCATCTTCCGGAATGTGGAGTGAAAGTATTACATCGATTGTGTAATGAAATATGGCACACAGGCGTCTGGCCTGAGGATTGGAGAAAGACCATAATCATACCTCTTCATAAGAAAGGTTCAACAAATAATTGTAACAACTACAGGCTATTAGCTCTAATATCACACGCCAGTAAGGTGATCCTCTACATACTGCAACGACGCCGGCGTCTAGAAAACTTCATAAGTTAGCAAATAGCACCTGAGCAGACTGGATTTGTAAAGGGCAGAGGTACTAGAGAACAAATCCTTAATGTAAGAAACATCATAGAAAAAGCCAGAGAATACCAGATCCCGATATTTATATGTTTCGTCGATTATACAAAGGCCTTTGATAATGTTAGATGGGACAAACTATGGAACATATTGACGACAATGGGTGTACCTAAACACTTGACTCACCTTATTAGCAAACTGTACCAAGATAACCTGGCATATATTCGAATGGACGGATACCTGTCTGACAAATGCACTTTGGAGAAGGGAGTACGCCAAGGATGCGTTTTATCTCCCTTATTATTTAACATATATTCGGAGTTCATAATGCGCAGAGTCTTGGATGGTTGGGAGGGAGGAGTAAACCTAGGTGGTGTTAAGATATCTAACTTGCGTTTCGCAGACGACACTACACTTCTAGCCTCTACTCCAGAAGAAATTACTGAATTATTAAAAAAACTCGAGGTAGAAAGTGCTAAATTTGGACTCATTGTTAACTACAACAAAACCAAAATCATGGTTATTGATCGCCAACAACAGTTTCCTGAAACCCAAACTATTGCGGGATGCGAGGTAGTCTCATCTATGATATATCTTGGAGCTCTAGTTAACAACACAGGCAGTTGTGAACCCAAAATTAGAAGACGCATTCAACTAGCAAGAGCAGCAATGAGTGAACTAAACGGGGTCTGGCGTGATCGTCACATTACTATGACAAACAAAAAGAGACTCGTTTCAACTCTGGTCTTTTCCATATTTTACTATGCATGCGAGACATGGACAGTCAAAGAATCAGATAGATGACGTATAGACGCCTTTGAAATGTGGACATGGAGACGCCTGCTTCGAATTCCATGGACGGCTCGCCGTACAAATATCTCGGTTCTGGATGAAATTAAACCGGATCAGCGCCTCTCCAGTACCGTTTACTCTAGAATTTTAAAGTTCTTTGGTCATATCCATCGAAGTGATCACAAAATGGAGCGGTTGGTGGTCCAAGGAAGGCCTCAGACTCAACGCCAACGCGGAGGATCTCCACAGCGATGGGCGCACATTACTAAAAAGCTTCTCAAGAAACAGTATACTGAGGCAATACATGTAACTGATGACCGCGACCAGTGGAGAAATATTATCAATCAAACTGTTCGAGCTGCTGAAGCCCAATTATGAACCACAACACATCTACTAAGATGTTAATGACTATGATGATGATGATTATAGCTAGTGCAACATATGGCGTAGCATAACGAGCGCATTTGAAATTCCAGCAACGAAGGAGCGAGACAAAAGATAAATACACATTGCTAACAAACAGAAAAAATGTATAACGTTGTACTTTTACAATACCAAAAAAAGATGTTGATTGTGCGCACTGCAAGCGCACAATTTGCATTCCCAAAGACTAAATTGAGGTAGTGGGATCCACATAGCATAAAAAATAAGGAGTATATTCTTTGCAAACACGAGCTTGTACACCTTTATTTCTTCCCTTCATGTTAGAACCGTTGTCATACACTTGGCCTCTACAATCATCTAATTTCAATTGAAAATCATTCATTGTTTTATTATACAGGGTGTTTAATTGGGAAACGGAAATACTTTAAAATGGTGAATAGAGGTCACCGAGACCGTTCTAGGTACACTAAATTTTTTGCCCTACCGACTTTTATATCCGAGTTATCCGAGTTATCCGAGTTATATCCGAGTTTTATCGATTTTGCTCATTTCTTTTCTAAGTCATAACTTTAGAACCACCCTGTATATTCTTTTAATATTTGGTACACATATGTCTCATTCAAAACCCAAACGACCGACATACTAATCACAAGAAAAATCCAGGTCCGGATTAACAAAAAATTATAAAGTAATTGTGACCTTAAAACAACACCCTGTATATTGCAATTTTGAAAATCTGCTTGCATATTTGAAAAGAGCACAAAAAACTAAGTCTAATGGTTCGCTTCGATTTTTCGGCCAGACAATTTTTTGACTTTAATTTTGAAATTATATTGAATTTTTTAAGAACTTAACATTAAAAAGCAGGTATTATTAACTTTTAATTATAAATTATTAAAGTTGTTGAATAAATACTCATTTTAAAATGAATCAAGACTTATTTACCACATTGGAAAGACCCATTTATTAATCATAAGAAAAATCCAGGTCCGGATTAACAAAAAAACATAAAGTAATTGTGACCTTGAAACAACACCCTGTGTATTGACATTTTCAAAATTTGTTTGCACATTTGAAAAGACCACAAAGATCCGAGTTTATCGGTTCACTTTGATTTTTATGCAAAAATTTATTCACTTTAATTTTGAAATTACATATATTTAAATTTTTAAGAACCCTAAAATTCATAAGCAGGTTTTTAAAGCACTTTTCATAATAAATCACTCAAGTTAATGAATAAATACTAATTTTAAAAATAATCAGTTATTATTTACTGCGTTAGAAGGACTCACTTACTAATCACAAGAAAAATCCAGGTCCGTATTAACAACAAAATACAAAGTAATTGTGACCTTAAAAAAACACCCTGTATATTGAAATTTTTAAAATATGTTTGCACAACTGAAGAGAGCACGAAAAACTAAGTTTAATGTCCTGCTTTAATTTTTTGTGCACACAGTTTTTAATGACATTACTTTTGAAATTATATCGAAATTTTTATTATGAGTTCCCAGAGTTTTTAAAAATTTCGACATAATTTCAAAATTAAATTCATTAAATTGTCTGGCCAAAAAATTGAAGCGAACGATTAAACTTAGTTTTTTGTGCTGTTTTCATACCTCAGTGCAAACGGATTTTGAAAATTTCAATGTACAGGGTGTTGTTTCAAGGTTACAATTACTTGATATTGTTTTGTTAATCCGGACCTGAATTTTTGTTGTGATTTGTAAGTGGGTCGTTCGAATGTCTTAAATAAGTATTGATTATTTTTAAAATGGGTATTTATTTAATAACTTTAATAATTTATTGTTAAAAGTGCTTTAAAAATCTGCTTTTTAATTTTAGTGTTCTTAAAAGTATCAATATATTTAATTTCAAAATTAAAGTTATTAAATTTCCTTCACAGAAAATTAAAGCAAACCCATAAACTCAGATTTTTGTGGTCTTTTCAAATGTGCAAACAAATTTTGAAAATGTCAATATACAGGGTGTTGTTTCAAGGTTACAATTACTTTATGTTTTTTTGTTAATCCGGACCTGGATTTTTCTTGTGATTAATAATTGGGTCGTTCCAATGTGGTAAATAAGTATTGATTCATTTTAAAATGAGAATTTATTCAATAACTTTAATAATTTATAATTAAAAGTTAATAATACCTGCTTTTTAATGTCAGAGTTCTTAAAAAATTCAATATAATTACAAAATTAAAGCCATAAAATTGTCTGGCCGAAAAATTAAAGCGAACGATTCGACTTAGTTTTTTGTGCTCTTTTCAAATATGCAAACAGATTTTCAGAATTTCAATATACAGGGTGTTGTTTTAAGGTCACAATTACTTTATAATTTTTTGTTAATCCGGACCTGGATTTTTCTTGTAATTAGTATGTCGGTCGTTTGGGTTTTGGATGAGACACATGTGTACAAAATATCAAAAAAATATACAGGGTGGTTCTAAAGTTATGACTTAGGAAAGAAATTGGAAAAATTGATAAAACACCCTGTAAGTCGGGTATAAAAGTCGGTAGGGCAAAAAATGTAGTATAGCTAGAACCGCCTCGGTGACCTCTATTCACAATTAAAGTATTTGCGTTTCCCAATGAAACACCCTGTATAATGAGTAGGCATATGCCTCGATACCTAAAGCTTAAGCTATGGGAAACAATGGAAGACCTTGAAGTTCCACGAATATTAATAAAAGCAGTATAAAAGAAGAACAAAGTACTTATCAAAACGGGCAATAGAATATGCAGTCCATTTAAGACGAAAAATGGACTGCTACACGGCTGTTCCATATCCCCTATCCTATTTTAAATATTCCTGGAAAAAAACCCTGAAACCATGGAGAAGAAAGTGCGAAGGAATGCGTATACCAGTAACAAAAGAATAAGCTGGAAATAGACGAAGGTAAACAAATCAAAGGAACAGACAAGTACAAATATTTAGGTTTCATAATATCAAACAGGCCTGGCCCGAGGGATTTTGCCGCTCTGGGCAAGCTCGGCGACCGCCGCCCCCCTTTGATTCACCACCTTTCTTCAGCAATCGCCAACTTAAATCAATATTGTATTTTAATTGATATGTGCTTTGTGCTAAATTAAATTAAATGCTAAGTAGCACTCTTCTTGCCTTGGCATGGGAAAAGTCTTTTAATAATTCTCCAAGATCCAGTGACTCAGCTATTTCATGTTCAATAGAGATTGTCGCTAGAGCCAGTGCCGCGTTTAGGTCAATTGACGCCCTAGGCAATTCTCTAGCAGCCGCCCTTCAAACATGTACCATTTTTGCGAAAAAAAAAATTGCAGAAATTTTTATTTAAATAAGAATACATTAAAAATGGATTTAAACTACGATGTTTATATATCTATAACAGAAAAAATTGTCATTCCAGTTCAATCACATCAGAGACTTCTTTTAGAAAAAAAATTTTTTTCTTGGTAGAATCTTGGATTTGGTAAACTTATTTTTAATTACAAAAATTGAAGAAAAATCTTCTGCGTAAAAGGTATATTTATAAAAAAATAAATATACCTCTTACGCAGAAGATTTTTCTTCAATTTTTGTAATTAACGGTATACAGCCAGCTACAGGAAATTTTTCCTTGTGGATTTATTTTTAATTCTTGACATTTTTGAAAATGATCTTTCAGCAGACACGTTGGCAACTGGGGTGCACAAATAAATGTGCAAAGAAATGTCAAAATTAGTGAAAATAACTTTCAATCCACTTAGTGCAGTCACTAAAGGTTTTCACCTCCAATTTCGTTGAACCTCCATAGATTTTCATGAAAATTGGTGAGTAGTTAGAGGATACCTCAAGAAACAAAGGTGACATAATGCCAACTTGCGCTTTTACCGTGGTGGTGGATGCCACCCCTTCTCATGGGTGAAAATTACTATTTCTTAAATAATACCATAAATCGATAGAGAGACAAATTCTAAGCAAAATTTGTCATATGTATAAAGTTAATAATATAAATCAATACTTTTTGAGTTATTAAAGATCAAAGATTTTATTTTTTCGTATAAAATGCATGTCTTAAAGCCCCTTTCCACGTATAACTCAAAAACTATAAGCTTTTAAAAAAAAGTTATTATTACCAAAATTGAAGACAATAAAAAGCTGAATACACTTCTTACTTAAAGAACTAAACTAATGTTAATTCAAAGTGAATTATGGGTAATTGAATGTATATTTCTTTCGACGAGTACTCTACTCAAATCTAAATATGCAAGCTTAAATAACGGGAAAACGGTGCATTTTATAAAATACATACACCTGCTAAGCACTTGTCAAAGTACTTCTAAGTACCTATCAATTGAGTTCCAGTAGAAGTTAATAGCATCAGAATTAAGCAAGTTATGATGAAAATAAGAGAACCCTTTAGAACTTTTTAGGAAAAAGTGGAAAATAAAACATACGCCATTTCCACAAAAATTAAAATTTATAGTAATCCTTAGAAGAATTTATTTATATTAGCATAAGTAATGATTTCAACAAGTTCGACAGGTTTAGAATGCATATTTAAAAAAAAAGATATTATTTAAAAAAATCAGAATTTTTAAAAATTATCGTAATTTTCCTTTTCTTTTGATAATAACTCCAAAAATACTCAATATACGTAAAAAGTGATATATGTATAACCAAATTTTAGTTTTTTTCTGTATAAAATATTTTTCCTTTTTACTATTTCTGTAGGGTAAAAAATAACCGAGATAGAAACGTTTAAAGCTTAAATTTTGCTGCAGAACCGTGTAACCGGGGCTATTTAACCTTTTATTTTTAAAAAAGTAAGGCGTTTAAAAGATTAAAGTGGTTTAATAGCCATTAAAATTAACTTTCAAATGGTTCTTAGATAAACCAGATATCGTAAAAATTAACGGAATTTAAAAAAAAACACAATAACTTTTTTGGAAAAAATTTTAAAAGATAAATTTTGAAAAATATTTGGTGCATAAATTTTAATGCTAGCAACTTGTTCGGGGGCTCATGTGATAGATATTTCTAAGTACTTTGACAAATGTTTAATAAGGGTATGTTATAAAATGCTCATTTTCCCGTTATTTACGCTTGAATACTTAGATTTGAGTATTCTCCGAAATATACATTCAATTACCTATAATTCACTTTTATTTAACATTAAAAGGTTTTTCCAGTAAGGAGTTTATTTCATTTTTTTATTAGCTTTAATTTTGGTAATAATAACTTTTTTGTAAAATCTTATAGTTTTTGAGTTATTTATGAAAAATCGGTAAAAACATCGGGTTTTCTTACGAAAAATTAAAATCTTTGATCTTTAATAACTCAAAAAGTTTTGATTTATTTTAATAACTTTATGTAACAAATTTTGCTTAGAGTTTGTCCCTCTATCGAATTCTGGGGATATTTTTAATAAAATAATTTTCACCCCTGAGAAGGGGTGGCATCCACCCCCAGGGTAAAATCCTCTAACCACTCACCGATTTTCATGCAAATCGATGGAGGTTCAACGAAATCGGAGGTAATAGCTCATATCCACTTTCAGTGACTGCACTAACTCTTCTTTAAATATTAAGATACGTCAATTGGTGATTTTATTGTGGTATCCAAATGACACTACGTGAATGCATTCATGTATGAATGATGTATCTTGGTCGTCTTTATTTTGTATCAAATTTTCAGCTTCTTTAATAATTTCTTCATTGCTTAATGTTGGCAAATCTGTTAATAACACGAAAACGTTGATAAATAAGTCGATAAGATTCCAGACTCTATTCAGGTCTCTTATCAGAGTGTCGATTATCATATAGAGAATGTGTGGATTTTCATCTCATCACTAGCTGAAAAGTTTAGTTCATCATCGGACCCCTCGTCAAATTGAATTTTTTTTCTTTTCTTTCTTATTTCTTTATATGTTTTATTTGGGAACAATTTTTTGGCTTCCTTGCGGTGAAGTAATTTGAAAGACAGAATGACAGAAGCCAGATCCATAATTTTTATATAGATACAAATATTTTTGTGCAGTATTTTTGCCGCCCTCTCATAATGTGCCGCCCTAGGCAACTGCCTATATTGCCTAATGGATAAAGTGGCCCTGGCTAGAGCATTCAAACGTTCCTGAGTTTATCTTAAGTAAGTTTTTATTAGTTTTAGCTTTGAAAAGCTTCTCCCTTCAGAAACCACTGTCACTGGTAGAGTTAATAAAATCCTCAAAGTAACACTAAGGTTGGGTGCGAAATCAAAATTATTCTCTCTAATCATTTTCAGGGTCTCTAGAGGTGTACTCTTGGGCTTCACAATCGTGGAAAATACTTTGATTTTATCTTTTAGCTCAGCATAATTTAAATCTTTTGACTCATCAAAAGTTCACACTCAAGACTCATCACATAGCGTAAAACATTTATCTGATAAATCACTATAGTACAGTAGTCATATCCTTAATTTGGTTTATGTCGCACAAAACCTCAAAAATTTTACCAGGGCTCTTAATTTGCTGAAATCTATAACTTAACGTATTAACGGTTGTGTCTATAATTTTTACATAGAAGTCAACTTTATATCGTGTCTCTGGATCTAGGTCCATATTTTTATCTTGAGCCGCATAGCCTAATTTGTCTTTTCACTTTCCTCTTTATTGCTATTCCTATGCCCCCGATTTTGGGTTATCAATTTCTAACTTTGATGGTAGCTCTTTTGCGTCTGTTCAATAGCCCTGGAATTTTAAATCACTTCTGAGAGACTTAAAATGGATTTCGGCTTGTTCTAATAAACTGACAGCTTGATACACTCCCATATCAATACTTAGAAATGATTTGCATATTACCACAGAGCAAAAAAAGTAAAATCATGGCTTTGATTTGCCAAACACCTTGCCTCATGACCGTTTTTGAGCAACCTTGCCGTCATGAGCAACATTTTATCGTTGTTTTTATTGACAGTACCTACATAATATCTACAAGAGCATCGTAGATTTCTTCAATTTGGTATCTGATGGGAGTAATTGTATCCACCAGAGGTCAGATACTTTGTTTTCAATCGCAAATAGCCCAACGATGAATAGATGCTAAGAAAAAGTTGTAAATTTTTGTCACTAAAGAAAAGAAAGAAACTGCAAACTGTGAGGCTTTAGCAGCATCGTTCACGACTAAGTTGAGTGAATGGCTAGAACATGGGACAAAAACTGCTCTAGGATTCATTTTCAAAATTCTGTTTTGAACTCCCAAGTTTTTCCCTTTCACGTTTCTCCATTATAATACCCTTGTCCTCTCATATCTTCAAAACGTATACCCAGTTCATTCAATTTTTGCAAAATAACTGCTGTAAGTCCCAAGCCAGTGGTTTCCAGTACAGGCACAAATCTAAGAAAATGCTCTGCAATTTTAACACTTTGTGAACAGGAACCTAAATCTACAAAACGTACAACAATAGTCATCAGTTCCACCACAGAAATATCAGGTGTACAATCTAAAATTATGTTATAATACTTTGCAGACTTCAAAAAGTCCTCTAAAATTTTCCGCCCCTAAATTTGCCGCCCTGGGCAGCAGCCCAGTTCGCCCACCCCTGGGGCCGGGCCTGATATCAAACAAAGGAACAACTGAAGAAGATAATATAAAACATAGACTAGGACAAACAAGAGACTGCATATGATTTTGAAAATGAATCCGGTATAGGTATTGTTGGACAAGAACATCAGTATAAACACAAAAAGAAGAATATATCACACCATGACAAGAAGTATCCTGACTTATGGGTATGAAAATTGTATAATAAATAAGAAAACCAAAAACAAAATAAGATCGACAGAGATGGAATTCCTAAGGAAAAGCTGTGACTAACAGCTAAAGCTAAGAGCAAAAAAAGAGATAGAATAAATAACAAAGAGATTAAGAAAAGAATGGAAATGAATTCAGATATGAGAGACTACATAGAACAGAAGGAATTAACCTGGTACGAACAAGAAGAAAAGCAGACAAAAAACGTTGGATCAACAGAAGAACAGAGTGGAGCCCGATAGGAAGAAGAAAGAAAGGCAGACCCAAAGATCTTTCAGAGGTGAAGTGGACGAAGCAATGGAAAGAATAAATCTGCAGGAAGGGGACTGGAAAAACAGAAAGAACTGGAGAGGACGGTTGAGTGAAGGATTACACTAAAAACTGTGGAAATTATAAAGGATACAAAGGATATAAAGGTGTTTTGAAGTAATTGCGAAAAAACTTTGAGGGTTAATTCTACATGAAAAAATGATGACAGTTTGTTCTATAGAGGTATGTCCGCAAATATTTTGTTCCGAGAAACGAGGTGTTGTAACTTTTCTAACAAACTGACGCTGGCCATTCCGTGTGTGAATTTGTATCAGCTTGAATGTTTAACGAATCAGAAATAACGTTATAACACTCTATCGATACCGATTCATGCACGGAAGGTTTGACGAATTGTGCTCCATGCGCCATATGTATATGTATACATGGCTTTTCAATTAATCTAATCAAAGTCTCTATTTTTGAAGTATGTTTTATGCCCATTTATCCTGACACTTAGTTGTCTTGATGTTTTTCCCACCTAACAATTGTTGCATATGGTATTCATATGGTATTTTGCAGATGAAGTTCTTTGATCTCTCTTGTGTGCTGTTGGGTCTGGATTTGGACGAAATACATCTCAGTGTATCTGGTATTTTTAATGTTGTCATGTACTTATTTCCTTTCTTTTTTAATTTTCCTATAAGCCCTTTACGTCTGATACCTATTGTTGACATTTACCGAAATGACTTGTGCATTTAGTTCTTGTACCGGTGCAAGGGATGAGTAATGTGAGTATGTCCTCTTGTTAATTGTGTTCCATTAACATAGACCTATTGCAGCATTTTTTGTAAATTTAAATTATATAATTATGTAATTTAACTACGATGATTTAGACATTTACACTGATGATGATCTGATACGACCGAGAACGTTCTGTGATGTTCTTACTAATCGAATTATGATAATTTTTAATAAAATTTGTATACCATTTATAGTCCAGGAACCGAAGCTTTTCACCTCGCAATTTTTACAGAATGGATCGATTTGGTTACAAATTTGAGAATAAGTAGTGGATAGTCCAAGGATCAAAATCTATAAAATGCCGAAAGGCGCTTTTACCATGGGGGTGGTTGCCACCCCATCTCGGGGATGAAACTTTTTACTATATATTGACCGCAAAAGTTGATAAAAACATTCATTCTAAGCTAAAAATGTTCTATACATTTTTTTGATAAAATTAATAGTTTTCGATTTATTCGCCATTGAAAGTGTTAGTTTTATATCGAAAAAATCAATGTTTTTCGATAATACTCATTTACGATTCACTCAATTTTTGGCGTAGAAAAAATTTTTTCAAACCAAGTTCTTAAGAATTAAATAACCTACCATTTCATATTTAAACATTTTCTCGTATGCTAATCTTTCTATTCTGAAGGAAATGGCATTTTTTACCAAACTACAAAAATTCGTTATTCGCTTTTAACTCCAGTTTTTTAAAAACTCATCGTTCTAAGCCAGTCAAACTTCTAGAATCTATTAATAATACATAAATAAAGAAGAATGAATAAGGCCAATGACTAAAAACACCGGTAACTTACATTATTATGCTTCCAATTGGACTTCTTCTTTTTTTTTTTTCAAAAAAATATATTGTTTTTTTAACCGTAACTTTTTTATTTTATATCTTAGAAAGTTTGATAAAAAATAATTTTGTAGGTTTTTATAAGATCTATAAGCCTATTAATATTAAATCTTTTTAAAGTCCTCAGTCGCAAAAAGAAGTGACTTTGAAAGGGTTGGTAAAGGTAGTTTTTGCATGTTATTACAAGTTTAATGGTCAATAGCTCACCCAATTTTTGCCGTAGAAAAAAATTGTGCAAACCATGTTCTTGGGAATTAAATAAGCTACAATTTGATATTTAAACATTCTTTCGTATCTCTGATGATAATTTTTCTATTCTGAAGAAAAAGCCATTTTTTTCAAAACTACAAAAATTCGTTATTCGCTTTTAACACCATTTTTTTAAAAACTAATCATTCTAATCCTGTCAAACTTCTAGAACCTATTAACAATACATAAATATAGAAGACCAAATAAGGTCAATGACTAATTTTAATTAGGGTGGTGATTAGGAGGTTGCTTCCGATCAATTTTCGCTAAAAAAATAGGGCTGACAATATTTTCATTATAAGTCACTTAATTTTTGAGCTAGAGACTTTTTTTATTTCTGGAGATAGTTATTTTTAAATACTTTAAATTAGTTTGAACAAGTTATCCTCGAAAAATGCATAGTTTTCCCGTCTTTTGACTTTGAAACTACAATATTTAGCATTTGACGAAGAAGAGCTAACATATAATAAAGTATAGCTCGATTACTATTGGTCTTAAAGAAAAATAAAAAAACGGTTTTGTTTATTTGTTCAAAAGGTACCTACACTTTTGTTAAGTACAGTTGCTTTGATAAAACAAAAACTTTTGGAGCTATTAGCAGAAAACTTATTAAAAACATTGATTTTTTCGATATAAAACTAACACTTTCGATAGCGAATAAATCGAAAACTATTAATTTTATTAAAAAAAATGTATACAACGATTTTTGCTTGGAATGAATGTTTTTACAAACTTTTGCGGTCAAAATATAATAAAAAATGTCCACCCCATGGTAAAAGCGCCTTTCGGCATTATATAGATTTTGATCCTTGGACTATCCACTATTTATTAGCAAATTTTCAAGCAAATCGATCCATTCTGTAAAAATTGCGTGGTTTTGTCCTATTTTAAGCTTCATTACTTGGACTATTACACTGGCCGTCTTTTACTTCTTCAGTAAGTTAATATTTAGAGCTGACAGCTTAATGCATGACAAAAAATACTTAATGCTCACAACTCTGTTATCCACATGATATACATGTATTGTTCTATATTATATATTGGTTAATAGTATCTGTAGATGCAGATGCACCCCCCATTTTTAACAGTGTACCAACAGATTGTTGACCCAGTGCACGAATCTAATCGATATGAACTTGCCCCGGTCCTGCATTTACCTCTGGATTTCGTTCTGTTTCTCCAACGGCGACCTACTTTTGAATCTGATAGCGACACAATGTCCTTTCACGATTATAAAAACAGAAACAGATAATCAAACGGAATAATTAAGGAAATTATATAAAATGAAGCAATAAAGCAGGCCGAAAAGATAAGAGTCCTTTTAAAATTGCTGAATAATAAAGTCAACGTTTTTCCTTTTTTTCTTTTTACTTATTTGGAATGAGTCGCTATTGTTCAAAGCTTCTGATTTATGAAAACGTTTTACCGGGTGTTCATTTTTTTATAGAAGTACTTAAATATTAATGTTGGATGTAGTTAATTATTATTTTATAACTAGTTCTTAATTACGTTCTTTCGGTTTCGTGTCAATATCCTTGCGTCTGTCCATGTCACTCCTCTTCTCTCCAATATTTTTGCGATTACTTTATCTTATGTCTGTCTTGGTCTTTTCATATTTGCTTTTCAATATTTTTGCTTCCCACATTCTTCTCACTGGTATGCTATCTTTGATCCGGTGTAAATGACCAAACCAGCACAGCTATCTATGTCCTATAAACTCTATTCAACATCATCATCATCATTCTCAACCTCTTGCATCCACTATTGGATATAGGTCTCCCACATATTCTTCCATTGTTCTCTTTCTTGTGATTTCTGTATTTAATTTCCCACTGTTTTTCTCAAGTCCTCCCCTCCATCCATTTTTTTGCTGGTCGGTCTATCTCGGTGTCTTTTATCTTCTCTAGGTCTCCACTCTAGGTCTTTTGGACCACCTATTATCATTTAAACGTGCTACATGTCAAGCCCATCTCCATTTGGCTTGTGCAATTTTTTCTACGACATCTGTCACTTTGGTCCTCTCTCCCACTGTCCTATTTGGTATCATATCTCTTCTTGATATTCCCAACATTGCTCTTTACATTTTTCTTTGGGTTATTCTGACCCTAAAAATAACCCAAAGAATAAACTCTATTGCGGATGGTATTTTCAATTCGTTCCTTATACAGGGTGTTTCATTGGGAAAGTAACATACGTTAACTGTAGAAAGAGGACACTTAGGTGGTCTCAAAAATACCATACTTAATGGGTCTTACTTCATTAATAACAAAGATACTGGGTGTTTTATCTATTTTGCTATTTTCTTATTTGGTTCATAACTTTTTAACCACACTGTATATTTATTTTATATTTGGCACCCAAATATTGTTTAAGGTGTACAATCAATTAATTTATTTAAAATTGTAAAAAATCCAGGTCCGGATTAAAAATATTGGAAAAATTTTCCGACCCAAAAACAACACCCTGTATATTAAATTTTTTTTAAATAGATTCTGCATTTAAAAAAAGGATGAAAAACTGAAACAAAGCGATGAAATTTAGTGGTATGCTTTGAATTTTCGATAAAATGATTTTTCTGGTCAAATTTTGAATTTGAATTCTGCAAATATGTGAATTGCGAAAGCTCGAAGTAGAAAAAAGTTGAAATACGACTTACAACTTGTTAACCACATTTTATGTTTATTTTATATTTAACAATGAATATTATTTAAGGTGTCCAATCATTTAATGTATTTACAATTATAAAAAATCCAGGGCCGGTTTAAAAAATATTGGAAAAATGTTCCGACCCAAAAAGCACCCTGTGCATTAAATTTCTTTAAAATGGATTTTGCATTTGAAAAGAGGATAAAAAAATACATTTAGTGGTATACTTTGAATTTTCGGCAAAATGATTTTTCGGGTAAAATTTTGAATTTGATTTCTGAAATTATGTGAATTACGAGAGCTCGAAGTAAAAAAAAATAAAATGTGAGTTAATTTTAATTAATACCATTATTTAATCTAGATTGTTAAAAGGTTGACATTTGAGTATTTTTTATTATGACGACAAATAATTCCTAACAAATATTCACCTTTAATTAATGAACAAATAATAAAGAGTTCACAAAAAAATACATAACTTTAATCAACGAACTATCGTAAAAATTAAAAAAAAAAAACAGAAAAAAAGAATGTGTGTGTACTTTGCACGCACGTAAGAAGTTACTCTTCTATTATATAATTTCAACGAAGTAAATATACTTAACAGGTTATTTGTATTTTATTTAAATATTAAACTAACTTTCTTATCTACCACTTTCAAAAATTTTTTTTAAAACAACCAAAAATTAATAAAAAGCATGAATCGTCCAGGATTGGAACCCGCAACCTTCCAATCATTGGCCCAACGCTCTACCAACTACGCCACCGAGCTTCTTTAAATGACACGTAAGTTTCGGATATAATTACACAACACGGTGACAAATAGACATATAAAAATGGGACATCTTGGATTTTAAAGCACCCTAATATATGTCTTTGTAGATGTTGGCATTGAATCCGACCCGGGCCGACCGTCACATGTAACACCGTTGCCGTATCCTCTATTTTTTCATACTATCACGTTACAATTTTTTGTGATATTATATTTGTGTGTGAAATGTATCATTTTTGTGTATTTTAGGTATGTTCTAATATGTTACGTATATATAGGTTTTTACTTGATTATTTTAAATCATTGTGACGTTTAACTTGCTAGAAACCTTGTAATATTGTGTACCTAATGTGTTAAAAGTAAGTAGTTTTGAAACACCAATTAAGTAAAGTTTATTATGTTGTTGTTTTCACCAATTTTGAAAAAATGTGAAAACATTGAATTGTCCACGTCCGTCTGTCCGTCCGTCCGTCTTGCCTGTCTGTTTGCAAACTCAACTCCTTCGTCATTATACCAGGTAGAATGACAAATGAGGTGTCAAATGAAAGCTTATCCAAGGATGGTACTAAAGGTGAGAAATTTAACCTAGGCTGTCTGTCCGTCTGTCTGTCCGACCGCGTATATGAGTCCTTCGTCACTGTACCAGGTAGAATGACAAATGAGGTGTCAAATGAAAGCTTATAATCCAAGGATGGTACTAAAGATGAGAAGTTTGACATAGGCTGTCTGTCCGCCTGTCCGTCCCACCTGGTATAGTGAAAAATTGGAGGAGTTATATTCGCGGACAGACAGACAGACGGACAGACAACCTAGGTCTAATTTCTCACCTTTACTACTATCCTTGGATTATAAACTTTCAGTTGACACCTCATTTGTCATTCTACCTGGTATAGTGACGGATGAGTTATACTCGCGGTCGGACGGACAGACGGACAGACAGCCTATGTCAAATTTCTCACCTTTAGTACCATCCTTGGATTATAAGCTTTTATTTGACACCTCATTTGTCATTCTACCTGGTATAGTAACGGAGGAGTTATATTCGCGGTCAGACAGACAGACGGACAGACAACCTAGGTCTAATTTCTTACCTTTAGTACTATCCTTGGATTATAAGCTTTAATTTGACACCTCATTTATTATTATACCTAGTATAATGACGGAGAAGTAAATGTTATTATTCTATTATTCTTGTAGGTATATTTAACATTGATTGAAATTATGAAAGAAATATATAGAAAACAGCATGGCAACACTGTGATGCACAAACATAAAAATGCAGCCACATTCAGCTGTGCCAGCTGTGCGTTACATAGGGTGCTTTAAAATCCAAGATGTCCTAAAAATGTTATACCTACATACATAATATTTTATTATCTTACTATCTTGAAAGATTAGAAACGAACTATTACTGTCTGTGTGCGCATGCGCGCAGATTTATGAAATTTTACTCTCCATCGCGCCTTAAGAAGAATAACTTCAAAAATTGCTGAAAAATAACTTTTGGATATCTAAAATCCAAAGTTTATTACGAGGAAATAAATAGTAGGGAAGAACTTTTTGACCGGATTCGAAACGCCTTCCAAGAAATGAAGAATAACTCTGACGAGATTAGGAGGTCAGTCAGACAAATAACAAAAAGAGCAAGACTTTGTCTTTAAAAAGGTGGTGGCCATTTTGAACAATTACCATAGTTTTGATAAGTTATTTTTTGGAAAAAATTTTGTGCATTTTTTTAATTTTTAAGACAGTTCGTTGATTAAAGTTATGTATTTTTTGTGGACTCTATTATTTATTCATTAACTAGCTGACCCTGTGAACTTCGTTGCACCTTAGTGTGTCATAATTAAATAATCTGTCATAATTGTGATTCTAGATCAGTTCTGGAACGCAATTGCTAGAAATCAATTACTCAAAATCAACTGCTCGAAAATGAATTCCTAGACATGAAAATTGATCAAAATGCAATTTGCTCGGTTAAAAAAAAATTATATGTCCAAATATTTTTTCACAATAATGCAAAATTTGTTGGTATGGTCGAATGAAATTCGATACTTTTAAGGCATTCCAGAAGCCGCTACATATAAAATGTTTTAACAACTCATTAATCATTCAGAATTAGTCGACGGTTATTAAAAGTTAAAATAATTAAGGCGATAATTGCACGATAACGATTAATGAGTGAAATTTTTTTCTACTTTAATGACAAAAAAGCAAACTCATTAGCAGAACCCAATTAAAAATTATTTTGCACATCATATCTGAAAAAGTATTTGGTTGAAAAATCTCATTTTTGCTGGCAAAAAATATATTAATTTGTCTGGACTAAATTACAGTTCTGTTTATCTTAAAAGGGATATGTTACTATTACTATCAACATTCACACAGTGTTGCCAAACTGGACTTTGTTATTTTGAATGTAAATTTTCCCAGCGATCTCCGAGGGTACAATACATAAAAAAGATACATAATAATATGACAAATTATATGATATTCCCCGTATACAGTACGTAAATCGTTCAGCTGGACATAGGGAACATACAATATATAGATTTAGATAGATACATAAATACATACATTGTATTATATTGAGATAATTGAGGCAACTGAGCTTTCTCGATGACAATATGGTTGTTAGCATTAAGGGGCATTAACCTCAAAATTGACAAATCATTTTGACTGACACAAATAAACGTCAAAATATGAGAATGTAGTAGGTAGCTAAGTATTTTTGGCCTAAGAAAATGGAAAAACTGTTTAGTTTTTAAAGTAAAATAAATTTTACTATTTTAATTCATACCTTAACCTTTAACTACACGCGCTGGCGTATTTTTGTACGCCACATATAAGAATTCTGTTACAAATGTACTTAAAAATTTAATTTTTGTCTTTGTTTATTTATCTAACCTATCACTGGAATGTGCTTTACACTGGATTTAGGTTCGTTATAATCGGCGTTCTAGGAAGATCGTAATTTACAGTTTATTATTTGTTGTTTCTTGTGGTGGATAACATACGCCACAATTATAGTAATACAATTAGTAATATAAGTACATATTTCAAATGTTTTTTAGTCATTATGGCACAAAATATATTTTTCTTTATAAACAATACTTTTTCTCAGGTAAAAAATATTTCAAAAAAATTTTTATTAGCAATTTTATTTATCATGGAATTAGATTCCAGTTATATATCCCAATTTGCTTACTGAGAAGGAACTCCAAGTATTCGCTGACGCCGAGTAAGGTTTATAACAAACAAATAAGTGTAATTAAAAAAAAAATAAACAAATCCGCTGTTTTTAAGTGTATTTTCTTGTGGCGTATAAAGTACGCCACGCGTGTAGCTATGTTATATTTTGATGCGCGAGTAGTTAAAGCTTAAAATCCTAAATATTAATTAATTATGACAATAACAAAAAATAATATCAATCATTTAATACATGCAACAGTGTACATGATATTTTTCGTTAGTTCATCTAATAAACATAAATAAACTGGATGGTTTGCCCAGGCGAAAGCAAGATTTTTGAAAATTGCGTAAACTTAAAAAATTCATATTTTATCCAATTTGAGTCTAAAAGTTAATCTGTTGCACTTTTCTTTTATGAAATTTCCCCTTCGTTCTTCTTCGGTGCTCAGAATTTTTCTATGGCTTACGGTTTGCTATTTCGGAAACAGACTGTGCTAGAGAAGAAAAAATAGCAGCGTTTTGTTCGGAATTGAGCAAGGAGTCTACCTGCCAAATTTGGCAACAAAGATGTTAAATATTTAAATGGCTATTAAAAAATAACGGTTGAAGATAAAAAAGTGAAAATTTAGTATTGTATGTATCTTTTGCTTCTACATCATACAAAATTAAGAAAAAACGGTTTGTCAAAACATTAAGAAAATATATCAGGGGGGCAAGCCCCCTTATGACGTACGGGCATGAAATCAGAGTTATGCCTATTCCCAGTCCGGTAGAATACACGTGTAAAATTTCATAAAAATCTGTTGAGCCGTTCTCGAGTTATAAATGGTGTAACTAGCATAACTCGACTTTCTTTATATATATATATATATATATATATATATATATATATATATATATATATATATATATATATATATATATATATATATATATATAGATTAAAGCTGAATATTTTTTATGAATTATTTGTCCCCATAATAGAAAAACACTGAAATGTTAATATTTTACCAATTTAGATTGAATAATGGTATTAATTAAAATTAAGTTACATTTTAATTTTTTTACTTCGAGATCTCTCAATTCACATAATTTCCGAATTCAAATTCAAAATTTTACCAGAAAAATCGTTTTTCCGAAAATTCAAAGTATACCACTAAATTTAGTTTTTCATACTCTTTTGAAATGCAAAATCCATTAAAAAAAATAATGTAAAAAATGTTTTTTTTAGTCGGAACATTTTTCCAATATTTTTTAATCCGGTACTGGATTTTTTTTATAATTGTAAACAAGTTAATTGATTGGGCACCTTAAATGATATTCAATGTTAAATATAAAACAAATATGCAGTGTGTTTAACAAGTTGTAAGTCGTATTTCAATTTTTTTCTACTTCGAGCCCTCGCAATTCGCATAATTTCAGAATTCAAATTCAAAATTTTATCAGAAAAATCATTTTGCCGATTATTTCATTCATAGGAGATTCTGGCCAATAGAAAGCTACAGAAATCTGAATTAAATCGATAATTTTTGATAATTGCCCGTCGTTAAGTATATTACGTCAGATGCCCTTCGTTGCTACGAAAAAATACATTCAGTGACATTAATGACAATTAATGTTTTAAAAATTATAAAAGTGATGACTTTCAATCGTCAAATATTTATAAAAACTTTGTGTTTAATTGTACTAATTTGTACTTACATAAATAAATTACAATAACATTTTGGTTTTGAACAGTTTTATTCATGAAATAATCGCAACAAATTGCACTCGAACTCTAAAATTAATATAGAATTTTTGCCCTCGTGACACTTTGATATAATTTCACTCGCCTTTGGCTCGTGAAATTAAAACTGTCAAAGTGTCACTCGGGAAAAATTCAATAATTTTAGAGCTCTTGTGCAGTTACTACTGAAAATTCAAAGTATACCACTAAATTTAGTTTTTCACCCTCTTTTCAAATGCAAAATCCATTTTAAAAAAATTTAAAGTACAGGGTGTTGTTTTTGGGTCGGAATATTTTTCCAATATTTTTTAATCCGGCCCTGGATTTTTTAAAATTGTAAATAAATTAATTGCTTGTACACCGTAAATAATATTTGCGTGCAAAATATAAAATAAATATACAGTGTGGTTAAAAAGTTATGAACCAAATAAGAAAATGGCAAAATAGATAAAACACCCAGTATCTTTGTTATTAATGAAGTCATCACCATCATCATCATGCAACCTCTTCTGTCCACTGCTGGACATAGGTCTCTCCCATTCTTCGCCACTCTTCACGGTTTATGCTTCTTGTTGCCATTTCTTGGATATTCGGTTAATGTCGTCCATCCAGCGTGTTGGTGGTCGTCCTCTGCTGCGTTTGAATGAAGTAAGACCCATGGTATTTTTGAGACCGCGAAAGTGTCCTCTTTCTACAGTTAACGTATGTTACTTTCCCAATGAAACACCCTGTATATGTGTTCCTTGATCTATCCATTTTGGCAGCAACTTCCATTCTTCTTAAAAATTCTATGTCCTGTAAGTATCTTGTTTTTTGCCGTTCTGTTAGTACCCATGATTTGCTAGCAAAAGTCAAAACAGGTCTATAAACTGATTTAAAAACTCCCATTTTTGTATTTCGTGAAATTTGTGAAATGTGGGTTCTGTCATTATTTTTAATCCTTTTTTTAATACTTTTTCTATTTCTATTTCTTTTAGGAGTCTTTTTTACTTGTTCCACAGACTTCTTTAGCTGCATCTAATAGTCGACCCTCCTAGTGGTTCCTTAGGTTCTTTATATCGTTATTATCTTCTATTTATAAGTGTTCCAAGTTTATCGTTTACTTTTTTCTCAAATATTTTTGCGATTTCTTTGTTTCTAGGTTTATACGTGTTGATCGTCTTTGTTTTAATCCATCCTCTTCTCTAGGGTTTTAGGATAAGAGTCGAACAAGTCCAATTTTTTCTACTACTTATAAAACTACTTTATGTTTCTTCCTTAGATGTTGGAAGTGGAAGATGTTGGAACTTCCAAAAAACAAAATTGCTTTTTTTGTGATTTTTTGCTATTCTTTTGAATATATTTTTGAAAAAAAAAATATTTTTGACTTTAAAATGTGATATTTCGATAGTAAATTTAACCTGGAACAATTTTCCTGTAGACGTGTTTGCACCAAAAGTGCATAGAACTCACCCTAATTCGCACTCTGCCTAGGGACTAATTCACCCATTTCTTAAAAACGCACTCCTTTAAATGGTAGCACTTCGCGTTTTTTTATATTTAGAGGTCCATTGACTATACCGGGTGTCCACTTATATTTTCCCCCATTTTAACTGCCTATAACTTCTAAACGGCTTAAGATAGAAATATGCTGTTTTATTTTAGTAAAAGTTTTGTCTGAACGGACTGAATTTTTTATATCGCTTTCAAATACGAAAAGAAAAATGGGGGATTTTTGGAAAAAACGTTGTTGACTTTTTTTTTAATGGAACACCCAGTATATTTTTTTGTAAATTGAAAGAAAGGTCATTCACCTATCCAACGATATAACGTTTTTCAAAATCGGTTGTCAAATCACTGAGTAATTAATTTTTAAAATGAGAGGTGCAACGTGGATATCACATACCTAAATAACATAACTATATATCTAAGCAAATTGATATTATGTTATGTGATTTCCAAATTGCATCTCTCATTTTAAAAATTAATTGCTCACTAATTTGACCACAGATTAAAAAAAAAATTATATCGTTAGATAGGGAAATGATCGTTTTTTCAAGTTTTTAGGTAAGTGACCATTTTTTATTTCGTTTTTAAATAAAAAATGGCGGATTTTTGTAAAAAAAACGTTGTTGACTTTTTTTATTGAAACACCCAGTATATTTTTTGTAGCTTGAAAAAACGGTCATTTACCTATCCAGCGATATTAAATTTTTTAAAATCGGTTGTCAAATGACTTAGTAAATAATTTTTAAAATGACAGATGCAATGTGGAAATCACATAACATAATATCATCTTGCTTAGTTATGTTATTTAGGTATGTGATATCTACGTTGCACGGCTCATTTTAAAAATTAATTACTCAGTGATTTGACAACCGATTTTGAAAAACTTTATATCGCTGGATAGGTGAATGACCTTTCTTTCAATTTATAAAAAAATATACTGGGTGTTCCATTAAAAAAAAGTCAACAACGTTTTTTTCAAAAATCCGCCATTTTTCTTTTCGTATTTGAAAGCGATATAAAAAATTCAGTCCATTCAGACAAAACTTTTACTAAAATAAAACATTTCATCGAAAACCGCTTATTTCTATCTTAAGCCGTTTGGAAGCTATAGGCAGTTAAAATGGGGGAAAATATAAGTGGACACCCGGTATATGAAATAATAAAACCCCGTTAACGTTGTACATAGTTCTATTCTAAAATACATAATCAATAACCTAATAGGTGCCCGTAACGCTCGAGGAACTGCAAATTTATCATACTTCCCTCCTCTACTATAATGATGCTTTAAAATAATAATTGAGCTTTCATACGTTTCCAATAAAAATATGAAGCAAATGAATTGGGTCAATATGCCAGCTTTTGTTTCAATGTCCCATTTCCTGTTGTTTACATTTTGCGAATAAATCTATTCAATATTGAACGAATTCCGTTTTAAAATACAATAATTGGCAATTATTACAAATTTATGGTTTTAGTCTTCGGTAAACAAAGTTTCATGATGTTCCTACTTAGTATTTACCAAGGACACCAAACTCAACGAGGAAAGGACTAGTGAACAAAACCGGTATAAACATTTTTTGGATATACCTACGTGAAGGTCATAACAAAAATTTCATGAACCTGTCGCACTCATTTGGTGATGTTAATCGATTAAGATACGCAGATGACACGTCGGTGTTCGCTGACAGTTCTGAAGTCCTCCAGGAGTTAATGAACGGAATCACAGAAGTCAGTCATAGATACGGTCTTTCACTAAACACTAAGAAAACAAAATGAATGATAGGCCAATCAAGTTAGGTTTTTACTAGACATAACGGAAAAGACGAGGTTTGACAGTTGAAATGTGTAGTATGAGATATTACAAAAAGACTACCATCTTTGGATTCATCAATTTTTTAGTGGAACATTTTTTAAATAAACAATCAAAACGTCAAACTTAGTTTTTTACTCATAACTTAAAAACTTGTTTATTTAGAAATTTGACGTCCACAGGTAACTTTCTCAGAAAAAAAAAGATACATAGAATGAGATAAGCTAAATAAAAATCGGTTAATAAACAAAAAAGTTATTGCAAAACGGATGACAAAATCACTGTTTTTGAATATAGTTAATAACAATTTTATTGTTTGTTAAAATACGTTTTAATATACCCAAAATTGAGGGCACTATGGTGTTTGAATGGTGTGCAAAAAATGGTCCAGATCTGTTAAATAGTTTTCGCAAAATTGAATTTGTTTATAAAATTTTTTGAAAAACGAGCTAATTTCTGAGGCTGGTCCAGTTAATATGGCTGAATGTATCTCAATAATCCGGGGCTCATTTTCTTCGTTAAGATGTATACTAACAGCCTATGAAAAAAAAGTAAAAAAAAATTACATATACATACACAAAATTATTTGTTAATAAATAGCAGTTTTTAAGCTTATAAACAATTACAATAATTTCGTAGAAATGAGATAAAATTAAATGGCAATAAAAAATACGGAAAGCTGGTTAAAATACACAACTTTCAAAAAAAACTTTTAGGTCCTACGACCCTTGGGGTCTGAGATAGCCCCTTTTTTAGAAAAAATCACTGTTACGTTAATTAACAACACTAAGAGCTGAAATTAACCAATCTTTTATAAGGAAAGTCAAAGTTTTTAACAAAGTTTTTAGTAAGAAAAAATGTTAAAAATTGTTTAAATAGGAGTGTTATAAACACAGAGTATTTTGCGTTCCGAGTAAAGTAAAAAATAGCGGGCGTAGTCGACTGACTGAATAGTGGGCGCGGTTGGCGACCGGCATGCGGCAGCAACTATTAAGAATACGTTATCCTGACCACAAAAATCCACTTTAAGGTAAATAACAAATTTTCGTCATTCCTTATGTTTTCGAGGTCTCTGAATCCGAATATGGAGTTAATTTTTTTCTAGAATTAGTGGAACATGTTGTGGAACAAAAATCAAATTTTATGCAAAAATGCGAAAAATCAATTTTGATGATTTTTCAATTTTAACTCACTGTATTCTTGGTCGCTGCTTTCCTTTTGAAAATTTTACTGTGTTATCTTTGAAGCATTTAGATAACAATGAGATTTGTCCAAAATGACTCAACACTTTAAAAGAGAAGTTGTTAATTTTTAAACATTTTGTCGTCAGATTTCGTTAGTTTCATGTTTACTTAAAAAAGTTGAGTGACAAACTTTTTAGTTTATAATTTTAATTAAAACAGAAATAAAATATAATTTATGAAGAAGTTTTCCAAAAAAATTTAATTTAAAATATGCAATAGGAAAAATGTTATGTGACTTTATAGACGAGCGGCACACCCCAAAAAAAGCTTATTTCTCGAGATACTGATACTAATTTTGGTCATACTTTATATTTTTGATGGTGCTCAAACCTAAAATTAGGGTTGTTTTGAATTTTACGTGGGGGAACATTATCAAAATCGCAACTTTACCCTAAAAATAAAAAAAAATCACGTTTTTTTGAGTTTAATTTGCTATAACTCTGTTCCATTGTAATATTTTTTTCTGATATTTTTATAGTATATATTTCTCACCTTTCTGAAGACAATGGGACCTGCTTTAATATTTCTGTCTTGCCATAAAGAAAGTTATAAATTGTTTGAATAAAAGGTGCAGATTCTTGAATTACAAAGTTTAATCGCAAAAGTTGAGTAACAAAATTTGAAATTTAGCTGTTTAATTAATTTAAGTTAAAATCTAGGGTACAGAGAACAAAATGTTTTATAGAAAAAAAAGTGGTGTCACTTTTAATTTTAAGAAAAACGTGATTTCATTTTTTTTTATCTTTAGGGTAAAATTGCGATTTTGACAATGTTTCCCCATGTAAAATTCAAAATAAAACTCATTTTCGTTTTCAGCACCATAAAAAGTATAAAGTAAGACCAAAATTAGCCATTCACCACACCGTGGTTGATATCTCGAGAAATGAGAGTTTTTTTTTGGGGAGTACCACGTACCACTCGTCTATAAGGTCGCGTAACTTTTTTTCTGTTGCATATTTTGACTTTGTGGCCTTTTTATTGTTATTTTTTAAATATATTTATTTAAAATATAATTTTACTAAATAAATGTGCAACATAATAATATTCATAAAATTCAAGTCTCTTCTTCTTCTTTGAGTGCCTCTCCTATCGGAGATTGGATATCATTAGGGCGATTCTAATTTTATTTACTGCTGTTTTGAACAATTCGTTAGTGGTACAGCCAAACCACTCTCTCAAATTTCTCATCCAGGACATTCTTCTACGGCCTGGATTTCTTCGTCCTTGGATTTTTCCTTGCATTATATTTTGTAGGAATGTGTACTTTTGTCCTCTCATCAGGTGGCCTAAGTATTCAAGTTTTCTCTTTTTTATACTCCGTAGAACTTCTGGCTCGTTATTTATTCTGCGTATTACTTCTTCGTTTGTAATTTTATCCACCCAACTTATTCGTAGTATACGGTGGTAGCACCACATCTCAAAGCTTTCAAGATTTTTAATATTCCTCTGTTTAAGAGTCCATGACTCAACACCGTAGAGCAAAGTACTGAATACATAGCATTTTAAGTCTCTACCAAAATATATAAATATAATATTAAGCTTCAAATCCGGTATACTGTCAATGTTAAAAATGGGCTGCAACGGTCTAGCGCTAGCGAATGCTAGTCCACGAATTTATTCTCATTCGGCTGCGCCCATCATTTTTTTTTACTTTAGTCGGAACGCAAAATACTCTTTCTTTATAACAATACTGTTTAAACAATTTTTAACATTTTTTCTTGCAAAAAACTTTGTTAAAAACTTTGACTTTTCTTATAAAAGATTGGTTAATTTCAGATCTTAGTGTTGTTAATTAACGTAACAGTGATTTTTTCAAAAAAAAGGGGCTATCTCAGACCCCAAGGGTTGTAGGACCTAAAAATTTTTTTTAGAAGTTGTGTATTTTAACCAGCTTTCAGTATTTTTTATTGCCATTTAATTTGGTCTAATTTCTACGAAATTATTGTAATTGTTTATAAGCTTAAAAACTGCTATTTATTAACAAATTATTTTGTGTACGTACATGTAATTTTTTTTACTTTTTTTTTTCATAGGGTATTAGTATACATCTTAACGAAGGAAATGAGTCCCTGATTATTGATAGTCCTGTCGCCAGGGGGGGTACAACGGCCTCGTTAATTCAGATGGACTTACCCAAATTTTTTTTATGTATTTTGACCCGTAGAACACGAATTTTTTGGGTAACAGTTGATCCGGATGTCGATAAGATTGTTATAGACCAAGAACTTGAGGAATCAAATAACAGCGATTTTTGGCAAAACAAAACAATATTTTGTATTTTTTGGGTCATTTTAAGCAAAAAATATTTCTACAAGTTTTTTAGTAGGATGCACAGTTTTCGAGATAAACGCGGTTGAACTTTCAAAAAATCGAAAAACTGCAATTTTTAAACCCGAATAACTTTTGATTAAAAAATAAAATAGCAATTCTGCTTAGCGCCTTTGAAAGTTCAAGTCAAATTATGTCGGTTTTGATTATTTGCATTGCTAAAAATTTATTGTGTTATTGCTAAACAAAGCTACAAACAACTAGTGCGTGAGTGATGTTTCTATGATTTCTCATTTAAAATCGAACGAGTAGGTAGAATAGGTACTAGTGCAATCAAGACTATTTCTACGTTACATGCGTTAAAACGCATGTAAAAGCACGGGAAACCCTACGTGTTTATAGCTTTGTTAAACAATAAAAAAATAAATTTTTACCAATGCAAATAATCAAAACCGATATAATTTGACTTAAACTTTCAAATGCGGTAAGCAGACTTGCTATTTTATTTTTTAATCAAAAGTTATTCGGGTTCAAAAATTGCAATTTTTCGATTTTTTTAAAGTTCAACCGCGTTTATCTCGAAAACTGTGCATCCTACGAAAAAACTTGTAGAAATATTTTTTACTTAAAATGGCCCAAAAAATACAAAATATTGTTTTGTTTTGCCAAAAATCGCTGTTATTTGATTCCTCAAGTTCTTGGTCTATAACAATCTTATCGACATCCGGATCAACTGTTACCCAAAAAATTCGTGTTCTACGGGTCAAAATACATAAAAAAAACTTGAGTAAGTCCATCTGAATTAACGAGGCCGTTGTACCCCCCCTGGCGACAGGACTATGAGATACATTCAGCCATATTAACTGGACCAGCCTCAGAACTTAGCTCGTTTTTCAAAAAAATTTAAAAACAAATTAAATTTTACAAAAACTATTTAACAGATCTGGACCATTTTTTGCACACCATTCAAAAACCATAATGCCCTCAAGTTTAGGTATATTTAAACATATTTTAATAAACAATAAAATTGTTATTAACAATATTCAAAAACAGTGATTTTGTCGTCCGTTTTGCAATAACTTTTTTGTTTATTAACCGATTTTAATTGGGTGTATCTCATTCGATGTATCTTTTTTTTCTGAAAAAGTTACCTGTGGACGTCAAATTTGTAAATAAACAAGTTTTTAAGTTATGAGCAAAAAACTAAGTTTGACGTTTTGATTGTTTATTTAAAAAATGTTCCACTAAAAAATTGATGAATCCCAAGATGGTAGCCTTTTTGTAATATCTCATACTACACATTTCAACCGTCAAACCTCGTCTTTTCAATTATGTCGAAAAACGGCTTATTTTTTACTAACTTTATTGGTCTATGATGATATCTAAAAATGGACAGCAATTTGGACGAATTAGTGTGGATGTTCAACAAATATAAAGACTAAAAACATACACCTACCTTGGCACGAACGGGTCACGGATGTTTCCCCAACTGTCATCAATACGATTAACTTCACGCGTAACTTTGATACGGGAATTACATATAAAAAAAATATGCATTGAAATCCAGATCCCGTAATTCGTTAAGCGTTATAAAGTGAGTACAAAGACATACATATTTCTTTCTTTGTTATTACAGCTTAAATTTACCGTACACTTCTCGCAGACTCTGCCGATAAGGTAGAGTCGTGTTGGGGAAACATGGCGCGCCCGGCACGAACATCAATGAAAATTGGGTCCATTGCATGTCCAAGTGAGATCTGCATTAAAAAAAATGCAGATCTCATTTATAAAAAAGTTATTCATATGTCATGATTTATCAATACCCATAAAAATCAGGTAACTACGACGTTATATCTTTTCTATGCTGTTGTACTGAGGGGGTCCGGACAAATAATCCCGGACAAAAATCCCCACAAATTATCCCTGGACAAAAAATACCCGGACAAATAATCCCCGGGCAAAAAATCCCCACAAAAAATCCCGGACAAATAATCCCCACAAATTTTTTTGGACAAAATATCCCCACAAAAAATCGCGGACAAAAATACCCCAAGAAATATTTGCTGTCGACTAGTTCTCTAAAAGTTTTCCTGAAATTTTAACAAATTTCGAATTCCAGAAGACAGTTCACATGCTAAAGCGCGTTTTAGGTCATTAAAACGCGTGTTGGCATGTGAACAGCCTCAAGTCAAATATACAGTGGAACCCCGATAAGTCGGCCCCCGATAACCCGGAAGTCCGGCTAACCCGGACCGATTTTCATCAGATAAACATTTTGATTTTCAGTATTTTGTATTTTGACAACGACACCCGAATAGTTAATTATCAGATAAACATTTCAACATTTATTTATTTATTATTTATACATATGACCTGGCCTCTAGTGACTAATCCAGGTCGTTTTTTCCTGATGGGATTACAGATATTTTTTTTTTTTATATTTTTACATTTTTTACTCAACTATTAAATCTATTTTTACAATAACAATTTGCCATAATCTCTTAATTACGTATAACAAACAAATTTAAATAAACAATTTAAAATATTTTTGGTACTATCAACTCCCTTCTAAGTTATAAAGACAGTCCCTCTATTTTCAGAAGAGAGTTGGTAGTTTTTTTTTTTTTTTATTTTTTTTTTATTTTTATGAATTATGTATTGAATTATTATTTTTATTTATTTATTTTATATTGAATTATTATTATTATAATTGTAAATATCTATTTTTGAATTTATATTTTATTTTATTTATTTTAACTTTATCTTACTCAACTTCATCAGGGTTGGATTATTGGTTGTCTTCTTCTATTATTATAGATTTCTTGTTGTTTTTTAGATATTATTTGTGCGAGATTGTATAATATTTCAAAATATTCTTCATTTTGTAATATATCTCTTATTTCAATTCTTTCTGATCTTCTTCTCATTTCTCTGTGTTCTTCATTTTCTATAGTATTTTCACAATGTAACACTATATGTTCTGGTGTACCTAGTTCTCCACATTCACAATATGCATCATCTTTTAAGTTAAATCTTTCCAAATATGTTGGGTACGGTCCATGTCCTGTTAAAAAGTGTATTAAACCTTGTTTTGGATTAAAATAATTTGGAATGTTTTCTAATATTGGTATAAAATTGTATAAACGTCTAGATTTTGTTGAATTTTCCCATTCATTTTGTCTTTTTCTATTTATTATTTCTTTTAATTCTCTTTTATTTCTTATATCTAATCCTATTATTTGTATTATTTTTTCATGTTTTTCGTTTTTTAGCCAATAATTACATGCTCTTTTTTGTGTTTCTAAATGCATTGGCATTACTCCAGTTAAAACTGTGAGTGCCTGTGTTGCAGTTGTTCCAAATGCTCCCGTCATTCTTACAAGAAATCCTCTCTGAGCTCTATTTAATTTTTCTGCGTTTTTTTTATTTATTAATCTATGTGTCCATACACTTGAACCGTACCCTACAATTGATGCAAGTATTGTACTTAGGTATATTCTCATCTGTCGGAACGAAATTCTATATTCCTTCTGTGCTAGACTAGCAATGCTATGCATGATCTTTGTTGCCTTTTCACAGACACAATTCATGTGTTTTGTAAATAATTTTTGTTCGTCTATTATAATACCTAAATATCTTGTTTCCATTTTTCTTTTTATTGTTTTCCCTCTAATTTTTATAATTGGATCTCTTTCTAAATTTCCTTTTATTAAACTATATGTTGTTTTTGAATCTGATATTGTTAATTTTACTTTATTCATCCAATCATTTACTCTTATTAATACTTCATTTGATTTATTTTCTAATTCTCTTCTTGAGTTTGCATCTATGATCAACAACAAATCATCTGCATATGCTATGCTTCCAAGCACTTCAGGATCTATAGTCAATTGTTCCAGCAGTTCCTCTAGCATTACATCCCAGAACATAGGTCCACAAACTGATCCTTGTGGACATCCTTTTGTGATATGTTTTGTCTTTTTTCCTGTTGGACAGCTTAGGCTTGCATATCGGTCTTGACAGTAGTTTCTGAGACTTCCGTACAGATTCTTTGGACATCTCATTCTTCGAAGTCTTTCAAAGAATGACGGCCACCAAAGATTGTCAAAAGCCCCAGACACGTCTATAAAGATAATTAAAACATACTTTTTTATGCTTTCGTTTACTATTTCAAATACTTTATTTATTGCATCTTCTGTTGATCTACCTTTCCTAAAACCATACTGACCAGGATGTAATCCAATTTCTGTTCTTATTTGATTTAATTTTTTACATAGTAATTTTTCTTGTAATTTTCCCATTGTATTCAATAAACATACCGGTCTATATGATTTCGGTAAGGCAGGATCTTTATCTTCCCCTTTATGTATTATTATAACTTCTGCTTGTTTAAAATTATTGGGAAACCTTCTTTGTCTAAGACATTCATTATATAATGATGTTAGTACTGGAATTATTTGTTCCGACAATGCTTGAAGTATTTCAACATGAATATTATCCGGTCCAGGTGCCTTCTTTCTTTTCATTTCTCTCATACTTTCATATACTTCTTCTTCTGTGAATTCCTCTATTTCTCTTTCTTCTTCTATTTGGTATTCTTGTATCATTTCTTCTCTTATATTTCTTTGTTCTACTGTTTCTCCTTCTAATTTATCTGGAGGTAATAATACATTAAGTAATGTTTCGGCCGATTCTTCCCAACTTTCTGTAAATGTTCCATCTTCTTTTTTTAAAGTAGAAAGCATTGTCGGACATCTAATTTTTTTAGAAACTATTTTATATGGTATTCCCCACATATCTAATTCTAAGTGTCTTGATACGAAGGTTTCCCAACTTTTAGCTTTTGTTATTTTTATTTCTTGTTTATATTCTTGTTTTAGTCTTCTATATTCACCTAGAAGGATTTGCCTCTCAAGATAGATACCACATCGTTGATATCGCTTTCGCGCATATCTAACTTTGCTTCTCATTCTTGTGAGCTTTTCCTTCCAGGCTGAGTTTTTTACTTTACTATTTTCTTTTATTTTTGGTATTGCTATATCCATTGCTTTTTTAATTTGTTTGGTTAATTCTTTTGTTGCAATATTTATATTAGATCCCCTTTGTACCAGACAAGGTGGTCGAAACTCAGACTTTAATAGTTCATAATTTGCTTTACCTATATTGTATCTTACCGAAGATATTTCCGTATTACGTGGATTTAGGTTATTAAGATTGAAAGTTATAAGGTTGTGATCACTTATTGTTGCATGTTCCATCACTTTCCAATCCTTAACTAGGTGTGCTACTGCAACATTTGATATTGTTATATCTATATTGCTAGCCGCACCAGCTCTGTTTTGAAAAGTTGGTGGGTTTCCTGGTTTATTGTGTACTATCAACTCTAGTTCATTAATCATATCTTCTACTAATAATCCTTTTTGATCTGTTTGAGTTGAATTCCACAATATTGATTTTGCATTTACGTCTGCTACAACTATAACTTTTTCCTCTCTATACGTTATAAATATAGCTCTTATCTTTTCCACGTATTCATCAATATCTTCACAGAACTGACAATATAGGTTAGCTATGATAAATTTACCTGCTTTTGTTAGCAATTCTACACAGATACAGTGTCGATCACTAAATTGTTTTAGAATTAGAAGTCTCATATTTTTATTGAATAATACGGTTACCGCCATTGGATTTTCTCCTATGCTTGCACATTGTGCATTAATTGGCATGTGTTGAATTTTTCCTAGTCTTGTGTATGGTTCTTGAATGCAAACCATATCAAGACTATTTTCTTCTGCTGTTTTTCTTATTTCATGTAGTACTGTGATACTTCTCATACCATTTATTTGTCCTATTTTTATATTGAATGTTTTGTTTGTCATTAATTAATTTGGTTTGTTTTTTTTTTATTAATTTCATTTTGGTTTCCGTGTTTATTAGAATCGAATAAATTTTCATTTTTAGTATTTTATCACCATATCTGTGTATTTTATTATTTTTAATTATTTTATCTGAGTTTATTCCCTCTTCTCTGATACAATAATTTTTATTATTTTTAAAGTATTTTTGTTTTATATTATGATTTATATTTTTTGTATTTTTAGCATTTAAAGTATGATTTTTTGTTCTCATGACTCTGTTTTTAACCATTGCATCACATTGGTTTTTATGTTTTTGAAATTTTTTATTTTTTATTATATTAATTTTTAATGTTATAAAATTTAATTTTAATTTAATTTTAATTTCAAATTTAATTTTAATTTTCATTTTAATTTTAATTTTAATTAAATTTTAAATAATATTTATGTACCATAGTCTGTTTTTTGAATTAGACGATTTAAAAGTAGAGCATAAGTTGTACAATTTTTATTTTCTTTATTACATTGTTTTCCTCTGTGTTTGCAAGGTATGCATACCTTTGGCTGTCCTGTTTTATTACAATTTTTTCTTTCGTGATTTTCGCCACAATGGTTACATGTTGTTTCTTTATTACAGTGTTTGCTTACGTGTCCTAGATCATTACATTTATTACATTTTGCTACCACTATGTAATCTTTTGTGTTTACACTTGTAAAACCAACATATGTTTTATTTATTATTAACTGTTTTCTTATATCAGGTGACACTTCTAATACATAATGGACCGTAGATTTCTCTCTTGGTCCTGTCTTAAATTTTAATTTACAATTGTTTGTAAAGTCTTCTTTTGTTATATTTTCAAAATT
Organism: Diabrotica virgifera virgifera; assembly: GCF_917563875.1. Taxonomy (NCBI): domain Eukaryota; kingdom Metazoa; phylum Arthropoda; class Insecta; order Coleoptera; family Chrysomelidae; genus Diabrotica; species Diabrotica virgifera. Next base: position 214,412,766 of record NC_065449.1, read on the forward strand.
TTGAGTATATATTTTATTTAATATAATTTCTTCTTTTTCGTTGCTTGGTAAATCATACATTATTACTAGTGGTTTTCTTTTTTTTGGAAGTTCACATTTAAATTTTTCTTTTATTTTTTCATTATTTTTTATTTTTTCAATGTCTTCTAGTGTTGGAGTTTCAATTATTAATACTCTTCCTGATGTTCTCATTTTGTTTATTTTTAATTTATTTTTTTCTGGATCTAGAACTTTCGTAAGTTCTTCTTGTACTTTTCTTCCAGTTTGTGCTGTTTCACTTGTTATAAAAAGAGTGTTTATTTGTTTTTGTGTCTCTATTAGTTTTTGATTTTCAGTTTTATTATTTATTGGTTTTGATGTTATTGCAGCATATGTTTGTTTCGTTTCTTGTGTTTGTGTTATTTTTCTTAATTTTTCATATTCTATTCTTTGTCTATTATTTTCTTCTTTTAATATTTTTATTTGTCCTTCCATATTTCCATATTCCATTGCTAATAACATTATTCTATTTTTTAAATCATCTTTTCCTATTTTACTTAATCTTTTACCTATTTCCATTTCACCTTCAATGAAGTCAAGTAAGTCTTTAATTTTTGTTTTAGTATTATCAATATTTTCATTCAAATTTATATTTAATTCAGTATTATTTATATTATTATCTACAATACTATTATCTAATATTTCATTATTATTATTTTGAGATAAGGTATTAATACTAATTCTAAAACTATTTTCAATTATGTCATCTATTTGAGATGAATTACCTCCAAAAGAAGTAATTTTCTTTTTATCTCCCATTTTTTCCACTTTTTTACCTACAATTTCTTCAGTGTGCTCTTAGCCCTACCACTGAGCTTATTGTGGGAGGACCCCGACTTATGGCAGTGGAGTGGTTGCCCGCCCCCTAACCACGTTAATAAACATTTCAACAATAAAAATGTATGTAATATAATATTTGAGAGATAATGTGTATTTGTTTAAGTTGAACTATATAGTAAAAATGACTCACGGCCCACGCCGCGCCGGCAGAAACAACAGACACCTGTCTGTAGTATTCCTTTATATATTTCAAACAGCATTGTTTAAAAAGACTATTTAAAAAATTCTTTTTCAAACAATGGTCTTTGATTTCCACTGTTCTTAAATAAAATAACATCGATTGTGACTGTATTGTGTGTAGTACAGTCTTGTATATTGTTCGCTTCCGTTTGCTTACGTTTGTGTTTGCGTGTTTTTAGTAATTCAGATGTGTAGGGACTATGCATGTTTTTATATATATTTCCTGGTATTTCAATTCTAACGGAGTTTATCTGTAAGCATACCGTATTTTATTAATTTTTACCATATTCTCCGGCTAACCCGGATTTTCGATAGCCCGGATCGGCCGCGGCCCCGATTAATCCGAGTTATCGAGGTTCCACTGTAGTTGTAATCGCGCGTTATCAAAATGCGCGTTAAGAGCCTGTCATGAAAATGGGGCCTTAGCTCATTCCCCATATTTTTCACGATTTTGGAAAAACTCACTTTTTTGTCATGCATAAACAAATAAAGTTAACAAAATTATAACACAAATAAAGTTTTCAGCATGGAGTTGGAATTCGAAATTTGTTAAAATTTCAGGAAAACTTTTAGAGAACTATTCGACAGCAAATATTTCTTGGGGATTTTTTGTCCGGGATTTTTTGTGGGGATATTTTGCCCAAAAAAATTTGTGGGGATTATTTGTCCGGGATTTTTTGTGGAGATTTTTTGTCCGGGGATTATTTGTCCTAGCTTCGTAGTTGAGTCCTGGACTCTCACAGACGCCACCTGCAAGAAAATTGAATCTTTTGAAATGTGTCGTTATTGTCGAATCCTGAAGATGTCTTATACCGACCACGTTACTAATAAAGGTGTTTTATTAAGAACGCAAAAAGAAAATGAGCTGTTGACCACAATAAAAAGAGCCAAAATGGAATAGTAATCTCGGTCACATCATGAGGAACAGCGAAAAATATGAACAGCTGCAATTAATCTTGCAGTAAAAGTAGAAGGAAAACGGCGACCAGGAAGGCGAATGCACCCTGCATCACCTCTCATTTTTCACCCTCTGTACAAAATGGTGCAGTGTGCAGTGCCGTTTCTTTATATGTATTATTGTGTATCATTTTGTCAATCAAAGATAGAATAAAAATTTAATTTTTTAATATAACGCGGGCACATAAATTTGATACACCCTGTATATTGATTTGTAACTATTTATTAGAAGTTAGCTTTTACGCAGTGGGTTTATCCTTAATGAGTTTTTCCCTGAAGAATTAAAGACATTTGTGAATAAAGTGAAGTGAAAAGACAATTTATTTCGGATTATAATTTTAAAAAGATTGTTTTCTTACGGGAAAGGCAAAATCCACAGGTAATTGTAATTATTAGTTTTTAGAAAAATAAGGCAGAGAAATTTGGAATTTTATGTCCTTTTGTTTAAGCCCAAGAATATTTGTAGAATTCCCGAAAAGTAATTATGATGAGTAGAAGTATTTGTTGAAAGAATGCATGGGTTTTTTCGAATGTAAAAAGAGGAATATGGAGAGAGAAATGTTTCTGATTGGCTTGGCAATTTGGAATGGGGAGAGAGAAGTTTGAATGTTCAGACAGTTTGGAAAAGGGGATTATTATGTGACCGGCATCCGAGAAGAGCAGTCAAAAGTTTTCGTGAGTAGTTCAGAAGCAAGTACTAGTGGTTGTTTGATAGTGAAGAGTAGCTGAAAAGTGGAACGAGAGACAAATCAAATTGAGAAGAAATACCTCTTTGATTCTGTAAAGTCCAAGACAGTAAGTTACAAGAACTATAGTTATTAAAAATTATTTGTGACACTTGTGACAAATAAAATTTGTAATATTATATTTTGGTGGTTAGCATGGTAAGGACACGTGAGTAAGTATAACCTACGACTTTTTTAAACGTAGTCAAAATTTTAAAACCTTTGCATTATTTTATCAGGTTATATTCATTTTAGGAAAGCACTGATGATGATTGGTCAATCAATCTAAAACTAGTTCTGTGATGTAGCCCTTTTTAGGGATTTTAAATATAGACTTTTTATAAAGGACTTTATTCGTTTTTTTGTATTATATGGTATACAGCCAACTACAGGAAAACCTTTTTCCTTGTGGATCTTTAATAATACATTAACAATAATTTTTCTATTCTCATACTATAATATATCAATTATGATGTCACTACCTGTATCATAATGAACTTCATTATGATACATATTTTCATTAGGATACAGATTTTTAACCAATAGAATCGCGATATGACATTCGCGATAAAGGTGGCACACGCGCAGTAACCAATGGCGAATCAAATACATACTCTTTGACAGTTCTCAATATGTAAACAAACTATCAGACTGAGTAACTACTTATTTGTTTGCGTTACAAAATTAATAAATTTGAATATATTTTTTTGCGAATGATCATAGAAAAAATTGTGTAAATAACTTGCATTTAATTATCATTATGAAGCTCGTACTCTATACTAAACTCGCTGCTAGGCTGCTCGTTTCGTATCACTTATACTCGCTTCATAATGACCATCACTAAATGCTCGTTGCATAATATATTATTAAAAACCAGTCTCATTTTAATTGGCTTTAATAAAAATCGTCTTTTTGTTCTACGAATATTTAACATACCGTATATGAATTTCGCACCAAATAACATTCCAAATACTATAATTGTTTTATTTTTATTTAATAATACAGTAACAAGTATTTTAAAATTAATCTCCTTTTAACAGACTCTAATAAAAACTTATCTTTTTCGGTGTACGAATATTTAACATTCCGTATATGAATTTGGAATCGAATAACATTCCGTATATGCGTTTGGGACCTCGCCGCCTATTGGTTAAAATATGACGGCGTGCTGCAACGAACCAATAGAAAACTCCTAGGTTCCAAATACATATACGGAATGTTTGGATGCGTGCGGGAGCACACCAAATAGAATTCTATTTTAATGACGTCACGTCGTCGATTCTCCCATTATGAAATTCTATTTTGTGACGTCAGCAAAATAGAATTCTATTTGGCGTACTCTGGGCCCAGTTTAATGGAATAGAAGCTTGGAGCTCGAATGCGATATCAATGAGAAATTGGAATCACTCGAGTTGTGGGTGTATAGAAGAACTATGAACAAAGGGTTAAGATAGGCAAAATGCCCTCACTCTCAGAATTCAATTTTTTTAATTTTTTTACGTTCTGTGCAATTAAAAAATGAGATAACGCGGATTTTTAGCTCGCCACCCCCTTACCCCTCCCCCCAGAGCCAAAAACGTAGATTTTTAGATTTATTTTTTTTTAGTTGGGTTGCAATTGATTTAAAAATTTCAAAAAATTCACACGTGTAGCTGAGGCTTTTACAAAACATGTCCATTTTTTATGGACCGTTAGGTCGAGTGTACATAACCTCAAATTTTTTTTTAACTTTTTTAAAACCTATAACTTTTTTTTGGAGGGGGCTGCAGATCCAATTTTTTTGCAATTTGTGTATTTTATCAAAAGCTATCTGTCTGATTTTTTCCAGATTTTTCCGTCAGGTGCGCCATCTTGAAAAATCCGGAAAACTGTTTTTTTAGGGGGTTTTTAGGGATTTTCTCCATTTTATAGACTGCAACATAGATCAACTCAAGGTTTTGTTAATAGATTATGTATAATTTGAAATAAGTGAGTATTTTAGGATTATCAAAAATTGGGCAAAATACCTTTAAACCCCCCAAAAACCATGTTATTTTAAGTTATGTAAGGGTTTTTGCGGGCTTAATGCTATTATTTTTTGAGATTGATACAGCCTGAATATTTTTTTTTTCATTTTTTTTACGTTATATGTGAATAAAAAATAAGACTAATCGCATTTTTAGCCCCCCCTGCCCCCACAAAAACGTCAATTTTTCTATTTTTTTTTGTTTAAAGTTGCAATTAATTTAAAATTTTTATGAGGCGTCTACAAAACATATCTATTTTTTATAGACCCGTGTAGGTCGAGTGTACAATACATATAACCTCAAAATTCCTTTTTATTTTTTTTATTTTATTTTATTTTATTTTATTTTATTTTTTTAAAACGTATTTTTGACTTCCAATCGATATTTTTTTAAAACGTCCAATGAATATTGTACATCTCTCTCTCGCGGACGGCCGCTTCAATACATGCTTAGCGCTCATTTTTAATTATTAAAAATAATAGTTAGCAATAAAATAATGACAAAAATTTCTTTAGGCTATTGCAGGGGGCTTTAAACTTTAAGTTGGTCACTTTATGACTTTCATAATAATAATTTTTAATCGAGTTATTAAGCCTTGAAAATGGCCATTTTCGCGTTTTTCAAATTTGAAATTGCATGTAACTCGACAACAGTCAATTTTATAGAAAAATCACAAGATACCTTTTTTGCTCAGCTTGATCCAGAGAATCCAAAACAAATTTGTCCGAAGTGAAAAAATTGATTTTTTGAATTCGTTTAAAAAAATGTTTAAACAATTTTCCGATCGCGGTACTGCCTGGCACCTTGTGGATTTGTTATAAGGACCTGTTTTTGAGTAAGTTTGTGCAAAAAATTAATCAGAATAATTTACCTAACGGGACAAGCATACAGCGTGGACTATTTACATTAGGAGCCAAACGTAGACGGTTTGAAAAATACACAAAAGACAAAAAAAAAATTAGCAGCTATCGCCAAAAAAAAGTTATACGTACCTATTAAAAAAAAAAAAAATGAGGTTATAATATGTACACTCGACCTTCGGGTCCATTAAAATAGGCGTTCTGTAACAGCCTCAGCTCTGCGTGTGAATTTTTTGTAATTTATAATTTAATAATTAGGTACTAACTATTCTAAATGCGACATAAGCCACAATTTACCTAAAAAATGATTTTATTAACGTTTCGACGTCCACCATGGACGTCGTTGTCAAAATACAAAATATTAATAAATTAAACAAAAAGGTTGCTTGGTAAAAAAATCTTCTAATAATTTATTTTAATCTGACTTATTTATATAGATCGTCCCAAACCATTTTTTCAGTGCGTCACAGATTATCGAATTCTCTCTATCGCATTGCAGATGGAAAATAAAATCATTTTTTAGTTAAATTGTGGGTTATTTCCCATTTAGAATAGTTAATTACAAAAATGCCACAAATAAATAGCTTCAGAACAACATTTTTAATCTAATTGCAAACCAACTTAAAAAAAAATAAAATCAAAAAATTGACATTTTTGGCTGTGTGGGAGGGGGAATAGGGGAAGTGGGCTAAAATTTCGGTGAGTCCTAATTTTTTAAAATCATATAGAACGTAAAAAAATAAAAAATATATTCAGGCTGTATCGACCTCAAAAAATATCATTAAGCCCGCAAAAACCCTTACATAACTTAAAAAAAACATGGTTTTTGGGGGGTTTAAAGGTATTTTGCCCAATTTTTGATAATCCTAAAATACTCATTTATTTCAAATTATACATAATCTATTAACAAAACCTGATGATCTATGTTGCAGTCTATAAAATGGAGAAAATCCCTAAAAACCCCCTAAAGAACAGTTTTCCGGATTTTTCAAGGTGGCGTACCTGACGGAAAAATCTGAAAAAAAATCAGAGAGATAGCTTTTGATAAAATACACAAAATGAAAAAAAAATTGGACCTGCAGCCCCCTCCAAAAAAAGTTACAGGTTTTAAAAAAGTTAAAAAAAAATTTGAGGTTATGTACACTCGACCTAAGGGTCCATAAAAATGGACATGTTTTGTAAAAGCCTCAGTTATACGTGTGAATTTTTTGAAATTTTTAAATCAATTGCAACCCAACTAAAAAAAATTAAATCTAAAAATCGATGTTTTAGGCTGTGGGGGGAGGGGTAAGGGGGGTGGCGAGCTAAAAATCCGCGTTATCTCATTTTTTAATTGCACAGAACGTAAAAAAATTAAAAAGATTGAATTCTGAGAGTGAGGGCATTTTGCGTATCTTAACGGGGGTACCCTTTAAAAGGCCAAAACAACATAGTTTCAGATTAAAATTATACATTAAGGGGATGGGTACGTATTTTCGGCTGCAATGCTATTCAAATGGGGATTCATTTTTTTCGAATCCAGAGAAAACTAATAAGTATTTTTGAAAAATTTAAACGCAGAATTAAAGATTACGTTCTTACCGAGGGCCGAAAGTCCCTGAAAACTTCTATAATGTTTATTTTAAGATCAATCAGTAGCGATCAACAGGTAGCAACAAACGCGTTCCAAGATTGAAGCTCTAATTTTGAATATTTGGTCGAGATATTTGGCACACATATTCGTCATATAATAAAGAATGGCGGTACAGAGCCCAATTTCAGAAATATGTTAATATGTGGAAATTACTCTATAACTAATAGGGCATGAAGAGTTTGTTGATCTAAATTGCCCTTTACCTATTAATTTAAATGAAATTATTTTTTCAAATAATAAGCAGACGTTAAAATGTCTTTACAAATATGTAGCGTCCTGTAAATTTAAATTTTAAATAGGCTTAGCTAATAAAATTAAAAATAATTGTAAACATATCACACAAAATTGAACAATGTATCCATGAATATTATAACACACATTATATAAGTAGGCTTAGATGATTAAATTAATTGTTATTGTATTACCATACAAAAAGCAAATAGTCTGGCTAATTGGCTAAGCCAAAGCCATTATAAAATAAAAAAAAAAAAAATAGGGCAGTCAATGAAGATATTTGCTCCGAATTCAATCCTAATACATCGATTAACTTGATATTTTCAGAGTAAGTAGGGAATAGATCAGGAAACAAAGTCTACCCCATGCCGATGTGTGCTTTTATCTTGGGGGTGGTTCCAACCTCTTCTCGGGGGTGGAAAATGTTTTGGTTAAAATAACCACGGAAGTGGCTAGAGAACCTAATTCTAAGCAAAAACTGTTCTATAATGTTTTTTTGAAAACTTAATACTTTTTGAGTTATTCGTGGTTAAAAATTGGCCATTTTAATATGGCCATTGAATACCTTAAAAACTATGCATCTAACAAAAAAACTATTTAAAATATTTTTGTAGCTTATAAAAAAAAAAACAAAGAGACTCGTTCCTTCATAAATCTTCTATTTATAATACAAAAAGAGATATGGTAGGTGAGAAAAGTTTGTTTCTTTGGTGCATGCTCAAATCGGTGAATTCTACTTGAAATAACAAAGAAACGGTCGATTTAAGGTGTATAATACTACCAATACTTTTTAGAGTGCTTGAAAAGAACTTTTAAAATGAATAATATTAAATGTAGATTACATTCAACCTAAACGAGATATGCTGCAAAATATTGATAATGTATTTTAAGAAAAAATGGGAAGTATATTTTAACCCCTAATCCATCAGAATTTAAATACATCGTTTTCCTTCTACAATTCTCTTTATTATAGTGTTATTTCTATGTCCAAAAAGTTGGACGTGTTTAAAATGAATGGTTTTTGAAAAAAATAAGATCAAATTATAGAACGCATTTTTAAATTTTCTTAAAAATCTTCCTTTTTCTCCATGTAACTCGAAAATGATAAGAGATACGAAAAAAGATACCAAACAAAAATGTAGGTTTTTTTAAGTAAAAATTTTGTTTTTATTTTTCATTACTGTATCTCGTATTGTTTTCAAGTTACAGGGAGAAAAATTAAACTTTTTAAGAAAATTAAAAAATACGCTCTATAATTTGATCTTATTTTTTTTTCAAAAACCATTAATTTTAAACCCGTCCAACATTTTAAACATAGAAATAACACTATAATAAAATGTATTGTAGAAGGAAAACGATGCATTTAAATTCTGGTGGATGAGGGGTTAAATATACTTCTCATTTTTTCTTAAAATACATTAGTCATCAACTTTTTTGCAGCACATCTCGCTTAGTTTGAATGTAATCGACATTTAGTATCGTTCATTTTAAAGGTCTTTTTAAGCACTACAAAAGGTATTGGTGGCATTATACATCTACAATCGACCATTTCTCTGCTATTTCAAGTTGAATACACCGACTTGTGCATGCACCAAAAAAAAACAAACTCTTCTCGCCTACCATATCTCTTTTTGTATTATAACTAGAAGACTTATGATGAAACGAATCTCTTTGTTTTCTTATAAGCTACAAAAATGTTTCATATAGTTTTTTTAGTGAGATGCATAGTTTTTAAGGTATTCGCAAAAAACCGTTTGAAAAGGTGTCATTTTTTAATGAAAATTGCAAATTTTCAACCACGAATAATTCAAAAAGTATCGCGTTATCAAAAAAAATATAGAACAGTTTTTGCTTAGAATTCGGTTCTATAGCCGCTTCCGTGGTTATTTTACCCGAAAAATTTTCCACCCACGAGAAGGGGTGGGAACCACCCCCAAGATAAAAGCACGCATCGGCATATAGTAGACTTTGAATTAGAAGATAAGTAGAGGCCATTCCCAAAATTTCATTAAAATCCATGCAGTAGGATAGAATTCGGAGGTAAGTAATATCCTATTTAGACAAGGCGAAAACGGCGGGTTCGAAGGGAAAAATATTCCCATGAGATTTTTTTGCATAATCACATTCGTGAGACATCCCAGAATAAGGTTCAAGAAGTCGCCCAAGTGAAAAGTGGGCCAATTTTTTTTTTAACAATTTTTTTTAATCAAATTGCAAGAATCAATATTTTTGGCCCGAACAATTTTTTCTTTAATTTTTTGGACCGTTCTGGACAAAAAAGGTCTCTTATAACTTTTCTCTAAAGTTGATCGTTTTCGGCTTATAAGCAATTTAAAATTGAAAAAAAACGAAAAATGGCGATTTTCAAGGCTTAATAACTCGGTTAAAAGTTATTATCATGAAAGTCAATATATGACTAAATCAAAGTTTGAAGCCCCCCCTACAATATCCTGAAGAAAATTTTGTCATTATTTTATTACTAAGCTGCTATTTTTAAGTAAAAATAATAAGCGCCATGCACGTGTGCGGGGCTGTAAATGCTGAGTCCGAGAGAGAAGCTATTCCAGCAGTCCAATTGTGCATCTTACTCGCACTCACATTTACAGCAGCGTCAATACGATACAACCACTCATTGTTATTAATTAAAAATAACAGCTTAGTAGTAAATTAATGACACAGATTTCTTCAGGATCATGTAACGGCGACTTTAAACTTTGATTTAGTCACTTTCTGACTTTCAAAATAATGTTTTTTGACCGAGTTATTAAGCCTTAAAAATGGCCATTTTCGCGTTTTTCAAATTTTAACTTGCTTATAACTCGAAAAAGATCAACTTTATCGAAAAATTTTGAGAGACCTTTTTTGTCCAGAATGCTCCAAAAAACCTAAAAAAAATTAGTCCGCCTCAAAATATTGATTTTTGTAATTTGATTAAAAAAAAATTGTTAAAAAAAAATTGGCCCATTTTTCTCGTGGGCGACTTCTTGAACCTTATTCTGGGTTGTCTCACGAATGTGATTATGCAAAAATATCTCATGGGAATATTTTTCCAAACGAACCCGCCGTTTCCGCCTTGTCTAATTCTTGCTTCCATTGACTGGCGTATAAATAAAATATTGAAAAAAGGAGCCTGTACCGCCATTATGAAAAACAAAAAATACACTTTCTTCAAATAAACTTTTTTATTCCGTGCCTAGATTTTGTGTCACATTGGAACTAATAAAAATCGATTTTTTTATAACAAGAAATCGAACGTCACTGACTTGGCAACATTTCGCGCCTATGTGTATAAAAATTATTATTTTTGATAGTATAAACGTCACTGTCAGTGTCGAATTACCGACGCACTGTTGCCTCACTTTTGAAAGTTCGCAGAACTTTCGCAATCCTTAACCGCGTTTGTTGCTACCTGTTGATCGCTACTGTGTGCTCTTAAGAAGTGAACTTAATAAAAAGTTACTTATTGTTTATTATTTATGGAAGATTCAAGCAGAGAATACATCAGAATATATTCTGTGATCCAAGTATTATTTTGTTAAAGATGTTCAAAATTGTAAGCGTACCATAGTAACAATATATTATTAAAAAATCACTTACTTTTCCTCTTTTTTCGATTGAGTGTTAGTTTTTGTTGTGCATATAAATTATTACATAGTTAATAAAAAAATTATCACATTTATTAACTGAATTAATAATTTGCAATTATACAAATAACAGTTATCCAAGAACATTCAAAAGCCATCTCTTTAAGTTAATGATGACATTTTTAAGCAGAATGACATTCTAGTAATGTTTACATTTCCATACCAGTGTGAATTTTACTACACGTAATTTGCCGTGTAAAGACAGAAAAAGTAGGAAAAGCCGTAAAATAGGGTAAAAGCACCAGTTATTGGCCTCTTAAGGAGAGTACGTCGATATATCTATGAAATGTTTTGTTACTGTGGCCTATTATAACTATTTTTAACGCCATGGAATTTTATTATTATTTCTACATATTGCAAAATTTTATTATGTTAATCTTTTATGTCTGAAAATATTTTATATGTGTTCTTTTCTAAATGTGCAAATGAACCAGTTATTGGCCACCTTGTTCCAGTTATTGACAACATATGTGTTAGTGATTGGCCATCATTTTTAAAGTGATATTTTACCAAATAATTCGTAAGTTAAAATAGGTAGATAGGTAGGTGTTTGAGTAAGCAAGGATTTTGTGATGAGTGTGGACACAAAAAAAGATATGTCAAAGTAAAGTTTTATTTTTTATTCTGACAAGATTCGCAAACATATACTTGATCTGTGCCGCCATAGAATCTTGTGCAAGTTACATGATATGTTCTAAGACACCTTTGGCATCTAATGCCTTCCTTACACTATGTAATATTTAGTACACATAGGTAACACACACCTTTAGAAACTTTTTGATTTTTAAAATGTGATGGAATGTTTGATACCAAGTTTGTATTTTTAAAACGCGGAAGAACGTTTGATACCAAGTTTCGATTTTCGAAGTCTGAAGGAATATTTGATAATAAATTATCAGACAGAATTGTAATTTTTTTTTAAGGACTGACTTGTATTATCATCAAATAATTTCCGTTTGGGTACAATTTTTTTCTCAGCAGATTTCTTAGCAGATTTTAAAACAGGGGCAAACTGTACTTTAGTTAACAGTTTTTGGGGGGTTGTCTCTCCTAAACTGAAGCACATATTTGTTCCAAAAAGTTTTTAGAGGCCTTAATGCAGCCACATACGCTCGTTGCATTAATCTCGTGGCATTAGGATATAAAGCTACTAAAATAATTATCAAATCTGTACAAAGTTGACTTGTCTGTACAGTTAAAGGGGTTTTATGCCCATCAACAAAAAGTATCACCGGACGTGCAATATTATTTTGATCTAAATAAGGGGTAAATATATTTCCAACATATTCATAAAAGTTTTTGTTGTCCATCCAACCATTTTCTGTTAAACCAATACCCCAAGAATTCGGCGCAACACTTAATATATCATTTGGCAATCTTTTATGGGGATAACTTATCGTAGGAGGTAAAATATTGCCTATTGCAGAAAATGTGAACATAACTGTTAAGTTAACCTTTGGGTTATGTTCAATTTCATAGACGTTTTTCTGGAACCCTTCATAGCCAAAACCTTTTTATTTTTGGGACATAAATAAAAACATGTCTCGTCACCATTGAAGATTCTTTTTGGGTCTTCAAGAACGTCTGAAATTCCTATTTTATCTAGATACGATTTTATGTTGTCAAACCATTTGGTAATATCTCTTTGGTTAATGTTTGAACTTGCTGATGTCATGATTGCTCTTTAGAAATGCTGATAGCCATGTTCTAACGAACAGGAAATTTTGACAATGAAAAATCCAGCGTTTCAGGTGTTCCTCTTCATCCTTCGAAAGAAATGGATCTGGTCCATGCGTTATCTTGTTATGAAATTTTTCACTTTTCCGGTAACTTATGGTGGCTCTGGAAATATTAAAAATTCTTGAGGTTTCTCGCTCACTCATACCATTTTTAATTAACTCTAACGCTTTTTTAACATCGTCTTTGGAATACTTTTTTTTATAATTGTTTTCCGTTTTAGATCGTTTTGGCATATTTTCTAAAACAATTTATAATAATTAGTTATTGACCACACATAAAACACTAGTTATTAACATATATGTCATTCACTAGATTCTTACAAAATCTAATGTTTCAGTTATTGGCCATCAAGGCCAATAACTGAAACATTGATAATTTCATGCATTAGTAGTTGGCCACCTTAAAATTTACGTTATTTGAATAAATAACGTTATATTCGTTATGTAGTTTGCAGCAGGACATACACTATATTCTCACAAAAACATAAAATATAAAGTAGAAAGTGAATTGCAGTATATAGTACTTACCGACCAACACAAGTTTCCCTAGGTAAATAACAAAATTTCGGTTGCAAACTAGCGGCACAGAACAGTGTCTCGTTCAACATCGAATACTGACTAAAATGTAATGGTTACCTTGAAACTAGATGTGTTATACTCTAGGAGACATGTTGCGAATCTTAAAAAAGTAGTTAGAATTAAGAAAATACCAACATTTTCCTAATTCTAATCAAAACATATTAGTAGGCCAATAACTAGCACATGGCCAACAACTGGTGCATTTACCCTATTTGCGAATTATGTACCGATGGCCTTAAAAACAATAAAGAACAATATTAAATTTACATTTTTCTAGCAAGAATTACATTTGATTAAATATACCTCAAATCTCTAAATATATTTCTAGGTTCTAGAGTTTCCAGGAAGTAATACACGAAATGATTTCGCAGAATAAATAGTATCTAGGTCATGAATTATTATACATGTCATTCACTCTATCTTTTAACAGATATATCGGTAGGATATTAGTGTATGCATCTACCTCCGGTGCTGCAGGTTTGGTTGTTAGTTTGCGGCAGACTACACTGTAAAAAACAACTATACCTACTCATGGAAAAAATATTGCATATCGACGGTTAAACTGCAAAACCTCGTAAGTGGATTTTTTTCCATTATTACTTTTATACTTTGTTGGTTTATACTTTTACATATCTTTTAAACTACGAAAGCTTGTAAGTCAATATTTAAATTTAATGGTACTAGCGACATCTACAAAAACCTTATAAGTAAGATTTTAAGTTACAAAACCTCGTAAGTTGCATTTTTATAAGACAAAACCTCGTAAGTTTAATGATAGTTTAAGATTTTAAGTAACAAAACCTCGCTTTTTGACAAAAAAACAATATTACTGAATTTTACTTAATGGTAATGGAAGCGTTACCTAAAAAAACCCTACACACACAAAACGAATTAATTAAATCTTAGATAAAGAAGTCTCTTCTCTAAAGTTACATAAAACTGACTTACGAGGTTTTGCAGTTTAACCGTCGATATGCATGTGGAATAATTTTTTTTGACCTGTTAACCTAAGCTTTCCAGTATCATAGGAATACGATTTTTTTTTCGAATGCGATCTTTTAAAGCATCATAAATGCTATAATCGGATTTAAATCTGAGCTGAGCTTTATGCTGCCTAGTATAATTTTTAAATTGAATCTCATCAAGGTAAGTACATATCCACTATGCTAGCGACATGAAGACGTGCATTAGCATTAATATGTCATATTAAATATGGCTTTCAAATGGCAAAACATGATCTTAAATATTTTCAATGTACATATCAGTTGGCATTCGCCTAATCACCTCCACGTGTTCGGTATGTCCTTTCAAAGCAATACCGCTCCGTAGTACTATGCCACCACCACCAAACCAACGCTCTGTACGAGGTTACAACAGACTTACTGTTCGCCAACTCTTCTGTAGACGAAGTTTTGTCTTGGTTCCATATGATGAACGCTATGCCCGATGTAACCTCATACAACGTGTTAATTTTGGTCGTGACGGCATAGTGATATGGAGTGGTATTTTTTGGAAAGGAGATGCCGAGCTTGTGGAGATGATTTGGTGAATGACAGCTGATGTGTATTGTAACAATCAAACGAGTGATTCGTATTTATATACGACTTTATTAATTTATTTATACAAGTTTTCGTTTACAAACTCTAGCTTAAATTAAACTTATTTACAAAATCCGTTCCTATTTATAGCCCAGCCGTTATTTCTCGAAGATTCTGCCCATCTGTAGTTATCAGCTCGTCACGCCTACTTGAGGTACGTTCTCGAACACTCTTTACCCCTCCGCCGCCGCCACGAACATTCGATAGCGTCATTCTTACACGTTTCGAGTTGTGAACCGTTATACGGGGGTCGGTCAAGAGTTCTCTTTCGTTACAGTATATCAAAAACATTTTAGACGATCATGTTTTGCCATTTGCCAGCCAAATTGGATAACAAATTCGTGTTAATGCACCATGACCATGACGCAGGTCTTCATCTCGGTAGAATAGTGAATGCCTACTTACCTTGATGACATTCGATCTAAAAATTATATTGGCCACCATATAGCCCATATCAAATTTAAATCAGATTATACCGTTTACATGATACTTCAAAATAATTTCTTCTTCTTTTTCATGTGCCTTGTCCGTTGCGGACGTTGGCTATCATCATCGCAATTTTAATTTTGTTTGCGGCGTTTCTGAATAACTCGCGATGTTAGTCCAAACCATTGACGTAGGTTTTGAAGCCATGAGTGTCTTCTTTTTCCGGGTCCGCGTTTGCTTTCTATTTTACCCTGTATTATCAGTTGGAGTATATGATATTTATCATGTCTCATAATATGGCCGAGGTATTCAAGTTTCCGTTTCTTAATCGTGAAAGAGATTTCTTTTTAAATAAAATTAACATGAAGTAAAACTCCCTAGTGTAGTTGGTACATTTAATAAAAATTCTAAAAATTTTTAAAAATCCAAACGGATTACGTTCAAAACGTTTTCGGACTTATCAGTCCATCATCAGTGAACCTAAAAGTAAGTAATCTCACTTAATAAAATTGAAAAAGGGTGAAATTTTGAATGTTAAAAAATTGAAAAGTGTGGTTACGATTACTTACTCCCTGTCCTTGCTAAATAGCCACAATGCCAAACACTGGTCAAGATGTATGTTCTAACTACATGGTGAAATTTGTAAAATAATTTGGCTTACATTGGATGCCAACGGGTTATTACTAGGTACATGATGCTCTGCTCCATTAATTAAGAGATTTTTTATGAATAGCTCTACATTGAACTACGTTTAGTCTGTCAATGATTTAGAAGGAAGTAGAAATACTTCAAATGTCAGTGACATTGCAATCCAGGAAAGGGCAATTTTTAAGGTATTAACCAAGGTCACGATTCAATGTGGTTACGGAAATTTAAGTTTAAGTCAGTGTTGGAATTTTAATTTTTAATATTAGAATTTAAATTTACTTTTTTAAATATTACAACCATTACTATAAAATTGACTATAAAATTAAATTTGATCGAAATTATTGTCATAATATGGTAATGAAAACAAAATGTAAGATTGAATTAGTGGTTAATGAAAGTAAAAATTTTTGTATATATCCTTGGGGGTGAAAGTTAAAACTTTGAATTGATAGAGAAGTTGTTTAGTGTGTATAGAAAAGGTAAATTTGTTACCTGTAATGTTGGTTGTATAAGTCTAGTAGGATATTGATTCTGTATGAGAATTGAGGTAACTGATATAAGATTGTGAGGTGAAAAAATATAAATAATTAACGGAATGTGAAAATGTGTTAGTTATAGTCAAAAATATAGGAAAATAATTATAAAGTTATGCATAGAAAAGAAAATGGAATTATTTGAATTTTTAAATTAAATCGAAGTTGATAAAATATATAAATGAACAAAAGATTCAAAAGAAGTGTGTCAGCCGGATGCACAAAACGCAAACTGTATTTGGAAAATAATTAAAAGTTAAAAATAGTAAAACAAGAATAAAGTTGTAAAGTTAGAATATTGGAGTAGCTAGAAAGTTAGACGCAGCAGATTAAAATTTTTGAATTTTTAAGAAAAATAAAAAGGAAAGAGAACCTGTATAAAAAAGAAGAATTAAATGAATAGAGAAGTAAAACATTTTGGAAAAGACCAAAGAACGAAGTGAAGACCCAAGCGGCGAATAGACAAATAAGGTCAATGATTTATGAAGGGAAAAGTAGGGTGAGAAAATGGCAAAGGGTGAATTAGTTATGTTGATGTTACTGGGGGTTTGTAGAGTAAAACTGATTAGTATGAAAGGTGGTTTTGGAAATAGAAGGGAGTGAAGTATGAAATAGAAGATTAAGTTAAAGGTTTTATGGGTGAAGTAAGAAAAGCTGCTAAGTGTGAAGGATAAATTGAAAAAACAAGGAAGTTAGGAAAAAAGTTGGCGGTGAATGGGAGTAAAATTACGATTAAGGGAGGTTTGTCTATTCACACAATTGGGACTGCACCTCAAGTCTCGGATAATCTCCAAACCTTCATACAAGTCCAATCGGAGTGTGTTTTTCTGCTGTATATTGTGCATCAACTGGACACCCTCAGGAATCTTAAGTTCATGTCTATTGACTTTAAGTTGATGTGAGAAAGAAGAAGTAGTATCCCTCTTACTATGTTCTAGCGAACTGGTGGTAAGAGATCTGCAAGATTTACCGATGTAGGTAGCATCACAATCTGAGCAAGAAAGTTTATATACACCACTACGGTTCATGTAGCGGATTGGATCCTTAGTATTGGTCAAACTCTTGTTAAGGGTGTTATTAACTTTAAAAGAAATTTTTATATGATCACAGGAGTTGGTAATAATGTATTTAACTCTTTCAGATAGATTAGGGTTATGGAAAGGCAACGAAGCATAAATCGGAGTTATTGTAGATGAAGTAGAAGAAAAAGCTGACTGTTGAAATAACCTGAGCTCTCTTTTATGTTGGAGTTTATTGATGATATCTGGGTCATAACCATTGTTTATAGCAATCTGTATAATTATGTTTAATTCTTTGTTAAATTCAATAGATGAAAGAGGAATAGAATTTAATCTGTGGATAAAACTACGGAATGAAGAAAGTTTGTGGGAAAGAGGATGATTAGATGAATGAATTACATGATCTGTTCGAGTGGGTTTACGGTAGATCCCAAAGTGAAAATGGTCATCTAGTCTGGTGATAGAAAGGTCTAAGAAATTAATGGAGTTAGAAGTTTCTAGTTTCATAGTGAAAGTGATTTTTGGATGGATTTGATTAATTTTATGAAGCAAATTCTGTGCTGAGTTGGAATCGCCTGAGATAAGAAGTAAACAATCATCTACATAACGGAACCAGTCTAAAATCTCAGTATTTTTTGTGATATCGTTGGATTCTAAATGATCCATAAAAACATCAGCTAGGAACGGGGATAAGCAACTACCCATTGCTAGACCATCAGGTTGTTGGTAAAAGTTGTTATTGAAAACAAAGTAATCTTGAGATAGACAAATTTTGAGAATATTTATGATACACGAAGTGGTATTAGGAGTGATAGAGTTATTTAAAAGAACTGAGTTAACCAGACTAATAGATTCATGTTTGGGTACTGAGGTAAATAAATTGCTAACATCAAAGGAAAGCATAGTAATATTCGGATTAAGATTAATAAGTTGAAGTTTTTTAACTAATTGGCGAGAATTCAAAACTGTAAATTGGGGAGTGAAGTTTATGAAGTTCTTGATAATTTTTAGAATGAATTTAGATAAAATAGAAACTGGGGTGTTTATAAAACTGACGACGGGACGGATAGGAATGTCAACTTTGTGGATCTTTGGTAAACCGTATAAGCTAGGGATTAATGGATTAGATGGAATTTTATTGTATGGTGCTTCATGTTCAGAGAAGAAATCAGGATATTGTTTTAAATTATTTTTCAATTTTGAAACAAAAGATTTAGATGGATCAAGAGGGAGAAAGGTAAAATTATTGGTGTCAATGTGTCATTGGTGTTAATTTTATTTAACTAGATGGTATACAGCCAACCTTCGGGTATTATCCCGTTTTAGATTTCTTTTTGTTTTCCCATTCGGCGCAATACCTCTACGTTGGTGGTGTGAGTCGTCCAGGATATTTGAGGGAAACGTCGATACACCCACAGTTCGAATGCCTCTAGCTTCCTCATTAATGTTTCCGTTAGTGTCCATGCCTCTGGACCATACAGCAATAACACATTCGGAAAATAAATCCTATTCCTATGGTACTGGGGGCAGCACAAAAAATTTTAATTCACACGTTAATTTCAAAATGTGCAATATTTTTGTCCGTGAGTGCGTATATATCTTATGAAATATTAAATATTTAAAAAAATGAATCTGAAAGACAATGAAAATCTCATTCCGGTTCAGAGGCAACCACCATCCTCTCATGTACGTTTCACCCTTTTGGGATCTTCAGAGAGGCCTGTGGTCTGCTCTGAATGAAGGCAAGAATCTTGACTCGACTCGAACGATTGAAGATTTTCGGATCTAAGACAAATCTACGCAAAAAAAATAAAGTATTTATCATATAACATACGTATGCAATATAACTCAAAAACTTATAAATAAATACCCACTCTATCTTAAGGGAAAAAGCGCAAAATATCGCCTGTCAAAATCTTCAATATATTTTAAATTCAGATATTCATTTTTTTCAAATCCTGAGAGAACTATTAAGTATGTTTGAAAAATTTAAACGGAGAATGAAAGATTACGTTATTACCGAGGGCCGAAAGTCCCTTAGAATAAATAAAAAGTTTGTTTTGAATAAAATATTTGCAATTAAAAATCCCACTAAATTTTCTCTTTCATTTTCACCCCTGTAACTTATTAAAATTAACATTATAGATTATAGAAGTTTTCAGGGACTTTCGGCCCTCAGTTATAATGTAATCTTTTATTCTGCGTTTAACCCTTATAGTCCATTCTTTCACGGTTTTTGCTCTAAATTTTAAAGAACCGCTTGGATTGACATGAAACTTGGCATACGTATAGCTTACATGTCAGAGAAAAAAAGTAATATTGTGCCGATGTGTGCTTTTGCCATGGGGTGACTTTTACCTCCTTTTGGGGGTGAAAAAATATATGTCCAAAATAACTCCGGAAATGGGTAAACTGACTAATTTTAAGTACCTTTTGTTCTATAGAGCTTTTTCGCCAAGTCAACACTTTTCGAGTTATTTGCGAGTGAATATATTCATTTTTCAACAAAATAACCACATTTTTAGACGCTTTTTCGCAAATAACTCAAAAAGTAAGTATTTTGTCGAAAAAAACGTTCTTAGCAAAAATATAGCTTATAAAAAAGTAAAAAAAATGGTGTACGCGTTAGGTTTCTGGATCTCGTAGAACCGGAGTTATAGCTTATGAAAAATAGATTCATATTCACTAAATTTCAAATAGAATATTTCGACGTGAAATATCCAAAAAATTAAGCACTTTTTGGGGAAAACCCATTATAACTTTTTTATAGTGTTTAAAAAACTTTATTTTTGTTTTTCAAAAAGTTTCTAGCATTAAAGTTAAGCAAGTTACGCTCAAAATAAAGTTGGTCCCTTTTGTTTTTGCAAAAAAAAATCGGGAAGACCACCCTCTAATTAGCAACGTAAATGAAATTAATCGTTACCGCTCCACAAATTATTTTACTTATGTTGTGTTTATATGATCTGTAAGTTTCATCGATTCAAAGTGCTTATTTTTAAAAAAATTTGGTTTCAAAGTAAAATTTTTAAAAATTTAAATTTTGAAAAATATGCTTTTTTTCAAAATAACTTAAAAATTGTTAGAAATACCAAAAATCTCGAAAAACAAAAAAAAAATCAGATTTGCTTTTCTGAATATCATGTATTTTTTTGTTTTTCTGTTAGACAAAAATTGATTAAGATTTGATGTTTCTAAATTTGCATACATTCGTGATCAGTGACTCGTTCAACCCCTTTTAACTACAGTCCTTTCAATAATAAGGACTTTGAACCGATGAAACTTACAGATCATATAAACAATATATACACGAGTCAAGAAACTTGTGAAGTCGTAACGATTAAGTTCATTTAAGATACTAATTAGGGGGTGATTTCCTCGATTTTTTTACCAAAACCAAAAGGGACTAACTTTATTTTGAGCGTAACTTGTTTAATTTTGATGCTAGAAATTTTTTTATAAAACAAAAATAAATCTTTTTTTAAACACTTTAAATAAGTTGTAATGAGCTTTCCCCGAAATGTGCTTCATTTTTGGTTATTTCACGTTAAATTATTCCATTTGGAATTTGACGAATATGAACCTATTTTTTATTAGCTATAACTCTGCTTCTACTAGGTGTAGAGACGTGATATATACACCATTTTTTAAAAAATTTTACGGGCTATATTTTTGTTAAGAATATTTTTTCGACCAAATACTTACTATTCGAGTTATTTGCGAAAAACCGTCTAAAAGCGTTGTTATTTTGTTGAAAAAATGAACATATACTCACTGCCAAATAACTCGAAAAGTATTGACTTAGTGAAAAAACTCTAGAACAAAAGTTACTTAAAATTAGCCAGTTTATCCATTTCCTGACTTTCTTTGGACGAATATTTTTTCACCCGCAAAAGGGGGTGAAAACCACCCCCAGGGCAAAAGCACATATCGGCACAATATCACTTTTTTTCTTCGACTTGTTAGCTATGTGTGTGCCAAATTTCATGTCAATCCAAGCGGTTCTTTAAAACTCAGAGATTTTGCAATATTTTACCGTTAAAGAACGGACTATTATCCGGGCAACACATTTTACTTACGTAACCGGGCAACTCGGGTCTGTCAATTTCAGAGTCACTTTCAATGTTACGTATTTCAGGAGATTCTTCATCATCGGAATCCCATAAATTATTAGCAATATCTTGCAGTTCTGCAGCTGATAATTATTTTCGAGGCATTTTATTCGCACTATCTACTTTCACTGTAATTCAATATAATTTTAGGAGCTTAGTTGTCGACACTAACATCGATATCAAACGACTGATAGTAGATGCATTGTTGATTTCAAAATATGTATACCTAACAATATTATTGCATTCCAACAATGATTATAAGTTTTAAAATTCATTTAGAATAGAGATATAACATCTACTGTAAGCATATCTTTGATGTTCACATCAAAGAGATGTTTACATTGTTACACGTTTAGACTTTATTATTAGATTTCCGGAATCATAAAAGTCGTTTAGATAATCCACAAAAACATCATCTGACTGCCAGATCAACTTCTGTAACAGAGATTTAGACTTTAGGTATAAATACAAATAAAGTCCGACGGACCCGTGTTGCCCATTTACGTGACAAAATTCTTTCGACGCAATAATTTCAAAAATAATAATGAATATGTTGAATAGCTCATGACTATGTTGAAGGAAACATACTTCTAAACAAATTCAGTGATGCATAAAATTCAATAAATTTTTTTTATCAGTTTATGATAAAAGAATTGGCGTTTCGGGCCCGTTTGACCCACCTTGCCCGGATAAGGGTTAAAATTTTCACGAGAGCTCTAAAATTATCGATTTTTATCTGAGTAACACTGTGACAGTTTTAATTTCACGACCCGAAGGGGAGTGAAATTATGTCAGAGTGTCACGAGGGCAAAACAAATCGATAATTAAGAGCTCGAGAGTAATTCGGTAAGATCATTTCATGAATAAAACTGTCTTTTTAAATCATTTTAACTAATATTATATTGATATCTTCGCTTGAATATTTGCTAAACCTGTTTCTTGGTGTGACAAGCTGTAAAACAGTAATTGTCATTGATGTCACTCATAGTTTTATCTACTATTTGTAAGAACCAAACACGGTCTTAACTGGATACAAACAGTAGTGAAAAATTCATGTTTTGATCAAAAGCGGCAATATCCATAGCTGTGTTCATACCAAGCACGGCAATCTCCGCTGCGGCCAATAAGACCCACGAAGCGCTCGTACGTGATCAACTGTGAATGTCGTGAACTTTGTCGAAACCTGTGAATATATACCCGAACTTCCGGATATTTTAGTTTAAGAGATATGCATATAAATTGCTTTTACATATATTATTAGTCCAGAAAGCCACTGCGCATCCGCTAGGAAAAATATTCTAATTCGGATTTTTTGCACAATCTTACTCAAAAAGGACTCCTTTTAACAAATTTCCATGTTGCCAGGACCAAAAGGTGGTCAAAAATTTTTTAAACGTTGCCAAGGTAGGTAGATATTCTTTAAACATCGATTGATGAAATCCCGAAGAGTTTTTTGCAATACAATATTCAAAACTCCTTTGTTTTTTAATTGCGAATCAAGCGTGCGCGACACTATTTTCCACCGACAGTATGGTGCAAATGAAAGGAATAAATTCGTTATTTCGAAAATCGGCGTCTTTAAGGAAAAATCAAAATCCCGAAACAGGTCGATTTTTATTTTTAAGTTATGATATTGTGGCATATATGGTATACTAATGACGTCATCCGTCTGGGCGTGATGACGTAATCGATGATTTTTTTAAATGAGAATAGGGGTCGTATGGTAGCTCGTTTGAAAGGTTCTTCAATTCTCCATCAAGTAATGTAAACATTTACATAATTTTTTTTACAGGGTGTCCTTCTACTTCTTTTTTTGTCAAATAATTTAATTTAATAAAAATTTTTTGGACACCCTGTATAAATAATTATGTAAATGCTTATATTACTGAATAGAGAATTGAAGAACCTTTCAAATGAGCTAGCACACGACCCCTATTCTCATTTAAAAAAATCATCGATTACGTCATCACGTCCAGATGGATGACGTCACTAGTATACTGTAACCAGATAGAAGGAGATTTTCTGTTGGAGTGAATGCACAGAGAGTGATAAACTCCAACAGAAGTAGGAATAAGAAGATCTACTTAATGTAGCCAAAGGAACAACAATGTGGCTTCTGCGTTGAAGAAGCTGAAGTCTAAAATACTACTTTGCAGTAGTACTTGTATGGAAAGGTGCCAAGACGAAGAGTATAGAATTGATATAGGACTGAAGATGAAAATTATGAATAGATAGATGTAACTTGAATAGCTAGCTCAATATGCAAGAGAATGGCCACTTTACACTCAAGGAAGGATTCGGCCAATTTGCACGGCTATTTCTGGCTGGACAATAAATTAAAGGAAATGACAATGATGGCTAGAAAAGAAGATATTAAGACAATGTTCACAAAATAGATAGAGTAAATATAATAATATAATGAAAATAGAATAAATTTTTGGGCGCCAGAAGAAGGATAACTGGGTTAACCCTCTTCCAGGTATTCTACGCTGCTATAGAGTATATTAGATTTGTAATAAAAGTATATTAAATGTACAAATATAGAGGAGTAATATGAGAAAAAAAAATATGCACAATAAATATATATTTATTAAATTTAACTACTAGATATTCACAATCTCCGAGTTAAGACAAGTAACTAGTCTGTGACTCTAACATGACAAAAAAATGATACTAGTGAAAGTCAATTAAAAAATTATCACACAAATGTGATCTAAGAATAATCTTAATAAGGTTAGAAAATCTGAATAAGGGTACCTCTAATACAGAAAGTACAACTTACACCTAGATTAGTATGAACCCTTCACCAAATAACACTTGTACGATTTTAATACGTACACCCTAATTGAATACTACCTGATAATAGAATAAGGAAAATACCTAATGTAAATAATATATATTTTACAACTCTCAATGTGTTGACGGGTAACAAGTCCCTAAATGAACCAACTTAGTACTGGATACAAAAGATCCTTTTCTGACTAGTGGTTCTAAATAATAATCGCAAGTAAAACTAGTACCTTCCTGAGGGGATGGGTACTAGGGATTTATTCAAATATAATATAAAAAAATTAATAGCTAACGTTAAATAATATTTACAAAAATCTAATACAAATTGAAAAATTATGAAATAAGTTGAATGATTTTAAATTTAGGTGAATTGAACTAATATTATTTTTAAATTAACTGAGAAAACAAGTCTAAAATTAATACGAACCAAGGGGAAAGAACATGTATGGGGAGAATCTTCGAGCTCGAAACTTCTACCAAGAATTATATAAATTTGGGGGAACAGTACTAACTGTTAGGCATGGTTATTATAACTAAAATGTACTTAAATTTGTAGAGAAAGAAAAAAATATTTATGTGTAATTAAATTATGAACTTATGTGTATCTAACTTAAATGTCCTGAATATTACAAAAAAAAAACAGTATAAGTCTTTAACTAGTATGAATAATTGTCTCCCAAAACAAACCCCTTTTCACGCGTTCCAACACTGATCCTTGGTGTGTGGTACCAAATCCGTGGTACGAAGTTAACACCGAAGTGGTGCAACTGCCCAATAGCTAATGAACCTGTCCCTCGGAGGATGCAGGATGATGAACCAAAACAAAACAAATGGGACTGTATCCTTAGACTTGTTCCCTGGTTGACTGAATCTTGGAAGTGTCTGCTCTCGGTGTTAGAGAGGGTTTACCAGCGGTAATAATAGATTTCTCCCGAATGGCGGTGTGAGATCCTTTTTCTTACAGTTTCATTATTCCGTCACTTTAATTCACTCAACTTTCTATAACTTGCAACAACAATAATGGAACTATGCAACTGGAAATAACTTATTTTAATTATATAATTAGAAAACTCACGCCGCCATTCTTATTGACACTCCCAAGACCAATGCTTCCCTCTTCACCGTTCCGGCTTCGTGACCGCTAGCGGCCGGTGTTCAGTACCAACCTCAAGAAATATCAATGTGACCACCATACACCCAGTATGACGTCACCAAGGGAATTTTGTACGAACTGGTTTTTAATATTCTAAGAAAATACTTTTGACAATAATTAAATAAGGTGTTCCCATCAATAATTAATTAAATAAGTGATTGAACGTCACATTCCCCTCCTACTGGAAGAAAAAAAAATTTAATCCAAATTTTTTTTTTATGCTCTAAATATTAAACTAAAGTAGTAGTAGTGTATTATTTATCGTTGATTCGCAAGATTACAAATAACCACAACTAAGGATCAAGGGAAAGCACTGCAGCAAATAACCTGAATTGCAGAAGATCACCCGAAGTCCTATTAAAAGCGACTGAGGTTTTGCCGTAAAAGACACACAAACTAAATATGAGACTAAATTTATAATGACAAATAAGTGTCGAATTGGCAGCAAATCCAAAGTTGAACTATCCATGGACATCAGATTTATAATGGGTATATCCAAGGACGAACAACCAGGCAAAGGTGTGAGCCAAATCGTACAATAACGCAAGTAAATATACTAAAGTTACCAAATAAATCAAGAAAATTAGTGAAGAATCGAACACTCAATCCAAAATTGGACCAACAATGGACACCAGATTCGTAATGGCATATCCAGAGAAGAACAATCAGGAAGATTTATGGAACAATTCTCACCAATACCGAATAATACAAATAGTAAACATACCAAAGGAATCCAAAACACATTAACCAAAATAAATGGGGAATCGGACACTCAATCCAAAGTCAGACTATCAATGGACACCAGATTCGCAAAATCATATCCAATGAAGAACGACCAGGAAGATTTATGGACCAATTCACATCAATACTAAATCATATAAATAAATTAGCTCTACATCTACCCTCATCCGGTAATGTGAGCCTATCTGAACTAAATAATAGAAATAAAGGATGATCTTATAAGTTCTATGACTCTATGGCAACTACAAAATATGACGGGAACAAACTCCCAATTTTTTTTATAAGACTGTATATTCATTTGAACATACATAGGATTATCCAGGAGATATTCCTGAATCTAAGCAACAACTAATGCCTAAGGAAAGAAGGGGAATCTACTAAAAAGAAAATCAATAATTTGTCCCGATGGGTTAATCACTAACATTACGACTCTACGTATATGGATAGTCAAAGCATCAATATACTATGAAATAAGAGACATAAAATAAGCAAACTAAACTTCCCTATTATCGTGTGAAAATGTGTCTGGAATATTTGGACTAATTACACAAGAACGGCTAGAAAATGTTGCGCACCATTTCCCGACCGGAAATATTATCATGCATAAACATCCGCAAACTCAATCATGAAAGACATGGATTACGAAATCGGATAGCAGTGATCAGCTGCTGAATTTCGAACCCACGTATTCACCAACTTTGAGCATTAACAGACTAGTTCATAAGAAGAAATATGAAAGACCCAAGCATTCATCTATAAACCAAAATTCCAAACTCATTCCAAAATTATACTGTGGAGAAAATAAAGACCTGAATTATTGTAAAGTATCTAACATATCCGTGACAAATGTCAATAGCGTAACCCAATAACAAATTAAAAACCACATCTTTCCAATATGGCAAATCCAATAACATTATATAAAAATAATATATAAAAAAAATAATAAGTAGGCAATCAAATATCCAAAATATAACACATAATCTAAGATATGGTAGTGTAACATAGTTCCATCTATATTCAGCGAGAGTACTAATATGAGCCTACATATCCAAATATCTAAATATATAATAATCAACAGCTCTTTTATTGTAAGAGGTTGAGTAAGCAAACCGAAAATACAAGTGGAGGTTATCAAACTTGGTAATACTACTGCCTGGATTAATACTGAAGAGTATTGATCCCTAATGATTAAACTGCAATTCATAATACAAAAAAAATGATAAACTCGTATAAGCGGTATTACAGAATAATTCTTCGGTACCTAGTACTTAAGAAGTGAGAAGTCATTAAACCATGCCGAAGGATGAAAATTGAACTATGGACTTGCACTATCGAGTGATTAAAAAATTAAACCTAATTCTAATCCATAATTAAAACGAGCTAAAGGCAACCACAGGAAGGGATTAGCTCAACAACCCTGTTAAGCTAATCTTCTTCCGATGAAGTTGAATCAGCATCGTCCATGGTATTGTCAGGCAGTAAATCCTTTACATGAAATTGACCAATTCGCTTATTAGTCGAATTGTCCTTTAATTCATAAATCAAAGGAGATACTACCCTTAATACAGTACACGGAACATATTTCTGGCACAACTTTGCAGAAATGGCATCACCCTTACTGGATTTGACAAAATTGCGCTTTAAGACTCGATCACCAACAAAGAATCGCAGATCTCGTTTCCTCAAATTATAGTGCTGCTGGTTCCTTAGGTAAGAAGATTTTAACTTCTTCCTAATGTCTGAGAAAATATGAGGTAACGTCTGGAGATCATCTAAGCGATGAAGTTTCTCAGATATTTGAGGAAGGTTTTCGGAATTGTCTGAAATTAATCCAAAATAATCACCTGATAACGCAACATTCCTACCAAAATTCAGATATGCTGGGGAGCACTGGGTCACTTCATGGACAGAAGTCCTTATGGCCTGAGCTATGGAATGGATATATTGATCCCAAGCTCGGTGATCCGGGTAGGTATAGGACCTTAGAGCTGTGACAATACTGCGATTTACTCTCTCAGTATGATTTGCTTGTGGATGGTAGGCAGCATTGTAAAAGGTCTTTTGAACCTTATATTTAGCTAAAAGATCTTTAAAGGCCTTTGATACAAACTGAGGACCATTGTCACACGACACAATTTGGGGAACACCATACACCAGAAAGACTTGTTCCTCCAAATATTTTAAAATTGCTGGAGTTGTGGCCTGACGAAGAGGACAAACCAAAGGAAATTTAGTGAAATAATCCACAACTACCAGGCAATAGGTATTACCCTTGTAGCTCCGAGGGTACGGTCCAATGAGATCCATTGAGATCATCTGCCAAGGAAAATTGATGTTTCTGAAGGAACCCATAAGTCCAGCTTGTGGTAGGTTACTTGGTTTACAAGTAGCACAAACCATGCATTTAGAAATGTACCTTTTAATAGACTTCCGCATGCCAGGCCAATAATATAATTCAGCAAAGCGGTGATATGTCTTATAAAACCCAAAATGACCAGCTGTAACTTCATCATGAAACATATGCAGAATATTTTCCCTATTTGGCGTAGGCACAACTATTTTCCACTCCGACATGTTGGATAAGGACTCTATCGGACTAAAGGTGTGTTTGTACAGAACATTATTCTCTACCTTAAAATCAGGATATTTTTGTGGGTCTTGAGTAACCCTATCAATCATATTCTGATACCACACATCAGGGGTTAAAGAAGACAGATCTAGGACATTAATATCATGGACACGTGAAAGAGCATCTGCAACCACGACCCCGTTTGCCTTTCTATGGACAATCTTATATGAATAGGCAGCCAGTTTACATATCCATCGAGAAAGTCTCTGAGAAGGGTTTTTCATACTATGAAGCCATACCAAGGAACTATGGTCCGTAATTATAGTGAAATTACGACCTTCCAAATAATAACGAAACGCTTCTAACCCATGGATGATAGCTAAGAGTTCTTTCTCTGTGGTTGAATAGTTTTTCTGGGCCTTATTCAACTTCTTACTAGTGTAAGCTATTGGGTGTTCAGAGCCATCCTTCAACTGAAATAATACGCCACCAGAAGCAGTATTAGAGCAATCTGTCATCAGATAAAAATGCTCATCAAAATTAGGTGACATCATGACCGGAGCGCTCGTTAAAGCATCTTTAACGCGCCTAAAAGCTTCATCGGCCTCAGGAGTCCAAGTAATGGTCTGTCCCTTTTTCCTGTTCTTCAAAAGATCAGTAAGAGGAGACAACAAGGTAGAGTATGACGGTACAAACCGACGATAATAGCCACACATTCCCAATATCCTACGGACTTGGGTGGTGGTCTTAGGTATGGGAAAATTTTTAATAGCTACTATTTTCTCAGGATCAGTCCTTAGCCCCTGGTTATCAACAACATAACCCAAGAACTTAAGACTAGGACGACAAAACTGACATTTATCCAAATTGATCGTCAGATTAGCTTCCGTAAGACGTAAAAATAACTTATCTAAAATTTCCATATGAAGGGAAAAATCGGGAGTGACAACCAAAATATCGTCCAAATAATAGAAAACATAGGGCTCTAACTGTGGACCAATGACTAAATCCATCAGACGACACATTGTCTGAGGAGCAGAAACAAGACCGAAAGGCATGGTGACAAACTGGAATAATCCTTTACCACTGACAGCAAAAGCAGTATACTTCTTGCTCTCTTCACTCAGTGGGATCTGTAAGAAGGCCTTAGACAAATCAATAGAAGAGATGTATTTGGCATTCTGAAGTTTGCTCAAAATCACATCTATTCTGGGGATAGGATAAGCATCCCTGTTCGTTGTGATACTGTTTAGTTTTCGACCGTCAAAGCAGATCCTGAAGGATCCATCCTTCTTCTTCGTTAACCAGAGTGGGGAACAATAGGACGACGTTGAGTGTTCTATGATATTTAAAGCAAGCATCGAATCTACTTCTTTTTCTAAATCTGCCTGCCAGGCTTGAGGTATGGGATACTGATACAACCTAAAAGGAGTGGGATTTCCCACTTCGATAGTGTGAGATATTAACGACGTACGACCTAGTTTGTCTTTTGAAGAAAGAGTAGTGAATTTAGAGATCATACTCTCTAATTGCCTTTGTTCGGAGCTTGATAAACTAGCAAAATCATGAATAGCACTAAGGGTAGATAAATTAAATTCAGATATGGAAAAAGAAAAATCAGAACAACTTAAGGTGCTATTGAAAGCATTGAAAAAGTCCATACCTAGAATTATAGAATTCTGCACGGAAGGAATAACATAGAATGTAATTTCTCTACATAAATCGGCCACTGTGATTTCAATTTGGAGTTTGCCTGTAATGGACTGAACTGTACCATCTGCAGTAGATACTTGCAAAGATGAAATGGGCATAATGGGAATACTAGAATTTTTCAATAAATTTAATGAATGTGCCCCTATCAAGGAAATATTAGAGCCACTATCTAACAAAGCTAAACACGATTGTCCTAGAATTTGATAGGGAGATATGGCCTATTATCATTTTGTTTCCTAACTAATAAAGAATTAATATCTAGATATAAAGTATTTGGTTGTCTAGAACCGTTATAGGGAACTAACCTAGACGTATCATCATCATTAACAAAACTAGAATCTAATATAGATAATGGAACTACATCACTATCACAATTATTATTGTTACGTTGAACACTACCAATCAAAGAAGAATTTGTAAATGAACATCTGTGATCATTTGAATCAAGCGAATCTAACGTATCATCTATAGAAATTAATTTCTGGTTTAATTTTGTTTTGTGGTGTGTGCTGTTTTCTTGAACGACACCCCTTTCCCTTTTCGTGAAGATGGGTTTGGGTTGCTGGATGTGCTTGGTCCAGCAGTTTCGTTTGACGATGGGGTTGGATTCCCTGATTGGGTGTTGGACGGAGAAACGTTCAGGGGACGGACCTCCAACGTCTCGTTTCCCGAACACTTAGAACAATTCCTTTTAAGGGTGTTCTCTCGGCCACAACCATGGCAGAAAATACGACTTTGAGGAATTCCACAATTGTAAAACGGATGACCTGGCTGATCACAATTCCAACAGACAAGAGAACTAACAACCGAAACATTATGATCATGGCCCTTATTTGGCCAAGAACGTTGCCTAAAGGAAGTTGGCTGAGAAGAAGAGTTAGAATAGGATCGAGATGTGGATGGAGGTTGAGAAGACCAGGATAAAGTTTCCTCCAAACGTTTGCACTTTATAGTAAGGTCATCAATGTTCTGAATGTCCATAAGAGCTAATTGTTGATGATAAAAGGGTAATAGACATTTAAGGATGATTTTAATTTTAGCTAAATCTGACAAAGGAGTGTCTAAACGACTACACATACCTAATATAGTATTAATAAACATAGTAACAGATTCCCCAGGTTTCTGCTTATGATTCTTAATTTGATCTAGTAGGTCGTCCTGGAACGAGTACGGAAGAAAATCTGACTTCAACTTTTTAATCAGATCAGACCAACAAGAAAAATTACCCCTATTATTCCTAAACCAGGTAAAAGCTGTCCCGGTGAACAGTTCAGCAGATGCAGCAAACAAATCCTCTTCAGAAACACCTCTAGATACTCGAAGACATTCAACCCTTTCCAAAAATGACATCACATCAGTGTGCTGTTTTTCACCTGAAAATGAAATACCCCATTTGTGTACTTGCACAGGTTTGGAGTAAGTGAAACTAGATACATTGACTGGAGCATTAGGAGTAGAGGTAGCTATGGGGTTAACTCTAGAATCAAGTTCACCCTCTAGTGTTAATATTCTAAGAGAAACAGATTTCTTGAAAGGTTCCTGTTCTTCGGTAGGACAGTGTAACAAGTGTACACGGGCAGAAATATGGCCTAGACGAGATGTTAATCGCACATACTCTGTATCCTTTGCAGTTCCCCTAAATTTTTCGATTTTTTTAGACAAGCTGTCCAATGTTTCAGAGATTCCTTTCTGTTGTTCCTCAAAAGGGATGGATACAGGTGATATTTGGAGAAAACTCCTTTTGCCAGCTTCTTGTTTCAAAGCACCTCTCAGAAGATTGCGTTTTTTATCGACAGTTGTCGACTCCTCTGGCATTATGTCCCTAATCTTTAATTCATAATCCAGTTCATCCACCAGAAGATGTTCAGCTTTAAAAGCACACATGATGAGAGCAAAATTATTGACAAGTAGTCCAAAGAACAGAAGTATGAAAGATACCTAAGTTTGCACGCAAAATATATATACCGAGAAAATATTCGCAACACACCAACAAAATCAAAATGGCCAGCAAAAAAAATATATATATATATATAATGAAGTATATAATCAAATAAATATATAAGATCAAATAAATATATAAGATCAAATAAATGGATAAATAATCCAATAAATAATGTATACTCAAGTAAACCTACTACCTAAATACTGGAAGTAAATTTTTATTTATATGTAACTTACCACCACTTTGGAAAAAATATATATAATAATAATCAATGCTTAGTTGTACCTCCAACTATACCACTATTGGCTGAAGGAATAAAAATTACCTTATATGAATTATATTATTAATAGCAATATTAAATATAAGTTCCCAATAAAAAATTCAAATTTAACCCAGAATGTAAGTTGCACAAACCTATACTATAATGAGGTCCCAAAATATAAACAAAAATCAAAACAGCGTATAAGAATACCTGATATGTATCAGAAATTAAAATTAAAATAAATAAGTAACAAGATGTGTATAGAGATACCAAACGAAAATAACAAAGAAACTTGAGATAAAAAGAGAAGAATTGACCTAAATAAATACTGTCTCAGACCAAAAATAAGGCCACCACGTTGGGAAGCCGATGTAACCAGATAGAAGGAGATTTTCTGTTGGAGTGAATGCACAGAGAGTGATAAACTCCAACAGAAGTAGGAATAAGAAGATCTACTTAATGTAGCCAAAGGAACAACAATGTGGCTTCTGCGTTGAAGAAGCTGAAGTCTAAAATACTACTTTGCAGTAGTACTTGTATGGAAAGGTGCCAAGACGAAGAGTATAGAATTGATATAGGACTGAAGATGAAAATTATGAATAGATAGATGTAACTTGAATAGCTAGCTCAATATGCAAGAGAATGGCCACTTTACACTCAAGGAAGGATTCGGCCAATTTGCACGGCTATTTCTGGCTGGACAATAAATTAAAGGAAATGACAATGATGGCTAGAAAAGAAGATATTAAGACAATGTTCACAAAATAGATAGAGTAAATATAATAATATAATGAAAATAGAATAAATTTTTGGGCGCCAGAAGAAGGATAACTGGGTTAACCCTCTTCCAGGTATTCTACGCTGCTATAGAGTATATTAGATTTGTAATAAAAGTATATTAAATGTACAAATATAGAGGAGTAATATGAGAAAAAAAAATATGCACAATAAATATATATTTATTAAATTTAACTACTAGATATTCACAATCTCCGAGTTAAGACAAGTAACTAGTCTGTGACTCTAACATGACAAAAAAATGATACTAGTGAAAGTCAATTAAAAAATTATCACACAAATGTGATCTAAGAATAATCTTAATAAGGTTAGAAAATCTGAATAAGGGTACCTCTAATACAGAAAGTACAACTTACACCTAGATTAGTATGAACCCTTC
Organism: Diabrotica virgifera virgifera; assembly: GCF_917563875.1. Classification (NCBI taxonomy): domain Eukaryota; kingdom Metazoa; phylum Arthropoda; class Insecta; order Coleoptera; family Chrysomelidae; genus Diabrotica; species Diabrotica virgifera. Next base: position 214,446,882 of record NC_065449.1, read on the forward strand.
ACCAAATAACACTTGTACGATTTTAATACGTACACCCTAATTGAATACTACCTGATAATAGAATAAGGAAAATACCTAATGTAAATAATATATATTTTACAACTCTCAATGTGTTGACGGGTAACAAGTCCCTAAATGAACCAACTTAGTACTGGATACAAAAGATCCTTTTCTGACTAGTGGTTCTAAATAATAATCGCAAGTAAAACTAGTACCTTCCTGAGGGGATGGGTACTAGGGATTTATTCAAATATAATATAAAAAAATTAATAGCTAACGTTAAATAATATTTACAAAAATCTAATACAAATTGAAAAATTATGAAATAAGTTGAATGATTTTAAATTTAGGTGAATTGAACTAATATTATTTTTAAATTAACTGAGAAAACAAGTCTAAAATTAATACGAACCAAGGGGAAAGAACATGTATGGGGAGAATCTTCGAGCTCGAAACTTCTACCAAGAATTATATAAATTTGGGGGAACAGTACTAACTGTTAGGCATGGTTATTATAACTAAAATGTACTTAAATTTGTAGAGAAAGAAAAAAATATTTATGTGTAATTAAATTATGAACTTATGTGTATCTAACTTAAATGTCCTGAATATTACAAAAAAAAACAGTATAAGTCTTTAACTAGTATGAATAATTGTCCCCCAAAACAAACCCCTTTTCACGCGTTCCAACACTGATCCTTGGTGTGTGGTACCAAATCCGTGGTACGAAGTTAACACCGAAGTGGTGCAACTGCCCAATAGCTAATGAACCTGTCCCTCGGAGGATGCAGGATGATGAACCAAAACAAAACAAATGGGACTGTATCCTTAGACTTGTTCCCTGGTTGACTGAATCTTGGAAGTGTCTGCTCTCGGTGTTAGAGAGGGTTTACCAGCGGTAATAATAGATTTCTCCCGAATGGCGGTGTGAGATCCTTTTTCTTACAGTTTCATTATTCCGTCACTTTAATTCACTCAACTTTCTATAACTTGCAACAACAATAATGGAACTATGCAACTGGAAATAACTTATTTTAATTATATAATTAGAAAACTCACGCCGCCATTCTTATTGACACTCCCAAGACCAATGCTTCCCTCTTCACCGTTCCGGCTTCGTGACCGCTAGCGGCCGGTGTTCAGTACCAACCTCAAGAAATATCAATGTGACCACCATACACCCAGTATGACGTCACCAAGGGAATTTTGTACGAACTGGTTTTTAATATTCTAAGAAAATACTTTTGACAATAATTAAATAAGGTGTTCCCATCAATAATTAATTAAATAAGTGATTGAACGTCACAATACCATATATGCCACAATATCATAACTTAAAAATAAAAATCGACCTGTTTCGGGATTTTTCCTTAAAGTCGCCGGTTTACGAAATAACGAATTTATTCCTTTCATTTGCACCATACTGTCGGTGGAAAATAGTGTCGTGCACGCTTGATTAGCAATTAAAAAACAAATGAGTTTTAAATATTGTATTGCAAAAAACTCTTCGGGATTTCATCAATAGATGTTTAAAGAATATCTATCTACCTTGGCAACATTCAAATTTTTAGCTTTTCACATAGTTTTTGAGGGTTAAAAATGGCAGATTTCGCAATTTTTCAATTTTTAATCGCTTATATGTCAAAAACTATCATTTTTAGAGAAAAGTCACTAAAGACCTTTTCTCTTTGAAATTATCCAAAGAACCTAAAAAAACTTTTTTCCGTGCAAAAAAAATAATTTTAGGAAAAAAACAAAAAAAAAAAACGTTTAAAAAATTTTTGACCACTTTTTGGTCCTGGCAACATGCAAATTTGTTAAAAGGAGTCCTTTTTGAGTAAGATTGCGCAAAGAATCCGAATTAGAATATTTTTCCTAGAGGATGCGCAGTGGCTTTCTGGACTATATATTATTGTTCAATATCAAAATATATTTTTCTTCACTAAGTTACCGGCACAATGATGTTTATTAGTTTCAAAACTGGCAATATCCTTATAGATCATTTAACTATCAAACTATCAAACTAATCAAACTAAAATATAAAAAAAAGGAAAATAAATAATCTCTTAAGCAACTCTTACTGGACATTCGATCACAAACCAAATTTTATATGATTCTTCATCAGTTTTATTGTTTTAATTTAATTTTGTTAAAATAAAAATGTGTACCATTTTTATTCGGTTGCAATGAGAAGGCGAACCAATCTTCCTTTTTAATTAGAATACGGAGTGCAGTCCAGTTCCTTTAACCGCGATTTTCTGCTCTTATTGGAGCTTCATCAGAAGGAACGTAGGCACTGTTCTCCATGTAAGTAATGTACCAATAAGTTTTCAATTTAAAAATCTTTTAGTGATTTTTAATATTTTTCAATATTATTAATTTACTATTAGGATTGAAAACTTGCTTCGTCTTTTAATTTTGTTAGTTTCTACAGTTTTTCGCGATTTTCCAAAATTGTGGAAATGGGAGATTGACGACTTTGATTTTACACCCCTCATATGCAACCCACTCAACATGTAAATAAGTAAATTAAATTTTTTTTACATCAAAATTCTCCCTATTCGTTGAAGTAGCTATATTTAGAAATGCAAATCTCATTTATTCCGAAATTGATCCGAAACCCGTTTAATATAACTGATTAATGCATGTTCCCACTCCATTAGCTAACACGGCAGGGTGTAAGATCATTCGCTTCCGATCTAGTAAGCTCGAAGGGATTCCCTTTTCTGACATATCCTTTTCTCCTTTTTACTCGTTTTGTTGCTTTTAAATGGATTATTGCCTGACTAAGATCGATGGGAATGAAAATAAGGAGGTGTACTTATTTAAAGTGCATTGTTGTGGATGGAAGTATCTTATTGAACATAAAAGTATACGAGGTTATATTATGTATAATATGTTACGGTAAAAGTAGATAATTGGTAATTGTATATACAGTGAGCACGTAAAGGTTGGAATAAATTAATTTTCTCGAGAATGGACGATTTCTGAAAAAAATACCGAAACAGGTCAATTTTTGTTTTTACAACTTTTTGGCATATATATCATACTATTAACGTCACCCATCTGGGCGTGATGACGTCATCAATGACTTTTTTAAATGAGAATAGGAGTCGTGTGATAGCTCATTTGAAAGGTAATTCAATTCTCTATTCAATAGTATAAACATTAACATAATTATTTATATAGGGTGTCAAAAAAAAATTTAATTAAATTTATTGACAAAAAGAAAAATGTGTGTAATTTATTTAATTTAAAATACATTTTACTGCTATCAGAACACAGGAAAAAATGTTTATTTGAAAAATAATCATGGCTTTTCGCTTAAATTAAATGTTCAAACTGTCACGAGGCTGGTGGGTGGCTGCTTTAATATTGAATTTAAGCAAAAAACAATATTTATTTGCCAAATAAACAATTTTTCCTGTTTTCTGATAGCAGTAAAATGTATTTTGAATTAAATAAATACCACACATTCTTATTTTTATGTCAATAAATTTAATTCAAAATTTTTTTTTTGGACACCCTGTATAAATAAATATGTTAATGTTTATATTACTAAATAGATAATAGAATTAACTTTCAAATGAGCTATCACACGACCCCTATTCTCATTTAAAAAAATCATTGATGACGTCATCACGCCCAGATGGGTGACGTCACTAGTATGATATATATGCCAAAAAGTCGTAATTTAAAAATAAAAATTGACCTCTTTCGGGATTTTTTTCCAAAGTCGTCGATTCTCGAGAAAATGAATTTATTCCAACCTTTACGTGCTCACTGTATAGTTACCGGTAATTGTATACAATTACTAGAGCCGACGGAAAATTTAGGAAATTATTTTCAATTATCTACTTTTGCCGGTAATTGTATATACCTACAATTGCCGAGGATGCAGTATAGCCCAGTAAATGAACGGGAAATTCGGCAATACCGTGTAATTTTCAGGGGCAACTCCGAATTGCATGAAAATTTGGATTAAGGTTCTACTTACCCTCCACTTCAAAGTTGAAATTGTGCCGTTGGTTGCTTTTACTTGGGGGGGTGACAGTCACCCCTTCTCGGGGGTGAAAAAGCATACATTCAAGATAAGACCGGAAATGGATAAATTGACTGATTTTAAGCAACTTTTGTTCTATAGAGTTTTTTACGTAAGTAATACTTTTTGAGTTATTTGCCATTGAAAATGTTGATTTTTCGACAAAAAAATTACGTTTTCAGACGGTTTTTCGCAAATAACTCAAAAAGTAAATATTTTATCGAAAAAATATCCTTAGTAAAAGTGTAGCTTATAAAAAACCCAAAAAATGGTGTACAGTAAAGTCTATCAATCAAATAAAGACAAAGTTGTAGCTCATGAAAAATACGTTCTTATTGGTCTAATTCCAAATCGAATATTTCAAGGTGAAATCACCGAAAAATTAAGCAATTTTTGGGAAAAACCCATTTAAACTTTTTAAAAGTTTATAAAAAGCTTTGTTTTAATTGTTAACAAAAGTTTTAGCATTAAAAATAAGCGAGATACGCTCAAAATAAAGTTAGCCCTCTTTTTTTTTGTAAAAAATCATGAAAATCTCGCCGTGTTTAGCTCCCCAAATGAAATTAATCGCTACCGCTTTACAAACAATTTACTTACCTATCTATTTTTTATATGATCTGTCAGTCTCACCGGTTAAAAGTGTTTTTTTTGAAAGGGTTATAATTGAGAAAGCTTGAATGGGTCACTATTCACGAGTGTATGCAAATTTTGAACAGCCATATCTTAACACCAATTTTTGTCTTACGGAGAAACAAAATGAAACTAGCATATTTATAATAGCAAAACCTACATTTTTTACTCTTTAAGATTTTTCTTATCACTAATACTTTTTAGAATATTTTGAAAAAATGAAATTTTTCAAAAATTTTTAGAAAATTTATTTTTACTATAAAATCAAATGTTTTCAAAAATAAGCACTTCAAACCAATCAAACTTACAGATCTTATAAACAATATACATACAGTTAAAATAGATGGTAAAGCCAAACGATTAATTTCATTTAGGGTGCTAAATAGAGGGAGGTTTTCACGATTTTTTTTACCAAAAAAAACGGGGCCAAGTTTTTTTTTCAGTTTAACTCGTTTATTTTTGATGCTGTAAACTTTTATAAAAAACAGGTAATAAGATTTTTTTCGATACTTTAAAAATATTAATAAGGTTTTCCCGAAAAACGCTTCTTTCTTCGGTGATTTCGCGTTGAATTATTCGATTTGGAATTAGACGAATAAGAACGTATTTTTCATGAGCTACAACTTTGCTTCTACTTAATTTGTAGACTTTACTTGTCCACCATTTTTTCGTTTTTTTATAGGCTACACTTTTGCTAAAAATATTTTTTTCGATAAAATATTTAATTTTTGAGTTATTTGGGAAAACAGTCTGAAAACGTAGTTTTTTTGTCGAAAAATCAACATTTTAAATCGCGAAAAACTCGAAAAGTATTGACTTACGTAAAAAACTTTATAGAACAAAAGGTGTTTAAAATAAGTCAATTTTTCCATTTCCGGCCTTATTTTAAACACGCGTTTTTCACCCCCCGAGAAGTGGTAAATGTCACCCCCCCAAGTAAAAGCAACCAACGGCACAAATTCAACTTTGAAGTGGAGGCTAAGTAGAACCTAAATACATATTTTCATGCAATTCGGAGTTGCCCCTGGAAATTACACTCCGAAACGGTCATTTATTGGGCTAGTAGTAAAAGTACCTATACTAAATTTACAATCAAGATGCAGTAGAAATAAACAAACCAAGACACCTTAAATGCTACTAGGAGCACTTCCAAATCATAATTTACAATGTATACATATATGTTACGGACAATGATGTAAATTGGCCATTGACGTTAAAGACCGGGCATTGTCGTGAATGTCCATTTCCCCTGGTTATTAGCGACAATGTCCGGCCATTAACGACAATAACCTTAGCTATTGGCCAATGTTGTAAAAAAATAACCTAAAATTAGAGTTTTCATCAATAACCGGTCAATCAGTGGCGGATCCAGCTTCATTAAGAGGAGGAGCCGATGGGCTAAATTTCTATAAAAATAAATGAATGTTTTTATAATCTTTATATGTAATTTAAAAAATTAAATCACTTGGTTTGAGAGGGGGGCTCGATCGCCCCCATCGCCCCTCCCTGGATCCGCCACTGCGGTCAATAATAGGCGGTATCTAACTGCCCCACGAACTACTTGGGCCCATTAATCCCAAGTACCTGCTGCCCCATCGCCGAGAAAGTTGGGGATTAAAATGCCCGATTTCACCAACGATACCTAAATATTTAAGTATTACCTAAGTGGGTTTAGGTACTTCCTAACTCTAAAACGGATTTCACCATACGATAAGAATTTCCTAAACCGCTTAAACATTACCTTACCTTAGGATACCGTTTTCGATCTCCCTAAACTTTAGGTATTACTTATCGTTGACAGTCGGGTTATATTTTGACTAATGTACTTGTGACGTTTGTCAATAATTTGCTTCTTACCTTAATTTTTTTGTTATTCTGTAATATTAGGTATATTATTAGTGGTAATTTTGTATTATCTTTTTTATTAATAATATAATATGTGTTGGAAAATATAGAAATGGAGTTTTTTACAGGTCTATTGACAAAATTACGTAGTCTACCTACTACCTAACAAACTAGTGTTGTGTTTCAAAAACCCATTCATGATATCACTAAAAGTGTGTCATTAAAAATTAATAATAAAAAGCAATTTTCAACATGTTATTTATTTTAAAATGATTTCATTAATGACAATTCAACTAACTTTAATTTTTCGTCAATGTGAAATTTACAACTCTTTTCTTTTCTTCCATTTCACTGTACATATACAAAAAACATATTACAAGACATTCACAAATAACTAACTACTAAATAAAATAACTACTATAACAGTACAAAACTGAATAAAACCAACTTGTCAAACAAACAATAATGACAAATAATCGAAAAAGTAAGGTAATGTCATCTTATTCTTCTTTTTATTTACCAAAAATATTTCAAACGTACCCGAATTAATACCTAGAAAAGAATTTCCTAGATAAGCAGTTTTTTAGTTGTGAAACGCTATTGTTCTAAAGTATTGACTTAGGAAGTTTCTATCGATAAGAATTACTTAATAAGGCAACTGTTTAGGTATCGTTGGTGAAATCGGGTATAAGTCTTAATGACCCGAAATTCCAAATTTGATTATAGTTGAAAGTAAAAATATTTTCAGTTATTCACTTCAGTTGCAAGTATTACGGTATAGTGTCCGGTTTTGTCCGCTAGTGTTTAACTTTTAAATGGCGAATCCAACGACTATGTTTAGTCGAAAGGGAGAACTTTTATTAATAATTAATGAATATAAATATTCAAAGGCCCATGTCTCCAAAGATGGAAAAGTTAGATGGCGATGCATCAAAAAAGGGTGTCAACAAAAAGTGTACACAAAGGAAGGTGATGAAAATTACGTTATTCTTGAAAAAGCATCGGTGGAGCATAATCATGCTCCAGATATCCACGTTGACTGGCAAATTTTTAGTAATTGTACAAAGAGGAACGCTGTAGAAGATATATGTGGAAGATCTTTAAATATTGTCCACAAGGAATTGAGGAAGGAAAATTTCAGCAATTTACCGCTGACGACGAAAGACATTTCTTGCGTTCGAAGAAATATCTATGCTGCAGGACGAAAATCCACACCATCATTGCCCAAGTCACAGGAAGAAGTTCTACAAGTGTTAGTGAACTTAAATTTAAAAACAAATACAGGTGAAAACTTTTTATTATCTACGAAAAATTATAAGTCTTTAATAAGAATTTACTACACGCAACAGCAAGTCACTTACTGTCACTTGCTGTTGCGTGTAATAAATTTCAATTTCTAACTTATCATCGACTTATTTAGTATGCTTTAAATGATGACGCACGGGTAAAGATTCAGGGACTCAACTGTAATTTTAAGTAGTCAGTATCAATTTAGTATTCGACCAGTCGAGTCGTCGCATTTGTTAGTTTAGAGTTTGGATTCAAAACTCTAGCGTATGTATTAGTTTTATAGTATCGAATTGCAAACCAGCGTAGCTAGACTTCTTCTTCTTTCTGTGCCGTCTTCTACCGAAGGTTGGCGACCATCAAACGATAGGTTTCTCTGTTTTGTGCCGCATGTATTATGTTCGCAGCTTCTGGTATTTGAAACCATTCTCTCAAGTTTCTCAGCCAGGATTTCTTCTTCCTGCCCAAACCTCTTCTACCTTCAATCTTGCCTTCGACGATAAGCTGTAGCAGACTGTACTTATCATTACGGAACACATGGCCCAGGTATGACGCTTTCCTCCTGTTAACAGTTGTTAACAATTCCAACGCTTTACCCATTCGTCTCAATACCTCTGTGTTGGTCACTCTGTCTGTCCAAGGAATTCTCAGTATGCGTCGATACAGCCACATTTCTAGAGCCGCTAACTTCTTTATAGTTGCTGCTGTTAACGTCCACCCTTCTACTCCGTAAAGTAGCGTAGAGAGTACATAGCATTTTGTGGCGCGCCATCGGAGGTTAACGCTTAGGTTGCGGTTGCTTAAGAGCTTTCTCATTTTTATGAATTTGGATCTTGCTATTTCAATTCGGATCCTAATCTCTACGTCTGGGTCCCACTTATCATTTACTGTATATCCCAGATATTTAAATCGGTGTACTCTTTCAATACGTTCGGCTTCAATATTCAGGTCGATATGTTGAATGTTCTTTTTACTGATCACCATAAATTTAGTTTTCTTTCTATTGATCTTCAGTCCAAATTGGTTGCCAGTTGTATTTACTCTATTTAGCATCATCTGTAAATCTTCGATGTTATCGGCTATTATAACAGTATCATCTGCATATCGAAAATTACTTATTGGTACGCCATTAATCTTGATGCCCTCATTGTACTCTTCTAGTGCCTCTAGAAATATTTGTTCCGTGTACACGTTGAAAAGCAGTGGCGAAAGAATACAGCCCTGTCTAACCCCTCTAGAAATGGTTATGTTTTCACTCACCATATGTCCATTCTTTATGTGGGCTGTTTGATTCCAATATAGATTTTTTATAATCTGGATGTCCTTAGTGTCAAGTCCTGAAAGATGTAATAGTTCTATGAGTTTGTCATGTTTGATAGTATCAAATGCTTTCTCATAGTCGATAAAACAGGCGTAAACATCTTTCTGTTGATCCAGGCATTTTTGAATCAAGACTTGTATTGCAAATAGGGGCTCTCGAGTTCCAAAACCGCATCTAAACCGAACTGTGTTTTACTTATGCTGTGTTCTAATTTTGCTCGTATTCTGGAATGGATAATACGCAAGAATACTTTAAGGGTATGACTCATTAAACTTATAAGGCGATATTCGCTACACGTCTTAGAATTGGATTTCTTGGGAAGGGGCACAAATGTAGATGGAATTTGACCAGTATCGTATATCTTATTGAACAGTTTCAATACTACATTCATGTTGTTCTCGTTAAAAACTTTTAAAAATTCGACTGGTATTTCATCGCATCCTGTTGCTTTCCCATCTTTCGTTTGATCTATAGCTTCTATCACCTCACTTTTCAATATTTTTGGTCCATTCAGATCAAGAGAGTTCGTAGAAATATGACGATAATCCGTAAACAAATCTTTTATGTAAATTGCCCAAGTTTGTAACTGTTCTTCTTTATCTACAATAAGTTTGTTGTTCTCGTCTATTAACTTACCAAACTGTTTTTTCTTGTAAGTATAAGAAAACTCCTTAATTTTTTTATGCATGTTAAAACTATCGTGTCTTCGTTCTAGCTCTTCTATCTCTTGACATTTTTCTTGTAACCATTTCTCTTTGGATTCTTTTATCTTTCTGCTGACAGTTCTATCCAGTTCTTTATATTGTTCGGGATTATTCTTATTTTCCCTCCTTCTGTCCATGAGGTGTAATATTTCATCTGTCATCCATTCGTTCTTCTTCTTCCGCTCGTAGTCACCAATTACTTCTTTCGCACCGTTGCATATAGCGTCCCTTAAGTTGATCCAGTCTCTTTCAATATCATCCGTATTTGTTGTTAAAGCAACATTACTATTAATGCTATTTGTAAGCTTGACTTTTATCTCGGGATTTCTAAGTTGATCCATATCTAATCTTTTGTTATTCTGTTTCTGGATTAAGGTTTTTAGTCTGACTCGTAATTGGGCTACAAGAGGATTATGGTCAGAGTTTATATCAGCTCCAGGATATGTTTTGGCTGATATTATTGCGTTACGGAATCGTTTGTTGATTGTTATAAAGTCTATCTGATTTCTAACGATGTACCCAGACTTGTCCTGTGGTGACCTCCAAGTGTACAATCTTCTTAATGGTAACTTAAACCAAGTATTAGTGATAATTAAGTTTTTCTCCTGGCAAAACTGTATTAGTCGATCACCTCGTTCATTTCTTGTTCCCAACCCATACTTGCCAACTACATCACTGACTTCGCCTTTTCCTATTTTGGAGTTAAAATCTCCCATTACCATGGTTATGTCTTGTTTCTTTAGGTTTTTTATGATTTCGTCTAATTGTTCGTAAAACTCCTCAATTTCTTCATCAGTACTCTCAGATGTGGGAGCATAAACCTGAATTATATTTATGTCTAGAGGGTGCGCACTTATCTGGATCAACATGCAGCGTTCTGAATATGGAATAAAATTTTTTATATGTTTTCTGATTTTATTATTTACTAGAACCGCTACTCCATGCCTATGGTTGACATCTTCTTCTCTGCTGCCTGAAAAAAATATTGTTGCATCCTCCTTCTCGCACTTACCATTACCTGGCCATCTTATTTCACTCATCCCCAGAATATCAATTTTGAGCCTCTTCATTTCATTAATTGCGTTGTTTAGTTTTCCAGTCTGATAAAGAGTTCTTAAGTTCCATGTAGCTATCTTAATAGTATATTTTCTGACATTTTCATTTGTTTTATCCAGTCGCATATTTTCCACGCAAGGCCTGGTTCCCACCGTTGCGTGGCCGGTCTCTGATTTCACATCGTCCAGCCCGGAAACTCGACGACGCCGGTTGCTAATCGGGTCGCATGGATATCATCTTTAAATCTCCTACTCGTCATGATGGTTTTACTAGGGATATATAATGTGGTAGTCATCCCGTGGCTTTCCACATCCTTATGCCGTTGACTACTTAATAGTTCCTCCGCCTTCGAAGCCGATTTCTCAACTCCAGGACAAAAGAGTGTCCTACCACTTACCAACTCATCCGCCCGAAGCCGTTGGTCAGCAAGTGGCAGATCGCTTATACCGGCAATCACTCGGTATTGAGGAATTTAGGAGTGTATGAATGGAGAGCGGCGCAAGTTACGCGGTTTGTGTGTAGGGTGCGCGACATGTACATGCCACACACCCCCCGCGCAAAATGGACCTCTTCCACTCAAACACGGTCAAGAGGACTCATCCGACACTCGGGGTGTGGCTGAGATAGGTTCTAGGTAAATAGTTGGGTATAGGACGAGATGGAATGTTGGGTAGGGACAGCGGTCAGCTGCTCCTGCAGTCGCCTCTTATGACCAGTAGGAGATACTATGGGTGTATTCTTTTTAGTGGCCGCATCCCACACGGCCGTAGCTAGACACTGCCTTGATTAGTTTAGGGTTTTGGATGCAAAACCCTCGTCTATTTTAAGTGAAAAAGTATCTTGTTAGTATTCCACCAGTATCTTGTCGACGCATTTCTTGTTTAGAGTTTTCAACCCTCGCGTATTTTGTATAGTTATTGTGTGTCTAGCTTATAGTTTAAAGGCTACACGTTTCGCAAACGCTTATATTAATCAAGTAGTCTATTAATACTAAAGAAAACATCCTTGGTTCATGTAATAATTAGTGACATTTAAACTGTAACAACTACTTCAAAGCTGGATATGTAAGACCACATAAATAAGCTACAGTCATTTGAAATGTGGTTTCACAGAAAGATGCTTAGAATAGCATGTGTACGAAGAAAACGAACACGGAAGTATTGTGACAAATGGACAAAAAATGCGAAATAATAAACACAATACAAATAAGAAAGTTACAATATCTAGGACACGTAATGGAGGAAACTGGGGGCAGCGATATGAAATGCTAAGACTGATAATACAGGGAAAGATAAGAGGCGGAAGGAGTATAGGAAAAAGGAGTGTCATGATTTTATAATGTTTAATTCTGATTTTTAATAAATTCTTAAATATAAACAAAAATCGTAATTTACTCTTTTACTCGTACACTGTACATTCTGCACTATATCTCAGATATATAACATTTAACATCAAGTAACGACATAGAAATTCAATACAGCAGTAATGGAAAAATTCCAGTAAAGGATTTTGCTTGCCCGAGCAGTTGCATCTCCTCGTTTGCATGAAATAAAATACATATATGATGATAAATATCCACTACCCTGATGTGATAGTGCAGTGCAGTAACATGCTATCAATACCGCTATTGGAAATATTTATGGCGCTCGCAGTTGTATTTTATTTTTATGTCCTCACCTACAACCGAAGGTTAATTTATTCCTGTGATACCCGTATTTATATTTTTGTCGCTTTTTGGTATGTAAAATATAGACTCAATAAAAAAAATAAATCTAGCAACCTCCCTTAATATGGCCATTGCCAGCACATGCTTCCAGCGAAAGAAAAATATTCATAAGGGAACGTGGATGGGGTTCTAGTCGAAGTATGCCAGTGACAGATTGTCAATGCGACGATCTGTCACTGGCAAGTTCTAAAATTCTTTCACCTTTTAGAATATTCTTATATTCTTATTCAATAGAATATTTCAACGTGAAATATCCAAAAATCAATCACTTTTTGAGGAAAACTCACTACAATTTTTACAAAAAATGTTTTAAAGAAGCTTTATTTCTGCTTTTTTTTTTTAAAAGTTTCTAGCATCAAACGTAAGCATGTTATGCTCAAAATAAAGTTGGTCCCTTTTGTTTTGACAAAAAACAATTTAGGAAATCACCTCCTAATTAGCAACTTAAATGAAATTAATCGTTATTGCTTCACAAGTTGCTTTACTTATGCTGTGTTTATATAATCTGTAAGTTTCATCGATTCAAAGTGCTTATTTCTGAAAAAAATTGATCTAAAAAATTTTTAATTTAAAAAAATGCATCTTTTCAAAGTAACTTAAAAAAATTATTAGAGATACCAAAAATCTCAAACAGTAAAAAAAATCGACTTTGCCTTTGTAAATATTCTGTATTTTTTTGTTTTTCTGTAAGGCAAAAATTGGGTAAGATTTGGTGTTTCTAAGTTTGCACACAATCGTGATTAGTGACCCGTTCAAGCCCTTTCAACTACAACCCTTTCAAAAATAAGAACTTTAAAACGATGAAACTTACAGATCACATAAACAGTACATACACGTGTAAAACAACTTGTAAAGTGCTAACGTTAAAATTCATTTGAGATACTAATTAGGGATGATTTTCCCGTTTTTTTTACAAAAAAAGGACCAACTTTATTTTAAGCGTAACTTGTTTACTTTTGATGCTAGGAATTTAGAATAGAAACAGACTGTTTGACTTGTACACATTTCTATATAAATCAAAACGGTAACTGGTGTATGTTTTCAAAGACTGATAGTGTGTAAATAAATTTGTTAAAATCACCTAAGTACTTTCAGCATTTTTAATGCCATCATCAGAACTTTCGTCTTATGAAGAGAACTACTTCAAATGAAGATAAAACTTTGAACAAACAGATTCTCATATTAAAAATTAACCCAGAGATCTAACAACTGGTCAGGGTAAAAACCATTCTATTTTTCATTAGCTATAACTCTTCGACTAGATCTAGAGACCTAATGTGTACACCATTTTTTTCTCTTCTTTACAGGCTATACTTTTGCTAAAAATGTTTTTTTTTACAAAATGCTTACTTTTTGAGTTATTTGCAAAAACCATCTAAAAATGAACATATTAACTCGCAAATAACTCGAAAGTATTGACTTGGAGAAAAAACTCTATAATACAAAAGTTGCTTACAATTAGTCAGTGTATCTTATATAGACTTATTTTGAACGTATATTTTTCTCCCCCGAGAAGGGGTGAAACTCACCCCAGGGCAAAAGCACACTTCGGCATAATATCACTTTTTTCTTTGGCTTGTTAGCTATGTGAATGCCAAATTTCATGTCAATCCAAGCGGTTCTTTAAAATTTAGAGGTTTTGCAATATTTTACCGTTTGATTCAGCCAATTTGTACTCTACGAGATCCCTAGTGGGAAAGTTTTGGGGTAGTTCTGATTTCTTTCATTATATATGGATTTTGGGCTGCTGAATCCGAATATGAGGTTTGCGGACAAAATTTCTTGCCGGAACATTGAAAAAATCGCGAAGAAAGCGAAAAATTTCAGCTTTTTTCCGCTTTTTTGCTCAAATCTCGAAAACTGTTAACTTTTAATAAATGGTCTGTGAACAGAAATTAAAGTACTTAAAATTGTCTACAAATCACTATTTACTTTTTTTTCAGACAAACCGTTCGGTCTAAAGTGCAGGTTGAAAATTGCCAATTTTTAACGGTCTCGGCATAACCCACTTTTTACATTCCAAAACTTTATTTTTTATTAGAATGCTGTCATTTGATAAATTTCTCCTAGTTTTCTGTACAAATATTAAATGTTAGTTCATAGGCAGAGACATGTTTCTTGTGACAGCTTCCATGAGTCCATTCCATCCTAAGAGGCCGGAAATGTCTCTGCTTTTCCCTTAGAGCCACAGAAGATCAGGCACAGGTGGAGTCACAGTTTCGGTTGGTGTGAACATTTCCTTCGGATCTGTTATCTTGATTTCTAATAAACCTTGAGGTTTTGTTAGAGTTTGTTAGAGTTTTGTTAGAGTATAAAAACCTAGTTTTATTAGAATGCTATCATTTGATAAATTTTTGTTCTAGTTTTCTGTACAAATAATAAATGTTAGTTCATAATATGAATATGGTATGTCTCTTCTCATAGCTACCATAAATCCATTCCATCCTAAAATATCGAGAATGTCTCTGCTTTCCCCTTAGAGCCACAGAAGATCAGGCACAGATGGAGTCACAGTTTCAGTTGGTGTGAACATTCCCTTCGGATCTTGATTTCTGGTAAACCTTGAGGTTTTGTCCTTTCAAAATGTATTAGTTGAACAGCTCTCTGACTTTCATAAACCTCAGGTGCGGGTTTAGTTTTTACCCGAGGAATGGATTGGTTGGGAGCTATTGCATGTTTTGGTACAATGCAAGAAATGCCACCCATGGCGTAAAAAGTGTGGTATCCGTCGATTGTATGTACGTTAACCCTTTTTGTCCCAACGCTGCATATATATTATGTTTTTAAAAAACTGGGTCTGTACCTATTCCCAGCCGCCGTATATATACGTTCAAGGTGTTATGGTCTCAATTTACCAAAGCCGAATATATGCGTTGATTATGCAATTTTAGACTTATTGGTGTCCCAATGCCGTAGAAATATGCCCAAAAATGTTAGATTATATTGTTCCTTAAGCCTCAAAATGTTGGCACCTAAGACAGGTAATGCAGACCCATTGCCGTATATATTTGTTCACATATTTTAGATATATGCTATATTGTAGCACTGGTGGCAACGCTTATAGGTAGCTGCTAGAAGGTGAAGCGTTTGTAGCCACAGAAATGACCAGAAAAAAAAAAGAAACGAATCGAGATACATGTGTGCAAGATGCGGAGTCGGCCTTTGCGTTGTGTCATGTTTTGAAGAGTACCACACAAAAGAAAACTTTTAATGGTAATTTACATTACATTATATTATTTTTTAAGTTAGTTAAATTTTTTCAAGTTGGTTTTGCTCTCTGATGAGTACTTTTGAAAAGAAAACGTCTAAGTTGGTTAAAAAAACTCATTAAAACATGTTTTGGTCATTTATTTGTATATTGATATGCGACGTATATAATATAAGGCAATGGAACTCTAAGCATGAAAAAACCTTTGGGATTGAGGGACCAACATGCAAATTAAGGCCTGGCATAGACAGGGTTAAAATCAGTGTTTTCGTACACCTGTTGTGTAAAGCACGGCTGGTCAATTTTCTGCGGATCGCCTGCGATTGCTGACACTTCCAGATAAGCAACGCGCTTGCTTAAAGACTTGTAGAGGCAGTAAGGCCCAGATAGTTGGTCTCACCATTCCTTGCAGTATTGGACGTTTTCTCTACAAAACGTACGGCTCAAGAAAATAGATTTATGTAGTTTCCTCTTTGGGGTTTTGTTCATCCTATACAGAAGCTGTTCGCCTGGAAGTGTCAGCATTCGCAGGCGATCCGCAAAAAATTGACCTGCCGTGCTTTACACAGCAGGTGTACGATAACGCTGATTTTAACGTACATACAATCGACGAATACCACACTTTTCACATCAACTGTGGCATTTTTTGTAAGGCACCAAAACATGCAGTAGCTCCTAAGTAATCCATTCCTCGGATAAAACAGAAACCCGCGCCTGAGGTTTATGGAAGTCAGGGAGCTGTTCAACTAATTCATTTTAAAAGGACAAAACCTCAAGGTTTATTAGAAATCAAGATAACAGATCCGAAGAAAATGTTCACACCAACCGAAACTGTGACTCCATCTGTGCCTGATCTTCTGTGGCTCTAAGGGAAAAGCAGAGACATTTCCGGCCTCTTAGGTCGGAATGGACTCATGGAAGCTGTCACAAGAAACATATCATACCTATGAACTAACATTTATTATTTGTACAGAAAACTAGGAAAAATTTATCAAATGACAGCATTCTAATAAAAAATATAGTTTTGGAATGGTTTTGCCGAGACCGTTAAAAATTGGCAATTTTCAACTTGTATTTTAGACCGGACGGTATGCCTGGAAAAAAAGTGAATAGTGATATTTGTAGATAATTTTAAGTACTTTAATTTCTGTTAACAGACCATTTACTAATAGTTAATAGTTTTCGATATTTGAGCAAAAAAGCGGAAAAAAGCTGAAATTTTTTGCTTTTTTCGCGATGTTTTCAATGTTCCGGCAAGAAATTTTGTCCGAAAACCTCATATTCGGATTCAGCAGCCCAAAATCCATATATAATGAAAGAAATCAGAACTACCCCAAAACTTTCCTAGTCAAAACACAATTTTATTGAATCAGTTAGCGAACCTACTTAATATTTTGTAGAGTAAAATCATAAAAACATAAAAAGGTGTGTCCTATCTGACACTTAGATGCAGGTACTCAGAATTTAGTTTCACTCCCGAACAAAATTCCTATGCATCCGAACTTCTTCGCTAAAGTTTTTTATATCGAGTTGGAAGAATCGTGTATAATTCACATTCCAATAAAAGGACCGTCCCGAAAACGACGCTATGTAACGACCTTTAAATATTGAATTGATTCCTAAACTGTGTCGCTTCTGACATCTTATAGCCATGAAATATGCTAGCAGTATAGTGAGTCTGGCGATACCCAACAATGCTTTTACTGCATTTCTTCTTGTAATGATTCGTTTTATTTCTTTTTTTTATTGGAAACTGAACCAATACGATCGAATCGCTTCATTATTCTTTCAAAGCTCATTGCATTCGAGAAATCGTTCGTGTTTCTTTCTGGAGGCAAGAAAAGTTTTGTCCCGTTTATCTACTGTGCAAAATAGTTTTTTTTATTTTGTTACTAAAAAAATCAATCATCGACTTAAAGTTCTGCAAACAGAATTTTCATCAAATTTATACCCCCATAAAAAAGATTTAAAAAACTTTAACATTGAAGTAAAACACTCGTGTTTTAATTGGTATAAGTATTAATTAAAACCCAAATGAATTACAATCGTTGTTCAGAACAAACGTTTTAGGACTTATCAGTCCATCTTCAGTGACCATTCCAGTGCTTGCGCTAGTAACCAGAAAACCAAACAGTGATTGAGTTTAAATTGCTATTTATATATAATTAAAAGTATTAAATTATACGTCTTTAATTCGATGAAAATAGATAACTATCAGTAATAACTGTATCAAAGGTTTTTAATCAGTACGTATTGCTAGTTCTGACATATGGAACTGAAACTTGGACTTTTAACAACAGCGTAGTCAACAAACTTTAAGTGACCCTGAGAGCTATGGAAAGGAGAATACTCAACATTCAGCGATTGCAAATCCAATGAAGAGACAAGAAGACTATCAAAAGTAACAGATGTGATCCAGAAGATTGCCATGTTAAAATGGAACTGGGCAGGACACATCGGAAGAATGGAAGACAACCATTAGACGAAGCGAATTCTCAAATGGCGACCAAGGGCAAGCAAAAGAAGTAGAGGCAGACCTCAAACTAGGTGGACTGATGACATCAAGCGAATGGTGACACACCTAAGGGAGACTTACATCTGACGATGAATAACTGCATGCGTTCCTACTCGAAATAGCAAATTACATCGGTATTGGACCGCAATTGTCTGCCAACTTGTGGTCTCAGTTAAAAACGTATTTGTGACTAGTTGGTCGTCATCAGTCCGGTGCAGCCAAGTTAGAATAGGAGTATGTTAATTTGTGAAATGTACGTATGCTTTATAGATTACCAGAAAGCATTTGACGGAGTAAAACATGACAAATTAATAACTCTAATGCAAGAAATTGGAATTGACAACAAAGATCTGAGAATTATCAGAAACATTTATTACAATCAAACGGCCAAAATCAAAATAGAACACCGGTTGACTGATAAAATTGCAATAGAACGAGGAGTACGATAAAGCTGTATTTTATCTCCACTACTATTCAATATTTACTCTGAATGGGTATTTAAGGAAGCTTTAGACGGTTGTGCGAAGGGAGTATTAATAAATGGTGAATGGTTGAATAACATTAGATATGCATTTGATACCATAGTTTTTGCCGATAATCTGAATGATTTACAAATATTAACAAATCGTATAACAGAAGTCAGCAACAGATACGGACTAACTCTAAACATAAAGAAAACCAAATTTATCGCAATTAGTAAAAAACCAATACTAAACGCTCAACTTAAAATCAACCAACAGAATGTCGAAAGAGTTGAGCAATATACATATCTGGGCACGAATTTAAATAGCCAATGGGACCACTCGACAGAAATTAAACAGCGAATAATAAAAGCGAAGGCAGCATACGTTAGAATGAGACCCATTTTCAACAGTCGAGGCATATCATTAAAAACAAAATACCGTCTCTTGAATTGCTACATATTCACAGTTCTGCTCTACGGAATGGAAGCGTGGACACTAACTGTTGCATCTATGAATCGGCTCGAAGCTTTCGAAATGTGGTGTTATAGGCACATCTTACGTATATCCTGGGTTGACCGAATTACTAATGTGGAAGTCCTGCGTAGAATGGGGAAAGAGTGTGAAATTCTCATAACTATCAAAACAAAAAAATTAGAATATCTAGGACATGTAATGAGAAATCAAGAACGTTACGGCTTTCTCCAACTGATTCTCCAATGGAAGGTAAACGGTAAAAGAGGACCGGGAAGAAGACGCATTTCCTGGCTTCAAAATTTACGAAAGTGGTATAACACGACTACCACTGAACTGTTCCGCGCTGCGGTAAACAAAGTCAAGATAGCCATGATAATCGCCAACATCCGGAACGGATAGGCACTTTAAGAAGAAGAAGAAGAAGAAGAATTTGGGAAATGATCACTACAGGAGCAATGCAACCAATTTGTAGTAATAATGTTAGAAGACCCTGAAGATTCCAGAGCAACAACAAACACATCCACGGAGGAAGCTACAACAACCTGAGGTAAGAAATGCCAAATCTTTGGAATGTTTCGAACAACAAGAAGAAAAGGTTAATGTGAGTTAATGGTAAAATAAAGGTACAAACATATATTGGCATGTCTCGCAACAAGGAACAACGTTTATATCTAACGTTTCGTTCCTCAGGGTCTTCTAACATTGGGGTCTTCACACAAATTGGTTGCATTGCTCCTATAGCGATCCTTTCCCAAGTACTTCTAATAAAACTTTGCTTCACCGTATTGAGGACGAAAAACTAGTCAGAAGTACGTATTTACGGTTGCCGTCCATCTTGTATAGATAGTTTTTTTCTTCCTTGTTGCGAAACATGCTGATATATACTTTCCACCTTGATTTTACTATGAACTCGCATTCCATTAACCTTTTCTTATTGTTGTTTGAACCGTTCTAAACGTTTGGCACTCCTTACCTCAGGTTGCTGTAGCTTCCTCCATGGAGGTGTTAGTTGTTGTTCTGGAATCGTCAGTGTCTTCTAACATTATTACCAGAAATTGGTTGCATTGCTTCTGTAGTGATCCTTTCCTAAGTTAATATACTCCTATTCTAACTTGGTGACACCAAACTGATGACCATCAACTAGTCACAAATACGTATTTACGGTTGGTTCCATCTTGTATACATATTTTTTCTTCCTTGTTGAAAGACATGCCGATATATATGTATTATGTACTTTCTACCTTGATTTTACTAGTACCTAACTCGCATTTAAGTCAAGGTTTATTAATCTGTAGACGTGCCTTCGGAGCCTTCTTAGCACCTCAACTAATCCCTGGTACCAGCTACTAGAATGACTGTAACCGATCTCTACGGTTAGTACGATTGCTATTAGTACGTCATACAGTCGAGTATTGCCTGGGAGACATATTGATGGGGGAACCTACTCGTTCCAGTAAATGGGATTTATTATTGCATTGCTTTCTATTTTTACTCTACTATAACGGAGGGGAGGGTACTATAAGACATGAGCGTCCATATAAAAAATTTTTAGGGGGGAGGGCCAGACGTGAAGATTGTGCACATTACAATTTGTATACGTTGGATGACAATATTTAGTTACAGCACCCGAAAAGCTACGGGGGGGGGGGCACGGCCCCCCTCTGCCCATGGATATGGGCGCCAGTTCTATAAGATAAGTCAGTACTCGGTTTTAGTGATTCGTACGAGTTACTAGCGTCTTGTAACTGAGTCTTTTCCCTTCTTGTTAAAACATGTTTTCCACTTACCTCTATCCAAAGTATACACTTTCTGGCCTCATTATAAGTCGTACTTTTCCTCCCTAGGGAGACAAAGTACTTTTACTCCCTAGGGAGTAAAAGTGACGTCATGGTATGTCATAGATGAAATATCTTATTGACGCATTATATTATATCCTATTTTCTATTACGTAATCTATACATTTTAATGGTTATTTATAGAAGACTCTGTATTTTGCAGAATGTTGAAAAACAGTAAATTGTTATTTTTACTTATCAATGTTTACATTAATAATTTGACTTTTATTTGACAGTTGACAGTTATACTGTACCTACTTGTTAGTTTTAGTTCTCTAATAAGTTTTTTAGTTGGTTACATAAATAAATTATTTAAAAAAGAAAAAAATGACATCTTATTTGAGGGAGGTGGAAACATCATATCTATGTAACAAAAACAAGAAAAGAGGGAAAATGTTGTTATTGGCATGGCGTGATGTAAATCATACAGTGTGAATAGCTGTAGTATCGATGTGTCTGTAGGACTGAGAGAATACTCATAAAATAATTAGCAGGAATACGAAAAGAACCGCCCAATAATTAATAGCTATTTGTATAACATGGGAGTAAAGTGCCTTTTCCTTCCTGGAATGATTATTACCCTCGGAAGGAAAAGTAGCACTTTGCTCCCTTGTTATACAAATAGCTATTACTTAATTCTTGGGCGGTTTTTTCGTATTCCTGCTAATTATTTTATGAGTTTTCTCTCAGTCCTACAGACACATCGATACTACAGCTATCCACACTGTATGATTTTCATCACACCTTGCCAATAACAATTCACACCTCCGCATGTGTATGAAATAAAAAAGGGAACATTTTCCCGCTTTCTTGTTTTTGTTCGGACTGTTACATTTTAAACATAAACATTGAACTGACATAACACTCAGCATTCATGTATGTGAAATATTACGTTTTAATTTTTATGTCACAACCGAGCGATCAAATAAAATTTTTACGGCAGTTATGAAATTAGTGAATGGACAGTTCAAATACGGTTCATCAAAGGGAAAATTTGTGAAATGTAAACACGTTCTTTTCAGGTGTGTAAACAGAAACTGCGTGGAAAGTCTTGAGAATTGCTGATAAACTGAATTTGAATGTGGGAGTAACTACACTTTTTGGATTTATTTGTATTTGAGAGTAGATAACTCCGAATGATTTAGATCAGCGATACTCAACCTTTTTCTTTCCTGGGCCACATAGTAGCTATTGCCACAGCTTGCGGGCCGCAATTAAGATGAAGTAGTAGTATACAGGGTGTTTCATTGGGAAACGGAAATACTTGAATGGTGAATAGAGGTAAATGAGGCGGTTCTAGACATACTACATTTATCGATTTTGCCCATTTCTTTCTGGACCCATAACTTTAGAACCACCTGGTATATGTTTTTGATATTTGGTACACATATATCACATTTACCACCGAAACCACGTAACTACTAATCACAAGAAAAATCCAGGTCCGGAGTAAACAAAATTATAAATCCATTGTGACCTTGAAACAACATCCTGTATATTGAAATTTTCAAAACCCGTTTGCACATTTGAAAAGAGCTTTAATGGACCTTCCATTTTTTTGCGCAGACAATTCAATGACTTTAATTTTGAAATTATGTCGAAATTTTTAAGAACTTGACCTTTCAAAACAAAAATTTCAATGTAATTTCAAAATTAATGTCATTAAATTGTCTGCGCAAAAAATTGAAGCGAGGAATTAAACTTAGTTTTTGTGCTCTTTTCAAATGTGCAGACGAATTGTGAAAATTTTGATATACAGGGTGTTGTTTCAAGGTCACAATTATTTTAAATTTTTTTTGTTAATCCGGACCTGAATTTTTCTTGTAATTACTAAATAGATCGTTGCAATGTAGTAAATAAATATTGATTATTTTTAAAATGAGTATTTTTTCATTAACTGTAATAATTAATTTATTATTAAAAGTTAATAATACCTTGCTTCTTAATCAGAGTTTTTAAAAATTTGAATATAATTTAAAATTAAAGTCATTAAATTGTCTGCCTCACTCCCAAACACGACTCAAACACATCGGCACACTATCAAATAATTTGAAAAAACACGTGAAATTTGACAAATAATTTGATCACAGGGCCCTTTAGTTAACCTTCGGGCCGCATAAAGAACGCCATAGGGCCGCATGCGGCCCGCGGGCCGCAGGTTGAGTATCACTGAGTTAGATTGTGTTTTATATGTCGAATTCCACAGAAAATGTCCACCTTTTTGATGCTAAACATTGATTTTGTAATTTAAGAGCATACTCTTGGGCACACTATTTTTTGTTCTTTAGTACATATATATCTGAACGAAAAAATAGTGCGGCCACCTGGGACGAGGGTAATCACGTCTTTTTGCGAAATTTCAAAAATTAAATGAGCGAAATAGTAGTGGATTTGGAGTGTACAGATTTCGACTTAAAATCACTGTAGAATCTGTTCAAAAGCACACATAAACCTTTTCAAAAAACAAAAATAAAGCTCTTTTGTATACTTTTTTTTGTATACCAAAAACCTCCAAGTAATGAGTTTGTATTAATTTTTGTATCGAATATTCATAAAATTTGAGGCAAAGCTCACACTAAACGTCAGGT
The DNA here is from genome assembly GCF_917563875.1 of Diabrotica virgifera virgifera. NCBI lineage: Eukaryota > Metazoa > Arthropoda > Insecta > Coleoptera > Chrysomelidae > Diabrotica > Diabrotica virgifera. Next base: position 214,470,577 of record NC_065449.1, read on the forward strand.
GGCTCGGAATTTATCGCCGTCATCATATTCATATTCAGCGACCCCAAAAACCCGCGAGTAGAAATATTGAACTCATGTCCGTAAATTATTTCTGAATTACAAATTTCTTTTGTTTCATTTCGAAATATCGAAAGGCTTGGAAAATGCGTTTCCCTTGTGTAATAATGCAATTGTCGTTTCGACATCATCACTTTAGTTCACAAAATTTCCTAACGCCCATACGAATCGAACGCACCAAGTTCCATTGAAATCCATCCAACTGCAAAAAAATGGTCGATTTATTGCTAATTGCCTAGCCTTCAAAGACAATTAGAAGTGACAGAAAGTATCTGTTTGGTAGACGATTGAAACATTTATGTAGGTAGTAGGTATAGTATAGATAGAGTATAGAGTATCCAGACAAAAACGAGGGACAGGCAATCTATGACAGAAATCCGAAACCAAGGAATAACTCTAAGTATAAAGGCATATTTAAAAAATAGAAATAAATAAGATGATATTTATATAATATGTATTGTTATCGTTAAAACTCGATTTCAGTTAAAACCCGAATTTACTAGGAAAAAGTAGTTTTAACTATGTGCCTTAGACAATTCTAGTTTTAACTAGTCAAAACTAGATTTGACTGCTAAATTCAGTTAAAACTAAAAATCCCGATCACATTTTATTTAGAATAGTTTATACTAGTTCAAATTAGTTTTTACTGGAATTACTAGCGAATACCAGTTAAAATCGTTGCGAGAAGAGACACATAATAGGATTTGACTTGTTCGGGATAGGCTTAGTGACGAAGGCGGCTGGGTGATAACAAACTAGTATGTCCAACTGTTGATTTTTCTGCATCGTTTTTATTGGTTATATTACACTACTGTGTATTATTCACCGTGAGTGATAATGTCGAAGATCAGGTTGAGAGTAGAGATATAAGAACGTGGAAATAACGTTTTTTGAAAAAGATTTTACATAATGAAGAGAGCGAGAAGAAAGAAAGTCACTACAATGTTGCGACCAAAAGCATGTATAATAAATTAATAGCCGAAGTACAAGATGCGGAATAATTGTATGCCAAGAAAACTCCAAAACGATTTAGAATTGTTGAAGTTGGCGAAATAAAAATGTTGGCTTCTAGAACTGAACCCATCAAATATTATGTACCTGCTGAAGACATTTTTAACATAATTGAAGCAGCCCGCGTTGCTATGGGTCATGGAGGTTGAGATATATTGAAGACTGAAACCGCCAGAAAATACGCAAATATGACAATTGATATGTTCAATAATTTTATATCAATGTATAAAACCTGTATAGCGATACGCTTTAATTACTATTATTGCTAATTTTATTTTCTTAATTTTTAATAACTTTTCTCAAAACGAAACAACATTAGTCATTTAAAACTCACATGTAATATACAAACCATATGCCAACAAGGGCCGTTGATTTCGAGAAACCAAAATGTATCTCTAAACAGATTGTATAAAATTAATGTTTTTTTCAAGGAAACACTAATGGATTACGATATCAGATCGCCACACTCTTTATGTCAATTTCTTAAAATACAAAAAGGTTCTTATCTTTTAAAAGGCAGATGCAGTAATTTATGGCCCTTTCTGGCCATTACCTCAAAACCGCAAAACCAGTTGACAAAATAGTTGGTGGTCCGAAAGCCAGTCTCTACACAGTATGCGAACGATGCAGACACACCCTCGCTCGCGCTAACAAACAACCCTCTTTCGAGATATAAGCAAAACACCGCTTGTTTACCCAAAATAAACAAATATATTACTGTTCGTTGTTACACTTATTTTTTATTAATTCCGTCAACCACACCACCGGAATACCTGCTAACGGAAGAAGAGTAAAGCGAAGAATGGTCTTGTGTCTAAACCTATATTAGATTCAGAAATGAATAGTCGCTGTTAGGTAGATTTGATCGATATGCGACCACAATAGGATCACGGCTATAAGTTTAATATGGTTTATCAAGACCATTTAACAAAATTTGTTTTATTGAGACCATTATAAAGTAAGAGGGCGGCAGAATTTGGCGCACCATGCATTTTATATTCCAATAATGACCGTGAGTTCGTTAATGCAGTTATAAATGAGGTAATGTCATACTGGCCTGAGGAAAAATTAGTTCATGGAAAACCAAGGCACAGCAAGAGTCAAGGTTTAGTCGAGCGAGCTAACCAAGTCGAGAAAATGTTAGTAGCCTGGATGCAAGAAAATAGCACAACAACGTGGTCTAAAGGACTGGCATTTCATTACGTTTATGATATTATCCAGTATTTTACGTTTTAGAAAAATTCTTTGCAAATATCGGCGGTAGCAAATTATTTACTGATTTTTATTTGAATCTGGAAATTACTGGAAAGTTTAGTAAAAACTAATTTTGACTGAATTATGTTTAGTGTCAACTAGAATTAACTAAAAATATTTGATAGTTCTAGTTTTCACTAGTTAAAACTAGAATTGTCTAATACCCATAGTTAAAACTGATTTTTACTAGTAAATTCAGGTTTTAACTGAAATCGGGTTTTTACGGTGACATGTATAAAGGTAAGTTACGTATACTCAAAATATTTTTAACTCAAAAATACCTAATTAACTTTTGTTCCCCAATTTTTTATACGCTCTGTACAATAAGTACATACTACTAAATGTTTCAATCGGACAAACCTTAATCTATCCCTAAGGGAGCCATTAGATTTCTTCCCGTGGCGTTTTCTAATACGATTTTAACCTCGAAAGTTTTTCAAATCTAAAAAATTAATCGAGAAAATGTAAATTTTTGTCGCTAGATTGAGTCAAAGTTGAAAACTCCGAAATTAATTTCTATCCAGATTGCGCTCTGTGACATTTTTCATTTTTTATCAGTGCACAGACTCATAATTGGAATGGAAAATGGGATAAAGAGGAAAATAAATGATAATGTTGGGTATAACCACTGTGGGCGGTCGTCCATATTTTTCATACCGAATCGACGAAAATATTAACAGAAGTTATTATGAAAATTTAATTAAACTAAATAATCGATTTTTGTTTTAACAAACGCACCCCCTTCTTCTTAGGGTTGGGTTTTCTTAACATCAAACTTACATTTTATAGAAATAAGTGAAATTAATGTCGACAACGAAGCAAGTAATCTGTTAACCCAGGTACTAAAGTACCAAACGGGTGACGCTAGGAAAATATTCCAACGATGCATTAGTGTAGGAAACAGAGGTTGAACCTCGAAAAATGGACACAAGTCCGGTTTTATTTTTTTCTGGTATATCAAGGGGTTCTTATTATGAGACTAACTTTTTCTTAAAAAATTTCGCCCCGAAACCCCCATTTTCATCCCTTTAAAGGCGGTAATTTGTGGTTTTTGCGAAACGTAGCCCTTCCTGTACGTTTTGCAAAAAATTTACCTAATAGTAAAATGAAGAGGACTATATTTCCTACTATTTATTTCCCGACAGCATATGTCTATCACTCACCTTAGCGGGGGTGGCGCCCCAAAATTGACAAATTTTAAAAAAGGTGTTTTAAAAAAGATTATTTTTCTCTAACTGTAATGAAAATTAAGAAGAAACCCTGCGGCTATTAATCACAAATAAGTCACTGATTTTTTGGTATAGGTTTTATTTAAGGGCAATTGCAAATTTTTAAATTACAGCGTGTTACATTAAAAAAAAATGAATACAATTTTGAAGTCGTCAAAGAATTTAAGTACCTGGGAGCGATCATAACATCTGAAAATAACTATGAAAAGGACGTGGCAGCCAGGATTATTGCAGGAAACAGGGCATATTACTCATTAAGGACCCTACTTAAATCAAAAATACTCTCAAGACCAGCAAAAATAAGAGTATATAAGACAATAATTCGTCCCACAATAACGTATGGAAGCGAAACATGGACTCTGAATCAGCGGGAAACAACAAAATTACTGGTACTTGAAAGAAAGATACTGCGGACTATCTATGGGCCTTGCAGAGAAGAGACAACAGGAGAATGGAGAAGAAGACACAATGATGAACTCCACACAATATACGGAGATGAAAACATAGTACGCTACATTAAATCAAACAGAATACGATGGGCGGGTCACGTACTAAGATCAAGTGACGAAAGACTTCTAAACGCCACATTCTGGGAAAGGCCCGATGGAAAAAGGTCAGTTGGTCGCCCAAGAAAGAGATGGAAGGACGCAGTAGCCAGCGATCTACGCAAAATGGGAGTACAGCAATGGGAAATAGCTGCTCAGGACCGACAACAATGGAGGGAAATAGTAAACGCGGCCAAGACTCACATAGAGTTGTAGAGCCAAATGATGATGATGACATTTTAAAAAACCCCTTTTTATACCATCTGAACCGCCTATGCTAGAGTAAAAAAACTTTCAGCGATTATCCATGTACTGGTGTTATTTACAAATTTGTATAATGCACCTCCATATTTTCCCCGGAACCACCCAAAAAAAAGAAGAATTAATAGAGAAAATAATCAAAAATTGATTTTGGTCCACCACTGTGGCTTAGGGTGCAAAGAAAGTAAAATATGCATAGGTCATAATGTGTAGCAGACAGTGCGTTTTTTTTTATTTTCCATAATGCGTTATCAATAAAATGAATAGGTGACGAAAAAAAAAAAAACAAAAACTGGAGCCCGCCAAAGCATTTTTGATGTTTACGGCGCCACTGTGCCGTAACGGTTGCTTATACGAAAAAATGCATAGGACCTTATTTGTAGAGAAAATAATGGTCATTAATTCTGTATAAGTTTTGTTTTAAAAATGCATAGGTAATGAGAAAATCGTAAAAACATGCTCTCCAAGGGATTAGGGTAGTTTCTGCAGTTTATTTTCAAGGATAGGATTTCAATAATATATATTTATGAAAAACCCTATTGATGGAGCATATGTCCATATGGGTCAAAAAGCAAAAAAATATTTTTTTTTCAACCCCCCCCTTTATTTATTTTTTTGGCTACAGGGGTTGCATCAAAAAATCGCTTTTGGTGTCTATGCATGGGTAATATGAACGTGCACAAAATGATATATAAAGCATTTTAACCAGGCACCTGCCACGTGGCTTTGCAAGGCGCCAACTTCCACGTGGGGTGCTCACAGCACCCCTTAAAAATTTTCTGTGATCTACTTGTTTAAAAAACAAAATAATGTGTTGAGTAACACAAGAATATAAATAAACATGTTTATTAACTTATTAGCCACTAATATGTTATAAAAGTTAAAAAATAAAATGAAAAAGGTGTTATAAGCAAATTAGCAAGTAGCAAGCCATAATAAATGAAGTCAAGTAAAATATCTAAAAAATTAAGGTTTAGTGAGTATAGAGTCTATATTAATAATTTAAATCAGTTATTTAAAAAAAAAAAATGTAAATTTGACCTGTTTATCAAAAATACAAAAAAAATTTAAAACTTAAAGTGCCAGATGATGACACTTCTTTAATTCGACTTTAGAGCTATAAGTTCAGAATGACACTAAAAAACCACTTCAAACACTAACACATATATGCTATATAATATTATAGAAAGCTACTATGACGCACAGCTCGGTTACCAAACTTGAAATACCAAATATTTGATAAAAATGTGTTATGGGGTGTTGGTAGCACCCCACGTGGCAGGTGTCGGGTTAATAAAGGGCATGGTGTGTGAAGGATTCTAAGAAAACCTCTTTCTTTATTAATTCTCCTTTTTTGGGGGTGGTTCCGGAAAAAAATTGGGGGTGTATTATACAAATTTGTTAATAACACCAGTACCTGGATAATCGCTGAAAGTTTTTTTACTCTAGCATAGGCGGTTCACATGGTATAAAAAGGGGTTTTTTAAAATGTAACATCCTGTAATTAAAAAATGGGCAATTGCCCTTAAGTCAAACCTATACCAAAAAATCAGCCACTTACTTGTGATTCATTTCCCCAGAGTTTATTCTTAATTTTCATTACAGTTAGGGAAAAATAACTTTTTTTAAAACATCTTTTTTAAAAATTTGTCAAATTTGGGGCGCCACCCCCGCTAAACGGTGGGTGATAGACATATGCGCTAGGAAATAAATAGTAGGAAATATAGTCCTTTTCATTTTACTACCAAGTAAATTTTTTGCAACAGGTACGGGAAGGGCTACGTTTCGCAAAAACCACAAATTACCCCCTTCAAAGGGATGCAAAAGGTTTCTTAAATGGAGACTTTTAAAAACAATTTACCCTTTGATGTCGTTAAGTCACTTATTTATAATTTTTATGTAAGCCTTATATTGTAGTCTATCATGGCTTTCAGCATCTCGAGAAAGCAATGTGGTCGAAAAAAAAACTATTTAGTCTATCGACAGAGAATGGAAGCTCAAAGGGTTTTATTTCATACCTTTCCAAGCCAAGTGCCTATATCCTACATAAAAGCAAGGTTGAATAGAAATTAAAACCGTGTAGTTTTAATGCTGCTGACAATAATGCCACTCGGTTTTAATGTGAATCTAACCTTAAAATCGAGTGATCGTAGTGCTGTGTGTGTTGTATTCTATGAAAAATAAGCAGTAATGAAAGGTTCGTTTATATTTTAAGTACACTTGCGACTTATTTCTTCCATACTAACTGTACATCTACCATTTACAACACACTACACCACTGTTTCTCTCTAACTCTAAAATAAATAACCGACCATTTTGGACATAAAAGGAGAGGATATGAGTTTAGTTTTATTGTTTCTAACCAGAAGCATAGTTTAGTATTTACGATAACCAAATTGATTCAGTTAAGGCATATGATGTACTGAGATAATAGTCTTGAGACCAAGTAGTGTTAATAATAGGTTTTATTAGCTACATTAGGAGAATATTTAATTTGTAACATGTTATCTTCTTGATCTTCCTAAAGCTATTCTCTAGAAATCCATTTCGGTGACCTCTAACATTTGTTTTGATTTTTCATTCATAGACCATACGCCGCAGCTGTAGGTTATAACGCTTTTCACTACAACGTTATAGATATTTTTCTTGTTTTGATGGTTTATCTGCTTGTTTCAGAGTACTGAGTTTAAAAGCGTAATTGCTTCTCTGCTCTGAATATTTCGTTCTTTAATGGCTCCCTCCCGTGTTCCGTCATTCGTGGTTTTCATACCCAGATATTTATATTCGTTACATTTACTAATTGTTTCTCCTCCGTCTTGTATCAAGTCCTGCTGCGTCCCACCGCTATTCATATATTTATTTTTTCCTATGTTAATCTCTAGTCCCCATTTCCTGTATTCCTCTATTAGCTTTCTTGTCATGTAACATATATCATCGTAGTCTTGTGCTATTAGTATTTGGCCGTCTGCGAAACAAAGAGTATGATAGTGTATGGTCATTTAGTGGGAGTCCCATGTTCTTGCATTTTCGTTTCTAATTTTTCAGAGCGTGTTCCAAATATATTTTAAATAGTGTTGGAGAGAGGCAACATTCTCGTTTGAGCCCTTTATTTGCCAAAAACCTTTCGGTGAGCTTGTTTCCTTGTTTAATTCTCGTGGTTGTGTTGTTATAAAATTTTTTAATTATTTTTATGATTTCTATGCTATGTTAATATTTGTTTTCTCCATTGCCTCCCATAACCTTCAGATAAACTTCAGATCAATATATACGAAATGAATCTCTTAGTTGGCCGCTGTTTTCTTTTCCATGACCTGTGTGATCGCAAATAGATGATCAATTGTTTGTAGATATTCTTCTGCCTCCATTTCGCTGTATTCGTCTTCTATTCGGTTTTTTAAGATCTTTCCGTATATTTTGCTGATTGTTGGTGTAACTGAAATGCCCCTGTAGTTGTCACATTGTTTTCGATCTCTTTTTTTGTATATTGCTGACATATACGATAATTTCCATTCTTGTGAGACTTATTTGTTGTCGATGCATCTTTGTAGTACTTTCCTTATGTGCTCGTAAAGTCTTGGAGTTACGTTTTTTATCAATTCAGCTGAAATACCCCAGGTCCTGGTGCTTTACCGGTTTTTAGTTTGGTACATACTTTCTTTACTTCATTTGTAGATAGCCTTCTTGCAGATCCTGTTACTCCTATTGTCCTGGTATGGTTGTGATGTGTCGAATTCCTTTCTCTTTCTGTCAGTAGGCTGCTGAAATTGTTCTCCAATCTTTCGGTGATATTGCCGTTATAAGTTCTTTTCCTTTCTCTTTACGTAGGTTTCTCAGAATTCTCCAGCTCTCAGTGGATTTCCTACCTCCGATGTATGTATTGAGTGACCTACTTGAGTGATTTAATCAATCTTCGTCGTCACCCTACAAAACTGCGGCGAATAAAACTATGGTAAAATTATAAAGGGAATACTATGGGAAAACCCTAAGGGAAAACTCTATGGGAAAACCCTAAGGGAAAACCCTAAAACTGGACATGCAAGGGACAGAACAGAAGATATCTAAAAACTGAATAGGTGTCCAGGTACCCTTTGAGTCATAAAGCTTGACAAAAAGAAAATTACGTGGCTTACGTGTCAGATCGGTGTATATGTTACCAGCCAAACCCAATTTCAGGACAAACTAGTTGGGCCTAGGCCAAACTAGTTTGTCCTAAGCGCGTTAGGATAAACTAGTATGTTTATCCTGATATAATAAAGACTCACACTTAAGGATAAACTAGTACAGCCTAGTCTAAACCAATTTAGCCGAGTCGAAAGTAATTTAGAGAACATGTAAGGACTTTTACATGCGGGGAATTCCCAAATCACGTCCCAACAGGGATGGCAAAAAAAATTATACATCGATATATTGTATCATAATATGATACATCGAATGAAGATATTGATACATGCTATAAATCAATATATTCTTGTATAATTAAATAATTTTTTTTATGGCCTTGGCATAGCCAATTGGCCAGTCTAGTTAAATAATGTTAAAAAGAATAAATAAAAGGATGAGGTTTTCTCCAAAAATTAAAAGAAAAGTTACACTTACGAATAAAATCGAGTACCTACGAATTAATATTGTTTTCACCAATTTTGAAACAATGTGAAAACGTTGAATTAACCACGTCCGTCCGTCCGTCTATCTGTCTGTCCGTGAACTCAACTCCTCCATCATTATACCAGGTAGAATGACAAATTACGTGTCAAATGAAAGCTTATAATCCAAGGATGGTACTAAAGATGAGAAATTTGACCTACACTGTCTGTCCGTCCGACCGCGAATATAGCTCAATATTATTGTTTGTTTGTTACGAATAATTATAATTTGAATAAAAATGATTATTTTTCCAAGAACAAATTATTTTATTCAATTTATTATTTATATTAAGCTGTACTAGTTCGCTGAATTAATTTCTTCTTCTTGGCAATTTCCCATTATGAGTTTGCCGTTTTCGTCTTCCATAGCACTCTATTCTCCCAGTCGCCATCTCCGAGGTCTCTATCTATCATAGCATTTCCTATGTGAGTTTTCCATCTCACAGCAGGTCTTCCTCTCCGTCTTCCTCCCCGCGAGGAGTCCCACTCCAGTAATCTTTTCGGCCACCTATGCTCCGGCATTCTTTGTACATACCCGTACCATTTCAGGACTCTACTTTTACTACAACTTTTTTGTAATTGAGCATTCTACTTCTATTCTGTTTCATATTTCCTCTGTTCTTATTCTATCCTACCTGGTAATTTTAGGGCTTCCAATCCCGCAGCCTGAGTTCAATCTCGGTATTTGCGGGACTACGAATTTTCAATCCCGCGGGATCTCGGTATTTGCGGGATCCCGCATATTGAAAATAGTCATATTTATATAAGGACAATAAAACAATAAATAATCAACTAACTCCACATTTATTTAAGTGTTACTATTAGTGTGAGATCAAAATTGTTTTTTCTTCACAAAAAACAGTAACAAATACTGAAACAACAAAAAATCTATCTTCTTCAAAAAATACATCAACACAATTTTAAAAATCAACCAAAAAAACCCATTTTCAACTAAAAATTAATATAGTTTACTTGCTACAGTTGCTATAAGTTATCTACTAGGCTAGGTATTATTTAGCTAAAGCTTTCAATTGAAAATGTTTGCAAAGGAAACACAACATATTGGATGGTATGAATAAAAACGGAGTATAAACTCCGAGTAGGTTCTCATGAGTAAGAGCATAAAGTATAAGTATATACTACATTTCATATGAATAAAAATATGTTGATGTGATGAGCTTCTACTCACCGTACATAATAGTAGATACTACCGCGTGGAGTATGTACTCCAAAATTTGGAGTATAAACTACATTCTCATTTTTATTCATACGAGCCAATATCTAAATCTAAACTGTGGTCTGCCAAACTCCTGCGTATTTTAGACACAATATAGCAAGCAGCAGAAAATGCCCCTTCGGCTTCCATACGTCGACGGTATTCCTTTTTAGGCTTTATAGTATGTAAATGTAAGAGTAAGATATTTTTCCATTGACTCCCCAGATTCATAGAGAGTCATTTCTATTTTAATAATGGACTCAAGTGTATTAGCTCGAGATGGCGACGGGCAAAGTAAATACATTACATGCTGACGATATAGTTAATTCTAACTCCTATTGCAATGTAAGATCAAGATCGGAACCCGATGATGGAACCTCTACATTGTTTCTCACGTGTTTTATACTTGATCAGCCTCTTCGTCATTATTGTTCTCAGATGAATTTAAAAGGCTGAAGTTCATTCCCGTTACAAAATCATTAATTTCTTATCAAAGTAAACTTTTCGGTGGGAAATGAAAAGTTTCATCATCACACGACGCCGACGCTTGGTAACTACGAGGCTTTTGGAGATAAATCAGTAGTGCCACATTTCTACGTCGTTGTAAAATACGGCATAAAGATAGTTTTTTGATAATTTTGAGCGTAGCTAGAGCAGTAATGTACGCTTTTTTCAGTCCCGCAAATCCCGCGGATCCCGCGCCTGTAATCCCGCGTCACGCGGGATTGGAACATGACGCGGGATCCCGCAATACCGAGATCTCGGTATTGCGGGATTGGAAGCTCTAGGTAATTTGTAGACACCTTCTCATAAACTCCAATTCATTCGTATTTTATTTCGTATTATTGTTGTCACTGGCCATTCTTTCGCTCTTGTAGGGTAATATTCAGCATTATGACCTGAAAAATCCTTTTTTGTTTTCTTTAGTTAGAGTGTTCTTCCATATCACTCCATGGAGTGCTTTCGTGGCTTGTTTTCCCCGTACTATTTTCATTTCTATATCTTTCATACAAGTGCCATCTCGGTTTATCATTTACCCTAAATACTTAAAAATCTTACAACTCTTAATAGTGTCAGTTGGCTTTTACCTTTCTCTTTGCGAAGACAGAGAAATCAACTCAACCACCCACATGTTTGTGGTATAGTCATATGGTGCCTTGAGGTATACCCTTTAAATTTCACCCATCGCCAGGGTTTCATAAATAATATGCCAATGTAAGACCTTTGGTCGGCATTTTAAGGGTTTTAACCCATGTATTTTTGGTGGCTTAGCATGTAGAGCTTGCTTAGAACACAGATGATGCTCTCTTTAGAGCGAAAACGTTCTGTATTTTAATGTAGCCCTTTATTGGGGTTTTCAAACTAATATACCTTTTACACAGAAGATCTTTTTCTTAAATTTTTTGTAATTAATGGTATACAGCCAGCTACAGGAAAATTTTTCCTTATGGATCTTAATAGTGTCTTCTAAACTTACGTTTAAATCAGCAACCAATCTGTAATAAATTACTTTCGACTAGATTAAATTGGTTTAGACTGGGCTAAACTAGGTTATTCTGATATAAAAACATACACTTCAGGATAAACTAGTTTGGCCTGAAGTGTGCGTCTTTATATCAGGATAAACTAGTTTGGCCTACGCGCGATAGGATAAACTAGTTTGGCCTAGGCCATACTAGTTTATCCTAACGCGCTTAGGACAAACTAGTTTGGCCTGAAATCGGGTTTGGCCGGTAACATATATATTTGGGACAACCAAATAGATTTTTTTTATAAAATTTATACATATAGAATAATATTTAATTCAATATTAAATAAACTTTCATTTAATATTATTTTAATAGCACTCCACAAACTAAAAATTTAATTCGTCTCAATTAGAATTGTTTTAAACTTTTCATCTGCTACTGCTATATATATCCTTGCTCTTGGACATAGACACAAATCGCAGCAATTGAGTAGCTGCAACTTTAATGAGAGTTATAAATCGGAGTAGTAGAGTAGTAAAAAAACCGAGTACGAAGTTCAGCGAGCTTTGGAATTATTAAAAAGCAATAAAAGTCCTGGGAATCGTAATGTCTACATTAAAGTGGTAAAGCATGTAGATATAAAATACTTAACATATCTGTTTAATAAGTTATGTTATGAAACAGGTCATATACCAGTCGATTTACTAAGATTAAAATTTTTTAATACAATTTCAACGACATTCAATCCTATACCGTGAAAATCCTATTTGAAATCCGTGCGTTGCATAAGTGACTCCAGGATAAGTGGAAAATATGAAGAGATGAGAGGCAATCTTATTCTTCGTAGCCCTCTATTATTCATTTTTGGACACAGGCCTCTCCCAAACTCTTCCGTCAATCTCTATCCAGAGCAACATAGTTCTAATTTGTTCCGTTTTTTTGCTGTTATCTACGTATCTCAAAGGAACTACTACCAGATGTGAAAACTACCGCACACTGTCACTAATAACACATGCTACTAAAATCTTGTTACACATCAAAAACAGATTAAAAACCTATCTACATTACCAAATACCTCAGGAACAAGCGGGGTTTGTAAAGGTTAAAGGTACAAGGGAAGAAATCCTGAACCTGAGACAACTCATTGAAAAGTCTAGAGAATTTCAAGTACCTATGATTATATGCTTCGAATTTTAATAGAAATGGGCGCACCAATGCACCTGGTAACACTTATTAAAAATCTGTACCAGTCCAATATAGCGACAGTACGAGTAGATCATAAGTTCTCAAACCAATTCAAGACCGAGAGAGGTGTTAGACAAGGATGCGTGCTGTCACCTGATTTATTTAACATTTATGGTGAACATGTCATGAGGATGGTTTTAGAAGGATGGGTGGAGTAACAGTAGCTGGTAGGAAAATCTCCAATTTAAGATTTGCTGATGACACTACACTTATAGCAGCAAATGAGCAAGAAATGTTTGATCTCCTGCGAAGACTTGAGTACAAAAGTAATAAAGTTGGTCTAAAAATCAATAAAGCTAAGACAAAAATAATGGTGGTCGACAGATTCGACACTATTCAACTGACTAACATGTTACAAGAATACCAGATAGTAAACACCTTTGTCTATCTCGGGTCTAGTATAACTAAAGATGGTAACTGTGAAGCAGAAGTTCGGAGACTTATTGGTATGGCAAAAAATGCGATGAGTCGCCTAACTAAAGTTTGGAAAGACAGATCTATCTCTCAAAATATCAAGATGAGACTGGTGAATGCCCTTGTATTCTCAATACTTCTATACGGAGCGCCGTATATTCTCAATATTTCTCAATACATATTTCTATACTCTTCGCGCAAACGAGCGCCAAAAAATTGTGCTGGAGAAGAATGCTGCGCATACCTTGAACAGCTCCTAAGACAAACGTTTCCATTATAAACCAACTCAAGATTAAAAAAAGGCTGTCCACAATATGTCTGCAACGAATACTGCAATTATTTGGTCATGTGATTCGCAGAGGTGACGACAGTTTGGAGAGATTAATTGTTTCTTGAAACGTTCCGGGGAGAAAATCAAGAGGACGATCACCAACTAAATGGTCAGACCAAGTAAATAATTCAGCTGGAAACTCATTCTGCGAAGCTCTTAGAGCAGCTGAAGATAGAGACCAATGGAGAAACATTGTTAGGAATATTGGAAGAAATCACGATCCTCAATAATGAGGAAACGACAAGAGAGAGAGAGAGAGAGAGAGAGAGAGAGAGAGAGAGAGAGAGAGAGAGAGAGAGAGACCTATCTCATGTGTGGCCTTCTTCTAGTTCGTCTATCCTTGTAAGCATATTTTGCTATCCTTTCTTCTAACGGTGTAGCCTGAGAAACTCTATTTGAGTTTATCAATTTTTGTTGTGATATCCTCGGCTTTTGGTTTTGATCTTACCCAGTCGTTCTGCTCTCTATCTGACAGTCGTATACCTAGCATTACCGTTTCCATTGTCCTTTATGTTTTGACAAACTTATGCAGTTTTAACTTGGTTAGCGTCCAGTTTTGACATCCATGATAGAAAGGATGCACTGCTTGAACATTTTGCTCTTCACGTATAATAGACTAAGAGCCGCTATAGGTGAAATTTCTTAATCATTTTAGGCACGATGGGACCCTATAACTTAAATAGTAGAACCTAAAAGAAAACGTTTGAATACTGTGCCGTCACTTTTCAGTGGCACATGCGTCGACAGTGGCGCATCAAACTTTAAACTTATGGACGGGATACATAAATTAAAAAATACCCTCCCTCATTACCAGAATTCAATTATTTTCATTTTTTTAAGTTCTATGTGATTAAGACATAATATTCATCGTAATTTTAACCCACCACCACCTTCTCCCTGCCCCCACCATCAAAAACTTTATTTTTCGATTTTATTTTTTTTTGGTGGGATGCAATCAATTTTAAAACTTCAAAAAATTCACGCGCATAGTTAAGGCTTTTATAAAACATGTATATTTTTTATAGACCTGTAAGTTGAGTGTACATAACCTCGAAAAAATTTTAATTTTTTTTTTGGAAAAAAGTATATAACTTTTTTTTGGGGATTTATGGGGATATATAACATTTATCAGACACTATATTTCCAATTTTTTTGAGATTTTTCTGTAATGCTGGTCACTTTCAAAAATCAAAAAAATTGTTTTTGAAGGGGGTTTTGGGGGGGTTTGAACGTGTTTCTCTCATTTTTAAATATTCTAAAGGACTCAGTTACTTCAAGTTACATATATCCTATAAAAACGAAATTTATTTGATATATTATGAAGTCTATAAAATAGGGAAAATCCCCAAAAACCCCCCAAAAAACAGTTTTTCAGATTTTTGAAGGGGGCGAGCCTTATAGAAAAATCTGAAAAAAATCAAAAATATAGTGTTTGGTAAAACACACAAGATTAAGAAAAAATTAGACCTGCACCTATTCCACAAAAAATGTTATACGCTTAAAAAAAATTTTTCTTTTATTTTTTTTGAGGTCATGTACACTCTACCTACGGGTCTATAATAAATAGACATGTTTTATGAAAGCCTCAGCTATGCGTGTGAATTTTTTGAAATTTTAAAATTGATTGCATCCCACAAAAAAAAAAAATAAAAACGAAAAATGAAGTTTTTGATATTGGGGGCAGGGGGAAGGAGGTGGTGGGTTAAAATTACGTTGAATCGTATGTGTTAATCACATAGCACTTAAAAAAATATAAAAAATTTAATTCTGTTAGTAAGGGAGGGTAACTTTTAATGTATTTATCCCGTCCATAAGTGGAAAGTTTGATGCGCCACTGTCGACGCATGTGCCACTGAAAAGTGACGGCACAGTGTTTAAACGTTTTCTTTTAGGTTATACTATTTAAGTTATAGTGTCCCATCGTGCCTAAAATGATTAAGAAATTTCACCTATAGCGGCTCTTAGTCTATAAAGGTATTTTGCGGTTCTTAATTATCCAAATCCTGCCAATGCCAGTCTTGTTCTTCTAGTAACTTTTGCACTCTAGTTCTGTTTGTCGTTTAAGCTAAAGGCCACACGGGCGATAATTTACGGCGCCGTAATAGACCAAGAGGCAGCGCTGAAAAATCTCTTTGAATTTACTAAAGCTAGATTTTTCACAATTGATTACTGTGATTATGTAGAGAAAAATACTGCGGTCGGTCAAGCGAAACGTAGAACAGGGGTTACTGAGATAGTATCAAAGTTGCTTTCCTACGAAGCGAAGGTAATTAAATCTATTTACTAAGGCTGAAAATCAGTACCCACATTCTAAATTAAATATAAATATAAGTCATTATAGTCGGTCGGCTGTATGACGGGACAGAGCCGGTCGGTCGGCCCCAGTGAATGTACAGGGTTATTCACTATATTTTGACCCCCTTGTAAACTGCTTTACTTACAGAATTAGAAAAAAATTTAAAATACAAAAGTTATTCGATTCTTAAATTATGACTTTTTGACATATATATCGTACTAGTGACGTCATTCATTTGGGCGTGATGACGCAATCGACTATTTTTTAAAATGGGAATAGGGGTCGAGTGCTAGCTCATTTGAAAGTTTATTCAATTCCCTATTCAGTAATATAAACATTAATATGATTAATTATACAGGGTCTCCAAAAATTTTTTTTAATTAAATTAATTATTTAAATAATAATTAAAAAAAAATTTTAGACACCCTGTATAAATAATGATCTTAATGTTTATAGTACTGTATAGAGAAGTGAATAACCTATCAAATGAGCTAGCACACGACCCCTATTCTCATTTAAAAAAATAGTCGATTACGTCATCACGCCCAGATAGATGACGTCACTAGTAAGATATATATGTCAAAAAATCATAATTAAAAAATCTTTGTACTTTGCATTTTTTTTCTAATTCTGTAAATAAAGCAGTTTACAAGCAACGGAGGCTCGTGACCTAAAAAAGTGGTGAAGATGAGGAAAGTCTGCTGGACCCAAAAGAAATTTCGGTATACTTATATCTATGACGCGCCCAAATCTTATTAAAACTTCTTTAAAAAATGATTAGAGTTTAGGGCTCTATCAACTTGAAAACTTTTTTATGGCACTTATATTAGAGACGAGGATGAAGAGATACTTAAGCAAAAAAGTAGTATGTATTAGATAGATTAATAAAACTGACTTAATTAATTTTTATAAATCAAGTCGAGTCTTCGATCGTTTATGGACGCAAATCTATCAATGATAACCTCGTAGAAAGGATGCTTGTGCATAAGTTTATTTAACAGTTCTCTATGAGCGCGATAACAGTCAAACTAAAAGTTTTTAGCCTTTTTAAGCACGAAAAACTTCTTTCTACAGATACGGTATTCGATGGAATTGTCAGAATTAAACAAAACAAATTATAGTCTTCTGTGAGAATGTCTTTAATTGGTTGTAATTTTATAACCAATTCTTGCAAATTACCATTTTTTAAATTTCCGTCAGCATAAAAAGGCAGAGCTCTCTTTTAAATCTTTGAATTTTAGGAAATTTTTTGCCAAAAACTCAAAATAAATTTTGAACAGCGTCGGAAAGAATGATCAAACTGTATGACCCGAACTTTGTTGTATCTGCTAAGCTTACGAATTTTAATTCATCACAATCCTGAAACTTTACATCCATTTCCATTAAAATATGATCATATATTAAATAAAAAAATTAATGCTCTGTATTGGGTAGAATTTGCATTCGTGCTCATACCATCATCACACCTAGATCTTTTCAAAGTATTAATGACGGTCATTTTGCTTGATTTGTCAAAAATAGAATTAAAAAATTATTCGCTTCTTTTATCACGTATTAATTGACGAGTCCTTTTTATCTAGTTTAAACAAAAATAAATATCTAGGGACGTTTTTTTTGAAGAACGTCATATAAAATATCTGTTATAATATGAAAAATGTCGCTAAAAACTGTTGCTAAAAATGTAAACTCAAAATCATTTAAATCTACTAAAAAGCCTTTAGCCAGCTGAACTGATTTGCGGTCTTCCATCTTCCGAAAAAAAAACGAATACTGCCCATCATAGCACGTATCCAACTAAAAATTTACTAGGTGTAGGTGAATACGGCGGATTTATTTTAAAATTCATCTGCACTTGCTATATCTGGGTACTACCAGTTTCCCATATGATGACGCCACGTTGCCATGACAACCGTTGATGCTAGTGCAGCTGAGAAGCGAAATTTCATCCACGTCTTCATCTCTAACTTTGCTCGAGTCATGTATTATTATAGAAGTCAAATGACACAGGTCAGGATCTGACCGTCAAGAACCTGCAGTTTTAATTTTTGGATTATATATTGCAATTCTTTTTTAATTTTTGGATTAATTTCAGTTTATAATTAATTTCAGTATTTATATATAATAATGCTACTTATATTTTTTTTATTTTTTTTGTCTCAATTTAATTATATTTTTGGTGAAGCTCGCCTTCACCTACTTCACCTGTCCGGCCGCCGCTGTTTACAAGGGGGTCAAAATACAGGGTATTTGATTAGTAGGGTAAAGCTCAATAGCTCCGCTATAGTAATAGATAGCAATAAAAGTTAATAACAAAAATTTTAGCCACCTTTGAGCCACAAAATTAGTTAGAATGTTACAGAGTGTTCGATAACACAGTGGCAGACCAAACTTATGTTTTTTTTAAATGGAACACCCTATATTTTATTTTAAATTCGAAATCCTGTTAACTTCTCCATCACAAAAATATAAAGGTTTGTTATGTTATACAGGGTATTTACAAAGTTATAACCAATTTTATATGAAAATCGTAACAAGTTCAACTCCCTGTATAAATAAAAATAAACAAAACAACAATGGTTTATTAATGCCATATTTTTTAACGTATTGTCAAAATTTTCAAGAATGGTCGATATTGGTAATTTTCTTTATATCAAATACAGGGTGAGTCAAAACGCAAGTACATTATTTTCTCAGTAATTTTAAATGGAACATCCTGTATTTTATATCACTATAGAAAAGTACCATTACCGTACTTTAATTTTTAGATAACATTCCCTATGTCTAAATTTATTAGTTTTCGAGATATTTTCGTTTTTAAATGGACCAGTAGTGTGGCCACCCACATCACCAGAATTTAATAAACTGGACTGATTTTTTTGGGGTTACGTTAATAATAAAGTTTATAAAATACCTCCAACAACAAGGGATGAGATGAAAAAGAGAATACAAAGTGTATTTCGATGTGTTAATTTACAAATGCTCCGTAGAGTAAGTAGCTCATTCAATGATCGTTTTTAGGCGTACATAAATGTGTTAGGAGATAATTTTGAACACCTTATGTAATTAAATATTAAAAATATTTTATTAAAAGTAGCTTCTAATTTTTTCAAACATGTTTTTTTGCAAAATGTATTACTGATAAATGATGTTTCGTTCTTTATTTGTTACATTGTTACATTTACATACAAAAGTAGTGTTTAATTGTCTTCACAAAATATTGTATTTTGTGTTTGTGTGTTTTTTTTGTAAAATTTATTACTAATTTTCTTTGTGTATTTGTTGCATTACATAAAAAGATAGTTTTTAATTGTTTCAAAAATGTTGCATGTAGTGGTTGTGTTTTTGTTTGTAAAATGTATTACTAATAAATTATTTTTATTTCTTTATTTGCTACAGTGTTACATTGATTATCGGATTGATAATCGGTAATCTTCAATTGTCAATTCAGTCATGGCTTACTTAAAATTTAGATAAATCTAAACACCTAAAATAATTTGCTCTGAAAAATGAAAATATCTCGAAAACTAATAAATTTGGGCATAGGGAATGTTATATAAAAATTAAAGTACGTTAATTTTAATTTTCAATAATGATATAAAATACAGGGTGTTCCATTTAACATTACTGAGAAAATAATGTACTTGCGTTTTGACTCACCCTGTATTTGATATAAAGAAAATTAGCAATATCAATAATTCTTAAAAATTTTGACAATAAATAAAAAATATGGCATTAATAAACCATTGCTGTTGTGCTTATTTTTATTTATACAGTTGGAGTTGAACTTGTTACGATTTTCATACAAAATTGGTTATAACTTTGTAAATACCCTGCATAACATTACAAACCTTTATATTTTTGTGATGGAGAAGTTAACAGGATTTCGAATATAAAATTAAATATAGGGTGTTCCATTTAAAAAAACATATGTTAGGTCTCCCACTGTGTTATCGAACTCCTTTTAACATTCTAACTAATTTTCTAATATGAAGCTCAAAGGTGGCTAAAATTTTTGTTATTAACTTTTATTGATATCTATTATTATAGCGGAGCTATTGAGCTTTACCCTACTAATTAATCACCCTGTATAGTGAATAACGCTGTACATTCATTGGGGCCGACCTACCGGCTCTGTCCCGTCATACAGCTGACCGACTATAATAACTTTTATTTATATTCAATTTAGAATGTGTGTACTGATTTTCAGCCTTAGTAAATGGATTTAATTACCTTCGTAGGAAAGCAACTTTGATACCCTCTTAGTAACCCTGTTCTACGTTTCGCTTGACTGACCGCAGTATGTTTCTCTACACAATCACAGTAGTCAACTGTGAAAAATTTAGCTTTAGTAAATTAATAGAGATTTTTCAGCGCTGCCTCTCCGTCTATAAGAGCAGTAAACCCATTGGTTGACTAACTCCTTCACCAATTTTAGATGAAATAAGAGTTAGTCAACCAATGCCTCGTCAGGTTTAAGGTTTACTGCTCTTACGGCGCCGTAAATTATCGCTCGTGTGGCCTTTGCCTTAGAATTTGGCCTAGATAGATATATTATTGGAATTGTTGTATATCATTGCCATTTACAGTTATACGTCTGGGGTCGTCTGTGTTTGCTCTTGTTTTTGTTTTTGTCATATTCATTTTTAGTTCAACTTATTGGAGGCTGTCTGCAAATCCCTCCACCAATAACTCGCTTTACCCGACCTCACTTACCTAGTTTGTAATTCCTCGAATGTGCTCGCTCTAATCACGATGTTGTCATCTGGAAGAACCTGCTGTTATTAACGTAGATGCCATAAGCTGACCAATTTGTAGTTTTACAAACGACTTCTAAAGCTAGATCGAATAGCTTTGCCTATTAGCTGCATATACCTAGAATCGATTGTACCATTATTAATATATTGTTCTATGGCTCACATCTCGACACAGTCAAATGCTTTTTCATGGTTTACGAAGGCAACAAATACGAGTAGTTGGTATTTATTTGTCTTCTCTATCAATATTATTATTGTTAGCAGATGGTCTGATGTATTATATCCTTTGCGGAAGCCAGCTCTTTCTACCGGTTGGTAATTATCCATTTTGTAAGTCAACCTGTTGTTAATAATTCTCATAAACAGTTTCTACACTTGGCTGAGAAACGATATAGTTCTACAATTCTTTATGCCACATTTGTCCTTATTTTGTGTAGAAGTATTACTAGACCCTCGTTCCAGTCTTTCGATATTTTGCTATTAAGCAGACATCTATTAAATAGCTGTTAGTATTGGAATTCTACTGTCTTGCTTGTCTTCAAACACTCCACAATTAAGCTGTCGTGTCCTGGAGCTTTTTTAAAGTAGTTTAAAGCTCTTTCTATTTCGAATCCTTTTATATTTGGTAGTATCTCTGATCCATTATTTTTTATTTTTAATACATTACATAGGGTTTTGAACAAGCGTTCAACTATCTTTGTTATTTTATATTTGTCCTTACCTTTTATGGTCTTGGTGTTTTTAATTTTAATAATCTACTGAACGATTCTTAGACATTTTAAGCCTCTGATGTTGTTATGAGATGCTCTACAAAGTTTCGTTTTATTTTTTGATGTCACATTTTAATGTTCCATTCTAATTGTTCCATTCTAATTGTTCCTTTCTAATTAAAGTTCCTTTCTAATTGATTTACTTAGTTCTATGTATTCTTTAATAAGGCGTTTGCAGCGCTAGTATTTTTCTTCATTATTTGCTTAGTTTCGTTACTTATCTTGTCTTCTTTAGCTCTTATTTTCTTCCTGACCTGTAGTGAAGGACACGACTGGTTATGTGACGATTCTAATTCGAACTTACTCGCTAGACTGCTCAGAATTCTTGTTCATTTATGGCATTCTCTACTGTGATGGCATTTATCTGCACTGTTCTTTTAAAGACCTTAAGATCGTTTTCCTCTCTTCTCTCGTGTTAGTATTTATTATCGTCATAACTATACGACAGTCATGCCAGTTCTTACGTGGTCTATTGTTGTGACATCTTCAAATATCCTTTTGTTGTTGCGTAATCTGTTGTTATTATGCATTTTGTCCATATAACCATTTTATTATATGAATTTGGAATCAAACCTTTTCGTCCACAGAGAAAACGAGGTAAAAATTTAACTATGTAATATTCTAAGTATAACAACTAACCTAATGTAACCTAAAATTATTATTTCTTGATAAAGATTTTCTAAGCAAAGAATTATGTAACAAAACAAACCCTTGACCTTGTAACCTCCCTTTTTCTCACCTTCATAGATTCCAGCCATAAATTCTCATCATTTCCAGTTTTCTACCGAGAGATTACTCCTTCCTTTTACGCGAATATATCATCAAGCTAAAGGAGCACTCCTTATTCTTTTTTCCCTTCCAGGTGACATTCTCAAAGATATTAGGGTGGTTGTGTTTATGTGAACACGCGAAAATTCGAATTTTGCATCCTATAAATCATCATAAAGAGGATTTAGGGGCCGAGACAAGTAGTTAGTTGGAATTTATTGAGCAATAAATGAAATTGGGATCGCCTTATCAGAATTTACAGTAATTGTATATCAATTAAGAAAAATTATTGAAAAAAATAAAGCGATGTCATAGGATTAAATTAAACGAGCAATAATTTAAAATTGCCGAATAAAGACTTTAACATTAGGTACTGAAAATTTACAATTTTATCACAGCAGTTATTATACGGTATCAGTGATTATTTCTGTGAACGGCCGTAGCTCAACGGCATGATTACTGGCCTCATACGCCAGAGCACGCGAGTTCGAGTCCTGCCAACGACAATTAATTTTTCATTTCTAAAAATGATACGAGCCGTTTCACCGTGCCTCGGAGAGCACGTTAAGCCGTCGGTCACCCTGGGCTAGTGTACATCGACACTAGTTACTTGACAGGGTTAAAGAGGCAAATGGCGCCGAAATAATCCGAAAGGATCTCCCCGGCAAAAATGCCATACAGCATTATTATTATTAGTGATTATTTCTGCGTTCAGCGTGTGTCTGATTATTTATTAACATAATGCAGTAAATGGTGTAAATATTAAATTCAGGATCGCTACAACTAAAAGAAAGAACCAGAAGGCATCATTAAACATTAAAAAATAAGGATTATAGCGATTATAGCGACAAAGATAAACGAACGAATAACTCTGCAAGAGGAACAGCAAGAATTTCGGACAGGAAGATCATGCACGGATGCAGTTTTTGTAATAAGACAAATAAAAGAAAAGTCGCTGGAATATAATAAACCACCATATATTATGTGCCGGATAGTTTTGAAGAAAGCGTTTGATAGAGTGAGAATTCGGGACGCGATACATTTATTATCATCATCATCATCAACCCGTACGCGTCCACTGCTGGACATAGGTCTCCCTCAGCTCTTTCCATTCATCTCTATTTTGTGCGGCTTGCATCCAGTTACCGATAACATGTTTCAAATCATCGGCCCATCTGGTTAGTGGGCGTCCTCTGCTCCGTAGTGCTTCTTCTCGCGGCCTCCACTCGACAATACGTTTTGTCCATCGGTTGTCTGGCAATCTGGCGACGTGTCCTGCCCAATTCCACTTCAGCGATGCGATTTTTTGGACAGCGTCTATTGTTTTTGTTCTACGGCGTATTTCTTCGTTTGGGATTCGGTCTCTCAGGGAGACACCCAACATCTGGCGCTCCATAGCCCTCTGAGTTACGCGAATCTTGTTCACTACCTTTTTTGTTAGTGTTAATGTTTCGGCTCCATAAGTGAGTACAGGCAACACAAATTGGTCAAAGATTTTCCTTTTGAGGCATATGGGCAAGTCCGATTTAAATACATAGTTAAGTTTACCAAATGCTGCCCAGGCTAATCCTATGCGACGTGGGATTCGCACGTCTGGTTATCTCGTCCCAACCGAATTTCATGTCCCAAGTACTTATAAGATGCAGTCTGCTCAATATCCATTCCATCAACAACAATATTGTGATTTAGCACCAGATTAGTCATTATTTGCGTCTTGTTGATGTTAATCTTTAGTCCGACCTCTAAGGAAGCGTAATATAATTTGTTCAACATTATTATTGCATCATCCATACGATGGGCTATAAGGACGATGTCATCTGCGAATCTCAAATGACTGAGCTTCTCTCCATTTATATTGATACCATATTCGTTTAGATCTGCCTTCTTAAATGTTTGTTCTAAAAGGGTTGTGAACAGCTTTGGTGAGATGGTGCCTCCCTGCCGTACTCCTCGCTGTATACAGAATGTATTTGTTTGTTGTTCAGACAGTCTTACGCTAGCCGTTGCCGTTTGGTAGATATATTTGATCATGTTAATATAGCGATGGTCTATTCGGCATTCTGTCAATGCTTTTAACATTTTCTGCTGGCTTATGGTATCGAATGCTTTCTCGTAGTCCACGAATATCAGTGCCAATGGTTTGTTGTATTCCGCACACTTCTCTATTAGGTTTTTTATTACCAGTAAGTGGTCGTTAGTGCTATATCCAGATCTAAATCCAGCTTGTTCTCTAGGTTGATAGAAGTCTAACTTAGCCTCCAGTCTTTTTTTGATAATTTTTGTGAAAAGTTTATATATGTGTGATAGCAAACTGATAGGACGGTAGTTTTTCAGATCTGTTATGTCACCCTTTTTGTGTAATAAAACAATGACTGCATTGTTCCATTTATTATATGAAAAGGCAATATCACTGGATTTCGTAAAAACCACTGAGAATGTAAATACACACACCCAAACTTATATGGAATCACCATGTATTTCAAAGTAATATTTATTTCTTTTAAAAAAACTTGTTATTGTTGCGAAGATTAAATAAAGGTTTTCATTGAAAATAAACAAATATATAAGACAATCGGATAGTACAGCCCGGTACGGTATAGATTATTTGCTTGAGTTGCAAGTTGAACGAAAATAAATAAACTAACTTTTCCGTCAAAAAACGAAAATATGCCTCATGTGGGGTTATAGAACTTACAACGAGGAAAGATTATTGGTCTTGTGGAGAAAGTAATGTTCTCAGATGGACATAGCTGCAGAGCTAGGCGTAATACAAGGCGTTCTGTCCAAAACATATGCTAGGTAACAGGAACTAGGAAAGCTCAAAAATAAAGCAAGAAAAAGTCGCCAAAAGTAATAACGGCTCTCTACGATCGCTTAATTGTCCAATTAGCTGGAAGACCACCAACCATTTCTCAACTGCAGCCCCAAAGGCAGCTTTTGGAAGCTACAGGTGTAACTGTTTCAGTTGAAACGATAAGAAGAAGAGTTCGTACCAAGAAGTATACAGCAGGAGACAGTTATGGGTTCCCGAGTTATCCAGACAGCACAAGATTGATCGCTAAATTGGTGTCTTCACCACCAAAACTGGAACATTGGGAATTGACAAAATGTGCTATTTTCAAAAACAGTCAGGATCTAATATAATCAGATGGAAAATCAGATGACCCACGAAATCGTGTACTTAGAGGCCGAGGAAGACAAGCAAGAATGAAAACTGTCAGATCTGTTCAGAAATATACAAGGGGAAATGTAATGTTCTGGAGAAGAATTGTAATCTGTAAAAAAACTTCTTTAATTTTCATCCAATCAACTTTAACTGCTCACAGGTATGTTGATAACCTGTAGTCAGGCTCTGGAGAGGTGCAACACGAGAAAATTTAATTTTATTTATTGATAATGGACTTCTACATACCATTAGAGCGACTACAGACATCATTGAAGCAGAAGGTATCCCTTGTTTGGAGTGGCCTGCTTGCTCACCCGAGCTTAATCTTATAGTGTTTGTGGGGTATGCTTAAAAGAAAAATTAGAGCTCGCCGGGATTCCGGGATAATCCACAAAACACCGCACCGCTAGTACAAGCTGCTTTTAAAGGATGGAGCAACCTACCACTACAAAATGTTGATAATTTGATTTGGAGCATGCCCACGCAAACTGAAGCTTGCTTAAGGACTAGAGGTGATAACACTGACTACCACAAAATACAAAAAAAAAAAAATAAAAACAAGTTAAACATTATTCGTTTTACATTGAAATTTTGGATGCTATTGACTTTAAAACAACTAATTTCAATTTGTTTGTTAAATACTTTATTGTTTTATTTAATTGTTATGTATTTGTTATTAAATTGCTTTAAATTAAATATTGTTTGACTTCGTATGTTCGTTTTTTTAAATTCGCACGGTATAGTAAGAAATATCAGATGATTCCATATAAGTTTGGGTGTGTGTATATAAAGATAACATTGCTATGGTAAGATGTAAAGGAAAACTATCGCAACCTATCAAGTATGAAACTGACATTAGACAAGGAGATTCGATGAGCCCATTAATATTTAATCTGATAATGGATGAAATCATAAGGAAAGTTAAGAAAAGAGGATATATAATAAAAGAAAAGGAAATAAAGATAATGTGCGACGCCATAATAACAGCCGAAAATGAAAATGACCTACAAAGAATTAATTAAAGAATTCGAATCAGTATCCGAGGTGAATTTTTGTGGTGTAATGAGAGTTAGAGTTGTCGTCATTGTCGGTAATTTATCTACAAATTCATTTTCTTCAATAATTAATGTTGATATGTCCACGATGTTGCTGCAACTTTCACCACCACAATAGAGGCACACTGCTGAACATTTGAGGTATGCTTTTCGGCAACCACATGCACTTCCAGTTTCCATTGCATCTGCTAAAGATGAATTTCATCAGCTCGGGTGTACCTAGTGGAGGCTTGGAATTTTGGATTAGTATCCAAAATTTTCCATGCTTTTTCCAGCCCCAAATTTTCTGGATCACAATGTTTACCGAGCCATGACTGAATCTGGTGATACACTCGGAGTCTGTGGAAACGGGCTGCATCTTGTGTTGGAGGAAGTGAGGAGAGATTAAATACATTTTTTGTCACTGTTTTAGCTAATCGTTTGTATCTCAGGGTTTCCAGACTTTGTCTTTATTTCCGCCATATAAAGAGATGAAAAACGTCGCAGTAAGTAAAGATGGATCGACTTTCCCGCTAACAAATAATTTTCCCGAGAGGTTTCTTACAAATAAAATAACCACCACTCATGATGCGCTCTTACAAAAAACACAAAAGGCTTATCTAAGCACAAAAATATAAATTTTACCCACAAGACTCTCAATAGTATTATCTATAAAACTCAAAATACTTTTCACAATTTTTAATACGACTGCACGTGGCCAAATAGGTAGCACCACTGTAAGAATATTTAAGTAGAGGGGGACCGACTGCTGTGCCACCTAGGATAATTTATAATAATAAAAGTAATAGCAGGCAGATATTCAGTCCGGTAGGGAAGAAAAATGACGTAACTGCAAATTTTGTCAATGCCTGTTTATTGCGCAATAAACTTCGAAAATACTATGTAAAGATGATACAAAAAGACCGAACTGTAAAAATGTGCTGAGTCACTATAGAGTAGTTGCGTCGTTACTGAAATACGCGCTATATTAGACCTTGTTTCAGATGCATAATGACGCAACTGTAGATAGGGTTGAAAATGGGGCGATTAAATTAAGATAATGCAATTTGAAACAAGATAGATGAAAATAAAAGCCATCGTTGTCAGAAAACACACCGATGCTCCTGGATGATTACTCTTCGTTTAATCCCTATTTTAAATATTTAAAAATCGTTTTTTGCTCTTCTGAAGTTTGCATTTTGCGGTTACGTCGTTCTTCTTATGGACCGGCGAATTTGTCCTCAAACAACTTCTTGGGCATTTTATATGTATGCTTAGGGCTCTGTTTTATAGTGGGGAGAAAGGTCAAAAATAGATTAATAATAGCATAAGAATGTTAAAATCATAATAAATTGTATGAATAAAAAAATATTAAGATAGAAAAGTAAGCCTAACGTTTTGTTTTTATTGTATCCCTATGAGCATTCGAGAATCTGGTCAAGTTCGGAGCTCTGTAAAACCTAGATAAATAAATAGAATTAAACAACTTTATATTGGAAATTGTTCGCTGAAAAACCCTCTATAAAATTGCTAAAATGTTATTTTATTGTAAAATAAGTAATAGAAACAAAATTGTAGAAAATTTAATTTGCTACATTTTATGTTTTATTAGATTTTCAGTAGGGTTGGTAGTTTACGAGATATAGCGCGAAATCCCTTTGCACCTCTTTTCCAAGATGGCGGCCGGGGGACAAGGGTGGCGGCCCCAAACACTTGAACTTAAGCTTCTACTGATCCCCCCGATACATAAAAAAAAATAAAATTGACTCCTCTAACAAATGCAAGGTATGGCCTAAAAAATGTAACATTTCAATGGACTATATCAGATCTGTGCAAGTTGTCGGGTATGCAGATGAGATTGACATTATAGCTAGGTCCACATAATCCCTGATCGATACATTTCGGTCGATAAGGACATCTGAATAGAGAGTGGGACTAAATACTAAATATAAGTGCCGAAAGATTAAATATATGTGTTGTGCTGGATCAAGCAACCAGATATCTAGAAGAATAATAGTTGACGATTTTGAACTGGAAGGATAAAGATAACAACGACAGCGAATAAATTAAAACAAAATAGTGCTTGCCGATAAGTGTTACTAGGACTTGAGAAGACATATGACCTCAAATATATCTAGAACAATTAAAATGCCTATCTATAAAACACTAATAAGACCAGTCCTAACATTTAGAACAGAAACGTGGTCGCTTATTCAGAAGAAGGACTACTTGAACGTTTCGAGTGAAAAATCCTTAGCGCTGTTTCACATTATAAGAATTTAAACGTGCGAGGGATAGAACGCACGACGATATTCCAATGGTGGCTCATGTAATCATATGGAGCCTTTCTCACTAGACGGGTGGTTGGAACGTTCGGCGAAGTCGCCGTGTTTATGCCGTCCCTCGCTTTCAACAACAGACGGCAGCACCCCGTAGCATAGGGAACTTAATGCATCCTTTCATATGATACTGTCGTTCAGTCGCACGAAGGTAGTTTTTTTAGTTGTTTGCTACATTATTTTCATTTACACTTTGTTGCTGTTTGAAGTAGGTGCATTTATTTTATATTATGATGCCTCAGATTGATAATGAAATATTAATAACATTAATTGAAGCGAGACCTGTTCTTTGGGACAAAACAATAGAAATATAATATAAATATAGAAACTTGACGAGAAATGCTTGGAGTGGTGTATGCCGTGCACTTAACAGTGAATTTGACGAATAAGGTGATAAAGAAAAAACACATTTGGTAAGTACAGCAAAATTAATTATATGTTACTGATAACAACAGTAATTAAAACTGCTAAGTATATTATAATAAACTTTATTTTGCATAGTTGCAATTAACGTTGAGTATAGAGGGTGTTCCATCAATATGTGTGAATATAAAATTATATAAATCGTATCTTTTTGCTTTCATTGGATGGACCAAATGAATTCGGTTCCTCTTATTTCTCTTTCTTCTACGATAAAGTAAACACAACGCTATAATTTGATTTCGCCCCATATAATATAACTATACCTTTTATTCTACGAAATTATATTTAGTTTTATAGGGTAAACGACTCAATGAAGACTGTAGTAGGGCGGCCGTCACGTCTTGTGTGAAATTATCTAAAAACAACATTTAAAACGAGTGGAACATTATTTAAAAATGAGTGGATGACGGAGGGTCTTTTAAATTCTGTACATAAAAAACATAGATTGTAATTTACGTGTACCACCGGTTGGGAACCCCTGCCTTAGATGGTTAATCAGGCGAGAAAAAGGTGCAATAGTCAGAAAGTTTTTTGACCGAAGAGGGCCCATTGGACAACGAGCCAGAGGAAGACCGAAACTTAGGTATCAAGAAAACTTAAAATGACGATTTAAAATCTATTGGACTTAGAGGTATGGTGAAGAGTAGTCAGAGATAGGGGTGAATAGAGGATTATTCTGGAGAAAGCTTTGACTGATAACGAGCTCTGATGCCACTTATGATGATGACGACAAAAGAAGCGTCGCGACCATTAACACTATCAACAGACTATTTAAATAAAATCAATGAAAATATGCCGTATGATAGATCGGGTCAGAAACAAGAGGAGGATGTCTATGTTTAGCAGTGAACGTTTACTGATAGATGATGATAATGAACAATGTTAATCTTAGACCACATAATATGTTTTACTTCTACAAAAATGTAATATATTGGAAATATTTGATGATAAATCCGAGTTCCGAGTATAAAAATGGTTAACTTAATTTTCCAGTTTACATTCAAGTGAACATTTCCTGTAAGTACTACATTCGTCATTGAAAAACTTTTCTGTAGAGACATGGAATAACAATCAATTTTTATCCTTATTGTGTTCGAAACTAAATTGAGTGCATTTCCTAATGGAAACCGAGAGAGATAATTCAGCCATGCCGCCATCTCCGAAAAACCAATTTAGGAACGGAAAGGCTGAAGAGCGCTTTTCAAGATAAGATAATCTCATTCAGAGAGAAACAATAAATAAGTCACAACAGACGCGTCTAACATTAGTTAGGTAGTTGTTCGACAGCCTGACGAAAAATAATGAGGGGTTATTTTATATGTCTGCTTTTAGGGCCAATTGAAAAGTCTGTAATTTAGGGAATTCAATCAGGTTTGCGATGAATGTGAGTTTTCGAAAATTTCGAAAAGGTATTCAAGTCAACGTGACATTATTCTCAAGATGGTGTAAAGGCGTTTAATATTGTTACTTATTTAAAGAAGTTACTTAGATTATAACAAAAAATAAACAAGTTAAATTAAAATTGACTCTATATGATTTATAGGCAAACATCGAGATTTCACACACGCATATTCGTACAACTCCAGGCTTGGGGAACAAGTGTGTTACAATGGAACAGTGGGGCCCACATGTCCGAAGATCAAACCGGTCACACTCCGTAATGGAGCGGTACTACACCTATCTGACCCCCCAAGCTATACCTCCACCCATCCCCATCGAAGGAGATAACGAATGGGGAGGCTTTGTACTGAATGTTACTTTGGATGCCCTGGGCAATGCGACATCATCTGTATTATTTATGTGGTTAAGCCACCTAATTATATGGGTAACTAGAAGAGCTTTTCTCCCTATTAGTGGAGTGCATACTCTCTCCAACCTTATTCCTGATAGTAATCGACTGGATCATGTCTAAGGCTACTAGTAATAAGACTGGAATAAGATGGAATGTTTTTAACCAATTTGAGGACTTGGAATTTGCAGACGACATATGGCTTTTAACAGAAAAAAGACAACACATGTAACGCAAAACTGAAAAAGTAGCAGAGGCAGGGAAGAAGGTCGGACTTAACATGAACGTCAGAAAAACTAAGATAATGAAAATAAATACACCAAGAGAAATGTGAATATCACTGGGAGGCACGGAATTAGAAACGGTAGAGAAATTTAACTAATTGGGCAGTATTTTGAACAACAAAGGAGGGACGAAGGAGGACGTAAAACGGAGAATAGGAATAGCTCAAAACGCATTCAATATGCTAAGGAAAATGTGGTCTTCACGTCAGATGACAAGTAAAACCAAGATAAGATTATTCAACAGCAACGTGAAGACTGTGTTATTATACGGAGCAGAAACTTGGAAAGTGTCAAGAAAATCTATCGGACAGATGCAAGTGTTTATAAATAAATGCCTAAGGAAGATTCTTAACATTTACTGGCCAAACCGCATATCAAACCAAGAATTATGGACAAGAACTAACCAGGCACCTATATCTAAGACAATATGCAAAAGGAAATGGAGTTGGATGGGGCACACACTAAGAAGACCTGATACAGACATAGCGAGGCAAGCCCTAGAATACACACTACATGACAAGAGAAGACCAGGTAGACCCGTAGAAACGTGGAAAAGAATTGTGGACAAAGAAATTAATGCTATTGGGAAAACCTGGGCAGAAATAAAGATTAGTGCAAAGGATAGGACAGAATGGAGGCAGACAGTTGACGCCCTATGCTCCGCATGGATTGAACAGGAATAAGTAAGTAAGTAAGTAAGTAAGTAAGTGGAGTGCATATAGATTTTCACTTTGGAAAAAATCAAACAAGATAGAACTTTTTGTAATTTCATTAAGAAATGTTTAATAAACAACATATCAAAAAGTTCTACTCGAGAAGTGGGTGCTTCATTTTTTGTTAAACATATGAACTGCGAAATTAGATGTATTTTTAAATAACTCCGAAAATATAAATTTTAGAAAAAAACTGACTTGACCATTGCAAAATTTAGAAAATTTTACAAAAAACCTTATTTGAAGATTTTTCTAAAATTAAATCTGTAGCTTCTATAATTTTTTATTTTTAACGCTAAAGTCACCCTTCTCACAAACATTGGCGCACTGTAAACTAGCGTACGGCGAAGTGCACGGTTGAGTTATTTTAATGTAATTCTTTAACTAATCGATCAAATGAAATTTCACAAATTGGACATGAAAGAACAATAATTAAACTATCTTATGGTTATAATAAAAATAAATAAAATGTATGGGCATAAGTACGGTGTGGGCTGAGAGTGAGACTTACATGAATTTTGTTTAAAAATGATTTAAAAATATGTAACTAATACAATTTTTCTTATAAAACTCTAAATTTTACACAACTTACCTTTCAAACATCTTACTAAACGATGTTTTGTTAAAAAAAAATCTCAAACATTTAATTCAAATGATACGACGACGTCTCAAAAAATGTAATTTTTAAAATTTTTATAGTTTTACAGAATTAACACCACTTTAAGACGGTATTACTCAAGTTTGAACAAATCTATTACAGTTTTGTAGGTTTTTTTTAAGTATAGGATGTAGTATTTAAAATGCACTAAATTATTTTACTTTAGAAATAAAATAAACTATTTCTTTTTAAGAAAATTAAGAAAGATAACAAAAATTTAATACAAAAAACGAAAAAAAAATGTTTATGCAAATTGATCAAAAGTTTTTTCTGTAAAACTTACCTAAAATACATTTAATAATAAGCTTTAACAATAATAAATGTTCAACAAAATTTTTTTTTAGTTCTTATACAGTATGTCTGCGTAACTTAAAACCTATTGATAACTTTTTTATTATCAGTCTTACGAAAAAAGTTATTCTTTATAAAATACTCTGCATCGTATACAATCTAAGATGCAACCATCAAATATAAAATTTTATTTATTTTATACGAGGTATGTCAAAAAATATGAATTTCACTCAAGAGTAAAGTACCTTTATAATTCACAATATCAAAAATTGTTATTAAGAAAAATTATTTGGAATCAAAACATATGTTTCAGTGTTCAATTACATCCTTCTAATTAAAATATTGTGAATAATAAAGGCAGTTAACTCACTAAGAAAAATTCATATTATTTACATACCTCGTATAAAACTAAAAAAGTTTGATATCTGATGGTTGTATCTTAGATTCTAGATCAGGTAGAGCATTTTATGAAGAATAACTTTTTTTTGTAAAATTGGTAATAAGAAAGTTTCAAATATGGTTCCTTGCTACGCAGACATACTGTATAAGAGCTTCTGTATAAGAATTTTCAAATTGTAATGCCATATTCGGATTCAGCATAACCAAAAAGAAAATAGAAACATATTTGATCAAAGTAAAATGATGAATTCAACGATAGTTTTAAAATTATTTATACAAAACAATTGCTATTGTTTAAACAATTAATAAACAATTAGCGGCCAAATCTGCGAGTAGAACTTTTTTCTTTAACGTGTATATAAACTAACAAAAAAGGTTTTAGAAAAATATAAGCTTCTTTGAATTATTCCGAAACAATGCATGTTTTCGTTTTAATTGCACTCCCCTATATTAATGACTTTTTTATTACTTGACTTTGGACTTGTGTCCTAATCGAGATTACTCATATAGTTGGGCGTCTCAAACAGGAAATCTTACGAAATCCCCTCATAGACTCGCTGGTAGCAGTCCTCCGTTATATGCTTGATAGATTGGACCTTACCGATGCTGGATGACTGTGATAATGGCTCACTCTATTTGTGCAGCATATACGTACGTCGACCATGTTAAGTTCTATTGCGATTAAGTGTGCACCAGATCTTACGTGGTAGGTCAACTCCAGGAGGTGTCTTTGTGATTTAAGGTATAATTATTGTATTTATCTTCCGACCAAAATCTGTAGAGAATCAATGTATTTGGTGATCGTGTTAAACCGGGTGCCTGCAGCGAATTCTGCGGTTTGTATGGCAGATTTTCTGGAGCCCAGCAGACTTTTGATTGTATCTTCTATATAGTTATGAATCGGCAGCGCCGTGTTGTTAAAGATCTTTTTATATTCTTTGATTAGCAGATTGCGTCGTAGAAGGTGTGCTGGTGGAATGTCGCTCAGCAGTGGCAGCTAATGAGATGGCGTGGAGTTGATTATTTCAGCGATCATTTCACAGTTCTATTTAGCTGGACATCAATCTTCTGAACGTGAGCACTATTAATTCATATTAGTGCGCAATGTTCGGCCACAGAATAAGCAAGAGCTAAGCCGCAGACACTGATCCTTCCTTTATAGTTATTCGCTCCGAATAACTGGTCTATCAGAGACCTATTACACCCACGAAGGTGGATCAACTCCATAGTATGGAGCTAATCTCTCGATATAGCTGACCTACGATTTACTTCTACCTGAAGATTGGATGTGGTAAATTAGATCGTTATTTTCTCCAGGACGATCCTCGAGCCCCAGGAGCAATCCCATTACCATTGAAATTTCGTACAAAGATATTTCTTACGTTTGAGATGGCATAACCATACTGGATCACCTCTTCCGAAAGTTGTCCCGGAAGCATGCATGTCGAGCCTGGTCTTGAATTATCACTTTAAAGTTTTAAACTCTTTAAACACTTTAAAGTTTATCACTTTTTA
The DNA here is from genome assembly GCF_917563875.1 of Diabrotica virgifera virgifera. Lineage (NCBI taxonomy): Eukaryota > Metazoa > Arthropoda > Insecta > Coleoptera > Chrysomelidae > Diabrotica > Diabrotica virgifera. The sequence goes on from NC_065449.1 coordinate 214,505,451, forward strand.
TGAGCAAATTCGTGGACTTTATCTAATCTTTCTTTCAAATTTTCAATATACATAAGAGGTGAATGATTTCCTTCACAAGGAGAAAACCTTTCAAAAAGACGATATTGAAGAGGTTTCAATTCTATTCCGGTGATCATCATTGATGAAGAATAACCTGTCGCTTCATGTTCGGAACTTCTAAAAGCTAATTAGCATGACTAGATGATATATTAAAGTATGCCAATCTTTCTGATTATCAGCAACAAAAATCGAAAGGAATCGACAAATAGTTTTTTGTTTATCTATATATCATGTAATAAATACTTTCAAAGCGATGCATGAAAACCCATTAAAATAGAAAGTATTGAATGAATTTGAAAAGCAATGGAATTTTTTAATTCTGGAAATCACTTTTTTATTTCCCACTGTAGATATCCCTCAGATTTATCACGGGGGCTCTAAACCCACTATCTATCCTAGTAAATGTTAGTTTTGGCAAGATTTTCAAGTATGCGGATAAGTAAAATCCTTCGTCATTCGAGTAAAATCCCTGGATTGGAACTCTCCGGAGTCGAAAGTTCTTGCGAAGTTTGAAGTTGGTCCAGGCTTTCCCCTAAATTACCTAAACTTTGTTTTATATTAACATAATATTACGTCGTCGGAATAACTTGTTATTAAAAGTGTCTTACGTACAGGGAGATAATTAAAAACATATATTACCTACATGTAAATTGAAATGATATAGGTAAGTTTAGATAAGGTAATTGCTTTTGACGAGCAAAGTAAAATCTTAAATTTCAAATTAACTTCTAAGCTGGCATGTTATGTACTGTGTGATATAACAAATAAGTAACATACAAATAAAGTAACATTCATTTAACATAACGTATTAGTCGGAGAGATAGAAGCGGATTTTCTGCGTGATAAGTAATATGAAAAAACTATACGGGGATATGTTGAATTAGTTGTGTACATGACTTTCACCAACGGCCGGAAACCAGAGTGGGGCCGTAGGTAGTTATAAGGGGTCAAAGTCGCGGTTTTTATTATTTTTTTTGTGACGCTCATGATCGAGATAGTGCACCAAAATTTGGGAATAAGTAGGTCATGACGTAACTAAGTAAAATCTCTAGGGGCGGAACGCTGCGTGGCCGACAAAGGGGTGGGGGTAGGGGTGAATATAAAAAATATAAAGGGTTTTTGCGACGTTCGTGATTGAGATAGTGGACCAAAATTTGGGAATAAGTAGACCATAACATTACTAAGGAAAATCCCCAGAGCCGGAAACCAGAGTGGGGGACGAGGGTAGTTATAAGGGTCAAAGTCGCCTTTTTTATTATTTTTTTTTGTGACGCTCATGATCGAGATAGTACACCAAAATTTGGGAGTAAGTAGGTCATGACGTAACTAAGTAAAATCTCCAGGGGTAGCACGCTGCATGGCCGACAAAGGGGTGGGGCAGGGGTGAATACAAAAAATATAAGGGGTTTTTGCGACGTTCGTGATTGAGAGAGTGCACCAAAATTAGGGAATATGTAGACCATGACATAACTAAGTAAAATCCTCAGAACCGGAAACCCGAGGTGGGGGATGAGGGTAGTTATAAGGGGTCAATCGCCGTTTTTATTATTTTTTTTTGACGCTCATGATCGAGATAGTGCATCAAAATTTGGGAATAAGTAGGTCATGAGGTAACTAAGTACAATCTCCAGGGATGGAACGCTGCGTGGCCGATAAAGGGGTGGGGGTAGGTGTGAATATAAAAAATATAAGTGGCTTTTTGCGACGTGCCAGATTGAGATAGTGCACCAAAATTTGGAAATAAGTAGACCATGACTTAGCTAAGTAAAATCCCCAGAGCCGGAAACCACAGTTGGGGATGAGGGTAGTTTTAAGGGGTCAAAGTCGCAGTGTGTATTATTTTTTTTGACCCGGCACAATATTTGTCCCCCACGCAGCGTTCCGCCCCTGGAGATTTTACTTAGTAATGCCATGATCTACTTATTCCCAAATTTTGGTGCACTATCTCGATAACAAACGGCAAAAAAACCCCCCATATATTTTTATACTCACCCCTGCCTACCATCCCTTTGTACCCCAAGTAGCGTTCCATCCCTGGAGATTTTACTTAGTTACCTCACGACCTACTTACTCTCAAATTTTGGTGCACTATCTCCATCATGAACGCCACAAAAAAAATAATAAAAACCGCGACTTTTACCCCTTATAACTACCCTCGTCCGCCACTCTGGTTTCCGCGTCTGGGGATATTACTTAGTTATGTCATGGTCTACTTATTCCCAAATTTTGGTGTACTATCTCAATTACGAACGTCGCAAAAAACCCCTTACATTTTTTTATATTCACCCCTGCCCCTGCCACTTTACCCCTGCCATTTTACCCCTTTGTCGGCCACGCAGCGTTTCACTCCTGGAGATTTTACTTAGTTACGTCATGACCTACTTATTCCCAAATTTTGGTACACTATCTCAATCTAGCACGTCGCAAAAAACCCCTTATATTTTTATATTCACACCTACCCCCACCCCTTTATCGGCCACGCAGCGTTCCACCCCTGGAGATTGTACTTAGTTACCTCATGACCTACTTATTCCCATATCTCGATCATGAGCGTCACAAAAAAAATAATAAAAAATGGGACTTTGACCCCTTATAACTACCTTCCTCCCCCGCTCTGGTTTCCAGCTCTGGGGATTTTACTTAGTTATGTCATGGTCTACTTATACCCAAATTTTGATGCACTATTGCTGCACTATTTGCTGCACTATTGGTGCACAATATTTTTATATTCACCCCTACCCCCACCCCTTTGTCGGCCTCGCAGTATTGCGCCCCTAGAGATTTTACTTAGGTACGTCATGACCTACTTATTCGCAAATTTTGGTGCACTATCTCGATCATGAGCGTCATAAAAAAAAATAAAAACCGCGAGTTTGACCCCTTATAACTACCCTCGACCTCCACTCTGGTTTCCGGCCGTTGGTGAAAGTCATGTTCACAACTAATTCAACATATCCCCGAATAGTTTTTCCATATTACTTATCACGCACAAAATCCGCTCCCAGCTCTTAGACTATATTTTTCATATATTTAGGTAAAGCTAGACTATTATAATAGTAGATTAAATGAAGAAAATATCAAATGATTTCCTAACTCTTGGCCTAAAAATTTTAATAATGAGAATTTTATAATGAGAATTTTAATAACGAGCCTTTTAAATTAATGTATTCATTCATTCTCTGATACCTGAATATTATCAATATCTATTTATGGTAGGAGAGCCCAAGCGGGGATTTTTGCAGTAACTCGAGCGCGTCATATTATTATATGGGGAGAAACCTGGTACCCTGTAGATGTACCTCTACCATATATTGGCTCTAAACACAGGGGCGTTCGTTAAGGGGGGGGGGCGAAAAAAAAATCTATCCATAGAAAAACTCGAAATCGTCAGATTAAGATAAGGTAAGTTAAGTACATGCAAAACAGTATATATTTCAAAAATCTGACGATTTGGGCGGGGCGTAAGGAAATGGGTGAGTCACAAAGTTTCACTAGAAAAAAGCGAATATTTCGTAAAATTAACGATAAATCTAAAAACTAAAAAATACGTGCTCAATATTTGTCAAAAATCTATCGAATGATACCAAACACAACTCCCACGAAGAGGGGTGGGGGTAAATTTAAAATTTCAAATACGAATCCCGCTATATTTCGCGAAATGAACATCAAATCGAAAAACTGAAAAATACACTTATTCAATATGTTTGAAAAATCTCTCGAATGGCACCAAACACGACCCCCCACGGATGTGGGGTTGGGGGTTACTTTAAAATTTTAAATAGGAGCCCCCAGTTTTTATTGCTTATTCGGATTCCTTACCTAAAAATAAGTAACTTTTATTTGAAATTTTTTTTCGAATTATGGATAAATGGCGCTATAATCGGAAAAAACGGTTGTTGGAAATGAAAAATTAAATTAAAAATAAAAAGTCCCCACTAAAATGGAAAACTTTATTTAACTTCTTTTGGTTTTAGAACCTACTCTTCACAACTCAATAGGTCCCCAAAGCGCTCGAGTGAATGTACATTTTGCATACTTTCCTCCCCTACTATCAGGCAAGGCAATGGAGCAGTAAAAAGCTCAAAACTACCGAATGTTTGTAGTTGTATGAATCTCAATGAAGCTTTTTGCAATCGATTCGTAACAGCATTAGAAATCTTTGTGAACAAAAATGATGATGTTGAAATGAAAATTGCATTATTGAACAAGGAAAATGCATTTAAGAAAATGCAAGTCGCAGTGAGGAAAAATGATAAATTTTTAATTCGGATTTTTTATTTTTTTTTATAATAATAAATAATAAATAACATACAATGTAATTCGGAATTAACTGAACATGAATATCATAACGACGATGGTCTCCGAGGGGCCGCGATGGTCTACCGTCTACGTGGGGTTTTTATGGGCCTCGTCTCTAGGAGCTTTATGGAAATTTGATACAAAATCAATGCAAACTCCCCCAAAACTGGGGGGGGGGGGACATGAACTTTTTTTATGATACATGCATAGCATGGTTACCTCACACTTTACCTCGTTCAGCAAATAACTTAAAACATTTTTCTCGTAGCAAGCGGGATAATATTATGTTTTTGAAACTAAAAACATTTGAATTGCAAATTATAAATTTATAGTATTTTAATTTCTCAAGGAGGGCTCTCTGCTCTAAAGGGGGAAAAAAGGGATTTTTCTAAAATAAAGAAACTTTTTTTACTATAAAACCAATTTTTTTCAAAAATAATTACTTCGAACCCATTCAACTTAGGGGGAGATTTTCACGTTTTTTTTTTAGCAAAAAAGGGGCCAACTTTATTTTGAGCGTAACTCGCTTAGTTTTGATGCTAGAAGCTTGCTATACAAAATAAAAATAAAGCTCGTTTTTAAACATTAAAAAAAGTTTCAATGAGTTTTCCCCGAAAAGTGCTTTTGTGACGTTCCGCCCCTTATAGAATCGATTATTGATGGGAAGATATTATTTAACTATCCAAAATATTATTTAATTATTTTCAGAATTATTTTCTTTCAATGTTTATTCAAATAGAACTTAAACCCATCTCAGAATTTTTAAATGCTTGATGACGTCACATTTAAAACGTGGCAACATTGGTTTCCCCACTTTGACAGCCAATGCTTAGTAGAGGGGTACGAAGGATTACTTGCGGTTAGCGAAAACCAAATACTTTGGCTTCGGAGCTTCTAGACAATTGACAGTTAGAATTATTGGGGACTTAGAAATTTTACACTCGTATTTTGAATTTCTCTGATAGATGGTTTGTTTAAACCCTAAATTTTCCTTGAAGGTTTTTCTTATTAATTGAAAACAATCATTTTTGTTTAAGAATATTTTTATTATGTGAAATATTTATGTTTTTCTTTGGTAGTAGGTACCTACTGTTTTTGATGTGGTAATAATATAACTTTTATAATATGGTTAATTATTTGACTGTAATTTATAACTTTCCTATGGTTAATTATTTTATAGAGAAATTTTCAAAATACTGGTAAAATTATTAAGTCCCCAAGAGGTACCGAACTTAACATATCCTTAAGTACATTATAAGGTACCTACATGACAAAGTTTTTTATTTAAAATATTGCTAATATGTACTATATAATTAGGTTAATAAGTATATTTTGAATTTCATTTACATTTATATAGATAATCTACCAAGCGAAGTGAGGTTTTTCGTATAAGTAGTATGTATAGGTACAATATATATACTTTTAAAATTTCCCGCCAAATCCAGAGAACTGTCAATTGTCTAGAAGCTCCGAAGCAAAGTATTTGGTTTTCTCTAGACGCAAGTCGAAGGATTCAGCTGTGAACGTGAGCCTTGGATTGCCATTGTTTCTCGAGTGTTCGGTCTGAATCGTAGTGTGCGGGGTCATTAGACTCAATTATTCACCTCTAATTCTCAGTTCCAAATTGATTAAATATTACAATAAAAGTATAGTGAAGTTATCCAGCAGCAGTGGATTTGAAGAATTTTAGAGCATACTATATCCAATGAGTTCTACCCCGGTAAATACACATTTTATTAAGTATTTTATTCAGCCATTTTGGAAGTCCTTGACATTTGCTAACTAAGTTTCACATAGTCTATTTTCATGGTTTTTATGTTTTATTTTCATGGATCAAACTCATCTAGAGATAATTCAATATTCGTTGTTAATTTGTGCTTCCAGTTGGAAAATAGAGCTAATTTAAACTCCATTTTTTATATTCCTTTCAAGTCTACAGAACTCCTATCTTTTGAACGATGATCAAATAAGTATCCATCGCTTAGTCTTACTATATTTCATCCTTGTATAATATATCTATATACCGGTGTATATATTATAATAAAATATTCTTTCACAGTAATTATATTTTGTATTTCAATTGGAAATTACTTGTGTTATTTGACCAAGGTCATCTGATAGCAACCTGATAAAAGGTCAAGCTGTCTAGTCATTCAAGTTTTTGGACTTAATGACCTATTTCTTCTTATTCCCATAGGAATAAAAACACCTCCTCGTATCTCTTGCTTCTTTTTTTTGACATTGGTAGATTGGTAGTAACACCACACTGTGTTTTTTTTAGCACCTACCATGAAATCTTAAAGCCACCCTACAACAACACCAAGGCCAGACCACACAGAGAGAAACAATCAATAGGCGACCAGCCTGGATTATTTCCACATTTTCTTTTTTTGAGTACCTCCAGCTGCTTTCCAACAGTTTTGAGTACCTTCAGCTGCTTTCTACCAGTCTTCCTCTCCTGTACCTCCAGCAGGACAGCTGCTAGCGAGAGTTAGCACCCTTGGGTGCTCATTACATCAACTTCAAGATTAGGAAAGAGTGGTTTGTTTGGGAACATTTACTGTGCTCTTATTAAAGACAGACTGGTTTTGTGATATTTAGTACATTTTTTTTTTATAGTTCAATTGCACACACATTTTTCCTGCTTTATATTTTTTATAGGTTTTTTTCTTTACAACATAATATTTAATTGATAGCGTTCCCCAACACTCTGCAATCTATAAAGGTATAAATTTCTGAGCTCAGATATTTTCCCTGATAATAGTAGTCGGTACTCTTATCTTGATTATTTTTAGGCTGTGTTCCACTTTTGTATAATTATTTAAACTCATTCCATTATTTTAGTATATGTTTAATTAAATTTTTAAAAATTAACTTCACATATTAGTCAAAATTGTAATTATTAACTTTATTTAACTTGAACTTATTAACTTTACTTAACTTTAACTTATTAACTTTATTTAACTTTAACTTTAATTTATTAAATTCATATGAACTTCTGGATTCTAATCCCTCAGATTAGTTTTTGGTTTCACTTGTTATTATTACTATTATAAACCACGAGTTAGGAAAAGGATCTGTGTATCCACTCGTAGGTTTATTTATTCAATAAGGCTTGTGCCTGTCCCACTCACAGTGAGGTATTTATATGTTATATATAGTATCAGGTAGTATTTAATTAAGGTGTACGTATTATAAACGTACAATTATTATTTGGTGAGGGTTCTACTAACCTAGTTGTAAGTTGTACTTCCTGTATTAGAGGTACCCGTAGTCAGTTTTTCTAACCTTATAAAGAGTATTCTTAGATCATAGTTGTATGATGATTTTGTAATTGACTTTCACTAGTATCACTTTTTCCTGTCATGTTAGAGTTACACACTAGTTACTTGTCCTAACTCAGAGATTGTTAAAAAGATCTAGTAGTTACATTCAATAAATATACATTTATTGTGATTTTTTTTTCTTATTACTCCTTTATTTTTAGTAGTATATTTTATAATTTAATAATCTTTAATAACTTTTCACATACTTGTACTACAAATTTAACATACTCTATAGCAGCGTAGAATACCTGGAAGAGCGTTAACCTAGTTATCCTTCTTCTGGCGCCCAAAAATTCATTCTATTTTCAGTATATTATTATATTTACTCTATCTATTTTCTGAACATTATCTTCATATCTTCTTTTCGAGCCATCATTGTCACTTCCTTTAATCTATTGTCTGGCCAAAAATAGCCGTGCAAATTGGCCGAATCCTTCCTTGAGTGTCAAGTGGCCCTTCTCATACATATTTAGCTAGCCATTCAAGTTATATCTATCTATTAATGATTTCTCATCTCTAGTCCTGTATCAATTCGATATTCTTTGTCTTGGCATCCTTCCATACAAATACTACTACAAAGTTGTATTTTAGTTACTCCAGCTTCTTCAACGGAGAAGCCACACATTTTTGTCCTTTGGCTACATTAAGTAGATCTTCTTCTTTTTACTACTTCTGTTGGAGTTTACCACTCCCTTTTCATTCACTCCAACAGAAAATCATCAGCTAGTTGTTACATCGGCTTTCCAACATGGTGGCTTTATTTTTGGTCTGAGACAGTATTCATTTAGGTCAATTCTTCTCTTTTATCTGAAATCTCTTTGTTATTTCCGTTTGGTATCCTATACACATATTGTTACTTATTTATTTTATTTTTAATTTCTGATACATATCAGGTATTCTTAAACGCTGTTTTGATTTTTGTTTATATTTTGGGACCTCATTATAGTATATGTTTGTGCAGCTTACATTCTGGGTTAGATTTTGAATTTTTATTGGGAACTTATATTTAATATTGCTATTAATAATATAATTCATATAACAATTTTATTTCTTCAGTCAATAGTGGTATAGTTGGAGGTACAACTAAGTGTTGATTATTATTATTATTATTATAGATATATATTTTTTCTAGAGTGGTGGTAAGTTACATATAAATAAAAAAATTTACTTCCAGTATTTAGGTAGTAGGTTTACTTGAGTATACAATATTTATTGGATTATTTATCCATTTATTTGATCTTATATATTTATTTGATCTTATTTATTAGATTATATACTGCATTATATATATATTTTTTTTTTTTTGCTGGCTATTTTGATTTTGTTGGTGTGTTGCTGATATTTTCTCGGTTTATATTATATATATTTTGCGTGCAAACTTTCATATTTTCATATTTTTCATATTTCTGTTCTTTGGACTATTTGTCAAGAACTTTGCTCTCATCATGTGTGCTTTTAAAGCTGAACATCTTCTGGTGGATGAATTGGATTATGAATTAAAGATTCGGGACATAATGCCAGAGGAGTCGACAACTGTCGATAAAAAACGCAATCTTTTGAGAGGTGCTTTGAAACAAGAAGCTGGCAATAGAAGTTTTCTCCAAATTTCAGCTGTATCCCTTCCTTTTGAGGAACAACAAAAAGGAATCACTGAAACATTGGACAGCTTGTCTAAAAAAATCGAAAAGTTTAGGGGAACTGTAAAGGATACAGAGTATGCGCGATTAACATCTCGTCTAGGCCATATTTCTGCCCGTGTACACTTGCTACACTGTCCTTCTGAAGAACAGGAACCGTTCAAGAGGTCTGTTTCTCTTAAAATATTAACACTAGAGGGTGAACTTGATTCTAGAGTTAACCCCATTGCTACCTCTACTCCTAATGCTTCAGTCAATGTACCTAGCTTTACGTACTCCAAACCTGTTCAAGTACACAAATGGGGTATTTCATTTTCAGGTGAAAAACAGCACACTGATGTGATGTCATTTTTAGAAAGGGTTGAATGTCTTCGAATATCTAGAGGTGTTTCTGAAGAGGATTTGTTTGCTGCTTCTGCTGAGTTGTTCACCGGGACCGCTTTTACATGGTTTATGAATAACAGGGGTAATTTTTCTTGTTGGTCTGATCTGATTAAAAAGTTGAAGTCGGATTTTCTTCCGTATTCATTCCAGGATGATTTATTAGATCAAATTAAGAATCATAAGCAGAAACCTGGGGAATCTGTTACTATGTTTATTAATACTATATTAGGTATGTGTAGTCGTTTAGACACTCCTTTGTCAGATTTAGCTAAAATTAAAATCATCCTTAAATGTCTATTGCCCTTTTATCATCAACAATTAGCTCTTATGGACATTCAGAACATTGATGACCTTACTATAAAATGCAAACGTTTGGAGGAAACGTTATCCTGGTCTTCTCAACCTCCATCCACATCTCGATCCTCTTCTAACTCTTCTTCTCAGCCAACTTCCTTTAGGCAACGTTCTTGGCTAAATAAGGGTCATGAACATAATGTTTCGGTTGTTAGTTCTCTTGTCTGCTGGAATTGTGATCAGCATGGTCACCCATTTTACAATTGTGGGATTCCTCAAAATCGTATTTTCTGCCATGGTTGTGGCCGAGAGAACACCCTTAAAAGAAACTGTTCTAAGTGTTCGGGAAACGACACGTCGGAGGTCCGTCCCCTGAACGTTTCTCCGTCCAACATCCAATCAGGGAATCAAACCCCATCGTCAAACGAAACTGCTGGACCAAGCACATCCAGCAACCCAAACCCATCTTCACGAAAAGGGAAAGGGGTGTCGTTCAAGAAAGCAGCACACACCACAAAACAAAATTAAACCAGAAATTTATTTCTATAGATAATACGTTAGATTCGCTTGATTCAAATGATCACAGATGGTCATTTACAAACGCTTCTTTGATTGGTAGTGTTCAACGTAACAATAATAATTGTGATAGTAATGTGGTTCCATTATCTATATTAGATTCTAGTTTTGTTAATGATGATGATACGTCTGGGTTAGTTCCATATAACGGTTGTAGACAACCAAATACTTTAGATCTAGATATTAATTCGTTATTAGTTAGGAAACAAAATGATAATAGGCCATATCTTCCTATTCAAATTTTAGGACAATCGTGTTTAGCTTTGTTAGATAGTGGCTCTAATATTTCATTGATAGGGGCACATTCGTTAAATTTATTGAAAAATTCTAGTATTCCCATTATGCCCATTTCATCTTTGCAAGTATCTACTGCAGATGGTACAGTTCAGTCCATTACGGGCAAACTCCAAATTAAAATCACAGTGGCAGATTTATGTAGGGAAATTACATTTTATGTTATTCCTTCCGTGCAGAATTCTATAATTTTAGGTATGGACTTTTTCAATGCTTTCAATAGTACCTTAAGTTGTTCTGATTTTTCTTTTTCCATATCTGAATTTAATTTATCTACCCTTAGTGCTATTCACGATTTTGCTAGTTTATCAAGCTCTGAACAAAGGCAATTAGAGAGTATGATCTCTAAATTTACTACTCTTTCTTCAAAAGACAAACTAGGTCGTACGTCGTTAATCTCTCACACTATCGAAGTGGGAAATCCCACTCCTTTCAGATTATATCAGTACCCCATACCTCAAGCCTGGCAGGCAGATTTAGAAAAGGAAGTAGATTCGATGCTTGCTTTAAATATCATAGAACCTTCAACATCGTCCTACTGTTCTCCGCTCTGGTTAACGAAGAAGAAGGATGGATCCTTCAGGATCTGCTTTGACGGTCGAAAACTAAACAGTATCACAACTAACAGGGATGCTTATCCTATCCCCAGAATAGATGTGATTTTGAGCAAACTTCAGAATGCCAAATACATCTCTTTTATTGATTTGTCTAAGGCCTTCCTACAGATCCCACTGAGTGAAGAGAGCAAGAAGTATACTGCTTTTGCTGTCAGTGGTAAAGGATTATTCCAGTTTGTCACCATGCCTTTCGGTCTTGTTTCTGCTCCTCAGACAATGTGTCGTCTGATGGATTTAGTCATTGGTCCACCGTTAGAGCCCTATGTTTTCTATTATTTAGACGATATTTTGGTTGTCACTCCTGATTTTTCCCTTCATATGGAAATTTTAGATAAGTTATTTTTACGTCTTAAGGAAGCTAATCTAACGGTCAATCTGGATAAATGTCAGTTTTGTCGCCCTAGTCTTAAGTTCTTGGGTTATGTTGTGGATAACCAGGGGCTGAGGACTGATCCTGAGAAAATAGTTGCTATCAAAAATTTTCCTATACCAAAGACCACCACCCAAGTCCGTAGGATATTGGGAATGTGTGGCTATTATCGGCGATTTGTACCGTCCTACTCTACTTTGTTGTCACCTCTTACTGATCTTTTGAAGAACAGGAAAAAGGGACAGACCATTACTTGGACTCCTGAGGCTGACGAAGCTTTTAGGCGCGTTAAAGATGCTTTAACGAGCGCTCCGGTTATGATGTCACCTAATTTTGATGAGCATTTTTATCTAATGACAGATTGCTCTAATACAGCTTCTGGAGGCGTATTATTTCAGTTGAAAGATGGCTCCGAACACCCCATAGCGTACACTAGTAAGAAGTTGAACAAGGCCCAGAAAAACTATTCAACTACGGAGAAAGAACTCTTAGCTATCATCCATGGGTTAGAAGCTTTTCGTTATTATCTGGAAGGTCGTAATTTCACTATAATTACTGATCATAGTTCCTTAGTATGGCTTCATAGTATGAAAAACCCTTCACAGAGGCTTTCTCGATGGATATGCAAACTGGCTGCCTATTCATATAAGATTGTCCATAGAAAGGCAAACGGGGTAGTGGTCGCAGATGCTCTTTCACGTGTCCATGATATTAATGTCCTAGATCTGTCCTCTTTAAGTCCTGATATGTGGTATCAGAATATGATTGATAGGGTCACTCAAGACCCACAAAAATATCCTGATTTTAAGGTAGAGAATAATATTCTGTACAAACACATCTTAAGTCCGATAGAGTCCTTATCCAATATGTCGGAGTGGAAAATAGTTGTACCTACGCCAAATAGGGAAAATATTCTGCATATGTTTCATGATGAAGTTACGGCGGGTCATTTTGGTTTTTATAAGACTTATCACCGTATTGCCGAATTATATTATTGGCCTGGTATGCGGAAGTCTATAAAAAGGTACATTTCTAAATGCATGGTTTGTGCTACTTGTAAACCAAGTAACCTACCACAGGCTGGACTTATGGGTTCCTTCAGGAACATAAATTTTCCTTGGCAGATGATCTCAATGGATCTCATTGGACCTTATCCTCGGAGTTACAAGGGTAATACCTATTGCCTGGTAGTTGTGGATTATTTCACTAAATTTCCTTTAGTTTGTCCCCTTCGCCAGGCCACAACTCCAGCAATTTTAAAATATTTGGAGGAACAAGTCTTTTTGGTGTATGGTGTTCCTCAAATTGTGTCATGTGACAACGGTCCTCAGTTTGTATCGAAGGCCTTTAAAGATCTTCTAGCTAAATATAAGGTTCAAAAGACCTTTTATAATGCTGCCTACCATCCACAAGCAAATCATACTGAGAGAGTAAATCGCAGTATTGTCACAGCTCTAAGGTCCTATACTTACCCTGATCACAGAGCTTGGGATCAATATATTCATTCCATAGCTCAAGCCATAAGGACTTCTGTCCATGAAGTTACCCAGTGCTCTCCAGCATATTTGAATTTTGGTAGGAATGTGGCTTTATCAGGTGATTATTTTGGTGTAATTTCAGACAATTCCGAAAATCTTCCTCAAATATCTGAGAAACTTCATCGCTTAGATGATCTCCAGACGTTACCTCATATTTTCGCAGACATTAGGAAGAAGTTAAAAACTTCTTACCTAAGGAACCAGCAGCACTATAATTTGAGGAAACGAGATCTGCGATTCTTTGTTGGTGATCGAGTCTTAAAGCGCAATTTTGTCAAATCCAATAAGGGTGATGCCATTTCTGCAAAGTTTTGCCAGAAATATGTCCCATGTACTGTCTCAAGGGTAATATCTCCTTTGATTTATGAATTAAAGGACAATTCGACTAATAAGCGAATTGGTCAATTTCATGTAAAGGATTTACTGCCTGACAACACCATGGACGATGTGGATTCTTCAACTTCATCGGAAGAAGATTAGCTTAACAGGGTTGTTTAAGCTAATATCTTCCTGTGTTTGCCTTTAATTAGTTTTATTATGGTATAGTATTTTAGTTTAAATTGTTAATCACCAGATAATGCCTGACCATAGCAATTTTTATCCTTCGGCATGGCTTGATGATTTCTCACGTATTAGTTATTAGGTACCGAATTCTTGTGTAATACCGCTTGTATGAGTTTATTATTATTTTTTTGTATTATAGATTGCATTTGAGTCATTATCGACAAATATTCTCAAATACTAATCCAGCCAGTAGTATTACCAAGTTAATAACCTCCACTTGTACTCTTAGTTTTGTACTCAACCTCTCAGAATAAAAGGGCTGTTGATTATTATATATTAAGATATTTGGATGTGTGGGCTCATACAAGTATTCTTGCTTAATATAGATGGAGCTATGTTACACTACCATATCTTAGATTATGTGTTATATCTTGGATATTTGATTACATACCTATTATTTTTTTTTATTGTTTTTATATCATGTCATTGGATTTGCCATATTGGAAAGAAGTTGTGGTTGTTAATTTGTTATTGGGTTACTTTATTGATATTTGTCACAGGTACCTTAAATACTTTATATTAATTCGGATTCTTACTTCCTCCACAGGATGATTCTGGAATGAATTTGGAATTTTGATTTATAAATGAATTCTTGAGTCCTTCATATTTCTTCTTATGAACTAGTCTGTTAATGCTCAAAGTTGGTGAATACGTGGGTTCGAAGTTCAGCAACTGATCACTGCTATCCGATTTCGTAATCCATGTCTTTCTTGTCAGAGTAGGCAGATGTTTATCCATGATAATATTTCTGGTTGGGAAATGGTGTACAACACTTCCTAACCATTCTTGTGCAATTGTTCCAAATATTCCAGGCACATTTTCACACGATAATAGGGAAGTCTAGTTTGCTTATTTTATGTCTCTTAGTTCATAGTATATAGATGCTTGACTTTCCATAGACGTAGAGTCGTAATGTTAGTGATTAACCCACTGGGACAAATTATTGATTTTCTTTTTAGTAGATTCCCTCTTCTTTCCTTAGGCATTAATTGTTGCTTAGATTCAGGAATATCTCCTGGATAATCCTATGTATGTTCACATGAATATACAGTCTTATGAAAGATTGGGAGCTCGTTCCCGTCATATTTTGTATTTACCATGGAGTCATAGAACTTATAAGTTCATCCTTTATTTTTACTACTTAGTTTCGATAGGCTCATATTACCGGATGAGGGTAGATCTAGAGCTAATTTAGTTAGTTATTTAGTATTAGTGAGAATTGGTCCATAAATCTTCCTGATCGTTCTTCTTTGGATATGCTCCTATAAATCTGGTGTCCATTGCTAGTCCGATTTTGGATTAAGTGTCCGATTCTTCACTTATTTTGTTTATTTGGTTGTATAGGTTCGTATTACCGGATGTGGGTGTACGTAGACCTAATTTATTTATATGATTTAGTATGGATGTGAATTGGTCCATAAATCTTCCTGGTCGTTCTTCATTGGATATGCTTTTGTGAATCTGTTGTCCATTGATAGTCTGACTTTGGATTGAGTGTCTGATTCCACATTTATTTTGGTTAATGTGTTTGCATTCCTTTGGTATGTTCACTATTTATATTAGTTGGTATTGGTGAAAATTATTCTATAAATATTCCTAGTTGTTCTTCTCTGGATATGCTATTACGAATCTGGTGTCCATTGCTAGTCCAATTTAGGATTGAGTGTTTGATTCTTCACTTATTATAGTTATTGATTTCATTGGTGACTTTAGTATATGTACTTGCGTTATGGTATGAATTGGCTCTCACCTTTGCCTGGTTGTTCGTCCTTGGATATACTCCTTATAAATCTGATGTCCATGGATAGTTCAACTTTGGATTTACTGCCAATTCGACACTTATTTGTCATTATAAATTATGTCTCATCTTTAGCACTTTTACTAGGACTTCGGGTCATATTTTGCAATTTCCGTTATTTGCTGCAGTGACCATCCTACTTTCCCTTGATTATTAGTGGTGATTATTTGTAATCTTGCGAATCAACGGGGAATGATACACTAAGCACTACTACTCTAGTTTAATATTTTGAAAAAAAAAAAAAAAAAAAAAAAAATTTTTTTTAAATAAAATTTTTTTTCTGGTGGTTGAAAGGGAATGTGACGTTCCGCCCCTTATAGAATCGATTATTGATGGGAAGATATTATTTAACTATCCAAAATATTATTTAATTATTTTCAGAATTATTTTCTTTCAATGTTTATTCAAATAGAACTTAAACCCATCTCAGAATTTTTAAATGCTTGATGACGTCACATTTAAAACGTGGCAACATTGGTTTCCCCACTTTGACAGCCAATGCTTAGTAGAGGGGTACGAAGGATTCAGCTGTGAACGTGAGCCTTGGATTGCCATTGTTTCTCGAGTGTTCGGTCTGAATCGTAGTGTGCGGGGTCATTAGACTCAATTATTCACCTCTAATTCTCAGTTCCAAATTGATTAAATATTACAATAAAAGTATAGTGAAGTTATCCAGCAGCAGTGGATTTGAAGAATTTTAGAGCATACTATATCCAATGAGTTCTACCCCGGTAAATACACATTTTATTAAGTATTTTATTCAGCCATTTTGGAAGTCCTTGACATTTGCTAACTAAGTTTCACATAGTCTATTTTCATGGTTTTTATGTTTTATTTTCATGGATCAAACTCATCTAGAGATAATTCAATATTCGTTGTTAATTTGTGCTTCCAGTTGGAAAATAGAGCTAATTTAAACTCCATTTTTTATATTCCTTTCAAGTCTACAGAACTCCTATCTTTTGAACGATGATCAAATAAGTATCCATCGCTTAGTCTTACTATATTTCATCCTTGTATAATATATCTATATACCGGTGTATATATTATAATAAAATATTCTTTCACAGTAATTATATTTTGTATTTCAATTGGAAATTACTTGTGTTATTTGACCAAGGTCATCTGATAGCAACCTGATAAAAGGTCAAGCTGTCTAGTCATTCAAGTTTTTGGACTTAATGACCTATTTCTTCTTATTCCCATAGGAATAAAAACACCTCCTCGTATCTCTTGCTTCTTTTTTTTGACATTGGTAGATTGGTAGTAACACCACACTGTGTTTTTTTTAGCACCTACCATGAAATCTTAAAGCCACCCTACAACAACACCAAGGCCAGACCACACAGAGAGAAACAATCAATAGGCGACCAGCCTGGATTATTTCCACATTTTCTTTTTTTGAGTACCTCCAGCTGCTTTCCAACAGTTTTGAGTACCTTCAGCTGCTTTCTACCAGTCTTCCTCTCCTGTACCTCCAGCAGGACAGCTGCTAGCGAGAGTTAGCACCCTTGGGTGCTCATTACATCAACTTCAAGATTAGGAAAGAGTGGTTTGTTTGGGAACATTTACTGTGCTCTTATTAAAGACAGACTGGTTTTGTGATATTTAGTACATTTTTTTTTTATAGTTCAATTGCACACACATTTTTCCTGCTTTATATTTTTTATAGGTTTTTTTCTTTACAACATAATATTTAATTGATAGCGTTCCCCAACACTCTGCAATCTATAAAGGTATAAATTTCTGAGCTCAGATATTTTCCCTGATAATAGTAGTCGGTACTCTTATCTTGATTATTTTTAGGCTGTGTTCCACTTTTGTATAATTATTTAAACTCATTCCATTATTTTAGTATATGTTTAATTAAATTTTTAAAAATTAACTTCACATATTAGTCAAAATTGTAATTATTAACTTTATTTAACTTGAACTTATTAACTTTACTTAACTTTAACTTATTAACTTTATTTAACTTTAACTTTAATTTATTAAATTCATATGAACTTCTGGATTCTAATCCCTCAGATTAGTTTTTGGTTTCACTTGTTATTATTACTATTATAAACCACGAGTTAGGAAAAGGATCTGTGTATCCACTCGTAGGTTTATTTATTCAATAAGGCTTGTGCCTGTCCCACTCACAGTGAGGTATTTATATGTTATATATAGTATCAGGTAGTATTTAATTAAGGTGTACGTATTATAAACGTACAATTATTATTTGGTGAGGGTTCTACTAACCTAGTTGTAAGTTGTACTTCCTGTATTAGAGGTACCCGTAGTCAGTTTTTCTAACCTTATAAAGAGTATTCTTAGATCATAGTTGTATGATGATTTTGTAATTGACTTTCACTAGTATCACTTTTTCCTGTCATGTTAGAGTTACACACTAGTTACTTGTCCTAACTCAGAGATTGTTAAAAAGATCTAGTAGTTACATTCAATAAATATACATTTATTGTGATTTTTTTTTCTTATTACTCCTTTATTTTTAGTAGTATATTTTATAATTTAATAATCTTTAATAACTTTTCACATACTTGTACTACAAATTTAACATACTCTATAGCAGCGTAGAATACCTGGAAGAGCGTTAACCTAGTTATCCTTCTTCTGGCGCCCAAAAATTCATTCTATTTTCAGTATATTATTATATTTACTCTATCTATTTTCTGAACATTATCTTCATATCTTCTTTTCGAGCCATCATTGTCACTTCCTTTAATCTATTGTCTGGCCAAAAATAGCCGTGCAAATTGGCCGAATCCTTCCTTGAGTGTCAAGTGGCCCTTCTCATACATATTTAGCTAGCCATTCAAGTTATATCTATCTATTAATGATTTCTCATCTCTAGTCCTGTATCAATTCGATATTCTTTGTCTTGGCATCCTTCCATACAAATACTACTACAAAGTTGTATTTTAGTTACTCCAGCTTCTTCAACGGAGAAGCCACACATTTTTGTCCTTTGGCTACATTAAGTAGATCTTCTTCTTTTTACTACTTCTGTTGGAGTTTACCACTCCCTTTTCATTCACTCCAACAGAAAATCATCAGCTAGTTGTTACACTTTGTTTGTTGGTTATTTCACGTTGAAATATTCGATTTGAAATTGAACGAATAAGAACAATTTTTCATGAGCTACAACTTTCCTTTTACTGTTTATTGGAGTCTGAATAGACTTCATGAATAGATACACATTTTTTTTTTGTTTTTTATAAGCTACATTTTTGCTAAAAATATTTTTTCGATAATATTTAATTCGATAAATTACTTGAGTTATTTGCGAAAAACCGCCTGAATACGTGGTTTTTTTTGTTGAAAAATAAACATTTTCACTCGCAAGTCCCTTGAAAAGTATGGACTTAGATAAAGAAGCTCTATAGAACGAAAGCTGCTTGTAATTAGGCAATTTAGCCATTTCCGGACTCATTTTAAACGTATATTTTTCACCCCCGAGAAGGGGCGATTTTCACTCCCCAAGTAAAGGCAACCAACGGCACAACTCAAACTTTTAAGTGGATGATAAGTAGAATCTAAATCCAAATTGCCAAGCAAATACGTCGTGACGCTGATAATTACACTCCAAAACTGTCATTTACTGTTCTATTAGTGTATTCATGCATTGTTTATGACAACTTACATTTTTCATCTTTATTGGTATAGAATACAATAGAAAGAAATTAATAAACTGTTACATTATTACATAGTATTATTCTATGAGATGAACAACTTTCTTCGTGCACTACTATCAGCGAATAGAATATCTATAAAGGCGGGTTGACATTACCAGTGAATAACGAACGTGGCTCACGCTTACGTATTTTTCCCGTGCTATTAGATGTTTTATTATCTATTTTCAAACTCGAGTAGTACATTTGTATTTATGCAATGCATAGATGCAAATGTACTGATCGAGTTTGCGAATAGATAATAAAAGATCTAACAATAGCACGGGCAAAATACGTAAGCGTGAGCCACGTTCGTTATTCAATAGTCATGTCAACCCGTCTTTAATCTACAATTTTATTAATACATACAATGCATTACATACGATACATTGTATCTATCTGATGGTCAACTTTATTTTCAATACTGCATTGCTTAAAAAACGTTACGTACGTATGCGCAAAATAATATAACAATGACACATTTTTAGATATTATATTAGACGACAAGTCCCCCCCGCAAGTTTCATGCTGCGGGGGCCTCTGTTACGCCCCTGATTATATAAGTAAGTACCAAGCCACAATAATTACCCCTCAAACAATATATTGTATTCAAAATGGGTTTTCTCAAAAGTACTTCAGTGGATAGAATGTAGGTATTATATGTATATGTCGTTTTTAAAATGATCGATTCAATTGGATCTATAAAAAGTATTCACCTCTGTCGGCCCTCCGCAAGTGCCACGCTCTCTTTTTTATATTAATTTGTAACTTCCTGTTGAAGTTCTGGAAGTTTTATCGCCGGTGTTAAAGTTATATATTCACCCTTCCACCAAAGATTACAAATTATAACCACCTTTTAGCCGATTAGAAAGTTTATTATTCATGATTTTCGACAAGACTGATAAAAGCCGATATAGAGCTTAATTTACAAAGGTAATTACCAACTTTCGATACAAAAACGATTAGTTGTAAAGCGGATGCAGGGAGAACCATAAAAAATTGTGTTTCCAGCGCGGTGGTAGTTTCGAATGGGACAAGGGAAAAGTTTTGGCGGTTTTACTTGAAACCAATTTCTGTCGTATATTTTATTTAAAAGTTGATGAAGTTGTAGACTAAAGTCAATCTTTATGTTATTATTTAGAATATAGCACGAGAGATGTTAGACATTTTTGAGCAGGTATTTGAGGCAATCTGAAAATTTTTCAGGTAACTCTTCATAATAGACTAATACAAAAATACAGGCCTGACTAGAGAGTAGCGATAATTTACCCTAAAAATGACCCCAAAGTTAAAAAAGGGTAAAAATTGATTTTACAAAAAATGTCTTTGATGCGACTTTAGTCTGATTATCGGAGCACCCTGTGAAATATTCTAGCATATATTAAATATTGAAATTAAAACTTAATTGTAGCCTTTTTTGATTTATTTTGCTTATGTTGGATAATAAAAAAGGTAGGTACGTTAACAACTAGCGATGTGTTTCATCAACAAATCCTTATTTTCTGCTTAGTTTAATAAACAACCCTAAAGTAGGCTATGAGAAATTAACAATTTAAGGGATGTCAAATTATTAACAGTCAAAAAGTGTCTGGATTGTTGTGAAAATTAACAGATTTATTATTTAAAGTTTCAATTAAGTCCGTATTTTTTTGTTGTTAAAAAAAATGTTAAGAAAGCCTAAGGCTACAATTGAGTTTTAATTTAAATATTTTAAATATATGCTAGAATATTCTACAGGGCGTTCCGAATTTTAACAAAAAAACACAGTATGATTGTTACACCCGGTATAAAAGTTGTTAAGGGAAGGGAAGCAGAATTATTCAGATGTTTCAAACTTAATTGTAATAAATCAATGTATATATAAAAGTATATATTAAGGTTAGCAAAATAAATATATGCATTTAGTTGACATGACACGTACAAAATATTGTTAAAATAATTTTTATACCTAAGTTAATTATTATAATCAACTATTCTAAACGGGAAATAAGCCACAATTTAACTCAAAAATGATTTTATTACCGTTTCGACGTCCAAATCGGATGTCATTGTCAAAATACAAAAAATAAGTCAGATTAAATAAATTATTAGAAAAAATTTTTTACTAAGCAACAACACTTTTGTTTACTTTAATAATATTTTGTATTTTGACAACGACGTCCGATTTAGACATCGAAATGTTAATAAAATCATTTTTTTAGTTAAATTGTGGCTTAGTTCCCATTTAGAATAGTCGATTACAAAAATGCCACAAGGAAATAGCTTCAGAACAAGTTAATTATTATTGTGAAAGCTTTAGGTCTTCCTTTTATTTTAATTTTGGACGGTAATACTATTTCACTTATAACTAAAAAAATATATATTAATTTATAGTCTTTTAACTTTTTCATACTGTTTTAAAATTTTGTTAAACTCATTAAAACAACTAAATAATTGTCCACACTGCATAGTAAATTTAAAAACAAACACTAAACAAATAAAAAATAAGAAATCTCTTTACTAATCAATATTAAAATTAAAGTGTAAAAACAACGCGATTAAACAAATTCCAACACTCTGACACTCTAATTTTTTAAATTCCGTACACGTTAGCGTGTACCTAGACATAGCGTTATATTTAGGTATATTCTTCTTCTCCTTCTTTAGTTTATTGGCCTCCACCTACTTGGGTATTTGGCCAGCTCGTCGTCGGAGAATAAAGGAAAAATATTTATATTCCAATGACGTTTATCGTATCTCGTAGTAATAATATATACCAGTTTGTTGAGATTGGAGTTTGATACAGTTTTTGAAGGAAAGGAAAGAAGGTTTACTATTGAAAATAAAACCATTTTGTAGAAGTACAAATTTTCTATGAATAGTTCAAACGATCAAAAACACTTTTAACGTCACATAACTGTATTTTCTACTGACGTTTATAATGTCTAATTTAAAATTATATATACAATTGGTGTAGAATGTAAACAAACAACGGTGTGACGTCACGACGCCTTTTGGGGTGGTTGGTATAAGTTGAATTTTTAGTCGTCTTTAGGGGCCAAACGAAAGACAAACAAAACTTTTTTTATCTTTGATACAGGTTCTAAATTATGTTCTGTTGTGATTTATAACATTTTTTTCGAATTTAAAATTTTATGCAAGTTCCCTATTTTATTTCATCGAATTATCAGTAGTAATTGCACAAGAGCTCTAAAATTATTGAATTTTTCCCGAGTGACACTTTGACAGTTTTAATTTCACGAGCCAAAGGCGAGTCAAATTATGTCAAAGTGTCACGAGGGCAAAAATTCTATATTAATTTTAGAGTTCGAGTGAAATTTGTTGCGATTATTTCATGAATAAAACTGTTCAAAACCAAAATTTTATTGTAATTTATTTATGTAAGTACAAATTAGTACAATTATACACAAAGTTTTTATAAATATTTGACGATTGAAAGTCATCACTTTTATAATTTTTAAAACATTAATTGTCATTAATGTCCCTGAATGTATTTTTTCGTAGCAACGAAGGGCATCTGGCCTAATATATTTAACGACGGCAATTATCAAAAATTATCGATTTAATTCAGATTTCTGTAGCTTTCTATTGGTCAGAATCTCCTACGAATGAAATAATCGCGCTAATTTCATTAAAATATGAACACAATAAGATAAATTTGAAATAAATTAGTAAATGACCGCTACTTTCTTGGGGTAAATGACCGATACCGAAAAATTTTAGACTTGACTTCAAACACCATTCCAAAAATGGGTACTAGCTCTTGGATCAATATTAGAGAAAGGTAAAAAATTCTGTCGATTTTTTCGCAACTATAAACTAAAATAAGTAAAGAAAGGCGTCTTTTCGAGTTAAAATAGAAAATATAACATGGTATTAACGAAAATGAAGTTACTTTGGATAAAACTAATGGTAGGTTTTAATTTAATAAATTTGATTGATTGCACTTAGCACTCTTGTTTTATTAAGAAAATGCAAGTTGGGCTTTATATATTAAATTAAAGAACAATATTAAAGTATATGGGCGTACCTAGCTAAACAGATATTATAATAACAATGTCGACACAACAATAAAAAACATATTTTAACAAAAATGATGAATTGTTTGCATATATGAGTCCATTTATAATAGGTAAGAAAGAACAGAAAAGACATACAATTGCTTTAATGGCAAAGGACACCACACACATCTTATGGAAAATATAATTAAAATCATTTCATATCATTGCGATAACTCTGAATTTTGAATAATAACGTCGTAAATTGATATAAATAAATCTAAAATCAAATCGGATTTTACGTCAATCAATGAGAGAAAAAAGATTCTGTGAATCGCTACTTCATAAAATCTTCCGTCAGGTATTAAGGCAGAAGCTTACTTTTATCTTATAAGTAATAAAGAAGCTATAATTTGGTCAGTCGTATAAAAGTATATTGTTCCTCTAATCGGCTTAGCTTACGCTGGGTAAGGTGTTTTCAAGCCATTAGACTAATAGTATTTATGCACGACAGTTTTATGGATTAGTGCAAACGGATTAGTTATAGGTTTTTGGGGTTGCTGAACACGAATACGTGATCAGCACAGACACAGGAGCACCTGGTGCCTAAGATAGGATATCTTCTGGAGTTTCGGATGAATCAAATGGATTACTCTTAGGTTTTTAACTCCAGAAGATAACCTGTCTTAGGCACCAGGTGCTCCTGTGTCTGTGCTGATCACGTATTCGTGTTCAGCAACCCCAAAAACCTATAACTAATCCGTTTGTATTAATGTAGTACCAAAGACCCTCGAAACTTCAGGAGCGCCTTTCATTGACCTTGGAGACCAGGTGCTCCGGGAGTCGGTTCTGGTGGCATATTTGTGTTTAACGACCTCAAAAAACCTTCCAGTAATTCATTTGCATCAATTAAATGCCGAAAATCATCGAAACTCTAGAAGATGACGTCCCTTGCAGTGGCCCTGTCCACCACGTTCTCCGGAGGTTAATTCTGATAGCATATTCGTGTTTAGCGATCCCAAAAACCCATGAGTAATCTGTTTATATCAATTTAATGCCGGAAACCCTCGAAACTCTAGAAGATGACGTCAGTTGAAGGTAAAGGTCAAAGCAAAGGTCGCCATTGGATAGCCAGGAAAAAATCCTAGACTACTAGTACTTTTCCTTGATCCAAATTTCTACATGTTGCCAGATAACCAGTAACTCAGGGAATTGGAATACCCAGTAAATCTTATAATTTTCCGAGATTGTGCCTCTATATCGTGAATATCCTTCATACGATTGAGTTGTGTCCATGAGAACTTTTTATCAGGATTCTTCAAAGAGTATTTTCCCAAAGTATGAAAGAAATCCACTGAGACCTAGTTTCCATAAGGTTTGTGCGGGGCACAATTTTATTTCATTTGACTGACATTATATTTTCCATAAGATTTCCATGATTGTCTTTGTGGTGGTGAGGAGGAGACACTTTAGCTAAAGTTGACCTCTTCACGATTCCAAGTCAATCGTCGATTTCAAAATGGTATAACGCACGTGGTTAGAACCTTCCACAATGTGCGGTATTCTTTGGACGACCTGTTTTGAGCAATACAATTTTCTGCTTATCATCATTTCTGCGTTAAGGTTATGTAACTAGTAAAAGATGTAAATGTTACAATATCGCCTAAGTGTGCTCTTTTTACAGTGAACGTACGTTATTTTCCAAAAAAAAACACCCTGTATATAATCATATGTATATGTATAATAAAACTAAAATCTGTTACACTGGCAACTATTCTATCTTGAGTTTTATTACATTACAAAAATTTTCTTCATTATCAATACACCATCAATTCATTCAAAAATCCAATTCATTAGCACACAATCATTTAGACCCAACCGTATTTTATTTAGCTGAAAGCCAATAAATCCAATCGAGTCAAAATTTCGCACAATGCTCCTTTTTCTACCATTCCGTTATCAGTGCGTAGGCGATCCAATATCTTAATTATGAATATTGCCGAAAGCATTTCTCATGTTGTATAAACCCTTGTCGACAGGCATATGAAATTTTTGGCTCTGTATTTCGCACTCATTTAAAAAAAAAAACGATATCTTATATGTTTCGTTAACAGCCGATTTCTTTCATATAATATTGTTCTACAAACTATTCCCTACAGAATACAGGGTGTTATTAGCAGTTGTTATAAATATGCAAGAAAAAATAAGAAAAAGACGAAAAGCTGTTACTCACAATAAAAACAGCAAAAATTGAATATTTCGGACATATTGTGAGGAAAATCGAGAGATATGGACTGCTGCAACCAATTTTACAAGGAAAAGTAGAAAGAAAACAAGAACCAGGAAGACGAAGGATTTCCTGGCTGAAAAATCTATGTACGTGGTTCAACACGACAACCACAAATCTTTCCAGAGTAGCCGTGTGCAAAGTACAGATTGCCATGATAGTCGCCAACATCCGAAGCGGATAGGCACTACAAGAAATATGAAACGTGTCATGCAAGTTTGCTGCATTTGCTGCGATTATACCATAATTTTCTTTATATCCTTGCAGCGTGTGTTTCCATCCCTTTCTGTTTAGTCTTCTTCCGCTGCTTGGTTTCAGTGGGATAAAATTTCTTGTTCTATTTCTTTATTGGTTCTCACTCTTGTTTCGCTATCTTAATTATTTTTAATCATAAAAGTGATCATGTTTCCATGACTGTATAATTTTAAAGAGTTTTTACCCAAATATTTTCAATTTTGATGGCTTAACATGTAGTCCATTCTTTGACGGTTTTTGCGGTAAATTTTAAAGAACCGCTTGGATTGACTTGAAATTTGGCATAAGCATAGCTTACAGGTCAAATAAAAAAAGTGATATTGTGCCGATGTGTGCTTTTGCTCTGGGGGTGGGTACCACCCCTTCTCGGGGGTGGAAATATTTAACCTCAAAATAACCTCGGAAATTGATAGATATTTCAATTCTGAGTAAAAAATCTTATATACGACTTTTTCGGTAAATTGATATTTAGCAAGTTATTCACGATCGAAATTGATGATTTCCTACATGAAAAATGCATGTTTTTGAGTGGATTTTCAAAAATATCTCTAAAATTATGCATTTTTACGAAAAAGTCGCTATAATCAAAAAGAAACCTATTAAATTAGTGAATGGAGTGGTGTTCTTTAAATTATTATAGCAATAACACAACCTAAATTACAGCCTACTTAAAATCGGGGTTTTTTCGAATTAACCTTGAATCAAACATTTTATCATTATATAACGCAAGAAATAAAGATTTTTAGAAAAAAATTATGGAGACATTTTTTAAATATTTTACTAATACCTTTAAAAGGTGCTATGATAAAAGTGATTTGGATAAAAAATGGCTGAGTTATTACAAAAACAAAACGATTATCTCGTTGAAAAATCAAAAGAATAATTATTACTTAAATGGGTGAATTTTCGACAAAAATAAAAATTAACATTATTCCATAAAAAATTAGGTTTATTTATAGCCTGACTACGCGTTCTGAGATTTTAACCAGTTTAAAGAGCTTAGGTTTGAAAAAAATTTCAATTTAGTATTAAATTATTTTTTGATATTTTATAAATGCTTTCCATTTTTCCAAAATTACTTGAAAACTAAAAGAAATGTAAAAAATATATATCAATACTAAAATATAGTATTTTTTATACTAAAACTTATTCAGTTTTTGTAATGTCTCTATGGTAAACACTGAGTGAGATATTTATAGTTTAAGTTTGCACGGAAGTGTGAGAAGCAGTTTTCTAAGCCCTTTGAATCGCACGCATTAAAAATCAAAAACCTCCAGAAAGTCCAGCTTCTGAATACTTTTAGTACTTATAATTCCCCACAAAATAAGCTTTAGAACAATGAAATATCTTAAAAATTACAGAAGTTATCGTTAAAAAACCATATTGAAACTTATGTCAAATACTTTTTAAGCGTTGATATAAGTATTTTATTTTTTTTTCATGAAAAAGGTATGAAAAAAAGGGAAGATATATTTTCTGTCATAAATTAAATAAGTAAGTCAAAAATGCCTTTTAATTTGAAATAGCTCAGTGGCGTACTATTTTTTTTTATTCAGACTAGTACCCGTATGCGCGCCAATGGTGAATATAAAATTCTTAATAGTAATTCTGTCAATAAATGCGTAATAACTACTCTTAAAACCCATCAAATTTCATTTGCATATCTCAACCGGTTTTAGAGCAATCAATAAATCTCACTTTGTAAGAGAAATCTCAACACCCCGTATCTTGGAACTTCATTAGCTACGACTCTGATTCTACTAGGTCTCTAAACTTCATACATACACAGATTTTTTCAGTTTTTCATAATCTATATTTCTGTTCGGAATATTTTTTCGATAAAATACTTACTTTTTGAGTTATTTGCGAAAAACCCTCTAACAACGTGGTTCTTTTGTTGAAAAATGAACATATTCACTCGCAAATAACTCGAAAAGTATTGACTTAGTGAAAAAACTTTATAGAACAAAAGTTGCTTAGAGTTAGTCATACACATCGGTGCTATATCACTTTTTTCCTTAACTTATTAGCTATGTCAATGCCAAATTTCATGTCAACCCAAGCGGTTGTTTAAAATTCACAGGTTTTGCAATATTTTACCGTGAGTGAATGATCTAATAAATCTATTTGTAGGGGTAATTATAAGGGTTGAAAATATTAAATACTTAATAAACTAAATTGCAAACATAAAATAAAGTTTAGATCACTACAAAATACAGCATTACCTAATTTAAAAAACACAAACACAAAAACACAAAATACAAAATATATTTTTATACAAATTCTTATTTAGAGGGTAGTTTTTAAGGGTTTAAAAATAGTTATAAACTATAAAATACATTTCAATATGAGAAACAATCAAATTCATAATATATTTCACATACTATTTAACGTACCTACACGTAATTTAGATTTAAATAACGCTTATATCGGCTGTTTTTAATTTTTGGTGAAAAAGGGTAGTTTTCACCCCTTAAACATAAAAAGCACACATTGTAGTCATATCACTTTTGAAGAGAAGGATAAGATGAGCTTATTTGCAAAATTTCTTCTAAATCGGAGCGGTTCTTTAGAATTTAGAGGTCTTGCAATATTTTACCTTTAACCCTGCTGTCCCGTTCGAGTCAACTACACAAATGTACTGTTCGGGTCAATATGACCCAACTATGGTTTACGCTCCTTAATCGAAATAAAATAAGCTAATGGTGATAAATAAAACTTTATTAACAAGAAATTATGGTTAATTAAACAAAAATTATGTTGCTAATGTAAATTAAACCTTACTAACCAGAATAATAGGTATTTTTTTCCTTCAGAAAAGCCTAGTAACAAATATCCACAAAAATTTAATAACTGGGACAGTATTAAAAAGAATGGATTTTACAAATATGTTTATGATACTCGTATATACAACATAATAATTCGTCTTGTTATCGTTTTCAGGGCAAGTTTACAGCGTGCTCGTTTAGCAGGCGGAGTTAGATTGTCCATAGACGGTTCACTAGCATTTCCATTTTGTCTACTTGTTTCTGCTCGTGTCCTTTTTACAAGTTTACCGTGAATTATTTATTGGTATATTTTTTGTGAGTTATTTTAGTTATTGGTATATTTTTTCTGGAAATGATGATTGGTTTTACTAGTTTTTTTCCCAATTCCTCAAGAAAAATTCGCCGTTTTGCCAGTTTATTGGTATTCCATTGGATATTTATTGATGTCCATAACACGAACACGTTGTAGGCAGAAATGTCCAGCAGATTATAAAAAACAATCATTGGCCAGCGATTTATCTCTTCTTACATGTATACGTGCCAACAAGCTAATCTAGAGTACCCACTGCTCCCTTATTGGAATTGTAATATAAAATAATTTGGGGCTTTTTCATTTGATGAAAGTGATGCATGATTAGTCGACCCATGATGCAAAGTACTCATAAGAACAACATTTTTAATATTTTTAGGAATAGTGTCATCAACAGTGGTATCGTGCGTGAAGCAAAAAAGACGAGCTATGAACTTCTTTATTCGCTATTTTTGCTGACAGCTCCGGTTTATTTTACCCATAGTCCCCGGCATTGTATCTACTTTGTTTTAGAAGAAATTGTCCTAAATTTTACGATGTAAAAAGTTATTACACGTAATACTGTGGCCTTCCATATCACTACTCAAGTCACACATCACACGCATTCCTGTATGGATCTGCAATTTTAAAGCAAACGAAGTTTTACTATTCATAATTACATAAAACCCAATCTTTTGTGCCGTATTGCGCTGGCTTGCTTGGAATGTACCATTTGAAGGGAGAGCGGCATCTAAAGGCAACTAGTTGCTTATCAACGTTAACATTTTCATCAGGGTTAAAAAAATTTGGTACATTTTATACCTACGTTTCCAAAATTTCACGTATTGCATCAAGTTTCTAGTAGTTTTGTTATCTAAACGTATTACTTGCAAACTTTTTGTAAATATATCAAGCGACATTGTCGATTGAAATAAACTACGACTCGTTTCTTCATTCCACAAACTTTAATTTGATTCATCATGGGACTTATAAACTCGAGCTAAAAATAAAAGACCAATGTATGCTTGGAAACGGAACCCAACTTTATTCATGTCATTCCAGTTGGTTCCAAAGACATGCTGTCCGTCCATGTTGATCATATTTATAATTTAATTTGCAACATCGTCCAGCTATACTATAGTTTATTTTACAAGTTCTAGCTTGCAGAAACCTGTTTTTATTTACAGATGTATCAGGCTGACAAACACACAGGTACTGCTAATATAGAATACTGCCAACTAAACACACATACACAGGTAATTTTTAACGGTTTAAATACGCGGGTCATATTGACCTGAACGTACCCTAGGTCACAATTTCATTTTTATTAAAAAGATCAGAAAGTTGATTGTTTATCTCATATGCAATTGAAAGACCTCATATTAGGTAATAAAGTCACGAAACATTAAATCGTTACGCCGCGTAATAATTTGTAAAATAAGAAACAAATTATTTTTTGGGTCAAATAGACCCGAACAGGACAGCAGGGTTAACGAATGTACTAATGTGAAATATCATATAACTGATGATGTAGCCCTTTTTAGGGAATTTTAATAAATTCTATTATTGCAGTCACTGACGGTTTTCACCTCCGATTTCGTTGAACCTCCATCGATTTTCATGAAAATTGGTGAATAATTAGAGGATACCTCAAGGAACAAAAGTGACATGATGCCAACTTGCGCTTTTATCCTGGGAGTGGATGCCACCCCTCCTCGGGGGTGAAAATTATTTTATTAAAAATAATACCATAAATCGATAGAGGGACAAATTATAAGCAAAAATTTTTATATAAATTTATTAATATAAATTAACACTTGTTGAGTTATTAAAGACCAAATATTTTATTTTTTTGTAAAAAATATGCATGTTTTAAAGCGGTTTTTCACGTATAACTCAAAAACTATAAGCTTTTACAAAAAAGTTATTATTACTTAAATTGAAGATAATAAAAAATTGAATATACTTCTCACTTACTAAAGTAAAGAACTAAACTGATGTTAATTCAAAGTGAGTTATTGGCAATTGAATTTATATTTTTTTCCTCTTATACCTGTTAGGCACTTGTCAAAGTACTTCGAAATGCCTATAAAATGAGCTTCAGAACATGTTAATACCGTCAAAATTAAGCAAGTTATGTTGAAAATAAAAGAAACCTTTCGAATCTTTTAGGAAAAAGTGAAAAATAAAACATACGACATTTCCAGAAAAATTAAAATTTATAGTAATTCTTACAAAAACTTCTTTATATTAGCATAAGTAATGAGTTTAATAATATTTACCAGTTTATAATGCATATTTTTGAAAAATATAATTTAAAAAATTCATAATTTTTAAAATTATCGTAATTTTCATATTCTTTTGATAATAACTCAAAAAATACTCAATATACGTAAAAAATGATATATAACCAAATTTTAGTTTTTTCTGCGTCAAATATGTTACGTGTTTTACTATTTTTATAGGGTAAAAAATAACCGAGATAGAAACGTTTAAATCTTACATTTTGCTGTGAGAACCATGCAAACAGGGCCATTTAACCTTTTAATTTTAAAAATATAAGGAGCTTAAAAGATTAAATTCAACGTGGTTGAATAGCGCTTGGAACTAACTTTCAAATGGTCTTTTAGATAAACCTGATATCGTAAATGTGAACGGAGTTATTTAAAAAAAAGAACAATAACACTTTTTGTAAAAATTTTTAAAAGATAAATTTTGAAAAAATTTTGGAGCATAAATTTTAATGCTATCAACATGTTCGGGGGCTCATTTGATAGACATTTTTAAGTATGTACTTTGACAAATGTTTAATAAGTTTACGTTATATAATGCATCATTTTCCCGTTATTTAAGCTTGAATACTTATATTTTTTTACTCGCCGAAAAAAATATACATTTAATTAAAATACCTATAACTCACTTCTAGTTAACAATAAAAGGTTCTTCTAGTAAGATATTTATTTATTTTTTATTAGCTTCAATTTTAGTAATAATAACTTTTTTGCAAAAACTTATAGTTTTTGAATTATTGATGAAAAATCGGTTAAAAACTTGCATTTTTCTTAAGAAAAATTAAAATCTTTGATCTTTAATAACTCAAAAAGTTTTGATTTATTTTAATAACTTTATATAACAAATTTTGCTTATAATTTGTCCCTCTATCGAATTATCGGGTCATTTTCAATAAAATAATTTTCACCCCGGAGAAGGGGTGGCATCCACCCCCAGGATAAAAGCGCAAGTTAAAACCATGTTGCCTTTGTTGCTTGAGATATCCTCTTATTTCTCACCAATTTTCATGCAAATCGATAGAGGTTCAACGAAATCGGAGGTAATAGCTCACATATTCAGTGACTCCACTATATACCTTTTATAAAGGATTTTACTTTAATTTTTTATGAATGATTTCGTCCACACAAATTTTGTACCTGTACGTTTTTTAAATTTGAAATTTATTGGAGATGCTCTTTTTATAAAATATACTCAGATACGCCAGTTGATTGCCGTCCTTCATACCTGTTACAGCAATGGACAGTGTAATTGGATGCATCTGCATCTGAAGTTTCAAGCTTCTGCAACTTTAACGAAAAGTTTCGGAAAACATTTGACGTAAACTTGTTGTCTTAGTACTTTCGTGATTATCGTAAAAATATTTTATGTTTGATTTGCATTTCACTTGTGAATGACTCGGATAATTTTCATATCTGTTGCTTTCAGATGCTACAGTAAATGTATACGTTTATTTTTGATTTTTATCATATAAGTGTAAACAAAATTTTATCTTCTATTTTCTATATCTTTGATACCGCATTTATAGATTCTTATGTTAAGCTTCTTTTAAATACTTAGTTACGTTTAAATACTTAGTTACGTTATTCCTTTTTTCTACTACCATTTAATTTAGGATCATTATTCACTATTTTTGAATAGATAATAACACCCATTACTTTCCCCGTGAATAATAGTTCATTACTAACGGGTCATTACCCACGGGTTGAAGTTAGGTGCAAGTGCTGCATGTCACTTTTAATATATTAGTCGTATATAAACTGCAAACAAAATTCCTTAAACTTGTTTATTTAATACAATAATAATTGTATTTTATATCAATAATAAACTTTTATTAAATTCTTTTATCCTTTTAAACTTTAAAATTCAATTTTTAAAGGATTTTTAACTGTAACAATGGGCCAGTATATTTTTTAGATTTATTCATTTATTACTATGAATTTTGACGTTTATCAATTTTCCGTGACGGTGATATTAGCTGGGATATTAGCTAGGATTTTTAACTGTAACAATGGGCCAGTATATTTTTTAGATTTATTCATTTATTACTATGAATTTTGACGTTTATCAATTTTCAGTGACAGTGATATTAGCTGGGATATTAGCTAGGATTTTTAATCGTAACAATGGGCCAGTATATTTTTTAGATTTATTCATTTATTACTATGAATTTTGACGTTTATCAATTTTCAGTGACAGTGATATTAGCTGGGATATTATAGTATTTTTACTACAAAAACGTTATTACGTAGGTCAAAATTTTTGACGTAAGAGAACTGTCAAAACATTAGAATGTGACTTTTCATTATTGCCATGTTTATAATAATCATGGCAATAATGAAAAGTAACATTCTAATGTTTTGACAGTTCTCTTACGTCAAAAATTTTGACCTACGTAATAACGTTTTTATAGTAAAAATACTATAGCTAGGATTTTTAATTGTAACAATGGGCCAGTATATTTTTTAGATTTATTCATTTATTACTATGAATTTTGACGTTTATCAATTTTCAGTCACAGTGATATTAGCGCGTTTGTTGAGTTTATTGGAATTTATAACTTATATTGTGTTTATTTTATAAAGTTATATTGTGTTTAAATAATTAAAACAAATTATATAGTTATATTATTATATTATAGAGTGTGTCAATTTGAAAAGTTGCCACCCCCTATAATTTGGTCCCTATAGAAAATCTAAAAATATGCAAAAACACGTCAAATTTATTTGTGAGGGGGACATTTTGTAGACCAGTTTTAACTAAATTACATCAACCCTCTAGCGGAGGCTTACACTACCCCCAAAATCTTTAATAGAAAGGGGGTTGAGTGATACCTCATTTTAAAGGTCATTCAATTACATTTTCAAAAATACCACATACCTTATATTTCTGTTCAGTACTTTTGGAAAATTCTTGGACTCAATACTCTAAAAAAATTTTGGAGTTCTGAACTCGATACTTAATATCTTTACGGTTTTACTTGATTTTTCCAAAAATGATCCAAAAAAATACTATAAATACTAAAATACCCAAAAAAAATTCAAATTGGACTTCAATACTCCAAAAAAGTTTTGGAGTTCTGAACTCTATACTTAATATCTGTATGGTTCACTTGATTTTTTCAAAAGTCCTGAAAATAAATGTAATGTATGTGGTATTTTTGAAAAGGTAATCGAACGATCTTTAAAATGAGGTATCACTCAACCCCTCTTTCCATTAAAGATTTTGGGGGTTGTGTCCGCTCCCCTTAGAGGGTTAATGTAATTTAGTTGAAAACTAGTCTACAAAATGTCCCCCTACAAATAAATTTGACGTGTTTTTGCATATTTTTAGATTTTCTATCTATAGGGACCAAATTATAGGGGGTGGCAACTTTTCAAATTCACACTCTATATGCAGTTAAATATAAATGTACATTATAACTTTATAAAATAGGAATAATAAGGAAACCCAGGAATAACCCAGGAAAAACTGTGTTTTTATTTCTTTTTTAGTGTTCATTGTGACAAAAAAAAAAAGAAAGTAACTTTTTATACTACACCTAATGTATCCACACTCTTGTTTCCTTTTTAGCCATTTTTATCATGAAATATGAAAGCCGTAGTCATTGTATTAAGAACACTAAAATATGCAAAAAAATTAGTTTAAAAAGCATTAGTATTAAAAATTTAGTACTTCTTAACGCGTTTTTGTCATCCCGCAATTACACACTTTAGCTTAAATGTTCAAGTAAGTATAATCGAAGAAGTTTCACGAGAGCAATAAAAAAGTTTTCAACACTTTTATAAATTGTTTTCAGTAGTAAGCCTATTAATTCATCTTTTGTATGATAGAGAAAGAAGTTCCCTTGAAAATTATAAAAGGTATTGAGAATATCTAGCAAAACTATAAAGTGAAAAGTAGAATAGACTGACCACTTAAGACACCTATAGATACAAGTAATGACTACTACAGGGGACTCATTAAGCCCTACTGTCTTTAATTTAATTATTAAACTGAAGTGAAGTGAGTGGGAGAAGTCATTAAAAGTGTCGACAAAGGAAAAGGATACAGAGTGGGAAACAAAAAGTAAAAATACTCGGTTATGCCGAGGAGAAAATATTGATGCCATAAGGCGAAGAAGAAATTACAAAGGAAGAAATACTATATGCATTACAGAACACATGACTCGGAAGAAGTCCTGATCCAGATCAATGCCTATCTACATCGTTTAGATATTAGAGCATGAGTACATGGATGTCCTGGTAAAACTATTTATAGGGAAATTTATCAATCATACCCGACGTATGGTTGATCTCAATATTCATTTGTCTCCCAAAAAAGAAAAATGCTAGAAAATGCCTCACGCACCTAAAATTTTAAAGATAGGGCTTTTCACTCACAGTCATTTGTTTCGAGCTTCTGTCATGTGTCACATAATATTAATATATCTACGTCGTACGTTACTGGTATATAACAATGATACAAACCAGAGACGTATGCCGTAGATATATTAATATTATGTGACATATGATATAAGCTTGAAACAAATGACAATCGATGAAAAGCCCTATTAGTAACAGACAAATTTACCAAAAACTTGATATAGACATTGAAGAAACCCGTTTGGATTCCGTAGAGGCGTAGGTACCCGAGACGCTCTCTTTGAATCCAGTTTACTAATCTAGAGATGCTTGGATGTTAACCGATGTATGCACATCTATTTCATAGATTACGACAAGACTTTCGATAAAGTCCGCCATAAATAGCTAGTGGAGGTCCTCAAAACAAAACAAATAAACTACAATAATCTTCGAATTATAACAAATCTATATTTTATGTAAGCAGTGGGCATATATACGCATTAATGAACACACTTCAGAAATGTTCGAAATTAAAAAAGGAGTACGACAGAGTCTACTTTCTCCAGTACGCTTTAACTCTTCTTCTTAAGGTGCCGAGACCGTTTGTCGATCGTTGGCTCTCATGTTGCCCAGCATATTAACAATCATTGTCTTATTTACAGCCGCACGAAATAGTTCAGTGCTAGTTTTCCCAAACCATTGGCGTAGGTTTTTAAGCCAAGAAGTTGTACCCACACTTCTTTTTCCCATTATTTTACCTTGCATGAGAAGGTAAAGTATGTCATATTTTTCTGGGTGACGCATTATATGACCAAATTATTCCAATTTGCGCCTTTTAACCGTGTTCACTACTTCGCAACTTTTATTCAAACGTTGCAAAACCCTTTCGTTCGTGACTCTTTCTACCCAACTGATCTTCAGAATACGGCGGTAGACCCACATCTCAAATGCTTCTAGGTTTTTTAAAAGCGATTCTGTCAGGGTCCATGCTTCAACCCCGTAAAGTAGTACTGGGAATATATAACATCGAACCATTTTTATGCGAAGTTCC
Source organism: Diabrotica virgifera virgifera (assembly GCF_917563875.1). Taxonomy (NCBI): domain Eukaryota; kingdom Metazoa; phylum Arthropoda; class Insecta; order Coleoptera; family Chrysomelidae; genus Diabrotica; species Diabrotica virgifera. Next base: position 214,542,162 of record NC_065449.1, read on the forward strand.
AAATTTAGATCATGACTGCACAGGATTTTCTTAAATTTCATAAAACTTTTTCTTGCTTTGGCAATTCTACTTTTTATTTCTGTACTAGGGTTCCAGCTTTCATTAATATGAGTACCCAGATATACAATATTACTTACTCGTTCAATTGAGTCATTACCGATTGTTAAGTTATAGTTATTATTATTTACGGCTGCCTGTTTACTAATAACCATAAACTTTGTTTTTCTTGCGTTGAGTTTGAGTCCATATATCGCGCAGAATGCAACCATTCGGTTCAATAACGCTCGAAGATGTTCAATTGATCCTGTCAGTAACAAGGTGTCATCTGCGTATCTGATATTGTTCATAGCATACCATTAATGATTATTCCCTCTTTTGCGTTTTCCAATACTTCATTTAAGATTATTTCAGCGTAAAGATTAAACAACATTGGTGACAATATACAGCCTTGTCGAACTCTACGCTTGATTTTTACTTCTTTAGAGCACTGATTCCCAACCCTAACACATGCAGCCTGGCCCCAATACAAATTTGCAATTATTCTAATGTCCCTTCCGTCCAGACCAGTAGTTTTGAGAATATGTAGCTTTTTTTCATGGGGAACTTTATCAAAGGCCTTTTCAAAATCAATCGCGCACATGAAAACGTCATGATTTACATCTCTGCATCTTTGAATTAAAACTTGGGTTACGAATAGTGCATCACGCGTTCCAAGGCCACAGCGAAAACCGAATTGAGTACTTGCGATTCTTTCCTCAATTTTTCTATAATATAAAATATATTATATGTTCTTTGATGAATATATGTTCTTTAATGAATTATTCTGAGAAAAGTTTTCAATACATGACTCATTAGGCTGATGGTGCGATAGTCGCTGCATTTTGTGGCTGCGTGTTTTTTTGGTAGTACAACAAATGAGGATTTAAGCCAATATTTAGGAATTTTTAGGAATTTTAACACATACTGCTAAAAAAATTATGAAACGAGCTCTTGAGGAAGGAAGAACTGGAATAAAGGTCCATTTAACAGCAATTGACAACATTATGTATGCGGACGATACTGACATCCTCCTCCAGATGCTAAAGAACAAGATATTTAAGTATGGAGAAGAATATGGACTATCAGTAAACATCAGGAAAACTAAATTAATGGGGTTGAGCACCAACAAACGTCAATAAAATTAGACAGTTACTTTGTACAAGAGAACTGAAATTATACTTGAGAGTTAAGCTAGTAACGTACTGTATTTTCTCATCTCGAAGTACATATTTGAACTCTGGATATGTACATAGAAGAATCTCGAAGATGTCACGGATTGAGCTGGTAACAAATAACCAAGTTGTGAGAAGAGTTAACAAAATAATCAAATTAATGGAAACTATCAAAAATCGAAAGCTGCAATACCTGGAACATTTCTTACGTGGCAAAACATTCGATATACTTCAATTGATTATACAAGGATATATCTACGGCAGGAGAAATATAGGAAGGAGAAGAGACTCATGGCTTTGTAACTTGAGGGAATGGTACGGATGTACGTCAATAGAACCATTCAGAGCAACTGCATTTAACATCATAGTAGGCATGATGATCGCCAGACGAACGTAAAGAAGAAGAAGAAAACAAAGCTGGTCTACAAAAACTAATCCACATATTCAACTCAACAGGTAAATGTAGTAATGAAACACAGACTTACTCACAATCATTTAATTATACTTTGACGACCGGTTTCGATCTCTACATTATACAGATCGTCTTCAGGTCGGCGTTACAAGTAGTTAAATGCTACAATAAAGAAAACCAGAGTTAGAACATTATCTGGTTGCACAAGTGTTAACAGAAAGCCAAATTGCAACCCATTCAATATTTCAACAGGTAAAGTATATAATATGACGATCTGCACTCAGAAAACCTAAATCATAGCAATCAGTAAAGAAACAACCAGATATAAAGTAGAAATCAATGGTGTCAGCATTCAACGAGCAATGGAAGTCGAATATTGTGGGTAATACCGACCGCTATAGAGACCTGGAGAAAGAAGCAATATATGAAGTACAACGTGGTTATGTACCACCGAGATATTAGAAACGGAGATGAGAATACTGAGAAGAATTGCAAAGAGTTACAAGCTTCCAAAACAAAAAGAAGTTATTCATTGGCTGAATTCGGCTGAATTCTTAGGCTGTGGTATCCAATACACGCTGTACGCAGTCTACGGCGTCTAATGGAGACAACCGGTTAAGTCAGTGGTCACTTCAATTCAAGCCGTAATTTGAATTTGTTTTAGAATTACTCTTTTTAAACTATTTTCATTAAATAATACATAACTCTATTTATTTATATACGTTTTTGAAGGTCGTTCAAAAGTTTTGATTACTATTTTTATCCCAGCGGTTTACGTGCTATTAATGTGTATAAATTTCATGTATATATATCCATTACTGCATATATTAATAATTTGTTTGATTACAATTTTTGGAACGCGAGCAATATTCACGATCCAGTCGTGTTGGGGCACTTGTCCACAATAAAGCACGACAACAAAACTCAACGACGAAGGTTAAAGTCAGCCAGCGTTGCCAATAAAGGCGTTAAGAAAATTTAATTTGGAAATATTCTTTTATATAATAAGCTTATATCAATTTGGTGCGAAATCAGTGAGTCATATGTAAATCAGAAAAGGAAATTCTTAAAAGCTACAGCCTTTAGAGACTATCGCTCCCAAGACTACTGTTATGATAAAATAAGTTTTAAAAAAGCCAGCAAATAGTTTGGAGACTAAAAACCATCAAATTGAATGCCTCTATCCATAGGCGCTCATACCCATGGGCAGTGGGGGCTGTGCCCCCTCTAGCTTTTCGGGTGCTTTAAATTATATATCGTTATCTATAGTGTACAAAATGTAATGTGCAAAATCTTCACGTCTGCCCCCCCCCCCTGAAAATTTTTATATGGGCGCCCATGCCTCTATCTACGTAGTCATCTTTAGCAACGGTCGTGTCTATAAAAAGAAAAAGAGCTAAACATCGACTAAAAGAACCAATATAATAGAATACCACTAGGCGGTAAAGTAGTATGTTCAAATATGTTTTTTTTAAACTTTGGAGAATATCCTCGCCAAGAGTTGATAGGACTTAAACAAAAAGGTTTAAAAGAAGTTATTAAAGATCATCGAGAAGAAAAGAAAGCTACAAATTAAAAAAAAAAACTGCAGCGCAAGAACAAAACATTGCTGTTGATCACATAAAACATTTCCCAATTATAGAAACCAAAGTGAACAACTTTTCTTAAACAGTGATGTAACCTTAGACGTAATGTTCAACTTGTATAAAGCAAAAACTTATCATATTGTTTCTATTTCTTCCTATAAACTCACATTTTATGACAATTTTAAAGTGTGAAAACTAATAGTACAAAACAGACCAATCTAACGAAAAAATATAGACAAATACTTAGGAGTCACATTGGATAAAGCCTTAATATTTACAGCACATGTTAATGCAACTATCCAAAACACAGAAGCAACAAAAGCGGCCATAAACGAACTCAGAAAGGAAAACAAAGGCCAGGCTAATAAATAGCATCATACTACTTAGCATAACATACGCTTCGCTCTTAGGGGACCATACGTGCAAATCAAACAGAAAGAAGATACAAGCAACACCCAGCAAATGCTTAAGAGAAATAGCAAAACTGAACAAAAACGTAGCTGAACGCTTCCGGCTCAGAGACCTGAAGCAAATAAGAGTACTACTGGCCGACGCGACGTCCCAACATAGTTCCACTAAGCGTTTTACCAGATGTTCTGTCATTATCCATTCTTATACAAGGTATCCTGCTCAGCACAATCTTTTTATTTTTGCATAATTTGCTTTTTTAGGGTTCTTTGTAATATTGATACAGCTCGTTGTTGAACCTTATAGGAGAACCTTCTCCACATACCATTGTCGCAGATGGGTCCCAATATACTTCTCCATAATATCTTCCTTTCAAAAGTATTGATAAGATTTATTGTCTTTTCTATCATGATCCATTTTTCTACGCCATATGTTACTATGAATTGGTCGTATGATAGTTTTATGTACTCTGATTTTAGTTCCCTATGGATGTTTTTGGAGTAACAAATAATAATAGCAAATAATTCAACAATAATTATGTAATAAGATGACAAAATAAGCACGACGATCTGTCTGAAGGATAGCTGAAGTTCAAATCGCAAAAAGATAAACATTTTAACTATTTAGAATGGGAAATAAGCCACAATATTATTAAAAAAAGGTTTTTATTAACGTTTCGACGCCCAAATCGGGTGCCGTTGTCAAAATACAAAATACTATTAATATAAACAAAAATGTTGTTGCTTAGTAAAAAAATTCTTCTAATAATTTATTTAATTTGACTCATTTATATCGGCAATTCAGATACATATGATACATTTTAAAGTAGAAGACTTTAAAATGATATTGCCAATATTTATGAGTTGCGTTCCTGGGACGACTTTACTGAAAGATAGTTCATTCGATTACATGAAATCAACCCCAACTCAAGAATATCCGTCACAAAAAATCATAGCATGTGATCTGTCTTTAAAAAGACAACCACATGCAACGGTGACATTAAAATTCTCGCGTTAGAGATCTCATAGTAAATCACGAGGGAAAACCAGGAAAAACCTCGTGATACTATCCCGACATCGTAAGTATTTGGTCTTACATTTAATTTACTCTCAAAATTAATACCAAATTCTGACTTTACTATAATTTTGTTTAAATTATAAATAATATCAATAATACATGGGTATATAAGTAATACTAAAATATAAAATATGTACTAACTCGACTATTGACTTACTAATTGTGGTATTTTCTTTCTATTGACTTCCTCTTTCAGTATGGGTATCCACATCCTACTGCATTCATGATTTCATGTAATCGAATGAACTATCTTTCAGTAAAGTCGTCCCAGGAACGCAACTCATAAATATTGGCAATATCATTTTAAAGTCTTCTACTTTAAAATGTATCATATGTATCTGAATTGCCGATATAAATGAGTCAAATTAAATAAATTATTAGAAGAATTTTTTTACTAAGCAACAACATTTTTGTTTATATTAATAGTATTTTGTATTTTGACAACGGCACCCGATTTGGGCGTCGAAACGTTAATAAAAACCTTTTTTTAATAATATTGTGGCTTATTTCCCATTCTAAATAGTTAAAATTGTAAAAATGCCACAAGAAAATAGCTTCAGAACAACATAAACATTTTAGCTAGAGTAAGACAACAGAAAGATAAATAGATTTAGAGACCCCTCCAAAAATATAAAAAAACAAACAAACAACCGACCTCGGACAACGAAAAAAATAAAAAAAATTGCGCAAGCCACAAACAAATATTACCGACAAAAAACACAAAAAAGAAGGACCGTGTTTTTGACGTAGAAAACCTCTCGAGCGCCGAACTGGACCTAAATAGCCAAATTATAGTGTCTCACGGTCTCCAGCTTAACTAGGAGAAGTATTTCATGCGGAAGTCCTTGTACCATGTGGCAAGCATTTTGCTAATTTGGTTGAAGTGGAGAATGGTCTGGAGCATTGGGGCGGGGTGAAGTGGTTTCTCAATTATTTACAGCACTGTAAGAGCAGTAAAATGATGCGCGAAAATGGGTCCCACGCTGAGTGTAGTGGATGGCCAGACTGGGCTGTCAAATATCGCGCAGCAACGTAGCAACATAGGATAGGACCCATTTTTTGCGTTTCATTTTACTGCTCTTCTTCTTCTTCTTGAAGTACCATCTCCGCGACTGAGGTCGGCAATCATCATAGCTATTCGGACTTTGGAGACGGCTGCTCTGAAAAGTTCATTTGATGTACATCCATACCATTCTCTCAAGTTGCGCAGCCACGATATTCTGCGTCTCCCTATGCTTCTTTTTCCTTGAATCTTTCCCTGCATAATGAGTTGGAGCAAGTTGTATATCTCTCCACTTGTAATATGTCAGAGATATTCCAATTTTCTGGTTTTATTGTATTTAAGACTTCCATTTCTGTATTCATCTTTCTCAGAACCTCTTTGTTTGTTACGTGTTCTCTTCATGATATTTTCAGAATTCTTCTATTGGCTGTGAGTTTCGACAGTAGCGCTCTCTCGCGGTTTGAAACTTGTACTTTTCTGATAAAATTGGTGTATGTGAAATATACAAAACGAGAAAAATAGATATTTATCTAGAAAAACACAAATTATGAACTAAAATATTATTGTAATCTGATAACTGAACGAATACACAGAATTAGTAGTAAAAGTAATTATGTTTTTCTATTTTATTCATTATAATTTTATTATTTAATATATAAATTCGTGCCACTGGATGACTGCTTACCCAAGAGGCCATTGAGAAAAAGAAGAAGTTTATGTGAAATTTAGAGGTTACCTCTGTTTTTATTGGCTGTGGGTTTCGTCGGTAACGCACTCGCGGTTTGAAACTTGTACTTTTCTGATAAAATTGTTCAAATTCAATACACAAAACTGCCACTAACAGGGCTGGCGAAAACTGTCAAATCCCCTCTACTCATCGGCTCACAGAGAACACACTCACAATTCAAATGATTCCAGTTTTTTCATTGATGCAGCATTTATGGTCCAAACTTCCATTCCTTAAAATAAAGTCGAGAAAACGTAGCACCTAGCCAACCTTACTCTTAGCTCTAACTTCAGATCTCTTGTGCAGAGCACTTTCCTCATTTTATTAAAATTCGCTCTAGCCTTTTCTACTTTAATTTTAACCTCCTGGACGTTGATTATTTGTGGAGTTGATCATTGTTCCAAGATATGCATATTGGTCTACTCGTTCGATATTGGTTCCGTTTATGAGGAGGTTCTCGATATTTCTTTGCGTTTTAGATATTCTCATGCATAAATTTTGTCTTTTTGATGTTCATTGTTAGACCGTATTCTTGGCTGTAAATCGCTATTCTGTTCACCAGTCTCTGAAGATCTTCAATATTTTCGGCTAAGATGACAGTGTCATCCGCATATCTAATGTTGTTAATGGGAACTCCGTTCACCTTTATTCCAGCTGTTTCACCCTCAAGAGCTCACTTTAGGATCTCTTCCGAGTAGGCATTAAAAGAACTGGCGACAATACGCATCCCTGTCTCACCCCACGTCTAATTTCAATTTCCTCTGACAGCTGTTCGTTAACACGTACTTTTGCTCGCTGGTTATAGTATAAGATAGATATGACCCTAAGGTCATTGTAGCCTATCTTCTTTAATTTCAGGACATTCATTAATAATTGTTCATGTCGTACTTTATCAAAAGCTTTATTATAGGCAATAAAACAAACATATATATCTTGATTGACGTCTAGGCACCTTTGTATTAGGATATTAAGTGAGAAAAGAGCTTCACGCGTTTCTAGGCCTTTGCGAAACCCAAATTGTGTATCATTAGCTCCGGCGCAAATTGATCCTAAGCGAGACACAACCTGCACTGGCGAACTGCGTAAACAGTTTTGCGCATCCTACGATCAGTGCATGCGTTCGCAGTTCTCGCTTGGAAACGTTTGTCATCAGCGTACAGTTTTCTTGGGCCGTGCAACGCGTAACTCACCGCCAGATGTTTATTTTTACCTGTTTTTGTTTGCGAGATGGACGTATCTGAAATGAATATGGATGGTACCTAAGTACAATTTATTATGATAAATAAAAATATTAGCACAGTCAACACCCCGAATGAAAACTGCGTTGTCTTTGTCATTAAATTCTGATAGCTTTTGGTAGACTAAATAAGCGGCGATACGAAATTAATAATCAAAGTTATGCCTTTACAAAAACACATTATTAGAAAAATAAGGTGAAAAATGATTCATGTTACTTAAAACCGGGATCGATAAAAATATCGTATTACCCTCTAATTCAACTTGTCGGCATATTGCATTTTTGTTTATTACATATTACATTTTGGTTTATGCTTAAAAATTAAAAACGAAATATGCAGATAGTGTTATTTTTTATGACCGATCAGTAGCGAAGGGATTATGAATTATGACCTGCAGTAATTGTAAATGATTGCGATCCTGCAGTAACTGTAAATTATTGTGACCCGAGAAGTAAATTGAGGAATATGAGTTATGACCGAGCAGTAGGGGAGAGATTATTTTAAATATGTAGGTATTATAAACTCCGCCTCCGGTAAGTGCTGGGTGGATTGAGTAGCTCAGTAAATGCCGGTGCCGGTCCCAAGCCCGGATAAAGGAGGAGGGTTGAGGCGATGGGCTAGCAACTCGTCCCTTGTCAAAAGAAATAAATGCTACAAATTTCGACAAAACGCCTCGGAATGCGGACGGATCAAAACAAAGACGACTAATGCAACGGAAAAGGAAAATGATATTGGCTACATGGAATGTGCAAGGACTTAAAACCAAACAAGCAGAAGTATTCAAAGAATTAGCGGAAAGAAAAATAGATGTATGTGTTCTTACCGAAACCAAGAAAAAGGGAAAAGGAAATGAAGAGATAGGAGAGTATATACATATCTTCAGTGGAGTGAGCAAAGATAACAGAGCTAAGAGAGGAGTCTCTATTGCTATTCGAAAAAAATCTTAAAAATAATATTAAATCGTGGACTGAAGTAAATGAACAACTGCTGATGCTGGAAATGACAAAGAATGGGCACAATATCGTAATTGTCGGAGTGTATGCCCCAAATGAAGATGCAGATCCAGAAAGTAAAGACGATTTCTACGACAAGATGAATGAAATAATCTCTCAAGTTAAAGATAACTGTGAAATCTATGTACTAGGAGATTTAAACGGCAGAGTAGGTAGAGAAGAAAATAATAGAGTCGTAGGAAGATATGGGGAACAAATAACCAATGACAACGGAATGCGTCTTAGAGATTTTTGTGAAACAATGTCTCTCAAGATTATGAATGGATTTTTTCAACATAGAGACATCCACAAATTTACATGGATACAACCTACTAGGAATCTGCGCTCGATAATCGACTATGTAATTCAACGTCAAACTTCCCAGCTGAAAACCACTGACGTAAGGGTATACCGTGGATCAGAATGTGGATCCGATCATCGTTTACTTATGGCCAACGTGATAGTTAACTATCGCAAAAACAATAATACTCAGGTACAGAATATAGAAAAGGGACAAGAAGTAAGATCTCATAAATATAACCTAGAAAGCTTGAAAGAAGACTCAACGAAATTTCTATATAAATTACGACTGGCCACAAAATTACAAAATGTGGGACGAGAAAATATAACAGCGGAAGAATTATACCAGCAAATTAAAAAATACATTCATGAGGCTGCAAGTGAAGCTTTGGGGTATAAATACAAACATGAAATAAAAAATACAGAATGGTGGTCGGAGAATATGCAAACGTTAGTAAACAAGAAGAAAACTGCTTATCAGAAATGGATGTCAACAAGAAAGGAGGAAGATCACAAGAGATATGCAGCATTAAATCGAGATGTAAAAAGAGAAGTAGTGAAAAGTAAAAATGAGATGTGGGACCGAAAATGCGCAGAAGTGGATAGGTATATGGGTGGAACAAGAGTTGGGCAAGCGTGGAAGGTAATAAAGTCTCTCCAGAGGGAAGGAAAGGAAAAATCTAACATAAAGTTAATAGATCTTAAACAGTGGAAACACCATTATGAGATTTTACTGACAGAAGATAGATGTAAATTCCAAGAGATCGAAATGGAAGATTTAGTCGAACATACACAAATAGTTGAGATAACAACCGGAGAGTTAAGCGAAGCCCTCAAAAGATCTAAAAACGGTAAAGCAGCAGGACCTGGAGACATCCCAATTGAGTTGGTAAAGTACGGACCAAACATATTACATGAGATGTTGGTTCAATTATTTAATAAATGCTTAAAAGGACAAAATATCCCTGATGATTGGAATGTTGGATACATCAGCTCAGTATTCAAGAAAGGGGATAAACGCATATGCTCTAATTATAGAGGAATAACTGTTACCAGCTCAGTAGGGAGGTTGTACGGTCGAATAATAAAGAAAAGAATAGAATCAGAATACGAAGACATGGAAGAACAAAGTGGATTTCGTGCAGGAAGATCGTGCACTGATAATATATTCGTTCTGCAGCAGGTAATAGAAAAACGGAAGGCAAGGAATCTATCTACCCACCTATTGTTTGTAGATTTGGAGAAGGCATACGATACGGTACCTTTGAAAAAACTGTTTCAAACATTGACGAAGGTAGGTCTCAGTAGAGAGTATGTGGATGCTATCGCAAATATATACAAAAATGCAAGAAGTGTCGTTAAAGAAGGAAACTTTATATCTGACTCATTCCCTATATCAAAGGGACTTAAACAAGGATGTTGTCTGTCTCCGACTTTATTTAAAATATATATTCAATCATCGCTAGAGCAGTGGAGGAAACAAGTATCCGGAATGGGAATAGACATAGGCGGTGGTAAATGTCTAACAACTTTGTTTTTTGCAGATGATCAGGTAGTCGTAGCGAATGATGAGGAAGACATGGACTACATGTTTAGAAAACTAAAGAAAGAATATGAAAAATGGGGCCTCAATATGAATATGTCAAAGACAGAGTATCTTAAAATAGGGGATGATGAAGAAGATCCAGAGTTAGAAATTAGAACCACGAAAAGATGTAATGAATATAAATATCTCGGATCTATAATATCTAAAGAAGGCACTACCAAAAGAGACATCGAAAAGAGAACGCAGCAGGGCAAAAAAGCGGTAAACATTCTGAGCTCTCTACTGTGGTCTAAAGATATAAGGCAAGAAACGAAATTGACAATCTATCGTACCTTGGTAGAGCCTATTATGACTTATGCGGCAGAAGTTTGGCAGATGACAAAAAAAGATAGGAAAAGAATAGAAGTAGTAGAAATGGATTATCTAAGGAGAGCGTGTGGTATATCTAAAAAAGATCACATCAGGAATGAAGATATTAGAAGGAGGACACATACTGTATATTCCAGTGTAGATAAAATTGAAACTAGACAACTAGTGTGGTATGGTCACGTGAAACGAATGAATGAAGATAGATGGCCAAAGAAAGCTTTAAATTACATACCACACCAAAGAAGAAGAAGGGGAAGACCTTCAGTTGCCTGGGAAGAAAATGTACGGCACATCATGAAAGATAGAGCCATCAAAGAAGACGAATGGATGGACAGAAAACGATGGCGGTCGAAATGCGAGAAGCGGCAGAGGCTGTAGGAACCTCGCTGATAGAGATAGAGAGGTATTATGTGCAGAAATAAGATACTCAGTGTAAGATATCTTTTTATGCACCCGCTTATGATCAAATTCGATGTTTTCGAAAGTCCGACCGCTACGACTACTAGGGACGTTTAAGATATCTTTAAAACGTTACTAGTTACAAGTACGGAAATACAGATTTTAAGTTACCTACTCAATTCAGTACAAGCATCAGACACATCAGTATTTTGTAATCAATATTTGTACTCAGTACCACTGAGAACCGGTATAAAAAATAACCGTTAATTGTCTGCACTGATTTTGCCCCTCTCTATTCGCCACGTCGATAGCCAACGGTTGGGTTGGGTTGTGTTCAATGTGCGGCACGCTAGAAAAATAACTGCACGGGTCACCCGTCCCGCCGGCGCAGGTTGTGTCTCGCTTAGGTTTAATTTGCGCCGGGCCTATGTCGATGTCCAGTTTATGATATGTTCGGTTATGGATGATCTTCAGTAGCAACTTTAGCACATGGGACATAAAGCTAATGGTGCGGTAAATTGGTTACTGCTCTTACAGCCCTGTAAATTGTCGCTTGTTTGGCCGTAGCCTCACTTCAATGGAGTGTTACACTGAAATACAGGGCCGGCGATAACGGGCCTGCAAGGGATGCACTGCAGGCGGGCGCCAAAATGAGCTTGTTTCTGCTGATGTTATGTAAAATACTAAGATAAAAAAATTCATTTTTTAAATGTGGTTTAAATTCGTCATAATACCCTAATTTGTGTTTGTTAATTTTGCATATCACACGACATGTAAAATATACAAAAATATGCAATGCGGCAAAGAATTCTTTCCATGTAGTAATATAATTTATTGGTCAAAGATATTATATCTCAACCAAACAACCTTGCTCTTAATGGGAATGCTTTGTTTATTTTCTCCAAATTTCTTGCAAGTTGTAATTTTGTCAGCAGTTATGAGAGGAAGTGAATCATTTCTAGTAAAATAAACAAGATTGTGATACTGCTTTCTTGCGGCTTGTCTAATTTAAGTATTATATATTTTACCTCTTAATTTAAGTATCGAGTTAAGGATTAATTCCATAAAAACATATTATTAAAAACATATTATTATATGTATTTAATTAAAATAAACATTTTAGTATTATTTCATGTGATTATAATACAGAATAGTTTGTCAGTTGTATACTCTTCATCTGCAGTTAAAGAATCCAGTGTTGTATTCAATTAATATAAAGTTATATTTGTTAGATACTCAGTAATATTATTAAATTACACTTTCACATTATTACAGAAGCATAATCTTGAGGTTTTAAAGTTATTATTTTTATGTAGGTAAATAAAAATGCATTCAAAAAAAAAAATTAGCAGAAAAGCCGAAAAAGAAGAAATGACAAAAAACAATCTTAGTTCTTTTAGCTAATTTCTTAAAAGAGTTAAAGTGAAGTTGTTTTGTCAGATGATGGGTTCAATAAATCTGTACCGAACTTTATTTACCGGGAACATTTGCGGATAGCGGGACACCGACTTAGTCGGTGCCCGGAACACACATTTTTAGGACACAATCCAAAATCAAGCATTAATAGAGAGAAAAGCTCTTCTAGCTACCCCTGAAATTAGGTGGTTTAACCATATAAAGTAAACCGAGGTAAACAAGGGCATCCTAGCAAGGGCATGCGAGGGCATCCAACGTAACGTTTAGTACAAAGCCTCCTCATTCGTTATATACTGCGACGGGGGGAAGGGGGATAGTGGTATAGCTTGGGGGTCAGATAGGTTACAACTCTAGGTTACGCAGTGTGACCGGTTTGATTTTCGTACATGTGGGTCTCACTGTTCCATTAGAACCCACATACCCACATAATGTCCCCGAGGCTGGGGTTGTATGAGTATCTGTGTGTATGTGGGGGGGGGCGTCTCTGCTAGTTTTGCAGGCGGGCACCTTATACCCTAGCGCCGGCACTGCTCAAATATGTCATTTTCTTAGGGATGTGCATGTGCATGTCTCACAGGCTGCGTTCGACTCTATTGCTTGCTCGCTTGTAATCAACTATTTTAGTTTAAAATAATTTAAAGTTTATTTGTTTTAGTTGTTAGTCTATAATTTTTTATAGATTGTGTTGATTTTTGCACAACGTTGTTTACAGCCATGATTATATTTTCTTAAAATCTATTAGCTAAATATATTTGACAACACTGTCTAAAAATAAAAGGCCGAGAAAAACGACCCTACACGATATCGACTAATTTTTTCACAAAGATAACCTTCAAAGGGTTCGATCTTAACTGTTTATGTTGACCTACACCTCGTTCGCTGTTCGTGCAACTTGCAGTTTGACCATCAATCATTCGAGGCGTTGAGATAGACACATCACACTTTTTAGTTTTAACACAAACTTTTTACGATGCGTTTTTAACGTCGAGACTTTTCGTCATTTATTCAGCAAATGGCTTTTCTTTATTGCAAACTTGTCAAATAAAAATAAAATGTCGGGTTTATATATACAATTTCCGTTCAAGAGGTAAATGGCCGCCACACGAACCAAGGTCAAGGAAAAAGGAGGGAGTTAAACTAGCGTTAGAAATATAAATAAACTATAGCATTTTAATCAGTAAATAAATCTCTCAAATAATGTTTCAATAAATATTAACCAAATGTGCTATTAGTCGAGGAAAAGAAGCTGAAAAAATGGCAAAACCTCGCAATTTTTTCGTCTAGCATCGATTTGTACAAAAATTTGGAATTAGCCTCATTACACCTTCTAGTTGATTTTCTATATTGTGCCGTTGTACGTTTTTGGTTTTTTAAGGGTGAAAACTACCCGTAATTGTAAAAAATTATAAAATAACATTTTAAACTTTAATATTGTCAACATTTGGTTTTAACTAGTTACATAATGATTGTTTTATGCTTTAAGAAATACTATCATAATATTTCAACCCTTAAAACCACATTTGTTGGAGCTATATATAAAAAATTTACTTACCCTAAAAGAATAATTTCGGCTTGCATCGATTTACATAAAAATTTGGGATTAGGATCATCTCACCCTGTACTTCATATTCTATATCATGCTTAAGGGCGTTGATTATTTTTAGGGGTGTAAACTACCCCTTATTGTCAAAAATTATATAAAAATATTGTGAACTTTAATATGGGTAAAATTTGGTTTTGATTAGTTAAATAATAATTGTTTTATACTTTAGGATATAATATCATAACATTTTAACCCTTAAAAACCACCCTTAATAACATTACAGTTTTTACAAGTAGATATTTTAATAGATTATACAGAAAAAAAAGTAGAATTAAAGAATTACAAAAACATTTATTTACACAAAAATACGAATTTAAAAATATGACAAATACAAACACAAATAGTTTTTAAGTCATCTTCCAGTATATGAACCTTTTCTGTGGTATTATACATACATTGAAAATTATCCAAGCGGACAATCTGAATTTTTCGAAAGAAAAAATTCGTTTTATAAACATAACTACTTCATATTTGGCGATAAAAAGTTTTTTCAAAAATGACTTTCTAGGAGTTTTGAAGAGTTATAAGACTGTGTAAACTAAATTCCGTAAGATCCCTTAGTTTTTAATTAGGGCAGGTTTAAAGGGCTCGAATAAGGGGGTGTTTGCTCGTAAATAGAGGTTTAAAATAGCTATATCTCACTAACTGTTCACTGTAATGAAAATCTATGCACAGGAGAATTTTAGTTATTATAAAAGCTACAATTTAGTAATTCATTATTTTTTTTTGTATCTCCAGTATTTTCGGAGATATTTTGAAGTAAATGGTAAAAAATGGGAAATTTCAAAAAATTAATTTTTCTTTTAACTCCAATTTTTCTAAAATTAGCCCTTTTAAATTGGTCAAACTTCGTGGGTGTATTGATAATACAAATATAAAATGAACTACAAAAAATTGAAGACCAATTTTTAATTAGGAGGGTAGTTAGGGGGTTGTTTTCACTAATTTTTTCATAGAAAAAAGCAGGTACTGACCTTTTTTTGATCATAAGTCGCTCTTAATTTTCAGGCTAGAAACTTTTAATTATTATTTTTTGAAATAGCTAACTGTATACTTGAAAAAATATTATTTAGGTTTTCCTCGAAAAATGCAAAGTGTTTCCGATATTTTACTTTGAATATTTCAAATTATGCATTTGACGAAAAAAGCTAACTTTTAACATGCCGTATCTCGGTTTGTATTGGTCTTAAAGATATTACAGAAAAATAATTTGGTTTGTGTTACTAAAAGATACAATTTTAATATCTACAGTATTTTTGATTAAATGCGTATTTTTCGAGGTATTCCCAAAAACCCTCTAAAAAAGTCGATTTTTCCATCGAAAAACTATTACTTTTTATATAAAATGCAAAAAACATTTTTTTCTTAGAATTACTTTTTACATCGGTTTACATGGTTAAAATGTAATAAAAAATTACCGCCGCCGAGATGGGGTGGCAACCACCCCCAAGGTTTTAGCGTACAGCGGCATGATATAGAAAATGATCCTTGGACTATTCCCTAACTTCTGTGAAATTTTCAAGTAAATCCATGCTGGACGAAAAAATTGCGAGCCAAATTGCTTCATTTCCTCGACTATATGGAAAAGTAAGGATATCATTAAAGCTAGGCTTTATTTGCAAAATTTTTCAGTCATCGGTAAGCAAGTTTTTATGTCAAGTTTTTAAGTTTTTATGTTAAGCAAGTCATTAACACTAACTATGCATAAAAGTTTCCAACCTAAGTCTTTGTTTCGGAAATACTAATGCAGTGACTATATTCCTTACTGATCAATTTTGGACCATTCGGGCATATGCAAAGTTATTGCCACTAGTCTTCTTCTTCTTCAAGTTCTATAGAAGGTTGGAAATCATCATGGCGATGGGAACTGATGGGAACCCATGGAAGGCAATGATCGAGCTCGGCGTACCCAAGAAACTAGCTGCGGTAACAGAAATGTGTGTAAGTAACTCCTTTGAACAAGTTAGAATAGGGGGGAAATATTCTGGACTGAGACAGGGAGATCCGTTGTCCCCATTGTTGTTTAACCTGGCCTTAGAATATGTCATGCGAAAAATTTATCCAAAAATCAAACCAGACATAACTGCTCGGGGAGCAAAAATCATACTCGCCTTTGCCGATGACGTAGATGCAGTAGCACCATCAACATTAGAAACTAAGGATATTTTCTCGTGCTTTAAAGAAGCTGCATTAAACATCGGTCTAAAAATAAATGAAGACAAAACAAAATACATGGTGGTTCAAAACAAGATCGACGGCGATATAAAGCAAAATATTACTATAAACGATCATAACTTCGAAGTGGTTAAAGAATTTAAATATCTAAGAGCAACAATCACAAATGACAACAAATTAGAGCGAGAAGTTGAAATGCGAATAATGGCAGGAAACAGATCTTTATTTGCAATGAAACATCTAATGAAATCAAAACTTCTTTCACGAGGTGCAAGAATCCAGATATATAAGACCATAATACGACCAGCAGTCGCGTATGGAAGCTAAACATGGACGCTAACAAAAAGAGAAGTAAATAAATTGCTGGTATGGGAACGTAAAATCCTTCGAATGATATATGGCCCTTGCAGAGACAGCGTGACAAACGAATGGAGGCGCAGATACAATAACGAGCTAGAGTCTCTATTCGGAAAAGAAAATCTAGTCAGATATATAAAGGTCAATAGACTCAGATGGCAGGGCATGTGATACGCAGTAACGACAATCGCCTTATAAACAATGTGTTCTGGGAAAGGCCAGATGGAAGAAGGTGTGTAGGGCGGTCTAGAAAAAGGTGGAAAGATGCAGTCAAAGAAGATCTAGAGAAAATGGGAGTGCGACAATGGGAATTAGTGGCACAGGACCGACAAACATGGAAGGCAATAGTAAACGCGGCAAAGGCTCACGAAGAGTTGTAGCACCATTGATGATGATGATGATGATGATGGGAACCCTGTTGATCGCCGCTCTAAATAGTTATGCACTATTACATTCACACCATTCCCTCAAGCTCTTAAGCCAGGAAATCCTTTGTCTTTCTACATTTCGCTTCCTATTTTGTTCTTCTGCTGTAGGTTCTACCTCCCGATTATAACTCATATTGAGGAAAACACTTGATATCTTGAGGTAAATGTCTGAGGATTGATCTAAAGATAATATGCTCTTTCATTAGGCTCAATGCCAATTTTTGCAGGAAAACTCTTCGGTACTTAGGAGCCTCGGCTGGATAGGCCAATTTGTATAAGATTTGAACATTTATGTCTCCAATATGTGTCATACTGTAGAAAATTACACAAGGCCATCTCTTGGTTATCCTTCTTCTTCTTCAGGTTCCTTCTCCTATCGGTGGTTGGAAATCATCATCGCTATTTTAACTTTATTAGCCGCACTTCTGAACAATTCTAATGAGCTGCAACCGAACCACTCTCTCAAATACGTACTTCTCGCCCCTCATTATATGACCCAGATATTGAATCTTTCTAATTTTAACAGTTTTTATGACTTCACATTCTTTCTTCATTCTTTGTAACACCTCTATATTAGTTACTTTTTCAGTCCATGATATTCTGTGGATTATCCTGTAGCACCACATCTCAAAGGAGTTTAATTTTTTTGATTTCAGACTGTTTTATTGTCCACGCTTCCATACCGTATAATAAAGTAGAAAAAACGTAACAACGTAGCATTCTTTTGCGGATCTCTATATTAAGGTTACGGTTGCAAAGTAAGTTCTTCAATTTTATGAACGTGTTTCTTGCCATTTCTATTCTAGATCTGATTTCTTTTGTTTGATCTCCATCTTCGGTTAGCCACGTTCCTAAATATTTATATGTTGTTACTCTTTCGATCGTTGTATTATTGATGATCAGGTTATCCACATTTTGTGGTCTTTTTGCGAATATCATTGATTTCGTTTTCTTCAGATTCATTTGTACTTTTCACATGCATTGTATACATGTTGTATTATGTACTGTAGATCTTCCATATCACTTGCAAATATGACCGTATCGTCCGCAAATCTAATATTATTAATGCTATTTCCGTTGACCAAAATACCTTCCACAATATCCAATAAATCTTCTTGAAATATCACTTCACTGTAGACGTTGAATAAGAGTGGTGAAAGTATGCACCCTTGTCAAACTCCTCTAAGTATACTTACTTCCTCTGTCAGTTCTCCTTCGACTCTTACTCTTGCTTTCTGATTCTGATACAGATTCGATATAATTTGTAGATCTCTACTATCTATGTTTTTGGTCTTAAGAATACTTAAAAGCTTTTCATGTTGAACTCTGTCAAAAGCTTTTTTAAAATCTATGAAGCAAGCATATATGTCCTGATTCATATCCAGACATCGTTGTGTTAGAACATTGACTCCGAATAATGCTTCTCTAGTTCCTAGACCCTTTCTAAAACCCATCTGTGAATCACTTATTTCTTGTTCTAATTTCACGTGGATTCTGTTATATATGATTTTAAGGAAGGTTTTCAATGTGTGGCTCAATAATGCAATTGTCCGATAGTTATTGCAATCTTTGCTTTTGGTTATCCTAGAGGCCAAGTAAACAGCACAAATCTTGTCTACAGTGTTCACTCAACCTTTGGTTTCACTATTAAATAATCTACTGAACCTCACAAACTCAGAAACTCGAAGTGCTGGTCTAGCGGGGGTTCTATCACGTGTTTTGTCATAAAATTTACGACAGCGCGTCTGCTTGAAGGTTAATATTATTTAAGCTTCATTTCCTATCCTTCTAGTGACAATCAATCATTCGAGGCGTTGAGATAGACACATCATACTTTTTAGTTTGAGTTTGAACACAAACTTTTTACAATGCGATTTTAACGTCGATACTTTACGTCATTTATTCAGCAAACGGGTTTTTTATTGCAAAGTTGTCAAATAAAAATAAAATGTCACCTATACAATTTCCGCTCAAGAGGTAAATGGCCGCCACACGAACCAAGGTCAAGGAAAAAGGAGTGAGTTAAACGAGCGTTAGAAATATAAATACAATATATCAATCATTCTCGAAAATAATCTCTTACTAAATACCTATTAACTAAATGTTCTCTTTCAAAGAACACTATGACAAAAAAAAAATAAATCAAGCATGAAAATTTAAGAATGGGTAGATGAAAGTGTCTATTATTAATAAAAAATTTACATTCCTAGAATACCACAGTTTTTCAAAAGTTTTGCAAAAAGGATCGAGTTTTAGTATACGTAGCTGTATTTTATAAAATAATGACAAAAATATATTTTTTAGAAAACTATATTTATCGGCATGACTTTATCTTAAAAATTTGACACAAGCATCTTTTATATCTTTAGTAGTTTCTGAGTTATAACTAGTAACTGCGTTTTGTAACAATTTAATTGGGTTATCTGTTGGATACGCGCGGACATAGATAATGACATATTTTTGTCCTTATTATTATGTCAGAATTATCTAATTTTTTTAAATCAATGATTTGGGACAATAACCAAAGATAACAATTTACGAAAAAGACATAAAATGCATAAAAAATAAAAAATGAATAACCATTTTCAATTTCGTTGCAACACGAAACTACAGCCGCATCATATTCTAGTTCAATCAGAGAGTGCAGCAAGCACCTCTACCGGTTTCGAAACTTATTAGTCTCTCATCAGGGGGCACATAATATGCTGCTCTCTCTGACACAACCAGGACAAACCCCGGCGTGCAGTTACGTATCGCAACGAACGAAATATCAAGGATTCCCTAGCGGTAACAGCTAGCAAAAGACTAAGTTTTCAATCTAATAGCACATAAAACAACATCAAAAATATTACTCTACATCCCACCAGATTGAACTCTCGTTGGAACTTTACCGCGCTGAGCACATGGGACGTGAATTATAAATTGTAAAATTTCCTCATCTTCTTTAGTCTCAGCATCCGTTATGGCTTGCAAATTTTAGAAGCCTCGGAGGTGTAACCAGAGAAGGTTCCCATTGTTTTCAATCTGGTGGGATGTAGAGTAATATTTTTGATGTTGTTTTATGTGTTATTAGGTTGAAAAGTTAGTCGTCTAAAAATACCTTAACTTTAATATGAACGAATTTTCATAGTAAATTAGAAATTATTTAATTTAGAAAAATGTGTTTAAATATAAACACATATTATAGTGTTTGAGAGAAACAATTTGAGTATTTGTTAAACGTGGGATAAAAAAATAAATGATGGAATTAAAGTACACGAAGATGAAGACGTTACAAATAAATCAGGTGACACCTGCCAAAAAATTCAAAATATCGACTTTGACTTTAAAACTGGCTAATTAATTGAGTAAAAATGGTTTTATATTTTTCAACAAATGATAATTCATCGCACCTTTTCTGATATTTCTTTTATTATAACCCTTTTTTTAAATCCCTTCTGGATTGATAAACTAAATAAAATTGTATATTATTATTTTGAATGAGATAATTTTTAAAAATAATTAAATAACCTAAATTAATAAAATGAAAAAATATTTTTAATGCTCAGTAAAAAGAAATTTTTATTTAGAAAAATAATTATTTATTTTCGTTTTTAAATAATTTTTTTATCTAAAATTTTTTTGATTTTTTTTAATATTTTTTTTTATTTTTTAATTCACATAACATTTGAGGTTTATTTAAATATTATTTACTTAATAATACCATAATTAAAGAATATTATCTATTTTATTTGCGCCATAAACCGGGTAGGAATTTAAAAAAGGAAAAACATTTTTTAGACAAATTGTCAAGGCAAAATTAAATATCTCCATTTTGCACAAAGGAGATACTTTTGCGTTATAAACTTTTTCTAATAATATATCTGTGGCTTGGTTCTAAAAGGGTCAATGTCAATATTTCACTTTTTTGTACAGCTTTATTTAAAATTAAATATTGACAAAACAAAACTCAAAAAATTGACATTTAGGGGAGTGCATATAGATTTTCACTTCGGAAAAAAATCAAACAAGATAGAACTTTTTGTAATTTCACTAGAAAATGTTTAATAAACAACATATCAAAAAGTTCTACTCGAGAAGTGGGTGCTTCATTTTTTTATTAAACAAATGAACTACGAAGTTTGATGTTTTTTTAAATAACTCCAAAAATAGAAATTTTCGCACAAAACTGACTTGACCATTGAAAAATTCAGAAAATTTTACAAAAAAAAACCTCACATAAAGAATTTTTTAAAATTAAATCTGTATCTTCTATAATTTTTTATTTATAACGCTAAAGTCACCCTTCTCACAAACATTGGCGCACTGTAAACTAGCGTACGGCGAAGTGCACGGTTGAGTTATTTTAATGTAATTCTTTAACTAATGGATCAAATGAAATTTTACAAATTGAACCTAAAAGAAGAATAATTAAGCTATCTTATCGTTATGATAAAAAAAAATAAAATTTATGGGTATAAGTACGGTGGGGGCGGAAAATGAGCCTTACATGAATTTTGTTTAAACATGATTTAAAAATGTGTAACTTATACAATTTTTCTTATAAAACCCTCAATTTTGCTCATCTTACCTTTCAAGCGTCGTAATAAATGATGTTTCATTAAAAAAAAATCTCAAAAATTTAATTCAAATGATATGACGTCTTAAAAAATGTAATTTTTGAAATCTTCGTAGTTTTATAGAATTACCACCACTTTAAGACGGTATTACTCAAGTTTGAACAGATCTATTACAGTTTTATAAGTACTTTCTTAAAATTTAGGATATTATCTTTAAAATGCACTGAATTATTTTACTTTAGAAATGAAATAGACTATTTCTTTTTGACAAAATTAAGAAAGATAACAAAAATGTAATACAAAAACCGAAAATTACCAGCTAAAAAAATGTTTATATAAAGTGATCAAAACTTTTTTCTGTAAAACTTACCTTAAATACATTTAATAATAAGCTTCAACAATAATAAATGTTCAGCAAAAAATTTTTTTTAGCTCTTATACAGTATGTCTGCGTAACTTGGAACCTATTGATAACTTTTTTATTACCAGTTTTACGAAAAAAAGTTATTCTTTATAAAATACTCTGCATCGTATATTAGTATAGTTTAAAAGGGATCCTATTGTGTTATCCCGTGGGCACTTTGTTGCTAAAATGTAAAACCCATATTTTTTGGTTTCTAATATATTTGTAATGCAAAATCACTTGGTCGTCCAAAAATCGTTGCGAGAGGGGACCGGTGGGGAGCCTTACAAAAAAAAACTGCAATTTTTTTTTCGTCGTTTTTCGAATGTGCAATATCCGAAAATTCATTCCTCAAATTTGTATACCCATCCGGACATTAGAAATATTTGTTTTTAATTTATAAAAATACGTCAAACCATTGTTGTATATGGAGCGCCTTCATATAAAATCACTTGCCCTGAAAACCCATATTTTTAAAATCGTTTACATCGCTCTATCTCGAAAAATATTGGGTTTAGCAAAAAATGGCTTTCTATAAACGTTATAGACCAAACCAAATTGTGATGCCGATTTTAAGGATGATGAATACTGCTAGCGTACTAAATAGAGACTTTTTTTGGCTCGTTTTGTGGGCAGATTATTAACACTTTTGGAATATTTTACGTGTTAAGTGATAGTAGTAGTTATATTATCATAATATTAATAATAGGTATAGTTGTATATATTTAAGGTACTGTTGTATACTTATTATTATTATTATTATTATTGTGTTTATCCAGATTTAGTCATACGGCTCACACTCCCTCAAAGGGGAAAATTCACTTATCCCAGATACTTACGATATCAAAAGGATTGAGCTCTGGTGGGACTCGTTCCGTGTTATCGAGCCCTAGATGACTTAGTACGTCGAGGTATCCCTAAAAGTGTTCTTACACATTCAATTGTTTTATAATTATAAAGCTTATTAAGGACGTCGTAAAATGGTTAAAGTTCAAATCTTGGTATGTACATATTATCTAAAATGCCATCGGTTTTCCCTGGAATTAATTTCGAAATCAAGAACAAAGGATAGTAATACAAATAATTACATCTACGTACCTATTTCTTAATTACTAGATATACAGAAGGACTAGCACAGCCTAAAAGCCACTTCTTATACAGAGTTATTAATAATCTTGACACAGCTTCGTACGTCAACTTATGGGCTCGTATAGCTTTATTGTACTTTTTACCAGATAAAATACCATCAATTGTGGACTGAGTAGATAGACCACTGTCCAACCATACATCAGCAAGTCCAGAATCTGTCATAAACTGACCAATTATTTTGAGGAAGTTCATAACAATGTAGAATCTACCTAGACGAATAACTACATTCCTTGTGTCTTCTGGCTGGTACCATTGGAGCTCTTTAGCTTTATAATAGATCGCTTGGTCAAAAATGTCAGTACGGTGTATCTGTTATTTAGCTTCTTAGCAATTTCACTGCACTTTCTGATAACAGTCCAAACGGTATCATATTCTGACGAGACATGGGTTAGAACAGGTAAGTAGCCATAGGTCGTTACATGTGATTTATCCTCCAAAGTCAGTTTATGAAATCCTGACCACTGTGGGATAACGGTTTCATTCCTAACAGAGTCCCTCATTCTGCAAATGCACCATGCCATGTTACGACATCGTATGTTATTATTAAGATTCTGGCTCTTTTCTATGATGCTCAGTTTATTTTCTTCTGATTGTACTTTTCTTTTTGATTTCTCAAAATAACTTTTATTAAGGGAATGAAATTCATTAGGTATTGTCAGCTTCTGATTATATGGCAAAAATTTAAATTGTCCAGGTTTATCTTCATTCAATAGTCCTCTCTGGGAGGCAGCAATTTGGGTTCCGTGAAAAGTAGGTGATTTGTCCAAGGTCTCTTCCAAAATGTCAATGTTGTCAGCGGCAAATTGGACAAATCTGTCGGGTACCAATTGTCTCGGTATGGTCACATGATCATTCTCCAAGTAAAGTTGAATTTCTTCTTGGGCGATGCTGTTACGCACTCTAAGAGTATTGATGTATGAAATTGAATGACCGCAGGCGTGCTTTGCTTCAATGAGTTTTTTTGATCTTGTTTCGTGATGAAAAAAGTCCTAGCCCAATATGCTTTGGAGTTTTTATTTTTTCCTTTGAGCAGGCAAAAATAATGTGTTGGCAAATGCTTAGGGTTTCAGTCTTCTTTTCATTATCGCTTTCATTTCGGACTATAAGGTTAACCAGAGAATACAAGCTTTCAGGAATAGACTTTTAGTAGTCTCTAACATTCATTTTTTTTAAGTCGGGCTCAGTTGACATCTTGTTTATCTCACTTCGGATAGTTTGGCAGATTTTGACTAGAATGTGTTGCTCCGATGCACCGAAACTGAAACTGAGAGTGTCAGATTCGTCCTGGTTGTGCAAGATTGTTTCAATTGCCTGTTCTTTCGATAACTTCCTTAAAAATATTGTGGGCTCGTTTTGTCTAGGAGACCCTACTGATTCAACAGCATCCCCAAAATGGTATTTCATTTTTTTAATTCTTTGTTTCTCGCTGATGTCAATACCACTAATTTCACGATACCTTTTGCCAATCGATTTTGTATTGTATCCTTTACCTTTCTCAAAACCCTTTGTCCATTTCTTCCAAAAGTTTCCCAAATGCTTCATTTTCTGTTTTGTTAATATCAGTATTTCCAACAGATTTTTTATTTAGATTGTGTAATTCAGTTGAAATGCAAACGGCATGATATTTTGTTTCCGAGGCAATTAAGTCGTCTCCAGTTCTCGCAAAGAACACAGGGTTGCTTCGTCATATAGCTCTTATTTTTTCTTGTATATTATTAGTTATAACTTGGCATAGTTTTTGTTTCGGTGAGCGCTTCTGACAAAAGATGCACTTTTGTGAATTAAAAGGTGATCGCAAGGGCTGTTTTTGAAAAATATCTTCTCTACGAAACGTCAGTTTAGTATTTTTTTACTTGTACGAGTCAATGTTCTTTGAGCTCGTATAGGATTTGTAACAATTTTTGTGCCATTTAAAAAAATCTTGATTTTGTAGATCATCAAATTTTGAGAATATATGCCGCATATATTCATCATATTATCATCATGACAATTTTTCATACGTTCACTCGTGCATTGAATAAAATTTTTTTTAGATCTTTCTTGAGAATTAACCAGCCTTCCTCGTTCCAAACAAATTAGACACACATTTTGAATAAAAACGTCTTGTCCGACATCAGATTTTCGGAAAGAAACATGCCTTAATCTGATTTTTGATCAAGTTAGCTGTCAGAGCTGCTGCTGTTTGTTAAATCCATTTCTAGATGGATACAAAAATTTTTTAGCTGTAATACTAATAAGTAGATACAATATTGTTAACTTACCAATAGGTTTAATTAATCACTTTTAATAATATAATTAACACAGAAGAACTTTATTATGTCTCACTTAAAATCTCAGTGGATTTCGCGCTAAAACTAAAGCATAATAGTATATTGTGCAACAAGTGCAGAAAGGTACTAATTTCTCACGAGTTTGAAAAGTTGCGGTACGAGCGCAAGCGAGTGTCGCAATTCAAACGAGTGAGAAATTACCTTTCTGCACGTGTTTCACACTAGACTTTTTCTACAAGCACAGTTTTTCCTAAAAATAAAAATCACAATTTCCAAACGACGATTAATTATAATAGGTACCTATGTGATAAATTTTAAACTGTATTTAATTAATACCTACTAATCAATTTAAATTCCTTATACCTAACTAAATTGCACAGAAATCAGTTAAAAAATTAATGCACTGCCTTAATTTGTTTAAATTTAAACAATTATTACACATTATTGACATTATATTTATGCAGTCACGGATTTACACAAAACCTACTTCATTCGACGTCTCTTGCACAGGTTGCTAAATCCTTATTGGTTATTTGATAATTATAAAATGTTTAATAAGAATAAAATTGTAAAATAAAACAGTTGTAACATCCATAATTTAGTCTCTATGCTATAGTTAAATATAATATCTTATAGGTCTTATAGGTTATATATTTGTCTAAAGTTTAACCACGGATGTAAACAGAATATAACGTTACTCAGAATGCGGTAGTCCACGGATGTAAACAGAATATAATGTTACTCAGAA
Source organism: Diabrotica virgifera virgifera (assembly GCF_917563875.1). NCBI lineage: Eukaryota > Metazoa > Arthropoda > Insecta > Coleoptera > Chrysomelidae > Diabrotica > Diabrotica virgifera. The sequence continues at coordinate 214,568,538 of NC_065449.1, forward strand.
TGAGGTAGTCAACTGTGCAGAAAAGAACTTTGCGGCACAGAAACGTCACTTTTCTGCACACTAATGTCAAATATCTTATACTGTGAGAAAATATCAAGTTTGCTAACATAAAACCGTGCAGAAAAGTGCACTTTGACTAGTGGTTGTAGAAAAAATCCTTTATAAAAGGTATATTTGTTAAAATCCCTATACAGGGCTACATCAAAGACAGAACTAGTTTTCGATCGGTTGACCGATCATCATCAGTGCAATCCTAAAATGTGTACAACCAGATAAAATGATGTATTTAAAAAAAGTATTTAAAATGTTGACTAAGGTTATTGGTTGATAAGGTTGATTAAGGTTTAAATACTTTGCATCATTTTATCTGGTTGTACACATTTTAGGATTGCACTGATGATGATCGGTCAACCGATCGAAAACTAGTTCTGTCTTTGATGTAGCCCTGTATAGGGATTTTAACAAATATACCTATTATAAAGGATTTTATGTTTTTGTAATGGTATACAGCCAACTACAGGAAATTTTTCCTCGTGGATTTCTAAAACTCAAGCTTATAATAGTAAAGAATTTAAAGAAAGAACAGCATCTCAAGGCAAAAACGACCCTAACAACAACCCGGTCAGTAGAGTCGATTAGGGGTTGACTCCCGCATAGAATCTCGCCCTTCCTCGCATCTCTGCGTTCACCACTGTCCGTCGTGACATGCCGTTCGATTTATTTAATTTTTTCTTAAACTAATTATCCAATCAAAATTCCAAAAACACTCCCATGTTCTCTGATGTTTGGTCTATAACGTTTACAGAAAGTCATTTTTTGCTAGACCCAATAGTTTTCGAGATAGAGCGATGTAGACGATTTTAAAAATATGGGTTGTCAGGGCAAGTGATTTTATATGAAGGCGCTCCGTATACAACAATGGTTTGACGTATTTTTATAAATTAAAAATAAATATTTCTAATGTCCGGATGGGTATGCAACTTTGTGGAATGAATTTTCGGATATTGCACATCCGATAAACGACGAAAAAAAAATTGCAGTTTTTTTTGTAAGGCTCCCCACCGGTCCCCTCCCGCAACGATTTTTGGACGACCAAGTGAATTTGCATAACAAATATATTAGAAACCAAAAAATATGGGTTTTACATTTTAGCAACAAAGTGCCCACGAAAATCTTTTCTAGAAGCCTTTTGCCAGTCCATTTACTCTACTATATAATCTAAGATGCAATCATCAAATATAAAATTTAATGAATTTTATACGAGGTATGTCAAAAATATGAATTTCACTCAAGGGTAAAGTATCGTTAAATTTAACAATATCGAAAATTGTTATTAAGAAAAGTTGTTTATAATTAAAAAATTTGTTTTAGTGTTCAATTACATCCTTCTAATTAAAATATTGTAAATAATAAAGGCACTTAACTCTTAAGAAAAATTCATATTTTTTACATACCTCGTATAAAATTAAAAAAGTTTAATATCTGATGGTTGTATCTTAGATTTTAGACCAGGGAAAGCATTTTATGAAGAATAACTTTTTTTCGTAAAAGTGATAATAAAATAGTTCTCATAATTGTAATAAAATGATGATGAGTATCCGTAATTTGAGAAAAAATTGAAAAATTTTTTCGATTAGAATAATGTAATTGTATATTTAAACATAGTTTTTAATTTCAAACAACTTTTCATAATAGCATTTTTTGATATTCTGAAATATAAAGGTACTTTACTCTTTAACGAAATTCATGTTTTTGACATAACTCGTATAAAATTGATAAAATTTGATATCTGATGGTTGAGTTTTAGATTTTTGACTATCTAGAGCATTTTATGAAGAATATTTTTTTTCGTAAAACTGATAATAAAAAAGTTTTCCATGTGGTTCCTAGCTACGCAGACATACTGTATAAGAGCTTCTGTATAAGAATTTTAAAATTGCAATGCCATATTCGGATTCAGTATAATCAAAAACAAAATAGAAACATATTTGATCAAAGTAAAATGATGAATTTAACGATATTTTTAAAATTATTAATACAAAACAATTCTTATTGTTTAAACAATTAATAAACAATAATTAGCGGCCAAATCCGCGAGTAAAATTTTTACTTTAACACGTCTATAAACTAACAAAAAAAGTTTAAGAAAAATATAAGCTTGTTTAAAATTTTCCTAAACAATGCATATTTTCGTTCTAATTGCACTCCCCTAATTGGCCATTTTAACACCAAGCCACAGTATGTAACTTTGTGTTAAAATGGCCAATGTCAATTTTTTGCGTTTTGTTTTGCCAATATTAAATTTTCAATAAAGCTGTACAAAAAAGTGAAATATTGACATTGGCCCTTTTAGAACCAAGCCACAGATATACGCTGTGAGCTCGTACGTAGAGGGGATATTTACAAATTCGCGAGCGCCAGTAGTGGCAAGTCTGTAAACGTTTACCGGAAATTTGACATAAATGTCAAAGTGATTAATTTAAAATTAAAATTAAAAACATTAATTATAAAAAATATTAGTTGGTCAAAGCTGTGGCATATATTTTTACCTTAAATATACTTACGTTTTAAATACTGAATTTAAGTTTTTTTAATGTTCCGTAATATAATCTTAGCGCCATCTACACGATAATTGTGAAAGTATCCGAAGTAAGAAATTCATATTTTATCAATAGAACGTCAAAATGATTAGCAAAATCTTAAAAAAATCGATTACAATTTAATTACTTTTTTGCGTTGTAAATATTAAGCGATAACAATTAAATAATAAATTTAAAAATTACCAAAAATGAATAACCATTTTCAATTTCGTTGCAAAACGAAAATACAGCCGAAACATATTCCAGTCCAATCAGAGAGTGCCGCAAGCACCTCTACCGGTTTCGAAACTTATTAGTCTCTCATCAGGAGGCACATATGCTGCTCTCCCTGATCCAACCAAAACAAACCCCAGCGTGCAGTCCCGAATTGCAACGAACGAAATGGCATAGATGCCCTAGCGGCAACTGCTAGCAAAAGACTAAGTTTTCACTCTAATGGCATATAACATATCCCACCAGAATGAAAACAACGGGAACCTTCTCTGGTTACACCTCCGAGGCTTCTACAATTTGCAAGCCATACGGATGCTGAGACTAAGGAAGATGAGGGAATTCTACAATTTACAATTCACGTCACATCTGCTCAGCGCGGTAAAGTTCCAACGAGACTGGTTCCCTTCATACTCCACACAGAGTAAATGTAAATCAAAAATGAATAACCATTTTCAATTTCGTTGCAAAACGAAAATACAGCCGAAACATATTCCAGTCCAATCAGAGAGTGCCGCAAGCACCTCTACCGGTTTCGAAACTTATTAGTCTCTCATCAGGAGGCACATATGCTGCTCTCCCTGATCCAACCAAAACAAACCCCAGCGTGCAGTCCCGAATTGCAACGAACGAAATGGCATAGATGCCCTAGCGGCAACTGCTAGCAAAAGACTAAGTTTTCACTCTAATGGCATATAACATATCCCACCAGAATGAAAACAACGGGAACCTTCTCTGGTTACACCTCCGAGGCTTCTACAATTTGCAAGCCATACGGATGCTGAGACTAAGGAAGATGAGGGAATTCTACAATTTACAATTCACGTCACATCTGCTCAGCGCGGTAAAGTTCCAACGAGACTGGTTCCCTTCATACTCCACACAGAGTAAATGTAAATCAAAAATGAATAACCATTTTCAATTTCGTTGCAAAACGAAAATACAGCCGAAACATATTCCAGTCCAATCAGAGAGTGCCGCAAGCACCTCTACCGGTTTCGAAACTTATTAGTCTCTCATCAGGAGGCACATATGCTGCTCTCCCTGATCCAACCAAAACAAACCCCAGCGTGCAGTCCCGAATTGCAACGAACGAAATGGCATAGATGCCCTAGCGGCAACTGCTAGCAAAAGACTAAGTTTTCACTCTAATGGCATATAACATATCCCACCAGAATGAAAACAACGGGAACCTTCTCTGGTTACACCTCCGAGGCTTCTACAATTTGCAAGCCATACGGATGCTGAGACTAAGGAAGATGAGGGAATTCTACAATTTACAATTCACGTCACATCTGCTCAGCGCGGTAAAGTTCCAACGAGACTGGTTCCCTTCATACTCCACACAGAGTAAATGTAAATCAAAAATGAATAACCATTTTCAATTTCGTTGCAAAACGAAAATACAGCCGAAACATATTCCAGTCCAATCAGAGAGTGCCGCAAGCACCTCTACCGGTTTCGAAACTTATTAGTCTCTCATCAGGAGGCACATATGCTGCTCTCCCTGATCCAACCAAAACAAACCCCAGCGTGCAGTCCCGAATTGCAACGAACGAAATGGCATAGATGCCCTAGCGGCAACTGCTAGCAAAAGACTAAGTTTTCACTCTAATGGCATATAACATATCCCACCAGAATGAAAACAACGGGAACCTTCTCTGGTTACACCTCCGAGGCTTCTACAATTTGCAAGCCATACGGATGCTGAGACTAAGGAAGATGAGGGAATTCTACAATTTACAATTCACGTCACATCTGCTCAGCGCGGTAAAGTTCCAACGAGACTGGTTCCCTTCATACTCCACACAGAGTAAATGTAAATCAAAAATGAATACCCATTTTCAATTTCGTTGCAAAACGAAAATACAGCCGAAACATATTCCAGTCCAATCAGAGAGTGCCGCAAGCACCTCTACCGGTTTCGAAACTTATTAGTCTCTCATCAGGAGGCACATATGCTGCTCTCCCTGATCCAACCAAAACAAACCCCAGCGTGCAGTCCCGAATTGCAACGAACGAAATGGCATAGATGCCCTAGCGGCAACTGCTAGCAAAAGACTAAGTTTTCACTCTAATGGCATATAACATATCCCACCAGAATGAAAACAACGGGAACCTTCTCTGGTTACACCTCCGAGGCTTCTACAATTTGCAAGCCATACGGATGCTGAGACTAAGGAAGATGAGGGAATTCTACAATTTACAATTCACGTCACATCTGCTCAGCGCGGTAAAGTTCCAACGAGACTGGTTCCCTTCATACTCCACACAGAGTAAATGTAAATCAAAAATGAATAACCATTTTCAATTTCGTTGCAAAACGAAAATACAGCCGAAACATATTCCAGTCCAATCAGAGAGTGCCGCAAGCACCTCTACCGGTTTCGAAACTTATTAGTCTCTCATCAGGAGGCACATATGCTGCTCTCCCTGATCCAACCAAAACAAACCCCAGCGTGCAGTCCCGAATTGCAACGAACGAAATGGCATAGATGCCCTAGCGGCAACTGCTAGCAAAAGACTAAGTTTTCACTCTAATGGCATATAACATATCCCACCAGAATGAAAACAACGGGAACCTTCTCTGGTTACACCTCCGAGGCTTCTACAATTTGCAAGCCATACGGATGCTGAGACTAAGGAAGATGAGGGAATTCTACAATTTACAATTCACGTCACATCTGCTCAGCGCGGTAAAGTTCCAACGAGACTGGTTCCCTTCATACTCCACACAGAGTAAATGTAAATCAAAAATGAATAACCATTTTCAATTTCGTTGCAAAACGAAAATACAGCCGAAACATATTCCAGTCCAATCAGAGAGTGCCGCAAGCACCTCTACCGGTTTCGAAACTTATTAGTCTCTCATCAGGAGGCACATATGCTGCTCTCCCTGATCCAACCAAAACAAACCCCAGCGTGCAGTCCCGAATTGCAACGAACGAAATGGCATAGATGCCCTAGCGGCAACTGCTAGCAAAAGACTAAGTTTTCACTCTAATGGCATATAACATATCCCACCAGAATGAAAACAACGGGAACCTTCTCTGGTTACACCTCCGAGGCTTCTACAATTTGCAAGCCATACGGATGCTGAGACTAAGGAAGATGAGGGAATTCTACAATTTACAATTCACGTCACATCTGCTCAGCGCGGTAAAGTTCCAACGAGACTGGTTCCCTTCATACTCCACACAGAGTAAATGTAAATCAAAAATGAATAACCATTTTCAATTTCGTTGCAAAACGAAAATACAGCCGAAACATATTCCAGTCCAATCAGAGAGTGCCGCAAGCACCTCTACCGGTTTCGAAACTTATTAGTCTCTCATCAGGAGGCACATATGCTGCTCTCCCTGATCCAACCAAAACAAACCCCAGCGTGCAGTCCCGAATTGCAACGAACGAAATGGCATAGATGCCCTAGCGGCAACTGCTAGCAAAAGACTAAGTTTTCACTCTAATGGCATATAACATATCCCACCAGAATGAAAACAACGGGAACCTTCTCTGGTTACACCTCCGAGGCTTCTACAATTTGCAAGCCATACGGATGCTGAGACTAAGGAAGATGAGGGAATTCTACAATTTACAATTCACGTCACATCTGCTCAGCGCGGTAAAGTTCCAACGAGACTGGTTCCCTTCATACTCCACACAGAGTAAATGTAAATCAAAAATGAATAACCATTTTCAATTTCGTTGCAAAACGAAAATACAGCCGAAACATATTCCAGTCCAATCAGAGAGTGCCGCAAGCACCTCTACCGGTTTCGAAACTTATTAGTCTCTCATCAGGAGGCACATATGCTGCTCTCCCTGATCCAACCAAAACAAACCCCAGCGTGCAGTCCCGAATTGCAACGAACGAAATGGCATAGATGCCCTAGCGGCAACTGCTAGCAAAAGACTAAGTTTTCACTCTAATGGCATATAACATATCCCACCAGAATGAAAACAACGGGAACCTTCTCTTCTAAAACTTAGTCTTTTGCTAGCAGTTGCCGCTAGGGCATCTATGCCATTTCGTTCGCTGCAATTCGGGACTGCACGCTGGGGTTTGTTTTGGTTGGATCAGGGAGAGCAGCATATGTGCCTCCTGATGAGAGACTAATAAGTTTCGAAACCGGTAGAGGTGCTTGCGGCACTCTCTGATTGGACTGGAATATGTTTCGGCTGTATTTTCGTTTTGCAACGAAATTGAAAATGGTTATTCATTTTTGATTTACATTTACTCTGTGTGGAGTATGAAGGGAACCAGTCTCGTTGGAACTTTACCGCGCTGAGCAGATGTGACGTGAATTGTAAATTGTAGAATTCCCTCATCTTCCTTAGTCTCAGCATCCGTATGGCTTGCAAATTGTAGAAGCCTCGGAGGTGTAACCAGAGAAGGTTCCCGTTGTTTTCATTCTGGTGGGATATGTTATATGCCATTAGAGTGAAAACTTAGTCTTTTGCTAGCAGTTGCCGCTAGGGCATCTATGCCATTTCGTTCGTTGCAATTCGGGACTGCACGCTGGGGTTTGTTTTGGTTGGATCAGGGAGAGCAGCATATGTGCCTCCTGATGAGAGACTAATAAGTTTCGAAACCGGTAGAGGTGCTTGCGGCACTCTCTGATTGGACTGGAATATGTTTCGGCTGTATTTTCGTTTTGCAACGAAATTGAAAATGGTTATTCATTTTTGATTTACATTTACTCTGTGTGGAGTATGAAGGGAACCAGTCTCGTTGGAACTTTACCGCGCTGAGCAGATGTGACGTGAATTGTAAATTGTAGAATTCCCTCATCTTCCTTAGTCTCAGCATCCGTATGGCTTGCAAATTGTAGAAGCCTCGGAGGTGTAACCAGAGAAGGTTCCCGTTGTTTTCATTCTGGTGGGATATGTTATATGCCATTAGAGTGAAAACTTAGTCTTTTGCTAGCAGTTGCCGCTAGGGCATCTATGCCATTTCGTTCGTTGCAATTCGGGACTGCACGCTGGGGTTTGTTTTGGTTGGATCAGGGAGAGCAGCATATGTGCCTCCTGATGAGAGACTAATAAGTTTCGAAACCGGTAGAGGTGCTTGCGGCACTCTCTGATTGGACTGGAATATGTTTCGGCTGTATTTTCGTTTTGCAACGAAATTGAAAATGGTTATTCATTTTTGATTTACATTTACTCTGTGTGGAGTATGAAGGGAACCAGTCTCGTTGGAACTTTACCGCGCTGAGCAGATGTGACGTGAATTGTAAATTGTAGAATTCCCTCATCTTCCTTAGTCTCAGCATCCGTATGGCTTGCAAATTGTAGAAGCCTCGGAGGTGTAACCAGAGAAGGTTCCCGTTGTTTTCATTCTGGTGGGATATGTTATATGCCATTAGAGTGAAAACTTAGTCTTTTTAAAAATTACCGGTGAAAGTTGAATTAGTAATCCGCCAGGAGCGACACCAGCGAAGCTCAGAGCGTATAAATAACAAACGTTTGTTATAGGAAAAGATAGCAAATACAAAATATCTGGTTGATGTGATCGTTCAAGGATATTCTTTCATTTTTCCGACTGTACCTACTTACTTTGAACTAGGTATTATTCTCAAATTTTCATTCTTGATTAATTTTTTTGGGATTTGTCAAAATTTGTTGGGATTGTCAAAAGTAGCAAGAAAATAACCTATTCTTCAGTTGTTAAATTTTTCTGTGTTTTTATGCACTAATTGCTAATAAGTAAAACAAAGGAGAAAACTTCCCAATGTAGGTCTTTGTTGCAGAAATATTAATACGTTGACTATATTCCTTACTGTTCAATTTTAGACTCTTTTGAGACCAGCAACGTTATTCTCACTAGTCTTCTTCTTCTTTAAGGTCCGCCTTCTTCATATTTCCTGTTTTTCTGTCACTGCTATCAATCGTACTAATTTTTCACAAATTTTCAATAGGACCACTGCAGATTCCCGATATTCGTAGCTTTCTGCTTGTATTTCGGGCAACAGGTAAATTTGAATTACCTTGCTGCGTCCTCTTCTGAATCCACATTGATATTCTCCTATGTTAATATATATTTTTTGTGATATCTATCTTTTATATAATACTGCAAGTATATTATATGCAAGATTTAGTAGCGCTATTCTGCTGTAATTATGGTATAAACTTTTGTAGCATTTTCTGCGAATTGGGCAGTGTATTTTTGGTCTATGCTTTCGGTGTATGATTTTGTTCCATATTTCTTTCAAGTAACTTTTCCAAATATTTAATTAGTACTGGTCACATTAGTACTTGGTACATTTCAGCTGTTACTTCATCCTTTCCTGAGCTCTTATTGTTCTTTAGTTTCTCCATGATTGTTTTTTATTTCTTTATCATTAGTCGGTCTTTCCTATGTCCGTTCTTGCTCGGAATTTTCCTTCAATTCTTCTTGTAACATTAACACGTCAAATGCCAGTGAAACATTGATGGAAAATAAAATTTTGACAAGATGTTGATATGTCATATAAAGATGTGACGTGCTAGTCCTCGGTTGCTCAGAATCGGAAGAGATATGGGGTGGTTCTTTAAGGGATGTTATTAATATACTCTTATTAGCTTAGAAATAAAAATAATATTAGAATCAAAGTAAGAATGTCAAATAAAAAGGAATAAAATATTGGGCGCAACTAGTTACCTTATGGGAACCAAAATATACAAAAAATAAAAATATTAAAAGAAAGATAGCTAAATCTAAATCAAAATAAAACAAAAACATAGTCAAATAAAAATATATAAAATACTTTCATATGAAAAAAATGTGATGTGAAAACAAATATATCGTGACTTACCTTGTTGTACTTTACTCAGCCAAATCTGTTCTTACGATACAAGAGAGACGGAAAAGAGAAATAATAAATTTGTATTTTGCAAATCAAACATTATTTATTAAAACAAAAAAATGAATTTATGAATCTGTGATCTCACGGTGTTACAAATAGAGATCGAGATTACCAAACAAAAAAATTAAAGAAAAGTTCTACATAACAAAAGATAATAAATAACCTTGTACAATCATTGTCTTGATTCTTCTTGGTGGTTGTTAAGTCCAAGGCGCGATTTCACTTTACTAAAGTCACTCCACAATATTAATAGATACAGCAACAGTACATAAATGATGAAACCATAGTCCATAGAAAAATTTTTTATAGAAAAATTCAGCATTGTATGCATTCCGCATTCTCAAAATAAATTAGCACTACTCGAACAAAATATTAAAAAAAAAAGAATTTGTTATCTAGTTCTTTAAACGGATTCAAAATTATACAAAAATAAAAGCAGCTTCATGCTTTAACAGAAAACTTACTTCTACTTCTGCTTGCATGTCAAGAAAGATGGTACCAATAGGGGTACGAAAATATCGCGTTCGCTTAAAAGCAGCTGAACGCAGTGGCCTGCAGATTGCTTAAGCCATACTGGATCAAACACTAACCAAACACAAGAACTTATTGCACAAACTAAGACTGGAACTTCACTACTAATTTTGCCGGTAACCGCATTTGCGGCCCGAGGCATTGGCAACTTTTTGACTTGTCGATAACTCTAAATCAACTGAATATCTTCACGGCACTCTCTTAACTCCTCAACAAAAACGCCCTTTCAAAAAAATCAGAAATTTACGCTCCCATATTGGCAACCATCAGATACTTAACCGCATAAGCATAAACCAAATATTTTCTGCCAATAAGATGCGATAAGAAGCGAGAGAATGATAATAAGAACATCCCACTGAAGCTCTAATTCTTCTTCCCAACCAATAAGAAATCACTCACTTTCCGTAAACAGTTTCCTCTAGGCGCCCAGGCTTTTTCGCAACATTTGCAATATTGCACATGGCGAACTTGTTGGATTACATAAACACACTCAGAGCCTCTTATCGACATTCAAGTGGACAGAACTCCGTTTCACAAAAACATTAATTTTTTTTATATTTAGCCGAAGACAAACAAATACTCTATTTATTAAAGAATTATGACCAAAAGTGGACAGAACTCCGTCTCACAAAAACATTAAATTTTTTTGATATTTAGCCGAAGACAAACAAATACTCTACTTATTAAAGAATTATGACCAAAATTCCTTTGTCAGTTGTTAGAGTTTAAATTAAAAAATAGAGATACCAACACGCATGAGAATCGAGAAAAACTACGTACTACCAAAGCTTTATGAGAAACACTCGAGGAAATAAGAATTTATCGATTCAATACACTGAGAAACAAATTACGTCATACCTACACACTCCAAAGCGATAGATTTGCGAGAACTCAACAATCTCTGAAAACAAAAATGAATTCAACGAATCTAACATACAGGGCGTAGCGAAAGTCAGTGATTAGAAAATACTAATGACCTTTACGCCCGTTACATTCTTCGTCTTTATATTTTGTTGTGGGTATTTCATTTAAAAGCTCTTTGAACGAGTCTTTCCGTCTGTTCAGTATTTCCTTGTCACTTACTAAGTTCATTTAATTTTTGCTTTTATAGTGTACAGGTTCACTGTCAACCTATTTTCTCATTTTTCACCCCTTTCTCAAAATTATATCTTTAAACATATTGTAGATGTGTTGAAAAGTATATGTCAATATTCATAAATCAAAATTTATCCCTTTCTGTACACAAAAAACATATTTTTTGTTTTATGCAAGTTTACAAATTGGGTTATATTGTTGGTATTGTCTAGACAAAGATTAATCAGCATTGCCTGACAGCAGAAACTTGTGCAAATAATTCATTTATCCACATTATAAGAGACACAGGTATGCCACTTACATTTAACGAACGATCCAGCATCTCTACGATTTACACGACAATTTACCCTTAATATTATTACGGATAAGACAAATGTTTCTAGCAAAGCTTTTACGTAATCAAACGTTTGTTTGCAGAAGTCCTTCGGTGTCTATTTGCTCAGGATTTTACTGTTTACGACCCATCAATGCCATACTGGTGCCAAACTATTTGCGTTTCAGCATTTTGCATATGTTGACAAACAACTATCCTTTCCTTCCTCAATGAAGGAAAACAAAATGCAGAATTCTTATGGCGTTCAAGGTTAAAAATAAATTGTGCAAACGTAACCTATTTTTGGATACCGGAACAAGGTTAGACTACTAAAATTGATTTTTGTTTAATGTGTTAAATATTTTAAGTGCACTTTTATGGCGACTTTGAGCTACCTTGGAAATAGTATATAAATTGAGCAGATTATTTCATTCATAGGAGATTCTGACCAATAGAAAGCTACAGAAATCTGAATTAAATCGATAATTTTTGATAATCTCCCGTCGTTAAGTATATTACGTCAGATGCCCTTCGTTGCTACGAAAAAATACACTCAGTGACATTAATGACAATTAATGTTTTAAAAATTATAAAAGTGATGACTTTCAATCGTCAAATATTTATAAAAACTGTGTGTTTAATGTTACTTACATAAATAAATTACAATAAAATTTTGGTTTTGAACAGTTTTATTCATGAAATAATCGCAACAAATTGCACTCGACCTCTGAAATTAATATATAATTATTTGCTCTCGTGACACTTTGACATAATTTCACGAGTCGAAGGCTCGTGAAATTAAAACTGTCAAAGTGTCACTCGGGAAAAATTCAATAATTTCAGAGCTCTGGTGCAATTACTACTGATAACTCAGTTTTTAACACTCACTCGAGTCAAATACTTACCCTAGACTAAACTACTCTCTGTTTTTTCGTAAATTCTTATATTTTCTTAAAATTCTGATCGTTTTTGACGTTAAACTTGTTTTTAGACTATTAGCGCTCAACGGAATACTAGTGAATAATCTCAGATGTGCAGATGATACAATATTCCTTGCGGATAGCAGAGAAGAGAGAAGGGTTGCAAATTTTGGTTGATCACACTACGCAGTATTGCAAGAGGTAAGGAATATCTTCAAACACAGAAAAAAAAACAAAGCTTTGTTTGCCAGTAAGAACAAGATTGAAGACGAAACAATCTACGTAAAAGGAAAAGCTTTAGAGCAGCGGTTCTCAACCTTTTAGCACTGGCGCCCCCTTTGAACATCCGCTATTTGAAGATAGCTCACGCCTCCCCTCCAGTCAATAATTGGTTGGTTCAAGTTAGAACAGTGAAATTGTGAAACTGACGATGCTAACTCTACGTTAGCAAAAGCTGGGATGCAAAATAAAAATCCAGATATATTTAAATACGAAAGTTTATTTGATGTCTCATTAAACTTAACATTGTTTATTTAATTGAGAAAAAGAATAATCAAAAAATCAAATACGCATAGAATAGAATTTTTAGAATAGAATTTATTGAATCAAATATACAAAATTTCTTTTGTTTTTGACAAGTCAAAAGAGTACGTACATTATAAAACTTGGACAAAATTTAAAAGATAAATATTATAAATTACAATGAAAAGATATACAAACAGGTACTAACAAATTTAAACAATTTAACGCACTATGTAAAAACGTAAAAACATTAAATAAACATAAAAGCATGAAATTAATATCGTCATAATCGGCAAAAAAAACCCTGACCAACCAGTACCATTATATTATATAAGCGGTACCTAAGTACTCTGTCTTTGTGTAAAAACAATGTTTTAAAAAATGTGATTTTATTTTATTTTTAAACGACTGTAAATGAAGACTTTTTACTTCATCTGGCAAAAAATTGTACAAACTAACATCAGTCGAGTTTTTTATACTTTTCGTCAACCTAAAACGTTGTGCTCTAATAGCATCTCTCGATCTTGTATGATGATCATGGAAGTTGGAGTTTATGTTAAACTTACTTTTGTTGGAATGAATTTCAATCAGCGTCTCATATATATAGAGTGAAGGCAGTGACATAATACCTAACTCCTGAAATAAAGGTTTACAGTGTTCCCTATACTCTGCTCCTGCAAGTATCCTCACTACTTTCTTTTGTAATTTAAAAATTCTGGCTGCGTGACAAGAGCCACCCCAAATAGTTATTCCGTACTTTAAATGGCTATGGAACAGTGCAAAGTAGATCATTATAAGGGTACTTTTAGGGATCATAAAAACTAAGTTGCGTATCAAAAATATAGTTGTAGCAAGTTTAGAACTTAAGTAGTCTGTATGAGCACTCCAGTCCAAATTATCATCTAGAAAAATTCCTAAGAGTTTAACACTATTTCCTAAGACACACTTCCGATCAGAACTAAACATCAAATTCTGATTTTTGTCTTCATTTAGCTTCAGACCATTATGCAAAAACCAGTTTTTTGCTTTCTGAGTATCACTATCTATTTTAATTTTCAAATTATGTTGATTAATGTCAGTATTTATGAGAGTGGTATCATCTGCAAAGCACACACATTTTATGGGAAAAGTGTAGTGAAATAGATCGTTAAGATAAATAAGAAACAAAGTGGGTCCTAGTATTGAACCTTGAGGAACACCGTATTCGACCGTGTTCAAATCAGAAAAGCTATTATTAAGAAAAACTGCCTGTTTTCTATTTGTTAAATAAGATGTAAATAGATTGAGGGTGTTTCCTCTTATACCATATTTATGCATTTTTTCCAACAGTAATTTATGCGAAACACAGTCAAAAGCTTTGGATAAATCACACAATGTCAAAGACACGAAATGACCCTCCTCCAAGCCGTCGACTATATCTCTCACAATTTTCTGTATAGCTTGTGTAGTGCTGCACTTTTTTCTAAAGCCATATTGATTACAGTGAAGTATTTTGTGTTTATCTAGATATTCTATCAAACGAGTATTAAGAATGCTTTCAAAAATTTTACCGAAAATGGGAATGATAGAGATGGGACGATAATTTCCAATTTCATCTAAAGACCCCTTTTTGAATAGTGGTAACACTTTTGTTACTTTTAGTACATCTGGGAAAATCCCCTCAGTAAGGCAATTATTATAAAGTAAAACTAATTTGTCAATAACAATATCAATAGTTTCTACAATTATTTTTTTGTTCAAGAAATAAAAATCTGTACAATGTGAATTTTTCAAGCCACGCAAAACATTTCTGATCTCAATATCAGTAACAGGTAGTAAAAATAAAGAGTGGCAAGGAGAGTGTACATCTTTCAAAATATCTATAGCCACATTTTCATTTGTAGAACTAAAAGAATCTCTAATATTTTTAGCTACTGAAGTAAAGTAATTATTGAAATCGTTTGATGAGATCGTACTAGGACAAACTTTTTTATTTTGAACTTTATTTCTGTGATAGTTTATAACTTTCCAACTGTCACGAGATATATTTTCAGAATTTGAAAAGAAACACCCATAAGCTAGTTTTTTCTTTAATGATATTGTTGATCTATAATGCTTCTTAAACTTATTATATTCACTATAGTCTTTTGTAACGTCAGCAATTACCTTGACCGTGGAAAGATTTTCTCGCATAAGTTTTAATTCATCATCAAACCAAGAAATTGGAGCTTTACTATGAGTTCGCAATTTTTTTAATGGAAAATTGATTTCAGTTAACTTTTGATACATTTCAGTAATAAATTGAGCTAATTCTGTTGCTGTTTTGAGAGAAATAGCTAAAGACCAGTCAACGTTATTTAACGAATGTTTTAACTTCAGTATGCCATTACTCGTTATACGTCTTGTGTATGTATTTGCACTATGATTTTTTTCAGATTTTATTTTTAAGTTAATAAATTGAGCAAGATGATCAGAGATACATGGGTCCACAATTCCACAACCAATTATCCCCCTGTCTATGTTTGTTAAGATGTTATCTAAACATGTTGCTGATCTAATTGTTATTCTAGTATATTCATTAATATTTATTGTTAAGCCAAAAGTAGAAATTAGATCACGGAAATTGCTGAGTTCATTAGAAGATTTTTTAAAATCAATGTTGAAATCCCCAATTATTATTATTTCTAAAAAATTAGCAGAGCAAAACACCAATAACTTTTCAAAAAGGTCTAGAAATATTTTAAAATTCCCATTTCCGGTTCTATACACTGTTACTATAATAGTTTTAATATCTGTAATTTCTAATGCACAAAATTCACCCTCATATTCACATGATATATCATTCAAACAAACTGGTCGTGTAGAAAATTTATTATCGCTAAAAATTGCAACACCTCCATGTTCTCTTACCTTCCGACAGAAAAAAGTTGACAAAAAGTACCCATCAAACTTTAATGTTGTTAATTCGTTTTCTCTGAGCCAATGTTCAGAGAAACATAATATATTGTATCTTTTATTTTTCAAAAAGACATTAAGCTGATCTATTTTGTTTATTAAACTTTGTGTGTTTACATGGAAAATACTAACTAGACTAATCTGGTCAGAGTTTGCTAACGAATTTTGATTATTATAAAATGGTACAGAGTTATTTAAAATAACACTTTCACTGTTGTCTTTTCCTGTTAAAGTATCTACCTTGGTTAGGAGGTTTATTGACGGAATATTTTCTGCGAAAAAAATATTCACTCACCTCTATTCCCTTTGGCCATGTCTGTGGTTGAAAAAGAATATCCTTCAATTCTGCATCTGCCGTAATCCTGAAAGAATTTGATCCATTTACCTTATTCTCGTATAAAGTGCACGAGAACTCATGCCCGGGAAACTTTGTTTGTAGGTATGTTTCCAATTTTTGTGTACTGTAAGATTGTTTATACTTTGCTGCATAAATCCACACCTTGTCTTTTGTTGCAAGCTCCTCACTCTCACTGTTATTGCCCACAACTTTTGCATCCGACCGAGTTTTGTTTTGGTTTTGACCAAGACTGTGGATATCATTCATTTTCAAACTTTGTTGAGTCTGCGTTAAGGCGCTTGAGAATTGCTGGTTTGTAGTTGTTATATTCTCACGTGTCTCGTGTATGCCCTTGGTTTTCTTACCATCAGCTTTAGCAACGGAAATTGGAGGATGACCGGCAACACCGCTTTGCTTGTTTGTATTTGGCACATGGTTAACCTGCAAATTTGCTGGGTTTTGTAGCAAATTTATAATATAATCTTGATTACTAATCGTTCGTTCAAGTTCTTTGATAATACGTGTTAGCTTCATATAAAGTTGGAAGTCTTATATGAGTGTTTTTGCACTTTCGATGAGAGGGTTGGCATTGTCTGTTCTTGACAAGTTTTTCGATATTCGGTTGAAACTATGTCAGAGCACACCTCAAGTCACTTTCAACGTCCAGCCTTGAACGGTATTTTAATTTTATATATGCCAATGCAGAAAAACCAGATTCGCAAAGATATGTGGATGAAAACTGGACTAATAACTTCGCAGATACTAAAGCCACTTCTGGGTAAACAGGAAAGTAGGTTAACCAAAATTCTTCCAAGTCCATGTTTGCAAAATCTGCTTTTGCTTGTGAATCACATTTTAGGTCAATTGCCTGCTCTTGAAGATAAACTGGAAGAATGTCAACTTCGATATGAAAAGGATCTCTTATCAACTTATATTCCCAGTTTTCCGAGCTAACATCTGGAAAGTACTTTCGAATTTGATTTTTCAGTTCTTCCAAATGCCGTGATATGACGTCTTTCAAATCCGAAACTAGATGTAGTGGAAGGGTTTGAATATCATCGAGGAGGTCGTTCAGTTTAGGAAAAGAGGAAAAGTTTGGCTTGGAACTGTGAAGGCGGCGTTGCCAAAGCCATATTTTTTCTATAAACCCCTTAATTGCATCATAAGTGTTTAAGAGGTTTTTAATGCCTGCTTGCATCAACAAATCTTAAGCTCTAGCTTAGCCAGGCTCCGCTTATAGATAGTGCCGTTTTAAGTCTCACTTACGTTGCACCATAATTTTCGATTCTTATCTATGCAATCCACATGGCAATCCATTGTGGCAAGCTGAAAATTGATCTAAGACTGCATGGTACTACGCGTATATTTCGTAAGCTGAGCTTGAGGCACGTCTTAGGCTTGAGATGTGTTGGTGCAACCAGGCATAAGTGTCTCAAAAAGTCAGACAAATAAGCCAAGTAAAAGATATTTTTATCATCTGTAAATCTTTTGTGAAGATCTTCTTGTTTTGAAGTCATTAACAAAATTTCAACTTCTGACTTTAAATTGAATAATCTTGCAAGCATATTTCCTTTGGAAAACCACCGGACTTCTGTGTGAAACAGGAGGGTTTCCTGATAACTATTCAGTTCTTGACATTGAGAACCAATTATACTAGGGTTCTTCTTTTTTGCCAATTCCATAAATCCAGATCGATATCCTGTCATGGCTTGGGTCCCATCAGTACATATGCCAATTAATTTCTCCCATGGAAGTTCATTGAATACTAAAAAATCTTCAAGAGCAGAAAATATGTCAATGACTTTTTTAGTTGTTGTTTCAAGAGATGTTGAAAACAATATTTCCTCCAGGAACCGTTTTTTGTCAATAAATCGACAGTAAAACAATAACTGTTTCGTCACACTGCAAAGAAAAAAACGGTGAACCTTTTAATTTTTGCAATAGTTGATTTTTCAAATCCAGAGCCATGTCATCAATTCTACGTTTTACTTTGTCGTTTGAGAGAGAAATTTTTTCTACTTTCTTGCAACTGTCTTCACTAAGTACGGTACTACAAGCAGTAAGTAAACAAGGTTTAATTAGTGACTCACTAATAGTATGTGGTTTCTTGTCTAACCATCAAAAGTGCTATTTTGTATGATGCTTCTACAGATTTCTCATTTTCAACACGAAAATTTGCAGTAGAGTCAAGTTTCATACGTTTTAAGCTGCTTTTTTTGTGGATAAAAATTCTGGGCCTTTATCTTTCAAAGAAGAATGGTTTGAATTAGATGCCATTTCAAACGTCCGGGGCGCATTGCATCATTACTAAGAACAGCATGGCAGTTGACACACTGAGGTAAATGACTGCCGTTTTTCTCCATAAAGGTAAAACCATATCTGATATAATCGTCTGGATACAATCTTTTCTTTGGAAGTGACTTAGCCATTTTCAAATCTGTTACACAACACTATTAAATAATTCACAAACAATCACTCTGTTGCAAACAGCACACAGACGCTGTCGACTGAGACTGACGCGTGAGACGGAGTCACTGAACTGGAGCCAGGAGTGCTTGCAATACAGTGTTGGTAAATATACTTTGCGCTCCTACGATGTTGCCATACACAAGACTGTCGTGTTTAACTCAGGTTGTGTGTTCGAGTAAAACGATTTTAATCACGTTTAAATAAAGAAATATTTCTAAATAAAATAAAAATACGAAATACAAAATATTTTGTTTTTTAACAAAATACATATTTTTTAATTTTTATTTTTTTTTCTTTGTACACTCACGCCTCCCCTGAAATTCTCACACGCCCCCCCAGGGGGCGGGCCCCAGGTTGAGAACCGCTGCTTTAGAGAAAGTACCCATATACATTTATTTGGGATGTGAGCTAAATGAACAATGGGGCCTCAGCCTTGAAATAAAATGACGCATTGTGATGACCAGAAGAGGAATTATGCAATGAAAAACTGGAAATAGAAATTAGAACTAGATTATTGAACTGTTGCGTATTCTCTCTCCTTTTTTATAGAGGTGAAGCTTGGACAATTACGGACGCAACTGAAAAAAGACTTGCCAGCTTTGAGATGTAGTCAGGGCCGGATTTAAGGCAGTGGGGGCCCCTGGGCAGAATTGGTGTGGGGGCCCCTGGGCAAAATTGGTGTGGGACCCTACCTCCTACCATTAAAAAATTGTTGTTATAACTATGGTATACAGCCAAGTATAGAGTTTTCCATTTTAAAAATTAAAAAAAATGTTGATCTACATTTAAAAATATATTTTTAAATATGTAATAAAAAATACAAGAGGTGAACTTGTTACCGTAAAATATTAAAAATAAACATTGTAAAATGTATGGTTAAAGTCTGGGTACTTTTTTAGATTTTTGAATTGAAAATTCCTTAATTATGTCTGACATATCTAGTTCCTTTAAGACATCGTGTTTAATGCTCATTATAGAGAGATGGAACGCCCATCATGGCCCATCATAGATTGAAGGCGATTTTTAATTACCTTTAGTTTTGAGAATGATCACTCTCCACTGCAGTTAGAGACAGCAAGGCTGGACTTGCTCTCTAGAATTCATACATACACCATTTTTTCACTTATTCATAAGCTACACTTATATTTTTGATAATAGTTTTTCGATAAAATACTTACTTACTTTTAGTCATTTGCAAAAAACCGTCTAAAAACACGTGTTTTTTTTGTTGAAAAATGAACATATTCACTCGCAAATTTACTGCAAATAACTGAAATAATAACAGATTTCTTCAAAGAAAAGTTAAAAAAAAAACGGAGATCCACTATATGATGGAATTATACTGCATCAAACGGATACCAGAGAAACAACCCTCTCCAATAGCTGAATTGCAAGAAGCAGTTACCAGAGTGAAAAACAACAAATCACCTGGATTAGACAATATTAGCGCAGAATTAATAAAAGAAGGCGGATACTCCCTATTGAAAGGGATACACAAACTAATAGTGAACATAAATATGGAATAATAAATTACTGACACAAGACTGGAATACCGGAGTAATTATTCCACTACATAAAAAGGGAAATCAGCTTGAATGTAAAAATTACCGGGCAATAACGCTACTGATTGCCGCAATAATATGAACAATAAAAATCCTGTCAAAAATACTGTCAAATATTGTGTATGAGAGATTGACATCATATGCGGAACAAATAGTTGGGGGATATCAATATGGTTTCTGCAGGCAGAAGTCCATAATAGATCAGATCTTCATCTTGAGCCTTGAGGCAAATCTTGGAAAAGGATAGTGAATTTAATATAGACACACATCTCTTCATTGATTTTGAGAATTATCTAATTGCTTAGAATTCGTCAGTTTATCCATTTCCGGACTTATTTTGAACTTATATTTTTTCACACCCGAGAAGGGGCGAAACTCACCTCCAGGGCAAAAGCACAAATCGGCAAAATTCACTTTTCTTCTTTAACATGTTATTATTTATGTGTATGCCAAATTTCATGTCAAGCGGTTCTTTAAAATTTTCAGAAAAAACCTTGAGTCAATGGACTATTATAGGTACCAGTAACAATGAGAGCACACAGCACAATTTTATTTAATACGCACCTTTTGAATTATTTTAGAAATTAGCATTTAAACTTGTATCCCAATTATTTAACAGTTAAAAATCCAATGTACAACTTAAATATTTTTCGGCCTGGCGTGACCATGTTTGTATGAGTAGCATGACTTTATTTAAATTTTTATATTTTATAAGTCCCCAACCCTCCAAGTACTAGACCGGAAACTTCTAGGCTATCACAAAAATAAAGTAAAAACTTACCTTTTTCAACAGGGGTAACAGTACGAAATAATACAAACAGGTGAGTAATATTGCTGTTTTACTAGATTATCGTAAATTGTATTGCACTATTACAGCTGACAATTATTATTCTTTTTGCAAGTAGCAACAAGATAAGAACGGAAATGGATGAATTCACTGATTTTAAGCAACTTTTGTTCTATAGAGTTTTTTACGTAAGTCAA
Organism: Diabrotica virgifera virgifera; assembly: GCF_917563875.1. NCBI lineage: Eukaryota > Metazoa > Arthropoda > Insecta > Coleoptera > Chrysomelidae > Diabrotica > Diabrotica virgifera. The sequence goes on from NC_065449.1 coordinate 214,589,860, forward strand.
TACTTTTCGAGTTATTTGCCATTGAAAATGTTGATTTTTCGACAAAAAAACTACGTTTTCAGGCGGTTTTTCGCAAATAACTCAAAAAGTAAATATTTTATCGAAATAAATATTCTTAGCAAAAGTGTAGCTTATAAAAAACCCAAAAAATGGTGTATCAGTAAAGTCTATCAATCAAATAAAAACAAAGTTGTAGCTCATGAAACATACGTTCCTATTCGTCTAATTCCAAATCGAATATTTCAAGGGGAAATCACCGAAAGATTAAGCACTTTTCGGGAAAAACCCATGTTAACTTTTTTAAAGTGTTTATAAAAAGCTTTGTTTTAATTGTTAACAAAAGTTTTACCATTAAAAATAAGCGAGTTACGCTCGAAAGAAAGTTGGCCTCTATTTTTTTGTAAAAAATCATGAAAATCTCGCCGTGTTTAGCTCCCCAAATGAAATTAATCGCTATCGCTTTACAAACAATTTACTTACCTGTCTATTTTTTATATGATCTGTCAGTCTCACTGGTGTAAAGTGTTTATTTTTGAAAGGGTTATAATTGAGAAAGCTTGAATGGGTCACTAATCACGAGTGTATGTAAATTTTGAACAGCCATATCTAAACCAATTTTTGTCTTACGGAGAAACAAAATAAACTAGCATATTTGTAATAGCAAAACCTACATTATTTTACTCTTTAAGATTTTTCTTATCACTAATACTTTTTAAGTTATTTTAAAAAAATTAAATTTTTCAAAAATTTTTTTAAATTTTTTTTTACTATAAAACCAAATGTTTTTAAAAATAAGCACTTCAAATCAATCAAACTTACAGATCATATAAACAATACACATACAGTTAAAATAGATGGTAAAGCCAAACAATTAATTTTATTTAGGGTGCTAAATAGAGGGAGGTTTTCACGATTTTTTTACCAAAAAAAGAGGCCAAATTTTTTCAGTGTACTCGTTTATTTTTGATGCTGTAAACTTTTGTAAAAAACAAATAATAAGCTTTTTTTCGATACTTTAATAATGCTAATCAGGTTTTCCCGAAAAACGCTTCTTTCTTCGGTCATTTCGCGTTGAATTATTCGATTTGAAATTAGACGAATAGGAACGTATTTTTCTTGAGCTACAACTTTGCTTCTACTCAATTTGTAGATTTTACTGGTACACCATTTTTTTCGTTTTTTTATAGGCTACACTTTTGCTAAAAATTTTTTTTTTTCGATGAAATATTTACTTTTTGAGTTATTTGGGAAAAACGGTCTGAAAACGTAGTTTTTTTGTCGAAAAATCAACATTTTAAATCGCGAATAACTCGAAAAGTATTGACTTACTTAAAAAACTTTATAGAACAAAAGGTGCTTAAAATAAGTCAACTTATCCATTTCCGGCCTTATTTTAAACACGCGTTTGTCACCCCTCGAGAAGGGGTAAATGTCACCCCCCAAGTAAAAGCAACCAACGACACAAATTCAACTTTGAAGTGGAGGGTAAGCAGAACCTAAATCCAAATTTTCTTGCAATTCGGAGTTGCCCCTGGAAATTACATTCCAAAACGGTCATTTATTGGGCTAATATGTAAATAAGGAAGAAGAACTACATGCAGGGACCGAATGAATTTGAATTAGATAATTACACTTTTATAAAAAAGAACTTTTTTATAATAAAACCTTCTTATTATTTTTAGGAAAGGATATAAAATAATTTAACGATAAACGATTTTACGATAAAATGCTTAAAATTCCAAAAATTACACTCTAATAAAAATAGTTATTTATGAAACAGTTCGTGAAGTATGCTTTTTGCGAACGCACGCGATATTTAGAGTACGAGCGACAACGGAGCGAGTGCTATAAATCGCGTAAGTTCGCAAAAAGTACTTCACGCACAGTTTCATACAATATTTTATCTACGATAAACAAATATAAACACTATAACTCTTCATCACTGGAATTTATTTATATTACACAATTTTTAGAACTTTGACATTTAAAAATCCTAACTACTTTCAAACCACAAAACTGTCAAAAATTTTGTTGTAAGTCATTGCTCATATTCTCATCACCATGACAATGCGAAAGTTAAGGATATTTGATTATATGAAAGTGTGCTAAAAAACCCATTGAAAGTGTGAGAAAAAGTAAATCCCATTTAAAATACATTGTTACTTCACGCACACTTTAAACTCTTCACGCACTGCTATCTATAATGAGAGTTTTCACAAACTAATAACTTATACATAATATGACAGAATAGATAATAGTTATTTATGAAACAGTTCGTGAAGTACGCTCCGTATGAACGGAGCGAGTGCTATAAATCGCGCTAGTTCGCAAAAAGTACTTCCCGCACAATTTCATACAATATTTGATCTACGATAAACAAATAATATAGCTGTAACTCTTCGTCACTGGAATTAATTTCTATTCTACAATTTTTAGAACTTTGACATTTAAAAATTCTAACTACTTTCAAACCACAAAACTGTCAAAACTTTTGTTGTAATTCATTGCTCATATTGTCATCACCATGACAACGCGAAAGTTAAGGATTGTCACCATGACAACGCGAAAGTTAAAAACAGTGCGAAAAAGTAAATCCCATTTAAAATACATTGTTACTTCAAGCACACTTTAAATCCTTCACGCACTGCTATCTATAATAACAGTTTTCATAAAATAAAAACTTATACATAATATGACATAGAGTAGAGAACTTACTTTTTATAATATCACGGTTTTGTTATTGTACATGTACATATGAAGGACACAACATATTTGGAAAGAATAATTAACTTATAAAATATGATTATTTAGTAGGTTATGATTCCAAAAATTACACTAGTATAAAATAGTATTTTTTAAAATATCACTGTTGTTTAAAATGGTATATATAATTTTAAGTATATAAAGTTTATTATTTATTATTTACAAGTTTATTATTTATTAAAACAATTAAAAAAAGATATGCAACAGCCGGGTTCCAACTGGGGACCTCTCGATCTGCAGTCTAATGAAAGGCATTATCAATTTGTAGATATCGATTTATTAACGTACTTTAAAATATCATTGCATTAGTCACATTTTTAAAATAGTTTGAAATTAAAAAAAAAAAAATCGATTTATCCATACAGTGTGATTGGTCAGGAAAGCTTTGTAGATCCGTTATAAGATAAGTAATAGATAGTAATAAAAGTTAATAACAAAAATTGTAGCCAACTTTGATTACAGACTGATAATCAGTAATCGTAAATTGTAAGTTTTAGACAATTATTCAGTCATGATTTACTTAAAATTTGGAAAGATTTAGACCCGTAATTATTAATAATTTTGCTTTGAAAAATGAAAATATCTCGAAAACTAATAAATTTACATAGTACGGTAATGGTACTTTTCGATAATGATATAAAATACAGGGTGTTCTATTTAAAATTACTGAAAAAATAATGTACTTGCGTTTTGACTCACCCTGTATTCAATATAAAGAAAATTAGCAAAACAAACATTTATGAAAATTTTGACAATAAATAAAAAAATATGACGTCAATAAACCATTGCAGTTGTGCTTATTTTTATTTATACAGGGAGTTAAACTTGTTACGATTTTCATTTAAAATTGGTTATAATTTTGTAAATATCCTTTATAACACATCAAATATTTATATTCTTGTAATGTATAAGTTAAGAAGACTTCGAATATAAAATAAAATACAGGATGTTCCATTTAAAAAAACATAAGTTTGGTCTGCCACTATATTATCGAACATCATTCTAACTAATTTTGTAATATGAAACTCAAAGTTGGCTACAATTTTCGTTATTAACTTTTATCGCTATCCACTACTATAACGGATCTACGAGCTTTACCCCATTAATCAATCACCTTGAACCCATTGCTTTTTAATTTAGTCATGGACAAAATCATAGAAAACATTAAAGGTACTGGAAAAGGATATAAGATGGCGGAAAAACAAATAAAAATCCTCTGTTATGCTGACGACGCAATCTTAATCTCCGATAACGAGGATAACCTACAGCGAATGGTACGAACTTTCAATATAGTGGCGAAGAACCACGGGCGGATCCAGGAAGGGGGCCATGGCCCCCTCCGAGAATTTAAAAAAATATAAATTTAAATATTGGCAGTTCAAATATTCTTAGATTCTAACACATATAATATGTATAAAACAGGGGATAAATATATTTTCTGGACTAGAATTGAACAAAAGCAGTATCAGAAGCTTCAATAATGACAGGATATTTTATAAATCAAAATATAGATAAGTGCCAATTGTTAGAACGATCTTGGCAGCCATCAAAATCCTATAAATTTCCATATTCTATACACACAAAGAATAAAAAAGAAATGAAGCGTTACTTGGATCACCAGAACTTACAACAAAGGAGCTGGTTGGTATTTTCGAACAGTCAAAAGGGATTGTTTAAATTGTATGGGGCTGAAAGGGATGACAGCCGAAAGCCTTGTCATAAAACCTTTAACATCTTTCGCCAAACTCATGGGTAAAGACGGAGCCATACAAATACATGAAAAAACATCATATCACAAGGAGTGCGTTGAAGTTTAGGCGGATTTTCTACATACAAAGTTATCACAACCTGCAAAAGTCAGTCAAACCAGAAATACTCTCAAAGGTCTAAACAGATACAAGAAAATAAAGAAAGACTACGACCAATACTAGAGTCTATAGTGTTCTTAGGTCGACAAAATATTCCTCTAAGAGGGTGTCGTGATGATGGCCTTCTGCTTCTGGACGAAGATGCTGGACCTAGCAATGAGGGGAATTGTTAAGATTTAAAATCTCATCAGGACATAAGACTATTCAACGACACCTATCCGCAGCAACATACATACATAGTAACACATATTTAACGAAATAACCGACGTATCCCACGTAGAACAGCTTTATCTAAATTTGAAATACATACAAAATAACAACATTCGTGAAAACTTTGTCAAGTTAATTGACGCGTATGAGAAAATAAAAACAATTATTAGTGAAAATCAAGAAAGAGGGGAAAAACAAGGCCTGACAGAGTGACAGGAGAAGCATTGGAAAAAATAATATTAAACTTGTTGAAAGAACTGCACTTGGATCCGAAGAAATGTGGATGGATCGGTAACAACTTTAATAATACCTACTTTAATAACGATAGCTTTTGAATGTCTTTATAGAACTCTTTATAGAACTTACACACTTTTGTGTGTAAAAAGTGCCTTACCAAGGCAAACTTACCAGTTAAACCATTTTAACCGTAATCTTTAAAGATTACCCCCTGCCCCCCGATATACCTCCCAAAAAAAGTTCATGGCCCCTCCCGAAAATCGGTCCTGGATCCGCCCTTGCGAAGAACTACAACATGAAAATATCAACAGCCAAGACAAAATCCCTGGTAGTGTCAAGGGAACCCATAAGATGCAAATTAGTAATAATTAAGAACGTACTAATTGAACAAGTCTCGAGATTCCAATATCTTGGAATCGAAATATGTAGTTATGGAGGTGTCAAAGAGAGCGTACGAAAGCAAGCAAATAAAGCCAATTACGTGTCAGGATGTCTGAGGGATGTCATCTGGAGAAACAAAGAGTACGGGAAGGGCTGGAAGGGAAAGTACGCATATACAAATCATGTGTAAGACCGATCATGACGTACGCGATAGAAACAAGATGTGAAACAGCAGAAACCAAGAGGATACTGAGAACATCAGAAATGAGAACTTTGAGGTCAATAACTGGGAAAACACTGAGAGACAGAATACCGAACGACAGAATAAGAGATCTCTGTAACATACAAGATATAGTACGGTGGAGAAGACAGAGACGACGAGAGTGGAATCAGCATGTGACGAGAATGGACAGCGAGAGAATAGCCCGTATAGCCAGAGATTCGAAGCCAACAGGCAAGAAAAATTAGCAAAACAAACATTTATGAAAATTTTGACAATAAATAAAAAAATATGACGTCAATAAACCATTGACCCTTGTGCTTGCTTTTATTTATACAGGTAGTTAAACTTGTTACGATTTTCATATAAAATTGGTTATAACTTTGTAAATACCCCATATAACATACCAAACCTTTATATTTTTGCATTTCCTAAACAAAAAAGAAATATCGAGGTAAACCAAAATGACAGTATATAAAACTGTATATATGCCAATTACAATATATGGGGCAGAAAACTGGGTACTAAATGACAGACAAAGAAAAAGATTACAAGCTACAGAAATGAGATACTTAAGAAAAGTGGTGGGAGCAAGAAGATTAGACAAAAGAAGAAACGAAGGTATAAGACATGAATTACAGGTAAAATCGCTCAACGAAAAAGTTGAAGAAAAGAAGTTAAAATGGGCTGGACACATGATAAGAATGAGTGGTGAGAGACAAGTGAAAATGACATGGGAGGCCAAAGCAGTGGGTAAAAGCAGGAGGGGCAGACCAAGGAAAAGCTGGAATACTAGTGTAAACGAAATACTCAAGAAAAGAGGAACATCGTGGCAAGAAGCAAAAGTTTTAGCAGCAGATAGGAAGAAGTGGCGTAAATTTGCAGAGAGTATTATATAAAGGAGGAATCCTCGACACCTAATGGTAAAAGAGGCAACCGATTATGTATGTATGTATGTATGTATGTATATTTTTGCAATCGGAAAGTTACGAAGATATCGAATATATAATAAAATATAGGGTGTTCCATTTAAAAAAACATAAGTTTGGTCTGCCACTATGTTATCGAACACTCTGTAACATTCTAACTAATTTTTTGATGTGAAGCTCAAAGTTCGCTACAATTTTTGTTATTAAGTTTTATCGCTATACATTAATATAACGGATCTACGGAGCTTCACCCCACTAATAATTAATCACCCTGTATAATAGCAGTTAAATATTGCATTGTTAGCTAGTTCTAAAAGCTATCCTGAAAATTTCAGGTGTCTAGATAGCCTAGAACTATTTTTAAAATGGATTACAAAATTTGCGGAGTCCGTGACACCAACCAAGCCAAGTATATAAAAAGGTTTTAAAATACAAAAAAGGCAAGCAATTTGTCCAAGGCAAAAGGCAAGTAAAGACCAAGGAAAACAAGGACCAGGAAGGCGAAAGATTTCCTGACTGAGAAATCTACAAAGTGGTTCAACACAACAACCACAAATCTTTTTAGAGCAGCAGTGTGCAAAGTACAAATTGTCATGATGGGCGCCAACATTCGAAATTCATAGGCACTACGAGAAGAAGAAGTCCCGTGCATTAGCAGACAACTATATTAGAAAAAACTTAAAAGCGAGCTGCCCACATGCCTAAAGAGAAAGATATTTCTCTTTAGGCATGTGGGCCTAGGTAAATATCTCTCTTTCTCTAGGTAAATAAAAAACGAAGAAATCAGGAGAAGAACCAAGGTAATTGACGTCATTGAAAGGATAGCCAGGCTAAAATGGAGATAGACAAGACACATAGCTAACAAGCTGCGTTTAGGTCAATTGACGCCCTAGGCGATTCTCTAGTAGCCGCCCTTCAAACATGTGCCTACCATTTTTGCGAAAAAAAAAAATTGCAGAAATGTTTATTTAAATAAGAATACACTAAAAATGGATTTAAACTACGATGGTTATATACGCTGTGAGCTCGTACTTAGAGGGGATATTTAAAAATTCGCGAGCGCCAGTAGTGACAAGTCTGTAAACGTTTACTGGAAATTTGACATAAATGTCAAAGTGATTAATTTAAAATTAAAAATAAAAACATTAATTATAAAAAATATTAGTTGGTCAAAGCTGTGGTATATATTTTTACCTTAAATATACTTACGTTTTAATACTGAATTTAAGTTTTTTTAATGTTCCGTAATATGTAATTATAAATTAATCTATTAATCTTAACGCCATCTACACGATAATTGTGAAAGTATCCGAAGTAAGAAACTAATATTTCATCAATGGAACGTCAAAACGATTAGCAAAATCTTAAAAAAATCGATTACAATTTAATTACTTTTTTGCGTTGTAAATATTAAGCGATAACAATTAAATAATAAATTTAAAAATTACCGGTGAAAGTTGCATTACTAATCCGCTAGGAGCGACACCAGCGAAGCTCAGAGCGTATACCTATAATAGAAATAATCGTCACTCCAGTTCGATCACATCAGATAATTCTTTTTAAAAAAGACTTTTCAAAAAAAATTTTTTTTCTTAACAAAATCGACAAATTGTTGACACGTTCTTGCGTCATACTTGATGGGAAATTATTTTTAATTCTTTACATTTTCGAAAATAACCTCTCAGCGGACACGTTGGCAACTGTGATGCACAAATAAATATGCAAAGCAATGTCAAAATTAGGGAAAATATCTTTAAATCCACTTAGTGCCGTCATTGAAGGTTTTCACCTCTGATTTCGTTGAACCTCCATAGATTTTCATGAAAATTGGTGAGTATTTAGAGGATAGCTCAAGGAACAAAGGAACAAATGATGCCAACTTGCGCTTTTACCGTGGTGGTGGATGCCACCCCTTCTCAGGGGTGAAAATTATTATTTTTTAGATAATACCATAAATCGATAGAGAGACAAATTCTAAGCAAAATTTGCTATATAAAGTTATTAATATAAATCAACACTTTTTGAGTTATTAAAGATCAAAGCTTTTATTTTTTCGTAAAAAAAATGCATGGCTGAAAGCTGTTTTCACGTATATAAATACATAAGCTTTTACAAAAAAGTTATTATTACCAAAATTAAAGATAATAAAAATCTAAATAGACTCCTCACTTAAAGAACTAAACTAATGTTAATTCAAACTGAGTTATGGGTACCTAATTGAATGTATATTTTTTTCGACGAGTATGAAAATCTAAGTATTCAAGCTTAAACAACGGGAAAACAATGCATTTTATAAAATATACCTGTAAAATATAATGATTTCAACAATTTCGACCGGTTTAGAATTCAAATTTTTGAAAAAAAGATATACATAATTTAAAAAATCAGATTTTTTAAAATTATCGTAATTTTCATTTTTTTTTGATAATAAGTCCAAATCTACTCAATATATGTAAAAAGTGATATATGTATAACCAAATTTTAGTTTTTTCTGTATCAAATATTATACCTTTTTATTATTTCTGTAGGGTAAAAAATAACCGAGATAGAAACGTTTAAAGCTTAAATTTTGCTGCGAGAACCATGTAACCGGGGCCATTCAACCTTTTATTTTAAAAAAAGTAAGGTGTTTAAAAGATTCAATTTAACGTGGTTTAATAGCCATTAAAATTAACTTTCAAATGTTTTTTAGGCAAACCTGATATCGTAAAAATTAACGGAGTTATTAAAAAAAAACAATTTTTTTGGAAAAATTTTTAAAAGATAGATTTTGAAAAATATTTGTTGCATAAATTTGAATGCTATCAACTTGTTCGGTGGCTCATTTTATAGATATTTCTAAGTACTTTGACAAACGTTTAATAAGGTTATGTTATAAAATGCATCATTTTCCCGTTATTCAAGCTTGAATAGGTACTTAGATTTGGGTACTCGCCGAAAAAAATATACATTCAATTACCTATTATAACTCACTTTTAGTTAACATTAAAAGGTTTTTTCAGTAAGGAGTTTATTTCATATTAGCTTCAATTTTGGTAATAATAACTTTTTGATAAAATCTTACAGTTTTTGAGTTATTTATGAAAAATTGGCTAAAAACATGCATTTTTCTCGCGAAAAATTAAAATCTTTGATCTTTAATAACTCAAAAATAGTATAGTATAGTTGATCCAAAAGATGGCATAACCCAGACATCCAAAGTGAAAGTTATCCTTCAACACCAAATTGTTCTATATGGTCCACACAATGTCCAGAAAAAAGTCACACCATTTTGAGCGTCGGGTTTGGGGGGGGGGGGAGAGGGGGAGAAATCGGTAAATTCGTAGTTTTTTAAGTTTTTCGCCAATATTTCTAAAACTATGCCGTTTAGCATGAACAACCCTCTATAGAAAATTGTTCTACATTAAATTAGAAATAAAAAATGCCCTTTACATAATCTTTCTAAAATGAATGGTTCCAAAGTTACGGAGGTAGTATAGTATAACTGGTCCATAAAAAGGCCTACCCCAAACATTAAAAGTAAAAGTTTTCCTCCGACACCAAAATGTTCTATATGGTTCACATATTGTTCAGTAAAAAGTTACACCATTTTGAGCGTCCGGTTTGGGAGGGAGATGGGAGAGAAGCCGGTAAATTAGTAGTTTTTTTAAGTTTTTCGTCAATATTTCTAAAACTATGCTTTAGCGTAAACAATGTTATATACCAAAATATTCTACATGGAATTTAAAACAAAAAATATTCCACACATAATTGTTATAAAATCAACAGTTCCAGAGTTACAGAGAGTGAAAAGTCGAGGTTTTCGATACTTTTTATATTTTTTGGGCAATATTTATGATATAACTATACCAAAAACCCAGACATCCAAAGTGAAACTTATCCTCCAACACCAAATTGTTCTACATGGTCCACATAATGTTCAGAAAAAAGTCACACCATTTTGAGCGTCGGGTTTGGGGGGGAGAGGGGGTAGAAATCGGTAAATATAAAAAGTATCGAAAACCTCCACTTTTCACCCTCCGTAACTCTGGAACCGTTGATTTTATAACAATTATGTATAGAACCTTTTTTATTTTAAATTTTATGTAGAACATTTCTCTATAGAACATTTCTTACGCTAAAGCATAGTTTTAGAAATATTGACGAAAAACTTAAAAAAACTACTAATTTACCGATTTCTCCCCCATCTCCCTCCCAAACCGGACGCTCAAAATGGTGTAACTTTTTACTGAACAATATGTGGACCATATAGAACAATTCGGTGTTGAAGGAAAACTTTTACTTTGGATGTCTGGGTTAGGCCTTTTTTTGGACCAATTATACTATACTACCTCCGTAACTTTGGAACCGTTCATTTTAGAAGGGTTATGCATAGGGCCTTTTTTATTTCAAATTTAATGTAGAACAATTTTGTGTAAAGGGTTTTTTTTTTTTTTTTTTTTTTTTTTTCTTTTTTGGCATGGGCTGTCGCCACTCAGCCAGTCACAATAAGTATATTTTAAAAACTAAAAACATTTCAAAAATATAAAACAACACAAAAATAAGAAAGATAAAGAAACGTTACCGTAAAGGTGGTTGTTAATATTGTAATTATTGTATTCAGGAGTTAAGGTAGGAATAAGACAGGGTCACTTGCTTCTTCTCGTCTAGGGACCCTTCAAGACATTTCGTTTAGACATAACTAGACTAGGTCGCGGATAGGAGGTAAATACATATGGGATAAAACAAAGGTAAATAATCATGTGTGGATAATGCTTAAAGGTTGATTTTACTTTTACAAATAAATTCCATTAAACAGTCATATATTTTTTTCTTATTTAGAGAAAGTAGGTAACATAAATTATGAGGTGGAAATATATTATATTTTAATAAATTTTCAATTAGTTTATTAGTTTGTTGAGTATACTTTGAGCACTCAAAAAATATATGATTTAAGTCTCCCTCTTTTTGACAGTCTAGACATAGATTTGAAGATAAAATGTTAATTTTCGCCAAATGAAAAGGATAACAGGCGTGCCCAAATTTTATTCTAATAATGGAAGTTATATATCTGCGGGGAACCGAATAATTTTTAAACCAGTACTCAGTAGGCACTTTAGGTTGAATCATCGCATATTGTGAGGAACTATGTTTACTAGATTCGTTCCATGTTCGTCTCCATTGTTCGTTAACTTCATTTTTAACAATTGCACATATATCTGGATTAGAAGGTATATGTCCGGTTAACGATCCATGTGTGATGGCTTTTTTTGCTAATAAATCAACATGTTCATTACAGGTGATACCTATGTGTGCTTTAACCCATAGGAAATGCACTTCTCTTCGTTTTTTATAGATTTCATAAAGTATTTTTTTAATTTGGAAGATATAGTTGTTTAAATTATGACTTGGAAATATTATTGTCTGAATAGCTGTCAGTACGGAAAGTGAGTCAGAAACAATTACTGTAGATTTATGTTCTGTATTCATAAAATATAATAAAGCTTGATAAATTGCAATTGCTTCAGCGCTGAATATTGAGAAAGCATTATTTATTTTATACATTTTTTCTGTATTGTTTGATGGGACATAAAAGGCACATCCAGTGCCAAACGTTGACTTCGACGCATCTGTGTAGATAATTATAGACTCCGAAAAAACGTCCAAGATACTTCTTAAGATGTTATGACTGATAGCTGCATTTTCATGATAACTTGGCTTAATTACTTTTAGCAAATGTAATAAAGAAGGAAAATCTTCAAAGTCTAAGATTTCGTCTGGATTAGAAGTAACATCAAAGTTTGACATACTGCGAAAAGCTTCACAAAGTGGAGGTGAATTCTTGTGTGTCCAATATTTATTCGTCAAATCAGCTTCATTCAATTTGCTTATTTTTATATGAAGGGAAGGATCTTTATGTTGTAATTTCATAATAAATTTTTTACTTAGATATTCTCTTCTATATTTCAGTGGCATCTCTAAAGCTTCGACATGTAACGCATTAATTGGAGTTGATTTCATAGCACCTAAACAAATCCTCAGAACTGTATTTTGTGTTACGTCGATTCTGCTTAGGACCCGATCAGATGCAGAGCCATATAGTACACAACCATAATCTATGATTGATCGTATATAAGCTTTGTAGAAAAGTAATGATGTTTCAACATCTGCTCCCCACCACGTTTTTGAAATTGCTTTTAAAAAATTTATTCCTTGATTACATTTGTTTAGCATAAACTCAATATGTGATTTCCATGTTAGTTTTCGGTCAAGTATCATCCCCAAATATTTGATAGAAGTTTGAAAACTATACTCATGATTGCTTAATTGTAATTTATCAATATTTGGTAAGTTGTGTCGTGTGAAAATGCAAACACTAGATTTGTTTGTAGAAATTTCAAATCCATTTTGTTGGAACCAATTGTTTGACAAGTTGTGCATTTTACCTAATGTTTGTATACAATTATCAAATTTTTTTGAAAAAGAGTATACAAGGAAATCGTCAGCATATTGTATAATCTTCAAAGTGCAGTTTTCAATTTGGCTATTATGTAGATCAGCAGTGTACAAATTAAACAACAAAGGGCTCAATACTGATCCTTGGGGCAGCCCCAAGTTATTGTATCGTGGACCTATGAGACTACTGTTATGTGTTCTGAGATATATCTTTCTACATGAGTAAAAATTATATATTGTTCCTGCTAGTTGAGCTGGTATTTGGAAATTTTTGACTAATTTTTCAACTAAAATATCTAGACAGACTCTATCATATGCACCCTCTATGTCCATACATATTGCAGGTAAATAATTGTTGTCTGTAAATGTATCTTGTATATCTACCACTAATGTTGAAAGGGCGTCTAAAGTACTTCTTCCTTTTCTGTACCCAAATTGAAGGTTGGGAAGTAATTTCTTTTTTTCTAACCACCATTCCAATCTCTGTTTTATCATTCGTTCGACTGTTTTAAGAAGGCATGACATAAGAGATATAGGTCTATATGATTGTGCCACGTTGCGATTTTTACCTGGTTTCAGTATTGGTATTATAATGACATCTTGAAATTGAGGAACTAAACTCCCATTTTTGACCATCTCATTGAATATTTCCAGCAGCAAGAGTTTAGCTATTTTTGGAAGGTGTTGTATCATGGGATATTTAATATTATCCAAACCTGGACTTGTGTTATTCCGATTTTTGAGAGCATATTCTAATTCTGTAATGTTGAACGGTTCTAGCAAAAAATGGTTTTGTTCATTTGAAACATAGCTATAGCTTTTTAGTAATTGGACTGATGGAGGAGCAACTTGATCAAAAATTTCATCGACTAATGTATCATTAAGACATGTTGGATTAGTAATTGGTTTTCTATTGATCTTTCTAGCTTGATTCCATAATGTTGAGGAAGGAGTGTTTTTGTTTAAGTTTGAGACAAAGTTTTTCCAACTTTCTTTAGCTATTTCCTTTAATTTTTTTTTACTTTTAGCCATGCTCTCTTGGCATTTTAAGTAATTTTCAAAGTTACGGTTTTGCTTATAATTTGAAAGTGCTTCTTTTCTTTCCTTGATAATGTTATCACAATTTGTATTCCACCACGGCGGAGAATTTCTGATTTTGTTTTTATAAGCTTTATATTGTGGAATTGATAGTTGAGCTGCATAATTTATACAATCAATTAAAAAATTATATTTGTCCGACGTATTTTCCATTTGGTAATAGTTATTGAAAAATTGCTCTGCTGAAATTTCGTACATGGACCAATTAGCCTTTCTTGTATTCCATTTACTTTTAGGAATAATTTTTTCAGGTAAATGAATGTCGGTAATTTCCATATAGATCATAAAATGATTCGATCCCAAGGTGTCTGTATGTATAGACCAATTAATTTTATTGACTAGATCAGCTGTAACGAAAGTAACATCAATAGCTGATTTATTTTGATCTGATTTAGTTAAAATGGTAGGTTCTCCATTATTAATTACTGTAAAATTTAAGTCATCTGCAGTTTTAATAAGTTGTATTCCAGTTGCATCATTATAATTAGATCCCCAAATCGTATGATGTGCATTGAAATCTCCACCTATAACTACTGAACCAATGACCTGTGAAAATATATTTGCCCAATCAGATACTGTACTTTTACATTTAGGAGGTTTGTATATAGATAATATATTGAGTTCAATATTTTTAAAGTTTGTTTTGATGCCACAAACTTCAATATCAGAATTAAAGTTATAATTTAGTTTTAGTTCACTGAAGGTTACTGTGTTACGGATAAGAATCGCAACGCCACCAAACCGGTCTTCCTTCCTATCTCTTCTTATTAGGTTATAACCATTAAAACTGTAATGGGAATCTTTTTTAAACCATGTTTCGCTAATTAGCAGAATATCAATTTTTTTATTGTTTACGTATTGCATTAAACTGTTTTTGTTTGACATAATAGATCTAGCATTCCATTGACCAATTTTTAAAATATTTTGTACAGCCATTAGAAGCTATTATTGTTTACAGTATTTAAAACCTGTTCTAATTCATTAATTATAGTCTTATCGTCTAACGTTTTTATATCTTCAATTGAACGAATATGTTCTAAGAGGTTCATTATAAAATTTGTTATAGTTTTTGTCAACTGATTTTTATTTTCAACTTTGTTATAATTGGGTTTATGTGGATTAGCCGGTAAAGGCTGGGCAGGTCCAAATGTAAAGGGAAAGATAGGTTTATGAATAGGAGATTGTATGATAGGAGAATTTGGTTTCCTTTTCTTTCCTACAGATGCATGTGAATTATTCATGTTCAATTGAGGAGATATTAGAGAGCGCGCTTTATTGGTTTGTGGGCCTAGCTGAGTGGAGACAGAATTTTTATTAATTTTTGGAAGCGAAGGAAATTCTTGTTCATTATTTTCAAGCAAAGAAAAATAATTTTGATTCATAACACCAGAAAATGATTGTTCACACAAATGTTTTGCCTCTAAAAAAGTAGTCTTTTGTTCGATCATTATACTTTTAATCTTTTTTTGTTTTTCATAAAAGGGACACCTTTTTGATATCGTAACATGCTCATTACTTTTACAATGTATACAATACATAGCTTTATCGCAAGTATGGTTAGTAGTTTTAGTTTGCCCACATTGAATACAACATTCCTGGGAACTTTTACACTGCTTTGACACGTGACCAAATTTCAAACATCGATAGCATTGAACGACCCTACCAATAAATTGTTCTACCGGAAAATAGACTCTATTAAAACCTATATAGTTGGGTAAAATATTACCCTCAAAGGTGACAACTATAGTTTTTTTATCTACGTATTCAATTTTTTCTTCTTTTTGGATTCTACGCTTTGTCCTATAAATATTTAAAACTTTGGAGGTAGATTCAATGTTTTCCATAAGATAATTAATGTCAAATTGGGTGTCTACATCCCTTACAAGCCCTTTAACCTCCAACAAGTGATTTGGAATGTAAGCTCTTAAATTTTGAGCGTCTAATAATTTATTTTTGACAAGATTATTAGCTTCTAAACGTGATGACAGCAAAACTTTTATACGATTACGGCCAATGCTTTTTATCTCTTTAATATGTGTAAGTTTCAGGGTCTTAAATAGTAGGTGACCTATCGACATAGGATGCAATCTGGACAGACCACTTTCATTCCCAATTTTTTCAATATAAACCCAAATATTATGTAAATTGTACTTATCTGAAACCAAGTTGAAATATTTGATATCCTTTTGTTTTTCTATCGGCAAAGTAGCACTAGGTTGAAAACTATTATTTTCCATTACACTATCTGTGTCTTTCGTCTGAGAGGACGTCCCTAATGAACTTTGTTCCCCCATAATGGGGGAACCAATTTAATTTGTTTATTTAAAAATTCACTGGACTATAAAATTTTATTTTTAACAAGTATTAAATTTTTAACGAGTTTTTAATAATTCAACAAAAATTGATAAATCCGGTTCTCACTGTAAATGATAGCCTGCGATCGATTCGAAGGTACGAATAAGACTGTGTAAAGGGTTGTTCATGCTAAACCGCTTAGTTTTAGAAATATTGACGAAAAACGTAAAAAACTAGGAATTTGCAGGTTTCTCCCCCCTCTCCCCACCAAACCCGACGCTCAAAATGGTGTGACTTTTTTCTGAACATTATGTGGACCATATAGAACAATTTGGTGTTGGAGGATAACTTTCACTTTGGATGTCTGGGTTTATGTCTAACTATACCATACTAAAAGTTTTGATTTATTTTAATAACTTTATGTAACAAATTTTGCTTAGAATTTGTCCCACTAACTAATTTTGGGGATATTTTTAATAAAATAAATTTCACCCCCTAGAAGGGGTGGCATCCACCCCAGGGTAAAAGCGCAAGTTGAAACCACGTCACCTTTCTTCCTTGAGATATCCTCTAACCAATCACCAATTTTCATGCAAATCGATGGAGGTTCAACGAAATCGGAGGTAATAGCTCATATCCACGTTCAATGACTGCACTCTTCTCTTCTCTGTCTTTTTATGTCAATTGGTGATTTTATTGTGATATCCAAATGACCCTTTAAGTGAATGCATTTAAGTATGAATGATGTATCTTGGTCGTTTTTATTTTGTATCAAATTTTCAGCTTCTTTAATAATTTCTTCATTGCTTAATTTTGGAAAATCTGTTAATAACACGAAAACGTTTATAAATAACTCGATAAGATTCCAGATGTCTATTCAGGTGTCTTATCAGAGTGTCGATTATAATAATAGAATGTGTGGATTTTCATCTCATCACTAGCTGAAAAGTTTAGTTCATCATCGGCCTCCTCGTCAAATTAAATTTTTCTTTTTTTTTTCTTATTTTTTTATATGTTTTATTTGGTCACAATTTTTTGACTTCCTTGCGGTAAAGTAATTTGAAAGAGCTTCATACTCTTTAATGACAGAACCCAGATCCATAATTTTTATATAGGTATAAATATTTTTTGTACAGGATTCTTGCCGCCTTCTCATAATGTGCCGCCCTAGGCAACTGCCTATATTGCCTAATGGATAAAGCTGCCCTGATAGCTAGAACGACTGATTTGCTATGGACAAAGCGGTTATTGGAATAGAGAACAAGGGAAGACAAAAGACAACTGTTCATGGTCTTCCAGGTCTTCCCTACCTATTTATCATTTTGTGTTCTAGAATCAGAGCCCCCTGAAGAAAATTATTGTTCGCCACCACTGAATAAACCGCTAAAACATTCAAATGCTCTATTTATATCAATATTTTATTAATTATCGTAGTGAATTACAAACCCTTGCTTAGTTTCTAAACTGGGTCAGCGTGTCTCCATTGTACATAGCTTTGTAATCTCGGTTTAAAAAACCGACAAGATCTATTCCCAACAATACATATAATGTTATACGTTAAACCAACGTTGAAACTATCCCAAAATAAAACCGAGAGATAATTGAACCTCACCTGAAAACTGGACAGGCAAAGGAATGATAATACCATTTTCTGGCTCTACCACCTGCTCCACAGCCGAATTCCCTATTATTTATTGTAACAAAAACATTCCCACACGTTTACACAGAAACACAAACCGATAATTCATCTGCGGTTTTACTGCGGATATTTTGGCGGTTTTTGCTGAATTTTGTAATGTTTACTTTTTATGGAAGGTATTAGCGTTTGATTTATTATCTTTATTAAATTTAGTATTATTCGGATACAGCGGGGACTATAAATTTGTTGCAATAAAACATCAAATTTAATTCGAGCTGAAAGTTAATTACATTTTCTATTAATATGTCGATTAATTGCTAAACAATTACTGTTGATCCTCATAATTTCATTGTTGCCATATTTTAAGTTTGTCAAATGCATATTTTATTTCAGGAAACACCATTTTAAGTGCAACATAAGATTTGCAGACGATACCGTACATTTTGTGCGTTACTCCAGCACTGTAAGCCTTAGAGGCCCTTGGATTCGATAGTCTTGATCAGATTCTTCCAATTTTTTTGGTTCTTCACTTGTTCTATCCAGCCCATTGTATTCATTTCTTCTATATGTCAGTCCGAAAAGCATCAAATCACTTCCTTCGTGGTCTCCCTCTTCTTCTCTTCCCTTGTTCTTATGCTTGCAAAACTCTTAGGTCGTTTGTTTCTTGTGAATTCATGAAACATGACCAACCACCTAACACTCTGTGTTTTCTGTGTTTTTTTTTAGGTCTCTAATACATCTCCAGTAGCTCCTAGTTTGTCCTTCTGCGCCATTTCCCGTTAGCCTCCTTTATACACAAAAAAATTTTCTTAAGATCTTCATCTCCCAAATCTCTAGCCATTTTTCTCCTTTCTGATTCACTGTCCAAGTTTCATATTAGACCAGGGCGCATCTGTAAAAATATTAGTACATTTGGATGTTGAGAGGTGACTCATATGTTTTTACAGAAAATGCTTGGAAATAACTTATATAATAATATTTGAGTTATCCTCCCATTGAAAAAGGTCCGGAACATTGTTTAAATAATCAAAATATCAAAAAATGAAGGAAAAATCGATTTTTTCTTGGTTTTTTGATTATAACTTTAAAAGTATTCATTTCCGAGAAAAGTTTTACTAACATAAAAGTTGCATAATTAAATTTTCTATAATATAGGATTAATTAAACATTTTAAAAATTGTTACCCTTGTTGCAAAATAGCAATAATTCCGAAAAAAACTTAAAAAACAAGTATTCGAATTTTACGTTTTTTAACCATTTATGCTACACTTAGGACTTTCATATTATATCCAGAAAAACTATATGATACAATAAAACAACACTGTTAATTTCATTAAGATCAGTGTAACAGATTTTGCAATCCAGCTTTCGCAAAAAAATTCATTTTTTCAAAATGTCGCAGGACTAAAAATAAAGTAGACAGCAATTTCAGTTCTTTTTTACATATAGAATAATACTGTACCTTTCATTTGCAATTTTCAAAATTAAAATTATTAAATTAAAAAATTTTCAAAATTATTAAATCGGTTAACTACTACAGCGTCAAGAATTTTTTTAAATAAAGATTAATTTTTGATGCTACGCGCAGGACAGCGGATACGTTTGCTCTGATTATGCATTCCGATGAGCTTTGATAATGATTGATAAATTTTAATTTTTAGTACATTTCGATATAAATAAATGAATCTGTTTATTCCAAAATAAAAACACATACTTTGTCCTTTGAAATTACACTTTTTTAGCAAAAACTTTCTTTGTTCATATATTTTAACTTAGAGAACAACAGTTTATTGTTATTAAACATATGTAATTCTTTAAACAATATTTTACAAATAATAATCAAATTAGTTTGGATTTTGTGGAATTAAAATATTAAAATACAAAAAAATATAGAGTTAAAAACTAATACATATAGTAATATAATGATTTAAAGAAATTTTGGTGGAAATCAACTTGTGTGAATGGAACACCGCTGTCCTGCGCGTAGCACCAAAAATTATTGTTTATTTAAAAACACTTCTGACACCGTGGTAGATAATCAATTTTAATTTTACAAATTGCAAATGAAAGGTACAGTATTCTTCTATAGGTAAAAAATTTCAATTTGCTATCTGCTTTATTTTCAGTCCTGCAACATTTAAAAAAAAATGATTTTTTTTGCGAAACCTGGATTTCAAAATTTATTTTGCAAAATCTTTTGAACAAATCTTAATGAAATTTACAATATTGTTTTATTATATCATAAAGTTTTTTTGGGTAAAATATGAAGGTCCTAAGTGTAGCACAAATGGTTGGGAACCGTAAAATGCGAATACTTGTTTTTTTTATGGTTTTTTCGAAATTATTGCTATTTTGCAATAAGGGTGACAACTTTTAAAATATTTAATTAATCTTATATTGTAGGAAATTTAATTACACAACTTTTATTTCAATACAACTTTTCTCTGAATTGAATACTTTTAAAGTTATAATAAAAAAACGAAGAAAAAAATCGAATTTTTCCTTCATTTTTTGACATTTTGATTATTTAAACAATGTTCCGGACCTTTTTGAGTGGGAAGATAACTCAATTATTATTATATGAGTTAATTCCAAGCAATTTCTGCAAAAAAATATGAGTCACCTCTCAAAGTCCATCTCAAAACAGATCCGCCCTGGACTATATGCACACAACACCGTTGGTCTCACTATTGTTCCATAATTTCGAATAATAGGTTTGTTCTAGCAAAGAGTCAAACTAGTCAGAAACCGTCAGCAAACAGTTGGTCAGTAAGAAAACATAAACAGTCATCAGTGCTATCCCCGCTATTCGCGCTGGTCCACTATTCGCTGATGGTTTCAAACCGTTTGAAACTGATGCTAGAACAAACTTATTGTCTAACCTGGACACGTTTTTTGCTTTCAACGGTACCTTTAACGAACCTACTGCTTTTCTACCTTTCAAAAACCTTTTATATATTTCTCTGTCTTCGTCTCCTCCATTTGTAAATACTCCAAGGTACTCAAATTCTGTTACCTTCTCAAATTTAGATTATATGTCATTCGTCCTTAGATGTATTCTTCTCATTTCCATATTAGGTTTTTTTCATACTACTTTGTCCATACTAGGTTTTTTCTTGATTAGGCCATATTTTATAGCTTGTTCTACAAATGTTGTGAACATTTTTCGAAGTTCTATTCTTGAACGTGTCAGACACACCAAGTTATCTGCAAAACCAATGCACTGTTGTCTTTTGTTTAGAATCGTGGTGCATATCTAGATATTGGCTCCTCTAATGGTATTTTCTGGTATGTACTAGGTTGAATAAGTCTGTTGACAGGGGTCTTCTTGTTTTAATCCTCTATTGACATTAAACTGATTTAAAATAATTTCCTCTATCATGACTTTATTGGTAAGCGTCATTTTAACTAATCGTATCAGTTTCTCTGATATTCCTAGTGATCTCATTGCTTCGTATAGTTCGTTTAATGAGATGGAGTCGTATGCCTGTTTAAAATCAGTTACTAATTGAAATTATGTTGTTAAAATAGCAATGCAAGGCTAGATTTTGCTCATAACAATTGTGTTTAATTAGATAATTCCTCTGCGGTTACTGCGGATTTTTTGCCTCCATGTGGGCATTTACTTACTATCTTCATCTCAATGGTGGCTTCATCTAACGAGGACACAATTATCCTATTCGAGAGAGCCGCCTTTCTCCATTTGCTTATGAAGGTAGGGATCCCTCTTCTTCTGAGCGCTTCTGTCACGTACTCGAAGAAAATTTTGTTACATGCTTCCTTCTAGAAGAACCACTCCTTATCCCCTAACGACTTCAAAAGCTGTATAGTGAGATTATACAGCGCCAATCCTGTTGAATTTTATAATCTGATACGCATATCATATCAACTATAGCTAAGTGCTTTATCTCTTGGCACCTCATCTGTAATTTAAGCAGTCTTTTCAGAGATTTTGCTTGGAATGAGGATGAGCTTATTGATCGGTATGACCTGGATGTTTAGTAGGTACATCACCCTACCTATCTTTAGTATACAGATGACCTTTACCGTTTGCTAGATCATTGGCATGTGTGTCAATGCCAAACTAGCGTTAAATATTTTATATGTCCATTTCATTTATCCAGTCACTTCTGCAGGAGGTCTGGAATAATTCCATTTACTGCGGGGGTTTGTACTAATGGACTTTATTAATGACAAATCAAACCTTCTGAGGCCTCGTGATTTCAGTTGCCAGTTCACGTAGAAGGCCTTCTTGAACAAACCGGTTTTACTGAAGGGCTAGTATCGGTAGAGGCGCCAGAAAAATGTGCTTGGGTTAGCATTTGTAAGCGTTTCTCCAGATTTTTTGCATAAGTTTTTCTTTTTCAAGAAACCAACCAAATAATACATAAACACACAAAACAATAAAATCATGGTGACTACAAATACCGCACTCAGAAATTTTACCTAAAAGCATGGCTATTTACCTACAAGATCGAGGCCAAGTAAGTCACCAGTCAATTTGTCAAACAAAAGGGCCAAAAGAAATATATAGGAATCGGTGGAAGCAATAATGGCAGGGGACAAATCGAAATAATTCATTTTACTCTAAAATTGTAGGTCAGAGAGATAAACTCCCCTGGTACCACAATTTTTCATACCAAGACAGAAGACATATAACCACCATTATTAGAATGAGGACAGGCCATTGTGCTACTCCGGTTCACCTAGTCAGGATAGGAGTAAACGACAACCTATATTGTGACTGTGGCCAAGTTGTGTCCTTAACTCATCTGATTTTTGAGTGCCCTATAAATGTCACCCAATTTTGACCTATATAAAGAATTAGCTAAAACAAATATCCCTACCCCCATTGAAATTTGCCTACTTATGTCCAACCTTAATCCACGTAGGATTAAGCTGATCCTTAAATTCCTTAACTTAGCCAAACTTAACTTATTAATTAATCAATTCCAAACTTTGAATTAAAAAAATTAAAAAGATAAAGATATAAAAAGATATTAGACCTCCAAACGATAAAAGTTTTAATATATATTTGGAAATATTCGACTGCCCAGAGCAAGACAAGAGTATTTCCCTGGTGTAAGCTGGGCGAATTATCCCGAGGGATATAACCCAATAAAGGAAAAAGAAGAATAAGAAGAAGAAGAAGAAGAACAAATATATAGGTTATAACAACTCTTCATTTTAAATAATATTTTTTGGAAACGATTCCTAGAGTGTAAATCCAAATATCAAAACAATTATAAAATGCAATTTTCATTACACAATTATGACTTAGTCCCATATACAAATAGTATTTAACTTAGACATACAATAACAAAAGAGTTTCCGAACAAAGTTATAATACTAACAGTAACTCGTATGTTATTACTACCTTTATCAATCTATCATTTTTATTTTTTTATTGGTATAATTTCATAACTTTTGAACACAATATCTCACATTATACATTAGGTATAGTTTAGTAAGATCAGATTTCCAACACTTAAGTAAAATAAATGGTAATGGCTAGAATAACGAAATCTTGCACAAAAGTTAGCAGCAAAGCACCAAAGTTTTGTAACAACTAGGAAGGTTGTTATTTTTATACGTGAATGCATGTAGTGTAGTTATATAAATGAGTTTTGTTATTATTAGGGAAATAGTGAACACATATAGTCCAGAGTAATAAGGATTTTCTCGGGACACTCAAAGATCCAGGTAGCTGACTACTTTTTTAGTTATTGTAGACCTACAGGAAGAAAACCTACCTGTTTCCTGCCTATAGTTCGCGTCCGTTTTTTAATTATTAACAATTTAGTGCAAATATCGCGATTTTTTCGATTTTTTGCACTCCATTCAAAAGCTAAATAGTTGACATAAAATTACAAAATTAAGTTTTTTAGAACATTGAAAAAACTGCAAAATGAAGATTTTTGAAAGTTAAAAAGTTAATTTGTTGCTACGCAAACTGCAAAATAAGTGAAAATCGTTTTTTTTAATAACTTTTACTAAAACTACCTTAAAACTTTAGTGTTGCACCCAAAGTTGGGCATTGGCGGACTTAACAAACCTTCAAAATTTAAGACTGATCTATTAATTTGTTTAAGAGTTATTCTATTTGTTTATCTCAAACACCTTTATTTTGCAATCAGATAAGACAGAAAATAATGAAGATATGGCAATTCTGCGTATGCCAAATGAAAGCAGAAGAAGAGTGATAGTATCAAAATGTATTAAAAAAAGATAAAAAAAATAATAAAATAGTCAAATATCCTAATGCCAAATTTTTGAAATTTTGTAGTTTATAAACATTTAGAATAACTTTAAAAATGTTGTCCGTAGAAAAAATCTTTTTATATATTCGAAAAGATAATATTTTAACACGAATTTTAAAATAAAAAAATTTAGCCTGGGTTCATTTGGGACAAAGTTAGCCATGAGTATAGTATAGTTGATCCAAAAGATGGCATAACCCAGACATCCAAAGTGAAAGTTATCCTTCAACACCAAATTGTTCTATATGGTCCACACAATGTCCAGAAAAAAGTCACACCATTTTGAGCGTCGGGTTTGGGGGGGAGAGGGGGGAGAAATCGGTAAATTCGTAGTTTTTTAAGTTTTTCGCCAATATTTCTAAAACTATGCGGTTTAGCATGAACAACCTTCTATACAAAATTGTTCTACATTAAATTTGAAATAAAAAAGGCCCTATGCATAATCTTTCTAAAATGAATGGTTCCAAAGTTACGGAGGTAGTATAGTATAACTGGTCCAAAAAAAGGCCTAACCCAACCATCCAAAGTAAAAGTTTTCCTCCAACACCAAGATGTTCTATATGGTCCACATATTGTTCAGTAAAAAGTTACACCATTTTGAGCGTCCGGTTTGGGAGGGAGATGGGAGAGAAGCCGGTAAATTAGTAGTTTTTTTTAAGTTTTTCGTCAATATTTCTAAAACTATGCTTTAGCGTAAACAATGTTATATACAAAAATGTTCTACATAAAATTCAAAACAAAAAATGCTGTATACATAATTGTTATAAAATCAACGGTTCCAGAGTTACGGAGGGTGAAATGTCGAGGTTTTCGATACTTTTTATATTTTTTGGGCAATATTTATGATATAACTATACCAAAAACCCAGACATCCAAAGTGAAAGTTATCCTCCAACACCAAATTGTTCTATATGGTCCACATAATGTTCATAAAGAAGTCACACCATTTTGAGCGTCGGGTTTGGGGGGGGGAGAGGGGGGAGAAATCGGTAAATATAAAAAGTACCGAAAACCTCCACTTTTCACCCTCCGTAACTCTGGAACCGTTGACTTTATAACAATTATGTATAGAACCTTTTTTGTTTTAAATTTTATGTAAAACATTTTCCTAAAATACATTCCTTACGCTAAAGCATAGTATTAGAAATATTGACGAAAACCGTAAAAAACTACTAATTTACCGACTTCTCCCCCATCTCCCCCCAAACCGGACGCTCAAAATGGTGTAACTTTTTACTGAACAATATGTGGACCATATAGAACAATTTGGTGTTGAAGGAAAACTTTTACTTTGGATGTCTGGGTTAGTCCTTTTTTGGACCAATTATACTATACTACCTCCGTAACTTTGGAACCGTTCATTTTAGAAGGGTTATGCATAAGGCCTTTTTTACTTCAAATTTAATGTAGAACAATTTTGTGTAGAGGGTTGTTCATGCTAAACCGCTTAGTTTTAGAAATATTGACGAAAAACTTAAAAAACTACGAATTTGCAGACTTCTCCCCCCTCTCCCTCCTAAACCCGACGCTCAAAATGGTGTGACTTTTTTCTGAAAATTATGTGGACCATATAGAACAATTTGGTGTTGGAGGATAACTTTCACTTTGGATGTCTGGGTTTGGGTCTAACTATACCATACTACATATGTTTTTTTTTAATTCACAGCTAATTTGTTTATAATAATTAAGGAATCTCATTAATGCCCTTTTAAAGAATGGGATTTGTATTTTTTCTTATATAATTTGCACAAACATTGTACATTCACAGTACCCTCTACGATTTTTCAAAAATGTAGTTCAAACGATTACTAGGGGGAACTTACAAATCCACCGAGTTAAAATACCGAAAAAGCAATTTCAAACGAATATAAAGTTCTGTATCTCCGGATCAACTCAATGGATTTTGATCTTTCTTTTTTAATTTGTATGTAATTTCTACGTACATTACAAATACGCAATTTGTTTATAAATTTATTAATTAATAAACAGTCTAATTTGTTTAAACAATTCTTGAAAAAATATTTTTTTTACAAAAATCTATTTTTTTAATCATAGTATCATTAATGATCATAGAAAAAGTTAAAGTACACTTTAATTAATAAATGATTTTTATTAGATAGTTATTTATTGAAGATAATTTATTTATTAAAGTATACCTTAACTTTTTCTATGATTAATAACGAGAGTATGATTAAAATCATGGATTTTTGGGAAAAAAAAATATGTTTTCAAAAATTGTTTAAACAAATTAGATTGTTTATTAATTAAAAAATGTCTAGACAAATTGCATATTTGTAATGTACAAAAAAAAATTACATCTACATTAAAAAAGAACGATCAAAATATATTCAGTAGATCCCGAGATATAAAAATGATAGTAGTTTTAAGTGAAGGTCCGGCACTGATATCGAATAAGCACACATGCTTTTTGATCGATCCTGACAAATAGTAAATTTAACTTACAAAAACCAATCATAGTATTCTTACACTACGTTAACATCAAGTATAATAGTGTTAGTTAAGTGTGTATAGAAAAACATTTTCTGTGAGTACATATTTTTCTATTAATAAGTATTTCATAACCAAAGAATTTTATAAAACCGTCAATAAACAACACCAGTCATTGATCGACACCAATTTTTTGTCTTTAAAGACAATTACCAAAACCCGAAGCGGAACAGGTCCGTACTTAGGAAAATCAAATGGTGTTGAGAAATGGAATTCGACGTCACTAATAATAGCGATGAATCATTATCGCAATCCACATCACAAAAACCTTTATCTTACTCTGCTGCAGCTAGTAGACAAAAAGAGACAATCTATCCATCCAAGCTACAAGCAGTAGTTTTTAATTCTCTCAATGATGTTAAATTAGAAGAATACTTGTTAGCGGTAGGAGCTTTAGTTAGTCCAAAACACATTATTTTTTCATCAAGAATCACCAACAATCGTATCTGTATCTATTTCTCAACCAAACAAGTCGTAGATGAATTTTTTTCAAACAGTAGAGGTTTCATCACTGTAAACAATACACAAATTCAAGTCCGTAGACTAATTACTCCAAGTGAAAGACTCCTAATATCCAATGTTTCTCCCACTATCCCGCATAAGGTAATAGAAAACGAACTACTGCTCTTAGGGCTAAAACCAACTTCATCAATGTCATTTTTGCGAATAGGAACCAACAATCCTGAATACAAACATGTACTCAGTTTCCGTCGACATATTTACGTATCTCCACCCACAGGTCCAATTCCCGATACCATTTTAATAACTCATGAAGATACTACAAATCGAATTTTTTTGACATTAGACAACTTATGTTTCATTTGCAAACAACATGGCCACATTTCCAGTAGTTGCTCAGTAAATGTAAATCACTCAGAAACAGCTGTCCCAACTGCTACACTTTCAAACAGAAACGAACCTAGTACAGTAACTTCAACAGAAACGACTGCTATTACACCTTCAACAACATGCACTTCTACAATCATATCAAATAATTCAACGCCACTAACAAAAATATTATCTACAACCAACCTAACACCTCTTGATACATCAACTACAGATAATACAATGCCAGTGATATCCAAACCAAATATATCCACCTCATCAGCCCCCTCACCTCACATAGTCATAACTAACCAGCCTTCATCTTCCAGTCTAAGCAATAATTCTTGCTCGGTTAATGAAAATAAAGAGAATCCAGCACCAAAAGAATTTAGCGTATCCAACGAAGAAAATACATCTAAATCATCCTCCAAACGAACTGTATCTGAAGCAATATCACCCCCGATTGAGACATCAGCTAGTGACGATATATTTTCAAAGCCAACTCAGAAACAAAAAAGAATAAAAACAAAAATATCAACAATACCATTAGAAACGCTAATGCAACCAATTAAAGAATTATTCAATTCCGAAAAGCAAATATTAACTTTTGAGGAAACAGTTGATTTATTTGAAAACGCTCATGGAACAAAAGATGTTATCAGCGTTATAAATAAATATACAGCAGACATTCTAGAATTTAAAAAACTCATAACCAAAATTCATTCATATACATCCGAACGCTCATTAAAATTGAAATGTACAAAGCTTAACAAAAAAATTACGAGACAGCTCACAAAAGACAACTACGAGGATGAAGAACCTGACACGGATACATCGACTGAATTATCCCAGGAGCTGAACATTCAATAATTATAACTATAACATTCAATTTATTACAATGGAATATAAATGGGTTTTATACCCATTATGAAATGCTAAAACTTTTAATTAATGATATTACCCCCGCTATCATTTGTCTCCAAGAAACGAATTTCAAAGACCAATATTGCCACACATTTAAAAATTTTTCAACATTTTATAAAAATAGAAACAACCAGGAAAAAGCAAGTGGTGGAGTGGCCATTTATGTTAAAAATACTCTTGAAGCACAAACGATTCCACTAAAAACAGACATCGAAGCTGTAGCCGTCTCAGTTAAAGCTTCCCAATGCATTAATATATGTTGCATCTATACTCCCCCAAACACACTTATCACCTTAACCGACTTAAAAGCACTCATTTCACAAATACCTATGCCCAGACTAATAGTAGGAGATTTCAATAGTCACAACCCAATGTGGGGCTCAACAAATTTTAATATCAAAGGCAGACTAATCGAAGACTTGTTAATTGAAGAAAATTTAAACATTCTCAATGATGGAAGACCAACCAGATTTAATGTACATACTGGTACAACATCGGCAATCGATCTATCGATTTGTGACCCAACTCTTTCAACTGCTCTTAATTGGGATCCCCTACCCTTTTTGTATGGGAGCGACCATTACCCAATAAAAATGTCTGTATTTTCTGATGACAATATCTCTGAATACCAACCAGTCCGAAAATGGAACCTGAAAAACGCTAATTGGTACAAGTACGCTGATGCCATAGAAACAGGCATAGAATCACAAGAATCTAGTTTTGAAAACACTGATATAAATGAAACTCTTAACATTTTTACGAATATTATTACATACGCGGCAGAAACACATATAGGAAAAACTAAAATATTAAGGAAACACAGACCTCTCCCATGGTGGAATACGGAATGTCAAAATGCAATCAAGCAATATAAAGCATCTTTTAATAAAATGAAAAAACATAGTAACACAACTAACATAACTGAATACAAAAAACAGAGAGCACATGCTCGATATATAACAAAAAATGCTCGAAAAACCAACTGGAGGAAATTTGTCTCAAATATAAACAGTACAACACCTTTATCTACAGTCTGGGCCAATATTCGTAAAATATCAGGAAAAAACAAATTTTACCAAGTGCCTTTTATTACTCATAATACTAATATAATAACAAAACCTAATGAAATAGCTGATGCTTTTGCTACATACTTCGAAAAAAACTCCAGCAATAGCAACTATTCCGAAGAGTTTATACAACACAAAATCATCACAGAAAAACAACAGCTCGATTGTGAAGATAGAGATAACAGTTCCTTCAATATCCCTTTAACCTTAGATGAACTTAACTTTGCCCTTAATACTACAAAAAACTCTGCTCCTGGACCCGATAATATACCTTTAGTATTCTTGGAAAAACTGCCAGACAATGCAAAGTGTACTCTTCTAAAAATTTTCAATCGAATATGGTTAAATAATGTCTTTCCAACCTCCTGGAGTGATTCAATAATTATACCTATTCTCAAACCTAACAATGCACGAACTAAAATTTCCTCATATAGACCCATCTCTCTCACCAATGTAATGTGCAAAGTCATGGAAAAAATAGTTAATAAAAGATTGCTATGGATATTAGAAGAAAATCACCTCCTGGTTAACGAGCAAAGTGGATTTCGACAAAATCGAACTACTACTGACAACCTCATTGATTTAGAATCTGAAATTCTTGAATCTTTCGCAAACAAACAGGAAACTATTGCAGTATTCATAGACATTACAAAAGCATTTGACACAGCATGGCGTTACGATATTATCAGATCATTACACACTTGGAATATTAGAGGTAATATCATTAATTTCATTTCAAATTTCCTTAAACAACGCAATTTTCAAGTAAGAGTCAATCACTGCACATCTTCAATAAGACTTCAAGCAAATGGCACCCCTCAGGGGTCTGTAATAAGCGCAACGTTATTTTTAATTGCCATTAATAATATTATAGCATCAAACTCCAGCTTAGTTCATGGCAGATTATATGCGGATGATCTGGTATTAGTATCTTCAGGAAAAAACATCTCATCAGTACAGCGTCACTTACAAACCTCACTTCATGAACTCGAAAACTGGTCGAAGAAAACAGGATTTCAGTTTTCACTCAGCAAATCGAAGTGTTTGTTATTTTCAAAGAAACGTGATCCGAATAAACCGCAACTAAAATTATGTAACCAAATCCTGAATTATGCCGATGATATTAGGTTTTTAGGGATGATTTTTGATACGAAACTCACATGGAAAAAACACATTCTACAAATAAAAAAAACATGCCAAAATGGAATTAATCTTATGAAAACTCTCTCTAATAAAAACTATGGAGCTGACTATAACTGCCTAATCCATATTTATAAAACCCTAATTAGATCTAAAATAGATTACGGTTCCATAGTATATGCATCTGCGAAAGAATCCTTATTACACCACCTTGACGTAATCCAAAATACGGCATTAAGAATAGCTACAGGAGCATTTCGGACCAGCCCAATAGAAAGTTTACGAGCAGAAACTGGAGAGCCATCACTTGAACATAGAAGGATGCACTTAACTCTCACATACGCATTTGCTGCTAATTCTAATCCAAACAATCCATCTAGAAATAACATATTCACTGATCGTTTTAAAAACCTATATACTGAAAATAGGAACATGAAACCGCCATTCTACGAAAGAGTTAGGCAAACCCTTAGGACTTTACAAATTCCGATACCAAATACCTATTCCAACTTCATAGAAATTCCTCCTCCTTGGACATTAAGCATTCCTCAATCCGATACATCCTTAAATATCTTTAGAAAGAACGATACTCCACACTCCTTAATAAAAAATACTTTCATCAACAAACTAACAAAATTTTCTAAGTCCTATCATATATATACAGACGCTTCTAAAACATCTACTGGAGTTGGGGCAGCTGTCATTACTCCAAATAGTACACTTGAGTATAAACTACCATCCTTAAGCTGTATACATACTGGCGAGCTATACGCCATCTATCAATCTCTCGTTCATATTAACTCCAGTAATATATCCAATGCTCTTATAATTACCGATTCCCTCAGTTCCATCCATACCATTAACCAACTGTACACGAAGCATCCAATTGCTCTCCTAATTAAAAAAGAACTAGCTACCATTCAAAACAACAACCATATTGTACAATTCCTATGGGTTCCTTCACACATTGGCCTCCAAGGAAATGAAGCGGCGGATCGGACAGCCCAACAAGCCAGGGACAGTGAAACCGCGAGTGAAGTGAGAGATGTAGTTCTTAATGATTTAAAATCATTTATTAAAGTGAAAGTCGAAAATCTGTGGCAAAACCAGTGGGACAGTTCAACTTCAAAACTTCGCGAAGTGAAAACGTTTGTAAAACCGTGGAAATCTCAAATTCACAACAGAACTCACCATGTCATTGTTACTCGCCTTCGTCTAGGACATACCCGACTTACCCACGGACACATAATTGGTCACACTAATCCCACTTTATGTGAAAACTGTAATATCCCACTAAGTGTTAAGCATGTACTTGCAGAGTGTCCAAAATACCAGTTGCAGAGACAGAACAACCACATCCTCGGATCAACAAGTGAAATCTTAGGAGAAAATTGTAAAATTGAACACTTGGTAAAATTCCTTAAAGATATCAATGTATTTAACAAAATCTAACATATGTAAATAAATTACCTTATGTATATGTATATGTCGCTAATAACCTCCGAGGTTGATGCGACTATTTTGTAAAATAAAAAAAAAAAAAAGTAGTTTTAAGTTGCCTTTTTTAGTTTTTGAACTCGTGCATTTGTCGGCTCCCAGCTCCCCCTTCACTTACCACGACTAGTCACCAATTGAACTACATTTTTAAAAATTCGTGTAAAATACCAGCTTTTCTAATATGTAAAATGATTTTTTCTACGGAAAATATTTTTAAAGTTATTCTAAATGCTTATAAACTACAAAATTTCACAAATTTGGCATTTGGATTTTTGGCTAAATTTTTTAGTACATATAGCATTAGTTTTCTACTTTCATTTGGCATACGCAGAATTGCCCTATCTTGATTATTTTCTGTCTTCTGTTAATTGCAAAATAAAGGTCTCTGGGATAAAGAATTAGAGTAACTCTTAAACTAATTAATGGATCGGTCTCAAATTTTGAGGGTTTGTTAAGTACCCCAATACCCAACTTTGTGTGAAACACTAAAGTTCTAAGGTAGTTTTAGTAAATTTTAATAACAAATAACTATTTTCACTTATTTTGTAGTTTGCGTAGCAACAAATTAACTTTTTAACTTTAAAAAATCGGCATTTTGAAGGTTTTTTAATGTTCTAAAAAATTAAATTTTGTAATTGTATGTCAACTATTTAGCTTTTGAATGGGGTGCAAAAAATCGAAAAAATCGCGATTTTTTGCACTAAATTGTTAATAATTAAAAAAAGGACGCGAACTCTAGGCAGGAAACAGGTAGGTTTTCTTCCTATAGGTCTAAAATAACTAAAAAAGTTGTCAGCTACCTGGATCTTTGAGTCTCCCGAACATGGTCTATTTGTAGCTTATTACCCTGGAGTAACATACGCGAGGAGCGTTTCACAAATTACCTATTAAAGGAGATATAGTTTAATCCTCGAAAATTGTTTGTTATGAATATATTTTACAACTTAATATATCTACAAATAACGGTAATATGATCGGTGTGCACGCTAATGGTGAATATAAAATTCTTAATTGTACGTCAAAAAATGCGCAATAACTAACTCTTAAAACCCACCAAATTTCATTTGCATATATCAACCAGCTTTAGGGCAATAAATAAATCAATTTTTTGGGCAATTTTTTGTAAGAAAAAAATTCAACATCCCTTATCTCTGAAACGAAGCATTTGGGGACATATGTTTATCAAGCAAACGGTCATTATTTTTCATGCAGAATTACCCCTTAAAGTTTATCGCACTTATTTAGAAACACCCTGTATTGTTGAAGAACATGGCTAGTTGTTAAAGTACCTAACTTTTATTATCCAACATAAGCGAATGAATTAAAAAACAGAATATTAAGAAAACCTGAAGCTATAGTTCGATTTTAATTTCAGTATTTTATAAATGGTAGAATATTCCACAGGGTGTGGTGAACTTGGAGAAAGGAACACAGTTTGACCGTGGTACACCCTGTATACAATGACAATTTACCTGTCTAGCAACAATATTATTACAGCGATATTATTAAAGAATAGGGCTCTAACATATTAAAAAACTTACTTAAATCGGACAACAGGTTTAGGACATGCGAGACATCAAAAATGATCCATTTTGTGGGTGACCCGTTTTCTGTAACGCGTAGTGTAAATAAAACAAAAATGATAATTTGACATATACATATTTTATTTACAAAAATGCAAAAAAATAATTATATTAAGAGGAAAGGCGGAAAATGTCGCCTGTCAAAATTTTCAATGTATTTTAAATGTATTTTTTTTCGAATCCTGTTTATTTTGAATGAAATATTTGCATTTAAAAATCACACTAAATTTACTCTATTATTTTCACCCCATTAACTTATTAAAATAAACATTATAGAAGTTTTCAGGGATTTTTGGCCCTCGGTAATAAAGTAATATTTCATTATGCGTTTAAATTTTTCAAAAATACTTAATAGTTTTCTAAAAAAATGAATACATTTAAAATATATTAAAAATTTTGACAGGCGACATTTTGTGCCTTTTCCCTTAATTATTTTTAATAATAAAAATATTATAAGTACAAAAATATTAAGATACATACATCAAAATAAAACGATATAACCATTTTTGTCGGAAACAGTAAAAGTCTCCAAGGTCACAAAAATTTAAAATTTCTAATTAAATCTAGTTTTTATAACCATTATCATATTTTTTTATTAAACATATTTAAACAATAAAAATTACTGGTGTAGGTATAATAGACAAAGTTATAAAATAAAAAACTGGAAATGGAACTGGGTAAAATAATTTTCCAGAATTACAAAGCAAAAATATGACTCCAATATAATAGTAAATTAAATATTTGTCTCTTTATATCTTTAGCATAATTATATAAATAGTCCTAATATACCTGAAACTAGGAATAAAAAGGTTATAATCACAAAAATAATTCATGAAATCATTGAAAATTTAGTTTTATTTCATATCCAAAAATAGTAATAATATTTTTTCTTTTAATAATATTTATGTAGAATATAATTTTTTCACTGATATTAATATATGAAACATTTGATTTGTTTTCATGTTTCATGATGCCCTAGATCTACAATTCTCATTTTGACAAATTTTATGTCATTTTTAAACAATTTTAGGATGCGATTTTACACATTAAATATGTGTAAAATATGACTAACCATATTTTTTATTTTTTGTTATTTATTTTCAGTTGAGTTTTGGTCAGAAGAGTCAGCACACTTTTCTGTTTATAATTTTTTTCTTTATATTTGCTGCTGTATAGGTTCTAAGTTATTATTTGTAAAGGCACGATTCCGACATCGACGGAAGGCGGCAGACGGCAACTGCAGGCGGCAGTTAGAGTTGTCACTATAACGACGTCATTACTTTTGCACTATTAATTTGTATATTTTGTAACGTGTGCAAAGGGCATTAACGTTTTCGAATTCCTGATACTGTTGCTTCACCCTATATGGTAAATCCGTTTCAGAAATTGTGTTTGTTGCGTGGAAATGTGTGATTATTTTTCATTTCTCATGAATTTGTAGTATTACGTAATTAATTCTTGATTCTCATGCGTATTCGTATCTCTGTTTTTGTCAAAAGTTGAATTTTGCTGTCAAAGAATTGAGACTCGTAAATCTTTTTGCTAATGTATTTTTGGCGTCGAAAATATGATGCTTTGGACTGATTTGTTTACATAGTGCATACCGTTGCAGATGAGAGGCTCTGAGTGTGTTTATACAATATAACGAGTTCACACGTGTAATATGGCGTACGTTGCAAAAAAAGCCTGGGAGAATTTGAGCTGAAACACAAATCATTAGAATTTCGTAGATTGAATCATATTTGCGGAAGAATGAGTTATTACCTTTGAAGGCGTGATTGAAGTTTGCTTAAACCTTTTCTTTTCGTTTTGAGATAAGAGTGAAAATTGGCGAATTTTTTTGATTGGTAAAACCGGGAGTAGGATAGAAAAATGGGGAGATGGAGTGAGTTTTGGGTGTTAGAGGAGTTGGAAGTATAATCGAGATGAGTTCTAAGTATTCGAGAAGAGCGATCAGTTCTAGAGAGCTAGAATAAGAAGTTTGTGTCTTTCCGTCAGCAGGCCTTGCCTTGCTGACGGAGAAAATTGTTGAAAATAGTTCAATGGAGAAAATTAGTTGTTTGTATTTAGTACAGTTCCTTTGAGTTTTTCAGAGCCGAAGTAGGCTCAAGTGGCTGCTGTGGTCGTAGAGAATATAAATTCTCGACCGTATTTTGTGTTCCTAGTGATGGATTGAACACATCTATTAGTTTTCTTTTGTCGAAAAGTCCTTCGTTTCATTCAATTAAGTTTAATTAATAACAAAAATAATAATAAATGATATATGTGTAAGTGTTACATACAATAAACGAACAATGGAATTTCATCTCTAATATAATTAATACCTGTACTTTTCTGTAAAATTGAGTGTCATTATGTGCGTGACAAAAAAATGGGTCGTAAAGGTACTTGCGCTATTTTTTATTGTTGAACTCTTACGTTTTCTGGCGAATTGATGAAACTTTATTTTTTTTTGATAACAACCTTGCTGAATTTTTATTTGTTTCAATAAAGTAAGAATTATGTTTAATTACTAGATTTTCTTTCTTTTTCTTCTACGGCACTACAGCCCAAATTGAGCCTTGGCCTCCTTTATTTTTTGCCTCCACCCTTGCCTGTCTGTGGCTGCTCTTCTCCATATACGGACTCCTAAAAGGGCTTGTGCGTCGCTGTTTACTGTGTCTTCCCAGCGCTTTCATGGCTTCCCAACCGGTCTCTTTCCTTGCATTCTAGCATTCAGTGCTCGTTTTGGTAGCCTATCCTCTCCCATTTTTATCACATGTCCGGCCCATTGCAATCTTTGTAATCTAATGAAATCTGACAGGGGCGTTTCCTTATAAAGTTTATAAAGCTCGTTGTTGTATCGACTTCTGAAGATTCCGTTTTCCCTCACAGGTCCTAGTATTCTCCTAAGTACTTTCCTTTCGAATGTGTCGAGTTTGTTTTTGGATGTTTCTTTCAGCACCCAGGCTTCACTGCCATAGCATGTTATTGGTCGAAATAAGGTTTTATAGATTCTCATCTTTGTATTTCGGTGGACACTTTTAGACCGAAATATATGGGAGAGGGCAAAATAAGCTCTGTTTGCCTGCGTTATTCTCTTCCGTATTTCTCCATCTTCTGATCCGTCGGCATATATTTCTACTCCCAGATATGTAAACTTTTCAACCGTTTCAATGTCATCTTCATGTATAATGTTTTCTGGGACTATATTTCTTCTCGTCTGAGTCATTATTTTTGTTTTTTCTGTGTTAATTTCCATTTTTGTTTGTGTTTTTAACTCTGCATATGTTTCCTGTGCTCCTGTTGATGTTCTACTGATAATATTAATATCATCAGCATAAGCGGCCAGTTGAACCGTTCGGTTGGTCAGTAGATTTCCTCGTCCAGTTTGCATTTGCCTAACCGCATACTCCAGTGCCAGGTTAAACAGTGTTGGGGCCAGCCCATCTCCCTGTTTTAGTCCCTGCGAAATGTTAAAAAGGTCTGTCCGGTGGTTTTGTATTCGTACACATGCCTGAGTTTCATCCATTGTGGCTTTAATGAGTCTTATTAACTTGTGTTGTATTGCCAATTCAGCCAATATATAGTATAGTTTGTTCCTTTTGACTGAGTCGTATGCCTGTTTGAAGTCTACAAACACGTTGTGAACATCAACATCGTGTTCCCATGCTTTGCTCAAGATCTGTTTTACTGTGAATATTTGATCCAGTGTCGATCTTCCCCGTCGGAAGCCCGTCTGATACTCTCCAATAATATTTTCTGCTAGTGGTTGGAGCCGCTGGTTTATAATATACGTGAGGACTTTATATGCTGTACAGAGTAGAGAGATTCCACGGTAGTTTTTGCACTGGAGTTTGGCTCCTTTTTTATAGATCGGGCATACCATACTTTTCTTCCAGTGGTCGGGTATTTTCTCTTCTTGCCATACGTCTCTGATGAGCGCGTGGATGTGACTTGCCAGGTGGTCGCCACCTACCTTATATAGTTCTGCTGGTATTTCATCAACTCCCGGAGCTTTATTGTTTTTCTGGACCTTAGAGATTTTCTTTACCAATCTCTATTATCCTTGTAAAGTAATCACACATGAAAGTAGCCTACGGTAAGTACAGATATTTCAAATAACCGCCATTATTAGTTTTACATTTTTTTTTTATAAGTAAACATATATGATATTTCCTTTTTTTTAATTATGGCGTCCCCCGAGCATTTGAGTTTCAATTTTATTTAACATCTATTAAGAATCCACACCCCTAGGTCTCTGAAGACTTAGAGCTTCCGAGGTATATCAAAAGTTAAGTAGCACCAAGTATATTTTTATATTTTGTTAAATTTGTCATGTTACATATTTTTTGCCTTTGTTATCCATAGGCGTGCCACATTAAAATGTCGCCCACCGTGTTTGGGGCATACTTAGTGCCACATTAAAATGGCGCCCTTTCGTGGGACTTACAATTTATTAGCAACTGCTGTCCAGCATAACGTTAGTTGCTAATAAATATACAAACTAATAGTGCAAAATAATCACGTCGTCATGGCGATAACTCTAACTACCGCCTGCAGTTGCCGTCTGCCGTCGATGTCGGAATCGTACCTTAATTCCTAATTCAATATGTTTATTGAGTTATTAGCTGGAAACTACAAAGAATTTTTAGCTATTGCTTGTATATTTCTGTTTTTGTGTTTGTGATTTTTACAATGGAATTTCAACTAACTTTTTTAACAAACATGGCCTAAAACTAGATAAGTCTTATAAATTATACCTCGAAATTTTATCACAAATAGGTATATAACTTATAAGAAATCAATTTCTTTTAGCATACCAAGCATCTGTGTTTGGGTCATAAACGTATGTTTTCCATTGGTTATTCATGAAAATGCTGAAAGAGTTTCCAGAGACTTGTGGTCCTGATTGACTACCACCGGCTCCGAATCTGTTTTCAAATCCTTGGTTTCCGGTATTAGAAACAGGTCTTTGGTTTCCGGTGTTAAAAACAGGTTCTTGGTTTCCACTAGTAGAAACAGGTCGATTTCCGTTAAAGTTGGTTTCACGGTTTGGAGAAGCTCCGATATGTTTTTGAATGGCTTCAGCGTTGACATGCCAAAATGGTTTGTTTTCGTCCGGCCATGTATTAACTCGGTTTTTAAGATCAACATTTGGGTCAACAGGAATTCTTTCTGGGGTTCTATCAGGTACCCCTAGCCTGCTAGCGAAGTCCTGCGGAGCTTGGTTAGATACGGTGCCTTCAGTTTTAAATCGTGACGCTACATCAGGGACGCCTTTCGAACTGCTGCCTGCGAAAGATGGTCTACCTTGTGCGGTGGCAGAAGCAATAAGGACAGAAGCGAGTATGAAGTAGATCTGAAAATGAAAAAATAATTATAGAATAACAAAATTCCTAGAAACATATTCGTACAACGTACGAAAATTAAAAAAATATACAATTCATTTACTGAAGATCATTTACTGAGTACCTTGTTAGCATCACGAGAAAAAGAAGGCTTTCTGAAGAATTCTAAGAACTTAAGATCTGCGACGAACTGCAGAAGAGCTGCAACTGTTTTCAAAATGTATTTGAATGTCAAATTACGATAGTGTAGGGTGTAGGCATATCCGTAGTAGGATAGTAGTATAGTACTTTAGTAGACAATAACAGTAGTAATAAATAAAGATTGGATCGAAAAACTGAAAAATACCTTTTCAATATTTTTCAAAAATCTATCGAATGACACTAAACACGACCCCCTTACTCTCCACCTCCTGGAGGTGGGGTGGGAGTAACTTTAAAATCTTAAATGAAAACCCTTATTTGTTATTGCAGATTTGGATTGCTTACGTAAATAAGTAAATTTTATTTCAGACATTTTTTCGAATTTTGTTTCGATGGCGCTATAATCGGAAAAAGCGATTTATT
Organism: Diabrotica virgifera virgifera; assembly: GCF_917563875.1. Taxonomy (NCBI): domain Eukaryota; kingdom Metazoa; phylum Arthropoda; class Insecta; order Coleoptera; family Chrysomelidae; genus Diabrotica; species Diabrotica virgifera. The sequence goes on from NC_065449.1 coordinate 214,629,633, forward strand.
GTGATAGCATAGGTAAATAATTATAGAAACGGTAACGGTCTAATATCTCGAGAAATACACTTCCAAATAAAAAACCAAAAAATACGTGTTTAATATTTTTCAAGAACCTATCGAATAACATTAAACACGACCCTTCACTTCACTCCACCCGCTGGAGGTGGGGTGGGGGTAACTTTAATATCAAATAGGAATCCCCATGTTTTATTGCATATTTGGATTCCTCATGAAAAATAAGTAACATTTATCCGAAACATTTTTTAGAATTGTTGATAGCTGGCGCTAATAAATAGTATTTTTCCGATTACAGCGCCATATATCCATAATTCGAAAAAATGTCTCGAATAGAAGTTACTTATTTTTACGTAAGGAATCCAAATCTGCAATAAAAATGGATGCTCCTATTTAAGATTTTAAAGTTACCCCTCGCCCCACCACCAGGGGGTGGAGTGGAGAGTCGTGTTTGATGTTATTCGATAGGTTCTTGAAAAATATTAAATACGTTTTTTTGGTTTTTTATTCGGAAGTGTATTTCTCGTGATATTAGACCGTTTATAGAGGATGTCCGAAAAGATTGGTCTTAAATCATACCACAGATTCGGGAGTCAAAAATAGGTTGATTGAACCTCACTTACCTATATACAATAGTGCACACAAAAAAGTTACAGCCCTTTGAAGTTACAAAATGAAAATCGATTTTTTTTCATATATCGAAAACTCTTAGAGATTTTTTATTGAAAATCAACATGTGTAGTTCTTATGGCAGCAACATCTTAAAAAAAATTTAAGTGAAATTTGGGCACCCCATAAAAATTTTATGGGGGTTTTGGTCCTTTAAACCCCCCCCCCCCCCCAAACTTTTGTTTACGTTCCAATTAAATTATTATTGTGGCACCATTAGTTAAACACAATATTTTTAAAACTTTTTTGCCTCCTAGTACTTTTTCGATAAGCCAGTGTTTATCGACATAATTTGAATATTTGTCGAATCCACCACATATTTGTATATGGTTAAGTACGATTACAGAGACCTGTTAATAATCTGGAATTTTATTTATAATTTACATTTTTATGTATATTTTTAAAAAGAAGCAACATCTCGATAAAAGGTGACTTGTTAAAAAAAGACTAAGAGGCAAAAAAGTTTTAAAAACCCTGTGTTTAACTAATGGTACCACAATAATAGTTTAATTGGAACTTACACAAACATTTGGGGGGTTTAAAGGAACAAAACCCTCATAAAATTTTTATGTAAATATATTAAAAAAGAAGCCGCATCTCCATAAAAACTGGCTTATCGAAAAAATACTAAGAGGGAAAAGTTTTAAAAACGTTGTGTTTAACTAATGGTACCACAATAATGAATTACTTGGAATGTACACAAAAGTTTGGGGGGTTTAAGGGAAGAAAACCCCCATAAAATTTTTATAGGGCGGAGAAACTTCACTATAGTTTTGTTTTAAGTTGCTCCTGCCATAAGAATGATACATGTCTATTTTGAATAAAATATCTCTAATTGTTTGATATATTGAAAAAAATCCATTTTCATTTTGTAACTTCAAAGGGCTGTAACTTTTTTTATGATCACATTTGTACTAAGGTAAGTTAGGTTCAATCAAACTCTTTTTGACCCAAGAATGTATGGTATAATTGATGACCAATCTTTTCGGGACACCCTGTATAATTTACCTATGGTATCACGATATATGTTTTTTCCGATCATAGCGACATCTATCCACAATTTAAAAAAATGTTTTGAATAAAATTTGCTTATTTTTATGTAAGTAATCCAAATCTGCAATAACAAATGGGGGTTCCATTTAAGATTTTAAAGTTACCCCCTCCCCACCTCCAGGGGGTGGAGTAGATGGGACGTGTTTAGTATCATTCGATAGATTTTTGAAAAATTTTGAACACGTATTTTTCAGAGTTTCGATCCAATCTTCATTTAAAGAAGTATTCGTTCGTCCCGCGAATAATTCGATCGTCCCGGGCGATGGGTTCCACCCTGGGCACCAGGTACCTCGGAGACCATTGCCATCAAAAAAGTCGTGTTCAGTGAACTCCAAAACCCCCAAGTATAAATATTGAACTCATTTCCGTCAATATTTCCTGAGTTCTAAATTTTTCATTTTCCATCTCTTCGAGATGTACTTTGAAAATGCATTTTCTTATTCACAAAATTTTTTGCCGGAGATCAATTTAGTTCACAACATTGCCTGACACTCTCTCGAGTCGAATGCAAAAAGTTGCATGACGATTCATCTTACTGCACAAAATTCCTCGGTTTTGGGCTTTTTAGTGCTTCGTTGCTTCGTCTATAAGTAAATACGTAGCAAAATTTTTAATTTAAGTTTTATGCTATTATCTTTATTATTTATGTATTAGACTATCTAAACATTTATGTTCTTTATTACCTATTTTTGTTATTTAACTAATTAAAGGGTCCATTGTGTTGTTTTGCTATCTGGCTATTAAATATTAACCAAAATATATAGAAATCCAATAAATGTAAACTAATACAGCGATAACCTCTTTAATCAAGATAAATAATTCCACACTGTATATATAATTATTCAATTCCGTTGAAAATATAGTAAAAACAAGATTGCCTTGAATGAAGATAAACTCGTAACCTATTCTTTGCATTCAATAACATAAAAATGATAATTATTTGGAATATATTGTTTGTATGCTGATTTTTTCTTCAGTGACGTATTAGTAATAAAGTAAAAAATATAAACATTTTTCTACGTCGTTATGCAAATCGGTATTTTTTGATCAAGTTTATTTCCCTCATTTTTTGGTGACGTTTAAGAACTTTCCTGAATATATTTGATATAAATAGGTTTGTTGTTTTTTTAAATTTCTTTTTATGGGCGTTTCCGAAAATTGTTGAAAATGCAAAATGCATTTTTGAAGAAAGGAGACAAAATGAAAAAGATAATAACGTAAGGCAGGAAGTATTTAGAGAACTGAGTATTAACATTACAAAGGCAAAGGTAAGGAAAGAATAATACACTGCAAAAAACAAAATACCAAACAAGAAATAAAGGAAATAATACCATCTAGGTTTTAACAAAAAACATACAAAAAGGAAAGGGTAAAGTCGACACCATAGAAAATTTAGGGGGCACAACTACTAAGAACTACTAAGGATAGTTAAATAATTATATACAGACCGCAAGATGTATCATAGTGCTAATGCATAGGGTAATGGATAAGGATGCATGCAGTAGAAATAGAGTGAAATAAATGAAATGGAAGCAAGAGAGTGCTAATGTACCTACATTGTGTGACAGAAATATTCCAATCAAACTAAAGGGAGAATTCTATAAAACTCTCATAAGACTAGCTATAGTGTACTTAACTGAATGTCGCGAATTAAAAAGAAAGAGTAACAACGAATATGAATGGAAATGCTTAGATGAATGAGTAAAGTTACCAAAATGGATAAAACTAAGAATAAGTAGGTATAGTAGCATACGCATGCTAAACATGGACCTTGACCAAAGCAAACATGGATAAAATAATGAATACACAAAGAGCCATGGAGAGAGCAATGTTAGGAGTAAAGTTAACAGTCAAAAGTCAAAAGAGACAAGTCAAAGTAAGAAATAAAACAAAAGTCAAAGACCGAGGACAACATCTAGCTAGGCTAAAATGGAGATTCGCAGGCCATACCGCTAGACAAACAATGGATACCACCAACAGGAAAGAGAGCAAGAGGACGAACCCAGATGAGTTGGACCGGAAACAGATAGCACAAAACAGGAGCGAATAGAGGAAATTCGGGGAAGCCTATGTTCAAAATTGGACGAATTAAAGGGCAAAAGAAGAAGAAGAATAAAGAAGAAAGTATAGTAGAAGAAGTCTAGGAATATCCCAATTAATGCCAAAATTAGAGATTTTAGGTTAAGATGTTTAGGACATGTTGAACGTCAAGACATCAACCAAACAATTTGAAGAATTTTTGAATTGAAATATGCAGGAAGAAATTGAAAAGGAACATCAAAAAAGTTGGTGTAGAACATTTGGGTAAAGAGGATTGATATTAGTATGTCTGTATGACCCAAGATTAAAACTTTTGGAGAAATGTCAGGATGCCGATCCCGAATAAAGACAAAGATAGCCATATAGTTCTGAAGCTATTACTTGGTGGAATTTATGTAATTTATTATTCTAATTGTGAAATAAGTCACAATTTAACTTGAAAAATGATTTTAATCGTTTAGAAATCGTATAACGTTTAGACTTCCACTTCGGACGTCTAAACGTTAATGAAATCATTTTTCATTTTTGAGGTGTATATTCCACTACGATATTTTCAGATCTATTGTGGTTTTCTTGTCCGAAATTCTTTAACGTGACATTTTTTCACAGGTCAAATAACTTCGAGACTGAGCCTTCCATGCAGCTTTTTGTCAGAAATCTTTATTCGCCTAATGCAAAGAACCGTACATTTGTCAGGCTGTCACGTCACACTAACATAAAAAATGTGCTCTGCTATTTCTTCCTCTAGGTGACAGAATCAACACAGGTCAATACAGTCACGTGACACGCTGTCAGATTTTGTAAGGACGTTTTAACATTGATTCTTATGGGATTATTTTGTTAAACTTGAATAGTTTATGTTGTAGTGATAATAACCGAATACAATGGTTCGAATTCATTAGATATTAATTTATAGTGTAATTCATAGTACAACAAAAATATTTTCTTTTCGTTAATAAAGATTTATTGACATAAACTGCGATAGTGAGGTTAGAGATAAAGACAAAGAGAATGAAAAAGGGAGACAGGACCAGTTTAAAAAGCTATCGACCAAGTAATTTTTAAAACAAATTCTACAAAGTTTTACCTCGTTACAAAAATACTGCTACATACATCTATAAAACCAAAATTTTCAGATGAGTTATAAAAAGACCAGAAAAATTAATATATTAATAGTTATTTATGTATCAAGGGCGTAAAACAGGCGTTTATGGACCGCGAAGTGTAAGTAAGAGCCTGAGCCGATAGGCGAGGGCTATTAACACGTAAGGTCCATAAACGCTGTTTACGCCCGAAATACATACAAATTTTTATGCACGACTGTTTTAATGATCATTTATTAATAAAGATACAAAATTCCTTGCACGATCGTTTTAGTTATTATTTTTTAATGCTTCTTTTTCTTTCCACCTTCTGCGAGCATTTTATTATAAATACCGTTTCAAAAGTTGCATGAATTTTATAGCTCAATTTATTAAAACTCATCCTGTATAACAATTCACCGAATCATTTGTATTGGTTAGTTAATAAAAATGTCATATTGAAAGAAATATGTGTAAGAAATAATAATATGATATTCTCCTTTTCATGAACATTTTTCAGTGCGTCACAAATTATAGAAAAAAAGGTAAGTCCGTGATAATACACATTTATGACATTTATTCTAACGTGACATTTTAGTTAAATCTGACAGTGGTCAAATTTTATTTTCAATTTGGAATAAAACCAAATCAATTGTGTCTATTGCATTTATAAAATGGTATTTTCTTTCATTTGTATAGTCTTATAAATTGTACAGATTATATTGATAATATTATTATTTTATTTAATAAATAATTCTTTTTTGATTATGGCGCCATCTATCGACAACTAGAATAATCACCGAACTAGAATAATTACCGAAGTATTCCCAGACGTGCCTTTTTTTCTGTCACATACAATTTAATGCGTTAGAGAGAAATCGAAAAACTGTGACGCACTGAAAGATGATCATGAGAAAAAGAATAGAACAGTAATCTCTATCTATAGCTATGTTCGCGCTACCCTAACAACAAAGTAAATAAGTCATAGTAAGTCGCCATTATTTATCGTATTGAAAGTTTCATAACACATTTTTCACAAGATGTTCTTTAATAATGGAAATGGAAACTAGTGACGATGAAATATTTTATGGAACACCACCGGAAATTTTTAAAGCAGCAGCAGATGCAAAATTAAGTTTACTACCCGCTAAATCTAAGAAAATATACGATAAGTTCTACGATGAATTTGTTAGTTGGTGCAAATTGCAGAATGTTAAAGACGGTAATTATACAGAAAATGTATTTTTTGCATATTTATACTTACAACAGAACAAAGTAGCAAATCCTAACATTTCTATAAATAATTGTTCAAATTGTGTTATAAATATAAAATTATAGATGTAGGAAACGTATGTTTGATTGCTAAAGTTATAATTCCTTTATTAAAATAAAATACAATAAATAAAAACTTTGTGTTACACTAACCACACCCGCCATCTAACATTACCGTCCTGCGGGCGATAAAGAAGCCCACGGGCGCTAAAGTGGCACTTTACGCCCGCCAAATGTATACATAATATAGACTTTATCGCCTGGTCGTGCATAAAAGTATTTAATTAACAGAGATAAATTACGCATATGTGGCTGCTACAAGAATTGCTGAAAGCAGGTTTAAGTACTCCCCTAGACTTAAATGTGCTATTAAGTGTGGATAACATTAAAATTTTTAAACTAATTATGATATTTCTTCAAAAAATTAAATTAAAAGTGTGAATGTAAAACTAATCGTTTGAATGAATAGGTATTTCTTTTGTATTATGTAATGTATGAATGAGATATTTACTGTAATTAATTATATTATTTTGTAACCTATGTATGTTTTAGTTCTTACCGTAGTGAAAAAAAAATTAATATAGTTGTATTTATTAACATAGTACGTAGGCATTGTTATTAATTTGTAAGCTTTATTTTTTTTTATTTTTTATTTTTAAGTATATACTGGACAATTTTATACTTATGAACGAAGAATAATAATTTTATATATGTAGTTACGTGGCTAAAGGTTCTGAACCAAGGCCAGAATAAAATAAAAAAAAATTACGCATATAGTGCTTTGGAAGAATTTTAATGAAATTAACCAGAAAATTGTGTTTATATACAAAATATACCAAAAATATATGAAGGTGGATAAGTTGTATAAGGAAGTCATCTGGATTGAACAAGACAGATTGAACAAGAAGAATAGAAGAGTCAACAGAAAGTATAAAAAAAAAACTGGAATTACTTATTACACAAAAAAAAACTGGCAAATCTAAACACAAATACTTCTAATTGGAGTGATCGATAAAAGAAGAAAATCGTCAAATTAATATCAAATTATAAATTGCTTGTTATTAAATTCTGTCCTATTTCCTTTTCAAGTATTCTGTATTCTTGCGCTGTTTTCTTAACATCAAGTAACTTTTCGTTTAAATATAACAATAAAATATAACGTCTACTTACCATAATGAAACCTTGAGTCACAATATCTTATTCGTAATAAAAAACAAAACAAACTGTTGAAGAGTCCGAGTTCACTTAACTGTAACCGAGCAGATAAAGATTCGAGAAGAGACTGGCTACTGGCTTATCAACCAAGGATTTCGGGCTATATATTTAATTAAACTGTTTTAGTGATTCACGGAATAGAAAAAATGCCTGAAGACAATTATTATTGTAAGAGAGAGGAATTCCCACAGACGCAGACGTCGAGTAAAACAAAGGCGGGAAGAACGAGTTGACGGCCGAAATTTCTAAAATGACCAAATTTAAACGTGTTTGTATTTAGTTAAACTTACATACATAATCTAAACTGACAAGGGATATGACTAAGTTTTCACTCTAATGGCATATAAAACAACATAATGCTATTCTACGCCCCACCAGAATGAAAACAATGGGAACCTTCTCCGGTTACACCTCCGAGGCTTCTACAGTATGCAAGCCATACGGATGCTGAGACTAAGGAAGATGAGGCAATTCTACAATTTACAATTCACGTCCCATCTGCTCAGCGCTTTAAAGTTCCAACGAGAATGGTGTAACCAGAGCAGGTTCCCATTGTTTTCATTCTGGTGGGTTGTAGAATAGCATTATGTTGTTTTATATGCCATTAGAGTGAAAACTTACTCATGTTGTAGCAGTTGCCGCTAGGGCATCTATACCATTTCGTTCGTTGCAATCCGGGACTGCACGCTGGGGTTTGTTTTAGTTGGATCAGGGAGAGCAGCATATGTACCTCCTGATGAGAAACTAATAAGTTTCAAAACCGTTAGAGGTGCTTGCTGCACTCTCTGATTGGACTAGAATATGGTTCGGCTATTTTTTTGGTTTTGCAACGAAATTGAAAATGGTTATTCATTTTTGATATACATTTACTCTGATTGGAGTACGAAGGGAACCATTCTCGTTGGAACTTTACCGCGCTGAGCAGATGGGACGTGAATTGTAAATTGTAGAATTCCCTCATCTTCCTTAGTCTCAGCATCCGTATGGCTTGCATACTGTAGAAGCCTCGGAGGTGTAACCAGAGAAGGTTCCCATTGTTTTCATTCTGGTGGGGTGTAGAATAGCATTATGTTGTTTTATATGCCATTAGAGTGAAAACTTAGTCATGTTGTAGCAGTTGCCGCTAGGGCATCTATGCCATTTCGTTCGTTGCAATCCGGGACTGCACGCTGGGGTTTGTTTTGGTTGGATCAGGGAGAGCAGCATATGTACCTCCTGATGACAGACTAATACGTTTCGAAACCGTTAGAGGTGCTTGCTGGACTCTCTGATTGGACTAGAATATGGTTCGGCTGTATTTTCGTTTTGCAACGAAATTGAAAATGGTTATTCATTTTTGATATACATTTACTCTGATTGTAGTACGAAGGGAACCATTCTCGTTGGAACTTTACCACACTGAGCAGATGGGACGTGAATTGTAAATTGTGGAATTACCTCATCTTCCTTAGTCTCAGCATCCGTATGGCTTGCATACTGTAGAAGCCTCGGAGGTGTAACCAGAGAAGGTTCCCATTGTTTTCATTCTGGTGGGGTGTAGAATAGCATTATGTTGTTTTATATCCCTTTAGAGTGAAAGGTTAGTTATGTTGTAGCAGTTGCCGCTAGGGCATCTATGCCATTTCGTTCGTTGCAATCCGGGACTGCACGATGGGGTTTGTTTTGGTTGGATCAGGGAGAGCAGCATATGTACCTCCTGATGAGAGACTAATAAGTTTCGAAACCGTTAGAGGTGCTTGCTGCACTCTCTGATTGGACTAGAATATGGTTCGGTTGTATTTTCGTTTTGCAACGAAACTGAAAATGGTTATTCATTTTTTAAAAAGGGATAGTTCCCTGGGTTTGCTGTATACCATATAGTTAAAAAACTATAACACCTAAGTAAAACAACTTCTATGTAATAGGTATAATATAAAGAAATCCTAAAAAATCCCAATGGATTGTATAAAATGTGTTCAGAACGAACGTTTTCGGACCTCTCAGTCCATCATCAGTGAACTCATATACTTGATAAATAGCCCCAGAACCAAACATTAGTTGTAATTATAATTCAATCTACATGCTAGTGTGTTGAAATTAAAAATGCTTAAAACGCCGATGTTAGAAGATACTTCTGGGAACATGGTGAACCCCTAAACGAAAACTTTAGCAACCATCTTTGGCCACGAGTGTCTGCCAAGTACATATACATAATACGTAGCTGGTCATAAATATTATCAAAAAAGGTTATGAACTTAGAATGGGTGATCATTGTTTGACCGTTGTGTATTTTGTTTTAAATCACGTTGTTCGGACATTGTTCCCTTGCGGTATCTCAGATTCGCAGAATGGAAAACTAAAATAGCAAAAAAAGATGAATATTTACTTATTTTTTATAATATTTTATGTATTTACCTATTAGCACTAAGGCCCATCACAGTACGGAATGAATAGGTGAAATTAAACATTATATATATAATATAAGTAGTGGGGTTCCTACGGTCTCCTCCGCATCCCACATTTCGCCCGCCATCGTTTTCTATCCACCCATTCGTTTTCGTCAATAGCTCTATCTGCCATAGACTGTGCTATGCCTTTCTTCCATGTTTCTGTAGGCCTTCCTCTTCTTCTTCTATTTATGGGTGTGTAATTTAATGCTCTTTTTGGCCATCTTTCCTCTGACATCCTCATAACATGACCATACCATAGCAATTTCTTTGTTTCTATATGGTCAACCGTGGAATATAAACTATTTGTCCGTCGTCTTATTTCCTCATTTGGTACATGTTCTAATCTAGATACTCTGCATGCTCTACGTAAGTAATCCATTTCCGCTACTTCTATATTTTTTCTTTCCTTTCCTGTGAGTTGCCAACACTCTGCTCCATAAGTTATAATAGGTTCTACAATTGTTCTGTAGATTGTTAACTTTGTGTTCAGCTTCACCTTGTTAGACCATAGTAGACCATTTAAAATACGAGTTGCTTTCCTTCCTTGCTGTATCCTATGCTGTATCTCTCTTTTTGTAGTTCCTTCTTCTGATATTATGCTTCCTAAATATCTATATTCCTTACATTTCCTTATATTTCTTAACTCTAATTCCGGATCTTCGGTTTCCTCTCCTATTCTCAAATATTCCGTTTTCTCCATGTTCATACACAGGCCCCATTTTTCATATTCGATCTGTAACTTTCTTAGCATATAATCCATATCATGTTAATCGTTGGCAAGAATTACTTGGTCATCAGCAAAAAACAAAGTTGTTAAGCAGTTTTCTTCAATCATTATTCCCATCCCAGCAACTGTTTTCCTCCATTGCTCCAGAGCTTTCTGGATGTATATTTTAAATAGTGTTGGCGATAAGCAGCACCCTTGCCTTAAACCTTTTGTAACAGGGAATGGTTTCGACATAGATTTTCCCTGCTTAATACAGCTTTTCGGATTTTGATACATATTTTGAATTGCTCGCACATATGCTTCGCTTATGCCTATCGTGGTCAAAGAGTTTCTTTAAAGGTACCGTGTCGTAGGCTTTTTCCAGATCAATAAATGTTAGGTGAGTAGACAGATTCCTTGCTCTTCTTTTCTCTATTATTTGTTGCATCACGAATATGTTATCTGCGCACGATCAACCGGCGCGAAAACCACTCTGTTCTTCATGTCCTGAATTTCTAATTCCACCCTTTTCTTTAATACTCGGCCATACAACCTCCCCATTGCACTGGTTATACTTATACCTCTGTAGTTTTTGCACAACGTTTTGTCTCCTTTTTTGTAAATCGAGCTAATGTATGCACAATTCCAGTCTTCTGGTATTTTTTCTCCATGCAACATGCATTTGTTGAAGAGTTCCGTCATTATTTCGTGCAGTATGTCTGGTCCATATTTTATCAGTTCGATGGGGATATTTCCAGGTCCTGATGCTTTCCCACTTTTTGATTCTAATAAGGCTTCTTTTATTTCTTCTGTAGTTATTCTTCTAACTTGTTCATTTATATTCGTCTGCATGTCCATTTGATTTACCTCAAATTCGGGTCTAGTTTCCCTCAGTAGTATCTAATAGTAATCTTCCCATTCTTTGGTACTTATTAAATTTAAATTACTCTTTCCTTTATTTTCTTTTCTGATATTTTTTATCGTTTTCCATGCTTCAGCTACTTTGGATCCGCCTATGTATCTTTCCACCTCTTCGCACTTTCTTTCCCATGTGTCATTTTTACTCCTTATTACTTCTCTTTTCACTTCTCTGTTTAGTTGTGCGTATACTCTTTGATCTTGTAAGTCCTGTGTCTGTAGCCATTTTTGGTACGCTGTCTTCTTGTTATCTACTAAACCTTTTAGTTTCTCTGACCACCATTCTGGATTTTGTTTATCATCTTTTTCCAAATATCCTAACGCTTCCTTTGCTGCTGCGTGTATGCTTTCTTTTATTTGCTGGTACAACTTTTCGGTGTTATCGGTGTTACTTTCTATAAATCTTAATTTTGAGGCCAGTCTCAACTTATACAAAAATTTGGTCGATTCGTGTTTTAAACTTTCCAACTTTAACACTTTTCTGAAATGTTAGTTCCTTCGTCTTTTTTTAGTCTTTTTGTATTTGTTGACCGGTAAGTTATTCTTATGCTGGCTACCAACAGGTGGTGGTACCAAATTAAACATTAACAAAGCGAATTCATAAAACCGAAGGATAAGCATTTTCTCAGGAGCATACAGAAGGAGGACAAGAAGTCAGGAAACAAAGCAAAATAATGCCGGGATAAAATTTGGAGAGATAATTTAAAATCACTTAGAGTTGGAAATGGTACCAGATGCAATGCAACCTAAATATAATTTTAATAAGCCGCTTACCGTCCTTTTTCCAGGTGGAGAAAAATCTTCTTCTTCTTAAGGTTCCATCTTCTATCGAAGGTTAGATATCATCAGCATGGCAAATCGTATTTTATTTGCAGCGGCTCTAAATAGTGGGTTAGAGCTCAGACGAAACCATTCCCCTAAATTTCGTAACCAGAAGTTTCGTCTTAATCATACATCTCCTTTACTTTTTATTTTGCCCTCTCTAATCAAACGCAGCTGTCAAACGACATATTCAAGCTTCCTCCTCTTAATTGTCTGTATAATTTCTTCCCTCTTATTAACCCTATCAAGGACTTCAATATTGTTAATTTTGTCTACCCCTGAACACTAAGGCTCAAAAGCTTCCAATTTCTTAATCTCTAATTGCTTCAATGCCAGGCCTCAGATCCGTAGAGCAAAGTTGTAAAAACGTTGCAGCGCAACAACCTTATCCTTAGATCCATTCTTAGGTCTCTACTACTTAATAGGTCTTTCATTTTCGCAAATTTTGCCCTGGCTATTTTTATACAGCTTTTAATCTCTTGTAGTCCAAGTAATAAAGCTGAAAATACAGAATGGATCGATTTGCTTGAAAATTTGATAATAAGTAGTGGATAGTCCAAGGATTAAAATCTATATGATACCGAAAGGCGCTTTTACCATGGGGGTGGTTGCCATCCCATCTCGAGGTAGAAATTTTTAAATATATTTTGACCGCAAAAGTTGGTAAAAACATTCATTCTAAGCAAAAAACGTTCTATACATTTTTTTGATAAAATTAATAGTTTTCGATTTATTCGCTATCGAAAGTGTTAGTTTTATATCGAAAAAATCAATGTTTTTAATAAGTGTTCTGCTAATAACTCCAAAAGTTTTCGTTTTATCAAAACTTTACTTATAGTATGGTATAACTAGACCCCAACCCAGACATTCAAAGTGAAAGTGATCTTCCAGCACCAAATTGTTTTATATGGTCCACGTAATGTTCAGAAAAAAGTCACACCGTTTTGAGCGTCGGGTTTGGGTAGGAGAGGGGGGAGAAATCGGTAAATTCGCAGTTTTTTACGTTTTTCGTCAATATTTCTAAAACTATGAGGTTTATCATAAACAACTTTCTATACACAAATGTTCTACATTAAATTTTAAATAAAAAAGGCCCTATGCATATTCCTTCTAAAATTAACAGTTTCAAAGTTACGGAGGTAGTATAGTATAATTGGTCCAAAAAAAGGCCTAACCCAAACATCCAAAGTAAAAGTTTTCCTCCAACACCAAATTGTTCTATATGGTCCACATATTGTTCAGTAAAAAGTTATATCATTTTGAGCGTCCGGATTGGGGGGTAGATGGGGGAGAAGTCGGTAAATTAGTAGTTTTTTTTTAAGTTTTTTTCGATTCTTTTTATATTTTTTGAGCAATTTATAATATTATTACTAATGAAAGAAAATTTTCTTTAACAGGATTTGCTATTTCAGTGGCCGATTGTATGTTAGTTATAAGTCCTTGAAGAAACGTCAACCGCACCACCCAAAATCATCATAAATTGCCCAAAAAATATAAAAAGTATCGAAAACCTCCATTTTTACCCACCGTAACTCTGGAACCGTTGATTTTATAACAATTATGTATAGTATCTTTTTTGTTTTAAATGTTATGTAAAACATTTTTGTATAGAAAATTATTTACGTTAAAGCATAGTTTTAGAAATATTGACGAAAAACGTAAAAAATCTACTAATTTACCGACTTCTCCCCTATCTCCCCCCAAACCGGACGCTCAAAATGGTGTAACTTTTTACTGAACAATATGTGGACCATATAGAACAATTTGGTGTAAGAGGAAATCTTTTACTTTGGATGTCTGGGTTAGGCCTTTTTTTTGGACCAATTGTACTATACTACCTCCGTAACTTTGGAACCGTTCATTTTAGAAGGATTATGCATAGGACCTTTTTTATTTCAAATTTAATGTAGAACATTTTTGTATAGAAGGTTGTTCATGCTAAACCGCATAGTTTTAGAAATAATGACGAACAACGTAAAAAACTATGAATTTACCGACTTCCCCCTCTCCCCCCCAAACCCTACGCTCAAAATGGTGTGACTTTTTTCTGAACATTATGTGGACCATAAAGAACAATTTGGTGTTGGAGGATAACTTTCACTTTGGATGTCTGGGTTATGCCATCTTTTGAATCAATTGTATCATACTATTAAAAAAATGTACCTTTTAAAAAAATAAACAAAACCGTTTTTTTAAATTTTATTTAAGACCAATAGTAATCGAGCTACACTTTATTATATGTTAGCTCTTCTTCGTCAAATGCTAAATATTGTAGTTTCAAAGTCAAAATACGGGAAAGCTATGCATTTTTCGAGGGTAACTTGTTGAAACTAATTTAAAGTAATTAAAAATATCTATCTCTAGAAATAAAAAAAAGTTTTTGGCTCAAAAATTAAGTGACTTATAATGAAAAAAATGTGTCTCTATTTTTTCTCAGCAAAAAAGTGATCGGAAGCAACCTCCTAATCACCACCCTACTTTAAATATGGTGATTGACATTATTTGGTCTTCTTTATTTATGTATTATTAATAGGTTCTAGAAGTTTCACCGGCTTAGAATGATTAGTTTTTTAAAAAACGGAGTTAAATTCGAATAATGAATTTTTGTAGTTTGGAAAAAAATGGCATTTTCTTCATAACAGAAAGATTAGCATCAGAGATACGAAAAAATGTTTAAATATGAAATTGTAGCTTATTTAATTCCCAAGAATCAGGTTTGCAAAATTTTTTTATACGGCAAAAATTTAGTGAGCTATTGACAATTAAAACTTGTAATAACATGCAAAAACCACCTTTACCAACCTTTTCAAAGTTAACTCATTTTGCGATTGAGGATTTTAAAAAGATTTAATATTAATAGTCTTATAGATCTTGTAAAAGCCTACAAAATTCTTTTTTAACAAAATTTCTAAGATAAAAAATAAAAAAGTTACGGTCTAAAAATCAATATATTTTTTTGAAAAAAAAAGGAGAAATCCAATTGGAAGCATAATAATGTTAGTTAGCGGCGTTTTTAGTCATTGGCCTTATTCATTCTTCGTTATTTATGTATTAATAATAGATGCTAGAAGTTTGACAGGCTTAGAATGATTAGTTTAAAAAAAACTGGAGTTAAAAGCGAATAACGAATTTTTGTAGTTTGATAAAAAATGCCATTTCCTTCAGAATAGAAAAATTAGCATCAGAGATAGGAAAAATGTTTAAATATGAAATTGTAGGTTATTTAATTCTCAGAACTTGGTTTGAAAACATTTTTTCTATGGAAAAAATTGAGTGAATCGTATATGAGTATTATCGAAAACATTGATTTTTTCGATATAAAACTAACACTTTCGATAGCGAATAAATCGAAAACTATTAATTTTCTCAAAAACATGTATGGAACATTTTTTGCTTAAATGAATATTTTTATCAACTTTTGCGGTCAAAATATAATAAAAAATGTCCACCTTCGAGATATGGTGGCAACAACCCTCGTGGTAAAAGCGCCTTTCAGCATTATATAGATTTTAATCCTTGGACTATCCACTACTTATTCTCAAATTTTCAAGCAAATCGATCCATTCTGTAAAAATTGCGAGGTGAAAACCTTCGGTTCCTGGACTATTGTGTTTGTTCTACGTTTTCACTAACCAATGTAACCTATATATTTGTATTTATCTACCTATGGATACGAATGGGAGTCAAGTATAATGAGTATCATTATGGCAGATCAATGCCCTATGAACTGTTGAAGTTGGGGTATATGGAAGCAAACCAAAGTTAAGCCTTAGTGATAGCCTAGGTCCCTAGGTAGTCACTTTACTATCATCCAAGCAGAAATTTATGCTATAGAGATGTGCCTATATGAACTAATAAAGAGAAACTACAGGGAAAGATCTATAAGAATTATATCTGATAGTTAGGCGGCATTAGAGTACTGGAATCGAACAGGATTGACTCCAAGGTAGTTTGGAACTGTCTTCAGAATCTGAAAGTAAGTTTACTGTGGGTTCCTGCACATACTGGTATTAAAGGGAATGAAAAAGCGGACCAACTTACCAGACGAGGAACAAAAGAAACTTTCATATTCCCAGAACCTGTCGTTGTTATAGTAAGAAAAACAGTCAACAAAACAATATCAAAGTAAGTGGAACGGATGAAACGTAACCACTGTTATTAACAAACGGGTCTCAAACATTCGAAGTCTTTTATACAGGCCATTCGAAGAAGAAATCCCTCGAAGAATTATCGTACGTCTCCTAACAAGACACTGCCTCCTTAAGGAGCACATGAACAAAACTGGACTAGCAGAAACTGCGTATTGCAGATTCTGTCAGGATGGTGATGAGAAATTTCATGTTCTGTGAAATTTGCCCAGAATTTTATAGGATAAGGCTTAATACTTTTGAGTTGTATCAATTGACAGCTCACCTCGATGATAATCGCTACATTGACATCTTCAACATATCTGCAAATTAAGGGAAGCATAGTGTGATAATAAAATTTAATGTAAATTTGTTGTAAATATTATTAATAATATTTTTGAGATATTACTTTGTTTATATTCTAAATCTGTTTACTATTTTTAAGAATATTTACTCGAATTATCTCTTGTGGTTTTTGTAATATATACTGTAAAGGGGTTTTCCTTCAAATAAATTAATAAACAAATCTACGAAACTATAAAAGATCCGATATGAATTTACATTATTACCTAATGAGAATAAACATATCTAATAGTACTGGATCCCTCGTACCTAGTAAAAGATTATTAATAGCAAGCTGAAAATTTGTTCATAGCTTGCGGCGTCGAGTCGGACAAACTTTCATGTATGGAGACACTGGAACAGAGGAACCCTTAATAGGGAACTTGCATAAATTTTTAAATTCGAAAAAAATGTTATAAATCACAACAGAACATAATTTAAAACATGTATCAAAGATAAAAAAGTTTTGTTTGTCTTTCGTTTGGCCCTAGGTCTGGATCCCGCGTATGAAAAAAAATATGATTAATAGCAAGCTGAAAATTTGTTAATAGCTTAAGGGTGTTTAGTCGAATAATTTTGATATAGGGGAACACTAAAACAGGGGCAGTTTTAATTGTGGAACAGGTTAAAAATTTGGAACGGTCAGACCACGAAAACGGCACATTTATTTTGTCCGACAGAATAGACTTAAACTCTCCGAACAGAGATTAAACTCTCATGCAAAAATCAGACTGCTATTTATCACCTGTCATAATTCCTGTCATTTGACATATTCTACATGTTCCACTCATTAAAACGCCCATTTGGTGATAAATAGCAGTCTGATTTTTGCATGAGAGTTTAATCTCTGTTCGGAGAGTTTAAGCCTGTTCTGTCGGACAAAATACATGTGCCGTTTTCGTGGTCTGACCGTTCCAAATTTTTAACCGGTTCCACAATTAAAACTTCCCCTGTTCCAGTGTTCCCATATATCAAAGTTTATCCGACTAGACACCCTTAAGCTATTAATAAATTTTCAGCTTGCTATTAATTAACTTTTTTTTCATACGCGGGATCCAGACCTATTATTAATCCCAGCTATTAATTAACTTTTTTTTCATACGCGGGATCCAGACCTACCCCTAAAGACGATTAAAAATTCAAATTAAAACAGGTGGCCCTAAACGCGTCGTGACGTCACTGGGTTGTACGTTTACATTTTTCCAATAAAGTAAACAGAATTTTAAATTAGACGTTATAAACGTCAGTAGAAAATACATTTATGTGACGTTACAAGTGTTTTTGATCGTTTGAACTATTCATAGAAATTTGTACTTTTACAAAATGGTTTTATTTTCAATAGTAAACCTTCGTTCCTTTCCTTCAAAAACAGTATAAAACTCCAATTTTAACAAACTGGTATATATTATTACAATGACATACGATAAATGTCATTAGAATATAAACATTTTTGACTTATTCCACGACGATGAGCTGGCCAAATACCCAAGTAGGTGGAGGCCAATAAACTGAAGAAGGAGAAGAAGAATATACCTAAATATAAGGTTGTGTCTAGATATACGCTAACGTGTACGCAAATAAAAAGTTGAGTGTTAGTAATTTCTTATTTTTTATTTGTTTAGTGTTTGTTTTTAAATTAACTATAAAGTGTGGACAAATATTTAGTTCTTTTAATGCGTTTAAGAACATTTTAAAACAGTACGAAAAAGATAAGAGACTATAAATCAATATATATTTTTTTAATTATAAATGAAATAGTATTACCGTCCAAGATTAAAATAAAAGGAAGACCTAAAGCTTTCACAATAATAATTAACTTGTTCTGATGCTATTATCCTTGTGCAATTTTTGTAATCAACTATTCTAAATGGGAACTAAGCCACAATTTAACTAAAAATTGGTTTTATTAACATTTCGACGTCTAAACCGGATGTCGTTGTCAAAATACAAAATATTATTAAATTAAACAAACATGTTGTTGCTTAGTAAAAAATTTTTTCTAATAATTTATTTAATTTGACTAATTTTTGTATTTTGACAATGACATCCGATTTGGACGTCGAAACGTTAATAAAATAATTTTTTTAGTTAAATTGCGGCTTATTTTGCATTTAGAATAGTTGATTATAATAATTCACTTACGTATAAAAATTATTTTTACAATATTTTGTACCTACATGTCATGTCAACTAAATACATATAATTATTTTGCTAACCTAAATATATACTTTTATATTATATACATTGATTTATTACAATTAAGTTTGAAACATCTGAATAGTTCTGCTTCCCTTCCCTTAACAAATATTTTTCTATCAAACAAACACTAAACATTATCAAAATAGCATGTACCAAAATATATATTCACTGCGCAAGCTAAATAATGACGTCACTGGCTTGATGAAGTTTAATTCGCGTCTACCTAACTTTTTTATTTACGTACACGTTAGCGTGTACCTAGACACAGCAAAATATAACCATAATCAAAGCTAATGCAAAACTATGTGTCGTCACGGGCCGTTTGAACTATTTTATACCGAAGAAGACTTTAAATATGTATTTCTAAGTTATTACGAGTTTTTGAAGCGTGAAATTTTGGAAATCTCATTTTTAAACAAAACTGAACATTATTATCTAATAAAAAAATGTGCAAGTTCCCTATTATGGAACGTGATAACCGTGTCATCCTGACAAGTTTATGATTGTCAAAAATGACAGGCTGTTTTTAAGTTTATCCAATAGCCAACGTTAGATAATAAACGAATAAATATTTGTCCGACAAAAATGTGGGGCATTTTAACCAGTCCGATACGTAGAACATGTCAAATTCCTTGCTTCCGCCTATGTTTTTCCCCTCCTTTGGATGACCCACGAGTATTTTATCACGTGGCCTTCATTTAACTCTTTTTTTCGCTTGCCATATTGTCCCTCATCTTTTGGAACCGGTTCTTTCTTATAAGCTATATTATATTTCTTTTGTAGTTATTCTTTTAATTCAATCAAATTGTGTTTTGACTAGGAAAGTTTTGGGGTAGTTCTGATTTCTTTCGTTATGATGCAGCTTTGGGCTGCTGAATCCGAATATGAGGTTTGCGGACAAAATTTTTTGACGGAACATGACGTGAGTAAATCGCGAAAAAATCGAAAAATTTCTGCTTTTTCCCGCTTTTTTGCTAAAATCTCGAAAACTATTAACTTTTAGTAAATGGTCTGTTAACAGAAATTAAAGTACTTAAAATTCTCTAAAAACGTCACTATTTACTTTTTTTTTTCAGATGAACCGTTCGGTCTAAAGTGCAAGTTGAAAATTGCCAATTTTTAATGGTCTCTGCAAAACCCACTTTTTA
Source organism: Diabrotica virgifera virgifera (assembly GCF_917563875.1). Lineage (NCBI taxonomy): Eukaryota > Metazoa > Arthropoda > Insecta > Coleoptera > Chrysomelidae > Diabrotica > Diabrotica virgifera. Next base: position 214,649,664 of record NC_065449.1, read on the forward strand.
CATTCCAAAACTTTATTTTTTATTAGAATGCTGTCATTTGATAAATTTACATCCTCCTTCCTGTGGAGGATGCTGATATTCTAATTATTACGACAGCTCTTGAGATGGCACCGTCAAGTGGACATGTGACAGTGGTGGGGGTGGGGGAAGATATCGACCTTCTGGTCATTTTGATTGGCCTGTGTAGTCATAAAATATATTTTTTTTGAAACCAGGAAAAGGAAAGGTTTCGCAAAGCTTCTACAACCTTCATCTGGCTGCTGAAAAAATCCTAATGGACCATATCTTATTCCTACAATGTAAGGATCGCATGTCATGCGATGTAATAATCGAATTATGGATAGATGTCGCTATAATCTGAATAAACGATTGTTGGAAATGGAAAATTAAATTAAGAATGGAAAGTCCCCACTAAAATAGAAAACTTTACTTAACTTTTTTTGGTCTTAGGACCTACTCTTCACAACCCAATAGGTCCCCATAACGCTCCCCATACTTGTCTCCCCTACCATAAAAAATATAGTTTTGAAATGTAAAAAGTGGGTTTTGCAGAGACCGTTAAAAATTGTCAATTTTCAACGTGCACTTTAGACCGAACGGTTCATCTGAAAAAAAAGTAAATAGTGATGTTTTTAGATAATTTTAAGTACTTTAATTTATGTTGACATACCATTTACTAAAAGTTAATATTTTTCGAGATTTAAGCAAAAAGCGGGAAAGAGCAGACATTTTTCGATTTTTTCGCGATTTACTCAATGTTCCGTCACGAAATTTTGTCCGCAAACCTCATATTCGGATTCAGCAGCCCCAAAATACATATATAATGAAAGAAATCAGAACTACCCCAAAACTTTCCCACTAGGGGCGCTCGTAGAGTACAAATTGACTAAATTATTTTGCTTCTTCCCTTACATTTTTTAACATTCCTACTATTATTTTGTCGATATCAATTGATTTTTAGTTTTTAACTCTTTGATAGATTTGTTTAGTTAGTTGATGATTATCCGTTCTTCATAATTTTTTTTGTTATTTGTCCAGATATTTCTGCTGTTTCATAGACATATCTTCTTGTTCGCTATGCATAATGCATATGTAAAAACTCTTGGAAATAGTCACTCCACATATTTCATTTTTATCTGTTAGTGTTGTGCCATCGTCGTCCATATAATAATTTCTGATTTTCTTTATTTTTTTTTGTTTTTTTCTCCAAATTACTTCCAATTATTTTTCTTTGTGGCTATGACCACTCTTTTCCAAAAATCTTCTGAATTTTTTGAATTTTTCATAACTAAAAAAATCTATATAAATAGTTATTTTTCTACTTCCATGTTAAACAGCCACTTTCCCGCACGCATTTTCTTTCCGAAAGTGGCACTTTCAGCACAAATTTACGTCCCGCACTAGTGCGGGAAAGTGCAACTTTCGGAAAGGAAATGCGTGCGGAAAAGTGGCTGTTTTAGTGTTGTTCTGAAGCTATTTTCTTGTGGAATTTTTGCAATTAACTAGTTTTGATGAGAAATAAGCCACAATTTTGCTAAAAAAATATGATTTTTTATTAATATTTTTTGTATTTTGACAACAACACCCGATTTGGGCGACGAAACGTGAATAAAATAATTTTTTTAGTAAAATTGTGGCTTATTTCCCATCAAAACTAGTTAGTGGCTGTTTTAGTATTCGAAGGAACAGGAACCATTCTGCCCTTATTGCCTATTGAACCTATTGCCCATAATGTAGCCTCCCGAATAATTATTTTAAACTGTTTTTTCCTAGTCTAGTCTAGTGCAAGCTATTTGTATATTTGTCTGCGAATGTTTACGATATTCCTCGATGTGTTTGACAGCCTCCTCTTTTCTGATGAAATGCTCCTTAAAATACATTGAGAGCGAAAATAAAAAATACTTGGGCAAGGTTTAATAAAAAGCTGTCCTCGATATCTGCCTTTTATTTCTAAAATTAATATCAGATAAATATACATACAGTGGAACCCCGATAAGTCGGCCCCCGATAACTCGGATGTCCTGCTAACCCGGACCGATTTTTCTCAGACAAACATTTCAACAATAAAAATGTATGTAATGTATTATTTGAGAGATAATCTGTATTTGTGTAATTTGAACTATACGATAGTAAAAATGACTCATGGCACACGGCGGCAATCATTGTCTAGGATTATCGAAAACAGCAATTACCTGTATTCCTTTATTTCAAACTGTCTGAGCACTGTTCAAAAAAGGCTAAAAGACTATTTAAAAAATTATTTTTTAAACAATGGTCTTAGTCTCCACTGTTCTTAAATAACATAACATTGTCCCGATTGTCATCGTATTGTGTGTAGTACAGTCGTATTTTTCTCTTCCGTCCTGTAATCGTGCTTCAGATAGGTTTGTGTTTGCGTGTCTTTTTGTCTACGCATGAGTTTTTTACCAAGAAATGAACAATACTCTATGTCTATACTCTTAACAACTATACATAAGTTAGATGTGAACTGTGCATATATATCTCATGTTATTTCAATTATAACGGAGTTTATCTGTAAGTATACCGTATATATATAATAAGCGAGTCTACAGCTGTCGCCGCTTCTCGCATCCTAATCTCCAGCGATTTCTGTCGAAGCAATCTTCAGTTTTTAAGTCTCTGGCGGTCATTGCATCTTCGACATCTTCTCTCCAGGATCGTCTTGGTCTACCTCGTTTTCTTCTTGTGGGTGGAGTCCATTTTTCTATTTTTTTCGGCCATCTATTTTCAGTCATTCTATGAAGGTGTCCATACCAGTTAAGTCTTTTGGCTTCGATTGTGTCTATTATATCTAGATCGATTTCCATTTGTCTCCTAATATCTTCGTTTCTCACCCTATCAAGTCTAGTGAGTCGGCAACATCGTCTCCAATAGTTCATTTCCATCGCCTTGATTTTTGACTTGTTTTTTTGGTTGATTTCCCAGAGTTCAGCGCCGTACAACCCAATACTTTCTATTATTGTTTTATACATTCTTCTTTTATTTTCTTTTGTTATTTTATTACTCCACAATAGTCCGTGTAGCTGTCTGGTGGCTGATCTTGCTTGGCCAATCCTGGAATGTATTTCGTCGTTACTCCCTGCTTTTGAAGACATTTAGACTCCTAAGTATTTGAAGACTTGTGTTGGATTTATAGTTCCCATTTCAATTTGTAGGCGTTCTGGTGTTTCTCCTACAACTAAGTACTTGGTTTTTTGTATATTAATTGTAAGGCCCCACTTAGTGTACTCCTCTTCCAGTTTTCTGAGCATATAGTCTATATCACTCTCGTCTTCAGCTAGAATGGCTTGGTCGTCAGCGAAGTGTATTGTGTACAATCTATCGTCATCGATTGGGATGCCCATATTGCAGCACTTTCTTCTCCACAGTGAGAGTGCCTCATTTAAATATATTTTAAAGAGTGTAGGTGCTATGCAGCAGCCTTGCTTTAGGCCCTTACTAATAGGAATTTCTCTCGTTAATTTGTTTCCAGTTTTAATGTTTACCGTCATATTTTTGTAAAGCTGTTGTACTGCTTGTACATTTTTTTTGCTTATTCCTTGTTTTTCCATTGCTATCCAGAGCATTGAAAGTGGTACACTATCGTATGCCTTTGTCAGATCAATAAAAACTATATGGGTGGAAAGGTTGTGGGCTAATCTTTTCTCAATAACTTGCTCTAGAGAAAATATGCTGTCCATACAGGATCTGCCTGCACGAAAGCCATTTTGTTCTTCTACATCTGTCATCTCTTTTTCAATTTTATTTTTTATTATTTTTCCATAGAGTCTTGAGAGTGAGTTTATGACACTAAGCCCCCTGTATTTTGAACAATTTTTTCTATCTCCTTTTTTGTATATATTGTTAATATGTGCTTTTGTCCACCTTAAGTATACCGTATTTTATTAATTTTTACCATATTTTCTGGCTAAGCCGGTTTTTTGATAACCCGGATCGGCCGCGGTCCCGATTAATCCGAGTTATCGAGGTTCCACTGTACCTATATTTATTTGGTAAAAAAAGTCAAAGTTTTCAACCTAATAAAAATATTCAAAATATTTAAAAATATCCAAAATACTTCTAAAAGATGTTTAATTAAAAATTTATTGGACCATTTTCCTGGTAACGCACCTCCATGGCTTCTAAAAATTGCAAGCGACATCTCCTGTCGCTAGGCACCTACTACATAACGTCAGTTGCAATGCGGGGATAAACTCTCGGAGTTTCGTCACTTGGGCAAAGAGCAGCAAACCTACGCCTCTCTGATGATGACTCCAATTAGACTCGAAAATCGTCGATTTAGAGTGCTGGTTTGCGCTCTCTGTACTAAATGAAAAATAAGACAGTTTTGCCTTCGCATTGCAACTGAATAAAAATGGTATACAGTAAGGTCTCGTTTTCTGCGGGGGATACGTTCTACAGAAAAGCGCATATAAAAAAATCGTATTAAAAAAGACTTGCATTGAAAAAGTAGGGATACGTTCCGCAGTTTTCTTAAATCACATAAAATGGTGGAATTAATTGTCGTTGATGTTTTTTCCTCCATTGGGCTAAATAAAATCTTAACAGGTTGACGGATAGTGCGTCAAATTTTTACTTTATCGTACTACATACGCAGTATGAGTATAATAGATAAAGTTATAGGATAGTGAAAAAAAATTTTTTTTCAGATTCCACTTTTTTTGACGTTTTGAGTCCACCTGAGTCTAAAAAGCAAATAAAAAAAACATGTCGGAAGTATGTACATGTGTACGTACGTATTTCGCCACCTCCCAGCAAAAACTACTGGACCGATTTCGATGAAATTCGGTATGAGTAAGTTTAAGAGAATTTTGTCGAGAAACTAAGCTTTTGAAAAAACCTCTCAAAGGGGGGCCGATATAGGGGGGTTATTTGGGGCCCATTTTTGCAAATTTTGACCGAAACGAATGAAATTTAACTTAAAAGTTAGCTCATCGATAGGTAAATAGAAATACGGAATTTGACATTTCCAAATCCAAAATGGCGGTCAGCATGGTCGACCGCCCACCCGATACATTTCCCTACCAATCTAAAAACTTGTTTAAGATAAATTTAATTTGAAAAAACATTTATATAGCCTAAAGATGGGGTTATAACAAGAATATTATCGTTTTTCAGAAAAAGTTATGGGTTGCCTATATTTAAGGAGTCAAAATTTGACATAAATTTGAACTAAATTTTCTCAAAAATGACTCCAAGGAATTTGTTTATTCTTTAATATATTTTTGATATCCTATCGGCAAATTGAATAACATTGGTCAGATTTCTTAACTCCTGATAGGAGGGGAGTTACGAATTTTTTATAAAAAAATATTCGAGTGCCCGTAACTACTTCTGTAATAGAAACTAAAATTTGAAATTGGGCAGACATATATAGTGCTTTGTTATCTATTAGCACAATAAATTTTACCCACAATATGGCTTCCGGTTTAACCGGAAATGAAAAAAAAATCTTAATTTTTTACATACGCCCTATATATTTTTACATATTTTGAAAGAATGTAAAATTTTCTTTACAATGACATAAAACTCGTTGCTGTAACTCAAAAACTGGAAAAGTTACAGAAAATTGAAATTTTGCTAGAATCTTGTGTGTCCCCCCTCTCACGCGATCATAGCAGAGCATTATTAATTATGGGGCAGTCAATGAGGGTATTTGGCTCCGAATTCCATCTTACTACATCGATTTACTTGATATTTTCACAGTAGAGAATAGCTTAAGAAACAAAATCTACCCTATATACTATGGCGCTTTTATCGTGGGACAATTCCCACCCCTTCAAGGGGGTGGAAAATTTATTGGTCAAAATAAGCATGGAAGTGGCCAGAGAACCTATTTTTAAGCAAAAACTGATCTATACTTTTTTTTGAGAACTCAATACTTTTTGAGTTATGCGTAGTTGAAAATTGGCCATTTTCATTTAAAAATGACACGTTTTCGGACGGTTTTTTGTGAATACCTTAAAAACTATGCATCAAACTAAAAACACTATTTAAATTTTTTTTTAATTATAAATAACAAAGAGATTCTTTCCTTCGTAAATTTTCTATTTATAATACAAAAAGAGATACGGTAGGTAAAAAGAGTTTGTTTTTTGGTGCATGCTCAAAGTGCTCATGCTTTTGTAGTGTTTGAAAAGGCCTTTAAAACGAGCACCGTTAAATGTCGGTTACATTCAAACTAAGCGAGATATGGTGCAAAAAAATATATGACTAATGTACTTTAAGGAAAAATGAGAAGTACATACATTTAACCCCTCATTCACCAGAATTTAAATGCATTGTTTTTCTTTTGCAATACCTCTTAATATAGTGTTATTTCTACTATCAAAAAGTTGGACGGGTGAAAAAAATAAGATCAAATTATAGAGCGCATTTTTAAATTTTCTTAAAATTCTTCCTGTTGCTCCATGCAATTCGAAAATAAAAATGTTCTATCCCCGAGAAGTGGTGAGAACCGCCCCCATGATAAAAGCGCCATAGTATATAGGATAGACTTTGAATTAGGAGATTGGGCTTTGGGCTACTCCCAAAATTTCATTACAATCCATGCAGTAAAATGCAAATATTGTAAACTATTAATTTCTCAGAAAAATGGACTAATTTGAAATGAAAGTATGACTAATATTCTATTGATTTATGCAATAATCTATAGTGTGTCCCCGAACATTTTCTCAAATGCGGGAATTAATGATGCGTAGAACCATAAAATATTTTCAAGTATACAAGGTGTTTCTAAAATATCAAAATAACGAGTAACTTTGTTATTTTTATAGAATGCCAGTATCTAGTACGATAACGATAATAGATCGGTACGATAAAGTTCTCGGGCGGCCTTCCGTCCAGCGTTTTGTATTTGCAAAGTAGATTAGGGAATTGCCGAATTTTTTTAGCGCTTATAATTTATGGAAAAAATGAGTTTTTTAAAAAAATTGTAAACATGTGGACGACGACCATGGACATCATGTCATATTTAATATACATCTGTAGAAGTAATGTGACATTTTTTTGTCACAACTCGTTATTTTAAAAATGTAGACATTTAAACTCTTAAACACTTTAACATTTAAATTCAATCTCAAAACAATTACAGGTTACACCTTTCAATGTAAAACTCAGATTGATGTAATAGCTACATGTTACATCATGTAACAAGGGGAATCTCCGATTTGCAAACCTTCAGATTACTGACCTCTGTAGGAAAATAGTTAATATTAATTGTAATTAGTTAATAATTAATTGTAAATAGTTGTTAATATTAGAAATTTTTGGATGAAGTATAAACCGCACAACTTCAAAATCGCATTAAAATAATCCGCATAAAAAGGGACCTTACTGTGCATTTTTATTTTATATTATTATTACTCTTTAAGTAACGTAGGTCCATTTTCCGTTGGAATTTACCAGCTAAACGGACGGGGTCGTGAATTGCAAATTTTAGAATTCCCTCTTTTCTTCTTCGCTTCAGCATCCATCTGGCTTGCAATTTTTAGAAGCCATGGAGGTGTTACCAGAAAAATGGTCAAATAAATTTTTAATTAGATATCTTTTAGAAACATTTTGGATATTTTTAAATAATTTGAAAATTTTTATTAGGCTGAAAATTTGACTTTCATTTAGCAGAGGTCGCTAGGCACCTACTCCATAACGTCAGTTGCAATGCGGGGATAAACTATTGGAGTTTCGTCACTTGGGGCAGGCTTGCCATGTCTAGGGATTTTCCCCGAATCTAGGGATTTTTGGAGCTTCAGTGAAGAAAGGGATTTTTCTCGATTTATCTTTGAAATCTAGGGATTTTTAAAGTGTGACATAATTTTTATATTCATTGCTAGCGCCACCTACTATGCAGTGATTAAACATGTGGAATTCAAATTTAACAATACAGTTTTCTTCAACTCTGTTGACTTTTAATGTTGTTACGAATTTACATTGACAGCTGACAATGACAATTTCTTCTTTTTTGTTGACATTGACAGCTGACAAATGTCAATTTCTTCTTTTTTTGTTCTATCATACACGGAATAGTAAACAATTACATGTTTTGTGCTTGTGAATTGAAGCTCCCGTCTAGGGATTTCCAGAACTTTCATATGGCAACCCTGACTTGAGGCAGAGAGCAGCAAACCTACGCCTCTCTGATGATGACTCCAAATAGAGTCGAAAATCGTCGATTTAGAGTGCTGGTTTGCGCTCTCTCTACTAAGTGAAAAATAAGACAGTTTTGCCTTCGCATTGCAACTGAATAGAAATGGTATACATTTTTATTTGGTAACATTTTATAAAAGTAAAATACATATTTCTTTATAAATAATCATTTCCTTGTTAAACGATACAAAAGATGTCTTATATTTCAGTTCATTCAGAGAGCGCCATAAGCACTCTAACCGGTTTCGAACCTTGTTAGGTTCTCATCAGAAAGTGCATAATATATGACTAATGACTAACTCTGAACAAACTGAAACAAATCGGGCTGCTAGTATCGAATTACTACAAAACAACGTGGTACGGGTGTCATGTCGACATCATCTTAAAACACGCGAAAGTTTTACTTTAATAAAATTAAAATAATATTAACAATAAAACTTTATTTAATTATATTTAAAATAAAACTAATTAAACATATTTTTTAATATGCAATAAATAATTTTTGTAAAGCATAGTTCTACTAGGAATTTTGTATGAAATAAAATACCAAATATTACTAATACCTAGATATTTTAATAAGTTCAATTTCCATGTACAGTAGACTCGCGATTATCCGAGGTAACTGGGACCGTGACTACCTCGGATACGGAAAAACTCGGTTAACACTGAGATTGGTTATATTGATAGAAAACACGTAAATAACCATAAATATGGATATTTTATATAAAAGATAAAATTCTTTGATTGATTTTTGCGTAAGCTTCATTCCTCTTGTTTTCAGGCAACGATGTTGCGCCAAAGTTGAAAGTTGTAACTCACCAGTTATGACTTTTGCCTCGGTTAACCGAGGGGCTCGGATAACCCAGACTCGGATAATCGCGAGTCTACTGTACTACAATCCATGTATTAATTTAGAATTAGCGTGGATATAAAGTATAAATTTTGAGTCATAAGCATACATCCTTTTTTGACCGTTCTGTTTTGTCAATTCCTGAACAGAATAAGTATATACTTATCTGCCTTTACAATTCTTGATAATTATATTGATAAATATTGTCTATTACTATATAAATCTTTTATATTATATTATACATTGTATCACAGTCGTTTCATACATTTTAATACACGAAATTAATATCTTTTGGGATACCAAGCGTCTGCGAATGGGTCGTAAACATATGTTCTCCATTGGTTATGAATGATAATGTTAAAAAACCTTCCAGTAACTACAGGTCCTGATATACTGTTACCCGCTCCGAAACTGCTTGCAACTCCTTGGTTTCCCGTAAAAGAAACAGGTCCTTGGTTTCCTCTATTAAGACCAGCGCCAAATCTACTATCTCCAAATCTACTGCTGGTACCGACGTCTTGAGGAGGATTATACAAGCTGCCTCCGGGTCTAAATCGTGCTGCTACACCGGGGATGCCTTTCGGACTGCTGCCAGCATAAAATCCCCTCTGTGCGGCTGTAGACGCAATAAGGATAGAAGCAAGTATGACGATATAGTTCTGAAAACGAAAAAAGAATTATAGAAATAAAGGTTGATTACGTAATAATCTTTCAATAAACATGAAATTATATTCCAAAAGAACACCACAGCAAAGACCAGTTTCAACGGAACAACTTCTAAGGAGATCAATACAAACAAAGGCGTGAAACAAGGCGACTCTATCTCACTGACACCGTTTAACCTGATATTGGAATAATAATAAGGAGGACAAACTTTGCGAACAAAAACATTATTACAGATCAACTTCAACTAGTAGCATATGCAGATGATCTAGTCATCATAGGGAAGATGAACATGACACTTATAAAATGATTAAAAAATTAGATATGAAAGCGAAGAGAATAGGGCTAGAGATAAACCAGCTTAAAACAAAATACATGACGATACAACTCAGAAATAACTAATAACACAGAACCATAAATTTAAAACTGTATCCACCTTTAGCTACTTGGGAGTAACAACAGGGAAAAGAAGAGAACCGAGGAAAGGATTCTGAAAGGCAAAAAACATATGGAATGAATAGATTTTATTTAGCGTATGGCTCAATACATGGAATAAATACAATAATAATTGTAAAAAACGTAAGTACATAATTCAAAAATACAAACATAAGCTCATATAAAAACGAACATAGACAAAATACAGATAAAATATAAGATAATACAAACAGATAAGGTTATATCTTTAAGTCAAGTTGAGCTATCCATTCAAGGCCTGCAGGCGTAGTTTTGAAAAAGTCTTTTGGGTCTCCTCGGTATGCCCTCAATTCACATGTCTCCAATATGTGTTGGATGGTTTGATCTGGAGCACCACAGTCGCAGCTGGAGGTAGGCTGTTTTCCCCATTTATGTAGGTTGTGTGCGCATACTGCATGTCCCGTTCTAATTCGGCTTAGACTCTTCCATATGTTTCGTGGCTGGTCGAAGCCATCAGGCTTTTGGACTGGGTCAATAAGGTTGGATACTTCAGGTGAGGCTTCCTCAGACCACAGCGTGCGCCATCTGGAGGTAACATTGAAATCATCTGCTGTTAGCTGTTGGGCTATTCTTATGGGTGGTTTTCTGGATGGGAGTCGGTTTGCTGCTAAACTCGGGATGTCTTCATGGATTGGTAGTTGCAAGTTGCTATTTACTTTCGAATACTCCGTTATCAAGGCCTTTTGTCTTCGTAGAATAGGCGGAGGTATATGGCTAAGGGTGGGAAGCCAATATAGTGGAGTAGTCTTGATGCAGCCGCTAATCATTCTCATTGCTATATTAAGCTGCGTATCAACTATCTTCACATGATGACTATTTAGCCAGACCGGTGCACAGTACTCTGCCACAGAGTAAACCAAACATAGCACAGATGTTCGTAGTGTGTCCGCAGATGCGCCCCAGTTGGTACCACAAAAATTCTGGATAAGGTTATTTCTACTACTTATTTTTTGTGCAGTTATTTGTAGATGTTTTTTAAACGAGAGAGTCCTGTCCAAGGTAACCCCCAGATATTTTGGGTAAGGTTGGTAGGGTAGTGCTACATTTCTCATTTTGACCTCTAATTTTTGGTTTGCCTGTTTGTTATTGAGCTGAAAACAGCTTACCTCAGTTTTATTTAAGTTGGGTATCAGGCGCCATTTTGTGAAATATTAATATAATAAGTTGAGGTCGTTTGTCAGCACGTTTTGAGTAATTTCAAACTGTTTGTGTTGTACTGCTATTGCTAGGTCGTCAGCGTAGCCAAACTTTCTTCCATCAGTGTCAGGTAGGTCCGATATATATAAAAAACAAGCAATGGAGCAAGGACTGATCCTTGGGGTAGTCCATTATTTAATTTACTCTGTTTGCTTGTGTTATTACCGTGAATTACCTGGAAGTATCGATCAGAGAGCATGTTGTTTATTAGTTGCAATATTCTTTGGCATGAGATTAGTTTGGTTAGTTTATAGAGGAGTCCCTCCTTCCATACTGTGTCGTAGGCAGCTGTCAAATCCACAAAGACTACAGCCGTCTTTTGTTGCTTTTGAGAGCCTGCTTCTATATGCGTAGTTAGACTTAGAACCTGATCTGCGCAGCTTCGATTAGGTATGAAACCTGCTTGTTCGAGTGGGATATTTTCAAGAATTTGTGGGCCTATTCGGTTTAGGATAAGTCGTTCCAGCAGTTTATAGCAGCAACTGAGAAGTGCTATAGGACGATAGCTTTCAACTTTATCGTGGGGTTTATTGGGTTTTATTACAGCAATTATTTTGCTCTTTTTAAAAGCTTTTGGTAAGTTTCCAGTTCTAAGGATCAGTGAATAGAACGCAGCCAACCATTTTCTTGTCCTTTTACCGCATTGTAGTAGGAACTCAGGATGTATCCCATTAAGACCAGGCGCCTTGCCAGTTTTCATGTCTCGGAAGGCTGATGTTATTTCTTCCTTGGTGAATTCGTGGGAGAACCTTATGTCCGGCTGTTTGACTTAAGTTGTTGAGTTCCTTCTTGAATGAATAGAAATGGTCTGAGAAACATGACTCTAATAATAGAACAAAGATAAACCGGTATAAGACCTTAATAAGACCTGTTGTTACATATGGGCCACAATGTAACAAGCGAGGGAGAAATGAGAATAAAAACAAATGCCGAAATTGAAAAAGAATTAAAGAGAGAAAATATAGTCAGCTTAGACTACAGAGACACGTCCTCAAGTAGATATGTTAAGAAGAATAACTAACTGGACACCACTATGGCCCAGGTATAGAGGAAGACCTAGAAGAAGATGGCTGGATGATGTAGAAGACATAAGAGCAATGAATATGAAAGACTGAAAAATTCAGTGCGAAAATAGGAAGAAATGGAAAAGAGTCACGACGGTAGCAAAGATACGCAGCAAGCTATAGATGACAGAGGATTAATCCACCTCACCCAAGAATAGGAATTTGAACACCAATGCGTCAGCTATAATCCCTAGTGATGGTAATGTTTAATGAATGAATAATTACAATAATTAAATTACTACAATGATCGATATGCTGGTTCATTTAATTGTGGCAATATTAACAGTAGCATTAATTAACTAACAATTAACATTAATTAATTAACAAAGTAAAAAGGCATGGACAGAAAAATGCTAACGAGATCATGGCAAAAAATAGAGAGGGAGATAGAGAGGCACAGTGAGAGAGATAGAGAAAGAGAAAGAGAGAGCGTGAGAGAGAGCATGAACAATTAATGGATAAGGAGCAAACCAAAATAAACCAACGACATCAAACACTCTCTAAAATGAAGACAATTAGAAATAATGAAAGATGGAATAAACAGATTATAGAATGTAAACCATATCTTGCAACATTATCCACCACAAACAAGATGGAAATAGTTGCTGGTTAAGCAAACAGCGAGTCCTCTACGAAAATAGCAAACGGAAGAAGGCAATAAATGGAGGCGAAAGGTAAAGGCAATATCATTCCATTTTGTTGTAATTTAGTTTTAAAATACGTTTTTCTACGCTCTCTTTAAAGGTCCTTATTATACAGGGTGTCCCGAAAAGATTGGTCATAAATTATACCACACATTCTGGAGTCAAAAATAGTTCGACTGAACCTAAGTTACCTTAGTACAAATGTGATCATAAAAAAATTACAGCCCTTTGAAGTTACAAAATGAAAATCGATTTTTTCAATATATCGAAAACTATTAGAGATTTTTTATTGAAAATGGACATGTATCATTCTTATGACAGGAACATCTTAAAACAAAATTAGAGTGAAATTTGTCCACCCCATAAAAATTTTATGGGGGTTTTGTTCCTTTAAACCCCCCAAATGTTTGTGTACGTTCCAATTAAACTATTATTGTGGTACCATTAGTTAAACAAAGTGTTTTTAAAACTTTTGCCTCTTAGTCTTTTTTTTTCATAAGTTACCTTTTATCGAGATGTAGCTTCTTCTTCAAAATATACCTAAAAACGTAAATTATAAATAAATTTTCAGATTATTAACAGGTCTCTATAATCGTACTTAACCGTATACAAATATGTGGTGGATTCGACAAATATTCAAAATATCTCGATAAACACTGGCTTATAGATAAAGTACTAAGAGGCAAAAAAGCTTTTAAAATATTGTGTTTAACTAATGGTACTATAATAATAATTTAATTGGAACGTACACAAAAGTTTGGGGGGTTTAAGGAACAAAACCCCATAAAATTTTTATGGGGTGCACAAATTTAACTTTAATTTTTTTTAAGATGTTGCTGCCATGAAAATACCACGTGTCTATTTTCAATAAAAAAATATCTGAGGGTTTTCGATATATGAAAAAAAATCAATTTTCATTTTGTAACTTCAAAGGGCTGTAACTTTTTTGTGTGCACTATTGTATATAGCTAAGTGAGGTTCAATCAACCTAATTTTGACCCCAGAATTTTTGGTATAATTTATGACCAATCTTTTCGGGACACCCTGTATTACACCGATCTTTTGCACTTAAGATGGCTGTTCATAGTTAGAGTAAAAAAGGGGTTAAGCAAAGTGCTCTAACGTTGACTTTATTTTACGCTTTCCATCGCTTGGAGCAATTTTTCTTAATAGTGCAAATAATTCGATTTGATTTAATTTAGTAGTTGTTCCCCAGATTTAGCCACACGGCTCTGACTCTCTCTAAGGGGAAAATTCACTCATCTCAGATACTTAGGGTATCAAAATAATTGAGCCCTTGTGGGACTTTTTAGCATACCTTGGATAGCTCATAGGACAAACGTTTCCATTCTAAACCAACTCAATATTAAAAAAAGCTGTCCACAATATGTCTGCAATGAATTCTGCAATTCTTTGGTCACGTGGTTCGCAGAGGTGACGACAGTTTAGAGAGATTAATTGTTTCTGCAAAAGTTCCGGGGAGAAGATCAAGAGGACGATCACCAACTAGATGGTCTGACCAAATAAAGCATTCAGCTGGAAACTCATTCTGCGAAGCTATTAGAACAGCTGAAGATAGAGACCAATGGAGAAACATTGTTAGGAATATTGGAAGAAATCACGATCCTCAGTAATATGAAAACGACAAGTGAGAGAGAGAGAGAGGGACTCTTTCCATATTATCGAAGTATAGATGACTTGATTCGCCGGAGTATCTCCCAAAAATTTTCTTATGCATTTGGACGTCGAGAGTAATACAGATCTCTGCATAGTCTTATACAGCTGCTCATTTAGACGCAGCTTTTTGATGTTTTTTATGAGGTTCTTCGGAATGACTCCAGTAGTAGATAGAATAATAGGTTGTGTCTGGTTATTTTGCATTCTCCATTGTCTGCGTATTTTATTCTCTAGATCTTTGTATTTGGCGATCTTTTCAATATATTTATTACGTAGAATATTGCTATGAGGCTTCCCCACAATATTAGTGTTGTTAGTCTTGTTAATTTATTAACTAGTATGAGATCTGGTCTATTAAGTGCTACTGTTTTGTCTGTGAGCACAGTATGGTCCCAGTCTAGCTTATAATTGTCATTCTCAATCATATTCTCATTCATAATATGGGAGATGGTCCGTTCGGAAAATCACAGTTTGATAGCTATCTTTTGATGAAGCATATTTCCTACTGAGTAATGCCGTTCATTATATTCAGTTGCAGCAATGGCCTGGCAGCCCCCTATAAGGCGTTGGATGGTTTCTTGGGCTTGACTCCATATCGAAATTTGTCGTTTTGGACCTGAGGGTCTTTGACGATATATTCCAGGTACTTTTTAGTTAATGTAACCTGCTCCTGAATAGCTAGTTATGAACCTTCTGTTTCTGGGAACTTTTCTTAGTATATATTATTATTATCATTATGAATAGTGAAAATTCCAAGCTATAAATAGGTACTCCGGAAGAAATCAAAGAAAAGTCAAAGGTGACATCAAATAATATGCTACCAGAGAAATCTAGAGAACAGGATCTAAAAGAATATGATACTTTAAAGTAGTAGGCAGAAAATTTCGGCTCAATGCTTTTTAACACATACATCTTTTTCGACTCCTGAGAAAGCTACTTAGTTTCTAAATCTAGATCTAAAGTAGATCTAAATCCTGATCTAGAAATAAGATCGAGAGTAGAACAGGAAAGAAAATCTTTTAAAAAAATAAAAAACGGCTTTGTGATTCTCGAATAAAACTCGAAATTAGACTGTTTATCAAAACGTCTGGTCGACTTTTCACTATCAAGTTGTTCTCCATGTCCAAGAGACATGGACCCTTAGAACATCAACCGTAACTAAATTAGAGGCTTTTGACAAGTTGATCTACTTTAGATTCCTTAAAATTTCATGGACATCGCATACCTCAAATGAAGAAGTGCTGCGTAGCATAGGCAAGGAAAGAGAACTTTTCAATACAGTGAAAGTTAGAAATACATCATACTGTAGCAAAAGAATGAATCACCGGCCTCAAGTAGCCAGTTCCAAACGGTTCCATCTCCAGAACATTCTGGCGGATGCACGATATACGTGGAATCGGTGAAGAAAGATGGAAGGTCACACAAAAACTAGAGGTGGCGAAGTCTGAAATGATCGAGAATAACGTTATTTGTTATTTAAGCGGAGCGCGCTTTTATTTGAGTTTAGTTTAAGCTAGATATTTGCAAAGAAAACTTGTATAAATAAATTAATAAAGTCGTATATAAATACGAACGCTCGTTTGAATATTACAATACCTATGCCACATAGTGAGAAATAAGTACCAATATGCTCAACTTATAGCGAAAGAAAAGATCGAGGGAAAGAGAGGACTAGGAACAAAAATAGTATGGTGGCTCAGAAATATCCGACAATGGACAGGGCTATATTTTGAACAGCTAATAAGAACAGTTGAATACAGAGAAGAGTTAACAATTATATAACCAGCCTCCATTGAGGAGAGGGCACTTTAAGAAGAAGTAGAAATATTAATTTAACACATTTCTATCTAAAACAAGCCAATTCGAGACCGAACAACAGAACCAGTAACCATTTATTTTTAGTTATTTGCTAGAAACCTGAAAAAATTACAAAACAAGTAATTGGTATATTAATAGTTTTCCAAAATTCTACCGCTAATTCCGCAATATTGAAATTTTCCGCACCTGGTGGAATCTACCAGCAATTAAACAAATATTCATAATTTAGACGTTGATTTATTTTTAATAAATTATTGGTTATACTTTCCAATTGAACCATTATGACGTATTCACCATTAGAATGTTATTGACTAAAAATGTTTAATTAATTTGTTACAAATATCCATTTTGCATCTATTATTTTTATCGGGCTGTAGAAAACATTTGTATGCAACGCATGCACAAAGTGTCTAATAACGAATAAAGTGGCAAAAATTAGCACTGACTAGCAAAAGAGTATACAGGGTGTTAGTAAATAAGTATGAAACATTTTAAGGGCTAATTCTAAATAAAAAAATAATGCCGGTTTGCTCTATAAACATATGTCCGCAAATGCTACGTTGTCGAGATAAGGGGTGTTGAAATTTTTATTTCAAACTGCTAGTTTATTTATTGGTTTAAGACCAGTTGAGCTCTGAAAATGAAATTTGGTGAGTATTAAGAGGTAGATATTGCGCATTTTTTTGACATACAATTAAGAATTTTGTATTCATCATTGGCGCGCATACGGGTGATAGTCGGAATTTAAAAAAAAAAAAAAATAGTACGACACCGAGATATTTCAAAATGAAATTATTTTTGAATTCCACATTTAATTTTTAATAAAAAACTTTTCTTGCCTTTTTTCATATGGTGCACCGTTTTTATGCAGAAAAATAAAACATCTTGGCGCGTATTTTTCATTTCTTAATACATTGTCAAGAACTATCTATCCAATATAATAATACTAAACTAGAACAATAACAGAAAATATTGCTAATAAGATTTAAACTAGGTGCAAAGCTGCAAAAAATGTTGAAAATAATCTCCTTTACAGGTAACAGAAGAATTTTATATTCATCATTGGCGCGCGTACGGGTAATGGTCTGAATTTTTCTTAGAAAAAAATAGTACGCCACTGAGATATGTCAAACTAAAAATCATTTTTGAATTCCTCGTTCAATTTACGACAAAAAATCTTTCTTGTCTTTTTTTCATAAAAGACGCCGTTTTTATACAGAAAAATAAAACATCTTAACGCTTACAAAGTATTTGAGGTAGTTTCCATATGTATAGAAACTTAGTTCAAATACTTTGTAAACGTTATGTTTTATTTTTTTGCATAAAAACGGTGCACCATATGAAAAAAAGGCAAGAAAGGTTTTTTATCACAAATTAGACGTGGAATTTAAAAATAATTTTTAATTCAAAATATCCCAGTGGCGTACTATCTTTTTCTTTAAAAAATTTCTGACCATTACCCGTAGGCGCGCCAACGATGAATACAAAATTCTTAATTGTATGTCAAAAAATGTAAAATAACTACCTTCTAAAACTCACCAAAATTCATTTTCATAGCTCAACTGGCCAGGGCAATAAATAAGTTGGCATTTTGAAATAAAAATTTCAACATCCCGTATCGCGGAAACGAAGCATTTGAGGACAATGTTTATAGAGCAAACCGGCATTATTTTTCATGTCGAATTACCCCTTAAAATGTTTCATACTTATTTACTAACACCCTGTATATACATTTCCATGTGAACATAAGTCTTGGGCCCATACTTAAAAAAATATTACCTATCTCATGAGACTTTTTTTATCCAATTATTCATGTCCAGCCGGACAACTTTTCTATTTCGGAAAATTTTCGGAAGGGGGGCATTTTATAAATATAGAGGTTTCTAAATGTTGTACTCTTAATAATTTGTCGGACAATATTACCAGTTAATTGTAAATATTTTTATCAAACAATCCTGCAAAAATCAACTGTGAAGCTATAAATTTTATAACTCTTTATTATACGTGTACCTCCCATATGAGGGCGCACTATGAAGTCATAAATGATAATTTTTTTTGAAGGATTGTATGATATAGGTACATACTTACAATATACTGGTAATATTGTACCACAAATTTTTAAGGGTACTTCAGTTGTCGGACGCACCAAAGTTTAGAAACCTATATATTTACGAAACGTCCCCCTCGCGAAATAGTTTAGGCGCCAAATAGAGGTCACTGTGTCCTTTTCAATTCTAATGGACAAACTCAATGGTTTCTCATGGATTTTGGCTGCTGATTACGAATTTCGAGGGTGGATTTCGATCCGATTGGTCAAAAAATTGTTATAAATAATTTAATTGTTTATAAAGCTCTGGCTTATAAACTAAAAGAGACAGAAAATTGTTTCAAATAAAGTTTGTTCCTTAATAAAAAACAAATAAAAAAAAGTTTACTAAACTTAAATCAAACAATTAGAACTCAAAATATTGTAAAATTAGTGCACAATGAAAATTACAAATTGCAAAACAAGTATTTTTCGAAGCTTTATCGATCATAACTCGGCTTCTACGCATGAAGATGAGCCATAGAAGGTCTCAATTTAAAACTTAAATTATAGGCTTCCGAACAAAGTTTGTTAAATTACTTTATCTTTATTTCATTTAAAGTTATAACCGTTTGAATTTATAATTTTCTTAAAAAAATCGTACATTAATTTGTTTATAAGGGTTTCAAGCAAATTTGAGCTATAAACATTTATACTCTAATTAATAATAATGATATAAGAACTCAAAAGGAACATTTTGAGCTTAAGAAAATGTTCGAAAGTTTATTTTTGGCCAAGATATCGATATTTTAATAGCGCGCTCTGAGGCGCAAGATCCACTCACAGCGTAAAGGTTCACGCGCTAACTTCTCGATGAAAATAATTATAAATTCTATGTATATATACGTTATCTTTATTTTTCATTTTTGAAGATCCTAATAAAATTTTATCATTTAATTCTTATAATAATTAAATCATCATACTGTACATACCTCGTATCACCTTTCATTATATTTACTTTGTCTTCTATTTTTTGTACTAAATGAGAAAAAAACATTAAAAACTAATATTTCAGAAATATAACTAGAAAGTAAGTTGATATTATTTATTAATACTATTTTTACAAACATATCTGCGTCGCAAAATACTTACTTGACTGTGAGCCGATCTTGCGCCTCGTAGCGCGCCATTAAAATGTCGATATCTTGGCCAAAAATAAACTTACGAACATTTTCGTAACCTCAAATTGTTCCGTTTGAGTTCTTCTATCATTATTGTTAATTAAAGTATAAATGTTTATAGCTCAAATTTGCTTGAAACGGTTATAAACAAATTAATGTAGAATTTTTTCAAGAAAATTATAATTCAAACGGGTATAACTTTAAAACATATGAAGATAAAATAATTTAGCAAACTATGTTTCGAAGACTATTAATAATGTTTTAAAATGAGACCTTCTAAGGCTCATTTGCATACGTAGAAGCCGAGTTACGATCGATAAAGCTTCCAAAAATACTTATTTTGCAATTTGCAATTTGCATTGTGCACTAATTTTACAATATCTTCAGTTCTAATTGTTAGATTTAAGTGTAGTAAACTTTTTTTACTCGTTTTCTTATCAAGGAACAAATTTTATTTGAAACATTTTTTTATCTCTTTTAGTTTATGAGCCAGAGCCTTATAAAACATTAAATTGTTTATAACAATTTTTGACCATTCGGATCGAAATCCACCCTCGAAATTCGTAATCAGCAGCCAAAAATTCGTAAGAAACTGTTGAGTTTGTTCATCAGCATTGAATAGGACACAGTGACCCCTCTGGTGCCTAGACTAAAAATATTCCGAAATAGAAAAGGAAAGACAGCTTTAGATTTAATTCGATTCGGGGCCACCACAATCGACTGACTAAAGTTTCTAGTTCTCAGCGTCTTCAGAGCAGCCTGTGGAGTATCCCGAACGAACTGAATCTAAGCTGTCGAAGTATGCATAAAAATAAACTATTAAATGCGTACGGACGCGTTAGCGACATCTATCGACACAGAGAAAATTCTCTATAAGTCGGAGTGTAGAATCCTTGGCAACTATCTGTTGCCTGAGCTTCAGTGACGGTTTAAGGTATCATGGCGCTCTAGGCGGCCATAAGAAGTGGGCCCCTTTATAGCGACCATTTACTCAATACAAATTTACAGATATTCATGTTATTTTGGGAAGTAGTTACTCCAAAAATAAATTACGACAATGTAAAAAATATTCTTTTTTTACTTCTGTTGCTTTGCTAAATTTTTAAGTAAAATAACTGTACCTGCCTGATAAATTTATAGTTGGATTAAATTGTATGTGACAGAAAAAAGGCACGTCCGTGATATTTTTTTTAAGTTTGGACCTGATGTCAATTATAATGAACCAATTATAAGTAAGCGCTAAAAAAGAACTTTCAGACAATTAACATAGATTTAGTGAAAGACGAAACATATGCGAAAGACAAAGATAGAAATAGATAAGAGAATAAAACACAAGAAAATATAGTAAAAGGAATATTCAACATTAGAGTACATACATTAAAGAACTATATTCCACGTATCTGAGCTGTTAAGATGCCTTAAAAAATGTCACGTATTAAAGTATATTTGACAATAGCGAAAAAGAAAATGAAAAATTAATGGATGAGGATAAATATTACCATATTTACCAGGATGACATCATGTTAAACAACTCATCATAAAGAAAAGGAAAGCAATACTAAATAAGTTTTAATTCTTCAAAAGACACTACTGAAAAGTCCATATAACTAGAAAAATATCCTTACCATATCATCAAAATATGTAATATAAAGACCTATAACGATTGATTATTTATAAAATGTAAGAATCTGAAAGGAGCCATTTCATTAAAAGAAAGAATAGTAAACAAAAATTTTGGTAGTAATATAACAAAAATTCACAAATCCAAACGAAGATTTGTATGCTGAAAATTACTTAAAAAATTATATAAACCATAATTAATGACAAAAATAAAAAAAAGGTTTACAATTTCGTAAAATACTGAAACACAATTCATATTATTGCACACTATTTTTTATAGGAAGAATTTTTTAGAAAATTTTAAATTAAAACTAAATAAATCTTGAACAATTGAGTTTTAAAATTGAGCTTTATAAAATTACATACTAAAATTACTAAAATTTATAATCAAACGTACAGTGAGGATTGCTAAATAAAGAGCTAATTAAACAATTTATACAAACAATTCATGAACAATAAAAAAAGGTTTACAATTTCATAAAATACTAAAACTCAGATTTCTTTTCACAATTTCACAATTTTTTATAGCGTTTTATAGAATATTTTTTAGAAAATTTTAAATTAAAATTAAGCATAAATTGAACAATTGAGTTTTAAAATTCAGCTTTAGAAAGTTACTAAAATTACTAATATAATCATGCATACAGCGAGGAGGACTAAATAAAGAGCTAATTAAACAATTTGTAAAAAACAATTCGTGAACAACAAAAAAATATTTAAAATTTCGTAGAACACTAAATCTCACATTTCTTTTCGTCTTCAAGAGCCTAGGCGCAAAGTTTCGGGGCAATGCATTTTCAATAATTTTTTTTATCCTGAGAAAACTAAAAATATTTTTAAAAAATTTTAACGCAGAATGAAAGAATATTATTACCGTGGGCCGAAAGTCCCTTAGAACAAACAAAATGTTTTTTTTTTAATGAGATATTTGAACTTAAAAATCACACTAAATTTTCTCTTTTTTTTTTCACCCCTGTAACTTATTAAAATAAACATTATAGACGTTTTTAGGGACTTTTGGCCCTCGTTAATATTGTAATATATCATTCTGCGTTTAAATTTTTCAAAAATACTTATTAATTTTCTCAGGATTCGAAAAAATAAATTCATTTAATAAGTATTGGCCCGAATTTTTGCGCCTACACTCTTATGTTGTTTTTTAAACACTATTCATATTATTTCGCACTATTATTTATAGCGAGAAATTTTTTATAAAATTTTGATTTAAAATTAAATAAATCTTGAACAATTGTGTTTTAAAATTCAGCGTTAACAGAAAATTACTAAAATTACTAATAATAATAATCAAGCGTACAATGAGAAGGACTGACAGAAGGACAAGAAAATACTAAAACTAAGATATCTTCTGTTGTTTTTCTAAACACCATTCATGTTATTTCGCAATATTTTTTATAGCGAGAATTATAAGAAATTAATTAAAATTAAATAAATTTTGAATTATTGAGAAGGACTAAATAAAGAGCTAATGAATTAAAAAATTAAGTATTAACTAAGTCACAAAATTCACTTTTGAATTCATAAAATATATAACTTACCGTGATTGACATTGTTTTATTGGGAAAGTAAAATAATTGACAAATTGTTGAAGAGTCAGAGTTCACTTAACTGTCACGACCAAAACAAGAGTCGAGAGAAGACTGGCTTATCAACCAAACTTCTCGGGCTATATAACTAACTATCTCAATCATTCGGTGAGTAGAATAATGATTAAAGGTATTTGACAAAGAGGAATTCCCACCGATATCGAATAAAAGAAGGGCGGGAAGCACGAGAGGACTTCCGAAATTTCTGATTATGACTAATTAATTGTAAACCGCTTATCTATTTTATTAAACGCTTATCTATTTAATTCGAAATACTACCGGAACATGTTTATTATTTTACAATCGTATTAATTGATAACGTTTTTATATTGTTATGAGAATATTTGCTTGTATAATATCAGATTTCCAGGAAGGAAACAAATTATCAAAAAACAAACATTCAAAAGCAGAACTGCCCAAATTTTGTAAAATACACTTCGAAGTTTTAGATCCGAAGAACTAATAGACCAGGGCGCATCTGTAAAAATATTAGTACATTTGGATGTTGAGAGGTGACTCATATTTTTTTGCAGAAATTGCTTGAAAATAACTCATATAATAATATTTGAGTTATCCTCCCACCCAAAAAGGTCCGGAACATTGTTTAAATAATCAAAATGTCAAAAAATGAAGGAAAAATTTCATTTTTTTCTTGGTTTATTGATTATAACTTTAAAAGTGTTCATTTTCGAGAAAAGTTTCACCAACATAATAATATATTAGGTATGGAGAACGGTAAGGGTTTTGTACCGATCGAAGACAATTGTTTGGAGGAGGAGCGGAGCGACGACTCCAATTATTGTCTGAGATCGGTTACCCTTAACGTTCGACATGCTTATAACGTTTTTTGCACGATTGATACCATTATAAATTATACAATTAAACATTTTCGTCATATTGACTAGTTTCATTCATTTTATCAAGATATATACTTTGGTTGTTAGGTAGTAACTAGGGTGCATAACAACAATGGAGAATTGAGTTTTTATTTAGTTGTCAATAATTTTAAGTACAATTTTGATTAGTATAAATTAAAATATGAGCGAAAGTGAATTTGAAGAAATTGAACGGGCTTGGGAAGAAGGGTGTTCCGCAGTTATTCCCGAAAAATCCAAAATCCGTTATCAAAATACCTACCAAAGTTTTAAAAAATGGTGAGAAGGCAAGAATTTAAGAATCGAAGAAAAGACTCTATTGGCATATTTCTGTCAAAGACATATGCAGTTGAAAACTCCTGGAAGCCTCTGGGCAGAATATTCAATGATTAAATCCACCGTTTTTCTTTATGATGGCATTGATATTTCCAAGTTTTCAACTTTGATCGCGTATTTGAAGAGAAAAATTAACAAATTGTACCATAAGTTTCAATATTAATAAATAATTCGTTAGTTTTATTTATTCTTTCAAAAAATAAATTAAAATTAAGAGATTTTTTAACTCGACGGTAAGTGAATTACTTACCGTCGAGTTGGAGTACTTACCGTCGAGTTGGATTATTTACCGTCGAGTTGCTAGTAAATGTCACCTACTGACGTAAAATCTGTCACGGTAAACAGTCAAAAATGATCAATCGTGCAAAAAAGTTGCGTAATTAAATTTTCTACAATATAGGATTAACTGATAATTTAAAAAATTGTCACCCTTGTTGGAATATAGCAATAATTTCGAAAAAACCATTAAAAACAAGTATTCGCATTTTACGCTTTTCAACTATTTATGTTTTAAAATAACAAAATGTCTGGCTAATTGGCTCGGCCAAGGTCATCAAATTCACAGAAAAAAAATCTATTTATGCTACACTTAGGACCTTCATATTTCACCAAGAAAAACTTTATGATATGATAAAAGAGTACTTTTGCAGTCCAGCTTTCGCAAAAAAAAATCATTTTTTCAAAATGTTTCAGCACTACAAAATAAAGCAGACAGCAAGTTGAATTTTTTTACGTATAAAAGAATACTGTACCTTTCACTTGCAATTTGCAAAATTAAAATCGGTTAACTACCACGCGGCTTCAGGAATTTTTTTAACTAAACATTAATTTTTGGTGCTACGCGCAGGACAGTGGATACGTTCGTTCTGATTGGGCATAAATTTTAATTTTTAGTACATTTCGAAATAAATAAATTTGTTTATTGCAAAATAAAAACACATACTCTCTCCTTTGAAATAACACTTCTTTTAGCAAAAACTTCCTTTGTTCATATATTTTAACTTAGAAAATAAAAGTGTATTATTTTTAAACATATTATGCAATTGTTTAAACAATTTTTCACAAACAATAATCAAATTAGTTTGATTTTTGTGGAATTAAAATATGAACATACAAAAAAATATAGAGTAAGAAAATAATATATTAGATAAAGATTGGAAGAAAATTGGTGGAAATCAACTTATGTGAATCGAACACCGCTGTCCTGCGCGTAGCACCAAAAGTTAATGTTTATTTAAAAAAATTCCTAACGCCGTGGTAGTTGACCGATTTTAATTTTGTAAATTGCAATGGAAGATACAGTATTCTTCTATTTGTAGAAGAAATTTTGACTTGCTATCTGCTTTATTTTCAGTCCTACAACATTTTGAAAAAATGAATTTTTTTTTGCGCAAGCTGGATTGCTAAATTTATTTTGCAAAATCTATTAAACCGATCTTAACTAAATTTACAGTGTGTTTTTGATCATATCATAGAGTTTTTCTGGGCGAAACATCAAGGTCCTAAGTGTAGCAAAAATGGTTGAAAAACGCAAAATGCAAATACTTGTTTTTTTATGATTTTTTTCGCAATTATTGCTATTTTGAAACAAGGGGAACAACTTTAAAAAATTTTATCCAATCTTATATTGTTGGAAATTTAATTACGCAACTTTTATTGTAGTGCAACTTTTCTCACAAGTGAATACTTTTAAGGTTATAATCAAAAAACGAAGAAAAAAATCGAATTTTTCCTTTATTTTTTGACATTTTGATTATTAAAAACAATGTTCCGGACATTTTTGAGTGGGAGAATAACTCAATTATTATTATATGGGTTAATTCCAAGCAATTTATGCAAAAAATTAGAGTCACCTCTCAACGTCCATCTCAAAACAGATCCACCCTGGACTATAAAGACTTCTACTGGAACCAAGTTTTGGTAAAGAACCCAAATTCGTGTTGTCTAAAACTTGCAAAGGTAACGAACGATGGATTAGAAGAAGACGGTGGAATTTAAAATTTCTTTCCACTACCTGCATATTCATCTAGGTAAAAATTCCAACGAATCTTGATTCCCTGTACTTGGATTGAAGTAAAACTAATAAAAAACAAAAATGAAAGACAACTTATATTTCAATTCGTTTCAGAGCTGCCCAGCATCTTCTTACGTAGTTACATTTCACCCTCTTTAGGGATCATCAGAGAGGCTTTTCTGTTCGGTTCAGAGTAGACCATAGAGCCCAGTCCCGGATTAAGAATCTTGAGGCCTCTAGGCAACCCAAGCTATGAGGCCCCTTAAGGCCTCTGCCTTCTCCCTCTATAACTACCTCGGTTAACCCCTCCATCTCCATCCTCCATCTGCAGATTTAAGTTCATTCTCTTCTCTCTCTAATGATTTACCGACAGCGTTGATGTGTTCTAAAATTGTTACCCAAAACTCATTCATTGCGAATGTTTCTTTTTTTGACTTTTCTCTCAACAAACACTTTAGCCTCTTGAACTGTTTCATCCTTTTGATTAGTATTTTCAGCAAGAGAATCCACAGCAGATTTAAATACGTTGTAACCTTTAGACAAAGCTCTTGTTGCGTAAGCCCTTGCACCACATCTAATGCTGCTTGCTCTTTTAATAACTAGATCATGGCGAATGGGATCGCTTTGTGAAATTTCAGTTAAGCATTTTATCATAACTTTTCAACGGTTGGCCGAAAAAAAAGTTGTACACGGACTGAACAAACCTCCAAGCAAATTAAGCGAGTGTGCGGCAAAAGGAATGTAAATTGCAAGTTGGTTAATTTTAGATAAATAAGCCTGGATACGATTGTATTTTCCTGACTTGTTTGCTGAATGATTATCCTCTCATGTCGTTTACATCAGTGCCACAGTCTTTTAAAACGATTAAAACAGCAAAAGAAAGATTTTCTCCAGTATGACTACTAATGGGTATGAATGTGAGAAAACCCCCATACACTTTACCATCAGCTGGATTTAGGTACATATCTTAATAAATAGTCAACTGGTCAATATGATCCAAATAGTCTAAGAGCTAGTGAACCCTCCGACTAACGGTCGTCCTGTAAGGCTAGAAATTTTTCTAGTGATAATTCATAGCACACCAAGGATAAAAACCATGACCTGGCAGGCATCAGCGGTGCACGTGTATCTACCAGGTGAATCGAAAAGTGCAAATTTAGGGGGTAAAATAAACTTTCTCCTGTAAGGTTTAAATTTAAGTATGTGTTTGAGTAAGTCATTTAGAAGAAATATGTACAATGACAGACGATTCTGAAGAGCATAAGACCTTGCCAGGCGAGGAGAAACATTAGTCGCTTTTCCTAAAATTATTTTTTTTGCACCGAACGAATTTTTTTTAAGTTTTTTGAATCATTCCAAACAGAAAAGGTCTTTAGTGATTTTTCTCCTAAGTTAATAGTTTTTGTTATATAAGCGATTGAAAATTTTGAAAATTGCGAAATCGGCCATTTTTTACCCTAAATCGGACATTTATCTAAAAATTTCAAAGTTGTCAAGGTAAGTAGATATTCTTTAAACATTGATTGATGACATCCCAAAGAGTTTTTTGCAATACGATATCGGAAACCCCTGTATTTTTTAATTGCTAATCAAGCGGGCGCGAGACTGTAGTATAAGTGAGTACGTTTGAGTTGGCATAAATTCATTATCTCGAGAATGGGCAAATTTCAAGAGAAATTCTCAGACAGGTCGATTTTTATTTTTAAATTAGGACTTTTTGGCATATATATAATACTAGTGACGTCATCCATCTGAGCGTGATGACGTAATCGATGATTTTTTTAAATGAGAGTAGGGGTTGTGTGACAGCTCATTTGAAAGGGTATTTAATTCTCTATTCACTAATATAAACATTAACATAATTATATATACAGACCTTTAACATCTCCTCTTCCCTACCCCGAATAGGGAGAAGTTGGTTTTTTGCGGTTTCCCAACTTCATTGCACAATTATACCTGTTCGTCCCAAGAAAATAGCCGCAACTATTTTCTCCACTCGAACGCACACTGTCCACGCTGCGCTCAAAGCCACCTCTTGACCGCCGACGAGGGACGCAGGTTCGCCTGTCGTTGTACAATGGTTTCTAGGGAGATTGGTCTAGAGCAAAGCACGGACAGTACACGTAAATGTCTATGGAACCAACAACAATCCATCAAACTTTCTTCTCTGTTGACTTCTTGGCCTTCTGGACACCACCGTCCGGCATAACCCAGGATCCAAAAAACACCAGGATACGGCGCTTGCCCCAGTGTGTTTTTCGGACTGTTTGCTTTTGCTGCCAACATTATACATTCACTACAAACCCTGAAGAGGACAAAATCCTAAACGGGGACAATCATTGATCGCATTTCCACATAGCATTATCTCTATACACGCAAATCAAACAGTGATAGTAGTATATATACAGGGTGTAGAAAAAATTTTTTTTTATTAAATTAACTTTGATTAAATTTGACAAATAGAAGAAAATTTTTTTTTGTACACCCTGTATAAATAATTATTTTAATGTTTATATTACTGAATAGAGAATTAAATAACCTTTCAAATGAGCTATCACACAACCCCTACTCTCATTTAAAAAAATCATCTTTTACGTCATCACGCTCAGATGGATGACGTCACTAGTATTATATATATGCCAAAAGTCCTAATTTAAAAATAAAAATCGACCTATTTGAGGATTTCTCTTGAAATTAGCCCATTCTCGAGATAATGAATTTATACCAACTCAAACGTCCTCACTTATGCTACAGTCTCGCGCCCGCTTGATTAGCAATTAAAAAACAAAGGGGTTTACGATATCGTATTGCAAAAAACTCTTTGGGATTCATCAACCAATGTTTAAAGAATATCTACATACCTTGGCAACATAGAAATTTTTAGATAAATGTCCGATTTAGGGTTAAAAATGGCCGATTTCGCAATTTTCAAAATTTTCAATCGCTTATATAACAAAAACTATTAACTTAAGAGAAAAATCACTAAAGACCTTTTTTGTTTGGAATAATTCAAAAAACTTAAAAAAAATTTGTTCGATGCAAAAATAATAATTTTAGAAAAAAAACCCTAATCTTTCCCCTCGCCTGGCAAGGTCTTTCAAAGCGCTGACGTAGCGCACTGGTCTGGTGAACGCACCCATTGTACACATTTCTTCTAAATGACTTACTCAAACACATACTTAAATTTAAACCTTACAGGAGAAGGTTTATTTTACTCCCTAAATTTGCACTTTTCGATTCACCTGGTAGATACACGTGCACCGCTGAGGCCTGCCAGGTCATGGTTTTTAGCCTTGGTGTGCTATGAATTATCACTAGAAAAATTTCTAGCCTTACAGGACGACCGTTAGTCGGAGGGTTCACTAGCTCTTAGACTAAAAGCTGGTATTGAATCGATACTTATTTCTTTAACAATTGTATTCAAAACGTGTTTTCTCATTACTTCTATTATTTCTTCCCAGATCTTTAAAGATAAATGACAAGAGGATAAAGGCTTTCCAGTGCCCTTATTGTCATACTTAGCTAAATGAGAGCTTAAAGAATATCGTACCCTGCAAGTAGCTCTAAAATGCCTAATTAGTTCCCATTATTTTGTGAACGAAGGATCTCTATATCACTTCTAAACGCTAATCCGAGAGAAGATAGAAACAACCACAGATTATGCTACTCTTTTCAGTACTTAAATCCAGTAATCTCATTCTTGATTAAATTAAATCTGTTAATTAAAAATGTTAGCGAAAAGGAATACCTAAAGCAGTACCTAAACATTTCCATTTGAGGGAGAGTACGTTAGCCAATCTCTTTTAATTTTTGTTACACTAATATGTTTTCAAAAAAACATAGATTGTGTGAAAAATCTTGTAATGCCTTCAAAATCTCTTTTTGATGCTGAAACACAAGATTTTTACATTCTGAAGAACCTTTCCCAATCAAAAATTTCCATATTTCTTCAGTTATGGTAATCCAGAATCCTATGTTGTTTCCGAATTCTGAGCCCAATTTACCTTTTACTTCAATTTCTAACTTAATTACGATTTCTGGTTCTTTTCTTGAACTGGAATATAACTGTCATTGTATGTTTTTTTATCTTCTTGTCATTGTGTGAAACCGAGTTTATGGTATTGCGCGATATTTGAATTTTTCAATATATGATTTATAGTTTGTATTTAATTCTAATTATTATTTTTTCAGTTTGGGCCCTACGAGGCCCCCTTTGGGGCCGAGACCCCTAGGCAACTGCCTACTTTGCCTAATGGTTAATCCGGCACTGATAGAGCCTCTTTGATAATCCCTAAAGGGGGTGACACGTACGTAAGTGCATGCTGATCACCTCTTAAACGAATTGGACTATAAGCTGTACTTTATTTTCATTTTGTAAAATACGTTCTATGATCAGTATACAACCAACACCTCATATCAATTTTTCACTTTTTCGTCTTCTTTGTGTGCCGTGCTTGTTTTCAAATGTTGGCTATCGTCGTATCAACAAGCTGATGAAATATTTCTCGGTCGGCAACTGTATGAAACAATTCCTCGACGGTTTGACCTGTCCATTGTCTAACAGTACGCAGCCAGGACAGTTGTTTGCTTCCAACTGTGCTGCCCACGGGATTCTGAGCATGCGACGGTAACAATACAATTCAAATGCGTCCAATTTGTTGAGATTCTTCACTTTTTGTTGTCCAAGTTTCACATTCATAGAACAAAACGAACCAGACGTAGCACTTCAATACTCTTAGACGTGTGGTCAATGCAAGACTTCTACTGCACAATAATTTTTCACTTAGAGTCAGCTAAATCCAACCAAATCTCTTTTAAATTGATACCTGGATAATTGCTTTTCAATCATAAGCAGACGAGTCCTTATGGTAACTCTGCAAATCCATGTAGTGAAAGTAGGTAGGTATGTAAAATAATACAAATATACTTTACTGCATCAAAGACTTCTTCTTCTTCTTATTCTTCAAGTGCCGGCTCCTAGTCGAAGTTTGGATATCGTCATTACTATCTTTGCTCTATCTACCGCTGCCCTGAAACTGCATCTAAAGCAGTTTCTTAAATTTTTCAACCACGACAATCTCCTTCTTCCTATAGTCCTTACTCTTCTTATATTTCCCTGTTTTATCAATATCAGTAGTTCATATCGCTGTCCTCTCATTATGTGTCGAAGATATTGTAGCTTTCTCATTTTTACTGTGTTTATTATTTCGTATTCTTTGCTCATTTTTCGCAATACAGTAAAACCTCGATATAACGGACTAATTGGGGGGACGGGATGTCAGTAAAAACCGAAAGTCCGTTGTATAAAAATAGGTTTAAAATCAATCAATTTTTTTTTAATTATGTATGTAGGTACTGTAGTATTTAGATACAATGTACAAATCTGTATGTAAGTTAAAACAGGAATAACGTTTTGTTCGCTACGGTTTTTTTATTTTTCTACTTTATCTAACAACTTTCTGCAATATAGTCATTTGGTTGACAAAATTATTCACCGATTCGTGGATTGAATAAGCGATGTATTTTTTGGCAAAACATACAACTAAAATTGCCATCTTCTGAATTTTGAATACTTTCAGGGGGATTAGCAGGAGTTTTGTCTAAAATCAATAAACATTTCACCTCTTTAGGCGGTATTACCAGTTTCTTCTCTTGAAATTTTCTCACTGCAGGTACAAATCCTTTAAAAACCAATTTTTGAAAATATCTGTGGTGAACCAAGCCCTTTTAGAGCTATAATATGAAACGGGCAGATGAAGCCTTTTGATGATTTTATCTTTGACAACACTAGGTTTACGAGATTTACCAACAATTAGCCCCGGCGCAAATTGATCCTAAGGGAGACACAACCTGCACCGGCGAACTGCGTGGACAGTTTTGTTAAGCACTCTAGTAGTCAATCCATGCGATCCATCGGCGTTAGCACAAAGCAATGCCGAGATCCTGTCCTTGTTGTTTTTCCTTCTAGAATTCGATTTTTTATATTTTTTTGCATTAAAATTTTTTTTTCATTTGATCTCATTTTTTGTCCGTTATATCCGAAGTCCGTTAAATAGAGGTCCGTTCTATCGAGGTTTTACTGTACTGCTCTTCTGAGTCCATGCCATTCTAAGCATCCTTCTGTAACAGCATACTTCAAATAACTATCTTATTTATGTATTTTTGCTTCAGTGTCTAGCTTTAATGTCCATATTTTACTATCGAAAACACCTGACATTTCAGAGCTAAGAGCTCTGACTCTCTCTCTCTCTCTCTCTCTCTCTCTCTCTCCTATTTCTTCTTCTTCTTCTTTGCCTCAAAGTCAGACATGCCCTAAAGTAGGTTTAAGAAAATTGTAGACTATTGACGTTGTGTATTAATCTATTAGATATAAGATGGTACCACAAATATTAGAAACCATATATTTTTTTGGTATAAATAGCACGTGGTTTTTGACAGTCGGTATAACTTGCGCGTAAAAGGTTAAAGTGTAGAGAACGGTTACAAATATATTGCCTTCATTACCCTAAAGATCTCTTAAAAATGATAGTAAAGAAATAAAAATAATCTTCCCTTATATTTATATTCAACTGTTGAAACTTTATAAGTTATCAGGACCGATTTAAATCCTAATTAAATAATGTTGCAAATTTTTAAGCTTCTAAATTTTAAATATTTGAATTTGGAAAACTACTTAAACTGTAGAATCTCCACTATTAAATTGCTACCCATTAGGGTTAATTTTGAGGTTTTCAGGGAATTATATTATTATATGTTTATATGTTGGATGGATGGAGTTGGGAGAGGCCTATGTCCAAACGTGGACAATAGAAGGCTAAGAAGAAGAAGAAGAAGTTTATATGTCTGTAATATTTTTTTGTGGTCTTTAACAATTAATTTGTAAGTTTACCTGCTGTATATCAAAAAATACAGGTATTTTATGATATAATAATAACTATTATTTATATATTATTATTATGATATAATTATTATTAATAATTACTATATATAATAATAATTATACACAATACGTAATAATACAATGTCTTAAGATGCACATGAAACACAACCAGTTGAAAGGTTGTAGCACGCCTATGGATAACAAAGGCAAAAAAATAATATGTAACTCGACAAATTAAACAAACATAAAAATATACTTGGTGCTACGTAACTTTACGGAGTGCCTCGGTAGCTCTAAGTCTTCAGAGACCTAGGGGATGGATTCTTAATAGATTTTAAATATAATAGAAACTTAAATGTTCGGGGGCGCCTTAATCAACAGCAGAGTATTCGAAGATAAAAAATAGCATTAAGAAAAAGATAAAAGAAGAGAAAAGAAAGAAACAAGAAGAACAAGTTGAAAAAGTTATTCAACAAAACAAGAATATGAAGTGCTTACGACCAAAACTGGGAAAAACAGGAATAAATGCCATCAAAAATACTCAGGGAGAAGAGACCAACGATATAAATGAAATATTAGCAATAACACAACAGTATTACTTAGACTTATATCAAGAAAAGCAACCATCGATACAAGAAACTCTTCAAAAATTGAAAACTAAAATAAAAAATGCTAACTCTGACCTACAATCAGAGATTAGCAAATCAGAAATAAAGAAAGCCCTGAGAGAAATGAAAAATAATAAATCACCAGGAAGAGACGGCATTACAGTGGAGATGATTAAAAACAGCGGAAAAATTACAAGGGAAGTCTTATATATTATTGAACAAAATAATAAGTACACGAAACATACCCAGTAATTGGAATGAAGCAATCACCCTATTATTGTTTAAAAAAGGAGACAAAAAAGATCTGAAAAATTATAGACCGATTACCTTGCTTAATGTTATGTATAAATTGTTAACTAAAATATTAACCAACAGACTAACCCCTAAATTCGACAATTATCAGACCAAAGAACAGGCAGCGATTCAGAAAAGGCTACAGTACATGTGATCACCTACTGACAATGAAGTTACTTATTGAGAAAATAAATGAATACCAAATACCCATATATATGGCATTTATAGATTTTGAAAAGGCATTCGACTCCATAGAACACTGGGCAGTGAAACAATCACTACACAATAGCAGAGTAGATTACAGGTATACAGAACTAATCTCTAATATATACAGTAAGGCCACAACTACGATCCAACTTGAACAGAATACACACCCCATACCTATCAAAAGGGGCGTTAGACAGGGAGATACGATTTCGCCGAAGCTCTTCAACCAAGCTCTAGAAGACATTTTCAAGAGATTACAATGGGAAAAATATGGAATCATCATTAACGGCCAATAATTAAATCACCTAAGATAGGCTGACGATATCGTCATTATCGCTACAGACAAGGAACAACTACAAATAATGATACAACAACTAGACCACGAAGCCAGTAAAGTTGGATTAAATATGAACTACAGCAAAACAAAAGTGATAACAAATCAAGAGGATGAGTTAAGAATCGTAGTTAAACAAAGCCAAATAGAGGAAGTGAATGAATACATATACTTGGGACAAATAATAAAATTGAATAGAGACAACCAAACAGCAGAAATAAAGAGATGAACGAAGTTAGCGTGGGCCTCGTTTGGTAAGCTCAGCTTCATATTGAAGAATAAAAAATACCCTCAATATCTAAAAACGAAAATCTACGACAAATGTATTTTTCCGGTCCTTACATATGGATGTCAAACATGGACGTTCACAAAAGCGAATATGGACAGAATTGCGAAAACACAAAGAGAAATGGAAAGACAAATGATCAACGTAAGACTGTCAGATAGAAAAAGGAATTCCTGGGTAAGAAATATCACAAAAGTTAAAGATGCTACTCGTCAAACAGCTAAACTAAAATGGAAATTCGCCGGTCATACGATTAGACAAAAAGACGAAAGATGGAATAAAATGATTACAGAGTGGAGACCATGGACATATAAACGAAAGAGAGGAAGACCACAGATGAGATGGGTAGATGACCTAAAACACCAAGCAGGCTCAAAATGGATGCACATGGCTCAGGATAGAGAAAGATGGAGGAGCGAAGGGGAGGCCTATGTCCAATATTGGATGTCGCAAGGCTAATAGATAGATAGATAGAACTCAGCTTCCTATATTATTATCGACCAATAGGGAAAAACAAAATATATTCCTACCAACTAGGCCCAACCTAGTTGGTAGGAATCGTCAAAAAATCATTTCGCAAAGTCAGAGATCCTACAACTGCGCTCTATGATACTAATATTAGCAAGTTTGTGTATCTAACTTCCAAGATTCGTGGAGCCAGTCGATCATTAACTACAATGTAACTCTTTTTTACATCACAAACTGAACGGGCGAGAAATTAAACACAGGAAACCTGAATTAGATATGAACAAAATAATAAAACATCTGCAAAATAACAAAACCTTCCTTTTAACAAAACGGATAAACTACAATTTCACATTGAATTATTCTCACGTTTTTTTCAGGACAGAAATAAATTACTTGAATTAGTTGTTATGTCTACAGGGTGAGACAAAAATATGTAACAATGACATTTACGATTTTTGGTTTCTGGATGAGGCAAAAAAAATGAGTTCTTTTGAACCGTTTCATGGTAGTCTTTCAGTGAACAAGTTGTCAGAAGTTGTGACGTTTAAAATGAATTGTAACAATTACAAATATTGTTACACAGAAGAAGCTCGTGTTGAATCCGCTACTTAAAATGGTCATTTAGAAGAGGATGCTCCCATTCAAAGGCAAGAATCAGGAAGGCATAGTAAATAACGTTTTTTGGCTTTAACCGATAGCCATGCGAGTAAAACTGCAGCTACAGAGGAACCTGCCGCTCTGACTTACACACCAATTTCAACCGTTCAAAAAATTATCTTAGTACATAATCCTTACGCTTCACTGTGATTCCAAATGCCGAAAATGAGGTCATGGACATTTAAAAGCGTATATTGTTTATATAATTCGGAATTACTTTCGTTCTGAAGGGTTCTTGGCATCGCTGATTACAAATCTAACATTACTTTTTTTTAAACAAAATGGCGGATCCAATATTGCTGAAAGAATTTCGAAAATTTTATTTTAAATGCATATTTGTTTAAAATTTTATATTACAACGGACTTTTGAAATTGATGATTACCAATAAATTTTCTTTATGAAGTACAATATTCAGAACCTATTACCTATTATACAACCGCCCATACATATTCAACAATCGCCAGAATCATATAATATGCGTCATTTCCCACTTTTGTATTCAAACAACTTCCAGCAATGCATAGGCAATGCATAGGCAGCTAAACCAAAGGGATTCTGTATTTTCTGACTATCTATTTTAAGATTAATAATCATTCGTCTCAGAATTATGCAGAATTTTGTACTTTTTGGATGTCTTTACAAAATTTTGATTATTTCAAGTATATTTTCACTATTTATGCATTAACAAATTTAAGGCATTTATTGTTACTAAATCTTAAGTTATTTTACACCTTACATTACTACATACTTAAAAAAGAAGAGTCTGCTTTACAGCGATAAAATTGATAAACTACAAAGCGTTTTACAGCGTTTTCAATATACGCGTTCTTTTTCCTTTTCTCTGCCAGCCAAAATAACTTCGAACATGGCTCGCTGGTTCCTGAGCTATGAACCAGAAGACAATCCAGTCTGATCCTTATACCTGCGTATTATGACTCTACGATAGTATGAGAAAACAACTGTAAACATGAAAATCCCTAGATAGGAACTTTTTTTTGCCTCATGACCACGTTTTCAGCATTTGCAACCACTGTGCGCTCCTTTCACACACTAAGAATTTGGACGTGCGTTAGCTAGAACGCACGATGACATTCCAATGGTGATTCAAGCAATCAGATGGTAACTTTCAGATTACAACGAACGTTCTAACCGCTGTGTAATGAGAAAGGTACCATAGGATGGCTCGAGCCATTATTGGAATGTCATCGTGGGTTAGCTATCGCACGTTTCAAATTCTTAGTGTGTGAAAGGAGCGTAATTCACTACTTCCAAAACCTAAAGAAGTGACAGTGGTATTTAGTATCATCATAATCCGTAGCGGTGTTAGACCTATGAGTTAATGCAAAGTCAACTTCTTCCTATGTAAATAGGTTTAGGTATAGCATTATTTTGAATCTTTATAGCAGTATTAAGTGACATAGGTGCCATTTGGTCAATCTAGAAGATTAATACATGATGAATATACTTAATATGCATTTTCTTTGATTTATTCCAAACATTTTTTTCAGGCACATTTTTTTAAGGATGAACAACTTTTCCAACTTTCTTTGACTTTTAGTTGTATATTATTGTTTTTGTTTTAGGTATTAATTTCTGATCTATCTATCTATGTAGCTCATATTATCCATTTTAAGATGTAGGTCTCCCCTTCTTCACTCCATTTGGGTCTGTCCTGAGCTAAGTTCATCCATCTGGGACCGGCTTGCCTCTTCATTACTTTCTACTTTCTGATGCCGTACAATTAGCAAAAATAGAATTCTGAAAGACAGGGAGAAGCGTTCTTTTGAAGTGTGTAATAGTTATTTATGTACCAAGTCAGTAAAGAGTCTTTACTGACGTGGTGCATACAAAATTTTATCGCCAGCAATTTGATATTGGTTTTAATACTTACTTACAATTCACAATTTAAAATTTTTTTAAAATTTTAGACGTAATAAAAATTTCATGACAGTGATGACAAGTGACTTCTGCATGATGGCCGCTTTCGATTTTTAATCGATAGTTATCAATATTGAATAATTCTAAATCGGTAAAGTGTTGATTTATTTTATATGAATATAATTACAAAATACTACAGAATTTCACTTTTC
Organism: Diabrotica virgifera virgifera; assembly: GCF_917563875.1. Taxonomy (NCBI): domain Eukaryota; kingdom Metazoa; phylum Arthropoda; class Insecta; order Coleoptera; family Chrysomelidae; genus Diabrotica; species Diabrotica virgifera. The sequence goes on from NC_065449.1 coordinate 214,687,698, forward strand.
GACATCAATTTAATTAACAATGTCGTAAATTTTGTACAATATTTTTAATAATTAAAGTAAATAAATTGTAAGTTAACTCAAGTAAATAATCGATTACTGCCATCGACCACTTACATTCAATTCCGATTAATCGCGGCAGGTAAAGTAAAATTCTTCTTTCAGCAATAAAGTGTTACTTTACTGCGGCAAATGAGTACAATAATGAATTACTTTAGTTACGGTTGGCGATAAAATATATAAATCCTAGCTGAGCGCTTTCAGATTATAAAGTCATCTTCAGAGCTATGAGCAATAATTTCAAAATACCACTATGAAGAGAGAGGGATCCCATGTAAGATTTAAAAAACTTCTACTTCTTATGCAGATTTTTATTGGTAAGAAAAACTTTGTCTGACTTTTGGAAAAAAATTGTTTAATGGTGTTGTCGGGACAACAAAGGACTCCCACACAAAAAAATACATTTCCACATGCTTTCCACATACATATTCTGCATGCTTTTGACTTTACCATGATCAAATCTCTGTAATCTGCAATGTATTTTTTGTATGAGAGTCCTTTGTGCCCGTATTATAGCGGCTTCCCACGGTCTGCGATTTTACGGATCATCACGCACAGCCGATGACCACGGACTCCAACGCACCGCGGACAGAGGTCTTCCCATGGTCCGCGACAGTCTGTGTTTTTGATTGAGATTGAACTATGTAATTTTATTCCTCGCTAAGTAGCAAAAGGACCGACGGTTTCATGAAAAAAGAATATTGTATATGTGACTCATTTAATTTGGGTGTTTATTACATTGTGTTTGTCATGTTTCTTATCTCTTTCAATGTTCTCGTTTAGAATATGGTGTGAAATGTAAGTGTGAACAAAATGTTAAATTTTGTTAATGTATTTTATTTTTAACGAAATGTGTTAAATTATCAACTTAATAAAAAAAATCGTTGGTGAAAAAAATTTTGACCAACGTCAAATGGGGGGGGGGGGGCAACCCCCAATTCACAAAGATTAGTCGTACCAACTCAGCAATCTTCAGTCATGTACAAAAACTTTGCTTAACCCGGCATTGGTCGCTATATGAGATTTTCTCTCACGGTTTCAGAAGCTCATAGCTCTGAAGATAACTTTATAAGCCGAAAACGCTCAGCTAGTATTAAATTATTTTACACACTTCAAAAGTACGCTTCTCCCTGTCTTTCAGTAGTCATAAGTGTGTACAAAAACTATTTCAGTCTTTACATTTAAAAATAGAATTACTTTTATATGTAAGGCAAATTTTTCAACCTAATAGAAACATTAAAAATATTGAAAAATATTCCCAAAAAAATATTTAATTGAAAACTTATTGGTTCATTTTCCTGGTAGCACCTCCATGGCTTCTAAAAATTGCAAGCCAGATGGATGCTGAAGCGAAGAAGACAAGAGGAAATTAAAAAACTTACAATTCATGACCCCGTCTGTTCAGCTGGTAAATTCCAACGGAAAAAACTACTTTACCAGCTGAACAGACGGGGTCGTGAATTGTAAGTTTTTGAATTCCCTCTTGTCTTCTTCGCTTCAGCATCCATCTGGCTTGCAATTTTTAGAATCCATGGAGGTGTTACCAGGAAAATAGACCAATAAGTTTTCAATTAAATATCTTTTAGGAATATTTTTCAATATTATTAATGTTTCTGTTAGGTTGAAAACTTTGCCTTTCAGTTGCAAGGGGACGCTAGTCACCTACTCCATAAACGTCAGTTGCAATGCGGAGACAAGCTCTCGGAGTTTCGTCACTTGTGACAGAGAGCAGCAAACCTACGCCTCTCTGATGATGACTCCAATTATTAGAGTCGAAAATCGTCCAGCTTGTTCATATTCGAAATACCACCAAGGAGGAGTGGAGAATTTTAAAGTATTTGGACTGCAAAAGTATTTGGCATTATAATGGACTGGGAAGGTGCACTATTAATACTTTCCATTAGGAACACATATCCCTCTGTAGTAGACAATCTGTAAATGTACTGTTTTTCCTAACCCTAACCGATTTCAACACTCTGGTGTCTACACACGCTAGCATCTGTAAATGTACTGTTTTTCCAAAACCTAACTGATTTCAACACCCTGGTGTCTACACACGCTAGCATCTGTAAATATACCACCCGGGCGAGCCAGACACGTTGGTTTGCCATTATTAAGAACAACTAAATCGAGTGTATCAATGGCATACATAATGTGTTGGTCCGCAATTTAAATGAACCCCATAAGTTTTTAGCCCCATTCATATCGATCAAAACTCGATCGAATATCTGGAGGTCTTGACTGATACACAAGAATATCGCCATTAAATTTTGTATAAGTTAAAATATATTTAATTTGTCACATCTTAATAAAAATACACATTTTTTAAAATTATTATAAATAATTTATAAAGCATAAACCTACAAGGAAACTTGTGTAAAATAAAATAGTATTATTATTACTAGGAACATATATTACAATTAGATCAGTGTATAACTACTATATTACAATAAATTAATTAGAAGGAGCGTGGATACCAAGCTTCATTGGGAGTCGTAGGTGTAGATTCTTTTTTATCGTTTGTCAATACTTGAATAGAATCATTATCTCACTGGGTGAAGTTTCAATGTGTAAATTTGGTTTTAAGCATATAGGTACTATTTGTATAAGACATTTTTAAATATTCTCAATTTTTCATATCAACCTGCCTATTCATAATCACCATTTTGCTGTTTTTCCTCTAAAGCGTTTTTGCCGTTACATTTTTAGTGATTTTAAATGGAATTAATCCCAAATTGTCTTTATAGCTCTTGGTGGATTATGTGGCCAAATATGGTTTATTACTAAGTCTTATGGTTTATTGATATGATATCACAGCTAGTCCAATCATAATTTGTATGAAACTAATTTCTTCTGGCATACCAAGCATCTGTGATTGGGTCGTAAACGTACGTTTTCCATTGGTTATTCATGACAATACTAAAAGAGTTTCCAGCAACTTCCGGTCCTGACTGACTACTACCACTTCCAAATCTGCTTTCAAACACTTGGTTTCCGCTATCAAATAAAGGTTGGTTTCCATTTAAGTTGGTTTCACGGTTTGGAGAAGCTCCGATATGTTTTTGAATGGCTTCAGCGTTGACATACCAAAATGGTTTGTTTTCTTCTGGCCAGGTATTAATTCGGTTTTTAAGATCAACATTGGCGTCAACAGGAATTCTTTCTGTGGGGGTATCGGCTGGTCCAAATCTATTGACGACGTCTTGAGGTGGATTATACAAGGCGCCTCCTGGCTTAAATCGTGCTGCTACATCAGGAACGCCTTTTCCACTGAGTCCTGCGAACGATGGTCTGTTTTGGGCGGTTGCAGATGCAATAAGAACCGATACAAGTATGAAGAAAATCTGAAAATAAGACAAAATAATCATTATTAATTTTTTGCAATAATTAATTTTTAATAAATTTACACTTAGATATACAGGGTGTCCAGAAAATCTACCGACAAACGAGGACAGGAGATTCCTCAAATAATTTTAAGATATTTTAACCCAATTCACCTAGTCCAAAAATGCTTCACAACGGAGCTAGAGCTCTTTGAATATGGCGTATTGTAATTAGTTTTTCTTAAATAACTCCAGAATTCTTTTACTGAGAAAAATGAAAATTAGTACACATATTTATCTTCCAGTGATAAATCTATTCGTCCGTTTTGGGTAGGGCAACAGTTATTTTATCGCATAACTTCTTTATCTTTAATTTTTAAGCATTTTTGACTCTGGATTATTAAATTGTGAGGTATTCTACAACTAAAAAGTACTCTTGTTTTAAGTGGATAAGATACACCGTTTTCTAATAAAATCGATTTGAAAATTTTTCTTTTATTAAATTTCCAAAAAAAAAATTTCAAAAAAAACTATTTAGAAATCCGAAAATTGGTACGTTTATTTATATTTCAGAGATGAATTGATTTCATTAATTGGGGATTTCTAGTATGGGTCATATGCGACCGTTTTGGGTAGGTCTACGGTTATTTTATCGCATAACACGTTTGTCTTTAATTTTTAAGCATTTTTGACTCTAGATTATTAAGTTATGACTTATTCTAGTACTAACAGTTACTCTTGCTTTAAGTTGGTAAAATACACCGATTCTTTTTGAAAAAATTTTTTTTCAAATTCATAAAACGAAAAATTTTTGAATCGATTTTTCTACAAAACCGTGTGTCCTACTGACTTAAAGTAAGAGGATCTTTTAGTTCTAGAATACCTCACAATTTAATAATCCAGTGTCAAAAATGCTTAAAAGTTAAAGACAAAAAAGTTATGTGATAAAATAACTGTTGCCCTACCCAAAACGGACGCCTATGATCGGTACTAGAAATTCGCAATAGATGGAATCGATTTATCTCGGGAAGATAAATATACGCACCGATTTTTGTTTTTCTAAATTGAATCGTTCTTGAGGTCTTTAAGAAAAACTAATTACAAGACGCCATCTTCGAAGAGCTCTAGCTCCCTTAGGAGCTATTTTCGGACTAGGTGAATTGAGCTAAATTGTCTTAAAATTATCTGAAGAATCTCCTGTCTTCGTTTGTCGGTAGAGTTTCTGGACGCATGATCACAAGTATTGAACAACTCATATGATACAAAATTTTTAAATATGGATTGCAGTTGAACTTTTTTTTTGTGTTTTGTTTTACAGAGAATCCTTTAATAATCAGAATTGTTTATAGAGAAAAGGTTATCAGAGCCCAGTGGAGAAGTTTACTGGAGGTCTATGTCGAACGGTGGACTTGACACATTGCTAGATATTAAGATGTTAATATATGCCAATGAAATTTCAACCTAAATCAGGTCAGGTCTAAATCCAATAAAAGTGTAATCTTATTGGAAATTTATGTATCCATCGTATACAGTTTTTATTTTCCTGTTTATAATAGTAGTGCACAACAAAATTTCTATAAATATTTATGTTTTTTTGTTAACTTTTGAATATCATAAAACTTTAAATATGTATATTAAATATATTTCTAGATTCATTTTCATTAGGATACATATATTATTATTATTATCTTTTTCATTTAGGTCACCGATTCGTATATCCTCGTTACAGTTAAACAAGTTTTAATTTTTATTTTTGAAGTATAGTGTCATTAAATCATTAAAGGGTCCAAATTTACATAGAAATGCTTGACACAGTTGTAAAAAATGTTTGGTTTTGCCATCAAATGTCAGCTTAAAATATAGCAACCAATAAAATACAAATTTATGCAAACTAATACAATACAATAGTCATAATTGCTTTAATGTCAAGTTAAATTATGTTCTGTTATGTAGAGATCTTCAATTTCTTTTAAAATTTATTAAAAACAAGATCCATTTGAATGAAAGAAAAACATAAATATGTTATTTATAGCAATGTATAAAAATTAAAATTTTTCGGAAAATATTATTCAACTGCTGCTCGCGTCTTTAAGAATTATGATTAACATAAAAATAATATAAACACCTTTAACACATGTTATGCAAACACACATTCTTTCGTACAGTTTTATTTCCCACAAAGCTTGCTGACAATTTAAAGTTTTCCTAAATATAGTTATTATATTTGTGGTAATAGACAGAAAATGCAAACTGTGTCTTAAGCATCTGGTAAAGCACACACAGTAACTTTATTACATATTGATAACAAGATAATACAGAAATTTCTGTTAATGTAGTTACTGAAATACTTATAAAGAATATGAGAAAGTCAAATTGAATCGTTTATTTCAGAAAGAGGTCAAGTCACGAGTATCTACTTTTGAGAAAATCAAGTTTACACACTGTTTACATTCAACAAACAATCAATTGATATAAAATAAAAATTCTACCTAACAACCTGGAGTATTTGTCAAAAAGTGTTATATTTTTTAAAAAGTATCTTGTTAATTTGTTTAAGAAAAAAAAAATAATTTCTTGCACTTATTTTGTCAAAATTTGTCACTTGACACCTTTCTGAAATAAACGATTCAATTGCTGTCAACTATTATTTATATACGCCAGGGAAATAAGGCAAAAATATACCATGTTCGGGACACTTGAGAAGCCAGCTTGCAAATGGGTTTTTTGGGTACTATATATCTAATACATTATAGATACAAAAATGCCCGTCACAGTTCGGACGAGAATTTTAGTTATTAACAAATAAGTGTCAAAAATGGCAGTTTTTTAGTTTAAATCGCCACAGGTAAAAATAGGGTAATTTTTATAGTATCCTTCTTTTAGTAGATGAGTAAAGGTTTAAAATGGCACTTTTTGAATTTTAGTCCGATCATTTGTTGCTTGGGAAATTTCAAAATAAAACTAAAATTTCGAAAATAAAAAATTTGCTATAATTTTTCCAAAAATGACCTTAAGACTTTCTTATTGCATGAAAAGTTAAGTCAAACAGTCCAAATATAATGCACAAAAAAAACTTTAAGACGATTTGTTAATTAGTTTAAATTTTACTTAATTTGTTTATCCCCAAGAGCTTTTTTTTGCAATGTTATTGTTCAGAAAATAATAACGAGATAGCAATTCTGTGGAAACCACATGAAAGAAGAATACTTATGTTTTCAATGTATTTAAAAAAAATCATTAAAATATCATTTTTATCATTCCGAATGCATTTTACTAAAGTAGAGTCATTTTTGGCTTATAAACAACTTGAATAACTTTGTTAATATTGACTCTAAACTAAAACTACTTGAGGATTTGAAAAGCTGGTATTTTTACACGAATTTAAAAAAATTTCTTTGCCTAGGATAATTACGGTCAAAGTTAGCCACTTTTTTTTTATTTAATTCACAGCTACTTTTGTTTATAAAAATTAAGCAACCTAACTAGCGCCATTTTGAAGTTCAAGGTATATAGTTTATGTGTAGAAGTTTGAGTAAACTTTAAACTTCAACAAATTGGTTAATAAAGGTTTAAAAATTACGTCCTAACGAAATCGATTCGTGGTCGGTGGAGGGGAATGATTAAAATCCATGCACAAACACAATGAAATTTATTCTTCAAACGTATGCTGCAATTAATATCTCCGGAGTTTGTTGATGGATTTTCATCATCAATTTTTTAATTTGTATGTACTCGTAGTCTTGTAGAATGCGTTATGTACATATATCCCCACCTAACATTACAAAATCTTAGGGGGAACCCCCTTATCACTCAGGGATATGAAAAATAGATTACGACCGATTCTAAGACCTACCAATACATATATACAATACATATATAATTTCATAAAAATCAGTCAAGCGGTCTCGGAGGAGTATGGCAACTAACACTGTTACAGGAGGATTTTATAGATGTAAATATATAGATGGCTATTAAAAAATAGGGGTTGGTGATAGAATAGTGAAAATTAAGGGTTGTATGTATTTTTTAATTGTACACCATATAAAATTAAGGTAGACCATTTTGTCCAAAAAAATAAAAAAAAAATGTCAGGGGGCAACCCCCTTATAAATTATCGGTATGAGAAATGGATTAAAACCTATTCTCAGTCCTACAGGATATACGTGTAAAATTTCTTAAAAATCGGTCAAGCTGTTTCAGGGCAGTATGGTAACTAACACTGTTACAGGAGAATTTTATGTATATTGGAGTAACTGAATTAAATAATAAAAGTGTCTAACTTTGACCAAAATTGAAGTAGGAGAAAGGTTTTTTTTTGAAAATTCGTGTAAAAATACCAGCTCTTGAAATCCCAAAGTAGATTTACCCTACAGTCAATATTAACAATCAAATTATTTTTAAGCTAAAAATGACTCTAATTTACTAAAATATTTTCGGAATGATAACAATGACTTTTATGGATTTTATTAAATGCTGTGATAATATAAGTGCTCTTTTCTCATGTGGTTTCCACAGACTTGCTGTGCCATTATTATTTTCTGAACAATAACATTGCAAAAAAAAGCTCTTTGGGATAAACAAATTGAATAAAATTTAAACTAATTGACGAATCGTCTTGAAATTTTTTGTGCACGATATGTACTGGTTGTCCCAACTTTTCTTGCAATATCAAAGTCTTAAGTTTATTTTCGCAAAAGTTATAGCAAATTTTTTATTTTCGAAATTTTAGTTTTATTTTGCAATTAGGGAAGCAACAAATGTCAGACCAAAATTCAAAAACTGCCATTTTGAACCTTGGGCCATCTACTAAAAGATGAATATTCTAAATAAGATATTTAATCACCCTATTTTTACCTGCAGAAAACTGCCAGTTTGACGCTTATTTGTTAATAACTAAAATTCTCGTCCGAACTGTGACGGGCATTTTTGTATTTATAATGTATTAGGTAACCAAAAAATCCATTTGGAATCTGGCTACTTAAGTTTCCCGACAAAAACCTTATTTCTCTGGACTAATAGCTGTTAGGCAAAAATACTTTTAGAGCTTTTTAAAGAGAGACCTTTATGTTTTCTAAACAGGCATATATGATTGCATTTATCGTCTAAAACTATGGAACGCAATGGTTGAACTGGGCATTATATCACAAACTAGCTGCGCTAAATGTGTATAAGTAACTGCGAAGTTAGAATAGGAGAGAGAGAAAACAGCAAAAGCTTTTTGCGTAAATTCTGGACCGAGTCAGCGAGATCCGCTATCTAAATTGTTGTTAACTTGATATTAAAATATTTATCTAAAAATCAAACCACACATAGATGCACGGGGAGAAAACATCGTTCTCGCCTTGCCGATGACTGGGATGCAGTAGGACAATCAAGTTTCATTAAATACCGGAGGTCCACTTATAATATCCCCCATTTTAACTGCCTATAACTTCTAAACAGCTCAAGATAGAAATATGCGGTTTTCACTGAAATGTTTTATTTTAGAAAAAGTTTTTTCTGAATGGATTAAATTTTTTATATCGCTTTCAAATACGAAGAAAAAATGGCGGATTTTTGAAAAAAACGTTGTTTACTTTTTTTTAATGAAAAACCCAATATATTTTTTGTAAATTGAAAGAAAGGTCATTCACCTATCCAGCGATAAAATTTTTTTCAAAATCGGTTGTCAAATCACTGAGTAATTAATTTTTAAAATGAGAGGTGCACCGTGGATATCACTTACCTAAATAACATAACTAAGCAAATTGATATTATGTTATGTGATTTCCACATTGCATCTCTCATTTTAAAAATTAATTGCTCAGTCATTTGACAAGCGATTTTAAAAAAAATTTATATCGCTGGATAGGTAAATGACCGTTTTTTCATGTTGCAAAAAAATATACTGGGTGTTTTAATAAAAAAATTCAACAACGTTTTTTTTCAAAAATCCGCCATTTTTTATTTAAAAACGATATAAAAAATGGTCATTTGCCTAAACACTTGAAAAAACGGTCATTTATCTATCCAGCGATATAATTTTTTTTAAAATCGGTTTTCAAATGAGTGAGCAATTAATTTTTAAAATGAGAGCTGCAATATGGAAATCACATAACATAATATTATGTTATGTGATATCCACGTTGCACTTCTCACTTTAAAAATTAACTACTCAGTGATTGGACAACCGATTTTGAAAAACTTTATATCGCTGGATAGGTGAATGACCCTATTTTCAATTTACAAAAAAATGTACTGGGTGTTCCATTAAAAAAAAAAGTCAATAATGTTTTTTTCAAAAATCCGCCATTTTTTTTCGTATTTGAAAACGATGTAAAAAATTCAATCCATTCAGACAAAACTTTCACTAAAATAAAACATTTCAGCGAAAACCGCATATTTATACCTTTAGCTGTTTAGCAGTTATGGGCAGTTAAAATGGGGGAAAATATAAGTGGACACCCAGTATAAATTTAAACGTAAAATAACGACGGCGAATAAAGCAAAATAATAATGATAGTTTCGATATGGTTAAAGAATTTAAATATCTAAGAGCAACAATCACAAACGAAAAAAAGTACAGCGATAAGTTGAAATGTGAATACTGGCGTCAAACAGGCAGCATTTTTTGCCATACAACATCTCATGAAGTGAATACTTCTCTCACGAGGTGCAAAAATCTACAAAATATAAAAGACAATAATACGACTAACTGGCAGTCTCTAATACGGAGGCAAACAAATAAACACACAAATAAGTTGCTGGTGTGGGAACGTAAAATCTTTTGAGTAGGTAATATATATGGCCCTTCCAGAGGTGGTATGATAGAACGAATAGAGGCGTAGGCACAATTAGTCAGAGATTAAATTAAAGATACTTATTTGAAATAGTGAAAGAAATGAATAATTTTAACTGATATTGTATTCTTCAAAAATAAAAGAGAAAACGTAAGAGTCATATCAGTGAACATACCCATGAACTACACAAAAACCCAAACAGAAGTACATAAATCAAAACAATATGAGATAAGTTGTAACTCCTAAGAAAAACAGAACTGTGGAGTGCATCTACAAAAATGAAATATCCCACTAAATTATAACATAATTAATATAATTATAACATATAAATTACAACGGTAAGATATACAAATTTAATATTAAGTAACATTTAACGTTTCATCTAAAAGAGCAAAACTGATAACAAAAGAAAGAAAATTAAAATATCAAATCAACAAACACACCCAGATAAAAATTTATATCATAAAAACAGCAAAAGGATTAAGAAATTTGTAAGGATTCTCTATAGAATAAGAATAAATTACCTATATAGTTAAAATTAGAAGAATGATAAAAAATATTTAAAATTTTGTAAACTGCAATATTTTTTTCGAAATTTTGTTTTTTTAAACGCACTTTATATTATTTCAAACTCATGTTTTTAGTACCTACCTAATAATGTTTTAGAAAATATTATAATTAATCAAAAATAAAAGTCGCCAAATTTTAAATAGCAATTAACAAAAAATCACATTTCCCAAAAGGTTTTACAAAGTTTATAGGTTGGTACAGGTGACGGTATATCTTATAATAACTAATAGAATTAAGCAATCAAAGTCAAAAGGCTGAAGATCTAATGAATCCAAAAAAATTAACCACTAACTTAAAAATCAGTAAGATTTTAGTTGAATTAAATGTTTAGTCTGATTAACAACATATTTATATAACTTACCATGATTGATAATGTTTTATACACAGTAAAATAAACAACAAATTGTTGAAAAGCCAGAGTTCACTTAACTGTTACGAACAATTCCAGATGCAACAAGAGACTGGTTAGCAGTAACAACCTGCTCGGGCTATATATGTATGTATCTATTACAATCAGTCGATGACTAGAATAATGATTCGCGCTTTTGCAAAAGAGGAATTCCCACTGATGGACGTCGAATAAATGAAGCGCGGGAAGCACGATAGGACGTCCGAATTTTCTAAATTATGACTAATTACTGTAGTGTGTATGTATTTTGTTAAACCAGTATACATAGGCACTTCATTAGAATTTTTTTTGGAAAATATTGTTGAATATTAAACGGATAATCAGTATACAATTTTACGATGGTGTTTTTTATTTTATTTATGACGTCTTTATATTGTTATGAGATTTTTTCCTTTTGTAATCTCAGATTCAATATTCAATTTTGTAGTTTCGCAACTTTTATTTCATTTTTTTTTATTTAAATTAACGTGCATGTGACATTTATGGTCATTAGCAAAAGTTACAGTTTACATGATAATATAATATTATAAATTACAAACATTATTTCTATCTCTATCTAATCAGCCCTAAACATCCATCCTTGGATATAGGCCTCCTCTTCCTTCTTTCATGCCTCTCTATCTTGGGCAATTTGCATCCATTTTGACCCAATGTGTTTCTTCAGGTCATCTGACCATCGCATCTATGGCCTTCCCGTTTTCGTTTGTGGTTCCATGGTCTCCAATGTATTACCATCTTAGTCCATCTTTCATCCTTCTGCCGTAGGGTGTGTCCGGCGAACTTCCATTTAAGCTTTGCTACTTGGGTAGAGACGTCTTTCACTTTTGTTTTGTTACGGATCCATTCGTTTCTTTTCCTGTCTGATAATTTAATGTTCAGCATTTGTCTTTCCATGGCTCTTTCTGTCTTTGCTATTTTTTCCATATTCTCTTTTGTAAACGTCCATGTCTGAGAGATCAGACCATATTAAAACAGGGAGTATACATTGATTGAAGACTTTTGTTTTTAGGTATTGCGGGTATTTTCTGTTCTTTAGAATACAAGACAGTTTTCCGAATGATGCCCAGGCCAACCTTATTCTTCTCTTTATTTCTTCGGTCTGATTTTCTTTATTTAATCTAGTGATTTGTCCTAGATATATATATTCTTTTACTTGTTCTATTCTTGTTTGTGCCACTGTAATTACTAGTTCTTCTTGTTGATTGGTCATGGTGTTTGTTTTACTGTAATTCATCTTCAGTCCTATCTTTGTCGATTCTCTATCTAGTTCTTCCATCATTCTTTGTAATTCTTCACTTCTTTCTGCTATTAATACAATATCATCAGCATATCGTAAGTGATTCAGATATTGCCCGTTTATGTTTATACCCAAATCATCCCAGTGCAGTTGTTTGAACACATCTTCTAGCGCTTGGTTGAATAGCTTGGGCGAGATGGTATCTCCTTGTCTTACTCCTCGGTTTATTTTAATAGGCTCCGTTTGTTTCATTAGCTTGATAGTTGTTGTTGCCTTATCATATATATTTGTAATTAAGTCGGTATATCTGCAGTCTATTCTGCTGTTTTGTAGGGAATTCTTTACTGCCCAGTGTTCCACACTATCAAATGCTTTTTGGAAGTCAATAAATGCCATGTATAGCGGGATATGATATTCGTTAGCTTTTTCGATTAATATCTTCATCGTTAAAAGGTGGTCACTTGTACTGAAGCTTTTTCTAAATCCGGCTTGTTCTCTTGCCTGGTATCCATCTAATTTAGTTGTTAATCTGTTTGTTAATATCTTGGTTAATAGTTTGTACATAACATTTAGTAAAGTTATGGGTCTGTAATTCTTTAGATCCTTTTTATCTCCTTTCTTAAATAGTAACAATGTTACTGCTTCGTTCCAAGTGTTGGGTATTTGTTTTGTCATTAATATTTTATTCATAAGTGTGTACAAAACTTCTCTAGTTGTTTTCCCACCATTTTTTAGCATTTCTACAGATTGCCAATCAACAAAAAACATTATTTAACATAAGTAAAAAAAAAAAATCGGTTAACAATTATATTTTGTTTAACAGTTGATTTTTCTCGTGGAATTTGATAACCTTGTTGATTTGGTCTGGGCTGTTGAGGATCACTTTGAAGTTAGGACTGATACCAAGCTGTTGGCGTTCTTTGGCATAAAAAGGAAAATCAATAAGTATATATCTCATTCGGAGAGTAGTAGGTATTGCAGTGTTGACATTTTGGTAGTGGAGATGATGTCATCAAATAGCCATGTGATAGACATGTATGTCCTATACGCAGTCTCCGTATGATTGCCATATTTTTCCGAGATAAACTAGGGTAGGTAAATAGGTTCACTGGAGGATTAATTTCATGCAGCGCTGAAGTAATTTCCATCGATGATGCAGCTTTTTGGCAAGGCAATCAGCTTTTTCGTTACCACTAATCCCAACATGGGATGGTACCCATAATAAAGTGACTTTTGTATTTTGACTTATAAGAAGCTGATAAATGTCATGAATATCTTGGACAAGAGGATGGTTGGTGATTATAGTATTGATGGAGTGTATAGAGAAAAGTGAATAAGTACATATGGCTATGTGTGTGTTTGGATATTTTTGAGCATGTTTGAAAGCACACAAGATAGCTAGCAGTTCGCCAGTGTGAATACTACACCAAGGAGAAATTTTACAGAGTTCGATAGGCTGCTGAAGAGTAGTTAGAGAATATCCAACTCCACTTTCAGATTTTGACGCGTCAGTGTAAAGAACTATGTTATATTTATTTTTGTTTATGAGTTCTAGGAAGAGATTTCTTAATGTGTTAACACTGACATCTTCCTTGTTAAATTTGGTGAGGGACATATCATGATGACGGAGTAGGTTGGTCCAATAGGGATTGTTGGAGAATGGTACAGTTCTGGTTTCGGACAAATTTATGTCTTTTAATAACGGCTGTAGAAGATGAGGGAAAGGATGTATAATTAAGCTAAGGAGCATTTTTTTGAGGTTGATGTGATGATGTAATTGAATGAATGAAATAAAGGATACACTGGATTGGAGGGATTGGTAAAAATTGCAGTAGCATAGGAGGAAAGAAGGTATTCTTGTCTAAGCCACAGAGGAGGTTAGCTTCACAGTAAAGACTTTCTGCCGGACTAGAGCGAAATGCTCTAAGACATAGGCGGATAGCCGTGTTGTGCACTGTATTTAGTAAATTTAGGTTTGACTTTGATGCAGACAAGCTTGGAACGGATTAGTGATCTGTAAACTTAACTAGTGATCTGTTAACCTTTTAAGGCACGCTCCCTTAGTTTCCTGAATGTGTTGTTTCCAGGTTAATCTTGAATCAAATATTAGCCCTAATATTTTGCAATTATCAACGACCGGTAATTTAAAGTTGTTAACGGTAATTTCAGGGTTAAAAGAATTAATTCTTCTACTGAATTTAATAACTTTCGACTTAGAATGGGAGAGAGTAAGTCCTAGGGAAGCAACTTTGATTTGTAGATCATTTACTGCTAATTGCAGAATTTTACTAGTAGTAGTGTTGGATTTACCCTGGCAGTACATTATTAGGTCATCGGCATATAATAAGCATTTGATAGGTGAAGGGATATTGTGACATAACTGGCTAATCGCAAGAATGAATAAATATGTGCTTAAAACTGAACCTTGAGGAACTCCGTCATATTGGATATGTGGAGAAGAAAGGAAGTTATTGCCAGAAACCCTGAATGTTCTAGATGTTAGTAACTTTTTTATAAAAGCGTATATGTTGCCAGTGACGTTACATTGAAAAAGTTTGTCAAGAATTGCATTTCTTTAGATGGTGTCAAATATATATGTCGAAGATTGTAGCTATCAGATCATGTTTGCTATTAATCGCGTTAGATATATGGGTTTGAAGTAGTACAAGGTTATCTCTTGTGGAGCGCTGTCTTTGGTAGCCAGCTTGTTCCTGTGGAATAATCTTGTATTTTTTTAAATACCATACAAGACGTTTGTTGATCATTTTTTCCATTAATTTGCACATAGTGCATGTGAGGGAGATGGGTCTGTAAGATTGTGGAAAACTAGTTGGCTGATTTGGCTTGAGTATAGGTATAACAATAGACTTGCTCCATTGAGATGGAAATTTATGTGAGCTCCAGATTAGATTGTATAAAGTTAGGAGTTTTTTAAGACCATAATTAGACAAGTGCTTTAGAAATGCATAAGGAATATCATCGGGCTCATGGATAGTGAAAGGAGAATTAAGGGGTCTACTACGTTCAGAAGATATCAGGTTATTTCTGTGTGGATTTATTTTATGAAGAGACATATTAATATGATTAGTTTTGTTTCTGAACTTATCTTCGAAATGTTTAGCAAAGGTGTTTGGAATAAGTTCATGTGCAGTGATCTCTATACCATTTGAAATTAAACGAATAATTTTATTATTAGTTTTGTGACCTTGATTTGAATTTGTCGTATTGTTTTCCAATTTTGGCTAGTATGGGAATTTTCATTAAAGGATGATATATAATCCTGCCAGGAAGATTTTTTGCTTTTTTTTTACTATGTGCTTGGCTTTGGCTTTAAATTTTTTGTAATTTATTAAATTTTCAAGGCTTCTGTTTTTTTGGTACTTGTTTAGAGCTTTTTTGGATAGACGAATTGCCTCTTCACAAGAAGAGTTCCACCAAGGAACTGCCTTATGATTTGGAGAGAATGTTGTTTTGCCAATGTGAATCTTAGCAGCCGAGAGAATTGTTTCTGATATTGACGTTAATACGTAGTCAATATCATTGGTTGTCGGATGTTCATTTGCAAGCAAGAGAGTATCAACAGATTTTGAATATTCTGACCAGTTAGCTTTATTTAAGCGCCAATAACTATTGGGAGATACAGCTCCACTACAGTTGTTGGAAATTATTTTAGGATAATGATTGCTGTCAAAGAGATCATCAGCTGTTTGCCAGGATAGAAAAGGTGCTGATTTAGGGTCACTAATACTAAGGTCAATAGCAGAGAATGATCCAGAGGAAATGTTAAAGTGAGTATTAGATCCTGTGTTAAGAAGACATGAGTTTGTGCACTTAAGGATATTTTCAACTATTTTTCCACGCCCAAATGTAGATTTAGAACCCCATATACTGTTATGTGTGTTAAAGTCTCCTGTGAGTATAAACGGCTGTGGTAGCTGGAATATAAGGTCTAGGAGCTCTTCCTCTTTTAAAGGATGATTTGGGGGAATATATATAGAGCAGATAGTAAACTTATTAGGGCAAAATATAGTTATGGCAATTGCCTCAAGATTCGTTGTTAAGTAGATTGTTGAGTAGATTTCACTGGAAGAAAAAATTGATGCACCTCCACTAGCTCTGATGCAGTTCGACCTAATGAAGTGGTATCCTTCAAAGTATTTAGGGTGAGGAATATTATTTGTAGTAAAATTAATCTCTTGAGACAAATAAAATCTGGATGGTAAATTGATATAACATATTGTATGTGTTCAAGGCACGGATAATATCCGTCGCAATTCCATTGTAAAATAGTGAAAAGATAGATTTTATTTTTAGAAAAGGTCGGTATCATTGGTGTTGGAGTCACATGAATTATTGGACGTAAGGCTGGTAACTTCGTCAGCGTCTACGGGATTTAATGTGATCTTTAGCTATTTAGATAATCTTGTAATGCGATTTTTAAGCGATCTATCAGATACAGTTTTGATATATTTGCGTAAGGTCTTCTAGAAGACACCTAATAATGTTGGTGGTAAAGTTATGAGCTTCTTGTAATGCTGTCAACGCAAATTTTTCTGGATTAGCACTAATCAATTGTTCAATAGTTGATTGAGCAGAGGGAGTAATTTTACCAAGTTCTTTGTCATCAGTTTTTAATTTCTTTTTAGGAGCTGATTTAGGAGTTGCAAAGGCTGTGGTAGATTGAGCATTTATAGGGTTTAAGTCTGGGGGGTTAGCAGTAACCGATAAAGTGGGTGATTCGAGACTTGTGTCGGTAGAATAAGTTCTTTTGATGCAAGGATTTGAAGGATTGCTAGATATTTCTCGAGGGTTAGGACAGGAGTCTGCAGTGTGTCCAGATTGTTTACATAAAAAACATTCAAGTTTATCCGAAGTGATGAAGATTCTATAATTAGTATTTTCATGCGATATTACAATAATTTAGGAATTTAACTCAAAGTTTTCTTTATCCGGTATAATATAGATAGAGTGTCGAAAACTGAAAATGTGAGCGTATTCGTCATCAGGTGAACCGCATCGAATAAAAGAGATAGGAGAAGCAAGTTGTAAACGAAGTTCACCTTTAAGTGCTTGCTCTATGAGTGAATTCGGAATCGAAGGGCACACGTTGGACAGTAGTAGCCTCTTTGCAGGTGTAATAAGTTTGCGAATAGATATTGTTTGATGTCTAACAGTAATTTTCGGATAATTTTGCAGAAGATTATCAACTACGGACAAGGAAGAAAGATAGATGCATATACGCTGGTTAGAAATTCGCGAAGCAAAGGTTATTTCTTTACGGGTAACAATTTCGCCAATTGCCATGATGTAATCAAATAGCCCGACGTCTGGAAGAGCGTTCATGACGATGGCGAGAGTTCTAATGGGACATGATGTTGCTGTTGTAGATTTTTTCGGTGTGATTTTTGTTACTACAGCGAAGCTAGGTTGTACTGTATGTGGTGATGATGATGCCATAATTTTATTTTAATATTCTGAATGCCAAAATATTAAATATGGTTCATTCCACGAATATAGGACTGTTTTGGTTTATCGCGACAACGAATATTTTAGTGGGCAACATAAAAATTACGAAAGTAAATGGCAGTAATAATTATTCCAATAAACAACAATGTAATTTTCAACTTACTTTCGTTCTTCATATTTTACACAATAAAATATTCGTTGTCGAGGTAATTCAACACAGTCGTATGTTCATGGAATAGGGTATATGTATGGCCAGTAAGAACTGGCCTAATTTTTTGGTTGTCGATATTTGCTGTTAATTAAAATCGACTTACCAGTATTTTTAGTTGGTAAACACAACACATTAACTAACTAGTTTTTATAAAAAGTACAGTTAGTAGAAGCGATAAGCGAAGCGAACACTGAAACAGGGGAAGTTTTTATTGTGGAACAGTTTAAAAATTTGAAACGTCAGATTACGAAAACGCCTCATTTATTTTGTCGGACAAAACTTCAAATTGATTTGTTACCGATTCATTAAACTCTTATGCAAAAATCAGACTGCTATTTATCACCAATGTTCCACTGTTCCACAATTAAAACTTCCCCTGTTCCAGTGTTCCAATACATCAAAGTTTGTCCGACTAGACACCGTTAAGCTATTAACAAATTGTCAGCTTACTATTAATCAACTTTTTTTTGATACGACGGATCCAGGTCTATAAATTAAAAAGTTTAAATTGTAATAAACAAGCTAAATGAAAATTGATTTTACATAAAAATACTTAATTATGTCCAATTTAAATGAAGTAAGTGAAAGATTTGGACTACAAATAAAATATATCAAAAACCAAAATTTTTGGTCATCAGCAAAAATAAAATTAGAGACGCCCAACTGCTTATCAAGAATACACCAGTGGACCGAGTAAAACAGTACACCTATCTAGGAATAATAGTAAACGAACAATGGGATCACTCACAAGAAATAAAATGTAGAATAGAGAAGGTTAGGAGTGCATTCAATAACATGGCCAAACTCTTTAAAGTCACAAACTTGATCTGGAGATAAAAGTAAGGCTCCTACGATGTTATATCTTATCAATATTATATTACGGAGTTGAATCCTGGACACCCATTGAAGCGATGGAGAGAAAACTTGAAGCCTTCGAGATGTGGCTATAGAGGCGAATCCTAAGGATATCATGGACGGACAAGATAACCAACGAGACCGTATTACGACGAATGGGGAAAGAGAGAGCGGTGATATACTTATACCATTAAAAGGAGAAAGTTAGAACATCTCGGACACATAATAAGAAAAGGCACTAAATACAGATTAGATTACTAAAGGTAATCCTTCAAGAAAAAGTAATCGGAAAGCGAGGAATTGAGAGAAGAAGAATATCATGGTTAAAGAACTCGAGAAAATGGTTCTCTACAACAACAACTAATATATTTAGAGCATCAGCTAATAAAATAATTATAGCCACAATGATCGCCAATATTCGAAACGAATAGGCATCAAAAGGAGAAATAATGTTCAATTTATAGGAAAACGTCGAGGTTGTTTATGTAGTTAAACGACCCGGGCTTCGCAAACAATAAATCTTGTGAACTACCCTCGTAGGCTCACTGTTGGTACTCCTCCGTATGTGCTTGACAGATTGGACCTTGTCGCAACGGCATGGACGGTGATGGTCGCGATGTTGAGTTCTGATTCGGTTAAGAGCTGATTTATGTTAATAATGTCCAATTTATAGGAAAACGTCGAGGTTGTTTATGTATTTAATCGACTCTGGCTTCGTAATCAGGAGATCTTGTGAACTGCCCTTGTAGGCTCGCTTGTGGCACTCCTCCGTTATGTGCTTGATAGATTGGACTTCGCCGCAGCTGGGGAGCTCAAGCGTAGATTTTTGCAGTTACTCGAGTGCGTCAGATTATTACATGGGGAGAAACCTTGTGCCCTGAAAATGTACTTCTACCATAAATATATTGGCTCTTAATACAGGGGAGTTCGTTAAGGGGTCCGAAAAAAAATCTATCCTTAGAAAAACTCGAAATTGTCAGATTAAGATAAGGTAAGTTAAGTACATGCAAAACAGTGTATATTTAAAAAATCTGACGATTTGAGCGGGGCGGCGCGTAAGGAAATGGGTGAGTCCCAAAGTTTCACAAGAAAAAAGCGAATATTTCGCGAAATGAATGACAGATAGAAAACTAAAAAATCACACTCAATATTTTTTAAAAATCTGTCGAATGATACCAAACATGACTTCCCACGGAGATGGGTGGGGGGTAAATTTAATATTTTATATACGAATCCCGCGATATTTCGCGAAATGAACATCAGGCTGAAAAACTGAAAATACACTTGAATCGTTCCCTGCATAATGAGTTGGAGCAAGTTATATCTCTTTCCACTTGTAATATGTCCGAGATATTCCAATTTTCTTGGTTTTCTGGTTTTAATCCGTTAATAAACATTATTATTATTAATAACTATATATTTAGATTATGACGATCCCCAGGCAGTGATCCTAAACATAAATTATTAATATTTAGATCCAGATTTAGCCGTACGGCTCACACTCCCTCTAAGGGGAAAATTTACTCATCCCAGATACCTACAGTATCAAAATGATTGAGCTCTGGTGGGACTCTTTCCGTGTTATCGAGCCCTAGGTGACTTGGTATGCTGGAGTATCTCCCAGAAATTTTCGTACACATCTGGGCGTCGCGAGTAGTACAGCTTTCTGCATGGTCTTATAAAGGTGTTCATTTAGACCCAGCTTTTTTATGTTTTCGAGGAGATTCTTCGGAATGACTCCAGTAGTAAACATAATATGTATCGTCTGGGTACTTTGCATTCTCCATTGTCTTCGTATTTGAATTTCCAGATCTCTGTACTTGGCGAATTTTCAGTAAATTTACTACGTAGATTATTGTTGTTAGGTATCGCCACATCAATCAGTGTTGTTTGTCTTGTTAATTTATTAACTAGTACGAGATCTGGTCTATTATGTGGCACTGTTTGGTCTGTGAGCACAGTACGGTCCCAGTATAGCTTGTAGTTGCCATCCTCAAGCATACTCTCAGGAACGTATTGATAATATGGGAGATGGTCCGTGTGGAGAAGTCCCAGCTTGATAGATATCTCTTGATGAAGGATTTTTGCCACTGCATCATACCGATCCTTGTATTCAGTTGCAGCAAATGCCTCTCAGCCCCCTGTAAGATGTTGGATGGTTTCTTGGGTTCGGCATCCATATCGGAATTTGTCGTTCTGGATCTGAGGGTCTTTGACGATGAGTTTCAGGTAATTTTTAGTTGGTATAACCTGATCCTGAATGGCTAGTATTGAACCCTCTGTTTCAGGGAACATCTTACCCGACGTCAACCAATAGTTCGACGCTGTATTGTCGACATAGTCTTGGCTGATCTCATTGGGATGTCGCCCGTGCAGTAAAAAGCAGTAAAAAGGTTCCTTTTTTTGTGAATGGCTGGTTAGAAATGACTGAGTTGATGATAAGTTGTTCTTTGCAACCCATGGATCCCTTAGCGCATCCTTTCTGTTGAGGCTCTATGATATTGTTTAGAGCACAGTGTTGGTAGATACGCCGGGTTACACAGGATGTGACCAATTTATACAAAGTTGGAAGACCAGTAATTGGGCGGTACTTGGATGGATCTTGGGTGTTATTTTGATCCTTTGGTATTTAATAAGTAGTTCCCTGAGTTAGAAATGATGGTATTTCCTGCGGATTAGAAATAACATGATTAATTAATGTTGATAAACAATCATGAATACACCAAAACTTTTTAAGCCAGAAGGTCTGAACTCCGTCTGGTCCAGGGGATTTCCAGTTATGAAGCTCTTTGATGACATTTGAGACTTATTCAGTCGTGAATGGTTCGTAGTTAGCAGTAACGTAGTGGTGACAGTTGTGCGTCGTATCTTATATCCATCCAGCATTGCTGTTAAAAGCAGCTGGGGTGGAAAGTTGATTTCCCCAAAACTCATGAATTTATTCTTGGCTTGGGTAAGACTTGTCAGCACTTTCTACTGTGGAATTGAGTTTTCGGTAGAACGCCTTCTCGGAATTTTCAAAAAGTGCATTGTCACTTTTTCGGTTGTTACTAACTTTGTACCTCCTTAGTCGCCCTGAATAGACGGAGAGTTTTTGCTTTAATGTATCCAGACACTGTTGGGCTGTGTTATTATCTGGATCGTATCTCGAGTGTCTTGCAGTGTTCCGCATTATTTCTTCAGCTCTCCTAATGACTTTTCTACTTGGTGCTCCTCGTAAATATTCTGTGACTTGGCCAATATCCCTACGCAGTAATTCAATTTCCCTTGCAGTCTTTTTTCCCAGGTTGCAATTCTGTTACCAGTTCTGCCGTTATTAGTACACCGTCGTGTTCTGATCTTAATTCCCATTACATTAGCAATTGCTGTTGCTGCACAGTAGATGAGCATATGGAAATATTCTAATGTGTGGGCTTCTACTTGAGCTTCGTGAGCTTATATTTGGATTATTAGTATTATTATTATTTATTCACGGCTTATGACGCTCATGGTTCCTCTGTGCCATTGTTATTTGTCGCTGAAGATCTTATATTTTTTGTATTGACCATAGAACATTCTGTTGTTTATTGTTGCTTTGTGTAATGACCTTTATAATTCTTCTCATCCGTAAATAAATATTTGTTGTAGAGTTAGATGTCACATATTTTTTAAAAATTTATGTCAAATGTTTTAGTACTTTCTTTTATTTCAAATACAGTCCAGTCGCTTATTTGTTTTGTATTTCGTAATATATAAACAAGAATTCGTAAACAACATACTCGAGGTCGAAGGAGTGTAAGGACCAGTGTATTGCTGTTCCAGATTGAACATATACCAGACCACTTTTCTCTGATGTGACATGCATGCGATTAGCTCTAGATAGAGAACTATGAGAAAATAGGGGAGCCTATATCGGAAGATGGATGATCTTGTAGGTTTGGATAAAGAGTGGGCATATCATTTAATTTCAGAAGATTACTGATTACGGTTTTGAATTAATCCATAATTTAATTTTATAAATTAGCAATTTACTTTTCCACAACTTTGAATTTTATTTTTTACTTAGAGGAAAGAAATTTACACCATTATACTACACAATTAGTAAATACTAGGACACAAAAATGTAAAAAATGGAAGTCACGAGAAAAGTTCAAAATACGATAACATTGTCAATAATTATATATGAATTAAACAGAAACAAATGTTTTGGTTCGGATATATTAATAAAATGAAACCAAAAAGAATTACACAAGGCAAATATTACAATTGGAAGAGGAAGTAAAAGAGAGGACGAAGACTCAGATGGAAATATATAGATTAGATCTAAGAAAAGGTTATTAATATAAAGGAAAAACTGTTGAAAAATAAAGACGGTGAAGCAAATTGAGCGTGTTGCCAGTTGAATCAATAATTTTAAATACTCATTACTATTCGAGATCATATATGTCTATACTACAAATTACAATATCACAACAAATATGCATTAGAAATAAACAAACCAAGACACGCTGAACGTTACAAGGAACAACCCCAAATGATGATTTACGATGTATATGCATTGTAAATCACAAATCATGATTTACAATGTTTATACATTGCAAATCATGATTCGGGAGTGCTCCTCCTAACAGTCAATGTGTCTTTGTTTGTTTATTTCTAGTGCATTTTTATTGTGATTTTAGTATCAATACAGATTCTCGAATGAACGAGAATAATAAATTACAGGAAGAAAAAAAAATATAGTCAATATTATGGTAAGCACTCCAGTCCCGATCCAAACTCTGCTTTTTGATGCTTTTATTTATTATGATGTTGTAATAGTATTTCTTAAATTTCATTGCAACAAAGGAATGTTAATCTTTATTATTTCCCATTGAATGAAAGGAATAAGTACGAGGTTAGAATAACGCAAAAATGTAAAAGTGAATAAAATAAAATATTTATTTATATAATTAAAAAACTTACACAGAACTTACTAGTTGAATATTTGTAAAAATCCACTTAAAAAGTATCACTGACCGAAAACGTTTTTGCTGTATATGCTATGGTATACAGCCAGGCACTGGGAATTTTCCCTTTATAAGATATATTTAATTAGCCCCATGTTATAAAATGAAATATACATTTTTTAAAAATAATAAATAGTTTGTAAATTGTAAAGCATAATCCTACAAAGTACTTTGTGTAGAATCAAATATTACATAATATTAATATTAGGAACATCGGTTACAATTATTAGTTCAGTGCATTAGTACTATATTACAATGATTACATTACAATGAGCGTGGATACCAAGCGTTAAAATTGTGAGTCGGTAGATGTAGATTTTTTTTGTATCGTTTGTCAATAATTGAATCCAACCATTATCTCACTGGATGGTATTGGTATAAGACATTTTTCTGTATTCTCTCTTTTTCATATCAACTTTCCTTTTCATAATTATGTTGTTGCTGTTTTTCCTCTAAAGGATTTTTAGCCATTATATTTTTACTAATTTGAAATGAAATTAGTCCTAAATTTTTTTGTAACTCTTGGTGAATAATATTACCAAATATGGTCTATTACTGAATAAGTCATATATTATTGATATGATATCACAGCTTGTCCAATCATAATTTGTATGAAACTAATTTCTTTTAGCATACCAAGCATCTGTGATTGGGTCGTAAACGTACGTTTTCCATTGGTTATTAATGATAATGTTAAAAGAGTGTCCAGCAACTTCTGGTCCTGACTGACTACTACCGCTTCCAAATCTGCTTTCAAAAACTTGGTTTCCATTAGAGTTGGTTCCACGGTTTGGAGAAGCTCCGATATGTTTTTGAATGGCTTCAGCGTTGACATACCAAAATGGTTTGTTTTCTTCTGGCCAGGTATTAATTCGGTTTTTAAGACCAACATTGAAGTCAACAGGAGTTCTTTCGGGGGCAGCATCGGCTGATCCAAATCTAGTGCCGAGGTCTTGAGGAGGATTATACAAGGCACCCCCGGGCTTAAATCGTGCTGCTACATCAGGAACACCTTTTGGACTGAGTCCTGCAAAGGAAGGCCTATTTTGTGCGGTTGTAGATGCAATAAGAACGGATGCAAAGATGAAGAAAATCTGAAAATAAGACAAAATATTAATTATTAATGCTTTTTAATAATTACTTTTTAATAAATTCACAATTATATGCTCAAAATTGTTGAAGAACTGAGATAGTACAAAAGTTTTAAAGATAAAACAAGGCAAGTTTAAAGATAATTTTGGACTTAACAAATTTATTATAAATAAGTTAAATTCCAAATTATCTTTAAAGTTATTCCGCGAATTAAAAAAATAAATAGTGGGTCATGTAGAGAAAAAAAAAAAACCTTTCAAACGATATGCCACTCGACTACACTTGCTATTAAAAAAAACGGGGTTGACGCGAGGCAGCAGGGGCTTACATTTGAGGGCATGAATTTGGCATAAAACTTGGTCCCCCTTTCAATACAAATTAAAGTGTTTTTAACTTGTGAGGAAGATTTGTGAGTTTCTTGGGAGGGGGGGGGGTCAAATTTTTGTTGGAAGACACTGTATATCCAGCTTTTTTTCAATTTATTTACTTTCATTTTAGCTATTTATATGATGAACATGTAATTTCTGATTTTGTATTCGGAAAATATTTTCTGTTACTTTTGAATGTTTTAAAACTGTTAATAAGTAGATACCAACGTTTTTAAATAAATTTGTAGACTCATTAGATAGCTTGTTATTATCTTTTTCATTTAGGTCATGGATTCGTGTATCGTCGTTATTGTTAAACAAGTTTTAATTTTTATTTTTGGAGCATAGTCTCATTAAATAACTAAAGGGTTCAAATTTACATACAAATGTTTGACACAGTTGTAAAAAATGTTTTGTTTTGGTATTAAATGTCAGCTTAAAAATATATCAACCAATAAAATACAAATTTATGTAAACTAATACAGTCGTAATCGCTTTAATGTGAAGATAAATTACATTCTGTTATAGAGAGATCTTCAATTGCTTTTAAAATTTATTAAAAACATGACCCCTTTGAATGAATAAAAAAAAATTGTTATTTATCTTCTTCTTCATGTGCTTTGTCCGTTGCGGACGTTGGCTATCATCATAACAATTTTAATTTTGTTAGCGGCGTTTCTGAATAACTCGATCGCTGTTAGTCCAAACTATTGACGTAAGTTTTGAAGGCATGCGTGTCTTCTTCTTCCGGGTCCTCGTTTGCTTTCTATTTTGCCCTCTATTATCAATTGGAGTATATGATATTTATCATGTCTCATAATATGACCGAGGTATTCAAGTTTTATTGTAATTTATAGTAGTATAAAAATGAGAATTATTTGCAAAATATTATTCAATATACTGCTCGTGCCTTTAATGAATGATTTATGATTAATAAGAAGATCATTAACACTTGATAGGTAAACAAATATTTTTTATTTCCGAAAAAAGTTGCTGGAAACAGACAGAATATGAAAATTGCCTCTTAAGCAAGTGGTAAAGAACAAAAAAAGTAGCTTCATTATAAATACCAAGGTATACAGACATTGCTGGTAACAAGGTTATTGATAGTCTATTACCTAATTTATCGGACCAGAAGGTTTAGTCCTGTCGCCAGGAGGGGTACAACGGCTTCCCTTATTCAGATAGACTTACCCAAGTATTTTTTATGTATTTTGACCAATAGAACACGATTTTTTTGGGTAACAGTTGATCCGGATGTCGATAAGTTTGTTATAAAAAAAGAACTTGAGGAATTATATAACAGCGATTTTTCGCAAAACAAAACATTTTTTTTGTATTATTTGGGTCATTCTAAGCAAAAAATGTTCTTACAAGTTTTTTCGTAGGATCCACAGTTTTCGAGATAAACGCGGTTGAACTTTCAAAAAATCGAAAAATTGCCATTTTTGAACCCGAATTACTTTTGATTAAAAAATAAAATAGAAATTCTGCTTACCCCATTTGAAAGTTCAAGCTATCGGTTTTGATTATTTGCATTGCTAAAAATTAATTTTTTATTGTTAAACAAAGCTATAAACACATAGTGCTTGAGTGATGTTTTCAATGCATCTCTCATTTAAAATCGAAGGGGTAGGAGAGCGCACAAAGGCAGTTTCTACGTAGCATGCATTAAAAAGCATGCATTCGGCACGGGAAACACTATTTGTTTATAGCTTTGTTTGACAATAAAAAAAATTTATTTTTAGCAATGCAAATAATCAAAACCGATAAAATTTTGACTTGAACTTTCAAATGCGGTAAGCAGAATTGCTATTTTATTTTTTAATCAAAAGTTATTGGGGTTCAAAAATTGCAATTTTTTAATTTTTTGAAAGTTCAACCGCGTTTATCTCGAAAACATCTTACGAAAAAACTTGTAAGAAAATTATTTGCTTAGATTGACCCAAAAAATACAAAAAAAATGTTTTGTTTTGAGAAAGATCGCTGTAATGTAATTCCTCAAGTTCTTTGTTTATAACAATCTTATCGAGATCCGGATCAACTGTTACCCAAAAAATTCGTGCTCTACGGGTGAAAATATATAAAAAAAACTTGGGTAAGTCCATCTGAATAAAGGAGGCCGTTGTAGCCCCCCCCCCCCCCCCGGCGACATCGACAGGACTAGTTTAGTGTAGTATATCAAAACCACTTAGTGCAAGATGTCCGACAATGAGAAAGGAACTTGCAGGCTACTAGAAAAATATTGCACACCAAAGACCTTTAGAAAAATATTACTTTATAGATTTCAAACAGGTTTAAGATTCAATTAATCGTCTGAAACTATGGAATGCAATGGTTGAGCTGGGCATACATCAGAAACTTTCTGCGTTAACGCGAATATGCTAAGTAGACCAGGGCGCATCTGTAAAAATATTAGTACATTTGGACGTTGAGAGGTGACTCAAATTTTTTTGCAGAAATTGCTTGAAAATAAATCAAATAATAATATTTGAGTTATCCTCCCTCTCAAAAAGGTCCGGAACATTGTTTAAATAATCAAAATGTCAAAAAATTCAGGAAAAATTCGATTTTCTTCTTGGTTTTTTGATTATAACTTTAAAAATATTCATTTTCGAGAAAAGTTGTTGTGACATAAAAGTTGCGTAATTAAATTTTCTACAATATAGAATTGGTTAAAAATTTAAGAAATAGTCACCCTTGTTGCAAAATAGCAATAATTGTGAAAAAAACATACAAAAACAAGTATTCGCATTTTACGTTTTTCAACCATTTGTGCTACACTTAGGACCTTCATATTTCACCCTAAAAAATTATGTGATACAGTAAAACAATACTGTAAATTTCATTAAGATTGGTTCAATAGATTTTGCAAAATAAATTTTGCAATCCAGCTTTCGTAAAAAAAATTTATTTTTTCAAAATGTTACAGGACTGAAAATAAAGCAGATAGCAAGTTGAAAATTTTTTTGCGTATAGAAGTGTACTGTACCTTTCATTTGCAATTTTGCAAAATTGAAATCGCTTAACATCACGGCGTCAGGAATTTTTTTTAAATAAACATTAATTATTGGTGATACGCGCAGGACAGCGGATAGGTTGCTCTGATTGGGCATTCCAATGACCTTTGATAATGATTGATACATTTTAATTTTTATGACATTTCGATATAAATAAATAAATTTGTTTATTGCAAAATAAAAACACATACTCTATCCTTTGAAATAACACTTTTATTAACAAAAACTTTCTTTGTTAATATATTTTAACTTAAATAATAAAAGTTTATTATTTTTAAACATATGCAATTGTTTAAACAATATTTCACAAACAATAATAAAATTAGTTTGATTTATGTGGAATTAAAAAATTAAAATACAACAAAATATAGAGTAAGAAAATAATATATTAGATAAAGATTGGAATAAATTTTGGTGGAAATCAACCTGTGTGAATCGAACACCGCTGTCCTGCGCGTAGCACCAAAAATTATTGTTTATTTCAAAAATTTTCTGACGCCGTGGTAATTAATCGATTTTAATTTTGAAAATTGCAAATGAAAGGTACAGTACACTTCTATAAGCAAAAAAAAATTCGACTTGCTATCTGCTTTATTTTCAGTCCTGTAACATTTTGAAAAAATGATTTTTTTTGCGAAAGCTGTATTGCAAAATTTATTTTGCAAAATCTGTTGAACCGATCTTAATGAAATTTACAGTATTGTTTTACTGTATCATAAAGTTTTTCTGGGTGAAATATGAAGGTCCTAAGTGTAGCATAAATGGTTGAAAGACGTAAAATGCGAATACTTGTTTTTGTATGGTTTTTTCGCAATTATTGCTATTTTGCAACTAGGGTGACTATTTTTTAAATTTTTAACCAATTCTATATTGTAGCAAATTGAATTAAACAACTTTTATGTCAGTACAACTTTTCTCGGAAATGAATACTTTTAAAGTTATAATCAAAAAACGAAGAAAAAAATCGAATTTTTCCTTCAATTCTTGACATTTTGATTATTTAAACAATGTTCCGGACCTTTTTGAGAGGGAGGATAACTCAAATATTATTACTTGATTTATTTTCAAGCAATTTCTGCAAAAAATTTGAGTCACCTCTCAACGTCCATCTCAAAACAGATCCGCCCTGGACTAAAGTTAGAATAGGAGGGAAAACATCAAATGTTTCTACGTAAATTCTGGACTGTACAGGAAGTTCCGTTGTCTCCGTTGTTGTTTAACCTGACATTACAATATTTCATACAGAACAAGTAAAAACTTAGAATATGTATTTATCTGAAAATCAAACCCTCCAATAGCTGATCGGGGCGTAAAGATTGTTCTCGTCTTGTAACGTAGGTAAGAAGACAGTAAAATTAAGAATATTTTCTCAAGATTCGAAGAAGCTGAAAGTGTACGCATCTAAAGCAAAATACATGGTTCTTTAAAAACCAAAACGACGGCGAATAAGACAACTTACTAAATCATATCTTCGAGGCGGTTAAATAATTTAATAGACTTGGATCCCGCGTACCAAAAAAAAGTTGATTAATAGCAAGCTGAAAATTTGTTAATAGCTTAACGGTGGCTAGTCGGACAAACTTTGATGTACGGGAACACTGGAACAGGGGAAGTTTTAATTGTGGAACAGTTTAAAAATTTGGAACGTCAGATTACGAAAACGTCCCATGTATTTTGTCGGACAGAACATCCAATTGATTTGTTACCCTTTCATTAAACTCTCATGCAAAAATTAGACTGCTATTACTAACCAACATGATTCCTGTCATTTGACATGTTTTTCGTGTTCAACTCATTAAAATGCCCAGTTGGTAATAAACACCAGTCTGATTTTTGCATGAGAGTTTCATGAAATGGTAACAAATCAATTGGAAGTTCTGTCCGACAAAATACATGGAACGTTTTCGTAGTCTGACGTTCCAAATTTTTAACCTGTTCCAGTGTTCCCATACATCAAAATTTGTCCTACTAGACACCGTTAAGCTATTAACAAATTTTCAGCTTGCTATTAATCAACTTTGTTTTGGTATGCGGGATCCAGGAGTATAAATATTTAGGAGCAACCATCATCAATGACAACAAAATAGAACGAGAAGTTGAAACTCGAATATTGGCGGGACACAGATCTTTCTTTGCAAGGCAAACACTAATGAAGTCAAAATTTCTCTCACTATAGGTGCAAAAATCTAGGGATTCTAAATTGACCGCTAACAAAAAAAACAATTCAACAATTAAATAAATTTCTGAAGTGGGAACGTAGAACGTAGAATCCTTCGAGTAAGTCTTCCTTACTAATCGAAAAGCGGCGCAGGTACGATGACTTAGAGTCTTTAGGAAAGGAAAATATAGTGACAACGATGTAAAGATATGCGAAATAGTAACAACAAGTGGATGAAAGAAATGAATACACATGAATGATAAATATGTAAAATTATAAATACAACGTTAAGAAATACAGGTATTAACTAAACATTAAAAAACGAGGTTTGAGCTAAAAAAAGCAACACTTATGTAAACACAAGGAACGGAGAACAATAAAAAATAAAATATGAAGAAAAACAAGTCCAAATAAATATTTGTATTACAAACAATAGCAAAATAATTAAGATATTTGAAGAAATTCAATAGAAGAGGAATCAATTATATAATTAAAATTAGAAGAGCAAATAAAAAAAGATTTAAAATTTCGAAAATTGTCAAATAATTTTTTTAATTTTTCTTTATACATAATAATAATTAGGTATATATAATCAAAATTAGAAGAATCAATACAAAAAGATGTAAAATTTCGAAAATTTTCAAATACGTATTTTTTTTTTCTAAATACACCTAATATTATTACACCCCGAGCTTTTTTAGCAAGAATTTTTTAGAAAATAATTTAGAACTAAATCAATAATATAAGTGGACGGATTTTAAATATCAATTAACAACATATCGCATTTTCCCAAAGGCTCTAAAGTTTATAAGTTGGTAAAACGTGCAATAATATTAGAATAAATAATGTACTTGAGCAATCAAAGTCAAAAGGACTAAACAACTAGGGGATCCAAAAAAATTTAACACTAACAGAGAAATCAGTAAAATTTTAGTTGAATTTAATGTTTGGTCTGATAAAAAAATATGTAACTTACCATGATTGATAATATTTTATTTGCAGTAAAATAAACAACAAATTGTTGATATGTCAGAGTTCACTTAACTGCAACGAACAATTCAAGATGCAATAAGAGACTGGTTTATCAACAGACCTGTTCGGGCTATATAACTATTACAATGATTTGGTGAGTAGAATAATGATTGGCGCTTTTTTAAAAGAGGAATTCCCTCGGACGATGTCGAATGAAAATGAAGCGCGGGAAGCACGAGAGAAAACCGAAATTTTAAATATAATATGACTAATTGTAAAGAGTGTATTTATATTTTGTTAAACTTACATACATAAGTACTTCATTAGAAATTTTGGATAATTGGAAAATGTTGTTGAACGTTAAACGGGTAATCATTATTTTATAATAGTGACGTCTTCATATTGTTATGAGATTGTTTCTGTGTGGAATCTAAGATTTTCAAAATAGGAAATAAAATGCATTTCTATAATAACATTTAAAACAGCCAATTATCATAATCAATACCACATACTAGCGTAAACTAAGCGTAAACAAAGAAAGATGATACAGAACGGAAAACAAAGAAGTAAAAATGCCCTGTAATGCAGAAGACGCAATATTGATATAATAGCCCTACATGAAGATAGTGTGCAAAAATTAGTTCACAGATTTAACATAAGAGCAAAAGAATTTAATATAAGAATTTTATCTCAGAAAACCCTGTAATGCAGAAGACGCAATATTGATATAATAGCCCTATATGAAGATAGTGTGCAATAATTAGTTCACAGATTTAACACAAGAGCAAAAGAATTTAATATAAGAATTTTATCTCAGAAAACTAAAACAATAGTTCGAAAAATAGTTGATCGATCAATAGATGAATAAAGAACCAATCAGATCTAAAAAAGAAATTGATGGAATCAGTATTGAAAAGTAATGGAAATAAAATACACTGGAATTACATTGTCCAGCTATTACTCCAGGGTAATAAACTAGAAATAGACCATGTTCGGGACACTCAAAGATTCAGGCAGCTGACTACTTTTTTAGTTATTGTAGACCTATAGGAATAAAACCTACCTATTTCGTGCCTAGAGCTCGCGACCGTTTTTTAATTATTAACAATTTAGTGCAAAAATTGCGATTTTTTCGATTTTTTGCACCCTATTCAAAATCTACATAGTTGAAATAAAATTTCCATAGTTGAAATAAAATTTCCAAATATTTTTTTGAACAATGAAAAACCTTCAAAATTCCGATTTTTTAATGTTAAAAAGTTAATTTGTTACTATGCAAACTGCAAAATAATTGAAAATCGTTATTTGTTAATAACTTTTACTAAAACTACCTTAGAACTTTAGTGTTTCACACAAAGTTGGGTATTCGGGTACTTAGCAAACCAACAAAATTTGAGATCGATCTATTAATTAGTTTAAGAGTTATTCTAATTGTTTATCACAGAGACCTTTTGACCTTTATTTTGCAATAATATAAGACAGAAAATAATGACGATAGGCCAATTTTGCGTATGCCAAATGAAAGTAGAAAACTGATGCTATCAAAATGTACTAAAAATAGATAAACAAATTATCTAATATAGTCAAAAATCCTAATGCCAAATTTGTGAAATTTTGTAGTTTATAAACATAGAATAACTTTAAAAATATTGTCCGTAGAAAAAATCATTTTACGTATTAGAAAATGTGGTATTTTACACGAATTTTAAAAAATGTAGTTCAAGTGGTGACTAGTCGTGGTAAGTGAAGGGGGAGCTGGGAGCCGACAAATGCACGAGTTCAAAAACTAAAAAAGGCAACTTAAAACTATTATCATTTTCTATATCTTGGGATCTACTGAATATATTTGGATCGTTCTTTTTTTAATGTGTATGTAATTTTTCTGTACATTACAAATATGCAATTTGTTTAGACATTTATTAATTAATAAACAATATAATTATTTGTTTAAACAATTTTTGAAAAAATATTTTTTCCCATAAATCCATGATTTTAATAATACTATCGTTATTAATCATAAAAAAAGTTAAGGTATACTTTAATAAATAAATTATCTTCAATAAATAATTATCTAGTAAAAATCATTTATAAATTAAAGTGTACTTTAACTTTTTCTATGATCATTAATGATATTATGATTAAAAAAATAGATTTTTGTAAAAAAATATTTTTTTTACAAACAAATTGCATATTTGTAATGTACGTAGAAATTACATATATATTAAAAAAAGAAAGATCAAAATCAATTGAGTTGATCCGAAGATACAGAAAATTATAAATTCGTTTGAAATTGCTTTTTCGGTATTTTAACTCGGTGGAATTGTAGGTTCCCCCTAGTAATCGTTTGAACTACATTTTTGAAAAATCGTAGAGGTTACTGTGAAGGTACAATGTTTGTGCAAATTTTTTAAGAAAAAATACAAATACCATTCTTTAAAATGACATTAATGAGATTCCTTAATTATTATAAACAAATTACCTGTGAATTAAACAAAAAACAGTTGGCTAACTTTGTCCCAAAGCGTGAGTCCACGCTAAATTTTTTTATTTGAAAATTAGTGTTAAAATGCTATCTTTTCGAATATATAAAAAGATTGTTTCTATGGACAACATTTTTAAAGGTATTCTAAATGTTTATAAACTACAAAATTTAAAAAATTTGGCATTAGGATTTTTGACTATATTAATTTTTTTTTTAATACATTTTGATACTATCACTCTTCTACTTTCATTTGGCGTACTCAGAATTGCTCTACCTTCATTATTTTCTGTCTTATCTTATTGCAAAACAAAGGTCTCTGGGATAAACAAATATAATAACTCTTAAACTAGTTAATGGATCGGTCTCAAATTTTGAAGATTTGTTAAGTAAGTACGCCAATACCCAACTTTGTTTGAAAGACTAAAGTTCTAAGGTAGTTTTAGTAAAAGTTATTAACAAATAACGATTTTCACTTATTTTGCAGTTTGCGTAGCAACAAATTAACTTTTTCACTTTCAAAAATCGGCATTTTGAAGGTTTTTCAATGTTCTAAAAAACTGAA
The DNA here is from genome assembly GCF_917563875.1 of Diabrotica virgifera virgifera. NCBI lineage: Eukaryota > Metazoa > Arthropoda > Insecta > Coleoptera > Chrysomelidae > Diabrotica > Diabrotica virgifera. The sequence goes on from NC_065449.1 coordinate 214,722,247, forward strand.
TTTTGTAATTTTATATCAACTATTTAGCGTTTGAATGGGGTGCAAAAAAAATCGAAAAAATCACGATTTTTGCACTAAATTGTTAATAATTAAAAAACGGACGCGAACTCTAGGCAGGAAACAGGTAGGTTTTCTTCCTTTAGGTCTACAATAACTAAAAAAGTAGTCAGCTAACTGGATCTTTGAGTGTCCGGAGAAAATCCTTATTACTCTGTTAATGACAGAAAGCAAATAGACAGCAGGATGTCTTAATAACATTATATGGTGAAACCGACATATTAACACTGAGATGAAGTCAAGAATTTATAAAGCCAGTGTAATAGCAATAAGGCCATATGCATCAGAAACAAGACCGGATACAGCCACAACACAAAGACTACTGGAAACGGCAAAGATAAGAATACTGAGAATAATTACAGGAAATACAATGAGATATCGAAATAGAAGTGAAGATATTAGAAGAAAATGTAACGTACAGTAAACGAAGGGACACTATGTAGAAAAAAAGAATGGAATAACCACATAACCAGAATGGGAGAGATACGAGTGGTCATAATAGCAAAAGATAAATCACCAATCGGCAGAAGAAGTATCGGCCGACCGTGCAAAAGATGGAATCACAACCTTTCATAGAGGTATCAATCCGCCAATGAACAAGCAAATTGCTTATAAAGAGGAAAAAGAAAAAGAAGAAGACGACATGCTAGTACGTCCGTATAATAATTGGGTAATTAATTTAATCTACGTTTTGGAGAATAACAATAAATAAATTTCATCGGGATTGTGCTGCTCCAGCAAATATCAAAGGAATATCAAAGCACAGTATTGGTGCATACATCAACATGCTAGTGTTTTGTTAATAGTTCGTCATAATTTCGTCCCTGTAAAATTAAACCGGCATAAGTCTGAAAAATTGGTATTAAAAAAATGTCTTATTTTTTGTTTATATTTATGTCAAACCGCCATAAAATTTGGTAAAATGAAGTCCCTCTCTAATGGTGTTGGGTCAGTCTGTATAATGTTGGAATTTGTTTAGCAGAAGACGAAGGAGATGCATCTTATTCAACTATAGAGAAATATGTTAAAAGAGCTCTCCGTAGCAGATCAATATACTTGCCATCCCTGTATTCAATGACCTTTCTGACATTCACCTTACTAAGTGAAAGGATTTTTGGTTATTTTTTTTTGAGATTCATTTTCTATACTACTGGGTTGTCTGATTTGAGGTAACATCTACGTTACATACATATTACGATCATCCGAACTGATTGTTCAGTTAGACATAATTCAACCACTGTTCTACCTCCCACATTTTACTCTTTTTTTCTTACAATACTGTGTAACAACTTTACAAAGCCCAATCAAACATTTGTTTTATTCAAGTTTTAATAATCAAGGCTATTTTTTACCAATACTGTCAATATTATATGCAATGTAGAAAAACAGCATTGTTCTATCGGTTCTAGTTTTGATTAAAAATCACATTTCGTCATAGTTACATCATTTTGATATACCCTCCACCCATTCATTAAAAATAACTAGAAAAATAAATCTAATAAATAAATAAAGTAAATTAAAATAATAATAGAAAATGATTCAATTCTAGATTATATAGTACATATTTCGAGGTGAACACACAATTTCTTTATAATCTGATATAAAGTTTAGTGAACCTGAGTCATATAATATATTGTTTATCAAATCATTCATCATAAACAAACTGTTTGCTTTATTAATTTTAACAATATTTCACGGTACACTAACATTTGGATGTGTAACAACTTTCTGCGAACTATTTACTTTTTTTTTTTAAATATATTTGAATCATTCATTGTTTAACAATTCCATCAGAAACAAACGGTCTTATTATTTTTAGCAATATTTCACGCAGCATTGTGATTGGGATGTGCAACAACTTTCTCAGAAGTACTGAATTTTTTAAAAACATTTTGCTAGGGTAATTATTATTTACGGATATCACCGTATGCTGTTTTGCCATTGTTTTGCTATGCCATCGGTCATGGATGCATAAAGAGTGTTATTGTGTTTAAAAGTTTTTCTCTGTAGTGTATGAAACAGTACATCCACTAACATTATCCTAATTTTTCAACTTTTATTAAAAATTGTTTTTTACATTGACAGAATAATAATTACTATTTTTAATTATTAATATAGAGGATGTGACTGGCTTGTTTCGAACTTTAAAATGGGCAAATAAATAAGTGACGATAGACGGCGAAAACCTGAACCATATGAGATTTGCCGATGTTGTGATAATAGCAAAAGACAGATATGAATGAAATAAATAGATCTAGCAAAAACTAAATATCCAACCAATGAATCTCTAGATATAACTGAGGATATAACTGTGGAAAATAATAATATAGAATAGGTCGAGTCTTATATTTTATATACTTAGGATAAACAATCAAACTGTCAAAGCTTATCCTAAAGGCTGATTTAAACAGAAGATGTTCCTTAGCATGGACAGCATTTGGTCGATTACAAAGAGTATTTAAATCAAACTTACCAAATGCTTCAAAAACAAAAACTTTTGAACAGTACGTATTGCCAGTTCTGACGTATGATGAATTTTTAAGAATAACATATTCCACAAACTTCAAGTGACTAAAAAAGCCATGGAATTGAACATTCCATACCTCATCATCATGAGCATATGGATCATTCATCATACCTCATGTTTTGTTCAAAGCGAAATCTTTTGCCTTGTTGGTTATTCTTACCAAATTGCCATAGGAGATGTATTTGTTGCTGTTCTATCACCTGGAAAATATACTGAGCATAATACTATATTCCTTCTGCTCGCTTTCTTACATATATTGATTTGAGCTGCAAACAGTGGCGAGTCCACATTGGTAAAATTTTACCCGTGTTGGGCTGCCCCCCCCCCACACTTGCAAAAATCAAAAAACAAATTGCCCTGATTTATGAGCTATTTATGAGCTTTCATATTCGGCAAACTAAAAATTTTGAGCTCGTTCCACTGAGTAGGAATTTAATACTTTAGTGGGGGGAGGGGGGGCTGAGTCACTACTTAAAAATAGGAATATTGAATCGGTTTTTGAGGCAGAATTATGAGCTATTTATGAGCTCTTGAAATTATATAGTTTCGATTTTTGAGCTCATCCCCTTCACCCCCAAACAACACTTTAATTGATTTAACTTAAGAGAAAAATGCTGAGAAAACTTAAAATATATCGTATTGTGGATATAATTCCTATAGCTTATATACTCTAAGAATAAACTATTAAATCACGTGCATTTCGATTATTGAGCTACAACCCCTTCGCAAGAAAACCACCCTATCTTCCCGGCTTAAGAGAAAGTTGTACTTAAAATGCATTAAATTAATTATTTGGCGACTACATATCATTTAATAATTTATAGGCTTCCAAATTACGCGCACTTAGATCAGTAAATTGTAATTTATTTTGTATAGTGCAGTCACTGAAGGTAAAAATCAACGATTACCTTCAATTTTGGTGAACCTTCATCAATTTTCACGAAAATTGGTCAGTGGTTAGAGGATACGTCAAGAAACAAAGGTGACATGGTGCCACCTTGCGCCTTTATCCTAAGGGTGGATACCACCTGAAAATTATTTTATAAAAAATAACTGCACAAATCAATAAAAGAACAAATTCAAAGCAAAATTTATTATATAAAGTTATTAAAATAAGTCAATACTTTTTAAGTTATTAAAGAACAAATATTTTAATTATTCGTGAAAAAAAAATGCATGTTTTGAAGCGGTTTTTCGTAAATCACTGAAAAACTGTAAGTTTTTACAAAAAAGTTAATAGTAGTTTAATTCGTATAGCTTATATTCTAAGAATAAACTCTTAAATCACGCGCCTTTCGATTATAGAGCTACAACCCCTTCGCAAGAAAAACATCCCATATTCCCGGCTTATGGGAGAGTTGTACTTAAAATAATTTAAATTAATTATTTGGCGACTACATATCGTTTAATAATTTATGAGCTCGCAAAATATACGCGTTTCAATTATTGAATTGCCATTTTCTTTCTATAGTGCAGTCACTGAAGGTAAAAATCAACTATGACCTTCGATTTCGGTAAGTCTCCATTCATTTTCACGAATTGACAATAACAACTTGCGGTTTTAGCCTGGGGTATATGTCACCCCTTCTCGGGGGTGAAAATTACTTTATTAAAAATAACCCCACAAATCGAGAGAGAGACAAATTGTAAGCAAAATTCGTTATACAGTGTTATTAATAAATCAATACTTTTTAAGTTATTAAAGATCAAATATTTTAATTTCTGTGAAAGAAAATGCATGCTTTAAAGCGATTTTTCATAAATAACTCAAAAACTGTAAGTTTTTACAAAAAAGTTTTCATCACTAAAATTGAAGGTAATAAAAAATATAATAAATTGCTTACTTGAAAAACCCTTTAATGTTAATTTAAAGTAAGTTATTGGTAATTAAATGTATATTTTTTTCTGCGACTGTTCAAATCTGAGGATTCAAGCTTATATAACGGGAAAGAGGTGCATTTTTATAACACTTAGGTACTAAATACTTGTCAAAGTACTTAGAAATACCTATCAAAAATGAGCTCCAGAAAAAGTTGATAGCATAAAAATCCGCTCACCAATTTTCGTGAAAATGAATGGAGATTTACCGAAATTGAAGGTCATAGTTGATTTTTACCTTCAGTGACTGCACTATAGAAAGAAACTGGCAATTCAATAATTGAGATGCGTATATTTTGCGAGCTCATAAATTATTAAACGATATCTGGTCGCCAAATAATTAATTTAAATTATTTTAAGTACAACTCTCTCTTAAGCCGGGAATATGGGATGGTTTTCTTGAGAAGGGGTTGTAGCTCAATAATCGAAAGGCGCGTGATTTAAGAGTTTATTCTTAGAATATAAGTTATACGAATTAAACTACTATTAACTTTTTTGTAAAAACTTACAGTTTTTCAGTGATTTACGAAAAACCGCTTCAAAACATGTATTTTTTTCACGAATAATTAAAATTTTTGATCTTTAATAACTTAAAAAGTATTGACTTATTTTAATAACTTTATATAATAAATTTTGCTTATAATTTGTTCTTTTATAGATTTGTGCAGTTATTTTTTATAAAATAATTTCCACCCCCGAGAAGGGGCGGTATCCACCCTCAGGGTAAAGGCGCAAGGTGGTACCATATCACCTTTGTTTCTTGAGGTATCCTCTAACCACTGGCCAATTTTCGTGAAAATCGATGAAGGTTCACCGAAATTGAAGGTAATCGTTGATTACCTTCAGTGACTGCACTATACAAAATATATTGCAATTTACTGATCTAAATGCGCGTAATTTGGAAGCTTATAAATTATTAAATGATATGTAGTCGCCAAATACTTAATTTAATGCATTTAAGTACAACTTTCTCTTAAGCCGGGAAGATAGGGTGGTTTTCTTGCGAAGGGGCTGTAGCTCAATAATCGAAATGCACGTGATTTAATAGTTTATTCTTAGAGTATATAAGCTATAGGAATTATATCCGCAATACGATATATTTTAAGGTTTCTCAGCATTTTTCTTTTAAGTTAAATCAATTAAAGTGTTGTTTGGGGGTGAAGGGGATGAGCTCAAAAATCTAAACTATATAATTTCAAGAGCTCATAAATAGCTCGTAATTCTGCCGCAAAAACCGATTCAATATTCCTATTTTTAAGGCTGACTCAGCCCCCCCCACTAAAGTATTAAATTCCTGCTCAGTGGAACGAGCTCAAAATTTTTAGTTTGCGGAATATGAAAGCTCATAAATTGCTCATAAATCAGGGCTATTGGTTTTTTAATTTTTGCAAGTGGGGGGGCCAGCTCAACACGGGTTAAAATTTTCATGCGTATTGAACTAATGGTTCGTCGCAAGAATTTGCGTCGTAAATTTTTACCAATGAGGACGCGGTGCTCAATTCATTTGATCTTAGCTCGAAAACGATAACCGATGGAGCGTGTGCGTTGTGTGCGTCGAAAATTCTTGCGTCCGATTTATGCGACGAACACGTCCACACTAGCACAATTTATTTCGAGCACGCAAATATTTGCGACGAACAGATGGTACGCACGAAAAATTTACCATTCCAGATGCGGCATAGGTAAAATTACGTCTCGACCTTAAATTAAGATGTAATTAATATCTTTTCTAAGAGGTATACATGCTCTTTTAGTTATACAGGCTAAGTTAGACTTCTATCAGCCTAGAAAACAAGCTGGGTTTAGATCCGGATATAACACTAACGACCACTTACTGGTAATAAAAAAACTTGATAGAGAAGTCGGCGGAATACAACAAACCATTGGCATTGGTTAAATCATTGACAGAATGCCTAATAGACCATCGCTACACTAACATGATAAAATATAGGTATCTACCACAATGCAACGGCTAGCGTAAGGCTCTCTGATCAACAAACTAATAAATTCTGTATGCATCGAGGAGTACGGCAAGGAGAGACCATCTCACCAAAGCTGTTCACAACCCTTTTAGAACACACTTTTAAGAAGGCAGATCTGAACGAATGTGGTATCAATATAAATGGAGAGAAGCTCAGTCATTTGAGATTCGCAGATGATGTTGAACAAGTTATATCAGGCTTCCTTAGATGTCGGACTAAAGATTAATATCAACAAGACGCAAATAATGACTAATCTGGTGCTAAATCGTAATATTGTTGTTGATGGAATGGATATTGAGCAGACTGTATCTTATAAGTACTTGGGACATGAAATTTGGTTGGGAAGTGAAATCAGACGTGCGAGCTCCCACTTCACATAGGATTAGCTTGGGCAGCGTTTGGTAAACTGAGCTATATATTTAAATCGGACTTACCTATATTACTGAAAAGGAAAATCTTTGACCAGTGTGTATTGTCTGTACTTACTTAGGAGCGGAAACATTAACACTCACAAAAAAGGTAGTGAACAAGATTCGCATAACTCAGAGGGCTATGGAATGCCAGATGTTGGGTGTCTCCCTGCGGGATCGAATCCCAAACGAAGAAACACGTCGTAGAACAAAAACAACGGACGCCGTCGAAAGAATCGCGTCGCTCAAGTGGAATTGGGCAGGACACGTCGCCAGATTGTCAGACAACCGATGGACAAAACGTATTGTCGAGTGGAGACCACGAGAAGAAGCACTACGGAGCAGAGGACGATCACCAACAAGATGGGCTGACGATATGTAGCGTATTGTCGGCAACTGGATGCAAGCCGCACAAAACAGAGAAAGATGGAAAGAGCTGAGGGAGACCTATGTCCAGCAGTGGACGAGTACGGATTGATGATGATGATGATGATACATACTTTGGGTTTTACCCCACTTCAGCAATACAGTTTCTTAGTTGAAAAGGATCCTATGCTGTTAAATTGGCTTCAACTAGTAAGTCAAGGCTTCTGGTTTAGTGCTACATATGTAGCTTTATTTGCGAATCTTCTGCGAATGATATATGAAGTAGCCTTGACATGTTGAAAGTTCGCCTGTATGAACTTAATCATTGTTTCTTTTTGGAGGGTCTTTCTACCAGACCCGTTCGTCTCCAGGGGGTTTGGCGTTTAGAGAAGTTATCATTTGCATCTCCTTTCGTTTTTGCGCTTACTGGCCTTTTGAGGAAAAGGATATTTTCCCTTTATCTTTGGCTAGTCCGATTAAACTTTCAGGAGCGTTTAAGCACTTTCCCATGGCTTCCGTTTTCTTCGGCCTTGATTTTAAGATTGGTCTCCTGGTATCGTTTGGTCTGGTAATGATCTGATCAAATCCAAAGAAGGGCCTGAAGTTTAATTTCTTCAAGGCCTTCATAGATAGTGTCTTCTTCTTCAAGTGCCATCTTCGTTCCGAAGGTTGGCGATCATCAGGGCTATACGCACTTTCGAAACTGCTGACCGAAACAATTCGTTGTTGCTACAGGTATACCATTCCCGTAGATTCTTTAGCCAGGAGTTTCGTCTTCTTCCTATGGACCTTTTTCCTGTTATCTGCTATCTTCCCTTGCATAATTATTCGAAGCAGTTCATACCTTTCGCCTCTTGTAATGTGTCCTAAGTATTGCAGTTTCCGTTTTTTGATCGTAAATGGATAGATAGTGTCAGTAACCTTCTATTTAACCTCTTCCTCCTCTTCTGCTGTAATTATACAGCAGAAATAACATACATACCAGAATAAGTAACAAACTAACACAGCCGATACCAGTGGAAAGAGGCATACGACAAGAAAACTCATTGAGCCCGCTAACCTCATCATGGATGAACTTATTCATAAAATCGAAAACCTGACTATAGGGTACAGAATAGGTGAAGAAATTATCCCTATAGTATGCTATGCAGATGATGGCATACTTATTGCAGAGAGTAAAGATGACTTTCAGATACTTTTATATCAATTTAATATAACAGCAAGAAAGTTCAACATGATAATATCATCAAATAAAACAAAAAGTATGGTAATCTCTAAAGATCCAATAAGGTGTAAGCTGGAAGTGGACAGCAAAATAATCCAGCAAAAAAGAAGTATCAGCTTCCTGGAAGTACTAATGCACTGTTATCGAGATACGGAAGCGGAAGTTTCCCAACCAAAAAACAAAGACAACAGAATAGCAGGATGTCTTAAACACACTATCTGGCGCAACACACATCTACGGACAGAAACATAGGCCAACACCTATAGGACAGTAGTTAGGCCAATTATGACTTACATTGCGGAAACAAGACCTGACACCACAAGGACAAAAAGACGGATGAAAACGTGTGAAATGAAAATAGTCCGAGATATCACAGGAAAACCATTATGGGATAGACAACGTAGCACAGACTTCAGGCAAAGCTGTAATATAGAGAATATAAATGACTGGACACTGAACACTTAACGAAAAGGGTACGTAATATCAATAAAAATGTTAATTCAGACAACAAACGCAATACCTAGAATTTGTCCAATTCTTGGTTTTATTGGAACAGCAAAGCGATGTTCATCAATTCATTATTTTCGTTAGTTGAGCCAATGTATTACGTTTATTGAATGGATGAACATTCATTATGTATACCATAATATCACTTTATTAATATTACAAACTCTGTTTATTGCGTGAACGAACACTATTCATTGAAACAACAACGTCGTTAATTGACCGACGAAGACTATTCGTTGTGCCAATAACAGTGTTATATCTCCTAACGTATTTCGTTTATTTCTACAATTATTTCCGTTTATTCTTACAATTAATTCCGTTCATTCCCACAATAAATACGGTTATTCTTACAAGCAATTCTATTCATTCTTACAATCAGTTTCGTTCATTCCTACTATGAACCTATTTTATATTAATAATTACTGAATGCTTTAGCCCAATGTATGATATTGATTAATAATAATTTTTTAAATCCCCCTTTTTTGTCCTAAACCTAATGGACTTTACACTGTGTGATTTCTCATAATATGAGAAATCATATTACGATTTCACTTATACAGTGCGCTGGAATAAGTGTTACACTCCCCCCCCCTTATTCACTTATTTATTTTTAGCACATAAGCAAAACGAAACGCTCGGACAGGTCGATTTTTAAAATAATCAAAGTATATTATAACATCAATGTTTCGAACTTTACACGTTCCCTCTTCAGGTGACAGGCATAATATTGATTTCTTTAAATGGGAAAGTACATCATGTGACGGCTCATTTAACCACTTTAAATCACTTTAATCCTTTTTTTTGGAATTCTGAGAAAACTAACAAGTATTTTTGAAAAATTTAAACGCAGAATAAAAAATTACCATTATTACCGAGGGCTGAAAGTCCCATAGAATAAACAAAAAGTTTCTTTTGAATGGTATATTTGAAATTAAAAATCATACTAAATTTTCTCTTTTTCACCCCTGCGACTTATTAAAATAATCATTATAGAAGTTCTCAGGGACTTCAGACCCTCAATAATACTGTAATATTTTATTCTGCGTTTAAATTTTCAAAACTACTAATTAGTTTTCTTAGGATTCGAAAAAAAATTTAAAAAGAATTCGACCGACATTTCACGATAATAGACACACGAAAACTTCCTTCTACTACGGACTACATTTGGAAATGAAATGAAATTATTATTCGGCACTTCCGCAGAGGTAACAGCATTATTTAACAAAGAATTCTTTTTTAAACAATGGTAACACAGAGAAGCTAGGGGTATCACGATAAGGAAAAACCGTTACATTTCAAATGGTCAAGCAAAACATTTGTTGTCACAACAACTACGTTTATTGTCACCATGCACGCATTGGTTCTGGTTATTAAGCGCACTAGTAGATTGATTAATGCATTCGTTGTCACAACTAACAGTTTACATCTATACAATAATCATATATTACTCTATATTAACAACAATTGTACCGGGTGTCCCAATAAGAATGGCTCTCGGTCATATCTCAGGAACCGTTTATAGTACAGCTTTGAGAAAAAAATATTTATAACAAAAGTTGCCTACAATTATGAAAATAATTTCCAGGCTTTTCCCGAGGCAACTTTTTTGTTAAAAATATTTTTTTCTCAAAGCTGTACTATAAACGGTTCCTGAGATATGGCCGAGAGCCATTCTTATTGGGACACCCGGTACATTGTTTTAATTAAATCTGTACGTTGTCACGATAAACCAAGGTAATTGCTTGTCATCTACGAAATCAAGAAAGTGAGTTGCTGCCAGAATTAACATTATCTATTAATATACGAAACTAAGTTATTAGCTGAATAAATTGAGTGTTATTGATTAATGTATTCTAGTTATTTTCACAATTATTACTCAATCATTGTGACAATAACCAAATACATTCGTCAATGTCTAAAAGTTCGTTGAAACAAAAAATTAAATTGTTGTTACAACGAAATACTATTCAATAATCACTGTTAATCAATATTAAGAACTAAATTTTTTTGAGTGAAAAGAAAACAAAAGAATGGTATAGCCATATAAGCAGAATGCGAGAAGGAAGACTGGTGAAGATAGCACGAGACATACCACAAAACGGCCGAAGGAGTATAGGAAGGCCAAGGACGAGATGGAGTGACAACCTGGATATCTGATGAGGACGCATCCGAAGATGGAACAGGCGAGAGCCTATTAAGAAAGCAGGAAGAAGAAGCAGAAGAACCTTCTATTTCAGTGTCAATAATCTCTACAAGACGATAAATATAATAAGTAACATCGAAAAAGAATCCCATTAGAAGTGAGTGACCACAATCTTGATAGTTATTTTAAAAAATTGTTACTACATAAGCCGCAGACAACTAAGATTATAATAATTACAAAATAATGTAACCACATTAATTACTAAAACGATTACGGATTGAATATGGCTAAAAAGATTATGGATGTATGTTCAAATTAAATTTTGTGTGTGTGTTTTTATGTTTTATTGGCACTGGTTTAAGCAACCAACTGGCCAGTCAATGTGTTTTGAATTCTCTCTTTTACAAAATATATGCTTAGTATCTAAATTTAAAACTATTAGTACTACTGTTTTTTTTACTCTGTTTTTTTTTATTATTTTTTTTATTATATTTTTTAACATTTTTTTTATTACATTTTTTTTTTTTTTTTTTTTTTTTTGTATATTTTTTTTTCGCGCTAAGACCTAAACCCGATTCAACCTCGCGGAGGTTTAGATCTTAGTAACTTTTTATTTTATTTAATTATTTTTTTTTTTATTTTTTTTTTCTTTTTTTCTCAGAGCTTTAATTTTAAACAATTAACATGGTTGTACAAAATTTTATAAACATCTAGATTGTTTGATTGTAAAAGGTATATAAGATTAAAAGGAAATTGTACATTAACTTGAACTAGATTGGCAAAAAAGTTTGATATTTCAATAAAATGTAAAGGACATTCTAATAGCATATGTTGTAGATCAGCTAGCTCTCCACATAAACATTCATCATTATCTACAAGTCCTATTTCTCTTTTGTAGACTGGAGTCAGACAGTGATTACTTCTTATTCGACAAATAGTTTTGATAAAGCCTTTGTTGGAAACTTGATTAAACCATGTCTTGATGGGAAGTGTAGGCTGGATTTTTTTGTAATAATTTCCTTTGTCTGAATTATTGTATTGTTCCTGCCATTTCGTCCGTTTGATAGATCTCATAATAGAAATTATGTCTCCCATAGGAAGTTGATAAGTATGCAGAGTGGATTCCTTCGTTGTTGCTTTTTTAGCCAGATCATCTACTATTTCGTTGTTTTTTATACCAATGTGTGCTTTTATCCAACACAATATTATATTTTTGCCCGATTTCAAAGCTTCACTGTTCATTGCTATGATGTCACTGATGATATAATTTTCTGCAAAATTATGTACATTATATTTCAATGTCTTTACAATGCTTTGGCAGTCTGTAAATATAACATAATTGAGTTCTTTTTGATTAATACATATTTTGTATGCTTCTTTGATTGCAATGAGTTCAGCTGTGAAAATTGTCATTTTATCAGGTAATCTGTTGTTTATTTTTATACTTTTTTGTGGGTAATATATAGCATATCCAACTTTTCCTTCCATTTTTGAACCATCCGTATATAATTTCTGATAACTCCCCCAGTTTTTTTGTACACACTGAAGGTGGTCTATTTTAGTAACGAAGTCTGTCGCACGAATATTACTTAAATGACAGTTAACTGGAGATAAATAATCTTCATAATTTAGCTTTCGAGACGAGCTTTGTTCAATTTGGTGTATGTCGCCAATGGAATTAGAAACGTTGAGGAAGCTTTCCACAACTAAAAGCAGTTTCTTTTTTTCCCAGTAATAATGAGTTAGGTATGAGGTGGTTAAATGAACAATTTTATTTAATAGCTGTTTATCGTTAACCGCTGTTTTAACTATAAATTTCTCACTTAGGTATTCCCTGCGTAATGAAAGTGGAGGTTCATTAAGCTCACATTCCATGACCAATATAGGTGTGCTACGAAGATAACCAGTGCATAACCTAAGTGCCTTATTTTTGATCCTCTCGATTTTTTGGAGTACAGAGTTTGATGCTGAGCCATAAAAAATAGATCCATAGTCTAAGATTGATCTTATCAAATTTCTGTATAGTAATATTGATACAGTCGGAAAAATGAAAGAATACCCATGAACGAACATATAAAACACGCTGTATTTTCCTGTCACCGTGTCACAAAGAAAATTGCCCAGCGCAAGTACATGTAATAATAATTAGTACATGTACTTGCGCTGGTCAATTTTTTGTGTGACACGGTGATAGGAAAATATAGCGTGTTTTATATGTTCGTTCATGGGTATTCTTTCATTTTTCCTACTGTATGTTTGGATCAGCTCCCCAGTTACTGACACTTACAGTCTTCATGATATTCATTGCATTTTCCATTCTTCGTAATATGTAATTTGTGTGTTCTTTCCAATTTAATTTGGAGTCTAAAAATACGCCAAGAAATTTTATTGAAGTTTTATAAGGAATACTAGTATTATTATCAAATTGTAGATGGCTTTGAGGAACATATCGTTTTTTAGTAAAGGTAACAATGGTTGATTTACTCTCTGATATTGTTAAGTTATTATCGGTAGCCCATTTTTTTATAATATTCAATGTCGATTTAAGGTAGTTATTACATCTATCTATTGACTTATTTTCTGCATATATCGCAACATCATCAGCGTACTGTAGGATTTTTATGTGTTGAGGAAGTTTAGTTTCTAAGTCAGCAGTATACAGTATATATAATATAGGACTTAGGATGCTACCCTGAGGTAGCCCCAAAGATGTGTATCGGGAGTTAGATTGATCTCCATTTAATCTAACGTGAACTGCTCGATTAATGTATAAGTTAATGATGTTCCATGTTACTATCTCGGGTATTCCTATTTCCAACATTTTCGCGTATAGTATGTGAAGATTAACGTTGTCGTAAGCCCCTTTTATATCTAAGAACAAAGCACTAACTGCTTTCTTATAAGTAAAGGAACTATAAATGTCTATTAAAAAGTGGCAGAGGCTATCTTGTGTGGATTTACCTTTTCTAAAACCAAACTGACTTCTTGGTAATAGGTCGTTCTTTTCTAGCCAAAATTCCAGACGGTTTTTAATAAGTCTCTCATATGTTTTTAGTTTACAGGAAGCCAGACCGATTGGACGGTAAGAATCCCAATTCTTTGATGATTTTCCTGGTTTTAAAACCGGGATAATAGTGTAAACGTGCCAATCGTCAGGAATCTTTATGCGGCGCATCCAAATTTCATTATATATATTTAGTAGTGCAGCCTTACCAATTCTTGAAAGATTTGATAGCATCGAGTAATGGATATTATCGGCACCTGGTGCTGAATTTGAGTTTTTCTTCAACGCAAAGTTTAGTTCAGTGGCAGAAAATGGTTTGACTAGGAAACGGATTGGTTCTGGATAGTCGTACAGAGCATTTAGTTGTAAATCAGGAATTACTAATTCTGCAGACGGCGGTGTGATATTTTGATGGAACTCTTCTATCCACGAAGCCTCCGACAGAATAACAGGGACTTTGTTCTTTGTTTTTCTATTTTTTATTCGGTTAACTTTTGACCATACATCTTTAATAGGGACTGACCTATTTAGGGATCCGACATAATCTCTCCAGCTATTTCTTTTAGTTTGTTTAGTGATCTTCTTGACATGTGCATCATCTTTTTTATACTTAAGTAGGTTTTCATGGTTTGGATTTTCTTTGAATATACAAAAACTTTCCTGTCTTCTTCTGACTGCTTCTTCACATTCTAAATCCCACCAGTATTTTCCTCTGGAAGTCGGTTTTTTTATTTTAAATTTGGGGATGCAGTAGGATGCAGTTGTATTTATATTGTGCAAAATTTGTTCATAAGAATTTATATCTTTAAATTGAGAGAATACATCTTCCGAATACTGTTCATATAATTTCCAGTCGGCATTCTTTAAATTCCACTTTTGTGAATATGGATTATATGTATGAGTTGGTTGATCCTCTAACTCTACTCTTATAGGTGTATGGTCTGAACCAAATAGGTCTTGAAGTGTTTTCCAAGTGATCAGGTGGTTTAAGTCAGGAGCACAAATAGTCAGGTCTATTGCCGATTTCGAGAAGTTCCTAAAGAAAGTAGGAGAGCCATCATTTTTGAATATTAAATTATTATCGTCTATACAGTCCATCAAGATTTTACCTTTCATATCTGTTTGGTTGTCTAGGCCCCAGGCAATGTGGTGAGCATTAAGGTCACCTCCTATTATAAATGGTCTTTCTATAGATGTTATGAAATTGTTCCATTGTTGTAACAATAACTTGGTTCCTGGGGGAACATACATAGATATAAATGTGACAGTATATGACTTAAACTTTATTTTTATTGCTACTTTATTGACGTTTATTAAATCTACTTTCATGGTGACTTCCTCGTAATATAGGTTTGAATTTATTAAAATTGCTGAGCCACCGCCAACAGTTACTGAAAAGCGGTCGTCTCTGACAATATTGTACCCGTGAAAGTTATAATACTTTTCTGGTTTAAATCTAGTTTCTGATAATAATGCGATATCAACTTTCTGGTCTTCTAATAGGTGGATAAGGTTTTCTCTATTAGAGTTAGCCGATCTACAATTCCATTGACAAATTACCAATCTATTCATTATTATATAAGAGAGAACTTAAAACTGATTGAATTGAATTTACTAGAACTGATTTTTCTGGAATTTCAAAATTTTTGTGATTTATATTAGAGATAATACTTGTAACTATATTTGATATTAATTCTGTTAATTCTTTTGATGGTTCATGTATTTTAGATCCTTGTTCTGGATTAAATGTAGATTGATACGAAGAAGAGGTGATAATACCACCAGGTCTGTTGGACATGGGGTTTAACTTTATTATTTTTTGATGTTCCATTGTTACTTGGTCTGGTGAGGAAGAGATAGGTCGTTTGTATTTTGGTGGTTTTATTATTGTATATCTATTTGAAACTGAAGGTAGAGCGAACTGATTGGAAGATGTTTGAGACGTGGACAATTGAGTAAAGGAATATGAAGAGGATGGTGCATTCATATTTGGAGTTTGATGAGAATTTATTGAGGAATTATTGGCTGCTATAGATGCATAAGTTATCTTAGGAAAGAGTTTAATTGTTTCCTTAAAAGATAAGCTGTTTTCAGACATATAATGTTTTATTTTCTTTTGGCGATCAAATTCTGGGCATATCTCCCATTCATTAGTGAAGTGTTCACCTTCACAGGATAGACATTTTTTGTTAAACGATGATAAAGGACAAGAATCGGAAAGGTGAGATTCATGACACTTAAAACAGCGAGGATTACTTTTACACTGCTTACTCATGTGCCCATACCTATAGCAGTGGTAACAGATAATTACCTTTTGCTGGTATTTTTCAACAGTGTGTAAGACATGATTAATTACTACATACTTTGGTATATTCTGGCATTTAAAAGACACAATAACTGATTTAGTTGGATTAAATATTACTTTGTCATCTGCTACTATTTTTCTTGTTATTCGTTTCACATACTCAACCGAGAATTTGCAATGGTGATCAAATTCCTTTATTCTATTTTTAAGATATTCTTCCGATATATCTGAATCTATATCCCTTACTACACCTAGTTTAAACAATTGAAATTTTGGAATGTATGCGGTCAGATTTTTTTGAATAAGGAATTTGGAAGTAACTAAAGCATTTGCGCTACTATAATTTTTAAATGAGACCCTAACTCGGTTGCGTCCGATTGAGTCAATTTTTTTTATATAATTGTCAATTTCTGGATGTAACGTAAATAGGATCTCGCCTATTTTAACAGCGTTTAATTTTCCTGTAAAATTTAAACTGGAGTTTTCAATGAAAATGTAAAAAGGTCCTAAATCAATTTTTTCGTATAAATAAACAGGCCTGGTTTTTTCTGGTTGATCTGAGTTTACTAAAGTATTTTGTTTTTCATTAAAATTGTTAAGATTAATACTACTACTTATCTTATTTTGAGGCTGGTTGGGTAGAAATCCATTTAAATCTTGTAAATCACAGCTACTATCCATCGAATTCTCAATATCAGGCGGTTCGCCTCCACTAGATGACTCCATAGAGGAGTTTTCAAGTAACGTTTAACTTATGAACACTTTCAAAATGTAAACTAAATAAGGAAAAGTTTAACAAAACTAAACAAACTAAATTAGAACGGTATAAATCAAATAATCCGCCAAAAAAGAAATTAAATTTTAAATTCAACGAAAAATGAAACATGGCTTTAAATTAGAGTGTGAGTCTGGATATTTTGAACTTAAAAACTAATGAAAAATTGTTTTCAGCGATAGCCTTTCCCGAATATTTCATTTCCATATTTCATTATTTTCCTGTCTAGTTCGGTAGAAACAATAATTCATTGTCAAATACGTGATAGCACATCAATACGTAAAAAAGAGAAAATAAAAGACTACTCAGAATTATTATGAGTAAGACATTTAGTCCAGAAAAGTAAGGTTTTTGTCGGGACATTTGAGCAGCCAGGTTGCAAATGGGTTTTTTGGGTACTATATACCTAACACATTATAAATAAAAAAATGCCCGTCACATTTCGGACGAGAATTTTAGTTATTAACAAATAAGGGTCAAAAATAGGGTAATTAAATATCTTATTTGGGGTACTTATCTTTTAGTAGATGACCAGAGGTTTAAAATGGCATTTTTTAATTTCGGTCCGATGACTTGTTGCTTCGAGAATTGCAAAGTAAAGCTAAAATGTCGAAGATTAAAAAATTGCTATAACTTTTGCAAAAATGAATTTAAGACTTTGATATTAGGTAAAAAGTAGAGTCAAAGAGTTCATATAACATAGGAAAAATCCCAAGATGATTCGTCAATTAGTTTAAATTTTATTCAATTTGTTTATCCCAGAGAGCTTTTTTGCAGTGTTATTGTTAAACAATGATAATGATATAGCAATTCTGAGGAAGCCACGTGAAAGGAGAATACTTTGTCTTCAATTTATTTAAAAAAATCAATGGAAAGTCATTTTTAACATTCCGAAAACATTTTACTAAAATATAGTTATTTTTGGCTTATAAATAATTTGAACAACTTTGTTAATATTGACTTTGGACTGAATCTACTTTGGGATTTGAAAATCTGGTATTTTTAAACGAATTTTCAAAAAAAACTTTTAGCCTAGGTTAATTACAGTCAAAGTTAGCTACTTTTTTATTTAATTCACAGTTACTACTATATATACATAAAATTCTCCTGTAACAGCGTTAGTTACTATACTCCTCCGAAACAGCTTGACCGATTTTTATGAAATTTTACACGTATATCCTGTAGGACTGAGAATAGGTTGTAATATATTTTCCATACCCTTAAGGTATAAGGGGGGTTAGCCTCGTAACTTTTTTTTTATTTTTTAGACAAAATTGTTCACTTTAATTTTATATGATGTAGCATTACAAAATATATACAACCCTTAATTTTCACCCTTTTGTCAACAACCCCCATTTTTTAATAGTCATCTATATATTTCCAGCTATAAAATTCTCCTGTCACAGTGTTAGTTGCCATACTTCTCCGAGACGGCTTGACCGATTTTTATCAAAGTATATATGATATTAGGTAAGTCTGAGAATCGGTCGTAATCTATTTTTAATATCCCTGATTGATAAGGGGGTGCCCCCTAACATATTGTAATGTTAGGTGGGGATATGTGTACATAACGTACTCTACAAGACTACGAGTACATACAAATTAAACAAATAATGATCAAAATGCATTGACAGGTTCTGGAGATATTAATCGCAGCATATTTTTGAAGAATAAATTTCATTTTTTGAGTGCACGGATTTTAGCAAATCCTCTCCAGCGACCCCGAACCGATTTCGTTAAGAAGTCATTTTTAAACTTTATTAAACACTGTGTTAAAGTTTAAAGTTTACTCAAACTTTTACACATAAATTATATACCTTGAACTATAGAATGGCGTTAGTTAGGTTGCTTAATTTTTATAAACAAAATAGCTGTGAATTGAATAAAAAAGTGGCAAACTTTTTTTTTAGTAATAATTTGTGTCAAATATCAACTTTACAAATAACAAAGTGGATTTAGTTTACAATTAATACTAAAAAAGTTATTCAAATTGTTTATGAGCCAAAAATGACTTTAGTTAACTAAAATATTTTTGCAATGGTAAAAACGAACTTTGTTGATTTTTTATCAAAAATAATGAAAATACTGTTCTTCTTTCGTGTGATATCCGCAAAATTGATAGATCATTATTATTTTCTAAGCAATAACATTACAAAAAACGCTCCATAGGATAAACAAATTGAATAAAATTTAAACTAATAAATGAATCATTTTCAAATTTTTTGGGCATTATAAGAACTATTTGATCCAACTTTTCATGCAATATCAAAGTCATTTTCGCAAAAGTTATAGCAACTTTTTGATTTTCGAAATTTTAGTTTTATTTTGCAATTTCCGAAGCAACAAATGATCGGACCAAAATTAAAAAACTGCAATTTTAAACTCTTGTCCATCTACTAAAGCAGCGGTTCTCAAACTTTTTGAGTCATGTACCACCTACAGTTCTTTTTATTATTTTTGGTACCACATATTTATACAGGGTGTAACAAAAATACAGGTCATAAATTAAATCACATATTCTGGAACTAAAAATGGTTCGATTGAACCTAACTTACCCTAGTACAAATATGCACACAAAAAAGTTACAGCCCTCTGAAGTTACAAAATGAAACTCGATTTTTTCCGGTATGTCGAAAACTATTGGAGATTTTTTAATGAAAATGGACATGTGGCATTACTATGGCAGGAAATTATAGTGAAATTTGTGCACCCATAAAAATTTTATGGGGGTTTTGTTCCCTTAAACTCCCCAAACTTTACTGGGTACCGTTAGTTAAACACAATGTTTTTGAAACTTTTTTGCCTCTTAGTATTTTTTCGATAAACCAGTTTTAATCGAGATGCGGTTTTTTTTTTAATATGTTTATAGAACAATTTTATGGAGGTTTTGTGCCTTTAAACCCCCCAAATGTTTGTGTACGTTCCAATTAAACTATTATTGCGGTACCACTAGTTGAATACAGCGTTTTTAAAACTTTTTGCCTCATAATTTTTTTCCGATAAGGCACCTTTTATCGAGATGTGGCTTCTTTTTTAATATGGTTAAAAATATACCTCAATTTGTAATTTATAAATAAATTTTCATATTATTATCGGGTCTCTATAATATAATAATCGTACTTAACAGTATACAAATATGCGGTGGATTTGACAAATATTCAAAATATCTCGATAAAAATTTTCGAAAAATTACTTAGAGGCAAAAAAGTTTTAAAAACATTGTTTTTAACTAAAGGTGCCACAATGATAATTTACCTGGAACGTACACAAAAGTTTGGGGGGGAGATTTAAAGGTGCACAAATTTCACTATTAGTTTTTTTAAGATTTTAATATATCCCTTTTCAATAAGAAAACTCAAATAGTTTTCGATATATTGGAAAAAATCGATTTTTATTTTGTAACTTCAAAGGGCTGTAACTTTTTTTATGTGCCCATTTGTACTAAGGTAAAATCGAACTATTTTTGGTCCCAGAATATGTGATTTAATTTATGACCTGTATTTTTGTTACACCCTGTATTTTATAGTGTATTATGAAGACTTACTAAGTACTACTATTTTAATTTTTTTTGTGTTTTGTGTACCACCGCAAGTAATGAAATGTTCCACCAGTGGTACATGTACCACAGATTGAGAATCGCTGTACTAAAGGATAAATACTCGAAATAAGATATTTAAATACACACACTGTTTTTACCTGTAGCGATTTAAACGAAAAAACTACCGTTTTTGACACTTATTTGTTAATAACTAAAATTCTCGTCCGAACTGTGACGGGCATATTTGTATTTATACTCTTCCTGTAACTTTACATCGATTGGCATACGATTTCACTAATTTTGAGTCATTTTTGCCCAACTGCTGGTCATAATTACTATTCTAATTGGGAAATAAGCCACAATTTAACTTGAAAAAATAATTTTATTAACGTTTCGACGTCCACTTCGGACGTCGTTGTCAAAATACAAAATATTAATAAATTAAACAAAGATGTTGCTTGGTAAAAAAATTCTTATAATAATTTAATTTAATCTGTTAAATTCGTTATTTCGTAAACCGGCCACTTCAAGGAAACATCCCGAAAGAGGTCGATTTTTATTTTTAAATTATGATATTTTGGCATATATGTCATACTAGTGACGTCATAAATCTGGGCGTGATGACGTAATCGATGATTTTTAAATGAGAATAGGGGTTGCGTGCTAGCTCATTTGAAAGGTCATTCAATTCTCTATTCAGTAATATAAACATTTACATAATTATATGTACAGGGTAGCCAAAAAAAATTAATTAAATTATTTGACAAAAAAAGAAGAATGTTTTGTAATTTATTTAATTCAAAATACATTTTAGTGCTGCCCGAAGACAGTAAAAGATGTTTATTTCAAATTATCAACTATTGAATTTAATCCAAATAATATTTTAGTAAGTTTTGACATAAACAGTTTATTTACAAATGTACCATTAGATAAAACTTTAAACATAATCAAAACGAAATTAGAGAATGATAATACATTGGCAACTAGGACAAGACTAAATGTATCAGCTATAATGGAGTTATTGACATTATGTACCCATAATACCTATTTTCAACTAAACAATGAATTCTATAAACAAAATTTTGGTCTAGCAATGGGCTCTTCTTTATCTCCATTATTGGCTAATATATTTATGGAGGATTTCGAAACTAATATTATTTCTAAACAAAATTTAAAACCCACAGTGTGGTGGAGATATGTAGATGATGTGTTTTCAATATGGCCTCATAGATCAGAATTGTTGGATACGTTCCTGAATATTATAAACGATCAAGAAGAGACAATAAAATTTACAATGGAAAAGGAATACAATAACAGCCTACCTTTCCTCGATGTTTTGATCTCAAAGAAGGATATTGGATATGAGACTCAAGTGTATAGAAAACCAACACACACCAACAGATATCTCAATTACAAATCAAATCATAACATCAACGTTAAAAAGGGAATCATTAAATCTTTATATGATCGAGCCAAAATTACTTGTTCTAACGAAAATTCCTTTTTAGCAGAAAAACAATTGTTAACATCTGTTTTATTAAAAAATGATTATCCTTTATCGTTTATAAATAAGGAATTGTCAAGATTGGATCGAATGGAACAGAACAACTTAGAACGGGATCCTACAACATTCACCAGAAATAATACGAGGAAAATATCAATACCATATATAAAAGGACTATCCGAGAAACTTAAAACAATAGGAAATAAATTCAACATTTCAACAACATTCAAAACAACAAACACATTGAGATCTATTCTATCTAAAACTAAACCTAACAATGATCAAGAAAGAACAAAGAATTGCATTTATAAAATACCTTGTGAATGCGAACAATTTTATTTAGGTGAGACATCAAGACCATTAGACGTTAGAATAAGTGAACATCAATCTTATATTAAAAATAGAGAATTTGAGAGATCTCAAATATGTCAACACGCATGGGATAATGAACATAGAGTTCAGTGGAGAGATTCAAGTATAGTCCTGAAAGAATCAGATAGTAAAAAGAGAAAAATCAAAGAAGCGGCTCTAATTATGCTAAATGAAACCAATTGTGTCGCAAATTCCTCGGTAGAATGCAGTAGGATGTGGTTACCCATACTGAAAGAGGAAGTCAATAGAAAGAAAATACCAAGATTAGTAAGTCAATAATACGAGCTAGTACATATTTTATATTTAATATTACTTATATATCTAGTATTATTAATATTATTTATAATTTAAACATGTTACAAGTCAGAATTTGGTATTATTTTTTGAGAGTAAATTAATGTAAGACCAAATACTTACGATGTCGGGATACTATCACAGGGTTTTTCCTGGTTTTCCCTTGTGATTTACTATGAAGTCTCTAACGCGAGAATTTTACTGTCGTTGCATTTGGTTGTCTTTTTAAAGACATATCACATGCTATATTTTTTTATGACGGATATTCTTGAGTTGGGGTTAATTTCATGTAATCGAATGAACTATCTTTCAGTAAGTCGTCCCAGGAACGCAACTCATAAATATTGGCAATATCATTTTAAAGTCTTCTACTTTAAAATGTATAATATATGTCTGAATTGCCAATATAAATGAGTGAGATTAAATAAATTATTAGAAGAATTTTTTTGCTTAGCAACAACACTTTAGTTTATTTTAGTAATATTTTGTATTTTGACAACGGCACCCGATTTGGGCGTCGAAACGTTAATAAAATTATTTTTTCATTTTAATTGTGGCTTATTTCCCATATAAATAATTAATCATAAAAATGCCACAAGGAAATAGCTTCAGAACAACATGTTTATTTCACAAATAAACATTGATTTTCGGTTAAAGCATTTTGATGTATATTTGTAATATTGACGTTTTCTGATTTCTGACAGCAGTATAAAAATCATCGACTACGTCATCACGCCCAGATAGATGACGTCGCTAATATAACATATATGCCAAAATATCATAATTTAAAAATAAAAATCGACCTGTTTCGGTATTTTTCCTTAAAATCTCCGGTTTACGAAATAACGAATTTATTCCTTTTATTTGCACCATGATACTACGACAACCGTATCATGGGTTGTCGTAGTATCCATGTATTTGCACCATACTGTATATTAAACATTTTAAGATGGAAGTCGAAACGTTAATAAAATTATTTTTTCGTTAAATGGTGGCTTATTATCCAATTAAAATAGTTAATTACAAAAATGTCACAAAGAAATAGCTTCAGAACAATATATTCTAGTCATAACTTTTTAGTCGGAAGTGACATCCAAACTGGAACTAAATATTCGATCTTGATTTTTCAATATTACATTTATAGTGCTTTTCATCCATTGTCATTTCTTTCGAGCTTCCGCCATATGTTGTAAAAGCTGTGTATAATATTAATATGCACGGTTTATACGACATATGACAGAAGCTCGAAACAAATGACTGTGAATGAAAAGCCCTATAAGTGATAATACTATTTAAATAATAATAATAATAATAGCCTTTATTCCCCAACAGTTTCCCATTTACAGAGGAATACAAAGAATAAGAATTTATAACAGCAATGCATGCTTAATACAAATAATAGAACTTAAAATCTAAGGTTGCGCAACTTAAAGTAGAACAATAAAACAAAAAGAATGTGTGTGTACTTTGTACGCACGTAAGGAGTTATACTTATATAAGGAGTTATACATTTTCTGTTTTCTTATCTTATATTACGTATATTATAATATAATTTCAACGAAATAAATATACCTTTAACAGTTACAATACAAAAAATTAACAATAATTACCAAAAATGAACCAAAACTTAACAATGCCAAATATTAAAAAAAAAAGAAAAAAATATGAATCGTCCGGGATTTGAACTCGCAATCTCGCGATTTTTTTATCTCTGGTCCAATGCTCTAACAACAAGGCCATCAAGCCGCATGCTATTACCTTTCAGATACATAATTATACATCACGGTGACAAGTGAAATATAAAAATAGATGTTTTATTATTTTACGCCCAAGGAAGACAAATCCAAAGACACAAAATTATAATAAAAAACCTTTTAAACCACGTTTTTCAAATTGCGCAAGTTGTATTATTAATATTAATGTTAATAAATGAAATATAAATATTTTGACGTTTCACAATTTGACAATTCACTTTTAACTGCAGTGCCTTAAAAATTTTAAAGCAGTAGTGACTTAAAGTAGCATTTTTAACGCTCCTATGGAGTCCTAAAAATTGCATTTTTAACACGTTTGTAGAAAAATATATTTTAAAACACTAATATATTCTTTCCACACCTTTTCTGGACTCATACATACATAAATTAAAACATTTTGAAGTATAACTTCAAAAATATAATATGAAAACTATTTAAAACGGCAGTATAACTATTAACTAACCTTTGTTGTTCCTCTTCCCACAAATTTTAAAACGCAACAACCATACATAACCAAACCGTCAACCGTCCAAACCACAGCTGCGCTACAGCTTCTATATTTAATAATTTTTGACATGTCATTTGAACATCCAATCAGAACAAAGTTATAATGCGCATGCGCCGGGATCATAGGTTTTAACATATAAAAATTCACCCTCATATCGCGCGTAAAGAAGAATAACTTCAAAAGGAAAAAGAATAAAATATAGGTAAATATTACAGAGATAAGAAAACAGAAAATGTATATGCTTATATGTGGTAACTGATTAGAAATTACAAATAAGTATTGCATTTGTTTTTCAATTCCGAAACACTACAACAAAAAATGTCACAAACAGATGAAAGTTTGTTTGCATTAGCACACATCATATTAATCGGCGCTTTTAACATTAGATCTTTTTTGAGCTCTTTTGCACAGAAACGTCTCATTTTGTCTTGATGCAAGCCTCGGAACAAAAAAATCTAATTGATTTAGTAACACTGCACAGTCTATCCCACCGTTTAATAACTTATGTAGAAACAATACTGTTGCCTGATTTCTACGTTTTTCTAGAGAGACAAAGATAAATTTTTCTAATAAATTAAAATAATTGCAACCCCTAGCAGGGTAAACGCCGTCAACTTTAAAACTAAGAAATTTTAAGAATTTCTTTTGCACCCTCTCAACAGCTGTTGTATATTGAGCATAAATAGGATTCCATATTAGAGATCCATATTTCAATTTTGTTCTCACTAAACTAAAAAATAGACACGACAGCGCAGTTACATCAGTAAAATTCCCACAATTTCTAAATATAAATCCATATGTGCGGTAAGCTTGACTGACAATGAGGTTAATATGAACGTTAAATGTTAAATGAATATCAAAATGAACCCCTAAATCTCTAATTGTTTCAGTTCTCCCCAAAATTGTATTATCAATGACATACGGAAAAATATTGTATTTGTGTTACGACTAAATGTTAAGACTTTGCACTTAGCTATGTTTAATTAAAGTCTTTTGCTCAAACACCACCTTTGCAACAAATCAATTTGTTGTTGTAACATAATGCAATCATTTATATTGGATACCGAATCATAAAGTTTTAGATCGTCAGCAAACATTAATTTATTACAGCTTATGGACTCACACAAATCGTTAATGAATATTAAGAACAATAACGGGCCTAAATTGGAACCTTGTGGAACGCCACTAGTTGCAAGGTAAGTGTCTGAACTATATCCATTGTAACAAACATACTGATTACGATTATGTAAGTAAGGCTTAAGAAGTTGATAGAATGTCTCAGGAAAACCCATCAAGAAAATCTTTCTAAGAAGTATGACATGGCTAATTTTATCAAAGGCCTAGGAAAAATCGGTAGAGACCACATCAACTTGTCCTCTTCTGTCTAATGTTTTGTACAAATACTGGCTGAAAATTGATAAGTTGCTAATTCTTGATCTAGAACTCATGAAGCCATGTTGATGGACAGATATAATATTTTTCGTGCACAGATAAATGCGACTATATAAGATTGTCTCCAATAGCTTTGCGACATTGCATAATATAGATATGGGTCTATAATTACTAATGTTCGCCCGATCCAATTGTTTATAGTTTATGAATTGGACATACTTTTGCTACTTTCCATTTATCTGGAAAAATTGAGGTTTTCAATATTAGTTTAAAAATTACTTTCAAAGGCAAAAGCAAAGATGGTAGACAGTCTTTTAATAAAAAGGACGGTATTTTATCCGGACCACCTGTGAACTTGTTTTTCAGTTTTTTACCCGCTTGTATAATTTCTTCTTCTGATATTGGTTTACAACTAATGTCTAAAAGTATGTTGTGATCGAAATTAATAGTAAAGTGCGGATCTTGATTTTCAGGAGGCGAAAATACACTTTGAAAAATATTTCCAAACGCGTCAACAATAGATTGGGGGTTATCAATTTGTTCATTGTTATAAGACATTCTACCAGGTATTCTTGAAGACTTGTTTTTGTTATGTATAAATGACCAAAAAGATTTAGGTTCATCTCGTAGTGAGTACTGTATCTTTTGTACATAAGTTTGGCAAGCATTTTTAATTTCTTGCTTAATATTTGACCTAAATCGACTAAATTGGTGATAATAAATAATATTATTTGTAGATTTGAACTTTTTATGAAGTTTTGCTTTTACTTTGATGTGTTTAATTATTATTCACTAGTATACCAAACCGGATAATTATGCTTAAAGTTTTTAAAAAGCGGTACATTGGCATCTAGAATTTTATAAAATTTATCATAGAAATGTTGAACTGCAATAATTACGTCCGTACAATTAATTAAAAAGTGCCAATCAGTTGTTATGAAATCGTTGTACAAAGATATGAAATTAGCTTTTTTATAATTATATGTTTTACTGTTGACATTTGTGTTAATATTATCACATTTTTTACGAAGCCCACTAATTATAATGGATAAAGATGGATGGTAGAGATCTTCGTTTACTAATAGTCTAAGAGCTAGAGGCGAGAAATCATCGTCATAAGTAATATGGAGTTTGGCATGTGAAATGTGTCTATTGTATGTTGATAATTATGACCCCTTTCAGGCTGACACCTCAGTGGATACAGGGAGTAGCAATAAGGGATGAAAGGGGAAAGTTAACGCAGTCATTAAAGGTTTTCACCTCCTATTTTGTTAAACCTCCATCGATTTACATGAAAATTAGTGAGTAGTTAGAGCATACGTCAAGAAATAAAACGGATATGGTGCCAACGTGTGCTTTTACCCTGGGGGTGGATTCCACCCCTTCTCAGAGGCGAAAACTATTTTATTAAAAATAACCCCACTAATCGATTGAGGGACAAATTTTAAGCAAAATTTATTACCTCTAATTATTAAAATAAATCAATACTTTTTTAGTTATTAAAGATCAAAGATTTGAATTTTTCGTGAAATAAATTAATGCATGATGTAAAGCGGTTTTTCGTAAATAATTCAAAAACTGTAAGTTTTATCAAAATAGTTATAATTACCAAAATTGAAGATAATAAAAAATAAAAGAGACTTCTTATTCGAAAAACCTTTGAGAATTAATAAAAAGTGAGTTATAGGTGATGGAATGTATATTTTTTTTCGGCTAGTACCCAAATCTATGTATTCAAGCTCAAATAACGGGAAAACGGTGCATTTTATAAAATATATTTACTGAACACTTGTCAAAGTACTTAGAAATATGTATCAAATGAGCTCCCAGAAAAGTTGATACCATTAAACATTATGCTACAAACATTTTTCAAAGTTTAGGCTCCAAAAATTTGTTATTTATATAAGTTTTTAAAATTGTTTTAAGACATTTATATAAAATATAGCAAAAATTATTTGAATATTATGTCAAATGTGCCCATTATTGGACACCCTCAGTTTCTGTACATATTCAGTTTATACAGGGGCGGTTCTAGACCAAAAAAGTGGGGGCAAAGGAACACAACCGGTGAATAAACAAGATAACGTGCCTTTTTAACGAAAATTATAGTACAAAAGTACTGTAAAAACTGAAGGGGGGGCAGCTGCCCCCTGCCCCTGGCTAGAACCGCCATTAAGTTTATATCGATAGAAAAAATTCAATTAAATATCGAAATAATATAAAAATAATATTTTAGTAACATACATTTAATTACATAATAATAATATGTTCTTTTTATCATTCGTAACTTCACGCATGTGCTCTTAAATTGACGCTATTGTATAGGTACTTGCTACTGTCATTTCAGAGTCGGCGTTGATGATGACATTCATAATAGCGAAAATGATGAAAATAATTATGATAGCGATTTTAGTGAATGTGACAGCGAAAGTGAAAAATAAATAGTATTTTCAACGAAAATTTTGATTTCGTTTATAAATTCGCAAAGTCCGTTCGTTCGTTCCTGAGTTGCCATCCCTGAAATAACTGGAGCTTATGTACCGACGTCAATGTAGTTTGTCTCCTGAATCCAAATCTGAAAACGGCATTTCGATATCTCAAACTATCTTCGAGCTAACCGACCTCAAAGACAAGTTGCATCTCGGGACAGCAATTTATGATTTTTTAGCAATTTTAGATAGCGAGATAATTCTACAATGGAGACACTGTACGTAAAAATGTTAATGAAAATTTCATATTATTTCAAAAAAATATTACTTCATATAAACTGTAAAAGAATTGAAATATCAAATAAATAAATATTACTTATTAATTTTAATGTAAGTAATGTTAAATGGCAGGTTACAAATTTTTGGGTGCTGTCTACCCAATGATTTATGTATTATGTATAATGTATTTTGTATATTATATTATATAATATACAGTGTGTCTACTTAAGTTGGACACATATATTACGGGACACTTTTTATTTTTAATTTTACGAAATAAAGTTATAATTCATAAAAAGTTCTGCATCGTCTAAAACCTACGATTCGATCATCAGATAGCAAATTTTATCTATATTATATCTATATTTCGCTCAAGATTAAATTACCTTTTTTCACACTGTTGTAAATTATTGTTACTACGAAAAATTGTTTGGAATTAAAAACTGTGTTCTAATATATGCAATAGTTGTTATTATTATAATTAAATAATTAATATTTATTATAATAATGTAACTATTATCTACATTCTTCTAATAAAAAGAAAATATTTAATTTTTTTCTCAAATTAGAGATACCTACCAATCATCATTTTCATTTATAACTCTTTTATTATTAATTTTATGAACAAAAATTATTCTTCATAAAAAGATCTGCACGGTCTAAAATCCAAGATGCAATCATAAACATAAGATTATATAAAATTGTATCGATTTTAGTCGATGTGTAAAAAATATGAATTTCGCTCAAGAAATTCGCTCAGTAAAGTGCCTTTATAGCTCACAATATTTAAATAGTAGGATATAATTGCACATTAAACATAATTTTTAATTCTAAACAACTTTTCATAATAGCAATTTTCCATATTAGGAATTTAAATACATAAAAAACAAAGTTTTCGTTATAATAATGCTCGCATTTTTAACTTGTTATATTTAAATTGTAATAAAACGAACTTGATAATAAATTATAATCCTAACTTCATTCCCGAAATTCCTTTAAAAATTATTCTGTTAACTAATTTCAAAATAAATATATAAATAGCGTATGTTTTAATTTTCACTTTTTCCTAAAAACTCGAAAGGGTTCTCTTATTTTCGTCATCACTTGCTTAGCTTTGATGTTATAAACTTCATCTGAAACTCACTTGATAGGTATTCTTGAGTACTTTGACAAGTGTTCAGTAAATATATTTTATAAAATGCACCGCTTTCCCGTTATTTGAGCTTGAATACTTAGATTTGGGTACTAGCCGAAAAAAATGTATATTCCATCACCTATAACTCACTTTTTAATAATTCTCAAAGGTTTTTCAAATAACAAATCTCTTTTATTTCTTATTATCTTCAATTTTGGTAATCAAAACTATTTTGATAAAACTTACAGTTTTTGAATTATTCACGAAAAACCGCTTTACATCATGCATTTATTTCACGAAAAATTCAAATCTTTGATCTTTAATAACTCAGAAAGTATTGATTTATTTTAATAATTAGAAGTAACAAATTTTGCTTAAAATTTGCCCCTCTATCGATTAGTGGTGTTATTTTTAATAAAATAGTTTTCACCCCCGAGAAGGGGTGGCATCCACCCCCACGGTAAAAGCGTACGTTGGCACCATATCAGTTTTGTTTCTTGAGTTATGCTCTAACTACTCACCAATTTTCATTCAAATCGATGGAGGTTTAACAAAATAGAAGGTGAAAACATTTAATGACTGCACCAACTTTCCCCTTTCATTCCTTATTGCTACTTCCTGTATCCACTGAGGTGTCAGCCTGAAAGGGGTCATAGTTATCAATATACAATAGACACATTTCACATGCCAAACTCCATATTACTTATGACGATGATTTCTCGCCTCTAGCTCTCCGTCTATAATGGCACGTAATCTCTAGAAACAGTACAATTGGTATTACTAATTACTAAGTCAAGCATCCTATTGTAGTTATTTAAGATGTTGTTACATTGCCTCATATTTAAAAAAGCTAATCATTTTTTTACTGAAGCAGCAATTAAAATCACCTAGTATAAAAACTTTATCAGAGTTTAGTACATCCCAGTTCTCTAGTGCTTCTAAAAAGAGTTCAAACTCATCAACTGTGGTAGATGGTGGAATGTACAAAACTGCTACAAAAAAAGATCTAAAAGCTAGATGACATTTACATACTAAAAAATCAACCTTTGGAAAATTAGTATCAAAATCAGAAGAGTTAACCAGTTCAGATTTAATAGTTACGTCTACAGCAAGTAACACCCCTCCACTCCTCCACCAGTAGAGAGATCTAGTTGATTAAATTTACGATCACTGCGATATACTTCATTCATATTCACTAGTAAACAGTTCTCACTCGAATTAACATCTGCTTTTAGCCACGTTTCACTGAGTGCAACGATGTTGTATTCACAGTCACTTATATTTGAAATAAAAGAGTCAATCTTGGTGTTAAGAACTCTTACGTTCTGGTAATAAATAGATATATCACAATAGTCCAGGGTAATAAGGTTTTTTCCATGACACTCGAGCCGCCAGGGTACTGAAGCGTTTTTTCGACAGATAATACCTATAAGAGCAAATTGTAACTATTTCCTGCGTAGGATCTGGCGGCCATTTTTATTTATAAACAATTAGGTGTCAAAAAATGGCATTTTTCCTTTATTTTTCAAATCAATGGAAAACAGTGAAACTTATTTTATTTATTTTTTATTTATTTATTTATTTATTTAGTACCCAAATAACAGTACTGGACCAATTACAATCTGGGTTAGTGTATTAAGCGTATTAGTAAATTTACCGTTTACAGATCATAAACATAACAACAAAACAGTATAAAATACATAGACTACATAAACGCCGTTTATATGTAAGTGTGTGAAAAAACTCAAAATGAGAAAAACACACTCACATACGAACAACGACGAACAAAAACTTATAAAGTAATTAAAGAAAAACAGAAAATACATAGTATGTAAAACAATTAAATACAAAAATACAGAATAAATATATAATATAACAGCAAGATGCTAAAAAGTGACTGGTTGCAACCTAATATCGTTAGCAGTATTCTTAATGATGCGTAAATTAGAATTGAAGATGTCAAAGAGATCAGAGTTCGCATTGTAGTGAGCTTGCATTCGTACTAGAGGTGACTGCACCAAAATATTTGATCTGGCTCTGTTAACATAAAACGTTTGTGAAGTACGAGAAGCAACACGTGGTACGTGGAGATTAAGAAGTTGCAATAACTCAGGAGTATTTACTTGATTGTTAATAATTTTAAATAAAAAGCATAAAGATTGAGTTATTCTACGACGCTGAAGACTTTGCATCTTAAATTTATCGAGAAGTAGCTCTTCAGAAAATCCCCTAGCAGGATAAATGCCAGTGGATTTAAAGTGCATACTTTTTAAAAACCGCCTCTGTACTGATTCCAAAACAGTTGTGTGATTTTGATAAATTGGAGACCAAACTATCGATGCATAATCGAGTTTGGGGAGAACAAGAGATGAATATAAAAATTTGCAAGTGTCAATATCGGTAAGTTCTTTCGCATTTCGTAAAATGAAACCTAGAGTACTAAACGCACCCGCAACGATATTAGTGATGTGTGGAACAAATGATAGTCTGCAGTCAAATATGACCCCCAGGTCCTTAACAGAGCTGGGGCGACAAATGGAAGTATTATGTATATGATAATCGTAGTGTGTTGGAGAAGGGCTTCTAGAAAAAGACATAACATTACATTTAGACGCATTTAGCTGCAAACAATTAGTGTCACACCATATACTGATTTTATTTAAATTTTCTTGAAGTCTAATGCAATCGGAGGGTGACTTAATTTCAAAAAATAATTTTAAATCGTCCGCATAAATTAGTGAATGAACATCTAGGTCATCAACAATATCATTAACGAATATCACAAACAGTAGCGGCCCTACAATTGAACCTTGAGGTACTCCGGATAACTGAGGAAAAGGGGTTGATTTAAAACCTCTAATTTGTGTATATTGCCATCGATCTGTAAAATAAGAGTTAAATAATTGTAACAGCGTAGGTGTGATTGAAATAGAACTGAGCTTATTCAGTAGAATTTTATGACTTAAGCGGTCAAAAGCTTTGGAAAAGTCAGTGTATATGACGTCGACTTGAGCATTTCTGTCTAATGCTTCACACAGGAATTGAGTGATATTAACAAGATTTGTTAAAGTAGATTTACCACTGATAAATCCGTGCTGTTGGGGAACTATGAATGGTGAAATGTGGGTATAAAGGTGTTTATTTATACAGATCTCGAAAATTTTACTAAAGTTGGATATGATAGCAATAGGCCTATAGTTTTGTATAGAAGTTCGATTTTCTTTCTTAAACACAGGGACAATTTTAGAAACTTTCCATTGTGTGGGAAAGACCGAACTGGATAATATGCAGTTAAATAAAGTACACAGAGGAGTTGAAAATACGTGGGCACAATCTTTTATGAGAAATGCAGGAATATTATCTGGTCCCATCGTCATGTTCGGCTTAATCTTCCTTATGGCCTGTTCAATTTCAGATTTTGTAAAAGCGGGAATGTGCAATTGTTCGGCAATATATGTATTTAATTTGGGAGTGATATGGTCGGGAGGAGAAATATCGGTGTATGACTTTGAGAAGAAATCGGCAAATGATGAGGCAATATCCTGTGAAGTCTCTAGCTTTATATTATTATACGACATAGTTTCAGGAATAGAACAATTTGTTTTCTTGGAGTTTATGAACGACCAAAAGCTACGAGGATCTTGTTTAAGATTGAGTTCTAGTTGAGACACATAACGCTTGTATATTATTTGATTAAAGTATTTGAATTCTGAACGAATTCTCTTGAATTCAGTGTAATTTTGAATATTACGAGATTTTTTGTACGCGTTCCAAGCTCTATTTTTAGTATTCAGAAGATTAATCAGATCACCATTGAACCAAAACGGATAACGTTTAGTTTGCTTCTTTTTAAGAGGAATATGTTTAGAGAAGATGCTGTGAATATACTGATAAAAGGCATTTAGGTTACTGTTGATATCAAGATCAGTGGAAAGAAAAGACCAGTCAGATAAATAGAGTTCATTATAAAGTTCTATAAAGTTGGCTCTCTTAAAGTTAAAATTCTGCTTACTGTCGATTTTGATTTCATTAAATTCTTTTTTAATACTAAAATCAATGATGAGCGGTGGATGATGGTTATCCATGGGAACAACATAGTCAATTGCCTGAT
The DNA here is from genome assembly GCF_917563875.1 of Diabrotica virgifera virgifera. Lineage (NCBI taxonomy): Eukaryota > Metazoa > Arthropoda > Insecta > Coleoptera > Chrysomelidae > Diabrotica > Diabrotica virgifera. The sequence goes on from NC_065449.1 coordinate 214,756,742, forward strand.
ATACGTTACAAAATATATTAGAAAATACCAAATCTAGGATTCGTTCATTATGATTAACTACATGATTATATTGCGATAGATTAAAGAAATTTGCAACATTCTGCACGGCCACTGATTTACCGGTAGTAATGCCTTGAGTATATTCCGGTATATTAAAATCACCCAAGACTAATACTGTTTCGTTAAAAAGGCATTCAACTGTTTCTAAACACTCTAGGAATAATTCTAGTTCAGCTAGAGGTGTTTGCGGAGGTATATATACTAACACGAGATAATAAACTATTTTCTTTGATACAACTTTGCTTATGACTACATCAATTAATTTGACTTCAGCAATAGCAGCACATATAGAGTAGACATCAATAGGAATAACATTTAATGTTTTATTAACTGCTAATAGTACACCTCCACCTCTAGTTGTCCCAGTGGCTAAAAAATCCCGATCTGAACGAATCACAGTAAACAATTCAGGATCAAAAAGTTCCGAATCATACACACTAGAATTTAACCAAGTTTCAGTGAACGCAAAAATTTTATGGGTACCAGGAACGGAGCCGTGGTTAGTGTAAACCAATTGAGTCCGACCTAGCAAACTGCGACAGTTTTGGTAATATACTTCAATATTTAGTTTTGGGCTTCCATTATTCTTCACCTGGGGCTTAATAAATTGTTTCTGTGGTTGCTATTTAATGTCAAGTATATTAGCCTTAAATGAGTCCAGCGTATGCTTGAATACATGACATGAGGATTTATCCCATGTTGCATGGTCAGTATTAATCGTCTGAACTCCATCACGTTTGTTATAATTAACACAGTTTATACATTTTAAACCAGTAGACTTACATTCAGAGACTTGATGACTTAAAGAACATTTTGGACAGACTACTTGATTTGCTTGACAATTATTTGCGAAGTGATGAAAACCGCAGCATTTGAAACATCGCCTAACCTCCACAGCATCATATACTCTACAATAATCATAACCCACAACAACATGCTCATAATTTAAAAGACGATGATAGGTAGCCAGATCTACTTGAAGTATAGCTTGAAATATATTTTGATTTTTCTTTAAGGGACTGACCGATATTACATCACAAACGCAGTCACTTGATAGCACGCTATGATTTTGCTCTTTAAGCATATTTAACAGGATAACTTTATCTAAATTTTCAGAAATACCGACAATACGTACACGAGGATTAAGAGGAGAAATTACTTTAATATTATATTTATTGTTCATTGTAGAGTTCATTAAATCTTGAAATTTCGAATCGTTACCACAACGGATCGCTATACCGCCTTTGTTGATTTCTTTTACTTGTGTAACCTGGATATTTTCTTTAATAGGATCAATTTTACGGATTAACTCGGATTTGGTAGAAGAAGAAGATTGTTTTGGATCTTTGGGTGTAATTAGCACAGTAGGAGCTTTCTGGACTACTTTCGCAAATGACAATTCAGGCGAGCTGCACGAAGGTCTAGGGACATCATGAATTTGATCTTTTAACATTTTTAGCATCTCGTCTTTGAATGATTTAAACATCACATCGATCTTCTTTGCCATTAGATCTGGAAAACTGTTTAATTGCGTCATAACAGCAGCGACAGACTTCTCAACTACTTCACAATTACCATTGCAGAAATCACACAAGAAAAAGACATTGTCTTTCTTGGAGAGAAATCGGAATTCAGAGTCTGATAAATTAGCACAAGGTCCATGAAACCAGCGACCACAGGGTCCTTCACAGCCAATTAAATGAGAGTCTTTTTTATACGTTTTACACTTGGCACAATCCGACATTCTGATCAGACTTGCTTATATGCAGGACATAAATTAGGAATAAACTGTTTTAAGATCCTGGCCTAACATCAAATTTGTTATTATTTTTTGCTGGACACTACTCGATAAGATAAAACAACTTGATCAAAGCCAATGAAGATATGAAAGCCAGACATGCAGTTTTGAGACAAAATCCACAAATTATGTTTACAATAGTGTGTATAGAAAGTTCAAAACTTACGGTAAGCAAAAACACAGAATTTTCCACGTACACTATACTCACAAAAATAGAAGTCAAAGACAGAGCACACAACTTTCACAGGCATATCAATAGGCCAGTCTCGGCTAAAAAAAAAAAAAACTTATGGAATCTTTGAGATTATGGAAAAAGCTTTAAAATGACGTAATACAAAGTTTGATATACTCATTTATTGTTAATATAATTGCGAAAAAAGGTCGGAATTGCAAAAAAAAATATTTTCGCAATATCTATTGTAAAAATTAGTGTACAAATTTGATAAATGTTATTCAAATTGTTTATCCGAGAGAGCATTTTTTTGCAATAACATAAGTCAGAAAAAAATGACGTTAGAACCATTCCACAGGTGTCAAATGAAGGAGCATGAGCTATATTTTCAACCTGTTTAAAAAAAGCGAATAAAAAATACATTTATTGCTTTTTTTATTTGCTTTCTTTAAACCAAGTTGAAAATATAGCTCATGCTCTTCTATTTGACATCTGTGGAATGGTTCTAACGTCATTTTTTTCTGACTTATGTGATTGCAAAAAAATGCTCTCTGGGATAAACAATTTGAATAACATTTAAACAATTGAATGACTCGCTTTGAAATTTTTATCACATATTAAGCACCAAAGAACCCTTATATGACAAAAATTTCAAAGCTGTACACTAATTTTTATAATATATATTGCGAAATTAATTTTTTTTGCAATTCCGACTTTTTTCCCCATTAAATTAACAATAAATGAGTATATCAAACTTTGTAATATGTCATTTCAAAGCTTTTTCCATAATCTCAAAGATATTTGTACTAAAAAAATCATAAGTTTTACTGTTTTCCATTGATTTGAAAAAAAAGGGAAAAATGCCATTTTTTGACAGTTAATTGTTTATAAATAAAAATGGCCGCCAGATCCTACGCAGGAAATAGTTACAATTTGTTCCTATAGGTATTACTTGTCGAAAAAACACTTCAGTACCCTGGCTGCTGAAGTGTCACGAACAGGGTATATTTTTGTCTTATTACCCTGGCCTACAAGTACTAAGGCTGCTGGGGGGACTTAGTTTAAAGGTACCACCTTAGGTATATTGTTGAAGTATTTAATACGGCAGTTTTCTCCGGCATTTGTTCGGTCCGCTAACTCTTGCTTAATTTTTTTAAAATATTCAATCTGCCTTTTGGTACGGTCTGCTGCTATGATAAACTTGATAAATTGTCTTGACGTTTTCAACTGTTTGGAGTTTTTTAAAATTTTTGTTACGGTGTATTCATTCTCAAATGGTACTTTTATAGGACGAATCTTATCGTTGGTGAAATAGCCCAATCTATACGATTTAAAGTTAATGTTTAACAAGTCATGAGCCACTACACCCATAACATCTGACAATATTTCCATCCGATTCGTTCTGCTCCGCTCTCGATTTTTGTTGATCAGGTTCGGGAACATTAAAAATTACAATATTTTTTTTTCGTTTTTGCCGCTCAGATATTCCAGAAATCATTTCTTCGAAATCAAAGTCTGGCGAATTTAAATTTGTATTTTTTACTATTTCTTCGGCTATATTGTGGCACTTCCGATTACAACTTTTTAGCCGGAAATGATATAAAATCCAGAAGTATATCCTTAATCGCGTCTTGCTAAAATCCAGTTGAAACTCTGTATGACAGTTGACAGTTATATTGTACCTACTTGTTAGTTTTAGTTCCAATAAATTTTGTTGATTAGTTACATAAATAAATTAAGTAAAAATGAAAAAATGACTTGTTATTTGAGGAAGGTGGAAAAACCATATGTATAACATGGGAGTAAAGTGCCTTTTCCTCCCTTGAATGATTACTGCCCTCCGCTACGCGTCGGGCAGTAAACTTCATTCTCGGGAGGAAAAGTAGCACTTTCCTCCCTTGTTATACAAATAGCTATTTCGGAGGATAATAGGAGATTTTTGAAATAAAGCTCGCCGCACCGGTAAAAAATCGGATAAATACGCATATATAACAATTAATAAACAACGGTATATATTAAGGTTAGACGCGATCACTCTTCAGAATTTTGAAGCTGAATGTTTATTATTTAATTTAAGTATCTGGCAACCTTAAAAACACTAATTTAAATATGAGTTTTTAAGCCAATGCGTATTTTCGCATTTTTCAGATTTTAAATCGCCTGTAACTCGAAAACTATAAATTTTTCAGAAAAATTAAAAGATACCTTTATTGTTTAGAATAATCCAAAAAACCTAAAAATATATTTTCCAGAGCAAAAAAACGTGATCTTTTGTATTTGTTTAAAGAAATTGTTTAAACAATTTCTGCCCAAAAATTCCGCCCGGCACCCTTCACATTTGTTTAAAGGGGACATTTTTGAATAGGAATCCACAAAGAAACCGAATCAGAAATTTTTCCAGACGGGAGCGGTCTCACCACATGGACTACTTTTCCAGTGTTCCCATACATCAAAGTTTGACCGATTTGACACCGTTAAGCTATGAACAAATTTTTAGCTCGCTATTAATAATCTTTTATTTAGAACGCGAGATCCAGGACTATATGCTTATGTCAAATTGCATGTCAATCCAAGCCGTTCTTTTTAGTAAATGGACTTTATGTGGATTTAATAGACCTAATCCATTTCCTTTCCCGTACATACTTAGGACCCTGAATGATAAAGTTTCAACTTTAGAGTATGTTTAAAACTTATTTATAATCCTCTTAAGGCAGAAGTGGAAGAACCAAATTCCTACAATATTGAGCGTGTTTGAGAATCTGGATACGATGCAACATAAACAAAACAGCTATACAAAGTTTCCTACTTTTGTGACTAATGCTGGTAGTTTCTGTGATGTGCCAGTAGATTTATTGGATTTTGCTTGATGTGGAATGAAATAAGAAGTAATGGCAGAACTTTTCTCTTTTATCACGTACAGTTCTGGTCAAAACAGTGTAATATAGAAGCTAGTTTCACAAAGGATATTTTGATAAAATTAATGTTAGTGTGTAAACTATTTTTTTGCACGATTGATCATTTTTGACTGTTTACCGTGACAGATTTTACGTCAGTAGGTGACATTTACTAGCAACTCGACGGTAAGTAATCCAACTCGACGGTAAGTACTCCAACTCGACGGTAAGTAATTCACTTACCGTCGAGTTAAAAAATCTCTTAATTTTAATTTATTTTTTGAAAGAATAAAGAAAACTAACGAATTATTTATTAATATTGAAACTTATGGTACAATTTGTTAAATTATTTAATGAAATCCCACTTGTTTGGGCTGTGGTTTCACTTCTAACAGAAACTCCTGCAGAATCGCATACATTAGTAGTATTACTAGTATTGCACAATATTTTTTCGGCAAAATCTATTTTATTTTGGAGAGAATCTTCTACATAGCTTTCTGCCACTGTCGATGAACGCCAACCTCCATGACGCTTTAATCCGAGAACATCAACACCTTTATTAGCCAAAAGCGTTGCTGATGTCCTCCTGAACGAATGGCCAGTATAGTTCTCGGGATTAGTCAAATTTAAGAATTTGGCAATTTGAGAAGGCCAGCTCCCGATTGTCCCTTTCCCTATTACTTGAGCACAACATTTTCCTTTGGCGTATCTTAAGAACAAATGATTTGATTTTACTTGTAATGGACGAAGTTTTATATACTTTTGCAGAATTTCTAAATATGGAATTTTATCTTCTGGTTTATTAACGACTGTAAAAGTACGCTGGATGTTCGTTTTTGTATTGGGTACTTTTACAATCGTTAAACCATCGGTTTGTTGGATGTCATTTATAGTAATATTTAGTGATGAGCGAGACTGGTCTTGGTCTTACGGTCTTGGTCTTGGTCTTGCAGCAAGACCAAGACCAAGACCAAGACCGCCTTTTGGTTGCAAGACCAAGACCAAGCTTGCAAGAACAAGACCAAGATCAAGACCGAACCTTGCAAGACCACGCAAGACCAAGACCAACCTGCAAGACTCTTGCACTTTTTTGAGAAAAAATGGTTTTTATTATTTAACTTTATTTTTTTAGTTCAGTAATATATACTGACATTGTAAGAAACCTTAAACAATATCGAATTTTTAAAATACATAATATTTTGGTTATATTTTTAAGTCGTTTTGATTCAGTCAAACGGTTTGCATTTTCTCAACCTTCAAAGTGTCCAGAAGGCAAGTTTTCAAACGGCGACAGTTCAAGGACAATTGAAATTACTTGTAAGACAAACAAATGTAATTATAGATAGGGTAATCCATTTAAAAAAATGCAATTAAAAACGGTTTTTATGTACCAGTAGTTTTCGCTTTTTTGTCTAATAAAAGTACTGACACTTATTTCAATTCTTTTCGCATAACAGTGGCGCACCCAGGGAGGGGTTTTGGTGGTTAAAACCCCTCCCAGGGCATAAAAAATATAAAGAATAGTAGGAAAATGTAACTTGCCATTCAGAAACAATACAAAAAAAATTCAGTGCCCAAGCGAAGCTAGGACAAATAATCCCGGAAAAAAAATCTCCACAAATTATCTCTGGACAAAAAATCCCCAGAAAAAATCCCTGGACAAATAATCCCAGGACAAAAAATCCCGGACAAATAATCCCCACAAATTTTTTTGGACAAAATGTCCCCACAAAAAAATCCCGGACAAAAATCCCCAAGAAATATTTGCTGCCGAATAGTTCTCTAAAAATTTTCCCGTTAATGCAATCGACTCAAATGATTGTCAGAGTCAGTGCGTGAGAGCTATAGCAATCGGCATGAAACCGCTTTTCGGCACGAAAATAATGATTAGCAATTAAGATTAAGCATGAATTGTAATTTCGATTACTAAATTTCGATTTTCAATTCCATGCTGAAAACTTCAAATTTAGATGACAAAAGAGTGTGAGTTTTTTTCAAAAATAGTGGAAGATATGGGGAATGCGCTAAGACTGTGGGAACCATGTTGTAATTATTCGCTTAAATCTTTTACTCACTCTGCTTTTAATAACTATGTTCAAAACATTGCCTATTCGTGATGAGAACTGCTGGTCCTGAAAACGATAATCTTGTTTGTAATGCACAAACCTGTTACTTTTTGCGAATTTAACGTCAAAAATATTTAGTTATTATCATTATCAATGGCGTTATAACTCTTCGAGTATCCTTGCGAGTTGTTTACTATTGCCTCCCATGTGTCGGTCCTGTGCCACTATTTCCCATTGTCTTACTCGCATTTTCTCCAGATCTTCTCGACTGCACCTTTCCACCTTTTTATAGGCCGTCCTACAGACTTCCTCCCACCTGGCCTCTCCCCGAGCAGCTATGTCTGGCTTGATTTTTGGATAAATTTTTCGCATGGCATATTCTAAGGCCAGGTTAAACAACAATGGGGACAACGGATCTCCCTGTCTCAGTCCAGAATTTACGCAGAAAGCATTTGATATTTCCCCACCTCTTCTAACTTGTGCAAAGAAGTTACTTATAGACATTTGCGTTACCGCAGTTAGTTTCTTGGCTACGCCCAGCTCGACCATTGTATTCCATAGTGACCATAGTGTACACAGTGTAGGATAACTAATTGAATCATACGCCTGTTTGAAATCTATAAAGATCTGATGCACGTCTTGAGTATACTTCCATTCCTTTCAAGCATTTGTCTAATAGTAAATATTTGATCAACAATCGATCTTCCGGGCCTGAAATCACACTGGTAGTCACCAACTATTTTTTCGGCGTATGGTAGTAATCTTTTGAGTAATACATAACGAAAAATATTTAGTCATCAGTTTCAATTCACTGCAAGCAACATTTCAGAAACATGCTTCAAAAGCTATGTCAAAAACCTGTGTTCTGCGTTTTCATAACAAAGCTAAACATTCTTAATAGCGCAAAATTTTTTCATGGATGCACACAGATAATAGGTAATGTTTTGAACTTAGTTATTCAAGTGAGCAAAAGATTAAGAGAATAATTAAAACATGATTCACACAGCTTTAGCTTATTCCCCATATCTTCCACGATTTTTGAAAAAACTCACACTCGTTTGTCATGTAAAAAGTTTTCGGCATGTAATTGGAATTCGAAATTTGGTAATCGAAATTACAATAATTCATGCTTAATCTTAATTACTTTTAATCATTATTGTCGTGCCGAAAAGCGGTTTCATGGCCATTGCTATAACTCTTATGCACTGAGGCTGAAAAACATTTGAGTCGATTGCGTTCACGGGAAAACTTTTAGAGAACTATTCGGTAGCAAATATTTCATGGGGATTTTTTGTGGAAATATTTTGTCAAAAAAATTTTGTGGGGATTATTTGTCCGGGATTTTTTTGTGGTGATGTTTTGCCCGGGGATTTTTTGTCTGGGGATTTTTTGTCCAGGGATAATTTGTGAGGATTTTTTGTCAGGGGTTATTTGTCCGAACCCCGCCCAAGCCAACCCCCCCCCTAGAGGAAAATTCTGGGTGCGCCACTGTCGCATAATCGAGGAAAAATGTAGGTCGTTAAATTTAAAATGAATTCAAAAAATATCATAATAGATTTTGAAAAGGGATTCACAATGCTGTGAAAGCATTGTGGCCTGAATAAAAAATAACTGGTTGTCGATTGTAATGTGTTAAGCTTGGTATCGCAAAATCCAAAGCTTAGGTTCAGTTTCTGAATATAATGACAAAAATTCCGATACTGGGAAATTTTTAAAACTATTTTTTGGATTAATTTTTTACAATCAACGAAAGTTGGAAGTTGAATTATTTGTGAAAATCCCCGATGACAAACGCGTAAGAATTTTACTGACTTCATAGTTGAAAACTATTTGGAAGAATCTAGGTTTTCCCCAGAAAGGGCCAGTAGTACAAATAGTATGTGCCGCACTTGAAATACATGCGCATCATTTCAGTGTGTTTTAAATTCTAGTTTTTACTACCCACATCCGAATATTTTCAACTTTTTAAATGTCATAATGGGTATTCAATCCAAAAATATGTGAAAATAAAAAGTGCGAATAACTCGTGTTACGAGAGCAATGTAGTTTAAATAAAATTAAAGAACTGCAAGATAACAAATTACAGAATTAAGCGTTTATAACTCCCCATTAGGTTTAGTTATTATGTTATAGTATTAGGTCTATAAATAGGTATGGTAAATATGTACGTATTTACTAAAAAGTATGTTTTAGTTAGTTTATAAAAAAAGTTAATTATATTAAATAATGTATAAATAGAGTAAAAAATATTTGATTTTTGTGTTCTCTTAAAAAAATTTAATTTATGTTCTTAAATTTGACCCTCGTGGGATAAATACTACAGTGTTCGAGTGAAACGAGCAGATCATTATCTGTTAACAACTATAAACCGTTTATCCCTTTTCGTAAAATCCGTGAATTGAAGGTCCCCGACCATTTGTGGCACCTTTAAGAAACTCTATTTCTTTAAGATTTTATTAAAATACAGGGGCAATAAACAATAATCCCGACTCAAGACGTGGTCTGAAGGCAGGCGGCAGGTATCGACAGCCTGCAAAACACAACGTGACACAACCGAAGGCCGGCAATTGCAACAAGGGTTGTAAATTCAGGTTTTTCCTACTGATAAACATTACCATTATAAAAATATACTCTAATCTCTTTATATAGAGGGAAATAATTAGGTCATTAGGTGAATGTATAATGTTAAAATTGGTATCCGTTTGAAACTACATTCTACATTCTGTTAAAATTTTAAAGCAAAAAATATAGTTTCATTCTTCACATCTTTATTTATTTCAATGTACATTTTATTCGAAATTGTTTGGTTCAAATTATTACTACCAAAAAAGCAAGACCAGCAAGACTCTTGCAGCAAGACCAAGACCAAGAACAAGACCGGCTAGTGCAAGACCAAGACCAAGACCAAGACTGCCTTTTAGCTGCAAGACCAAGACCAAGACCAAGCTTGCAAGAACAAGACCAAGACCAAGACTAGCTTGGTCTTGGTCTTGTTCTTGTTTTGCTCATCACTAGTAATATTATATAATTCTTCTCTTCTACAGGCACCAGATATTCCCAATATCATTGCGACCTACAAATTATGAAAAAATCTTCATTAGAGTATTTCTTTTACCTAAACTAGCTTATATTACCTTGTGAACTAGAAATTCTTCATCCGGTGCTTCCATCAGAAATTTTTCAAATTGCTCCCGTGTAAATATGCTCGCTTTCTTAGGCCTATAGCCAACATTTTTCTCTTCAAATACGCGATCAAAGCTGAAAACTTGGAAATATCAATGCCATCATAAAGAAAAACGGTGGATTTAATCATTGAATATTCTGCCCAGAGGCTTCCAGGAGCTTTCAACTGCATATGTCTTTGAACGAAATATGCCAATAGAGTCTTTTCTTCGATTCTTAAATTCGTGCTTTCGCACCATTTTTTAAAACTTTGGTAGATATTTTGATAACGGATTTTGGATTTTTCGGGAATAATTGCGGAACACCCTTCTTCCCAAGCCCGTTCAATTTCTTCAAATTCACTTTCGCTCATATTTTAATTTATAATAATCAAAATTGTACTTAAAATTATTGACAACTAAATAAAAACTCAATTCTCCATTGTTGTTATGCACCCTAGTTACTACCTAACAACCAAAGTATCTATCTTGATAAAATGAATGAAACTAGTCAATATGACGAAAATGTTTAATTTTATAATTTATAATGGTATCAATCGTGCAAAAAACGTTATAAGCATGTCGAACGTTAAGGGTAACCGATCTCAGACAATAATTGGAGTCGTCGCTCCGCTCCTCCTCCAAACAATTGTCTTCGATTTCGATCGGTATAAAACCCTTACCGTTTTCCATACTTAATATACTATTATATGTTTACAAAATAGGCCTGGATGCCATGTGCCAAAATAACATGATTAATAGCAAGCTGAAAATTTGTTAATAGCTTAACTGTGTCTAGTCGGACAACCTTTGATGTATGGGAACACTCGAAGAGGGGAAGTTTTAATTGTGGAACAGGTTAAAAATTTGGAACGACAGACTACGAAAACGTTCCATTTATTTTGTCGCACAGAACTTCCAATTGATTTGGTACCGTTTGATTAAACTCACTTGCAAAAATCAGACTGGTATTTATCACCAACTGGGCATTTTAATGAGTGGAACACGAAGAACATGTCAAACGATAGGAATCATGTTGGCTGGTAATAGCAATCTGATATTTGCATGATACTTTAATGAAAGGGTACCAGTTGGAAGTTCCGTCCGACAAAATACATGGAACGTTTGCGTAGTCTGACGTTCCAAATTTTTACCTTGTTCCACAATTAAAACTTCCCCTGTTCCAGTGTTCCCGTCCATCAAAGTTTGTCCGACTAGACACCCTTAAGATATTAACAAATTTTCAGCTTGCTATTAATCAACCTTTTTTTGGTACGCGGGATTCAGGATTAAAAACCTTATAATTTTTTAACTCTTAAGGTAAGATTCCGACAACTACTGCATACGTCAGTTGCGGTTGTCGCCGTGACAGACGTCACTACTTTGCACTATTAATTTGTATGAGACTTATTCTGACATCTGACTGCAACTGCTGTTCGGCAGAACGTCAGTTGCTAATAATTATACAAACTAATAGTGCAAAGTAATGACGTCTGTCATGATGACAAGTGGAACTGCCGTCTGCGGTTGCAGTCTGCCGTCTGTATTCTTTGTCGGACCATTAACATCGAAGTAACACTCCTGAGTAATACGTGTAGTTTTAATTCAAAATTAAAATCTTAAAAAATCATGGATTACATAAATGTTGAAGTGTTCAAAACGTTTTCGGACATATCAGTCCATCCTTAGTGAATTCTTATACGTGCTTAATAGTTCCAGAACCAAACAGTGGTTGGATTTAAAATGCAATTTACATTGTAAACGGCTTTAAATTGGGACATGTTGGCTTTTAGTGCACCCTAATATGGCACACCTAGTTTAATTGTGCTACAACTGCAAAAAATTCGAATTTTGGGTTAAGGCTGTAAAATATTGCCTATATAATGGCCCATCTAATGCAATACAGCCTGAACTAAAATATTGTTTTGGATAAGTGTAAAGTTTTTGGAGGTTTTGAAAATGCAATATGGCCATAACTGGGAGATGTGGCGATAATATACACTGCCACAATACAACCGATGTAATTCAATACGTTCAATACGGCCACAACTGCAAAAATCAAGAGAGATATGGCGATAATATACACTGCCACAATACAACCGATATAATTCAATACGGTCACAACTGCAAAAATCAATTGATTTTTTCATTATATTGCCGCCGTATCTCCTAGTTATCGTTTTATAAATGACTTTCTTCACAATGCAATATCGCCATAACTATCAAAATAATAATAACGTTTTATTTCTAATAAATTGTAATAAGATCCAGCCAATAAGTGTATGTATGGTACATTCCATGTCAAATCACTCAGGCAAAAAATTTTGAGTCTCCGATTTGTCTGAAAATTGGTATATAGCTTCTACGGGACGTAAAAATAAGATATTTAAGGTCAAAAAATCTTCTTCTTCTTTTTTTCTCAAAATGTTATTTTTTGCGACTTTACAGTGATTTGGTGTTTATTTAAACAAATTTGCATTTTCTGTCGCAGAGTATCAATGAAAAACATAATATTTTAATAGAAGAGACTCAAACATGTCATTATATGGCATTATAACAAGTTATTTTGATTCAAAACAAGGTTTTGATCAAATTTTATAGTGTAGAAAACGTTAAAATACCGTTTTTTACATTTTTCTCCATTCCCAAAATATCTCATCATCGATTTGTCTGAAAATTTGCCCACAGATAGCCAAAACATTGAACTTTAAGAGGTTAGAAGGATTTGAATTATATTATAATACCAAAAAAGTTACATGCAGTAATATCAGACTCAAAAATATATTAGTCCAGTCGGAATAGCATTTGACCTTGCATGCCGAGCTGCCCAAAATTTTATTTTTCTAATCTTTAGGGGAGTCAATATTAGCCTAAATTCAAAATCACGAATGAATTCCTCCGTTAGGTTATCCGCCATCTTGATTTTAAAGGATAAACTGTTTTGCTCAATATCTCCGCCATTTTTAACTTTTCGACAAAAATGGTAGAAACTGAAATTGTTCCAAATAAATCGTATTTACAATTATTACAATTTTATTTAACAATTTTTGTCGTGAGGTCGATATTTTCGTGTTAACTTTACTTACAGTAGACGCCTATATTTTTGACTATGATATTGCATGTAACTTTTTTGGTATTGTAACATAATTAAAATCCTCCTCACCACTTAAAGTCCTATATTTTGGCTATCTGTGGGCAAATTTTTAGCCAAATCGATTATGATGTAATTTGGGAATGGAGAAAAATGTAAAAAACGGTATTTTAACGTTTTCTACGCTATAAAATTTTGTCGAAAACTTGTTTTGAATCAAAGTAACTTGTTATAAACCCATATAATGATATTTTTGAGTCCCTTCTATTAAAATATTATGTTTTCCATTGATACTTTACGATAGAAAATGCAAATTTGTTTAAATAAACACCAAATCACTGTAAAATCGCATAAAATCACATTTTGAGAAAAAAGAAGAAGATTTTTTGACCTTAAATATCTTATTTTTACGTCCCGCAGAAGCTATATACCAATTTTCAGACAAATCGGAGATCCAAAATTTTTTTTGCTCCAAAATTGAGTGATTTGAAATGGAATCACCCGTATAATTTGCTACCTAAATTGTAATTTTGAAGCCAGTAATTCTCAAAATAAATTATTTACAGGGCAAAACGCGTGTTTTGCACTTGTGGCACTATTGAACTAGGTGTGCGATATGTCTGTGTAGATTTTGGCATTGGATCCGACCATCACTTGTAACACCGTTGCCGTATCCTCTATTTTTTCATACTATCACGTTATAATTCTTTGTGATAATATATTTGTGTGTGAAATGTATCATTTGTGTATTTTAGGTATATTTTAATATGTTATGTATAGATAAGTTTTTACTTAATTATTTTAAATCATTGTGAAGTTTAACTTGCTAGGAACCTTCTAATATTGTGTAATGTGTTAAAAGTAAGTAGTTTGGAAACACCAATTAAGTAAAGTTTATTATGTTGTTTTCACCAATTTTGAAAAAATGTGAAAACATTGAATTATCCACGTCTGTCTGACCGTCCGTCCGTCTTGTCCGTCCGACCGCGAATATAACTCCTCCGTCACTATAGCAGGTAGAATGACAAATGAGGTGTCAAATAAAAGCTTATAATCCAAGGATGGTACTAAAGGTGAGAAATTTAACTTAGGCTGTCTGTCCGTCTGCCTGTCCGACCGCGTATATAATTTCTTCGTCACTATACCAGGTAGAACAACAAATGAGGTGTCAAATAAAAGCTTATAAAATTCCTCACCTTTAGTACCATCCTTGGATTATAAGCTTTCGTTTGACACCTCATTTGTCATTCTACCTGGTATAGTGAGGAGTTATATTCGCGGTCGGACGGACAGGCGGACAGACAACCTATGTCAAATTTCTCACCTTTAGTACCATCCTTGGATTATAAGCTTTCATTTGACACCTCATTTGTCATTATACCTGGTATAGTGACGGATGAGTTATATTCGCGGTCAGACAGACAGACGGACAGACAACCTAGGTCTAATGTCTCACCTTTAGTACTATCCTTGGATTATAAGCTTTCGTTTGACACCTCATTTGTCATTCTACCTAGTATAATGACGGAGAAGTAAACGTTCTTATTCTATAATTCTTGTAGGTACATTTAGCATTGATTGACATTATGAAAAAAATATAGAAAACAGCATGGCAACACTGTGACGCACAAACAAGATTCAGCTCTGCGTTACATGGGGTGCACTAATATCCAAGATGTGCTAAAATTATGGGTGTTTTTTTTATTACCTCTCCATATTTGACTTCGGTATCCTTTTGCTCTGCTTCTTGGCGTTTTATCCGCATTCTGTATGCTACTACTTTTGCCTTTTTCTCCATCTATATATTATGTAATGAAGGAAGATCAAAAGTGACCTCTATGGAGGTAGTCCACATCTCTCCTATTATGATTAAGCATGCTTGGCATTAGCCTGCTTGCACTGGCAGTTAGTATAGTGCGCCATACGTAATCATAGGTGTAATTAGATAATATATAGCTATACGTCTGTTTGGGATTCATATCTCATGTTTTGTTCAAACTGAAATTTTTCTTTGTTGGTTATTAGAAAAACAGTTAATAGAAAACGAAAACATGTATTGTTTCGGAAAAATCCCACCAAGCTTATATTTTTCTAAAACTTTTTTTTTTAGTTTATAAATATACATGTTAAGGTAAAAAGCTCTACTTAAAGATTTAGCCGCTAATTTTTATTAATTGTTTAAACAATAACAATTGTTTCGTATAAATGATTTTAAAAATGTCGCTGAACTTGTGGCAGATTGACAGTTAGCCTACGACCACATATGTGTTGACCGGCTGGGGAAAGAAGAGGAGACGGATTGACGGACGTCTGTCAGAAGATTTTAGAAACTTAGAATACAACTGTCATAATTTTTCTTACTTGTTTTAGTATGTAGTTTGTTGTAAATAAACAAATAAAATAGTTTAAAGTGTGCCCCGACTACTTTGCAGCCCGCAAACCGGCCACATTGGTGACCCCGAGAAAAAGACTGTAAGTACAAGGATTTAAAGACGACATTATGACAGATAACGACCAAACAATGCCAAACGATAATGCTACACCATACGAAGGCAATGATCACCCAATAATTGCACGGGTAGGCATAAAAGCTCCAGAGTTTTGGCGCAATGAACCAGAACTATGGTTTCTTCGGCTGGAGGCGCAGTTCCGACAAGCCAAAATAACATCTGACAACTGCAAATTCGATCATACTGTTGCTAGTTTAAACAGTGACATACTAATAGAAGTGGCGGATATTGTAAAGAATCCAACTGCTGGCAATGCCTATACACAACTGAAAGCTCGCCTTCTCGAAAGGTATGGCATTAGCTCAGATGAAAGGATCCACAGATTAATGGAGCTCACTCTGGGTGACTTAAAACCCACTCAACTACTCCACAGAATGCAAGCTCTGGCCACGGATAGCATTAGTACACAAGTTCTAAAAAATTTTTGGTTGGACCGCCTACCACCTTCGGTTCGAAGTGTTATATCTGTTCTTGATGGAGATCTAGAAGAGCTTGCTAAGAAAGCCGATAAGTACCTCCGATGTTCCAATTTTCCAGTCATGGCTGTTACCGAAAGCTCTATCTTAGACAAAGCAGTGGCTGCATTGAATGACCAAGTGAGCGCTTTATCCAACAGATTAGCTGTAGCTGAAGAACGGCAACAGATTCAAATGGTCAAGAGTGCCAAGTCATCATCTGACGAGCAGTGTTACTACCATCGAAGATTTGGTGCACAAGCAAAGAAATGTAGACCACCCTGCAGTTTTACAAAAAACGACGAAAGGGCGCAGTAATGGCGGCAACTGCAGCCCCTCACATACCACGCCGCCTCTTCATTACCGATAGTGTTCTCCAACTTCAGTTCCTTATTGATACAGGGGCAGACCTGAGTGTGCTTCCACGTAAAATCTGCACTGCGACTCGGCCCAGCACTGTATGCCTATATTCTGCCACCGGATCGTGCATCCAAACGTATGGGCAGAGACAACTTTCATTAAACCTTGGTCTAGACCAACCTGTAACATGGACTTTTGTAGTCGCAGATGTCACCACACCCATACTAGGAGCCGATTTTCTTACACATTATGGCATTAGTGTTGACATGAGAAACAAACGACTAGTAAGCTCAAATATGTCAAGCAGTATTACCTGTGAGTCTCGTCGTGTTAAAGTACCAGAAGTAGGCCTATCCACTGCCCATCCTTACCATCGTCCGGCAGCCACTATACCAGAGGATACTGAAAGGGTCCAGCACTATATTGAGACTCGAGGTACACCAGTATTTTCTAAACCACGAAGACTTCCACCAGATCGTTTTCAAGCTGCACGAGCAGAATTCAATGAGCTGATGCAGGCAGGCATTATCCGACCATCAAAGTCATCATGGGCTAGTCCGCTTCACTTGGTTAAGAAGTCCAATGGACGATGGCGAGCCTGTGGAGATTTTCGCCGTCTAAATGCCATGACCAAACCAGATCGCTACCCAATACCGCACATCCAGGATTTTGCTAACCAGCTACATGGAAAGAGAATTTTCTCTTGTATTGATTTGGTACGTGCTTTTTACCAAATTCCAGTCCACCCGAAGGATGTACAAAAGACGGCTGTAATAACCCCCTTTGGACTTTACGAGTTTCTTCGAATGCCATTCGGTTTGCGAAATGCTGCCCAGACGTTCCAGAGGTACCTCGATCACCTTTTTCGAGAATGCCCATATGTGTATGTATACATCGACGATATTTTGGTTGCCTCGGAGACTGATACCGAGCATGAGAAACACCTGGCATCAGTACTTCGGATTCTGGAAGCAAATGGACTTCAAATCAATAAGGATAAATCAAAATTCCGTGAAAGTGAAGTAAACTTCCTGGGTGCCACGGTCTCCCCAACTGGCGTTCGTCCATTGCCGGCTAAAGTAGGCGCAATTCGCAACTTTCCACAACCTACGACCTATCGACAGCTACGAAGGTTTATGGGTATGCTCAATCTCTACAGACGTTGGTTACCAAATGCTGCGAATGAACTAATGCCATTAACCGACTTACTGTCTCAGCAAAAGAAAAAGAAGCAAGAACTGACATTAACACCAGCAGCTGCAGCAGCTTTCTCCAAAGTCAAAGAACTCTTGGCCGCGTCGACTGAATTGGTTTTCCCAGCACCGAATGCCCAATTGAACATGTCAGTTGATGCCTCAGATGTTGCCATCGGCGGTGTTTTGCAACAGCTTATAGGTGAACATCTACAACCCATCGCTTTCTTCTCTAGAAAGCTTTCTAAGACGGAGCGAAACTATAGCACTTATGACCGAGAGCTGCTGGCCATATTCAGTGGCATACATCACTTCCGCCATTTTCTTGAGGGCATGCCGTTTACCATTTATACTGACCACAAGCCTTTAACGTTTGCCTTCCAACAGCGACATGAGCGGCAGTCCCCACGACAGATACGCCAACTAGAATTTATTGGACAATTCTCGACCGACATTCGACATATTCAGGGTGCAGCCAATATCGTTGCCGATTGTCTCTCACGACCCGAAGTAGACGCTGTCACAACACCCATTACGATTGACTATAACCGGCTATCCGAAGCTCAGACTACAGATGAGACTCTCCAACAAACTCTGAACGATCCTGCTAGCTCCTTACAACTTCAGCGAATAGTTCTACCAGATAGCCAACGACCTATTTATTGTTCAGTCCAAGATGGTCGTATACGAGTTTATGTGCCAGCTGTGTTCCAGAGAGACGTTTTCCTGAAGTTCCACACGCAGTCCCACCCAGGACATGCTGCTACATTACGAATGATTGCCGAACGCTTTGTGTGGCATAACATGAATCGCCAAGTCAAGCAGTGGTCACGAGAGTGCATCCAATGTCAACGTGCCAAAATTGGACGTCACACTGTTACACCTGTGACACCTATAGGAATGCCAGACGATCGATTCGCACACATACATGTCGACATTGTGGGCCCACTTCCAACAAATCAGAACTTTCGATACCTGCTCACAATCATCGATCGTTTCACAAGATGGCCCGAGGCCATACCTATCTCGGAAATTACAGCCGAAGTTGTTGCGCAGAAGCTCCTTGAGGGATGGATATCTCGGTTTGGTGTGCCAGCAACCATAACAACGGATCGAGGTAGGCAATTTGAGAGCCACTTATTTCGCCAGCTCAATAGATTGCTAGGTGTACAACATATTAAAACCACTGCCTACCACCCACAGTCAAATGGATGTATTGAACGTTTCCACCGAACCCTTAAGGCTGCTCTCATCGCCGCGGACACAGTATCGTGGGTTGACGCCCTCCCTCTGGTCATGCTAAGCCTTCGAAACACTTTCAAACAGGACATTGCGTGTACAGCCTCCGAGTTAGTGTATGGTAAACCAATATGTCTCCCTGGACAGCTGCTTGTCCCTAGTGCTGCTACACCCGACGAGCATAGTTTTGTCCAACGACTACGTCAGACCATGGGAGCATTGCGGCCTATACCGACGAGCAACCACTCAGTCCGCACTGCCTTTGTCCATCCGGATCTGCAGACTACGAGTCATGTGTTTGTGCGGACTGATAAAGTAAAGCCTCCGCTTACACCTCACTATACCGGCCCGTTCAGAGTGTTGGAACGAAGTGACAAGTTTCTAACTGTAGATGTCAAAAATGTTCCTCAGAGAATTTCCATGGACCGACTCAAGCCAGCATATATTCCAGCGGCCCAACAGGTGCAGGAAGAACATGTATAATATGCCAACCGTCTGATGAGTAACACGGTCAACATTGCCGTTCGAAACCAGTAGGTTCTTCACTGGAGGGGAGCCCTGTGGCAGATTGACAGTTAGCCTACGACCACATATGTGTTGACCGGCTGGGGAAAGAAGAGGAGACGGATTGACGGACGTCTGTCAGAAGATTTTAGAAACTTAGAATACAACTGTCATAATTTTTCTTACTTGTTTTAGTATGTAGTTTGTTGTAAATAAACAAATAAAATAGTTTAAAGTGTGCCCCGACTACTTTGCAGCCCGCAAACCGGCCACAAACTCATCATTTTATTTTGATAAAATATGTTTCTATTTTGTTTTTGATTATGCTGAATACGAATATGGCATGACAGTTTGAAAATTCAAAAGTTTTGAGTTCTTATACAGTAGGTATGTCTGCGTAACTAGGAACCATATGTAATGGGAAACTTTTTTATTATCAATTTTACGAAAAAAATTATTCTTCATAAAAGGCTCTGCATACTCTAAAATCCTAAAATCTAAAACTCAACCATCAGATATCAAATTTTATCAATGTTATATAAAGTATATCAAAATATGAATTTTGTTAAAGAGTAAAGTACCTTTATATTTCAGAATGTCAAAAATTGTTATTATGAAAAGTTGTTTGGAATTAAAAACTATGTTTTAATATGCATTTACATCCTGCTAATTGAAAAAGAAAATGCAAATTTTTCTCAAATTACGGATACCCAAGATCATTTTATTAAAATTATTATAAATATTTTTATGCAACCATCAGATATCAATTTTTTCAATTTTATACGAGGTATGTAAAAAATATGAAGTACCTTTAAAGTTCACAATATTTCAATTAGCAGGATGTAATTGAATATTGAAACATAGTTTTTAATTCCAAACAACTTTTTCTAATAATATTTTTCGATATTGTGAAATATAAATGTCTTTAGTCTTAAAAGAAATTTATATTTTTTGACAGGCCTCATATAAAATTAATAAAATTTGATACTTGATGATTGCATCTTACATTATATACGATGAAGAGTATTTTATAAAGAATAATTTTTTTTCGTAAAACTGATCATAAAAAAGTAATCAATAGGTTCCAAGTTACGCAGACATACTGTATAAGAGCTCAATTTTTTTTAACAGTTATTATTTTTATAGCTTGTTATTAAATGTTCTTTAGGTAAGTTGTACAGAAAAGAGTTTTGATGCCTTTGTACAAACGTTTTTTTAATTGATATTTTTCGGTTTTTGTATTACATTTTTTATCTTTCTCAATTTTCTCAAAAAAAGTTGTATATCTTGTTTCTAAAGTAAAATAATGTGGCGCATTTCAAAGATTGCATGTTAATCTTTAAAAAACACCTCTATAAAATTATTGTAATGTATCTGTTCAAACATGAGTAATACCCCCTTCAAGTGGTAGTAACACTGTAAAACTACGAAGTTTTCAAAAATTACATTTTTTGAGATGCCAAAAACCCTTACGAACGAAAGTTATTCCGAAGTGTATAAACAATATATACGCTTTTAAAGGTTCATGACCACGTTTTTGGCATTTTGGACCACAGTCCGCGGTATCATTTGAATTAAATTTTTGAGATTTTTGAAGTTATAAAATCAATGGGAAAATCCCAATGGTTGGCTGTATACCATAGTTTAAAAAACTCAGAAGCAAAAACTTCAAATTGTATTCTGGTATAAAATCGTTTATTAAAACTATCTAAAAAGTCATCCAAATGGATTGCAAAACGTTTTCGTTCTAATTCAGAACATCTTCAGTGCCTAGAATGAAGTATTTCCACGTTAGATTAAAGCAAAAAAGTTAAAATTGTGACTGTTAGAAAGAAAAAACATGTGGGAATACTTACATTCTGCAGAGTAGTTTGAAACTAGCACACTATTTAATAGTGCCTAGTGCCTTCAGTGACTAGAATGAAGTATTTCCACGTTAGATTAAAGCAAAAAAGTTAAAATTGTGACTGTTAGAAAGAAAAAACATGTGGGAATACTTACGTTCTGCAGAGTAGTTTGAAACTAGCACACTATTAAATAGTGTGCTATTTAATAGTGTGCTATTTAATAGTGTGGTAATTTAATAGTGTGGTAAGTAGAGTAATTTAATCTAACGTGGAAATACTTCATTTTAGGCACTAGACACTATTAAATAGTGTGCTAGTTTCAAACTACTCTGCAGAACGTAAGTATTCCCACATGTTTTTTCTTTCTAACAGTCAAAATTTTAACTTTTTTGCTTTAATCTAACGTGGAAATACTTCATTCTAGGCACTGAAGATGTTCTGAATTAGAACGAAAACGTTTTGCAATCCATTTGGATGACTTTTTAGATAGTTTTAATAAACAATTTTATACCAGAATACAATCTGAAGTTTTTACTTCTGTATGAGGGATTTTTGAAGTTATACTTCTTTAGGCACGAGGGTAAATTTCTTTTTTCCCTGGAAAATGCGCACACCAACAGTATGGTATTAGTCGCTCAAACGTTATACGGGATCTGAATGGGTGTTAAAATCATCTGTCAATAATTGTTCAATATGGAGATTATGGATAAACAAATGTTGTGTATTTTATTTTTTATAGTTGTGATGGCAGAGAAAAAAGCAAGCTTATAATTGTAGTGGCTCTTTAAATAGTTTTTAAAAGCGACAGGTACGTAATAGTTGTAAATGTTTCAGTATCGTAATAAAAAATTACATAAGTACTTACCTACATATTTGGAAAATTTAAAATTAACATACCAAAATAGTATATGATGCTTTGATTTACATAATTTGATTACCATCAAAATTTCTACAAATATTCACCTAATATATTGTTATTCCACAAAATATTCCTTTTATTTCACAAAAATCAAACTAATTTGATTAAATTCATATAAATAATAAACAACCGTCAAAAGTTTATGGTGTAAACGTTAAGTTGGTGTAAATTCCCACATGACAGATACGCGAAGGTAGTGCAATGGGAAGCACTTTGATTTTCGATCGGCGGGAGCGACGGGAAGTGGGTTCGATCCCCAATGCAAGTTACTATTTTTAATTTTTTTTTATACATTTTATGATTGTAAGTATATTATTATGTGTGTGTGTGTGTGTGTGTGTGTGTGTGTGTGTGTGTGTGTGTGTGTGTGTGTGTGTGTGTGTGTGTGTGTGTGTGTGTGTGTGTGTGTGTGTGTGTGTGTGTGTGTGTGTGTGTGTGTGTGTGTGTGTGTGTGTGTGTGTGTGTGTGTGTGTGTGTGTGTGTGTGTGTGTGTGTGTGTGTGTGTGTGTGTGTGTGTGTGTGTGTGTGTGTGTGTGTGTGTGTGTGTGTGTGTGTGTGTGTGTGTGTGTGTGTGTGTGTGTGTGTGTGTGTGTGTGTGTGTGTGTGTGTGTGTGTGTGTGTGTGTGTGTGTGTGTGTGTGTGTGTGTGTGTGTGTGTGTGTGTGTGTGTGTGTGTGTGTGTGTGTGTGTGTGTGTGTGTGTGTGTGTGTGTGTGTGTGTGTGTGTGTGTGTGTGTGTGTGTGTGTGTGTGTGTGTGTGTGTGTGTGTGTGTGTGTGTGTGTGTGTGTGTGTGTGTGTGTGTGTGTGTGTGTGTGTGTGTGTGTGTGTGTGTGTGTGTGTGTGTGTGTGTGTGTGTGTGTGTGTGTGTGTGTGTGTGTGTGTGTGTGTGTGTGTGTGTGTGTGTGTGTGTGTGTGTGTGTGTGTGTGTGTGTGTGTGTGTGTGTGTGTGTGTGTGTGTGTGTGTGTGTGTGTGTGTGTGTGTGTGTGTGTGTGTGTGTGTGTGTGTGTGTGTGTGTGTGTGTGTGTGTGTGTGTGTGTGTGTGTGTGTGTGTGTGTGTGTGTGTGTGTGTGTGTGTGTGTGTGTGTGTGTGTGTGTGTGTGTGTGTGTGTGTGTGTGTGTGTGTGTGTGTGTGTGTGTGTGTGTGTGTGTGTGTGTGTGTGTGTGTGTGTGTGTGTGTGTGTGTGTGTGTGTGTGTGTGTGTGTGTGTGTGTGTGTGTGTGTGTGTGTGTGTGTGTGTGTGTGTGTGTGTGTGTGTGTGTGTGTGTGTGTGTGTGTGTGTGTGTGTGTGTGTGTGTGTGTGTGTGTGTGTGTGTGTGTGTGTGTGTGTGTGTGTGTGTGTGTGTGTGTGTGTGTGTGTGTGTGTGTGTGTGTGTGTGTGTGTGTGTGTGTGTGTGTGTGTGTGTGTGTGTGTGTGTGTGTGTGTGTGTGTGTGTGTGTGTGTGTGTGTGTGTGTGTGTGTGTGTGTGTGTGTGTGTGTGTGTGTGTGTGTGTGTGTGTGTGTGTGTGTGTGTGTGTGTGTGTGTGTGTGTGTGTGTGTGTGTGTGTGTGTGTGTGTGTGTGTGTGTGTGTGTGTGTGTGTGTGTGTGTGTGTGTGTGTGTGTGTGTGTGTGTGTGTGTGTGTGTGTGTGTGTGTGTGTGTGTGTGTGTGTGTGTGTGTGTGTGTGTGTGTGTGTGTGTGTGTGTGTGTGTGTGTGTGTGTGTGTGTGTGTGTGTGTGTGTGTGTGTGTGTGTGTGTGTGTGTGTGTGTGTGTGTGTGTGTGTGTGTGTGTGTGTGTGTGTGTGTGTGTGTGTGTGTGTGTGTGTGTGTGTGTGTGTGTGTGTGTGTGTGTGTGTGTGTGTGTGTGTGTGTGTGTGTGTGTGTGTGTGTGTGTGTGTGTGTGTGTGTGTGTGTGTGTGTGTGTGTGTGTGTGTGTGTGTGTGTGTGTGTGTGTGTGTGTGTGTGTGTGTGTGTGTGTGTGTGTGTGTGTGTGTGTGTGTGTGTGTGTGTTTTATTCATTTATTTTTTTAATTTTTGGTATTGTTTTAATAAATTTTTTTGGAAAGTAGTAAGGATTAAAATTAGTTTAATAATTAAATTTAATAAATAAACTGTTTAAAGTATATTGATTTCGTTGAAATCATATAATAGAAGTATAACTCCTTACGTGCATAAAAAGTACACACATTCTTTTTTTTTTTGAATGAAACATTGTTTAGCAAGATATTTCAAAAGTAAGTTGTGCAAATTTGAAAGTTATGTAAGTAAAATTGTATCAAAAGATGAAGTAGTTTTCAATCCTAATAGCAAAATTAATAATATTGAAAATATTAAAAACATTACTAAAAGATTTTTAAATTGAAAACTTATTGGTACACTTTCCTGGTGACACCTCCAAGGCTTCTACAATTTGCAAGCACATGGATGCTGCAGTGAAGACAAAGGGAAGGAATTCTACACTATGCAATTCACATCCCCCGTCTGCAGCTTGGTAAAGTTCCAACGGAAAATGCACCTGATTACTCTACGGAGTAATACGACTATAAAATAAAAATGTATACCATTTTTATTCAGTTGCAATACGAAGGCAAAACAATCATCTTACTTTTCAATTAGAATACGGAGCGCAGTCCAGTCCTCTGAATCGCGATTTTCGGCTCTTATGGGAGCCTCAACGGAGAGAACGTAGGCACTGTTCTCCATATCCTAAATGACCAGCACCGAAAGTTTTTCCCACCCATTGCAACCGAAATGAAGGTATTAGGTCACTGGCGTCATCTGGCAATTGAAAGATGAAGTAGTTTTCAATCCTAATAGCAAAATTAATAATATTGAAAATATTAAAAACATTACTAAAAGATTTTTAAATTGAAAACTTACAAGGGCGGATCCAGGATCGACTTTCGGGAGGGGCCATGGTTTGTGGGTAATTTTTAAAATTTAGGGTTGCAATGGTGTGTTTTAAGGCACTTCTCACACACTTTTGAGTGTTATAAAGACATTCAAAACTTATCGTTATTAAAGTATTAAGTATTAAAGTCAGTACCGATTCCTACACATTTCTTCGGATCCAAGTGCAGTTTTTTCAACAAGTTTAATACTATTTTTCCCAATGTTTCTCCTGACAGGCCTTGTTATTCCCCTCTTTCTTGATTTTCACTAATTAGTTTTATGTTCTCATAAGCGTCAATTAACTTTGACAAAGTCTTCACAAATGTTGTTATTGTCTATATCTCAAATTTGGAGAAAGCTGTTCCACGTGGGATACGTCGGTCGATTCGTCAAATATGACAGAGTAATAATAGCCCTGGATCCCGCGTACCAAAAAAAGTTGATTAATAGCAAGCTGAAAATTTGTTAATAACTTAAAGGTGTTTAGTCGGACAAACTTTGATGGGCGGGAACACTGGAACAGTTGAAGTTTTAATTGTGGAACAGGTTAAAAATTTGGAACGTCAGACTACGAAAACGTTCTATGTATTTTGTAGGACAGAACTTCCAGTTATCTGTTACCCTTTCATTAAACTCTCATACAAAAATCAGACTGGTATTTATCCCAAACTGGTCATTTTAATAAGTCCGGCAGGTAGAAAAAGTCAAATGACAAGAATGATAACAGATGATAAATAGCAGCCTGATTTTTGCATGACAGTTTAATGAAAGGGTAACAAATCAATTGGAAGTTCTGCCCGACAAAATACATGGAATGTTTTCGTAGTCTGACATCCCAAATTTTTAAACTGTTCCACAATTAAAAATTCTCCTGTTCCAGTGTTCCCGTCCATCAAAGTTTGTTCGACTAGACAGCCTTAAGATATTAACAAATTTTCAGCTTGCTGTTAATCAACTTTTTTTGTGTACACGGGATCCAGGCCTATAATTTGTACTTTGCACCTAATTTATTATTTGTTCAATTATTTCTTCACTACAACATGCTATCAATTGATTTCGACTATTGCTACTAATGTATATTGCTCAGGAAGATGCTGTGGATAGGCGTTGTTTGAGTTTTATCTTCTGATGCGATTTTAAACCTTAAGAATTCCCTTCATTCCTAGGTCCAGCATCATCGTCCAGAAGCAGAAGGCCATCATCACGATGGCCTCTTAGAGGAATATTTTTATAAGACTATAGACTCTACTATTGGTCGTAGTATTTCTCTATTTTCTTGTATCTGTTTAGACCTCTGCAAGTCTATCTGGTTAATGACTGACTTTTGCTGGTTGCGATAACTTTGTAGAAAATACAGCCTAACCTGAACGCCCTCCTTGTGGTATCATGTTTTTTCATGGGTTTGTATGGCTCCGTCTTTGTCCATGAGTTTGGCGAAAGATGTTAAAGCTTTCGTGACAAGGCTCTGGACTGTCATCCCTTTATTGTGACAAACCATCCCTTTTGAATGTGCGAAAGTACCAATCAACTCCTTTGTTCTTAGTGCAGGTGCCCCAAGTAACGCTTCATTTCTTTTTTATTCTTTATGTATACAGAATATGGAAATTGATAGAATTTTGATGGCTGCCAAGGTCGTTCTAACAATTGGCACTTTGTAAAATTATCAACATGTGGATTTACAAAACATCCCATGTCATTCTTGAAGTTTCCGTTACTGCCTTTGTTCAATTCTATTCCAGATGACATATTTATTCCTTGTTTTGTACATATATATGTTTTTGAAAATATAAACATTTGAACTGCAAATATTTAAATTTCAATTTTTTTCAATTCTCGGGAGGGGCCATGGCCCCCATGGCCCCCTCCCTGGATCCGCCCTTGAAAACTTATTGGTACACTTTCCTGGAAATACCTCCAAGGCTTCTACAATTTGCAAGCACATGGATGCTGCAGTGAAGACAAAGGGAAGGAATTCTACACTATGCAATTCACATCCCCAGTCTGCAGGTTGGTAAAGTTCCAACGGAAAATGCACCTGGTTACTCTACGGAGTAATACGACTAGGAAATAAAAATGTATACCATTTTTATTCAGTTGCAATACGAAGGCAAAACAATCTTACTTTTCAATTAGAATACGCTGAATCGCGATTTTCGGCTCTTATTGGAGCCTCATCGGAGAGAACGTAGGCACTGTTCTCCATATCCTAAATGACCAGCACTGAGAGTTTTTCCCACCCATTGCAACCGAAATGAAGGTATTAGGTGACTAGCGTCATCTGGCAATTGAAAGATGAACTAGTTTTCAATCCTAATAGCAAAATTAATAATATTGAAAATATTAAAAACATTACTAAAAGATTTTTAAATTGAAAACTTATTGGTACACTTTCCTGGTGACACCTCCAAGGCTTCTACAATTTGCAAGCACATGGATGCTGCAGTGAAGATAAAAATGGTATACATTTTTATTTTAAAAGTGTATCATTTAAACATTTTTAAAACATTTTTAAACAAAATCCATATAAATCTCACTTTCCGCCCCCACCGTACTTATGCCCATACATTTTATTTATTTTTATTATGATAGAATAGATTAAATGTTCTTCTTTCATGTCCAATTTGTGAAATTTCATTTGATCCATTGTTTAAAGAATTATATTAAAATAACTTACCATCGAAGTAGAAGATCCAAATCAACCGAACCCAAGAGCAACCAACAATACACCATTAGAGCCTCCATCAATTCAAGAAGTACGGGATGTAATAAAACACCTAAGAAATAATAAATCTCCAGGAAGTGATGGTATATCCGCGGAACTTATTAAATATGGAGGTGCTACCCTGACTAATCAAATATATAAAATAATACTAAGAGCCTGGAATGAGGAACAAATCCCGGAAGAGTGGTGTCTTAAAATCGTTTGCCCGCTACACAAAAAGGGTGATCAATTGGAATGTAGAAACTATAGGGGAATAACCCTCCTTAATACAGCTTACAAAATATTTTCGAGCATCTTATATGGTCGCCTAAGTGCATATTCAGAGGAGCTTCTTGGAGAATATCAAAGTGGTTTTAGGCCTGGTCGATCAACAACAGACCAGATCTTTGTGCTAAGACAAATACTGGAAAAAACCAATGAATTCAATATCGACACATACCATCTTTTCGTAGATTTTAAATCGGCCTATGATAGTGACCTAAGAAATAAATTCTATGAAGCCATGGATGAATTCCACATCCCTGACAAACTGATAAGATTGGTTAAGGCTACAATGCGTAAAGTCATTTGCAAAGTCGAAATACAGGGCGAACAATCACAGGCGTTTGAAACGAATATTGGGCTGCGACAGGGAGATGCGCTGGCGTGTCTCCTCTTCAACATAGCTCTGGAAAAGGCGGTCAGAGATGCCCGAATAGACAACAGAGGAAATATTTTTAATAAATCATCCCAAATTTTGGCATATGCCGATGACGTGGACCTAGTTGCCCGCACAACACGCAAACTAGAAGAAATGTATACCACCTTATCAAATGCCTCAAAAAATATGGGCCTGACAGTAAACGAGGAGAAAACTAAGATGGTGGCATCAACACCCAACAATAGAGCCATAAACATCGGTCACCAATTCTCTGTTAATAACTCTACCTTTGAAGTGGTGGACAAATTCACATACTTAGGCTCCCTGATCACCAAGGAAAACGTCATGACAGAAGAAATCAAGCGAAGGATAATCCTAGCGAACAAATGCTATTTTGGACTGAGTAGACATATGAGAAGCAGAAACTTAAGCCAAAAATCAAAAATAACCATATACAAAACCCTTATACAACCAGTGTTGACATATGGATCGGAGACATGGACCATCTCCAAGGCAGATGAAAACCTTCTGCTTATATTTGAACGAAGGATCCTGAGAGGCATATTCGGTGACATCTGTGAAAATGGTATTTGGAGGAGGAGGTACAACTACGAGGTATACCACAGATATAAACATATATTTGGTGGAAAAGACGTAGTATCTCTTATAAGAATAGGACGACTAAGATATGCAGGACATCTAGCAAGATCACAGCATAACAACCCTCCTAGAAGAATCCTTATGTCACAACCTGTGGGAAGTAGAAATAGGGGTAGGCCAAAACTTAGATGGAAAGATGGTGTAGATGAGGATGGGAGAAAAATAGGCGCAGCAAACTGGCAACGGTTGGCAATGGATAGAACTGACTGGCGTAATAGACTTGGGAAGGTCGAGGCTCTTTCATAGGGCTGTAGCACCATTGATGATGATTAAAATAACTCAACCGTGCGCTGCTCCGAACGCTAGTTACAGTGCGCCAATGTTTGTGAGAAGGGTGACTTTAGCGTTATAAATAAAAAATTATATATATTTATAGATTTTAGAAATATCTTTATATAACGTTTTTTCTGTAAAATTTTCTGTATTTTTCAATAGTCATATCAGTTTTTTTCTAAGATTTATATTTTCGTAGTTATTTAAAAAACAATTAATTTCGCAGATCATTTGTTTAATAAAAAACGAAACACCCACTTCTGGATTAGAACTTTTTGATATATTGTTTATTAAACATTTCCTAATCAAACTACGAAAAGATCTATCTTGTTTGATTTTTTCCGAAGTCAAAATCTCTATTGACTCACCTATTTGTGAATTTTGTTATTTGTGGAAATAAAATACACATTCTTTGTTTAAAATATATTAATTAATTAGTCACCGTTTCTAGGTACTGTGAACTATTGGTCTAAATACCAATACTGTGAACTATTGATCTAAATAAAATTTAGTACTGGGTCTAAATCTGGCAGCTAGCTGTGGAGCTCCACCATGTGAACCTAGATAGCTTCCTCTGAATTGATCACCCATAGTTGAGGCCATAAGAACAGCTATCACAACGAGGAAACTCTGTAACAATCAAAACTTACTTAGTCGATTCACTCACGGTAAAATATTGCGAAACCTAATTTTAAACAACTTCTTGGATTGACATGAAATTTGGCATACACATAGCTGAAATGTCAAAGAAAAAAGTAATATTGTTGTAAAGGGACTTTCGGCCCTCGATAATAAAGTAGTCTTTAATTCTGCGTTTAAATTTTTTAAAAATAGTTTTAAAAATATATAGTTTAATTAGTTTTTTCTACGACCGTTTAATAATATGCTCATTATTCGCTATTTTTTAATAGATAATAGCACCCATTACTGTACCCGTGAGTAATAGTTCATTACTCACGGGCTGAAGTTACTCACGGGTCATTACTCACGGGCTGAAGTTAGATTCAAGAGGCGCATGCCACTTTTAATATTAATCGTATCTATATAAACTGCAAATAAAATTACGTAAACGTGTTTATTTAATACAATAATTATTGTAATTTATACCAATAATTAACTTCGAAAAATTTTAAAGGAATTTTAACTGTACCAATGTCTGTATATTTTTTACGTTTATGTCTTGTTTACTAAAAATTTTGACGTTTATCATTTATTTTAGTGACAGTGACATTAGCGTATTTTGTGTGTGTTAATTGGAATTTATAACTAATATTGTGTTTATTTTTCAAGCTATATTGTGTTAAATATGTTATAACATATTATATATAGTTATATTATATATTATATTATATATAGTTAAATGTGAATATGCATTATAACTACATATATGAAATACGTCCACCGACAATAGCCATTTCCTATTTATTAGATTCACTGACAGTACCTAGGTCACAGAATATATAACCACACAGAAGCGAATCTGACTGTCGTTTCCATTGATTTTGTTGGGACCGAAATATTTGACCTTGTGCACCAGTTACAGAATAGAACTTTATGTTCTAAGGAATATACCATTCCAAATTAGGTAATTTTTTTGACAAGTTGTTATTAATTAAATATGAAATATAAAATTTAACTATAAAATATAAATAAAGTATAAAATAAAACATATATAAATATAAAATTTAACTATAAACAACTGTCACGTCAGTCGCAAAAGTGAGGTTGCACCAGTTACGTTGACACATGCGCATGAAAATTATGTTACCGTTTTCGGCAGGAGTTTCGCTTCTGTCCTAGGTTCAAATTATAATAATTATAATTTATATTATAATTTTTCGGAAACGAATAGAACTTGGATTTACTATTTCTTGTTATATTTTTACAATAAATAAGAATTGGGTAATAGTAGGCAACCAATTATTTAGCCACGTACTAGGGGCAAACAGCATTTAGGTATTTTTATAAATTATTATAATTTATATCTTGAGTAGTAGATAATTAAATTTTTTACTAATTAAAATAAAAAGGGTCGTAGAAAAAGTATACCTAGTATTCTACTCGCATGTAATGGCTATTACTAACTCTGATGAATTACGTCACTCGCCTACGGCTTCATCGTGAGTAATAGACATCATTACATGCTCGTTGAATAATATACTATTATTAGTAGTAAAAGCAAATAGTTTAATTAGTTTTCTCAGGATTTGAAAAAAAAAAATGAATGCATTTGAAAAGCATTGAAAATTTTGACATGCATCAAAATTTTGCATTTTGTTTCGTTCCAAAAATGTTAATGTTTGGTTTTTGTTAACAATGTATTTTTATAATTACTGGTATATAGTATAATTTATTGTAAATAAATATGTCAGTCATTCTGGTCATTGGGCTACATTAATCTAAGTAAGGGTAAACACTCTCTTCTAGGTCTCTTTAATAAAATATACGAAACAGGGCATGTACCAACAGATTGGCTACTGCAGTGAACATTTTCTTAAGAATACTGTACTCGAGAATTTACAACAAAATAGAAGAACAACTAAGCGAAACACAATTTGGTTTCAGAAACAACCTTTAGAGAAGCATTATTCAGTTTGCAGGTCACGGTTCAAACATGTAGGGATATACAACAACCGGTTTACATGTGTTTTATTGATTTCGAAAAGGCCTTTGGCTGAGCCACCCATGACAAACTGATATGTGTCTTGCAACAGGTGAGAATTGATGACCAAGACCTCCGTATTATCCACAATTTGTATTAGCATCAATGTGCAAACATACGAATTGTTCAGAACATGATGGAAGCAGTGGAAATACGACCGGAAGTCAGACAAGGATGTATTTTATCGCCTCTACTTTTTAATATCTACTCCGAATTCATTTTCAAAGAAGCCTTAGATGAAGATGCAGGCATTAAAATCAACGGAATTAATGTCAACAATGACACGGTATTGATTGCCTCCAATGAAGAAGATTTACAAGGACTAATACACCAGGGAAATAAGGCAAAAATATACCATGTTCGGGACACTTGAACAGCCAAGTTGCAAATGGGTTTTTTGCGTAGTATATACCTGATACATTATAAATACAAAAATGCCCGTCACAGTTCGGACGAGAATTTTAGTTATTAACAAATAAGTGTCAAAAAGGCAGTTTTTTCATTTAAATCGCCACAGGTAAAGATATGGTAATTAAATATCTTATTTATAGTATCCATCTTTTAGTAGATGAGTAAAGACTTAAAATGGCAGTTTTTTCAACTTTGGTCCGATTATTTGTTGCTTCGGAAATTTCAAAATAAAACTAAAATTTCGAAAATAAAAATTTGCTATAACTTTTGCGAAAATGACCTTAAGATTTTCAAATTGTATGAAACGTTGAGTAAAACAATCCATATAATGTACAAAAAATTTTAAGACGATTCCTCAGATAGTTTAAATTTTCTTCAATTTGTTTATCTCAAAGAGCTTTTTTTTGCAATGTTATTGTTCAGAAAATTATAATGGTATAGCAATTCTGTGGTAACCACATGAAACAAAAACAGTTATATTTTCAATGTATTTAAAAAAATCATTAAAAAGACATTTTAATTATACCGGAAACATTTTACCAAAGAAGACTCATTTTTGACTTAAAAACAATTTTAATAACTTTGTTAATATTGCCTGTAGACTAAAACTACTTTGAGATTGAAAAGTTGGTATTTTTACAAGAATTAAAAAAAAACTTTTTGCCTAGGTTAATTACGGTCAAAGTTAACCACTTTTTTTATTTAATTCACAGCTACTTTGTTTATAACAATTAAGCAACCTAGCTAGCGCCATTTTGAAGTTAAAGGTATATAGTTTATGTGTACAAGTTTGAGTAAATTTTGATCTTCAACAGAGTGGTTAACAAAGCTTTAAAAATGACGTCCTAACGAAATCGATTCGTGGTCGGTTGAGGGGAAATATTAAAATCCGTACACTCTTCTTCTCTCTTTCTCGAAACTCCTTATGCCCCTCAGGGGCGTCGGAGGTTTTATTCATCTTCTATCCATCCCTTCCATTTCTTGCGGTCCTTTGCTAACGCTTTCATTTGTTGATGTGTTTTTCCTTTTTCCTGACCAATTTCTATAATTTGATCGATCCATCTCTTCCTTGGCCTCCCTTTCCTTCTTTTTCCATATCTTTTCGATTTCATCACCTGCTTTGGTAGTCTTCCCTGGTCCATTCTGTTAATGTGTCCATACCATTTTAATTTTCTTTTTTGTATCTTGGTTACTATCGATTCCTGTTTCAGTCTTTGTCTAATATCTTCATTTCTTATTCTGTCCAATTTCGTTTTTCCTGCTATTTTTCTTAGCTGCTTCATCTCCGCTGCGTTTATTGTACTGTCTATTTTTGCATTGTTTACCCATGTCTCACTTGCATATATTAAAGTTGGCACAAAGATTGCGTTGTATACCTTCAGTTTTATTTCTTTATCTATTTCTTCCTTTCCAAATATTGTTTTATTTAATGCATAGTAGATCTTATTTGCTTTTTTCGCTCTGTATGAGATTTCTTGATCTATCTTTCCATCCTCTGATATTATTACTCCAAGGTATTCAAACGTCAAGACTGTTTCTATTATTTCGTTTTTGCACCTAAATATCGTTTGGTTTATTTTTTCCCTTTTCTTTTGGGTTACTATCATGGTCTTTGTTTTCTTTACATTTACCTCCATTTTAAAATTTTCTATTTCCTCCACCCATATATTGATTAATTTTTGCATTCTCTCTTTATTGTCTGCTATTATTACTAAGTCATCTGCCTATAGTAATCCCTCTATTCTCACTGGTACTAAATTCCTGTACCCTATTATTGACTGTAATTGCCTTGACCTTCTTTTAGCGCTCTTCGTTACTCTATCCATTACTAATATAAACAAAACTGGGCTGAGACTGTCCCCTTGTTTTATTCCTCTCCTTAGGTTTATTATTGCCGATCTGTTTCCATTTATTTGTACTTTAGCAAGTACGTTTCTATACGTACTTTTTACCACGCTTACTATCTTTTGCGGGATTTGCAGATCTTCCATTACTGACCATATTACTTCTCTATTTATAGAATCAAAAGCAGCTTTAATATCTATAAACGTAATATATAAGTCTTCTCCTATTTCGTTTTTCCTTTCAATTATATTTCTCAGTATGTATATATTATCTGTTGTTCCTCTTTCCTTCCTAAAAGCCGCTTGTTCTTCTTCTAGTTTTCCTTCCAGTTCTTTCCTGAGCTTCCTTTCTATTATCCCGGTGTAGACTTTATATGCCACTGATGATAAGCATATAGCCCTATAGTTATCACATTCCGCTTCATCTCCTTTCTTGTGTATTGGTATCAATAAATTTTCTTCCCAGTCTTCTGGTATCTTTTCTGTTCTCCATGCTTCCCTGATTATTTCCAGCAGCCAAAGCTTGCCTCGTTCTCCCACGTACTTCATCATCTCCGGATCTATGTCATCGGCACCTCCCGCTTTTCCAATCTTTATTCTTGCCAATCCTTCTTCAATATCTTTGATATGAATTTCGTCTACTCGATTGTCTCTATCCACTTCTCTTGCCTGCTGTCCTCTCTCCTCATCTTGTTGGTTACTTGCCTCGAATTTTTCTTTATAGTGCTTATTCCATATGGTTAGTATGTCCTGTATGTTTGTTTTCAATTCATTTCGCTCATTTCTAATTCCTCTTATTTGTTTCCTTTTTGTTCCTTTCATGCTTCTTATTTTATTCCAAAACTGTTTATTGTTATTCCCAAAACCTTCGTTCAATTCTTCACCGAATTCCTTCCAGCTCTTTTTCTTCGCATCTTTTACTAGTTCTTTCACTATATTTCTCTGTCTTCTGTATTCGTCTCTGTCTTGCTCTTCATTTGTGTTTATGTATCGCTTCCACATTTCTTTCTTCCTTTTTACAGCTTGCTTTATTTCCTTATTCCACCATCCAGTTCTTTTATTATTCTTACCATTCTTTCTTATTCCACATACTTGTTTTGCAGTGTTCCATAACGTGTCTCTCAATTTTTTCCATCTCTCTTCCATATTCCATATTTCCTCATTGTTTTCATACTGTTCCAGTATTTTATCTGTCTCTCTTTGGTATAACTTCCTCATTTCCATATTTTTCATCTTATGTATTGCTATTTTTGTATATTGAGGACTCTCTATTATTTCCATTAGTTTCATGTTTATCTCTGCTGTCACTAGTCTGTGTTGGGTACCGAGTTCGGCTTCGTTCTCCGTACACTCAAAAAATTAAATTGATTCTTCAAACATATGCTGCGATTAATACCTCCGGAGGTTGTTGATGGATTTTGATCATAATTGTTTTAAGTTGCATGTACTCGTAGTCCTTTAGAGTACGTTATGTATACATACCCCTATCAATCATTACAAAATGTTAGGGGGGACCCCCTTATCACTCAGGGATATGAAAAATCGATTACGACTGATTCTAAGACCTACGGAATATACATATCTAATTTCATAAAAATCGGTCAAGCAGTCTCGGAGAAGTATGGCAACTAACACAGCGACAGGAGAATTTTATAAATGTAAATATTTAGATGGCTATTAAAAATTAGTGGTTGGGAATAGAAGAGTGAAAATTAAGGGTTGTATGTATTTTTTAATACTACATAATACAAAATTAAGATAGACAATTTTGTCCAAAAAAATAAAAAAAAATCTCAGGGGGGCAACTCCCCTTACAACTTAAGGGTATGAAAAATAGGTTAAAACCTATTCTTAGTCCTACAGGATATATTATGTGTAAAATTTCATAAACATCGGTCAAGCCGTTTCGGAGGAGTATGGTAACTAGCACTTTTACAGGAGAATTTTATGTACACAAAAGTAACTGTGGATTAAATAATAAAAATGGCTAACTTTGACCGTAATTAACCTACGCGAAAAGTTTTTTTTTGAAATTCGTGTAAAAATACTAGCTTTTGAAATCCCAAAGTAGATTTAGTCTACAGTCAATATTTTATTATATTTATTTTATTACAAAGCTATTCAAATTGTTTAGAAGCCACAAATGACTCTGCTCCAATAAAATGTTTTCGGAATGATAAAAATTACTTTTTATTGATTTTTTAAAAAGTTTTGAAAATATAGGTATTCTTATTTCAAGAGGTTTCAACAGAATTGCTGTATCGTTATATCGTTATTATTTTCTGAACAATAACATTTAAAAAAAAAAACTCTTTGGTATAAACCAGTCATGTCAAAGATACGGCCCGCGGGCCGCATCCGGCCCCCGGGCCATACCAATACGGCCCGCGATCGCAATGTGTCACAGAAAGAAGAATCATGTTTTTTAGAGCTTTTAGACTTCACTCGATTGCTCTACGGAAGTTTTAAAATGCGTACACTACACTACATTTATAAGTCATTTCAAAGGCAGCGCGTGCCTAGACAAGCGAGAGAGATAGACAGTAACACCATCTCTTAGCGGAAACACCCTATTATTTTTGTTGAGAACAATAGAATCTTCCATGCGCTTCGAGTCTAGACTAGAACCTTCCTTATCGATATAAAAGAAGTGCGTCGACGTGTCACGTGAGTCAGTTGCGAAGTAGTGGTTGAGAAGGTATTGTACATTTGTTTGTGTCGTGCGTGTGCGATATCCATAATTGTGTCGAGTTCCATATTTGTTACGATTTCGGCATAATGTCACAAAAACGTAAAGTTGATAGTGAACGTAGAGTTTTTCAGTCTAAATGGGAAAATGCATATTTTTCCATAGAATGGAAAGGTAAACCACTGTGTTTGATTTGCAATCAAACAGTTGCTGTTTGTAAGGAGTTTAACTTGAAGAGACACTATGATACGAATCATAAATCAAAATTCGATTGTTACACTGAAAAAATAAGAATGGACAGATTGTCATCTTTAAAATCTAAACTTCAAGGTCAACAATCGATGTTTACTAAAGCTAATACTGAGAGCGAAGATGCCCTGAAATCAAGTTTTATTATTGCATTAGAAATCGCGAAGAGATCAAAACCTTTCACTGATGGTGATTTTATTAAAGACTGTATGTTGAAAGTTGCCGATGTTTCAGTTCCATTTCAAAAGTCAATAATTCAAAATATTTCGCTGTCAAGAAACACTGTTGCTTCAAGAATAAATAATTTATCTCAAAATTTGGTTCTTCAACTGAAGGAGAAAATTAAGGAATTTACAAACTTTTCACTGGCTGTTGATGAGAGCACTGATACTGTTGATACAGCTCAACTTGCTGTTTTTATACGAGGTATTAACAGTAACTTTGAAATAACTGAAGAACTATTAAAGTGCGTTCCATTGACAGGTACTACAACAGCAAATGATATTTATTCTGCATTGGAGCATTTGATGGCAGAATATGGACTCGATTGGAATATACTTAGCAGCACAACTACGGATGGCGCTCCTGCCATGGTTGGCCAACATTCGGGCGTTGTAACTAAATTAAAACAGAAAACATCAGGAAATTTTGTGGGATTTCACTGTATAATTCACCAGGAATCATTGGCATCCAAACATTTAAAAATGGACCATGTCATGCAACCTATAATTAAAATAGTAAATTTTATAAGGAGCAGAGGACTAAATCACCGACAGTTCAGGCAGTTTTTACAAGATTTGGACGAAAAGTTTTCTGATGTCCCTTATTTCACCGAAGTTCGTTGGCTCAGTCGAGGAGTAGTTTTAGAAAGATTTTTTGCATTACGTGACCCTATTCAAGCTTTCATGTTAGAAAAAGGCAACCCAATTGATTATGACAATGACTGGTGGGTTGATTGTGCCTTTTTGGTAGATATGAATAAACACTTGACTGATCTGAATGTAAAGTTACAGGGTAAAAATCTGATCGTCACTCAAATGTACTCATGTATTCAAGCCTTTGAAACAAAGTTGAGGCTGTGGGAAAATCAGGTAAAAAATCAAACTTTGGATCATTTCCCTCATTTAAAATCATTTGGCACAGTGGATAAAAAAAAATTGGATCAATATTCTCAACTTCTGCAAAATCTTATCACGGAATTCAACAATCG
Organism: Diabrotica virgifera virgifera; assembly: GCF_917563875.1. Lineage (NCBI taxonomy): Eukaryota > Metazoa > Arthropoda > Insecta > Coleoptera > Chrysomelidae > Diabrotica > Diabrotica virgifera. The sequence continues at coordinate 214,795,240 of NC_065449.1, forward strand.
TTTTGAAGACTTCCACAAAATGAATGAAATGGAATTCCCAATTTTCAACAATCCATTCAATTTTGAAGCTTCACAGGCACCAGTTCATTTGCAAATGGAGTTGATAGATCTTCAATCGGACAGTATTTTGAAAGAAAAATTTAAAGAGGTTAACGCACTTACATTTTATACACAATATTTCAAGAGTTTGGATAACTACCCGGAATTAAAAAAGCATGCAGCACGCATTCTGTGCATGTTTGGTAGCACCTATTTATGTGAGCAGATGTTTTCCGTCATGAAAATAAATAAGAACAAACATCGCACAAGACTTACAAATGAACATCTCCAATCAATTCTTAAAATAAATACAACGAATATGATACCTGACATCAATGAGCTTGTCAAAAACAAGAGAAGTCAGGTATCTGGATCCTCGAGCTCAAAATAATTACCCTCTTTTATAACTTTGATATGATTTTTAACAACCGTATATTATAAGTATACTATTAAATAAAATGTTATAATAATTCAGTACATTTTTTTTTATTTGAATCTGGCCCGCCGACACATTCTGAATTTAATATATGGCCCTCTGCAAAATTGAGTTTGACACCCCTGGTATAAACAAATTGAATAAAATTTAAACTAATCGCCGCATAATCTTGAAATTTTTAGGGCATTGTACGTACTAGTTGACTTAACTTTTCGTGAAATAACGAAGTCTTAAGTTCATTTTCGCAAAAGTTATAAAAAAATTTATTTTCGAAATTTTAGTCTTTTTTTGCAATTAGCGAAGCAACAAATGATCGACCAAAATTCAAAAACTGCCATTTTACACCTTTGATCATCTACTAAAAAAAGGATAATCTAAGTAAGATATTTAATCACCCTCTTTTTACCTGTAGCGATTTAAACGAAAAAACTGCTATTTTTGACCCTTATTTGTTAATAACTAAAATTCTCGTCCGAACTGTGACGAGCATTTTTGTATTTATAATGTATTAGGTAATTAGTACCCAAAAAACCCATTTGCAACCTAACTGCTCAAGTGTCCCGACAAAAACCTTATTTCTCTGACCTTAAGAGGAAACAGCAGCGATCAACAGGTAGCAAACCGCGTTCCAAGATTGCGGCTCTAATTTTGAATGTTTGTTCGAGATATTTGGCACACGTATTCGTAATATAATAAAGAATGGCGGTACAGAGCCCAATTTGAAAAATATATTAATATGTGGAAATTACTCTGTAATTAAATACAATATTTAAAAAACGAGCCTGTACCGCCATTAAGAAGAACAGAAAATACACTTTCTTCAAATAAACTTTTTTATCCGATGCCTATATTTTGTGTCATTTTGGAACTACTAATGAAATAAAAAATTTTAGTAGTTCCAAAATGACACAAAATCTAGGCATCGGATAAAAAAGTTTATTTGAAGAAAGTGTATTTTTTCTTCTTCTTAATGGCGGTACAGGCTCGTTTTTTTAATATTTCAGTTAATTACAGAGTAATTTCCACATATTAATATATTTTTCAAATTGGGCTCTGTACCGCCATTCTTTATTATATTACGAATACGTGTGCCAAATATCTCGCACAAATATTCAAAATTACAGCCGCAATCTTGGAACGCGTTTTCGCTACCTGTTGATCGCTACTGTTTCACCTTAACGATAACTGGGATATATAGAGAAATAAGAATACGCATTGAAAAAGGCAGAGCCGCCTTCTATAAACTAAAGAAAATTCTTATTAATAGAGATATCACGTTAAATCTTAAAATTAGATTATTACGCTGCTACATTTTGAGACAATAATGAAAAATTGGAGGACTTTGAAATTGGAGACCCAGTTGGGTTGATCGAGTAAGAAATGAAACAGTTTTATATCGGATGAACAAGAGCACAGAAATAACAAAAACAATAAAAATTCGAAAGGTACAATATTTCGGTCATGTAATGAGACATCCAGAGAGGTATAACCTTCTACACCTCATAATACAGGGCAAGACTAAGTTATTATTGACAATATCATCGCCAAAGTTCGATAATCGGACAGGGTACTGAAAGAAGAAGAATCTAAGTAAAAGAAAATCTTTTAAGTTCAAACTGTAATGAATGTTATGTAATATTTTTTTCATACACGTTCGTGAATTCATATTTCTTCATTTTTATTTGCCGAGGATATTACTAGGGAACAGTAATCAACAATAAAGGAGACATCGAGGACGATCTTAACAACAGAATAGAAAACATAGGAAATCTATTCCAAGCACTAAATAGAGGATTACTTAATAATAAACAAATATCAACAAAGACCAAGGTAACAATATACAAAACAATATAAAATATTGTTATATTTCTATTTGATATGAAAATTAAATTTTGATAATTATAAACAGAATTCAATTTAATATAAAATATTTTCAATTTTCTCAACCACGGGCATATAAATTTAGAACAACCTGTATACAACAAATTGTTATATTTAATTTTAAGAAGTGATTAGAAGAAGCAAACGAAACTCGGGACAATGCGCTTAGAATAAACAAAGTGAATGGCGCGTACCATTATCGTTGTTCGCGGAAGGTTCGATCATTAGCCTATGCTAAATAAAACTCAAGTGAAATCGATAATAGATCATTATCGTTGTTCGCGGAAGGTTCGATCATTAGCCTATGCTAAATAAGACTCAGTTGAAGTAGATAATAGGTCATTAAATTTTGTAAATAGTAGAAAGTAATTTTAGAATGGGAATTAACTATTTTTTTTTGGAAATCCATTAAGCATATTTAGACAGATTAAAAATTGGTTTTGAGGAATACTGCGAATGAGAGTTGGTGGTGGAAGGTTGATTTGTGAATCTGGAAGGGATATTTAGAAAGTAGGTGAATGACTGAAATGAGAGATCAGAATGTTTTGAGCTGTCGAGAAGTGAAGTCCAGTAGTAGACGGTAGTGTACGGAGAGTGAGAAAGCCGGTGTAGTTCCGTGAGTGTGGAGTATCTATCGTGGAACGAGAGGTAGGCCAGGTTGAGAGTAAAAGAACCTCCTTGAGCCAAGAGTGTCCCGGTAGCTGATTGCAGTTTCGAAAAAGGTAGAATACAGCATCACGACAGAAGCAGGAACGAGAGCTATACGAGCTAGTTTTCAAAGGAGAACATTACTGAAAGCCAGGACGAGGTTTTGATCGCAGCCAAGGATAGCAGGAAACGGGTCTTGTAAGACATTCTCAGTTCACCAGAAAAAGGTCAGTCTCATTTGTTTGGACATGAAAGTATGGGTTTTTCGTATTAAATACCACATTTAAAATTGAAGAACATAATCAATAATATCAGAAAAGCTTCATCAAACTTAAATAGAATTGTTGCTAATAAATCATAATAGTTAAATGTTAATAAAAACTTTCAATTGGAAACCAAAAGGAAATAAGATTCCCATGTGTAAATGTTATGTTTAAGAATAATAAGATATAGCAAATATTAAGCAGTGATTGCCATTTAAATAAAATAAACAATATTTTGATTATAATTGTAACCCATATGTGTGTATTATTTTACTCTTTTCTTTCCTATCCCGATTAGGAACCATTGAGAAATACTTAGAAGCCACGAGAGTAAGTAATTAATTTTATAATTCGCCCTGAGATTAAAAACATATTGATATGTGATCTGGTAAATTAATTAGATTATGATTAATGCATTGATTAAATTAAATGACATATAAGAATATTATCTCATATCAATAATCAAGATCACATCAATATATACCTACGTTGACATACGGAGCAGAAAACTGGATCTGAAACAAAAGCCATCAGAGCAGAATTCAGGCAGCAGAGATGAAATACCTAAGAATAACGATTGGAGTAAGAAGAACAGATATAATAACAAATGAGAAAACAAGAAAAAGACTCCAAAATCAAATCGATAGTCGACTCAATTAAGGAGAAAAAATTGGAATGGTTCGGACATTTAACCCGGATGGACAATAACAGACAATGAGACCAGGGCGCATCTGTAAAAATATTAGTACATTTGGACGTTGAGAGGTGACTCAAACTTTTTTGCAGAAATTGCTTGAAAATAACTCAAATAATAATATTTGAGTTATCCTCCCTCTCAAAAAGGTCCGGAACATTGTTTAAATAATCAAAATGTCAAAAAATTAAGGAAAAATTCGATTTTTTTCTTCGTTTTTTGATTATAGCTTTAAAAGTATTCATTTCTGAGAAAAGTTTTACCGACATAAAAGTTGTGCAATTAAATTTCCTACAACATAGGATAAGTTAAAATTTTTAAAAATTGTCACCCTTGTTGCAAAATGGCAATAATTTCGAAAAAAAACATAAAAAAAACAAGTATTCGCATTTTACATTTTTCAACCATTTATGATACACTTAGGACCTTCATATTTTATCCAGAAAAACCTTATGATGTAATAAAAAAATACTGTAAATTCCATTAAGATCAGGTCAACAGATTTTGCAAAATAAATTTTGCACTCCAGCTTTCGCAAATAAAATTTATTTTTTCAAAATGTTACAGAACTGAAAATAAAGTTGATTTTTTTTACACATAGAACAATACTGTACATTTGATTGGAAATTTTCAAAATTAAAATCGGTTAGCTACCACGGCGTCAGGAATTTTTTAAATAAACATTAATTTTTGGTGCTACGCGTAGGACAGCGGATAGTTTGCTCCGATTGGGCATTCCAATGACCTTTGATAATGATTGATACATTTTAATTTTTAGTACATTTCCATTTAAATAAATAAATTTGTTTATTGCAAAATAAAAACACGTACACTGTCCTTTGAGATAACACTTTTTTAGCAATTTTTTAGCTTTTTTTCTTTGTTCATATATTTTAACTTAGAGAATAAAAGTTTATTATTTTTAAACATATGCAATTGTTTAAACAATATTTCACAAACAATAATCAAATTAGTTTGATTTTTGTAGAATTAAAATATTAAAATACAACAAAATATAGAGTAAGAAAATAATATATTAGATAAAGATTGGAAGAAATTTTGGTGGAAATCAACTTGTGTGAATCGAACACCGCTGTCCTGCGCTTAGCACCAAAAATTATTGTTTATTTAAAAAAATTCTGACGCCGTGGTAGTTAATCGATTTTAATTCTGAAAGTTGCAAATGAAAGGAACGGTACTCTTCTATATGCAAAAAAATTCAACATGCTATCTGCTTTATTTTCAGTCCTGAAAAATTTAACATTTTGAAAATTTAAATTAACATTTTGAAAAAATTAATTTTTTTAGCTAAACCTGGATTACAAAATTAATTTTGCAAAATTTGTTAAACAGATCTTAATGAACGTTATAGTATTAATTTATTTTATCATATAGTTTTTCTGTGTAAAATATGAAGGTCCTAAGTGTAGCATAAATGGTTGAAAAACGTAAAATGCAAATACTTGTTTTTTGATGTTTTTTTTTGCAATTCTTGCTATTTTGCAACAAGGGTGACAATTTTAAAAATTTTTAACAATTCCTATACTATAGGAAATTTAATTACGCAACATTTATGTCAGTGCAACTTTTCTCGGAAATGAATACTTTTAAAGTTATAATGAAAAAACGAAGAAAAAAATCGAATTTTTCCTTTATTTTTTGATATTTTGATTATTTAAACACTGTTCCGGACCTTTTTAAGTGGGAGGATAACTCAATTATTATTATTTGAGTTATTTTCAAGCAATTTCTGCAAAAAAATTTGAGTCACCTCTCAACGTCCATTTCAAAACAGATGCGCCCTGGACTAAATAGAAAAGAGCGTAGAAAGGCAAACCAATAGGGAAGAATAGAAGAGGATGACCAATATTATTAAAGAATGGAATAGTGACATCTCGCAGATACTACAAAGTAAGGGTAAAACTTGGCAAGAAGCAACACAAACGGCAACCAATAAGAAAGGATGGAGAAAGTTCATTAAGAGAAAGTTCATTAACTCTCGACACCTTAGAAGATTAAGATTGATGGACCAACACCAAAAGGTATCAATGGTTCTACTGACTAGGTAAGTATTTGTCGTAAAAATGTTCAATTGATTATAACCAAATTAATATTTACCAAGATAACTTACCAGGATATAAATAGTGTGCATCATAATGAGTCAACAAAATTAAATTAATTAATCAGAAGCAAAGGTAACGAAATCAACTAGCTAATAATCAAATTGAGATAAAAATAAGAATAACTGAAAATTATAATTTTACGACCTATTTATATTCGATATTGTCATATTTTGTTTCGAAATTTGCGATAACGAAAATTATGCAAAAGTGTTAGCAATACTCCCGATGTGCTCCCACTCTTGCTGTCAACATACAATCGATTTACATTTTTATAATATAGCAATATTTTTAATTTACGACCACTTTTGTAGGCGAGTGGTCTGCGGATTTTAATCAAATTTCAGTATATTATTCTTGTTCTCAAAGTGCCCTCTCCACAATGGAAGTTGACTAATACAATTCCAAACTCTACTGTCTTCAGCTGTTCTTATAAGCTGTTCAAAATTTAGCCCTGTCCATTGTCGGATGTTTCTGAGCCACGATAGTCTTTTCCTTCCTAGTCCTTTCTTTCCCTCCATATTTCCTTTCAATATAAGGTGCGCACACTGGTTCTTATTATTTCTCAGTATGTGACCTATTGTGCGTCCCACCTTGACTTTACAGTACAGGTTCTTATGACCAACAGTGATGCCAAATTTTATCAGAAACAGCTTTTAAGCAAACAAATTTTTTTCTATAGGGTAACTATTAATAACTTAATTAATATTATTGACATTTTGTGGCTGTCAGGGGTTCTAAAACATTTTTTTTCTTCGAAAAATACCTTTATGTGAACAAAATAAAAATAATTTTGTATAAAACATTTATATATTAATGTATTTAAGCACATAAATATGTTAAACCTTAATAAATACGTAGGTACCTACAGAAATAATTAAAATACATTTAAACTATATATTTTAGAAGAAGACTAAGTTTTCACTCTAATGGCATATAACATATCCCACCAGAATGAAAACAATGGGAACCTTCTCTGGTTACACCTCCGAGGCTTCTACAATTTGCAAGCCATACGGATGCTGAGACTAAGGAAGATGAGGGAATTCTACACTTTACAATTCACGTCACATCTGCTCAGCGCGGTAAAGTTCCAACGAGACTGGTTCCCTTCATACTCCACACAGAGTAAATGTAAATCAAAAATGACATTTTTGATTTACATTTACTCTGTGTGGAGTATGAAGGGAACCAGTCTCGTTGGAACTTTACCGCGCTGAGCAGATGTGACGTGAATTGTAAAGTGTAGAATTCCCTCATCTTCCTTAGTCTCAGCATCCGTATGGCTTGCAAATTGTAGAAGCCTCGGAGGTGTAACCAGAGAAGGTTCCCATTGTTTTCATTCTGGTGGGATATGTTATATGCCATTAGAGTGAAAACTTAGTCTTTTGCTAGCAGTTGCCGCTAGGGCATCTATGCCATTTCGTTCGTTGCAATTCGGGAATGCACGCTGGGGTTTGTTTTGGTTGGATCAGGGAGAGCAGCATATGTGCCTCCTGATGAGAGACTAATAAGTTTCGAAACCGGTAGAGGTGCTTGCAGCACTCTCTGATTGGACTGGAATATGGTTCGGCTGTATTTTCGTTTTGCAACGAAATTGAAAATGGTTATTCATTTTTTTTTATATATTTTAGCTTCTTTCTATAATCCCGTCTTCCTCACTTTCACTGCCACTGTGGTGTAAACACATTAAAATGACATTAATTTCATCTTGGAAATCAGTCATTAAGAATGACAATAAACTGCAATTAGGATCCAAATTTTTTAAATAAGCAATGAGTTACTCAATACAATGTCATCAGTAGTAATTGCACAAGAGCTCTGAAATTATTGAATTTTTCCCGAGTGAAATTATGTCAAAGTGTCACGAGAGCAAAAATTCTATATTAATTTCAGAGGTCGAGTGCAATTTGTTGCGATTATTTCATGAATAAAACTGTTCAAAACCAAAATTTTATTGTAACTTATTTATGTAAGTACCATTAAACGCACAGTTTTTATAAATATTTGACGATTGAAAGCCATCACTTTTATAATTTTTAAAACATTAATTGTCATTAATGTCACTGAATGTATTTTTTCATAGCAACGAAGGGCATCTGACGTAATATGCTTAACCACGGGAGATTATCAAAAATTATCACCTTAATTTGCATCTCTGTAGCTTTCTATTGGTCAGAATATCCTATGAATGAAATAATCAGTAATAATTTTAAGCTTATTTAATATTCTTTGTTATAATTTAATTTAGGTGAACTGACCATCAACAATTATTATACTTTATTTATTCTCAACTGTAGGACCTGGTAGGGCAATATAAAACTTTACTTAAACTTGACTGACAATGTATTTTATATTTTTCTTGACATTACCTCAGAACTGTCTATACTGTCAATACATAAATTATAGAACAACATCCACTTTTAATGTTGAATATTGTAACTTAACCAAAAAAAGTTATTACGCGTATCGATTATAAAATTGCTGATTAGTTTTCGAAAATGGCTATCACTCACAAAAAAACAATGAAAAATATTGTTTTACTTGACTGTAACGGGTTAGTTTTAATTTAACATTTTTAGAGACCTACATTTTTAGGACCTTGGTAATGTCCGATCGAAAATTCTTTTGAAGAAAATCGGCATCGCCGCGCTAAAAACTCCCATAAGGATTGTATTACCGTATGTTCGTGTACTGTAAAGTCAAGGTGGGACAGACATTAGGTATGCTGTTTTTCTAACTTTCACTGTGTTGAAAAGTTCTTTTTCCTTGCCTATTATATGCAGCACTTCATCATTTGAGGTATGCGATGTCCAAGAAATTTTCATGATTCTCCGGTAGATCCACATTTCAAAGGCCTCCAATTTATTTACGTTCGATGTTTTAAGGGTCCATGTGTCAACTGCATAGAGAAGATTAGACCAGATATAGCATTTTGATAAACGTAGTCGAATTTCAAGTTTTATTCGAAAATCACAAAGCAGTTTTTTGTTTTTTTCGAACAATTTTCTAGATTGTTCTAGTCTCGATCTTATTTCTAGATCAGGATTTAGGCTGCTATCGATCCAACATCCCAGGTACCTACTTCAATCTATTATGCCCATTTATTGTTGCCAGGTTGCAAGGTTTTTTGGGATTGACATCAATTTGGCTTTTTAATGTTTATTTTATACCAAATTGCTCACAGGTCAAGTTGGTCTTGTCAATGAGTCGTTGTAGACCCAAGTCGGAATACGCAATCAACACCGTATCATCGGCGTATCTGATGCTGTAGTTATTTACGCCATTCATCTAGACCCCATCCTTGGAATCCCCAGCGCCTCCTTAAATAGAAACTCGGAGTAACGATTAAACAGCAGGGGCGACAGAACACATCCTTGTCTAACTCCCGTTCTAATTTCTAGTTTTACGGGTGTGGAACCTTCGATCCTAACTCGGCGTTTTGGTCACAGTACAAATTTTTTAGTAATATTTCTTTTCCATCTGAACCGACTTCTTGCAAAGGTTTTAATAGTAGGTCGTGTCTCACGATGCCAAATGCTTTTTCGAAATCTATAAAGTATATAAATATATCTTTCTGTTGGTCGTAGCAGTTTTGGGAGAGAACTACTAAACTGAAGAGGGCTTCTCTCGTTCCAAAACTGATCGACTTCACTGATTGTTTCGCACTTTTAGTACGTTCTTTAACGGTAAAATATTGCAAAACTTCTACATTTTAAAGAACCGCTTGGATTGACATGAAATGTGGCATACACATAGCTAATAAGTCAAAGAACAAAAGTGATATTGTGCCGATATGTGCTTTTGCCCTGGGGGTGACTTTCACCCCTTCTCGGGGGTGAAAAAATATATACCCAAAATAATCGGAAATTCGATAAACTGACTAATTCTAAGCAAATTTTGTTCTATAGAGTTTTTTTACAAAGTCAATACTTTTCTAGTTATTTGCGAGTGAATTTGTTCATTTTTAAACAAAATAACCACGTTTTTAGGCGGTTTTTCGCAAATAACTTAAAAAGTAAATATTTTGTCGAAAAAACTATTCTAAATAAAAATATAGATTATATAAAAATGAAAAAATGGTGCATATATTAAGTCTGTAGACCCAGTACAAGTAAAGTTGTAGCTAATGAAAAGTAGGTTCTTATTCGTCAAATTCCAAATCGAATATTTCATCAAGAAATAACCAAAAAACGGAACACTTTTCGGGGAACACTCATTTCAACTTTTTTAAAGTGTTTAAAGAGAAGTTTATTTTTGTTAAAAAAAACAAGTTATGCTCAAAATATTGTTGGTACCTTTTATTTTTTGGTAAAAAGAATCGCAAAAAGCACCCCCCAATTAGCATATCAAATAAGACTAATCGTTACCGCTTCACCAAAATTACTTTAGTTAAAATGGCCTGTCACTAATCCCGAGTGTATGCATACTTTGAACAGCCATAGCATAACCGATTTTTGTAACAGGAAAACAAATGTCCAAAATATTCAGAAAAGCAAAACCTACATTTTATTACTTCTTGATTTTTGGTATTACTAATAATTTTTAAGTTATTTTGAAAAAGAGCACTTTTTTTAAAATTAAAAATTTCAAAAAATTTATTTTAAAACCATTTTTTTTTCAAAAATAAGCAAGTTAAATCGATGAAACTTACAGATCATATAGACACAACATAAATAAGGCAATATGTGAAGCGATAACGATTAATTATATTTAAGTTGTTATTTAGTGGTAATTTTCCCGATTTTTTTATGTCAAATCAAAACGGACCAACTGTATTTTGAGCGTAAATTACTCATATTTGATGCTAGAATATTTTTTTATAAAAATGGACATAAAGCTTTTCAAACTCTTTCAAAAAGTTGTAATGAGTTTTTTCCAAAAGGTGCTTCATTTTTTGGTTATTTCACGTTGAAATATATTTATTTGAAGTTTGGCGAATAGGAACCTATTTTTCTTTAGCTATAACTCTGCTTCTACTAGGTCTAGAGACTTCATGTATACACCATTTTTTTTCACTTTTTTATAGGCTATACTTTTGCTAAAAATGATTTTTTCGATAAAATACTTACTTTTTGAATTATTTGCGAAAAATTGTCTAAAAAGGTGTTTGTTTTGTCGAAAAATGAACATATTCACTCGCAAATAACTCGAAAAGTATTGACTTAGTGAAAAAACTGTATATAATAAAAGTTGCTTAGGATTAGGCATTTTACCGAATTTCAGACTTATTTTGAACGTATGTTCTTCACCCCCGAGAAGGGGCGAAACTCACTCCCAGGGTAAAAGCACACATCGGCAAAATATCACTTTTTTTCTTTGACATGTTGGCTATGCGTATGCCAAATTTTATGTCAATTCAAACGGTTCTTTAAAATATACCGGAAAAACCGTCAAATAATGTACTAGGTCTGGATCCGGCGTATGAAAAAAAAGTTGAAAAATAGCAAGCTGAAATTTTGTTAATAGCTTAAGGGTGTCTAGTGGGATAAACTTTGATATATGGGAACACTGGAACAGGGGCAGTTTTAATTGTGGAACAGGTTAAAATTTTGGAACGGTCAGACCACGAAAACGGCACATTTATTTTGTCCGACAGAACAGACTTAAACTCTCCGAATAGAGGTTATAGTGTAGGAAACAGAGGTTGAACCTTGCAAAATGGACACAAGTCCGGTTTTATTTTTTTTCTGGCATATCAAGGGGTGCTTATTATAACACTAACTTTTTCTGAAAAAATTTCGCCCCGGAACCCCCCCTTTCACCCCTTTAAAGGGGGTAATTTATGGTTTTTGCAGAACGTAGCCCTTCCTGTACCTTTTACAAAAAATTTATTTTATAGAAATACGAAGAGGACTATATTTTCTACGATTTATTTCCGACAGCATCTCTCTATCATCCACCGTTTAGCAAGGGTGGCGCCCCAAAGTTGACAAGTTTTTAAAAAATATGTTTTTAAAAAAAATAAATTTTTCCCTAACTATAACGGAAATTAAAAGAAATGCTGCGGAAATTATTCACAAATAGATGATTGATTTTTTGGTATAGGTTTCACTTTAGGGTAATTGCCCTTTTTTTAATTACAGGGTGTTACATTTTAAGAAACCCCTTTTTATACCATCTGAACCGTTTATGCTAGAGTAAAAAGACTTTCAGCGATTACCCATGTATTGGTGTTATTTACAAATTTGTATAATGCACCCCCATTTTTTCCCCGGAACCACCAAAAAAAAAAGAAGAATTAATAAATAAAGTGACTTTCTTGGAATCCTTCACACACAATGCCCTTCATTAATATGCTTCATATATCATTTTGTGCAAGTTATTATTACCCATGCATGGACACTAAAAGCGATTTCCTAGTACAACCCCTGTAGCCAAAAACAATAAATAAAATGGGGGGTTGAAATTTTTTTTTTTTTTTGCTTTTTGATCCATATGGGCATATGCTTCATCAATAGTGCTTTGAAACATCCCTGCGCAAACCACCCCTATCCTTGAAAATATACTGCAGAAACTACCCCTATACCTTATCCAGCATGTTTTTACGATTTTCTCATTACCTATTAATTTTTTTAAACAAAACTTACACAAGGTTAAAGACCACTATTTACTCTAAAAATTAGGTCCTATTCATTTTTTTCGTTTAAGCAACCGTTACGGCACAGTGGCGCCGTAAACCTCATATATGCTTTGACGGGCTCCAGTTTTTGTTTATTTTTTCGTCATCTGTTTGTTTTTTGATAAAGTACTTATACAAAATAAAACAACACAGTGTAACCTACAAATAATGGTCTATGCACATTTTACATTCTTTGCTCCCCAAAGCTACAGTGGTGGCCCAAAATAAATTTTTTCATATTTTGCCACCTATACACATTTTATTGCGTTAATGCTACCTTAATAGCACAATATTCACCCCTAAGTGGTCGCTAAGCAGTGGCGGATCCAGGGAGGGGTGATGGGGGCGGTCACCCCCACCCCTCTCAAACCAAGTGATATTATATTTGAAGATTATAAAAATATTCATTTATTTTTATAGAAATACATATATTAATATTATTTTTATAAGAATGACTTTTTATGCTTTAGCGACAGTGGCGGATCCAGAATCGTTAAGAGGGGAGTGCCAATTGGGTAAATCTCTATAAAAATAAATGAATATTTTTATAATCTTTGAATATAATATCACTTGGCTTGAGAGGGGGGAGGTGATCACCCCCATCACCCCTCCCTGGATCCGCCACTGCGTAGCGACCACCTAAGGGTAAATATTGTGCTGTTAAGGTAGCATTAATGCAATAAAATGCATGTAGGTGGCGAAAATATGCAAAAATTTATTTGGGCCACCACTGTGGCTTTGGGGAGCAAAGAATGTAAAATGTGCATAAGTCATAATTTGTAGGTTACACTGTGTTGTTTTATTTTGTATAAGTACTTTATCAATAAAACGAACAGATGACGAAAAAAAAAAACAAAAACTGGAGCCCGTCAAAGCATATATGAGGTTTACAGCGCCACTGTGCCGTAACGGTTGCTTATACGAAAAAATGAATAGGAAATAATTTTTAGAGTAAATAGTGGTCTTTAACCTTGTATAAGTTTTGTTTAAAAAGAATACATAGGTAATGAGAAAATCGTAAAAACATGCTCGCCAAGGGATAGGGGTAGTTTCTGCAGTATATTTTCAAGGATAGGGGTGGTTTTCGCAGAGATGTTGCAATAACCATATATATTTTTGAAAAGCACTATGGATGAAGCATATGCCCATATGGATCAAAAAGCAAAAAACAAAAAAAATTTTTAACCCCCCATTTTATTTATTTTTTTTGCTACAAAGGTTGCACTAGGAAATTGCTTTTGGTGTCCATGCATGGGTAATAATAACGTGCACAAAATGATATATGAAGCATATTAATAAAGGGCATTGTGTGTGAAGGATTCCAAGAAAATCAATTTATTTATTAATTCTTCTTTTTTTTGGGGTGGTTCCGGGGAAAAAATGGGGGTGCATTATACAAATTTGTAAATAGCACAAGTACATGGGTAATCGCTGAAAGTCTTTTTACTCTAGCATAAACGGTTCAGATGGTATAAAAAGAGGTTTTTTAAAATTTAACAACCTGTAATTAAAAAAAGGGCAATTACCCTTAAGTGAAACCTATACCAAAAAATCAGTCAATTATTTGTGAATAATTGTCGCAGGATTTCTTCTTAATTTCCATTACAGTTAGGGAAAAACATATTTTTTTTAAAACATCTTTTTTAAAAACTTGTCAACTTTAGGGCACCACCCCCGCTAAACGGTGGATGATAGAGAGATGGTGTTGGAAATAAATCGTAGAAAATATGGTCCTCTTCATATTTCTATAAAAGAAATTTTTTGGAGAAGTTACAGGAAGGGCTACGTTCCGCAAAAACCACAAATTACCCCCTTTAAAGGGGTGAAAAGGGAGGTTCCCGGGCGAAATTTTTTCAGAAAAAGTTAGTCTTATAATAAGCACCCCTTGATATACCAGAAAAAAAATAAAACCGGACTTGTGTCCATTTTGCAAGGTTCAACCTGTGTTTCCTACACTATTAAACTCTCATGCAAAAATCAGACTGCTATTTATCACCTGTCATAATTCCTGTCATTTGACATATTCTACATGTTCCACTCATTAAAACTTCCATTTGGTGATAAATAGCAGTCTGATTTTTGCATGAGAGTTTAATCTCTGTTCGGAGAGTTTAAGTCTGTTCTGTCGGACAAAATACATGTGCCGTTTTCGTGGTCTGGCCGTTCCAAATTTTTAACCTGTTCCTCAATTAAAACTTCCCCTGTTCCAGTGTTCCCATTTATCAAAGTTTGTCCGACTAGACACCCTTAAGCTATTAACACATTTTCAGCTTGCTATTAATCAACTTTATTTTCATACGCGGGATCCAGACCTATACTATTTCTATAGATACGATTATGTACGAATTTTAATAGGACATTTTAAATACTGCATAATTAATAAGGCTTTTCAGAAGGAAATGATTGCAGTGTTCTGGGTTTGGCCTTTTCGATAATGGGATGAATATTGACTCTAGCCAGTCTTGGGGTATTTTTTCCTGATCATAAATGCGATTGAATAAAAGGACACATATTTCGATATTTTCTTCGCTAATCAATTTTAACGTTTCTGGATATATTCCATCTGGACCTGGAATTTTATTTCTTTTGAGTTGATTAATTTCATTTTTAATTTCAGATTTCAGAATTGCTGGTCCTTCGTTGTTACTTTCTAATCTTGGTTCTTCTCGTATGTCGTGGAAAAGAATTTTAATATAGTTTTCCCATTCTGTCAGTTTATCTTCCGTTAATTCTAGCGTTTTGCCACCCGTGTTCAGCATGGTGTGAAAAATTGTTATATGTAGATCATTGCACCTTAATAGTATATTATGCAACGATAATTTAATGATGGTCATTATGAAGCGAGTATGAGGGTTACGAAACGAGCCGTATGCGGCGAGTTTCGTATAGAGTACGAGCTTCATAATGATAATTAAATGCAAGTTGTATACACTATTTTTTCTAAGATTATTCACAACAAAAAATATATTCAAATTTATTAATTTTGTAACACAAATAAATTCAGTAGTTTGTCAGTTTGATGGTTTGTTTACATATTGAGAACTGTCAAGGCGTATGTACTCTCGCCATTGGTCTCTGCGCATGTACCACCTTTATCGCGAATGACATATCGCGATTCTATTCGTTAAAAATCTGTATCTTAATGAAAATCTGTATCATAATGAAGTTCGTTATGATACAGGTAAGTGGCGATTAGAAACGGAAAGGCGTAGATCTGTAATATATAATTTCGACCAGGTGTAGATACCATAGATGTTCTCTCAGTAAGAAAGAAACAGGAACCAATACAATTTGTATCGCCTGTGATTTGTCACTAAGTAAGACATGTTTTTTAATAAAAAAAGTAAATACCTTAGTTCCAATTAGACACATTAGTTCCAATATGTACAAAAGACTACTGGGACATAGTTTTTCTATGTCCTGCCAAAGGATTTAAAGATAAAAAAATAAAAAAAAATTTAAAAAAATAAAAAAAACCATTTTGGCCACCATTAGATATAAGACTATTGATAATATTTATTTTATGAAAAGCTTTTAATATCTGCGGAATCTATTTAGTCCTGAAAGGGTTAAAGGCGAAGGGGAACGTGAGTATTGTTTGTAAATTTTGTTATGTTTGGAAATAAACTAAGACACGTTTTGTTTAAAATAGGTATATTAATCAATTATTAACATATTATATATTAACTCATTAACATTCTATTTGATCATTTTCGGGAGCTCGGGTAGATGTTAATCTGGGATATACAGCTCAATGCCCACGAGAGTTATCGGGATCTCTTTTCGTTAATCTTGGTTGGGTCCTTAAGGTGGGTCGATTCAGCCCACGAGTGTCATCGGGATCTCCGCCACGCGTGAATAGGTCCGGACTCTCCGGGTCGTCCGGGTCCGGTTGAGCCATAACTCAGGACATAAGGACAGCTATCGCAATGAAGAAGCTCTGTAACAAGAAGAAAGCAATTTAAGTCGAATCACATACTGTGACCAAATTACGATTTTAATTCGGGATTTCTGTCCTTGAATACAAGAAACTATTTGATGTTACAACAAGTAATTGGACTTCGTAAGTAATAGCTTTCCACCCAAAATGATTAAATCTAGAACCGGAAGTATCCCACCAAACAGACCGACGTGTTAATTACGTGAATTTTGGGTACATTTGTCACCAATACACGTAAATTGCTTACGTGAATTTCCCGTGAAAATTTGGTTGGAATGTCACATTGAAAATACGTCTTTAAATTACGTGAATAACTCGTCTTCAATAGACGTGTTATTTACCTTAAATACTAATAAGATATTTCGAGAAATTCACGTTGCAAATACGTTTTGATTAACGTATCTTTTAGGGAATGTATATGTTATAGTCAAAGCCCGAATTTCAGGCACTGCTAGGTTTGACTAGGCAATCCTCAGGTCTGACTGACGGTCTTAGTCAAAGCCCGAAATAAAATTATAGTTTCGGCCTTTGACTAGTCAAACCTAGGAGAGACTAAGTTGGTCAGGCAAAGGTCGAAATTTAATTTTATGAAATCGGGGTTTGACTAGTCAAACCACGATCAGCCATTAAAATGTCGTAATTTGTTAGATTGGGTTTAATAAAACGTCATTTTTTAATTTTAATGTTTATTATTTTTATATTGTCGTAATTTAAATAAAAAAATTATTGACTCATTTCCTTATCCAGTAGTAAAAAATTATTGTTTATTCTCACATGTTGAGGCATTATGACATTTAGAGTTGCACAATACGTTAGACTTTTTACACTTACGTAATATGCAAGAGCATTTCTTATTGCAGTAGCATTTTATAAATCCTTGGCCTCCAAATTTAGAATCTGTTGTACTAAATTCTTTTAGTGACAGAGACAGCTTAACGTCTGGAACATCTCCGAAATTAGGAAATTTCTCTTTGATTCTCTATTTGATTTCTTGAAAAAAGTGTATTTATTGTTCCGTATTTCGTACCAACTCTATATAAGCCGTCAATTTTGTTTTATATTGTATGATATCCAAAATATTTCAAGCATCTCCTTTGGCTCTATCAAAGCTGGGGATAGGTAGTTACAGTATTTACGATCAAAATTGGAGGACATTTTTTTTTACTTAATTGTTTCATAGCATGATAGGCTGGTCATGAAGACCTTCAATCGCATTTCCTTTATTTATTTTAATCTGTTCTGTCAGTGCACAACGCATGCTCGAATGCGTTCCAAGGAGATGCTCCAAATATTTTGGGTATCAGACAAGGTAAAACAATAATTCACGGTTTATATAGAGTTGATACGAAGTACGGAACAATAAACACACTTTTTTCAAGAAATCAAATAAGAGAATGCAAAGAGAATTTTCATAATTTCGAAGATGTTCCAGACGTTAAGCTGTCTCTAAGAGATATTAGTACAAAATATTCTAAATTTGAAGGACAAGGATTTATAAAATACCACTGCAATAAGAAATGCTCTTCAAAACCATGTAAGTGTATAAGGTCAAACGTATTGTGCAATCTAAATGCCATAATGATAATGCCTCAACATGCGAGAATAAACACTAATTTTTTTTATTTTAATTACGACAATATAAAAA
Organism: Diabrotica virgifera virgifera; assembly: GCF_917563875.1. Taxonomy (NCBI): domain Eukaryota; kingdom Metazoa; phylum Arthropoda; class Insecta; order Coleoptera; family Chrysomelidae; genus Diabrotica; species Diabrotica virgifera. The sequence continues at coordinate 214,813,528 of NC_065449.1, forward strand.
TAAGTAATAAACATTATAATTAAAAAATAACGTTTTATTAATCCTAATCTAACAAATTGCGACATTTTAATAGCGTATCGGGGTTTGACTAGTCAAACCCCGATTTCATAAAATTAAATTTCGACCTTTGCCTGACCAACTTAGTCTCTCCTAGGTTTGACTAGTCAAAGGCCGAAACGGTAATTTATTTCGGGCTTTGACTAAGACCGTCAGTCAGACCTGAGGATTGCCTAGTCAAACCTAGGAGTGCCTGAAATTCGGGCTTTGACTATAACATATATATTAGTATTCACGTGAAAGATACGCCCTCGGTTCACGTAAATAATTCGACCTTAATTAACTTATGAATCACGTAATTATTATCCTCATATGATATAAATAAAACAAACATATAAACTATTAACAATGTATTTATTTAGTAGAATTTAGAGACTTTAAAACATTTGTCTTGTATAATTATTATACAAGATAATGAAACAAAAATGGTACCGACCTAAAGACACATTAAAAAATTTGCCAACACAAAACATGCACAAAACACAACACAGGGTCACTTTTTATTTCGAGGAGGACACTTCGACACTTTGTTTTTTCTAATTGCATCATCGGCACTTCAACCCTCGAGCAGTGAGGTAAAAGTTAATTAATACGAAAGATATTATTATAAATAAATCCGCCTAAAATAAAACGAGGGAAATAAAGCTCTTCACGTTTCACTTTTTGTTGTGAGTTGTGAGAAATGTGAGGTGAGAAGCTGATAAGAGGTTATGATAATCGATTATAAAAATCGATTATTTTTAAATTACAGTTAAACTTTTCTACTTACTTTAAATTAGTATTACGTATTTTCTTTTTGTTTTTAAATTTCTTCTACTATTAACCAATTGGTCTTACTAAAAATCTCAATTTTCAATTGAAAAAAAAAATCAAATTGAAATTGAATTCAATTTCAAAAATTTCAATACCAGAATAATATAAAAAAATAATTGTATCGAAACGTATCTATTATTCGATAAATCGATTAATTAATTTTTGAACCAACTATGGTGGTCACGTGTTAGTATTTAAAGGAGGAGAAATGCTTGGTAGTAAGTCATAACCGCGCGCGATTTGAAAATTAGACTCCACATCATTTTAGCTCCTGTGATATTTTTAAAGAAAAAAATATCAAACATAGCTTCAAATCAAGGTTAGATTGAAATAGTTATACTAAATGATTTTAAAAGCGAAATCATAAACTTTTTGTTTAAATATTGGTATTATTGACATTATTTTTACGTGAAACAATCTAATTTTTCGACGTTCATAAAATACAGCGAGTAAAATTCAAGAGATACGTATATATTTAACCAACACCGTTGCAAAATTTTGTTTTTCAAAATATTTCTCAAAATTTAACCAAAGGAAGTTATTTCGGTTTCGTGATTATTACGTGAAATAAACGTACCTTTGCGACGTAACCGACATTCACACCTATTATATAAAAAAACATGTACTATATTCGTCATTATGATTTTATATTATTCTAATGTCAAACATGTATAAAGGAAGCACTAATATAATATAGGTGAATGACTTGGCACTGAAATACGTTTTTTCCCCTTCATAAATCACCGAGTTACGTATTCGTTGAAATTTGCCGTAAATTTAACGTAATCATCACGTAACTGGGCTCAAACCTGTTTGCTGGGATAATATCTTCCGGTTCTGGGGCTATCATATGGCACTTCCGGTTAGAACTCTTTAACCCGGGAACAATCGCGCTCTTTACTGTCATGTAATCGGTCGCGCTTTCAATTTTGTGTAACAATACGAATTTAGACGCAAATTTACAACAAATCTTTACGTTATAATATTTTTATTTACTTTTAGTGTTAGAAATATTATGTCTAACAATTATAAAGCTAATTTTTTCTCACCAAAGCCATAAATTCCAAAAAGAAGGAGACGAAGAAAAAAAAAAGAAAATAAAATAAATCTACGCATTACTGCACCCTTTCTCGAGGCACTTACGAGTGGAAAGTTATGTTGCAAAATTTTTCATCAAGTTATCACGAAAAAGGATAAAATGTTAGATTTTTTCTAACGGCGCGACTGCTCGCGGGTTAACCGGAAATTATACCGGGTGGTGAATCGTAAAACGGGCCATAGGAAACTCAATGTAAAATTCTAAACTGTTGAATTCCTGCTTTCCTAATTATTTTACATCAAAATTCATGAGAGAATATTTGTAGAGAATTGAAATCTGTATTAAAATCAAAAGTTAAAATTGTTCTACGATTTAAATGCATTCCAAAATTTTGAAAAATATAATACATTTGCCACAGTAGGCATGTGTGTAAAAGTTAGGCCACACTTTACTATTTTACTGACAGTGCTCACACCATTGACTGAATAAAAAATCTTTATTATTAATACCTTCTCCGTAACTGAGGGTATCTTATCAACTGTGTTGTTTTTAAACAATAAATGATTAAATAAAAATACTGACAGTTCAAAAATGTGAAAATAGTAACTTCATTGTGACACATTATTGCACTGTGTGTGCATCGCAACTTAACAACCATATAACCATAACAATAAAAATGACAACACATTCTTTAACCACAGTCGCCATATTGGATAATTTTTGACATGTCATTTGAACACCCAATCACAGCAAACGTATAACGCATCTGCGCCCAGCACCAACATTTTTGATTAATTCGCGCACATTTAATGATGATGTGGGGCACCATTATAAGACTATTCATATATTTATTTGACTGGAAAGTTTTGGATATCCGCAGAATGCATACAGTCCTGGAATGGTTAAAGAAGAATAATAGGCCTGGATCCGGCGTACCAAAAAAAGTTTATTAATAGCTTAACGGTGTGTAGTCGGGCAAACTTTGACGTATGGGAACACTGGAACTGGGGAAGTTTTAATTGCGGAACGTGTCATCCTGACAAAATGATTGTGAAAACTAGCAGGTTATTCTTAAGTTTATTCAATAGCAAACTTTATATAATATCTGAAAGAATATTTGTCCAACAAATATGTTGGGCATGTTAATAAGTTCGACACGTAAAACATGTCAAAAGACAAGAATTATGTTGGTGGTAAATAGCAGTCTGATTTTTACATGAGAGTTTAATGAAAGAGTAACAAATCAATTGGAAGTTGTCCGACAAAATACATGGGACGTTTTCGTATTTTGACGTTGGAGACCTGTAACCTGTTCCACAATTAAAACTTCCCCTGTTTCAGTGTTCCCGTACATCAAGGTTTGTCCGACTAGACACCGTTAAGCTATTAACAAATTTTTAGCTTGCTATTAATAAGCTTTTTTTACGCGGGATACAGGTCTATAAAGGGAACAGGAGTGCAGTTGAACCCGCTTATTAGAGTACCGTGAGCGGCTGTGGAGTAACGGCATATTCGCTGGCCTCATACGCCAGTGCACGTGGGTTCGAGCCCTGCCAAAGACAAACCATTTTCATTTCCAATAATGACACGAGCCGTCTCGTCGTGCCTCGGAGAGCACTTAAAGCCGTCGGTCCCCTGGGTTAGTGTACATCGGCACTAGTTACTTGAAACAGGGTTAAAGATGTAAATGGCGCCGGAACTGTCCGAAAGCATCTCTCCGGCAAAAATGCCATACGATATTATTATTAGAGTACCGGTTATAGGAATATCCTAGTTTATGGAATATAAATTCGAGGTCCCGAAACGTTTGCATTTAACCTTTAATAAATTTATCCGTTTATTGGAATATCGTTTAGTAACCTAATTCCGCTTTATAGAATAATTTTTTCAGGTCAACAAGTACATTTTTACATACAATTTCCTAAAAAATTTAAATTTGCCTGATATAATGGTTTGTCGGTAAGAGCATCGAAAGCCTGCTGTTTTGTATATTATTAAGGTTTGTAAGATACCTAATAAACACTTTATTACTGTGTTATGAGTAAACGCTCCTTTCCTATAGAAAATTCAATCGTATGCCGACAAGGTCATAAAATATTTTCATTAGTCTACAAATTTCTATAGGTACATTGCCACACACTTGACTGTTTTTAGAAACAGCATTTTTCTATAAGATTATTTATTACCAATAGTGGATCGTTTGTTCGGAAGTCTTTTGTAAAACCCAACTCCAGTTTATTGTCTAATCGTTTCGTAATTATTTTTGTAAATACATTGAAATAAATACATGTAGATTATAAACTTTTGTTGACATAAAAAGACCTAAAACCATATGCATATACATATTGACATATTATGTACTATTATAACGTATATTCGGTACACTTATTTCAGCTAGCCACCAATGACCGCTTATTAGAATATCCCGCTTATAAGAATATTTTTGCTTGGCACGAAGGCTATTCTAATAAGCGGGTTCGACTGTATTTGTAAATTTTGTTATTTTTGGAAATAAAATATGACATTTTTTATTTAAAATATATTAATCAATTAGCATATCATATTAACTCATTAACATATATATTCTATTTGATCATTTTCGGGAGCTCGGATAGTGTGAATCTGTGATGTACAGCTCACTGCGCAGGAGTCGATGTGATGGGTTCTCCTTTTGCATTTCGAAGAATAACGCAACATCCCGGATTATCATCGGGACCATAGGTTCGTGTGAACATGGGATGTACAGCTTGAAACAGCTTACGCGGGATAGGGGGTTCTCCGGGCATTGTGACTGGACTCGCCACAACTGAGGACATAAGGACAGCTATCGCAATAAAAAAGCTCTGTAACAAGTAGAATGCAATTTAAGTCGAATCACAAATTGTAACCTAGTTGCGATATTAAGAGCCTACAGTAGCGCGTCATCAATATAACTTGGGGAGATAGTATCATACCCTTTTTCGAAAGTTCCGCGAAACTTTGGCAACAGTGGCAATATTTGACATTATCTAAGTTCCATATTTTGACTAATACTCATAGGTGCGCTAAATGGAAGTATTAGAAAACAATTTTGTTATTAGTAAATACATATTTATAAAAATAAATCAAAATGGGTGAAAATTTTATTAACATAGGTATTTGCACGAAATAATAATAATAAATAGTCATTTCGTTGTGAAACGATACAAGACCTGTCTTATTTTATCTAATTTTAGACACCGTTAAGGTATTAACAAATTTTCGGCTTGCTATTAATCAACTTTTTTTTGTACGCGGGATCCAGGTCTATTAAATTATTTAACCGCCTCGAAGATATGATTTAGTAAGTTGTCTTATTCGCCGTCGTTTTGGTTTTGAAAGAACCATGTATTTTGTTTTATATGCGTACACTTTTATACCCAATTTTTATTCAGCTTCTTCGGAGCTTGAGAAAATATCCTTAATTTCACTATTGTGTTACCTACGTTACAAGACGAGAACAATCTTTACGCCCCGATCAGCTATTGGAGGGTTTGATTTTCAGATAAATATTCTAAAGTTTTCACTTGTTCTGTATGAAATATTCTAATGTCAGGTTAAACGACAATGGAGACAACAGATCTTCCTGTCCAGTCCAGAATTTACGTAGAAACATTTGATGTTTTCCCTCCTGTTTATTTGGGTTTATATGACTGCGGACACTAAATCCATTCGCCAATTTTAATATTTTTTTATTTTATTATTCATGTTTTCGTATATTATCCTAGAACTAATACTAATATTAATCTCTAATAAATAATTCTACTAATAAATAATTGTTTTTGGATTTTTTTTAATAATTTTTTATATTATATTTTTTTTTATTTATTTTTTTCTAAATGATGTTCTCAGAGTTCCACAGTAAAAACTGCAACATTCTTCTTTTCTTTTTTAGCCCTCTACTTCATTCGAAATCTTTTTACTATGGACTGTCCAAGTTCGTCATTCATTTTTTTTTATTATATATTTTTTTCTATTATTTTGTTTATATTTTTTCTTTTCTTTTTTCTTTTAATATATAACAATTTACAAGAAATACTTAAACTATATTTTACAATTACAACTTAAGTTTAATATCTAAAATATGTTTATACAATAGTCGATATACCAACTCATTATTTTCTAATGTTAATAAATAATTTAAATTAATGGGATGGTGGATATCAGACAAAGAATACAGTGTATTTAAAAGCATATTAACTTTATTAGAAATAAGAGAACAGGTCAAAATTTTGTGTTATAGGTTACCATACTGACCACAAATACATTGAGGGCTATCAGCTATATTAAGTTTAAATATATATGATGGTGTAAGACAGTGGTTAAATCTCATTCTGCATATGGTTCTTGTCATATTATCCTTTGTCGACTCCATTTTAGAAAACCAAGGTTTATCTGTGATATAGTTTCTGATTGATCTGTAGTGATTTCCTGTATTTATGTTCTCATCAATATACCTTTCTTTCCATTCTTTCTTAAGCTCCTTGAATAAATCTGATTCAATATCTCCAGCCGTACAAAGATAATGTGTTAATACTCCTTTTGTCACCGCGTTTTTAGCCAATTCATCTACCATTTCATTTCCAGTTATTCCACAGTGGCTTTTAACCCATGCTAACTTAACAGACTTTCCTTGTTGCTGAAGTTCTTTAATTTTATTTATTATATATAATTCAATGTAGTTCACTTTTGATTTAGCATTTATAGCACTAATTTTACTTAGAGAACTTTTACTGTCACTATAAATTATAAACTTTGAATGATTTATATTAGATAAATATTTTAGTGCTTCCATTATCGCTATTAACTCAGCTGTGTATATACTCATAATAGAATTTAGTTTGAACATTTTGCTAATTTTATTACTGCTATCCCAATAGGCACACCCCACACCTTCAATATTTTTTGATGCATCTGTATATACCATACAACAGTCTTTGAACATTTGTGAACTGTCGGATATAAACACTAATTTTCTTAAAGATAGAGGCAAATTGCTATAGTCCTTTAAAAAGTATACCTGAACTTGTTCCATAGTATTAAAGTCAATATTATGATTTGGGTTTATGTCATATTTATAAAGTTGTTTATTATATATTGTCATTTTTGAATATAAATCTATTATATTTAAAGTTTTCTTTTTTATCCAATATTTTTCTGTTAAGTCTGCTAAAAACAGTTGATGTATTTTGGTAATTAAATTTGCCTTTTTTTCATATAATCTAACTAAAAGGCTAATGCCAAGTTTTTTTCGTCTTATATCCATCGGCATTTCACAGCATTCAACTTGTAGATTATTTATCGGTGTACTTCTTAGGGCTCCTATACACAATCTAAGGGATTTATTAATGATGTTGTCTATTTTATTTAAATGACACTGTGATGCGTCACTGTATAATATTGATCCGTAGTCGAATATAGCTCTTACATTATTTTTAAAAAACAACAAAGAAATATTTGGATCTGCTCCCCAACGTAAGTGTGATACGAATCGAAGAAGGTTTATTCCTCTCTCTGTTTTTTTAACTATATGGTCTATATGTTCTTTCCAGAGAAGCTGTCTATCCAGAGTAATACCCAAATATTTAACATAACTTTGTACTGGATAGGAGATATTGTTTATTAAGATGTGATTAGGTATTTCTTTTCGTTTTCTTGTAAAAACACATAATTTGGTCTTGGAATCAGATATATTTAGTCCATGTAATTCACTCCATATTTTAATATGTTTGTCTCCTTCTTCAATGGATTTGACTGCATTTTTTATTTTAAAGTTTTCTTGATAAATAACTACAGGGTGTCCCGGAAAATAGTGCGTTCCTTCAAGGTATGGGCTAAGTGCACCATTTAGAGCAAAAAAGTCTAATAAATTTTTTTTGTTAAGTCAACCGTTGTCAAAAAAATAATTTATTAATTTTAATGCATTTGATTAATGTCCACAGAAAAGCAAATGCAGCCGGCAGCGCTGCGTTCCTTCTGTGCTAAAATAATTTTACTGTAACTCAACTATCATGAATCATCGATCATAGGCATAATATACATTGATAAAATACTGATAACAGTAATAGAAAAACAGCATAATATTTGTGTTTATTAAATATCTAATAAATAAGGTTTGTATAGTGTTTTAACTTACATAAAATATTTTTATTACAATAAAGCTACGTCTTCAAGAAGCATCGATAGAACATGTTGCAAACATTTGAGTACCTGCATTTCTCCATTCAATCTTCTGGGAAGTTCGAATGGTTCAATTAGATGATTATAAAAAATATTCCCAGCCCACAAATTCATACTTTTGTCAACCACGAAAGTTAAACACACCATTCGTAAAAATAAACTTTATCTGCACATAACACTTTACACAGAAATTCGGGTTCTCTGAAGATCTTATTTTACTTGGAGGTAAATAGCCTTGCTGTAAATCTTGCACTAAACGTAATTAACATAATATCATGATACTCGCTATCGAAATCATGAAAATATCACAACAATAGGATGTACCTATTCTGGGGTTACTGGTGATTATGATATGACTGTTTGTGTTTACAATTTGTATATTTTTATCTAAGCTGTGTCAAAATAAATAAAACTGCCGTGTTGCCAAATGTAAATTTTAGTAAAATACATTATTTTAATTTTTTGGGGCAACAGATGACTTTAGAGAAAAAATTTATAAGAAAGTTTTCTTTTAAATGGTGCATTCTACCCACACCTTTAAGGAACGCACTATTTTCCGGGACACCCTGTATATCATCTGCAAATTGTAAAATTTTTGTTGAGTTTAAATTTTTTTCTATATCAGAAGTGTAAATCAAATATAACAAAGGGCTTAATATTCCTCCTTGAGGTAAACCACCCATCGCTAGTCTTGGACCAAATGTGTTATTATTTACCGATATATAAATTTTTCTACAGTCATACAATTTTATTATTTTTTGACAGAAACATTCTGGCAGACCTATTTGTATCATTTTGTTATATAGTATATTTAAATTAACGTTGTCGTATGCTGCTTCAACATCTAATAAAAGAGCGATTACTGAAGAATTTTTCGTAAACGCTAAATTTATATCTGTTACCAAATGACTCACAGCTTCCACAGTAGAATGATTTTTTCGAAATCCAAATTGTGTTTGTGATAATTTATTGTTTTTTTCTAGCCAACTTTCGAGCCTAAGTTTTATCATTCTTTCCAGTGTTTTTGTTATGCAGGAACTCAATGAAATACCTCTATAAGATTCTGCTGAATCAGGATTCCGATTTGTTTTGAGAATAGGAATCACCCGGTACTCTCTCCAGTTATCTGGAATATCTTCTGATAGCCATATTTGATTAAAAAAATTTAATAGTGTTTCTTTCCCTTTTTGATGTAAATTGGCCAACATAATATAATGTACATTATCTATACCTGGAGAAGTATTTTTCTTATTCTTAAGGCTTATTTCTAATTCACAGAAACTAAATGGAATTGACAGTGGATGCATAGAGTTTTTTCTTTCCATTACATTAATTTTTGAAAATATATTATCTGGACATAATTTTCTTAAGAACTCCTCAACCCATTCTCCTTCAGTCACTGGATTTACTTGTGGTTTAAAAATGTTTTGTAAACGTTTGGCTTGATTCCACATATCTTTAATTGGTGTATTTTTGTTTAAAGTTTTACAAAAATTTCTCCATGCATTACGCTTACTCTCTAATACAACTTTTTTGGTTTTCGCTACACATTTATTATAATTTATATAATTTTGTATATTAGACTGTAGTTTAAACTTGCGTAAAGCTAGTTTTTGTTCTTCTATTACCTTTTTACAATTGTCATTCTACCAAGTTTTTCTAAATCGTGGATTAGTCCCTGTTCTCTTCTCCGGTATACATATCCTACAATATGCGTTTAATTTATTTAAAAATTGTTGGTAACTTAAATTATTATCTATTTCCATGAAATTATCAGTGATAGAAGAGAAAAGAGACCAATCCGCTTTATTTATGTTCCATTGGAATTTTGTATTTACACATTCCGCTTTATTAACATTAATATTTGACTTAATAACAATAGCAAAATGATTTGATCCTAATGTCTCGTCCACAACATCCCAATCGAAAAAATGACTAATATTTGCTGAGCATATTGTAAGATCTATTGCAGATTTATTATTGCTATTCGGTCTACACATCAAAGTTTCTTTACCATTATTTAAAATTACAAGATTACAGTCCTCAATAGCTTCTAACAGATTTTTTCCTATAGTGTCTACAGTACTACAACCCCAAACATAATTGTGGCTATTAAAATCACCTCCAATTATAAAAGGCTTCTCTAGACTATTAAAAAACTTTTTCCATTCATTTAGGGCCGGTTGTTCGAACGCTAATCAACATTGATCACTATCAAATATTTAATTACTCTCACAACTGTCAATGTCAACTTTGGTTGGTTTGCTGAAAACATAGTTAATTATAAATATGAGATTAGGTAGTCAATTAACATAACAATTATTAACATAATTGATTAAATAATTTCATAATTGTCATCAATAATTATGTTTTCGGCAACCTAACCAAAGTTGACATTGACAGTTGTGACAGTAATTAAGTATTTGATAGTGATCAATGTTGATTACCGTTCGAACAACCGGCCCTTAGAGTGATTTTAAGATTTGGTTTTACGTATATTGAATAAATGTTTAACTTTTTTCCGGATTGAATTTTAATTGATATGCTATTGCACATTATGTCATTAATATGGTGAAAAGTAGGACTGTTGTAAAATTTTATTAATTTTTTCAAAAGGATGGCTACTCCACCATATCCATCATCTATATCATTCCTAAAGACATTATAACCAGTAAAATTAATAAAATTACTTTTCTTTAACCAAGTTTCTGATATTAATCCTATATCTATTTTATTGTCATACAAGAATTTTTCTAAATAACCCTTATTTGTTTTAATTGATCTCGCATTCCATTGAAGAAATGAAACGTTAGCCATCACGAGGTAATAATAATTGTGAAATATTGTTTTTTAATAATTCCAACGTTTTTTGATCTAAATTGTGATTAATTTGATTTAATGTTGCTGAAATAAAGTTTACTATTATTTCTCCTATATTATTTTGATTATCGTTTTGTGTTTGTGTTGTGTTAGAATAAATGGGATTATTAAAATTATAACAAGGCTGACTTTGTATTCTTGGTATTTGCAAAATTTTTCTGCGTGCTTCCATTGTTTCTTTATCTACACTACTAGAATCAATACTACTTGATCTTTTTCGTTTAGATATTGTATATTTATTTGAAGTATTTTCTTGGTCTTTACTTACTGTTGAATAACATTTTTTATATTTATTATTAGCTTCATAATATGTTATATTTTCATTATTCATAATTTTTATAATATATTCCTGTTTTTGTCTTTCTGTACAATCTGCTCCCTTGTCAGTAGCGCTGTGTTTTCCTTTGCACAATATACAAAGTAAATTATTCGGATTGGAACAATTAGATTTGTTGTGTTCTTCGCCACATCTTTCACACCTATCTTTTCCTCTACATTGGGCACTTATACGCCCAAATCTCAAACACTTTAAACATTGGATTATTCTGGGTATATAATTTTCCACCTCGTATATCATTTTTTCTATTATTACATTTTTGGTATAGACTGACCTTTAAAAGTGACAATTACGGTTCCTGTTTTTACATAATTAGTATTACCATTATCTTGAATCACTTTCCGTATAATTCTTTTTACATGTAATACTTCGAATTTAATTCCAAATCTAGGTTTAATTAATGATAATAAATCATTATCTTCTATCTCTTTATCTACCAATTTTATAACACCTTTTTTTTTAGTAAAAAACGTTGGAATATATGCCTCATACTCTTTGGTTTTAAGAATTTGAGAATCAATTAATTTATTAGCACTAGCAAAATTATTTAGTTCTACCTTGATTTTATTTCTACCAACTACTGTAATTTGTGTGATATTATTTTCAATTTCAGGTACTGCACTTAAAATCAAACGGGCCGTGCCGATCCTGTGTAATCGACCAATGTTACCGTTTTTATTTTCTATGTGTACTATACATATAAGGTGCATTATCTCCAAATTGATATCTATGTTTTAATCTTAAATTTATTACTTTATTTAAATTTTGCTTACCTGACTTATCTGTTTGATTTAAATTTGTCAAAGTTTCATCGTTATTGGAACTATATTTGTTACTTTCCTCAATAGTGCTACTTGTTTGGTTTTGTTTGTTTGTTACCTTATTATTTACTCTATTTTTATTTTTATTTAATTCCTCATATTCCATCATCCCATCTCCTTCCATTTCTACAAAAAATTTGCCTTTATCTGGAGGTTCGGGTGGTATAACTTCCATATTATTTGTTTTCTGAAATTTAACTTCTAGGCGCGAAATTTCACACTTTCTTACAGATCACTGGTTTAGTACTTCTTTATATTACTCGTAATACTCAAAAAGTTAAGAAAAAACCTTAAAAATTAATAATTTTTAGGAGAACTTCTAAATAAACTGCCTTTCAATTTGACGTTTATTTGACTAATTAAATCTTAAACCTGTTTGAAATCTATAAAGTAATATTTTTCTAAAGGTCTTTGGTGTGCAATATTTTTCTAGTAGCCTGCAAGTTCCTTTCTCATTGTCGGACATCTTGCACTAAGCGGTTTTGATAAACTACACTAAACTAGTCCTGTCGCCGGGGGGGGGGGGGGGGGGTGGGTACAACGGCCTCCTTAATTCAGATGGACTTACCCAAGTTTTTTTATGTATTTTGACCCGTAGAATACGAATTTTTTGGGTAACAGTTGATCCGGATGTCGATAAGATTGTTATAAACACAGAACTTGAGGAATTACGTAACAGCGATTTTTCGGAAAACAAAACATTTTTTTTGTATCTTTTGGGTGATTCTCAGCAAAAAATGGTCTTACAAGTTTTTTCGTAGGATGCGTAGTTTTCGAGATAAACGCGGTTGAACTTTCAAAAAATGGAAAAGATGCAATTTTTGAACCGAATAACTTTTGATTAAAAAATAAAATAGCAATTCTGCTTACTGCATTTGAAAGATCAAGTCAAATAAACATATAGTGTTTGCCGTGCCCAATGCATGCGTTTTAATGTATAGTATTTTTACTACAAAAGCAAGATTACGTAGGTCCAAATTTCTGACGTAAAAGCACTGTCAAAACATTAGAATGTGACTTTTCATCATGGCCACGTTAATGTCATTACTTGTCAGATGTTTTTATTTGTTTTTGTTTACTATAAAAATAATAATATCTATAATTCTTTATTCTAATTAATAATGTCAATCGGATTTCATCAATAGCCGAAATAATGCCAAAATGTTTGTTAATGTTAACGAAAATAATTATATTCCATAACATCATCTCTAGAATTGATATTTGTGTAGCACAGCTTAAATTCGACACCAACACGGAACTGCCCGATCTTGTATAAGCGTCCACATGGTATTTTAATAAAAAAAAAACGTAATCGCGATTACATTGAGAATTTTTAGAATTATATTAATTAAATAACCATAAACATTTATTATTATCAATAATATAAATTTTCTTAAACAATTATTTAAGGTCAATATTCCAAAAATAATAATTTTAGTTAAATATTTTAGACATGACATTCGTACACTACTCATACATTCAAACACAAATGACAGTTCAGTGTTGCTGGTTGCGGTCAATTATGCTGTGAGCTGTGAAATAATCTATTTTAATGATTATACCTACACTATGATAATATTGTTGCTAATTAATATATTTCGGCAAGTAATGAAAACCAATTGACATCATTAATTTAGAATAAATAATTATAGATATTATTTTTATAGTAAACAAAAACAAAGAAAAAAATATCTCTGACAAGTAATGACATAAACGTGGCCATGATGAAAAATGAAAAGTCACATTCTAATGTTTTGACAGTACTCATACGTCAAAAATTTTGACCTACGTAATCTACGCAGAAATTGTCTGTATGCGCGCCTACTCGTTCGATTTCAAATAGACAAATCGAAAACGGCGGGTTCGTTGGAATAAATATTCCCATGGGATTTTTTTGCATAATCACATTCGTGAGACACCCCAGAATAAGGTTCAAGAAGTCGCCCACGCGAAAAGTGGTCCAATTTTTTCTAACAATTTTTTTAAATGAAATTTTAGAAATAAATATTTTGGTACGGACAATTTTTTTTAGATTTCTTGGACCATTCTGGATAAAAAGGTTTCTTATAATTTTTCACCAAAATGAGTCGTTTTCGAGTTATAAGCAATGTAAAATTTGAAAAACACGAATATGGCGATTTTTAAGACTTAATAACTTGGTTAAAAATTATTATTATGAAAGTCAGAAACTGACTAAATCAAAGTTTGAAGCCCCCTTTACATGATCCTGAAAAAAATTGTGCCATTAATTTATTACTAAGCTGTTATTTTTAATTATTAACAAAGAGCGGCAAGATCGTATTGACGCGGCTGTAAATGTGAGTGCGAGTAAGATGCACCATTGACTGCCGGAATGGCATCTCTCTCGCACTCTCCATTGACGGCAGCCTAATACGTGCATGGCGCTCATTATTATTACTTATAAATAACAGCTTAGTGATAAAATATTGACAAAAATTTCTTCAAGATCTTGTAGGGGGGCTTTAAACTTTAATTTAGTCAGTTATTGACTTTCATAATAATAACTTTTAACCGAGTTATTAAGCCTTAAAAATAGCCATTTTTCGTTTTTTTTTCAAATTTAAATTGCTTATAACTCGAAAACGATCATTTAGAGAAAAATTATAAGAGACCTTCTTTGTCCAGAATGGTACAAAAAACCAAAAAAAATTTACCCAAGCGGAAAATATTGATTTTTGCAAATGTTCATTTTAGAGAAAAATTATGAGACCGTTTTTGTCCAGAATGGTCCAAAAAACCAAAAAAAAATTACCCGAGCGGAAAATATTGATTTTTGCAATTTGATTAAAAAAATTGTTAAAAAAAATTTGGACCACTTTTCACGTGGGCGACTTCTTGAACCTTATTCTGGGATGTCTCACCAATGTCAATATGCAAAAAAATCTCATGGGAATATTTTCTCCAACGAACCAGCCGTTTTCGGCTTGTCTAAAATGAGAAATGCATTGAAAACATCATTTAATCACTATGTATAGTATATATAGCTTTGTTTAACAATAAAAAAAATTAACTTTTAGCAATGAAAGTAATCAAAACCGATAGAATTTGACTTGAACTTTCAAATGCGGTAAGCAGAATTACTATTTTGTTTTTCAATCAAAAGTTATTCGGGTTCAAAAATTGTAATTTTTCGATTATTTGAAAGTTCAATCGCGTTTATGTCGAAAACTAGACATCCTACGAAAAAAATTGTAAAAATATTTTTTGCTTAGAATGACCCAAAAAATACAAAAAATATTTTGTTTTGCGAAAAATCGCTGTTATGTGACTCCTCAAGTTCTTTGTTTATAACAAACTTATCGACATCCGGATCGACTGTTACCCAAAAAATTCGTGTTCTACGGGTAAAAATACATAAAAAAAACTTGGGTAATTCCATCTGAATTAAGGAGGCCGTTGTACCCCCACTGGTGACAGGACTAGTATACACGCATTAGAATTCGAAATATTTTTACGTAAATATTCTTACCTATAAGTAAAACTCACAATTATTAACAATAATTTATTTTTCAAATAGTCCAACAGCTGAGTTCAATTACACAAAATTATAATAAATTAATTATAAAATAAACACTACTTCCCTATGAATCAACACTAACGAATTCTTAAAATAATACACTACTGCATATAACAGGTATCGATACAGATAACAGAACAGATAAGAGAACGTGCTATTACCATATACATGTACACTTAGAAATCTGACGCAGGTTTGTCAAAATGACAATGAACATTTCTCTATGTTGACTAATCAGTTATTTAATTATAATATGTTCGATTTCTTGTTAGAGATAAAAAATTTTACTAGTTCCAATATTACACAAAATCTTGGCATGTGATAAAAAAAGTTTATTTGAAGAAAGTGTATTTTTTTGTTCTTCTTAATGGTGGTACAGGTTCATTTTTTTAATATTGTATTTAGTTATAGAGTAATTTCCACATACTAACATATTTCTCAAATTGGGCTCTGTACCGCCATTGTTTATTACTATATTACGAATATGTGTATCTCTACAAATATCTCTACAAATATTCAAAATTAAAGCCGCAATCTTGGAACGCGTTTTCGGTTTTGATGACGCACTACTATAGTCTCTTAATTCGGATCATCTTTTTTGTACATGTTACGGTTAAACTTCGAAAATGGATAATCTCGACATTAGCGGGTGTAGTATGATAATTTAATTTTATTTTTCCATAAATCACTTGATAAAGAAGCCTTTTTTCGCTTGTCAATGGCAACGAACAGTTGACGTTTACTGAGTACCGTCATTTTATCGCTCTAGCGCGTAAAGTTTGATTTTACACTCGTCGTCCTTAGTAACCGTACAACCATAAAATACAAACACATTGAACATTCAAACTGAAAGATATAAAAGTTAATGTTATGACATTATAATGACAGATATAAAATAGTTACAATAAAGTTAATAATTTAAAAATAGTTTCATTTTATTAAGTGATTGTAGAAAAAATGTTGTAGATATGTATTACAAGCGCAAAGTGACATAATTGCTTTCGAGTAATTACCGCTCTCCGCTACGCATCGAGCGGTACCTCTTACTCTCAAGCAATAATGTATCACTTTTCGCTCTTAATACATAAATAACTATTTGTCATTGTTTATTTTATTGATTAATTATTTTGTCATTCTAATGTCAAGTTTCATGTGAATAAAAGCCTAATTCTGTAAAAAGTGATATTTGGTACTACAATCTTATTCACAAAGAATGTTAAAAAAGAAGAGGATATAGAATGGGAGAAAAGGAAATAAAGGTAATCTGCTACGCCGACGACGCCATAATGACAGCCGACAATGAAGATTACCTATAAAGATTAATTAAAGAATTCGAAGACACGGCGCTCATATACAACATGGTGATCTCAACAGAGAAAACTGGAGAAAATTATCAGCGAAACCGAGACGATGAAACTGGTCTTAAATAACAAAATAATAGAACAAGTGATGAAAACGGAATACTTGGGAATAAAACTGTCAAGCTACGGAAAAGTGGAAGAAGAACTACAAAAATAAGTGAACATGGCGAACAGAGCAACAGGGTGTCTCAACAACACAATCTGGAGAAAAAAATACCTCACAATGAAAACGAAAACCAGGATATATACCCTATTCCACGAACATACGCCTGTTTTGGATTACTTCGACAACAAATATTTTACTGTGCAAAATAGGAAGAACGAAAGTAAATTGCAAATTACATTGTTGTTTATTGGAATAATTATTAGCGCCATTTACTTTCTTACTTCTTATGTTGGACAGTAAAATATTCGTTGTTGAAGTAATCCAAAACAGGCGTATGTTCGTGGAATGGCCCATATAAATTAACAATAAGACCAATAGTAACGTACATAGTGGAACAAGAGCAGATACGGCGAAAACACAAAGTCATGAAAGTCATTCAAAGTCTAACTAACCTAAATAACAAACCAAACTCTAAGAGACAGAATAAGGAGTGAGGAAATCCGAGCGAGATGTGGCATTGAAGAAATAAACATGTGGACCAAAAGAAGAAAAATTGAATAGAATCAACACATAGAAAGAGACAAATCACCAAATGGAAGAAGATCATTGGGACGACCGAGGAAAAGATGGTCAGATAATGTCAATTGAGGCTAAAAACCGGAGAAAAACAGGCACTGAGCCTATTTATAAAGTAGGAAGAAGAAGAAGAATTTTATTCACATAAAAATACAATGGAGCAGTACCTTACACTAGATAAACTAGACACTAGAGGCTGATCCAAACACTCAAACTGCCGCCAAAGAATTCAAACATTGGTATGAAACATTCAAGAAATTTTTGAAAAGCAATGAATCTAATATAAAGATAAATCACTAGAGGATAAAGACAAGTATATGCTTTTAATAAATTTTGTTTCGCAAAAGTGGTACATCAGTAGACTCTATGATTCCATAAGCAAAGCAAAAACATTATTTCTGTTATCAAAATTTTGGAAGAATTTTATGTTAAACCTACAAATGAGATTTACGCGAGGCTTATTTAACTACAAGAAAACAAATAAACGAATCTGTAGATCAGTAGGTATACATATACATAATATACAACAGTTAACGCTTTTGGCTAAAAATTGTAATTTTAAAGAAAATAAAAATGACTAATGTTCGTCAAAGATTATCTACTTGAGTTTATTTCTTTGTCTTTGGATGACGCACTATATAAATCTAGATCTTTAGAAGATTCTCAAAAACAATTTCATACATATAACGCAGCATTACATAATTTCAGATTTTTGGTTTGGTTTATTCCCGGCGTCCCTATATCGAGGAGGACGTTCCGTAGGATTTGGGTTTTTGAAATGAATATGGATTCAATGGCTGTAGTTCCGGAGTGGGCACGTTTTTATGGTTGGGCGAGTCCACATTTTTATGTTTGGAGTATGGCAATATCAAAGTTAAGTACAAAATGTTTTAATTTTAAGAACTATTTTTGGGAATGCATTAAGCATAGTGGTTCATTTTTCATATTAAGGTAACTTTTTTTGTATTGTATACAAAATAAATAAATTTTTAAATACAGCACATAGAGACTTGCAGTTTTTTGCATTATGTTCAGGATGACGTCAGGAAAAATCTACTATTCAAAAATGGGTGGAAATGCATATATGCACTGTAAGGTGCATAAAATGCATCTAAAATTACATAAATATAAAAATAAAGTCAAAACCAGTATAATAAGGAACAAAATTTATTATTTGGGTGCTTTTTGGAGTCGCTGAATACGATTACGCCATCAGAACTGATCCCCGGATCACCTGGTGCCCAAGGTCACGGCAAGAGACGTCATCTTCTGGAGTTTCGATGGTTTTCGGCAATAAATCGATGCAAACGGATTAATTACGGGTTTTAATGGTTTTATGCCATCATAATTGACCTACGGAGTACCTGGTGCCCAGGGTCGCTACTAAGGCACGTCATCTTCTGGAGTTTCGAGGGATTACGGCACTAAATTGATGCAACTGGACTATTCGGGGGGTTTTTGAGGTGGTTAAACACGAATATGCCACCAGAACGGACCTCTGGATCACCTGGTGCCCAAGGTCACTGCAAGGGACGTCATCTTCTGGACTTTCGGTATTAAATTGATGCAAACGGATTACTCGGGGGGTTTTTGAGGTCGGCAAACACGAATATGTCATCAGAATAGACCACCGTATTACCTGGTGCCCAAACTCACAGCAAGGGACGCCATCTTTTGGAGTTTCTAGTGCTTTCGGTATTAAATTTATGCAAACGGATTACTTACCGGTTTCTGGGGTCGCTGAACACGAATATGCCATCAGAATTTAATTCCGGAGAACCTGGTGCCCAGGATCGCTACTGAGGCACGTAATCTTCTGGAGTTTCGAGTGTTTTCGGCATTCAAGTAATGTAAACTTATTACTCACGGGTTTTCTGGGGTCGGTAAACACGAATATAATATCAGAACTGAACTCCGGAGTACTTGGTGCCTAGGTTCACTACTAGGGCACGTCATCTTCTGGGGTTTCGAGAATTTTTGGCATTTAATTGATGCAAATGGATTACTGGAGGGTTTTTGAGGTCGCTAAACACGAATATGCCATCACAAACAACCCCTGTGCACCTGGTGCCCAAGGTGACTACAAGGGACGTCATCTTCTGAAGTTTTAAGGATTTCGGCATTAAATTGATGAAAATAAATTACTCGGGGGTATTGGAGGTCGGTAAACACTAACATGCCATCAAAGCAGACCATCGTAGAACCGGGTGCCCGGGATCACTGCAAGGGGCGTCATCAGCTAGGCGAGGTTTTCGGTACTATATTGGTGCAAACAGATTACTTATAAGTTTTGGGGATGCTGAACACGAATACCCCATCAGAACAAACACCGGAGGGAGGCCTTAGGCACGTCATCTTCTGGAGTGTCGAAAGTTTTAGGTACTCAATTGATGCAAACAGATTACTCACGGGTTTTTGGGGTTGCTAAACACAAATACGCCATCAGAAGAGACACCGGAGCATCTGGGCCTAAGGCACGTTATCATCTGGAATTTCGAGGGTTTTCGGTATTAAATAGATTGAAACGAATTACTCATGGGTTTTTGGGGTTGCTGAAGACAAATACATCGTCAGAACAATCACCGGAGCACCTGGTGCCTAAGGTATATCATGGAGTTTAGAAAAATTTTGGTACTAAATTGATGTAAACGAATTGCTCATGTGTTTTTGGGTTTACGGAATACGAAATCTACTATGTTGATCTAATTAATTTTTTTACATGAGTTTTATAATGCGATGACATTATTAGTGATTACCGTATTCACTAGATACTCTAGAATTGCTCCTGTAAGCCACAACCGTGGTCAACAACCCCAAAACCAAAAAGTAATACATTTTTCATCAATTTAGTACCGAAAACCCCCGAAACGTGTCTATTTTGATGGCGTTTTCGTGTTCAGGTACCTGAAAAACCCATGTGTAATCCATTTTCATCAATTTAGTATCGAAAACGATCAAAACTTCAGAAGATGACCTGCCTTAAGCACCAGATGCTGTGTGGGTTGGGTTTGATGGGATATTCATATTCAGCAACCCCAAAAACTCAAGAGTAATCCGTTTGCACTAATTTAGTACCGAAAACTATCGAAACTACGGAAGATAACGTGCCTTAGGCACCAGGTGCTCAGGTGCCTCTTTTGATGGCGTATTTATGTTTAGAAAACCCAAAAACCCATTAGTAATCCATTTGCATCAATTAAGTACCAAAAACCCTCGAAACTCCACAAGATGACGTGCCCTAGGCACCAGGTGCTCTTGTTTCTGTTCTGATGACGCAATCGTGTTCAACAACGCCAAAATCGGATTAGTAAGTAATCCGTTTGCATCAATTGAATGCCGAATACCCTCGGAACTACAGAAGATGATCTGCATTAGGCACCAGGTGCTCCGAGGGTAAGATCTGATGGCGTATTCGCGTTCAACAACCCCAAAAACCTCTGATTAATCCATTTGCATCAATTTAGTACCGAAGAATCTCGAAGCTCCAGAAGATGACGCCCCTAGCAATAACCTTGGACACCAGGTACTCCGGGATTCGGTTTTGATGGCATATTCGTATTTAGCGACCACAAGAACTCCCCGAGTAATCCATTTGCATCCATTTTATGCCGAAAACACTCTAAACTTCAGAAGATGACGAGCCCTAGTAGCGATCATGGTCACCAGATACTCTGGAGTTCAATTCTGATATCATGTTCGTGTTTAACAACCCCAAAAACACGTAAGTAATCCGTTTGCATCAATTTAACACCGAAGGCCCTCGAAACTCTAGAAGATGACGTCCTTTGCAGTGACCTTGGGCACCTTGGGCACCACGTGATCAAGAGGTCTGTTCTGATGGCATATTCGTATTTAACGACACAAAAACCCCCGAGTAATCCATTTTTATCAATTTAATGCCGAAATCTCTCAAACTCCAGAAGAGGACGCCCTTTGCAATGAGCTTGGGCTCCAGGTGCACAGGGAGTCGGTGTTGATGGCATATTCGTGTTTAGCGACCTCAAAAACCCATAAGTAATCCGTTTTCATCAATTTGATACCGAAATCCCTCGAAACTCCAGAAGATGACGTCCTTTACAGTGGCCTTGGGCACCAGGTGATCCTAAGGTCTATCCTGATGACATCTTCGTGTTTAACCACCTCAAAACCCCCCGAGGAGTCCAGTTACATCAATTTAGTGCCGAAATCCCTCGAAACTCCAGAAGATGACGTGCCTTAGTAGCGACCCTGGGCACCAGGTACTCCGGAGGTCAAATCTGTTATCATGTTCTTATTTAGCCACCCCTAAAACCCATGAATAATCCGTTTGCATCGATTTGATGCCGAAAACCATCGAAACTCCAGAAGATGACATCTCTTACCGTGACCTTGGGCACCAGGTGATCCGGGGATCAGTTCTGATGGCGTAATCGTATTCAGTGACCCCAAAATCCCCCAAGCAATAAATTATGTTCCTTAGTATACTGATTTTGACTTTATTTTTATATTTATGCAATTTTAGGATGCTTTTTATGCTTTACAATCCAATTAAGCATTTCCACCCATTTTTGAATAGTAGACTTTTTTCCTGACGCCAGCGCCATCCTGAACATAACGCAAAAAACTGCAAGTCTCTGTGTGCTGTATTTAAAAATTTATTTATTCGGGTGTTTTTAGTGCTAAATGCCCTGGTCTACTAACGAACAATCCTTGTACTTCGTTAATATAATGAAAGATTTGTAAATTTTTGTATTAAACAATTAATTGATATGGTTTTTTGTAACTTTTGAGTGATCGTTCAGGAATTTATATAAAATAAAATAGGATTTATTTTCTTTCAGTAAATATATTGTTAGTTTTGTCTATGAACGTACGTTGTTTTA
Source organism: Diabrotica virgifera virgifera (assembly GCF_917563875.1). Classification (NCBI taxonomy): domain Eukaryota; kingdom Metazoa; phylum Arthropoda; class Insecta; order Coleoptera; family Chrysomelidae; genus Diabrotica; species Diabrotica virgifera. The sequence continues at coordinate 214,836,116 of NC_065449.1, forward strand.
TTCCATGTTTTATTTAATACACCCCAGGACGTATTTTGTTCAACAATGATCCATACACCGTAAGGCAAGCCGCACAACAAAGAAACATGAAACGAAAAACATGAAACGTGAAACGTGTGAAACATGTTTCATGGAAATAAATCACTGCTAAACAAATTTTAAAGTCCGCCTACCAATGAAACGACTGTGATTCATGCTCATGACACATTTTTATTTTCGGAGAGTTTCATAAATGGCCGGACGTATATTTGTTTAGCAGTGTTTTATTTCCATGAAACGTAATTTACGTTTCATGTTTCTTTGATGTGCGGTCTGCCTAAATATTATTTTTTTGTTTGGATTTTGCTATTTAGTTTTTTAGTAGGTACCTTGATGGTATTCGTACGGTACAATCATTGTAGTAGGTAAGTGAATACCTGGCGCCCTTATAGAATATTTATTGGTGAATGGACTCGTTTTTTTCAACATAGGTACCGAGGTACCTGCACGAGGTACCTGGTGCGAGGTATCTACGTCATCTGCTGGAGTTTTATAAACATTCGTTATGAAAAGCGTTTAAACTTGTTATCCTGAGGTTTTTGAGGCCGCTTAATATGAGTATTGCATCGAAGATGTTGTACGAGGTACCTGGTTACCGGTATCTACTTCATCTGCTGGAGTTTTTTTTGAAAATTCTTTATAAATAAATTTATTATATCGGGGTTTTTGAGGTTACCTAACCCGAATATTGCATCGACGATGGTGTACGAGGTACCCGGTGCCCGGTATGTATATCATCTCCTGGAGTTTCGTGGAAATTCGTTATGAAAATAATTGAAATTTTATATTGCGTGAAAAATGCTGTACGAGCTACGTAGTGCTCGGTATCTACGTCATCTCCTGGAGTATTTTTTGACAATTCCTTATGGAAATAGTTGAAATTAATTATCTCGGCGTTTTGAGGTTGGTGAACACGAAAATTGCATCGAAGATGCTGTACCAGGTACCTGGTGCCCAGTATCTATATCGTCCTATGGAGATATTATGAAAAGAATAATCAGAAAGTTTTTTCAGATTTTTAAAGGTGCCAAATTCTCGGGTATATGATTAAAACTCTCAGTAACCCTTAAAACTCCATAATAGCAAGTTTTAACAAATTTTAATACGAATTTCTATAAAATTCCCGGAGACGACGTAGATACAGGACACCTCGTATAGCAGGGGTGGGCAAATACTTTTAAGCGCGGGCCAAAATGAAATTTCCAAAATGTCTCCCGGGCCGGAGGACTATAACGCGCAAGTACACTGCACCCGCGAATGTTTTTGGTGGAATTTTTTCCCTGTTCAAGAAATTTTTTTGACAAAAATACTATCATTACTAGTATGATTTTAAAGCATTTGGACAAAGAAATTTGACTGTTAATAATAGATAATAGTAATAATAAATTATTGTCTTACTTGGGTGTATATGCAAACAATAATTTATGCCCGCTAAAATATATTACATAATTTTTAAAGAAATATGGTCCATTATATTATATTATATTATATTAAGTTATAACAAATCCAGATAAAAAAGAAGATATTTTTAACAAGTGGGCAAAATGACAAATCTTTTAGTCTGGATTACGAAAGATTTAAATCAGAAATCAGAAACTAGATCAAGTAGAGAGCAATCAAGATTAGCCTTTTTGAAGATGTAACCGAAGAGTAACCTTGAGTAACCAAAGATTCGATCTGCAAATCCGTTATCGGATGGTAAAATCTTATATCCACTCTATTCTTCTGTATAGTGCCGAAGCTTGGACTGTTAATGTGGACTTAATGAGAAAGCTGGAAGCTTTTGCGACGTGGTTTTTTAGGAGAATTTTGAAAATACCACGGACCGATCATATTTGATAGATAGATAGATAGAATTTTATTGTTTATAAAAACTTTACAGTTTCATAACAAGAAATTTAGTTCGCTACATGTACCTAAATAACTTAGATATAAATAGCATTAAAAAAGTATAAAAATGCAAGTAAGTTCTAGAATACAACCTTATACATATATAGACATGCCTATATTACATATTATATAAACATACACACCTGTACCCACCTACCCGCATACACATACATATACATAATTACATATCTAGGAAGAACAAGATAAACATATAATGAGATTAAGGGAACACTGCAATATTACTTACATTATAAATTTTAAAATAAATAAATAAATAAAAAAGAAACAAACTTGTTATTCGGATACTTTTTTTGTAAATGCTACTAATAATCTTTTAAGGTACGCTAATAATACATTAAGAAATTAGAGCTTGCGTTATTATTTTTTTTTATTCGTTAATCACGAAAGCTCGTAGCTTCATAATATTCCATATATGATTTGAAATTGTTTTCGCGGTAGAGGGTGTAATATTATTCAGGGTGTTTGCTAAATGTTCTGGATTTAACAGATTGGTAATATTCTGTGGTCTCATTGCTGTGTAAATAGGACATTCGAACAGAAGGTGACGCAGAGTTTCCAGCTCACGTTTGTTGCATATTGTACACAACTGTTTTGGATCAGTCTTATATGTTAGTCCTTGAAAAGTGAACCGAATACAAAACTCATTCGACAGTCTAAGTTGTGCTATTGTTCTGGTGAATTGTAGAGGCATTCGAATATGAAGATACTGTTGTGGTTGATCGCTCAGGTCTAAAGCCCTATAAAAAGTGAGAAATGATGAGTCATTCAGTTTTCGCAAATCATTTTGGTTTACCTTTTGTTTAAATATGTCTATTAAGTCATTTTTGTTTGCTTTTAGAAACGCTACATTGATATCTCTCCATGATCTTTGACAGTTTGCAAATTCTAGCAGATTTTTAACTTGCGATGCCCAATTCCCAATTATATTTATTCTCTATCCTTGTGATTTCCAGTTGACGTAGAAAGCACATTTTAGGTAGTCGATTTCTTCCATCTCATAAAGTTTAATGAGCCAGTTTAGCATGTGTTTAAATAATATCACAAGTGAAAATTTAGCTATACTTGTTTCAAGTCGAACAGCAAAATCTGGCGTATTGATAGGAACCAAGAGGATACGTTTTAAAAATGTTAATTGCACCCGTTCTAGTATGTCGGCGTATCGTAACCCCCAAATGGCAATGCAGTTAGTTACTATGCTAAGAATTAAGGAATTTAGCAGATGTATTCGGGATGTCCAACTATCCATCTTGGTTTTTGTCATGAGCGGTATTGTTGCTCCGATGGCATGTTTGGCCTTTTGAACCGTATCATATGCCATTTCTCTAAAAAGCGAAAAAGACGAAAAAGTAATGCCCAAATATGTAAATTTAGACACAATATCGATAGGTTTGTTCTTATAACTGAAAGTACAGGCTTTTGGGATACCGCCTCCTCTAGAAAGAACAACTATTTTGGTTTTGCTAGTGTTAACTTCAAGATAATTTTGGTCAATATATCTTTCCAATGCTCTTAGACCTAATTCCACTTCAGACTCTGCTACGATGACTAAATCGTCAGCATAAAGTAATAATACGATGTCTCGTTTATTTCCGATGTTTATGCCAGTAACCCCGCTATCGAGAAAAAATGTTTCTATGTCTGCGAGAAATAATGAGAATAGAATCGGGCTTAATGATTCACCCTGTAGAACTCCGGCACTTATATCAAGTTGAGGGGTGAATCCATCTGAGGCAGCTACTTGCATTGATGCTTCATTGTATATATTTCTTAAAAGTAAAATTATGCGACCACTAACCCCTATATTGTACAGTTTTTGCCATAACAAGTTGTGGCTAACAGAATCGAAAGCCCTCTTGTAGTCCACATATGCAACGAATCCTTTGCGTTTTCTTAACCTTCATCGTGACTGTATGATCGAGTTAAGAACAAATACATTGTCAATGCAGCTTCGATGTTTTCGAAATCCAGATTGAATTTCAGGAATAATGTTGTTATTATCTGTCCACTCATTAAGTCTGTTGAGTAATACTTGTGTGAATATTTTTTCTAAGCAAGACATTAGAGCAATTCCTCTGTAGTTAGAAGGATTGTCGATAGGCCCCTTTTTGTGTATCATTTTTAATATTACTTCAGTCCAAGTTTTAGGTATTGTAGCTGTATTAAATATGTTATTGAACAAAAAGTCATGTACAATATCCAATTATTTGGTAAATATTTATAAAACTCATAGGATATTTTATCATTTCCTGGACTTTTGTTGTTTTTGCAATTGTTTAAAACTAAATAAATCTCATCAGGTGTTATGGATTTGTCCAGAAATTGATGTCTAACATCATAATATGTAATAAACGAAATTATTTTAGGAGGGTATATATCTCTGTAAAAAGTTTGCCATACATTCATGGGTAAATTTGATGAAGGCGAATAACTAAGAAATTTTTTTAAGGTTGACCAAAAAGTTTTAGGGTTTCGGCTGTTACTTAAATCAGTTATTATCTTATTAAAATAGATTTGTTTTTTTTTGGATTATAGTGTTGTCTTGTATTCTTTTTTTATCTGTACATATTTTAGTTTGGTGCTTTCTGAGAAATTATTTACTTTACATATTTTTAATTCATGTTTAACCTGCTTTTTTAAACAAAGACATTCATAATCGGACCAAGGGGATGAGAATATTTTGGTATGAAATGATCCTGTTTTTTGATCATATTTAACTTTGTGGCTGTTTCTGTTATTGCAGTATATAGATTATTGTATGAATTGTGCAACTGAGAATTATATTGAATTCGGGGAGAGTTTGCCATTCATATCTTGTAGGTTAATGTTAGTTCTTCATTCCATTTATATATAGTGTGTGAAGTATTACTGGAGGAACCATTAGTACAGTTATTTCCGTCAAATATATTTAAGTTTAAAGAAAGAGCTATGGCAAAGTAATCATATGAGCTATATTCATTTAAAACATAAAGTCCTGAACAAGTGATAGCGATGAGTTGGATATCCAAGCAAAGTCAATTACACTTTTACCTATAGAACTAACATACGTGAACTGAGCCGGTCAGTCTGAAATTGTACGACCGTTTAATAAACAAAAAGAGTTTTCTGACATAAAATCGATAATATTACGCCCTCTGGTGTTAAGTACTTTATCATTAGATGTTCTCTGGTCAAAGACATTTGTATCCTCTAAAATCTCAGGTGGTACTAAATTAAGTTCAGCTACTCTACAGTTAAAGTCGCCCCCTATAACTACAGGCGTGTTTTGAAGATTATCTATAATATCTAATAAACATGTTTGAAAAATATCCAACACGTGTGAAAGATCTAATGAGGGTTTAAAATACACTGAGCATAGTATGATTTTTTCATGGAGAGAAAGAGTCAACTCGCAGTTTATCCAGCAAGGGGAGGCATCTAATAGCTTTAGTTTAAATGAATTTTTATAGAGTATACAGATACCGCCACTGGCTCTGCCGATCGACTTTTCCTTTACAGCAGGTGAGCTTAGAATATTATAATTTTTTAAAAAAGCAGGAGTAATTTGAATTTTATCTGATAACCACGTTTCACATACACATAAAATAGAAAAATCTTTATTTTCTTCGACAAAGTCTTTTAGATTATTGAATCTTGACAGTTCCAAAACAACAAAATTAATGGTTGCTATATATTATATCTAGTGTCTGCTTTGGAGATTTTTATTTCAGATGAAGAGCGTGGTGAACCCTCTTCTTCCCGATATCTTTTTGAAGTGGGCAACTCAACAATCTTGGGTATGTTTTTGACGTATTTTATTGTTAAGTTTTTTTCGCCGTCATTGCTACGTCATTGCTACGTTGCTGAAGTTGTTGTCTTAGCTCTGTCAAGTGTTTAGATTGATTTGGAGTCAAATCTGATATTAAGTATACGGTGGGATAGCCAGTTTTTGAAATATTTGTTTTCCGTTTCATGATATCGATTGTAGTTTCACGAGAATCGACAACAATTTTAAGGGATCGAGGTTTTCCATCTGTTCTGATTTTTCCTAATCGAGAGGTTGAAGCAATGGGAACATTTTTAGAGGGTAATATATGATTAATTAGGTTCTTGGCTTCTTCAAAATCATTAGGCGTTTCAGAGAGTCCCATAACGATGACATTCTGTTGTCGTTTAATCCTTTCCATTACCTCTATGTGCATTTCTTCATGGTCCAGAAACTTTTTTTCTAAGACTTCAACTCGTCTATTAAGTTGTTGGTTTTTTGATTGTAGTGCAGTTATATTTTTGTTGCAGGCAATAATTTCTGCATTTTGGGCTGTGACCAGCGCAGATAATTCTTCAATTTTTGTTTTAAAGGTAGCTTGAATTGTGTTAAGCTGAGCCATTATAGCGTTAAATCTAATGGATTCAACATCCTCATGTGCGCTTGTCAATTTTGTGTTAAGACAATTTTCACATATCCAAGCTCGTAGCGTATTTGGGTCGAGATCCGTAGGTTGGGGACGAGCACAGACACCGTGCCAATGCGCTAGACATACTGAACAATTTACGATTTATTGAGTAACCAAAGACTCGAGCTGCAAATCCGTTATCGGATGGTAAAATCTTATATCCACTCCATTCTTCTTTATAGTGCCGAAGCTTGGATTGTTAATGTGGACTTAATGAGAAAGCTGGAAGCTTTTGCGACGTGGTTTTTTAGGAGAATTTTGAAAATACCACGGACCGATCATATTATGAACTATATGATGTTGTACAGAACTCCGCCTGTGGTGACAAATGGGTGAATCGAGTAGCTCAGGAGTCGCCACTGCCGGTCCTAAGCCCGGATAAAGGAGGAAGGTTGGGCAGTGGGCTGACAACCCACTCCCGGAAAAAAAACAAACTGTTACGAAACCTGAACATTTGCCTCGGAATACAGGACGGAACTTTCGGAAACGACTCAAGCTACGAAACATGGACTATGCATTTGGAAACTGGAATGTGAGGACGCTAAATAGACCAGGAGCTCAAACCGCACTTCTGCAAGAACTAAAAAGATATAAGATCATGATTACTGCTCTTCAGGAGACAAGATGGCTGGGGAAAGGTGTCAGGGACACTAAAACGCACACAATTCTATATAGTGGGAAGGAACAAGGAAGCAAAGAATGTGGAGTCGCATTTGTGGTGGATAATGATTTTAAGTCAAAAATCATCGACTTCCAGGCAGTCAGTGAAAGGATATGTAAGTTGAGAATTCGCACCCACTTCTTCAACCTAACAATGATAAACATTCACTGTCCAACAGAAGATCAAGAGCAACATACAAAGGAAAGCTTTTACCAACAGCTGGAGATAGTATATGATAATGCGCCAAAAAATGACATCAAGATTATAATGGGTGATATGAATGCTAAAATAGGTAAGGAACCGCAGTTCTATGGCACAATAGGAAAACACTCTCTGCACAATGAAACAAGCGAGAATGGGGAGTTTTTGATAAATTTTGCCACCAGTAAAAACATGGTTATAAGTTCCACATGCTTCCCACATAAAGGCATACACAAAATGACATGGATTTCACCAGATGGAACCACAACCAATCAAATTGACCATGTGCTGATAGACAAAACGGCAGCCAGTAGTATCTCCGATGTGAGAACACGACGAGGAGCATGCTGTGGATCAGACCATCTTTTAGTACAAACCAAATTTAGATGCAGAGTTAACAGCAAAAGAAACGAAAGACAACAAAGAACAAACAAACTGGACCTAGAAAAACTGAAGATTCAGGAATGTAAAGAGAAGTTCGAACAAGAAGTCGCAAATGAGTTAAGGACGCTAGAACTGCACTCCATAGAGGGCAAATGGACTAATATCAAAACAGCAGTACTGACAGCAGTAGCGTCCACCCTGGGAAACAAGAAAAATGATAGAAGAGCAGCATGGTTTGATGACGAGTGCAGACAAGCAATCGAGGAAAGAAATGAAGCACACAAAATGTACATAACAAGAAGAACACGGGAAAGACGAACATTTTTTGAAGTCGCAAGACGGAAAGCAGACAAGACATGTAGAAATAAAAAGAGAGCCTATGAAAATGGACAAATAGAAAAATGGAAGAACATTTCAAAAACAACGAAATTAGAGGGGCTTACGAATACCTAAAAAAGATAAAAAGTGGGTATAAACCTCAAACAAGTCTATGTAAAGATGAAAGTGGGCAAATAATCAGTGACCAACAGAAAGTCACAGAAACCTGGAAGCATTATTTTCAGACACTACTTGGAACTCAAGTAGACATGGAAGATGAAATGGGTATGATCTACGTAGAAGAGCATGGAGTAGAAGCTCCAACCATAGAGGAAGTTTTCGAAGCCATTAAGGCCCAGAAAAACAATAAAGCTCCGGGAGTTGATGAAATACCAGCAGAACTATATAAGGTAGGTGGCGACCACCTAGCAAGTCACATCCACGCGCTCATCAGAGACGTATGGCAAGAAGAGAAAATACCCGACGACTGGAAGAAAAGTAAATTATGCCCGATCTATAAAAAAGGAGACAAACTCCAGTGCAAAAACTACCGTGGAATCTCTCTACTATGTACAGCATATAAAGTCCTCACGTATATTATAAACCAGCGGCTCCAACCACTAGCAGAAAATATTATTGGATACCACAGCTATTTCTCAGTCGGAATTATTATTTTTAATTAGTTGGTTTGATTTAGATGAGCATGAGACATGACAGTTCAAATAAAACACTAGATAACTATAGAGAATATAATGTCAACAAAATTTTAAGTCCCTTTTTACATACAAATATTAATTTTGATTTCAATAGTTTATAAGAACAAAAGTAAGTAATTAATTAAAAAAAAAATAAACCAGAACCAGCTGTTTCCTTCACATAAATATAAAGATCATTGTATTTTAGTCCCCTTTTTAGACCCCTTAACCCAATCTAAATTGTACCTTGTTCTTTCTTGTTTTCTCCCATAAAATAAAATAAAATCTATTACCGTCCTTATTTCCTTCAATAAAAAAAATCATTTGCCTGGATAAACACACTGCAATCTTCCTTAAATTTTGTCAAAATGTCATGTCAAATATCGAACTTCTAAATAAATCTGCCAAATTTATTATTTCCAATATACTGAATAAATGTAAATCTGGTAAATAAATGTACTTCTATTACTTCTTTAAACAGGATCGATAAATACATACAATTTTGTACTACCGGAACACCCTTTAACATACAAAAGGGTCTATTACACGACTCTCAGCCTGGCCATCAATAAACATCGAATTAATCTCTAGAGGATTTTCCAAGACAAATCTTTACGTGCCCCAAATTTCCAGCACACCAACGGATACCTCAATAAGAGAATTCCCAGTACATCCCACCAAAGGATTGAAAAAGTACCATTTCAATTAAAAAAACTGGGAATCCAAATCGCCGACCAAGCTTCAAGTGCTTTCTCAAAAATGTTTATTGAAAAAAATGAACGTTGTTGATTTGCTAACAAGGCGTTCAAAACAAAAAACTCTACAACAAAAATCTTCTCTCACTGACTCACACAAAAAGCATATACATCCAAACATACAAATTATACATCCTCCAAGGACAAAATAATCGGTTATAAACAACCAAAACTCAACAAACGTTACTACTAAATTTTCAACCGTAATAACTCCACCTTTCCTTCCGGAAAGAAAATTAAGTTTCTTTGAATTGAATCCCAAAGAAACTTGTTAAAAATACATACTATGTTACACTATCTACATCAGAATCCGATTCAACGTGGCTATCAGAGTTCTGTGGGTGAGGTTTCAAGTCTTTCACATGCCAGTGACCAATAGACTTACCATTATCATTTATTAATTCATATGTACAATAACCAACCTTACGCTTTACTCTAAAAGGTCCAACAAATCTATCAGCAAACTTAGATGTAAAATAATTAGCTTTATCAGAAAGAACATAGTTCTTTTTCCAAACTAAATCATTTTCCTTAAAATGAACATCCCTTCTTCTTAAATTATATCTTTCTCTGGTGTTATCTGAAGCTTTATCAATCCGCTTCTTAACCCAGTCTCTCAACCTATTCATATTTTTAGAACGATCATACACACGTTGTTTATTTTCTTCATTCCCTATTTTTAGATGATATTCACTTCCATGAGTCATCATCTCACAACCAAAATTAATGAAGTATGGTGTTTGACCTGTCACCTCATGTTTGGCAGTTCTAATAGCACAACCTAGTTCAGGTAAATTAACATCCCACAACCTATGATTATCTTTAACATAAGCCATCAACATGGTTTTCATGATACGATTAATTCGTTCAGTAGGGTTTGGATGAGGGGTAAAATTTGGAGTAAAAAGAAATCTGATTCCAAACTCTTGACAAAAAGATCTTAAAATATTACCTTTGAACTGACTTCCATTATCACATTTTAAGACTCTGGGAACACCAAACAAAAGAAATACATTTTCTTTTAAAATTTTACTTATAGAAGTGGCAGTTGCCTTTCTCAGAGGGAATAAAAGAGGAAATTTACTGAACTTATCAGTAACTACCAAAATCCAAGTATTACCAGCTGAACTTCTGGGCAATGGTCCAAATAAGTCCATACTGATGATCTCCCAAGGTTTTGTGGGTTCGACAGCCTGTCCCATATGTCCTGCTAGACTTTTCTGTTCAGGCTTCGTCCTTAAACAAACCTCACATTTCCTTATATATTTCGTAATGTCCATTTTCATAAAAGGCCAATAGAAAAGGCGAGATACACGATGAAATGTTTTGTAGATACCTAAATGACCTGAAACACAAGAATCATGACACCTCTGAAGTATCTTATCTCGAAAATCTTTTGGAACTACAAGTTTCCAATATTCACAATCATCTCTTAAACTCGGAAAATCTTGATCAATATATTTATACAACTTATTATTTGCTAGTCTCCATCTGACAAATTTTAAAGGATTTTTATTTACATTATTACACATTTTCTTATACCATTTATCACTGGTAGAAGAAAAATCATATTCGTCACATTCGGGGTTTATTGCTTGAACATTACTTATTTCTACAGAATTTATCATATGTACACTATCAACAGGTAGTTCTAAAGCTCGCGAAAGGGTGTCAGGAACTATGTGATCCTTACCTTTGCGATGCAGTACTTCATAGTCAAACTGTTGCAGACGTAAGGCCCATCTACCAAGTCGTCCTTGAGGGTCCTTCAAATTGTCCAACCATAACAACGAGTAGCAATCAGTGATTACGTAGAACTTATAACCATCTAGATAAGCTCGTAAAGTTTCACACGCCCACAAAACACAGAGGCATTCACGCTCAACACTGCTATAGTTTCTCTCGGCTCTATTTAGAGTTCTAGACAAATAACAAATTACATGTTCAGTTTCATCATACTTTTGAGTAAGGACAGCTCCAAGACCATACGCTGACGCATCAGTTTGTACGTAAAAAGGTTTGTCAAAATTAGGACTAGACAAAATAGGTGCTGAGACAAGAGCGTCTTTAATACTCTGAAAAGCTTCCTCACAAGCTTTGTCCCAAACGAACTTCTTGTTCTTTTGTAATAATCTACACAAAGGTGAAATAAGATCTGAATAACTATTTACAAACTTACGATACCATCCTATAACTCCAAGGACTCTTCTGACTTCAGTGACATTGGTGGGTCGTGGAAGATTCACAATGGCCTCTACTTTTGCCGGATCTACAGACAGACCACTAGAGTTAACAACATAACCCAAGTATTTAAGTTCTGACACACAGAAAGAACATTTTTCTTTATTAAGGGTCAAATTGGCTTTTTTCAATCTGGCAAAGATTTCTGTCAAGACTTCGACATGTTTATCGTAAGTTGACGTAGCCAGACATATATCATCTAAGTACACAAAAACATACTCAGAGAGTTCAGGACCTAATAGATTATCTACTAATCTTTGAAACGTAGCTGGAGCGTTGTGCAATCCGAAAGGCATACGACAATACTGGAAAAGTCCACGCCCTGGCACAGTAAACGCCGTGTACTGCTTGCTCTCTTCAGTAAGACCCACCTGCCAATAGGCACTCTTAATGTCCATTGTTGACAAATATCTAGCTCCACCTAACTTACTTAAAATGCTATTTATATAGGGTAAAGGATAAGCATCACGCTCAGTAACACGATTTACTTTCCTAAAATCAACGCAAAAACGCCATTCCCCATTCTTTTTAGGTACCAGCAGCACTGGTGAAGACCATTCGCTGTGTGACTGTTCGACAACACCAAGCTTCAGCATTTTCTCCAGCTCCTTGTTGATCATACCCTGCTTAATTGGTGATACCGGATAAAACCTCTGCTTGATTGGTTCTTGTTGACTAACTACAATTTTGTGTTGAACTACATTAGTACAAGTTAATTTGTCTGGGTCGATACTAGAAAAATAAGAATCAACGAGTTCGTTAAGCTGTTTACGTTGCTCTGGTAGAAGTTCAGATTCCGATTGTATCGAATTAACCACTGGAACACTCATAACTTCCGAAGAGAAAAACCACTCTCCTTTTCGTAAATCTGGTACAATACCCATTCGCACCCAGAAATCTACACCTAGTACTAAAGAGTGTCTACACTGTGGCCAAACGAAAACATCAATTACCTTAACAACATCACGAAGTTTTATAGGCACCGAAGCTACACCTAATAAAGGACTCTGACTACCATCCGCAACTCTGCAAGACCCATCTGGAACAGTTTTTAAATGTACACCTAAACTACGTAAAATCTCCCATGTAGGCATATTTACAAAAACTTTATTGGCTCCACAATCCAGTAAACCGAATACTGTCTTACCTAAGATATCAACTTCTACATAAGGACATTCACTGTCATTACTCTGTGCTAAAATATAATCTAAAACTAACTTAAATGAATAAAAATTATCACTACCTTCTTCCTTATCGACCGTTAACTGTCCGTTCCGATTCGAGATAGCCCGGTCGTCCACTATCTCCGGTTGCCGTTTCCCGAATTATTTCCAGAATTGTTTCCAGTTCTAGAATTATTATTGTTACGATTCTGTGAATTACATTGAGGACAAGTATTTTTAGTAAAACCTTCCTTGTTACAACCAAAGCATCTAAACACACGTTTTGGCCTCTTACAGTCCTTAACCACGTGACCATACTCATTACAGCGCCAGCATTTAGGTACAAACGCCTCTACTTCTTGTACAACGTGATGACGAGAAGAATTAGCTCTACTACTAGAAGAAGGCTTAAACGACTCAATATTAATTCGAGTTTGCTCAATTTTTCGACACAAGTCAATTAAATCAAAAGGACTCTTTACTTCGACTAAAGTTAATCTTTCCTGATAAAAAGGTAAAATGTTTTTAAGTAACACCTGCATTTTTAAACTGTCCGGAACTGGTGTTGGCATTTGTTCGAACTTACTGGTCATCTTGGCAACAAACATACCAATAGATTCGTTAGATTCCTGAGTAGTATGAAGAATATCCTGCCAGATCTCATCTGCAGAAAGGGTAAATTCTTCCTTCATTAGGCTAACTAAACTATCCCAGTTGCTAGCATAGTTCCTATACAATTTATAAAAACCTAAAGCGTTACCAGTAAATAAATCTCTAGCACAAGAAAATAACTGAACTTTATTTACATTACGTGACCTACAATACTCCTCAACTTCTTCAAGAAATACAGAAAAATTTTGCGGTTTGCCAGAATACTTAATTCCCCACTTATATACAGGTTCTGAAGGAAAGTCACTATTAGATGGCAAGAAAACAATGGGATTAACTGTTGAATTCGAAGTTTGATTTGTTTGGTTACTCACATTCGGTGCAGAAATATTTCGAGTAGGGGTAGAATTACCATTAGGGTCATTTAAATTAAGACCTGATAAATCAATATGATGATAAAAATTAGGATCAGTAGGCATCTCTACAGAAACAACATTACTAGTTTTCAAAACATTAGACTTAGTAGTATATTCACCTATCAAATCCATCAATTTCTTTAACAATGCAGAACGCTTTGACATTTCATCAGTGTCTGTACTGTGAATACGGTTCAATCTACCTGAAAGATGTGCAAACTTAGTCTCAATCCTTCTTATTTGGTTTGCAGTACCTGTAAAAGCATTAATAATATTCAGAATCTCTTTTAATTTATTTTCACAACTTGTCAACTCAGCAGGAATATCAGGAGGTAAATCAAAGTTAGGGATTTTGCCAGATTTTTCTAAAACTAGGCAACTACGCAAAGTACTCTTTAACTCTTCTACCTTACAATTAGTCAAAACAATACCTCTCATTTGCAACTCAACTTCAAGTTCGTCTTTGACCAAACGGTCAACATCAAGTTTAAACGACATTTTCTTTTAGAGAAATTAAAATACACAAAAAAATAAGACAAGAAAACCTCTACCTCACTTTAAATAAAAGTACATTTAACTTTTGATTATTAATTTTCAACTTCTGTAACTCTACGTAACCTATGTCTTACTTGAACTATCTAAAAAAAAATAAAAATCTCGGGTGGTTGAAAAGCCCCTTAAGTTGGCCGCCAAAAATGTACCACAGCTATTTCTCAGTCGGAATTATTATTTTTAATTAGTTGGTTTGATTTAGATGAGCATGAGACATGACAGTTCAAATAAAACACTAGATAACTATAGAGAATATAATGTCAACAAAATTTTAAGTCCCTTTTTACATACAAATATTAATTTTGATTTCAATAGTTTATAAGAACAAAAGTAAGTAATTAATTAAAAAAAAATAAACCAGAACCAGCTGTTTCCTTCACATAAATATAAAGATCATTGTATTTTAGTCCCCTTTTTAGACCCCTTAACCCAATCTAAATTGTACCTTGTTCTTTCTTGTTTTCTCCCATAAAATAAAGTAAAATCTATTACCGTCCTTATTTCCTTCAATAAAAAAAATCATTTGCCTGGATAAACACACTGCAATCTTCCTTAAATTTTGTCAAAATGTCATGTCAAATATCGAACTTCTAAATAAATCTGCCAAATTTATTATTTCCAATATACTGAATAAATGTAAATCTGGTAAATAAATGTACTTCTATTACTTCTTTAAACAGGATCGATAAATACATACAATTTTGTACTACCGGAACACCCTTTAACATACAAAAGGGTCTATTACACGACTCTCAGCCTGGCCATCAATAAACATCGAATTAATCTCTAGAGGATTTTCCAAGACAAATCTTTACGTGCCCCAAATTTCCAGCACACCAACGGATACCTCAATAAGAGAATTCCCAGTACATCCCACCAAAGGATTGAAAAAGTACCATTTCAATTAAAAAAACTGGGAATCCAAATCGCCGACCAAGCTTCAAGTGCTTTCTCAAAAATGTTTATTGAAAAAAATGAACGTTGTTGATTTGCTAACAAGGCGTTCAAAACAAAAAACTCTACAACAAAAATCTTCTCTCACTGACTCACACAAAAAGCATATACATCCAAACATACAAATTATACATCCTCCAAGGACAAAATAATCGGTTATAAACAACCAAAACTCAACAAACGTTACTACTAAATTTTCAACCGTAATATGGAGAGTATCAGACGGGCTTCCGACGGGGAAGATCGACACTGGATCAAATATTCACAGTAAAACAGATCTTGAGCAAAGCATGGGAACACGATATTGATGTTCACAACGTGTTTGTAGACTTCAAACAGGCATACGACTCAGTCAAAAGGAACAAACTATACTATATATTGGCTGAATTGGCAATACCACACAAGTTAATAAGACTCATTAAAGCCACAATGGATGAAACTCAGGCATGTGTACGAATACAAAACCACCGGACAGACTTTTTTAACATTTCGCAGGGACTAAAACAGGGAGATGGGCTGGCCCCAACATTGTTTAACCTGGCACTGGAGTATGCGGTTAGGCAAATGCAAACTGGACGAGGAAATCTACTGACCAACCGAACGGTTCAACTGGCCGCTTATGCTGATGATATTAATATTATGAGTAGAACATCAACAGGAGCACAGGAAACATATGCAGAGTTAAAAACACAAACAAAAATGCTAGGTCTGGAAATTAATACAGAAAAAACAAAAATAATGACTCAGACGAGAAGAAATATAGTCCCAGAAAACATTATACATGAAGATGACATTGAAACGGTTGAGAAGTTTACATACCTGGGAGTAGAAATATATGCCGACGGATCAGAA
The DNA here is from genome assembly GCF_917563875.1 of Diabrotica virgifera virgifera. Taxonomy (NCBI): domain Eukaryota; kingdom Metazoa; phylum Arthropoda; class Insecta; order Coleoptera; family Chrysomelidae; genus Diabrotica; species Diabrotica virgifera. Next base: position 214,852,297 of record NC_065449.1, read on the forward strand.
GATGGAGAAATAAGGAAGAGAATAACGCAGGCAAACAGAGCTTATTTTGCCCTCTCCCATATATTTCGGTCAAAAAGTGTCCACCGAAATACAAAGATGAGAATCTATAAAACCTTAATTCGACCAATAACATGCTATGGCAGTGAAGTCTGGGTGCTGAAAGAAACATCCAAAAACAAACTCGACACATTCGAAAGGAAAGTACTTAGGAGAATACTAGGACCTGTGAGGGAAAATGGAATCTTCAGAAGTCGATACAACAACGAGCTTTATCAACTTTATAAGGAAACGCCCCTGTCAGACTTCATTAGATTACAAAGATTGCAATGGGCCGGACATGTGATAAGAATGGGAGAGGATAGGCTACCAAAACGAGCACTGAATGCTAGAATGCAAGGAAAGAGACCGGTTGGGAAGCCACGAAAGCGCTGGGAAGACACAGTAAACAGCGACGCACAAGCCCTTTTAGGACTTCGTGTATGGAGAAGAGCAGCCACAGACAGGCAAGGGTGGAGGCAAAAAATAAAGGAGGCCAATACTCAATTTGGGCTGTAGTGCCGTAGAAGAAGAAGAAGATGTTGTACAGAATAGGAAGAGATAGAGAACTTTTGACCCTATTAAAAGGAGAAAGGCAGCATATTGGGGACATATACTTGAAAATGATTAGTACGAGTTGTTGCAGCTGATTATGAGGGGCAGAATAGAAGGAAAAACCGGTCCTGGTAGTCGATTAATTATATCCTGATTGAAAAAAAAAACATTCGCGACTGGACCGGATTAAACACACAGACGCTTTTAAGAACAGCAGAAGATAGAGACGAATTCGCAATGGTTATAGCCAACCTTCATTAGTGGAGTCGGCACTAAAAGAAGAAGAATATTAAAATAATGGTCATTAAATCAGTCAGTTAATGAAAGATTTTATTTTGCTATTTCTTTATAGCTTAACGATTTCTACAAATTAATTTAAAATTATGTTATACGCACACTAATATAACACCCCGGTCGTACAGCATAGTCGAAGCAATATTCGTTTTCAGCGACCTCAAAACCCTCAGGATAACAAGTTTCAATGATTTTGATAACGAATTTCCATAAAACTCTAGGAGACCACTTGGATACAGGAATACCGGGCACCAGGTACTGGTATGTACATACAGGAAAATTTGTCTGACTAGAAGTAGGACTTTTTTAAATATAAAAATAACATATAGTACATATTATTAATTTTTTTTATTTAGCTTAATGCCTCGACAACTACTCGTAATGGCCATTGGAATATACATATAAATTTACTTGGTAAAATTTAATAATAAATATAAAAATGTCTTAAATTATAATGTAATCTAATTATAATGTAATAAATAAACGTTCTTTAGTATAGTAGTATTAGGTAGTATAATCCTACTGGAAAATAGGCGCATTATAAAACAGTTTTTATTAGGAACATTTATACAGGGTGTAACAAAAATACAGGTCATAAATTTAATCGCGTATTCTGGGACCAAAAATAGTTCGATTGAACCTAACTTACCTTAGTACAAATGTGCACGGAAAAAAAGTTACAGCCCTTTGAAGTTACAAAAGGAAAATAGATTTTTTCCAATATATCGAAAACTATTATATATAGTGGCTAAAACACCCCCGTGGGGGTAGCGCTGCCTTTACAGGCTCTCTAGATCCATGTTTTCGAGGTGGATCAGTCCTCCATTCTTCTCTTTTTTAAACTGCATTACATATCCGGTTCCAGCTTCTTCTGTCTCTTGCCCTATCTTCTGCATTTCTAATTCCCATGCCCTCTAGATCTCGCTTCACCTCTTCCAGCCATTTGGACCTCGGTCTTCCTCTTTGTCTCCTTCCGGTCGGGGACCACTGTGTCACTACGTTTATTATCGCTTCTTCTCCTGCTCTCCATACATGCCCAAGCCATCTCAGTCTTTGTCTCTTTATTCTACTGACTATATCTTGCCCCTTCAATTCCTCATTTATTTCGATATTTCTTCGACTCCTGTATTCACCCTCTGCTGTTTGTATTGGTCCTAATATTGCCCGAATTATTTTTCTCTCAGTTCTTCTCAAATTTTCTTCGTCTCTCTTGGTCATTTTCATCACTTCTGCTCCATACATTAATGTCGGTCTAATTAACGTTTCATAGAGCCTTAATTTAGTTGTTTTTGTTAATATTTTGCTTTTATCGAAAACTATTAATTTTTTTTTAATAAAAATGGACATGTGGTATTGTTATGGCAGTATTATTTTAAGAAAAAAATATAATGAAATTTGGACACCCCATAAAAATTTTATGGGGGTTTGTTTCCTTTAAACCCCCCCAAACTTTTGTTTACGTTTCAATTTAATTATTATTGTAGCGCCATTAGTTAAACACAAGTTTTTAAAAACTTTTTTGTCTCTTAGTACTTTTTCCAAAAGTCAGTTTTTATCGAGATATTTGAATATTTGTCAAATCCACCACATATTTGTATATGGTACGATTATGGAGACTGGGTAATAATATGAAAATTTATTTATGATTTACATTTTTAGGTATATTTTGAACCATATTTAAAAATAAGCCACATCTCGATAAAAGATGCTTTATCAAAAAAAATACAAAGAGGCAAACAATTTTAAAAACACTGTGTTTAACTAATGGTACCACAGTAATAGTTTAATTGGAACGTATACAAACATTTGGGGGGTTTAAAGGAACAAAACCCTCATAAAATTTTTATGTAAACATATTAAAAAAGAAGCCGCAACTCGATAAAAACTGCCTTATCGAAAAAATACTAAGAAGCAAAAAAGTTTTAAAAATATTTAATTTAACTAATGGCACCAGAATAATAATTTATTTGAAACGGACACAAAAGTTTGGGGGGGGGGGGGGGGGTTTAAGGGAACAAAACCCCCATAAAATTTTTATGGGGTGCACAAATTTCACTATAATTTTTCTTTACGATATTCTTGCCGTAAGAATGCCACATGTCCATTTTCAACAAAAAATCTCTAATAGTTTTCGACATATTCGAAAAAATCGATTTTCATTTTGTAACTTCAAAGGCCTGTAACTTTTTTTGTGTGCATATTTGTACTAAGGTAAGTTAGGTTCATTCGAACTATTTTTGGTCCCAGAATATGTGGTTTAATTTATGACCTGTTACACCCTGTATAATCAGATCAATTTGTTAGAAAAATATTATAATGAAATTAGAATCAGAGTGGATACCAGGCATCTAGTTCTGGATTGTAGATGTAATTTTTTCTTTGACCGCCCCTCAGTACTTGGAAAGAACGACTGTCCCCAAAACTTATTGGTGAATTACCTCCACGAATATCCTGATTATCCTCATAAGGAAAATCTCTTCCTTCAAATCCATATTGCGTATTGATCGGTCTCTGGTTTACATACTCGGAAGGTCCGTTATCTTCTAGCCAGGATTCCATATTATTGGAATAGTACCTGTTGTCGGATTGACCTTGACCAAAATTCTCACTAAATCTGCTGTTTAGGTTAGGATTGCTATTGCCTACAACCGGGTTGATATTAGGATTTCCGCTAGGACTAGCTATATTGGGGTTGGTATTTACACTACTGCTACCAGTACTCGTCGGTCGAAATCTATAAGCTGTATCTGGGACTGGATGAGGACTACCTGCATAATGACCTCGTTGAGCTTTAGAGGAGGCGATAATTATCGCAAGTAGAATGAATTTCTGTAATAATAATTAAGAATGATAAAGTTGATAAATTATTATTCACATTAATAGTAAACAAATATTTATATGAACCAAAAAAAGGTTATTAAGTAAAAATACACAAAGAGCTGTTAAGTAACTAATATACGTAGATTGTGATATTTGTAAATTTAAAGTTGTGCTATATTGATCTAAAATAAACGTAGTTTGAACAGATTAACGAATTCCGCTATTTTTTTTATTATTTTAGATTTTTCTTTGGTATTTACATACTTGGGCAAAGGTTAACTCAAACTTATTTATTGTTTTTATACTGGGTGAGAGAAAATATTAACTGTTCTTCTTATGCTAAGGTACTAGTACACTTTAAAACACCAAAAATAATCATTTTTTCAAGATTTTTTTTCTCAGAACCTTTATTAAAAATGAACATAGAACTTTTTACATATTAATATCTAACTCTTAGAGAGTACAAAAAAATATATCTTTTTTCATTTATGCACGTACATTAATATTGTAGAGGGCGCAAAAGTCGAGGCCTCGAAAAATGATGGCGGACAGTTAATCTCAGGCTGAAACAAAAAAATCGTACTGCATTTGAAAACGGTAGCTTTCTTTCGTGACAATTTACCACCATTTGACGAAAAAATAAAAAATAAATATTTTTTAACCATGAAAAACTGAAGAAAAAAAAGCGATTTTTCACAAAAATTTTTCAAATTTTCGTAAATTCATTTTTTTGCGGAATGTTTCACTAACGGTGGTAAATTATCACCTAAGAAACCTTCCTTTTTCAAATACTGTACGACATTTTTTGTTTCAGATATCCCAATCCAGAGATTAACTGTCCGCCATCGGAACTACTTTTTTTTGAGGCCTCGACTTTGGCGCTCTTTACAATATTAGTGTACATGCATATATGAAAAATGATACAGTATTTCTCATGATCATTTTTCAGTGCGTAACAAATGATAGGAAAAAGGGTAAGTCCGTGATAATACACATTTATGACATTTATTCTAACAAGACATTTTAGTTAAATCTGACAGTTGTCACATTTATTTTCAATTTGGAATAAAAACAAATCAAAAGTGTTTCTTGCATTTATAAAATGGTATTTTCTTTGATTTGTATGGTCTTATAAATTATACAGATTATATTTTTAATATTATTATCTAATTAAAAAAAATTATTTTTTTAATATGGCGCCATCTATCGACAACTAGAATAACTAGAATAAATGTTATAAAAATGTCACCGACGAAATGTAATCACCGACGTGCCTTTTTTTCTGTCACATACAATTTAATGCGTTAGAAAGAAATCGAAAAACTGTGACGCACTGAAAGATGATCATGACAAATACTGTACATTTTTTTGTATTCTCTAAGAGTTAGATTTTAATATGTAAAAAGTTTTATGTTCAATTTTAATAAAGGTTCTGAGAAAAAAATCTTGAAAAAATGCCTATTTTTGGTCTTCTAAAGTGTACTAGTAACTTATTTGAGACACCCTGTAGGGAGGAACAGGTACAAGTGTAAGTGTACATCGAAATAGTATTGTAGTGGTATGTTTTGAACATTTTGATTTGTGAATGTACCTGATATCTTTAGAAACAAAGAAAATGAAAGCATATGTTTTAATTGAAACAAAGTTTGAGACACCCTGTAGGGAGAAAATGGTACAAAGGTCGGTATACATCGAAATTATGTTGTAGTCTCCTATTTTGTGAACATTTTATTTTTTAAAATTCTCTGATATCTTTAATAACGAAGAAAATAGACGGTTTTACCCTTTAATATGTATTTTAACCGACGACATGTGATACGTGAGGAGGCCCATGTCTTTTCATACAGTATGAGTAAATTATTTCCTATATACAGGGTGTTTCATTAATAATTGTCCATATAGTAACTGTAGAAACCTTAGCACAAAATACGAAGATTTAACCTAAAACACTTTAATAAAATGTGGTTCCTTAGTGAGTTACAGGGTGTTTTATCTAAAAATTTAAAAACTATTTTTGCTCAGCATTTTAAAAGTATTCGACATATCCTTTTCATACTTGGTAGAAAATGCGACTATTAGACACCCTACTAATTATGATAAACCAACGTTTCTAGCTACTACCAGAGGCTACGACAGGGGATGGTGAATGGTTGTCCCTTCTCAAATTCTACGCCACTGGAGGAATTACTATTTTAGTGCCATTTTTAGATTCTACAATACTTTCTACGTAAATAATATATTCTTCATTGGTAACGGTAAAGTCATTAGTTTTCGAGATATTTGAAGTTAAATATGAATTATATATAATTATTTATGATAAATATGATTCATAATATGATTAAAATTTAAAAATTATTTGTACCCAGTACTTTAAAACTATTTGGCGTATCCTTATCATACTTGGCAGAAAGTATAGGTACTGTACACCCTACTAAATTAAGATAAATAAAGGTTTCTACGCCACTGACGAAATTGCTATTTTAGTGCAATTTTTTGATTTTGCAATACTTTTTATGTAAATAATATGCTCTTCATTCGTAACGATAAAATTATTAGTTTTCGAGATATTTGAAATTAAAAATAAAGCGACACAATACACTGATCAAAATAACCGTGTCGTTTCATTTTTAACTTCAAATATCTCGAAAACTAATGACTTTATCGTTACGAATGAAAAGTATATTATTTTCATAGAAAGTATTGGAGAATCCAAAAATTTAACTAAAATAGCAATTTCGCCAGTGGCGTAAAATTTGGAAAGGGTCAACCATTCACTTTCCCCCGTCGTACTCCTATGGTAATAGCCATACACCTTTGTTTAACATAATTTAGTAGTTTGTACAGTACCTACACCTCCTGCCAAGTATGAAAAGGATACGTCGAATGGTTTTAAAATGCTGAGCAAAAATAATTTTTAAATTTTTAGATAAAACACCCTGTAACTCAGTAAGGAACCACATTTTATTTAATGTTTTAGGTTTAATCTTCGTATTTTGTGCTAAGGTTTCTCCAGTTACTATATGGACAATCATTAATGAAATCTATAGGAATAAAAGGCAGATCTCGAGCATCTAGTTTTTTAAAATTGGCCCAAGTATACTTTCGCTAACTAAGGTTATATTAGCGAAGTTAGCGCTATTTTAGCTAGTAGTTTGTATATGTGAAGGCTATATGTACTAGGCCTGAAGATGAAGCATAAAATGTAAGCTTCGAAACCGGTTGCCCCATAATTGTAACAATTGTAACAACTAATAAATAACATACAAACTATAAGATTGCGAGTATTGACTCATTTCCTTATCCAGTGGTATAATAGACTCGCATTGGCAACCCTTTCATCAAATGAATAATTAATTAATCAATCAGTTATGTTAATAATCATAATGATAATTAACATAATTGATTACAATCAACTGATTGACGTACGAATAAGGGGTGCTGTTATTTGATGGTTGTTAAGGGGACTTAATTATAATCAACTTCTTGATTAGCGTTCGAACAACCGGCCCTTAGTTTCCTAGGTGTTCTAAATTGCATCTCACTTATTAAGGTGTATGTGTGTGAGATCCAAATGAGTTATTTTTGTATAATGCCAAAAAAATTACAAAAAATATATAACAAAAAACAAAGTTGGTACTTGACTGCACAGACGAAAAAAAGACAAAAAACACATATATCACGATGTAAAATAACTACATATAAAGGGCCAATTGTGTAATTGAAAGGAAAAAATCCTTTTATTAAAATGTAAACATTATAGGAAAATTATCCAGTCAGAACATTTAAAGAAAAGTCAATTGGCAATTGACAGATGGTACCTTGTGCAGTTTCTATGATTTATGAGTTTGCTATCACAGAACACTTTAGGCAATTTTTAGATTTACAAGAATTTACAAGAAAAATCTAAAATAATAAAATAATTAGCGGAATCCTTTAAACTGTTCACAAAAAAATCAACTATCAAACTGAGCATAATTTTAGGTGATGCATAACTTTTGCACCTGTGTGTACTATAGTTATATTATAATATTCATGGATTTAATCTTTTTTGAATATATAAAGCCCCCTGTTCACTGTAAAAAATATTGCTAAAAACCAAATCAAAAGCAAAAAGAAAATCATACACAAAACCTTTAGAAAATGCACAATCACTTAAGCTTAAGAACCAATCAGTGACGGAATAATAAAAATTAAGCTATTAACAAAGGGATTCACAATTGGTTCATTGGAATATACAGTGTAAATGTTGATGAATTGGTTCACAACAAAGAAACTTTCTTTGGACACCTAAATGTAGAAATAAAAACGAGCTGTAGTACTAAAAGAGATATTAACTTATGCGGTGACTTCAATTCAAAATAAGGAAAAAAAATGACACATTGTGCGGTGGTTGGAAAATTTGAAGAAGATACCTACTTTGAATGATAATCGCCAAAGACTAATGGATGCGAACAGAACAGACAGTCTATCTTGAATATGTATTTTAAATACAGAGAAATACATAAGTACACATTGACACCACCAGGAAAAGGTCTTTGGACAAAGGTAGGTACATAGTGACAGACGATTAGGTAACATATTATTATGTCTGTATTATTATGTACCTATTAAGACAAATTGAAGTATAATAATGATGACATTGAACTATTCAATTAAGAAAGGTGCGATACTTGAATTGGTTTGTAAACTTAATATAAAATTGAGAAAACTGAATAAATAAGAAAAATAAAATTGTACACTTTTAGAAATTTAACTCCAGTAATAACGTAAATTTTAAGATTAGCTTATACACATTATTAACAATTATTTAATTACGGAAATATAACGATAACAAACCTGTTTGTGGTTTTCTAAATTATTTCCTTTGAATTGTGATAATAAACCTACGTGTTATGATTAAGAAAAACATTGTGGATAGCAGTATTATCTAGGTACACCTTCTTTGTGACTTAACAGCACGTACATAATAGTTTATTTACTCACGGCTTTTGCTCCAAACAAGACCCGCTTGGATTGACATGCAATTTGGCATAACGATTAGTAACATGTCAAACAAAAATGATATTGTTTAGTTGTATGTTTGATGTATGTTTTTGCCCTGGGAGTGAATTTCACACCTTCTGGGGGGAGGGGGTGAAAAAATATACGTTCAAAATAAGCCCGGAAGTGGATAGACTGACTAATTTTAAGAAACTTTTATTGCGTAGCGTTTCTTTAACTAAGTCAATACTTTTCGAGTTATTTGCGAGTGTATAGGTTTATTTTTCAACAAAAACTCCATGCATTTAGAAGGGTTTTCGCAAATAACTCAAATTTATTTATTTATATTTATTTTATCGAAAAAAATTCTGAGCAAAAATATAGATAATCAAAAAGTGAAAAAAATGGTGTATGCTTGAGGTCTCTAGACCAAGTAGAAGCAGAGTTGTAACTAATGAAAAATAGGTTCATATTAGTCAAATTCCAATTCGAATATTTCAACGTGAAATATCCAAAGAATTAAGCACTTTTTGGGGAAAACTCATTATAACTTTTTTTTTAAAGTGAACTTGTTGAGCCTTTATATCCTAACATTTTTTTTATTAAGTGATATTGTTTTTTAAAAGACTTTCTAGCATCAAAATTAAGCAAGTTACGCTCAAAATAAAGTTGGTCATTTTTTTTTGGTAAAAAAATCGCGAAAATCACCCCCTAATTAGCATCTCAAATGAAACTGATTGTTACCGCTTTACAAGTTGCTTTACTTATGTATTATTTATTATAATCTGTAAATTTCATCCGTTCAAAGTGCATATATTAGGTTAATTTGTGACGATATTTGGTTTTAAGGTAACTTTTTTGATTTTGCAAAAATGCCAAATTTTATTAGATACCTCATACATACACCGTTTTTTTCACTTTTTGATAGCCTATATTTTTTTTACGTTTTTTTTTTCATAAAATACTTACTTTTTGAGTTTTTTGCGAAAAACCGTCTAAAAAATGTGTTTATCTCCTCTATGTCATATTATGTGTAAGATTTTAGTTTGTGAAAACAACTGCCATTATACGCTGTGAGCTCGTACGTAGAGGGGATATTTACAAATTCGCGAGCGCCAGTAGTGGCAAGTCTGTAAACGTTTACCGGAAATTTGACATAAATGTCAAAGTGATTAATTTAAAATTAAAAGTAAAAACATTAATTATAAAAAATATTAGTTGGTCAAAGCTGTGGTATATATTTTTACATATACTTACGTTTTAAATACTGAATTTAAGTTGTTTTAATGTTCCGTAATATCGTTGATTGAAATAAACGGTAATCTTAGCGCCATCTACACGATAATTTTGAAACTATCCGAAGTAAGAAATTCATATTTTATTAATAGAACGTCAAAATCATTAGCAAAATTTAAAAAAAAATCGAGTACAATTTAATTAATTTTTTGCGTTGTAAATATTAAGCGATAACAAATAATAAATTTAAAAATTACCGGTGAAAGTTGAATTAGTAATCCGCCAGGAGCGCCACCAGCCAAGCTCAGAGCCTATAGTAACACTTGAAGTAATTGAAGTAAAAATGATTAAAAATGAAATAATGAAATAAAAATTTTTAGTAGTTCCAAAATGACACAAAATCTAGGCATCGGATAAAAAAGGTTATTTGAAGAAAGTGTATTTTTTTGTTCTTCTTAATGGCGGCACAGGCTCGTTTTTTTAATATTGTATTTAATTACAGAGTAATTTCCACATATTAATATATTTTTCAAATTGGGCTCTGTACCGCCGTTCTTTATTATATTACGAATACGTGTGCCAAATATCTCGAAAAATATTCAAAATTACAGCCGCAATCTTGGAACGCGTTTTTGCTACCTGTTGATCGCTACTGTTTCCTCTTAATTGTTAATAATAAAAAATAGCAGCTTTGTAATAAAATAATGACAAAAATCTCTCCAGGACCTTGAAGAAGGGGTTTGAAACTTGATTCGGTCACTTTTTAATTTCATAATAATAATTTTTAATCGAGTTATTAAGCATTAAAAATGGCCATTTTCGCATTTTTCAAATTTTTAATTGTATATAACTCGATAAGAATCAATTTTAAAGAAAAATAATAAGAAACCTTTTTTGCTCAAAAAGACCCAAATTATCTAAAAAAATATTTTTCGAAATGAAAAAATTATTTTTGTGAATTTGTTTAAAAAAAATGTTTAAACAATTTTTTGACCACGGCACCTCCCGGCACCCTGTGGATATGTTATAAGGACCTATTTTTTGAGTAAGTTTGTGCAAAAAAATCGAATCGGAATAGTTTCGCTAGCGGGGGCGACGATACTGCCCGGTATAGTAGTATAGAAATGAATCCCAGTGACGAAGAGTTACAGTTTTTTATTTGTTTATGGTAGAGTAGATAAAATAGTGCATGAAACTGTGCGTGAAGTACTTTTTGCGAACTTACACGATGTGTAGCACTCGCTCCGCTGTCGCTCGTGCTCTAAATATCGCGTGCGTTCGCAAAAAGCATACTTCACGAACTGTTTCATAAATAACTATTTTTTTAATCGAAAAATGAACACATTCACTCGCAAATAACTCGAAAAGTATTGACAGTGTAAAACAGCTATACAACAAAAGTTGCTTAGTATTAGTCATTTTATCCAATTCCGGATTTTAAAAGTATATTTTTTCACCCCTGAGAAGGGATGGCACGCACTCCCAGGGCAAAAGCACACATCGGCACACTATCAATTTTTTTCTTTGACATGTTAGCTATGTGTATGCCAAATTTTATGTCGATCCGAGCGGTTTTTTAAAATTCGGAAAAAAAACCGTGAGTAAGTGGACTATGATTAAGAAAAACATTGTGGATATGAGTGTTATCTACAACTCATTTGTTACTTAATAGTAATTAGTAGCAATTCTAAGGGTAAGAACAGAAAAATTGGGTCGAGGTGGAGGTGTTGGTCGCGGTGGATGCTACTAGTTAAGTCGCGGTATATGTCGATAGCACATAGCAAGGAGGTCACCTGCGCTGTCAGTCGAGCTAGAACCACTATCAAGTGAAGTAGTTTAATGCAATTTGAATGACAAAAAGACTGTGCTTTTGCGATGTTGTGTCAGTCAAGTGATGATAGTGATGAAATGTCAGCTGTAAATAATCAGCTCCTCCTTCATATTTCAAAAATTTACTGAATTTAATAACTTTAGAAATTCAAAAATGAACTGAATACAAAAAAGGGATTATATAAAAAGTATCAACTCAGATAGCGCAGGTAATGACAACGGACCAATCACAGGGAAGCATCCTTGTAGGCCGCGCAGTAGACATTCATGTAAAACAAACTCATTTTATTTTCAAAAACATCGATGTAAACGCTAAACACCACCGCGACTTACCTACTCTGTTCTCTTCCATTCACTAGAATGTGTTTGTTTTACATGGATATCGACATCGACCGCGACCTCCATCTCCACCTCCACCGCGACCCACTTGTTGTGTTCTTACCCTATATTGTTAGATATATAATAAAAAGTACTTACCGTCAGCATTTCACAAAGAATCACAAAATAATAATGAACTGATCACTGTCTGCTACCAGTTTAAAAAACTACGTCTATATTAATGTATTAATCTACCACATTAAAGATACTGGGGAAATGAATGGATGCAATTAATAATAGATTTACAAAATGGGATTTAAAGAATCATGGACATTTTTGTAGTTTGTAAAATGTAATTAAAAGGAAAATGTATTTGACTGTATGTACAGCAACACAAATGAATAGCAAAAATAATTAGTAAAAATAACTTAAAAATACTTTTCTAAATATTAGCGTATGGTGTTATTAGAATTTGGTCATAAATGATCAAAAAAATGATTTTGTTTATATAAGTGGCATCACAGCTCGTTATGAGCCAAAGTTTTCTTCAGAACAATCCTCCATTCACTCCTGTCTCTGACAACTCTTCTCCATGCTCTAACTCCAATAGATTTTAAATTGTTCTCTAAGTTCTCTTTCTATATCATTGGTGGCATTCCTTTGACGAAATGAGATGAATAGATGACATCAAAAATATAATCGGGACAATTTGGAAGTAGGTATGTTGCTTTAGTGCAGTCACTGAAGGTTTTCACCTCCGATTTCGTTGAACTTCCATCGATTTTCATGAAAATTGGTGAGTAGTTAGAGGATACCTCAAGGAACAAAGGCGACATGATGCCAACTTGCGCTTTTACCCTGGGAGTGGATGCCACCCCTTCTCGGGGGTGAAAATTATTTCATTAAAAATAATAAAATAAATCGATAGAGGGACAAATTCTAAGTAAAATTTGTTATATAAACTTATTAATATAAATCAATATTTTTAAGTTATTAAAGATCAAAAATTTTATTTTTTCGTAAAAAAAATGCATGTTTTAAAACTATTATTCACGTATAACTCAAAAACTATAAGCTTTTGCAAAAAAGTTATTTTTACAAAAATTAAAGATAATAACAAATTGAATACAATCCTCATTTAAAGAACTACACTAATGTTAATGCAAAGTGAGTTATGGGTAATTGAAGGTATATTTTTTTCGACGATGCATTTTATAAAACATACCTACTAAAAACTTGTCCAAGTACTTCGGAATACCTATCAAATGAGCTCCAGAAGAAGTTAATAGCATCAAAGTTAAGCAAATTATTATGAAAATAAGAGAACCCGATTTTTGAAAACAGTGAAAAATAAAACATACGCCATTTCCACAAATATTAAAATTTATAGAAATCCTTACCAGCATTTCTTTATATTAGCATAAGTAATGATTTCAACAATTTTGACGGGTTTAGAATGCATATTTTTGAAAAAAAGGTATAATTTAAAAAAATCAGAATTTTTCAAATGATCGTAGTTTTCATTTTCTTTTAATAATAACTACAAAATTACTTCATATAAGAAAAAAATGATATATGATCAAATTTTAGTTTTTTCTGTATCAACTATTTTACCTTGTCTACTATTTCTGTAGCGTACAAAATAACCGAGATAGAAACGTTTAAATCTTAAATTTTGCTGCGAGAACCATGTAACCTGGGCCATTTAACCTTTTATTTTTAAAAAGGTAAGGGGTTTCAAAGATCAGTTTCAACGTGGTTTAAAAGCCCTTAGTTTTAGCTTTCAAATGATTTTTAGGTGAATCTGATATCTCAAAATTAATGGAGTTATTTAAAAAAAACAATAACATTTTTTGGAAAATTTTTAAAAGATACTTTTGAAAAATTTTTGGAGAATAAATTTTAATGCTATCAACTTGTTTGGGGGATCATTTGATAGATATTTTTAAATACTTTGACAAGTGTTTAATGAGTTCATGTTATAAAATGCATCATTTCCCCTTATTTAAGCTTGAATACTTCGATTTGAGTAATTGCCGAAAGAAATATACATCCAATTACCTATAATTCACTTTTAGTTAACATTAAAAGGTTTTTGGGTAAGGAATTTATTTAGTTTCTTATTAGCTTCAATTTTGGAAATAATACCTTTTTTGTAAAACCTTATAATTTTTGAGTTATTTTTAAAAAATCGGTTAAAAAGATCCATTTTTCTCACGAAAAATTAAAATCTTTAATCTTTAATAACTCAAAAAGTTTTGAATTGTTTCAATAACTTTATTTAACAAATTTTGCTTAGAGTTAGTCTCTCTATCGAATTGTGGGATTATTTTTAATAAAATAATTGTCTCCCCGAGTAGGGTGGCATCCACCCCCAGGGTAGAAAAGCAAACTGATACCATGTCACCTTTGTTCCTTGAGATATCGTCTAACCACTCACCAATTTTCATGCAAATCGATGGAGATTCAACGAAATCGGAGGTAATAGCTCATCCACCTTCAGTGACTGCACTGCTTAGGATAGAGATCGATTGAGGGGGTTGGGAGAACCCTATGTCCAAAAATAGGCGAAAGAAGGACAAGAAGAAAAATCGTCGTGATACATGTCTCACTCTTTATTTGGCTTGTTGTCAAAGGGCCAATTATAGATATCGTGCGTGGAGGGAGGCAAGGCTCTATTTTGTCTCCTCTAATATTCAATCTCTCCCATAAAATAATAATAAAATAATTAAATATACATATTACATACATTCTTTCGCAATAGGAAGACGATCAGTGGGAAGACCACGAAAAAGATAAAATGACAACTTACTGGAGGCAGATTGAAAAACAGACAGTCATGTCTACACAAAAAGAAAAGAAGAAGACATTTTTTTGAGACCCTACTTATATTATTTTTTATATTACTGAATAGAGAATTTAATATCTTTTCAAATGAGCTATAACACGACCCCTATTCTCATTTAAAAAGATCATCGATTACGTCATCACGCCTAGAACGATGATGTTACTAGTATGATATATATGCCAAAAAATCATAATTTAAAAATAAAAATCGACCTGTTTTGGGATTTATTTCCAAAATCGCACATTCACGAAAAATTTAATTAATGCAAACCTTTACGTCGTCACTCTTTATTTAACTAATAACCTGTAACTTATTATTTTAAGCTTTCTGAATTGTAAAACATTAGTTAAATTTAAGCTTAAACAAAATTTGGTTTATTTACATTGCTTATACAGTCAAACCCGCTTATTAGAACACCTCTTAAAGGAATATCCCGGTTTAAGGAATAAAATTTTGAGGTCCTGAAACATTTCCAGTAGCGACCAATGATCGGTTATTAGAATAATCCGGTTATAGGAATTCTTTTGATTGGCACGAAGGCTATTCCAATAAGCGGGTTCGACTGTATTACACTTAATATATCTGAGTATTAACTGACAATTAACTGATATACTTTTGTCTTTCTAGAAATGTCTTTCATCGTCCTAATCCAATCATTTATCGTCCTAATTTTTTATTATTTTCGTTACCTTTACTTGCCTTTACAGACGACAATAACCTTACGGCGAAAATAAAAAACTAGCTAAAGTTCCAAAAAATAATAACAATATAAATACAAAGAAAAATTAAACCCTGAAAGGGCGTGTGACTGGACAAATTAGACAGTAAATAAGAAAAAACAAATAATGTTCTCTAAAGTCTTTAATTTAATGAATGTTCATTCAAAGTAAATTAAAGTATTTTGAATCAATTTAACTGGAAATTTACAACCGATTAAGCTAATCTAATTTGTTTTCTGACAACAAAATTAAAATTTCCCTAATTTTCATATGATTTCGTAAGAAACTAGTTACTCATTTCCTTTACAACCAGAGATAACGAAATTATATGTTTTACATACAAAAAAATGTTTAACATGTTTAAAATTATATACGAGGCGCTCACGTACCTATATACGTTGATACAACGTGTCTACTTAAGATTAATTTTACGATAACAAGTTATTCTTAATAAAAAGTTTTGCATGGTCTAAAACTTAAGATTCATCCATAAGATATCAAGTTTTATCATTATAATATGAGATATATCAAAAAATATGAATTTCGCTCAAGAGTGAAATATCTTTATTTTTCTCAATGTTTAAAATTCATATCCTGAAAAATTGTTTGAAATTAAAAATTATGATCAGATATGCAATAACAGGGCTATAATTGAATAAAAATGAATAGAGAATTGAATAACCTTTCAACTGAGCTAACACACGACCCCTATTCTCATTTAAAAAATCATCATATATTTTAAAAATCATCAGTATGATATTAATGCCAAAAAAATCATAATTTAAAAATTAAAATCTACTTGTCTCGGGTTTTTTTCCAAAGTGGCACATTCTCAAAAAAGTGAATTTATTCCATAATTTTGAACCTCTCTATATATCTCTGGTGTCGAATATCAAATATTGATATTTGAGATAAATGAAATTCTGACGAACGACCTCCTACAAGTGAGATTATTAGCATTTACATTATTCTTGTACATTATTATTATATTAGCATTTACATACATTAAGAAAGAATTTGACTTAGTCCAATAACTCCATGTTAAGATCGCTTATAGAGTGCAGTATTGATCCTGGGTACCCAACTCTTCTTCGAAATATATTATATTATAGCGCAACAGCTGCAGTAGAATGTACTATGGCGACACAAACACATTTCACTTGGAGAGGGGTATTATGTAAGATGATACCATCTCCTTGTCTAATATTCTTCTCTGCTGTGTATAGAGGTGCCAGAAAAATCAATGTAATAAACTGGCAGCAATCTTAAAGAATTGGATCGAATGGGAAAATATGCTATACCTAATAATATACTTTAAAATTTTAATTGGGGACAGTTGGCAAGAACATCTACATCAGGTTACATGAGATTCAACACAATAATATTAAAGGTACCAAATTGAATTGTTTCACAAGGAAAAAGGAGATTGTTAAAAGTAAGTTAAGCGTTGGACACCAACATTTATTAATGACTAGATAATTATTAGTCCGATGTGTTCAAGATGAAATGATCTTTCATTCGGTGAAGAATTTCCTTTGGTTTATAAAAGGTTAACGTTTGGTTTTTGTTAACACTGTATTTTTATAATCACTTGTATATACAGTAGAACGTCGATAAGTCGGATTAATCGGGACCGCGGCCGATCTGGGTTATCGAAAATCCGGGTTAGCCAAAGAATATGGTAAAAATTAATAAAATACATATAAATAATAAACAAATACTCACTATAATCGCAAAAACATGAAATACATATGCACTATGCACAGTACATCTAAATTAACTACAGTTGTATACAGTACTGTTTACTTCTTGGGATAAAACTCAGTCAAAGTGAAAAAATGTTTGTTTTGCCTGATGAAAATCGGTCCGGGTTAGCCGGAGTTCCCGGTTATCGGAGGCCGACTTATCGAAGTTCCACTGTAGTAACATTTATTGTAAATATGTCAATCATTCTGGTCACTGAATCACATTGATCAAAATAACAAAAAAGTAAAAGTAAAAGAATCTTTTATTTTGAGTTCAAACTGCAATGAATGTTAATGTAATGCATACACACACACGTTTACACGTACGTGAATTTATATTTCCTCTTCTTTGTTTGTTTGTCGTAAAAAATATACAATTGATTATAACTTAATTAAAATTTGGCAGGATAACTTACCAGGATATAAATAATCTTCATTGTGAGTCACCAAAATTAAATTAAATTAATTAATCACAAGCAAAGGTTTACGAAGTAAATCAAAACTAATATCAATCAAAGTTAGATTGTTGTTGGAATCTATTTATACCTATTCAGTATTGTTATGGTTTATGTTTTGAAATTTACGATAAGAAAAATTATGCAAATGTTTTAGCAATCCTCCCCATGATCCCCCGCTTTTGCTGACGACATACAATCGATTTACAATTACATGCTGTAGGAAAAATGAAAGAATACCCATGAACGAACATATAAAACACGCTGTATTTTCTTGTCATTGTGTCACACAAAACATTGACCAGCGCAAGTACATGTAATAATTATTGTTACATGTACTTGCACTGGACAATTTTCTTTGTGACACGGTGACAGGAAAATACAGCATGTTTTATATGTTCCTTCATAGGTATTCTTTCATTTTTCCGACTGTATTGTAGCTAGCAGCTATCATCACGTAGCGCTACAACCCTGGCTGGGTCTTGGCTGACTGTACAACTTTTTTCCAATTTGTTCGATCAACCTAGGGTCAAATGGAATGTTTATTTTCCAGAGATCTGCTTGGATGTTATCTTTCCATCGAATTCTGGGACGCCCTAGTGGTCTTTTGCCTGTAGGAATCTCCTCCCACTATTATATTATTGGACATTAAAAAATTAGCCAATATGCATATATTTTTTAGTCCTCTAGCTGACTCTGAACTTAGGATATGCCCACGAAAGGGCCAAAAATAGCCCTTTTTACCCTATATTTGAAGAGCTATACTGTGTTAGTATAGGGATTGTTACTGTCTTGTTTGTTTTCAGGAACTCGGCAATAATGCCGTCGTGTCCTGGAGCTTTATTATTTTTTAGCTCTTTTAAAGCTCTTTCTATTTCGAATCCCTTAAATTATTTGTACCTCTGATCTCACGTTTTTGAAGTTATTCTTCTTTAGACGCGATTTAGAGTAAAATTTTTCATAAATCTGCCCGCATGCGCACACAGACAATATGTAGTTCGTTTCTAATCTTTCAATATAGTATCTGTATCAGCGCAAATAAGTCATTAAAAGAATATATTAGTGTTTTTAGTAAATGTATTATTTATTATAATTTTTGTGTCTTTGAATTTCTCTTCTTCTGTAGTAAGATAATAAAATATGTAGGTATAACATTTTTATCACGATACCACTCAATCTATTTGTCACCGTGTTGTGTAATTATATCCGAAACTTACGCGTCAATTACAGGAGATTCGGTGGTCTAGTTGTTGAGCGTTCGGTCAGAGATCGAAAGGTCCCGGGTTTCAATCCTGGACGATTCATTTTTTTTTTTATTTTTGGTTGTTTTAACAAAATTTTTTTGAAAGTGGTAGATAAGAAAGTTAGTTTAATATTTAAATAGAATACAAATAACCTGTTAAATATATTTACTTCGTTAAAATTATATACCTAATAGAAGAATAACTTCTTACGTGCGTAAAAAGTACACACACATTCTTTTTTTATTTTCCTTTTGACGTTGTCCTTTGTGGACTCATTAAGCTGGTTTTGCGAGCTGTACAAGGTTTTGTAGAAGTTTTAGCCTACATAGTTTGGTTATTTTATTTTTGTCTATACCTTTCTTATTATTGTTTTCCTTAATTTTTGTAATTTCTTGAACACCCAGTGCTGGTCTTAGACATTTTAAGCCTCTGTTGTTTTCAATGACTTGTTCTATTAAGTTCTTCTTCCATTTTTGTATATCGTGTTCTATTTTGATTTCTAATTGCTTTATTCCTTATATTGCATTATTCCTATATAAAGTTCCACGTATACTTGAGTATGGCGTTTGTTATTCGCTAGCAGTTTTCTTCTGTCCTTCATTAGCTATTTAGTTCCGTTGCTTACTTTGTTTCCTTTAGTTCTTGTTTTCTTTGCTATGTGTAGTCCAGCTTCGAGAAGGTTTTTATTTATATTTTCGTTAATGTCGTCAATTGGTCTTGATTTTTTTTTCAGATCTGAACCGATCTGAAAAAAGGTCTTAGGTCTAACTGCACGGTGGTCACTACCAGTTGTTACGTTGTTTATTGTTGTGACGTTTTCGAATATTCTTTTGTTGTTTGAGAGAAAATAGTCTATTTCATTTTTGGTAGTTCCATTAGGTGCGATCCATGTCCACTTTCTGTTAGGTTTTTTTTGCAAAAGGAGTTCCTAGCATACATCTTTTCTTGTTCCAGGAATTCCATAAGTTTTTCGCCTCTTGTATTTCTTATGTTGAATCCAAAATTTCCAAATTTGTTTTCAGTCTTCAATCTTTTTTCCAATTTTGGCGTTAAAATCACCCATTATTATTATTTTAGACTCTTTGTTGTTGTCTATAGCTTTTGTAATTAACTAGTTTTGATAATAAGTAAGCCACAATTTTACTAAAAAAATGATTTTATTAACGTTTCGACGTCCAAATATGATGCCGTTGCCAAGATACAAAAAATATTAATGAATTAAACAAAAATGTTGTTGCTTAGTAAGAAATTCTTCTAATAATTTATTTAATCTGACTCATTTATATCGACTATTCAAACATATAATATATATTTTAAAGTAGAAGACTTTAAAATGATATTGCCAATATTTATGAGTTGCGTTCCTGGGACGACTTAACTGAAAGATAGTTCATTCGATTACATGAAATCAACCCCAACTCAAGAATATCCATCACAAAAAAAATCATAACATGTGATCTGTCTTTAAAAAGACAACCACATGTACATGTACCGGTGACAGTAAAATTCTCGCGTTAGAGATTCCATAGTAAACCACGACGGAAAACCGTGATACTATCCGGACATCGTGAGTATTAGGTCTTACTTTTGTTTACTCTCAAAACTAATACCAAATTCTGACCTTAATATGTACAAGTGTTATTTTAAATTATAAATAATATTAATAATATATAGATATATGTATAAATAATACCAAAATATATAATCTGTACTAGCTCGATATATTGACTTCCTCTTTTAGTATGGGTAACCACATCCTTCTGCATTCTACCGAGGAATTTGCGACACAATTGGTTTCATTTAGCATAATTAGAGCCGCTTCTTTGATTTATCTCTTTTTACTATCTGTTTCTTTCAGGACTATACTTGAATCTCTCCACTGAACTCTATGTGCACTATCCCAAGCGTATTGACATATTTGAGATCTATCAAGTTCTCTATTTTTAATATAAGACTGATGTTCACTTATTCTAACTTTTAATGGTCGTGATGTTTCACCTAAATAAAATTGTTCGCATTCACAAGGTATTTATAAATACAATTCTTTGTTCTGTCTTGTTCACTGTTAGGTTTAGTTTTAGATATAATAGATCTCAACGTGTTTATTGTTTTGAATATTGTTGAAATGTTGAATTTATTTCCTATTGTTTTAAGTTTCTTGGATAGTCCTTTTATATGTGGTACTGACATTTTCCCCGTATTATTTCCTCGTATGTGAATGCTATAGGATCCCGTTCTAAAATGTTCTGTTCCATTCGATCCAATCTTGACAATTCTTATTTATAAACGATAAAGGATAATCATTTTTTAATAAAACAGATGTTAATAATTGTTTTTTTTCCAAGAATAAATTTTCGTTAGAACAAGTAATTTTGGCTCTATCATACAATATCATAAATATTGGCAATATCATTTTAAAGTATTCTACTTTAAAATGTATAATATTTGCCTGAATTGCCGATATAAATGAGTCAGATTAAATAAATTATTAGAAGAATTTTTTACTAAGCAACAACATTTTTGTTTAATTAATTATTATTTTTTGTATTTTGATAACGGTATCCTATTTGAACGCCGAACCGTTAATAAAATCATTTTTTAGTAAAATTGTGGCTTATTTTCCATAAAAACTACTTAATTACAAAAATGCCACAAGAAAACAGCTTCAGAACAACATATAGCTTTTGTCTTCATAATAGTTATTTATGTATTAAGGGCATTAAATCGATGTTTATACCTTAAGACAAGCCTATAAACAGTTAATATGTCGCCCGAGGGTATAAATATCTAATAATCCACGTGGTGCATACAAAACTTTATGTCATACCGATTCATTGCATCATTTAAAGTTTTAATTTTATTTTATATTAATTAGAAGTAATATTGTATCGCAGCAGGAATTTAGTACCGTTGCTAGGAAAGTGATGTTGGTTAGCAATATGTTATTAATATAAACAAAGTTTTTCTGTGACACTGTCAAAAAAAAATCAGAATGCAAGAGTAATTCGATATTTCTGAAGAAATAGTTAAAAAAGCCAAAAAAGCGACTGAGCATCTGTTACCGAAAAAATCCAAAGAAACGTACGACATGGAATACGCTAAATTTCAACAATGGATGGCAGAAAATAATATCGAATGCGTAAATGAGACCGTACTACTGGCATACTTTGGAGACCTATACTTTATGTGGTTCGTAACTACAATAAGTAATAAATACACAATATTAAAGCGGTATGACATAAAACGTATTTAATATAATATAAAAATGTATACCATTTTTATTCAGTTGCAATGCGAGGCCAAAAATGTCTTAATTTTTACATAGATTAGAGAGCGCAACCAGCGCTCTTATCGACGATTTCACCCCTTGTTAGAGGCTCTTCAGAGAATGCATAGGTTGCTTTTCTCTAATCCAGTTAATTTTTTTTTTCGACATATATTAGTCCCACACTGCAACTGAGGTGAATGGATTAGGTGACTAGCGTCATCTGGCAATTGAAAGATAAAGTTTTTCAATCCTAATAGCAACATTAATATTATTGAAAAATATTAAAAATATTACTAAAAGATTTTTAAATTGAAAACTTATTGGTACATTTCCAGGAGGTGTCACCAGGGAAATGTACCAATAAGTTTTCAATTTAAAAATCTTTTAGTAATATTTTTAATATTTTTCAATATTACTAATGTTGCTAATAGTATTGAAAAACTTTATCTTTCAATTGCCAGTTGACGCTAGTCACCTAATCCATTCACCTCAGTTGCAGTGTGGGACTAATATATGTCGAAAAAAAAAATTTACTGGATTAGAGAAAAACAAACTATGCATTCTCTAAGAGCCTCTAACAAGAGGTGAAATCGTCGATAAGAGTGCTGATTGCGCTCTCTAATCTAAGTAAAAATTAAGACATCTTTGGTCTCGCATTGAAATGGCGTCAACTTTCGTACGGCGCGGTAGACGTGAAGTGGGTTCAAGCCCCAAGCAAGTTATTATTTTTTTATTTTTTTTATTGGTATACAAGAAGTTCATATTTGAAACAAAGTAAAGGTCCCGCTCTTTGGCGCTTGGCGCCCACAACATCCCGGCGCCCGTTTACAATAGGTAAAGCCGCCACTGCCTCCACCGTATGTATATTCTTCCTTGCCTTTATAGTAATGGAAACCGATAGGAACGCGAAAAAAGGAAGGCTCAGAACGAGATGGTTGAATGACGCAGAAGACGACCTAAAAACCATGAATAAACGACAACGGAGGAAAAGGACACAAGAGAGATCTGAATGGAATGACTTAGTTAGACAGGCAAAAGCCCATCCAGGGTTATGATGCCAAAAGAAGAAGAATAAGAATATAGATATTTAGTTTATCCGCCAAAATTTGTTTTTATTATTTTAACATACGAATTATTTTTTGGTATATTAAAAGTAATTGGTTTGAAAAATAATTGTTTGGGAATATAGAATATTTTTAAATTTAAATTCTTACATAAATGTAGTAATAAAATTATAGAATATTATAGCATGTAATCAATGACAACTATATTTTATAATTATGACGAAATTATTCGACAAAGGATTTTTCTGAATATAATAATTTGAATGTAGGTATATTTATTGGCTTTTATTTAGAAATATGTAAACAATATTACTCTACCATAATTAGCTGTATGCTGTACTTTATTAGTTGATATAACAAAAAATAGCAAGTGGGTGGTAGTTGATTTTTGTGTGGATATATAAATTATTTATATCTCCGGTAAAAAATATTTGATTTTAGTATTTTACGATAATAATTAAATTCCAGAATCATAAGACTAACTACATATAAACATACACTCACCGGCACAATTAACCACCCATCTTGTATTTCTTTCAATTTGCAAAAATTGTGATTTTTACCACATTTTATGAAAGATACGGTAAAAGCTACATATGAAGAAAAGAAACCAATAAAATTATTGAAAAAAGTTGTTTTTCAAGGATCTTAGCAAAAATATAATGTTTAAAAATCTTCAAAGAAAATTCAAACCAATATATTTTGAAAATCATAGTCTAGTAATAGCTTTTATGTACCAAGTCAGTAAAGTGACACTTTATCGAACGAGTCTGATATTACGACTAGAGGGAGCGAAACGAGCGAGACGACTATCAGACGAGTTCGATAAAGAGTCTTTACTGACGTGGTGCATACAAAATTTTATTGCCAATCATAAAAAACATTAACACTTACAACACTTACTTAATTACGTCCTTCTAATGAAAAAAGAGTGTGTGTACTTTATATGGACGTAAGAAGTTATACTTCTATTATTATGATTTCAAAGATATCAATAAATTTTCAACAGTTTATTTGTATTTTTATTTCAATATTGAACTAATTTTAATACTTAAAATAATAACAAAAATTAAAAATAACGTTAATAGGTACGTCATTGTTTATGAAATGTAGCATCTCCGCAATTACGTTTCCCTTGATGAATCGTAGAAAATCTAAATAAATATATTATTTACTGGCAAATTATCAGTAAATATCTATCACCGTCCTCTACATAATAACCGAATTCACAAAATCACCATTTCACACTTTATTTGCATTAATACCTAACTTAAAGATATGTTTTTTTAATTTTAGAAGAAATAAAAATTTCGTATGACAATAATAATAGATGGTTTTTGGATGATGGCCGGTTTCGATATTTAATCAATAGTTGTTATCAATATTGAATACCTAATTAATAAATCTGTAAAGTGTTGATTTTGCTGTATGAATATAATTGCAAAATACTACAGAACTTCACTTTTTGACGTAAATTTAATTAATAATAACGTAAATAAAAAATAATAACAATATTTTTAATAATTAAAGTAAATAAATTTTAAGTTCACTCAAATAAATAATCGATTACTGCCATCGACCACTTACATTCAGTACAATAAATTGTTACTCTACTGCCGCAAATAAGTACAATAATGAATGACTAGTGACGGTTGGCGTTAAGAAAATTATGAGTATTAATAATGGGTGTTGCCACCTCTGGCTCTTAGAACTTCTTAGAGGCGACTCGGCAATCCATTCATGATATCCTGGATATCTGATTGGGGGATATTGTGCCACTCCTCTACCGCAGTCGTCTTGAGCTCTCAGAAGGATGTAGAATGTAGGTGCTGGTGCTCTTGCTCTTACCCCCTTTTTGCGGTTGCCTAAATTTTTTCAATTGCGTTATGATCGGGGCTACGTGCCGGCCATGGTAAAACTTGAATGCCAATCTCATTAAAGTACTTACGGGTGAATCTTGTGATATGGCAACATGCATTACCATGTATTAATCTAAAGTGGTCACCAATGAACCGTGCGAAAGGCATGAAATGATCTTGGGGAGCTTCTTTCACTTATTTTTGAGCATTCACACTGCCTTTATCGAACACAACAAGATCAGTACGAGCTTCCTACGAGATACCTCCCCAAACCATTAGTGATCTTCCTCGGTAAGCCACTGTTTCGGTTATAGTGCATGGATCTAACCTTTTATTTTGACGCCTGTAGACACGCTGACGTCCACCTGGAACTCTTAGGGCTATCTTTGGGGAATTTAACTCCAATTGTCCAAAATGTATATCCCAAGTATTTGACAAAGATTAGATAAACAGTATCCTACAAGGATACTGTTTAAACGATTTAACATTCTAACTGAGGCTCTAGAAACTTGTTTACGTTCAAACGACTAAAGTAGAACGTTTTAAAATTCATATCAACATATTTAACATTAAATTTTCTTCTTGTTCTTCATATGTCTCATCCTTTAAGGACATTGGCGATCATCATAGCCCATTTAACTCTGTCTGTAGCGTTTCTAAAGAGTTCTGTTGTTAGTACTCACATTTGAGTACTCAGATTTGAGATTGCAGTACTCAGATTAGAGTATATAGAAACTGTCTTACGGTCCTTTTTCCTTGACGAAGACAAGGTAAGTGCGTTGCCAAAGTGTCCTCTATTTGCTTTCTCCTAATTTCGTCGTCTCTTGTACTTATATATTGTAAAATCCGGAGATACGGGATGCAGCCAGAAAGCAGTTTATTAACGAAAAGTCTTAGATTTAAAATATTTTTTATTATATTTTTATTTCAATTATTCTAATTGTTTAAAAAGTAGTAAAGTTTGTATCTAGGGCTTTTCGTTGTTTTTCTTCGCATTGCGAGAGATGTCGCTGGATTGCGTCTCAAAAGGTGTAATCATTGCATCGCGATGGTTTCCCTTAAATAGGCAGGATTGTTGATATTTCTTTCAGAGTTGTGACTACATAGCTTCACTGCGGATGCATGGGATGCTGAAATAGGCTATATGGAGATGGTGGTCCAACTCTGAATCAAATAAAAACAAAAACTGCCTTTATCTATTTCTGTTGTTGTTTTTGCACTTTAGTGTTTTAAATTTTTCACATTTTTCGTGAATGTTTTTTCCACATTATTCAATAACACTACATCTCAAAGCTGACAAATCCTTTTTCATTTGCGTCCGTAATAGGGAACTTGCATAAAATTTAAAATTGGAAAAAAATATTATAATTCACAACAGAACATAATTTAAAACATGTATCAATGATAAAAAAGTTTTGTTTGTCTTTCGTTTTTCCTCTAAAGACGATTAAAAATTCAAATTATTCCAGCCAGCAAAAAACGCGTCGTGACGTCATATGGTTTTGCATTTACATTTTACACCAAAAAGTAAACAAAATTAATTAGACATTATAAACGTCAGTAAAAAACACATGTATTTTTATACAGTTATGTGACGTTAAAAGTGTTTTTGTTCGTTTGAACTATTCATAGAAAATTTTTACTTTTACAAAATGGTTTTATTTTCAATAGTAAACCTTCGTTTTCTTTCCTTCAAAAACTGTATCAAACTCCAATCTCAACAAACTGGTATATATTATTACAATGACATACGATAAATGTCATTAGAATATAAATATTTTTCCTTTATTACCCTACGACGAGCTGGCCAAATACCCAAGTAGGTGGAGGCCAATAAACTAAAGAAGGAAAAGAAGAATATACCTAGATATAACGTTGTGTCCAGGTACACGCTAACGTGTACGCAAATAAAAAAGTTAGTGTCAGAGTGTTGGAATTTGTTTAATTGCGTTGTGTTTATACTTTAATTTAAATATTGAATAGTAAAGAGATTTCTTATTTTTTATTTGTTTAGTGTTTGTTTTTAAATTAACTATGCAGTGTGAACAATTATTTAGTTATTTTAATGAGTTTAACAACATTTTAAAACAGTATGAAAAAGTTAAGAGACTATAAATTAGTCAAAAATACAGGTCATAAATTAAATCGCATGTTCTGAGACTAAAATTAGTTCGAGTGAACCTAATTTAGCTTAGTACAAATATGCACATAAAAAAAGTTACAGCCCTTTGAAATTACAAAATGAAAATGGATTTTTTCGAATATATCGAAAACTATTAGAGATTTTTTATTGAAAATGGACATGTGGCATTCTTATGGCAGGAACATCTTAAACAAGAATTATAGTAAAATTTGTGAACCAAATAAAAATTTTATGGGGGTTTTGTTCCCTTAAACCCCCCCAAACTTTTGGGTACGTCCCAATTAAATTATTATTGTGGTACCATTAGTTTAATTCAATATTTCTAAAACTTTTTTGCCTCTTAATATTTTTTTGATAAGGCAGTTTTTATCGAGTTGCGGCTTGTTTTTTAATATGTTTACATAAAAATTTTATGCGGGTTTTGTTCCTTTAAACCCCCAAATGTTTGTGTATGTTCCAATTAAACTTTTACTGCGGTACCATTAGTTAAACACGGTGTTTTTAAAACTTTTTTGCCTCTTTGTATTTTTTCAAGAAGGCACTTTTTATCGAGATATTACTTCTTTTTTAATATGGTTCAAAATATACCTAAAAATGTAAATCATACATAAATTTTCATATTATTACCAAGTCTCCATAATCGTACTTAGCCATATACAAATATGTGGTGGATTTGAAAAATATTCAAAATATCTCGATAAAAACTGACTTTTCGAAAAAATACTAAGAGGCAAAATTTTTTTTGAAACATTGTGGTTAAATACTGGTACTACAATAAATAATAATTAAATTGGAACGTACACAAAAGTTTGGGGGGGTTTAAAGGAACAAAACCCCCATTAATTTTTTATGGGGTGTCCAAATTTCACTATAATTTTTTCTTAAGATAATACTACCATAAGAATGTCACATGTCTATTTTCAATAAAAGATCTTTAATAGTTTTCGATATATTGGAAAAAATCGATTTTCATTTTGCCACTTCAAAGGGCTGTAACTTTTTTTATGTGCACATTTGTACTAAAGTAAGTTAGGTTCAATCGAACTATTTTTGGTCCCAAAATATGTGATTAAATTTATGACCTGTATTTTTGTTACACCCTGTATATTTTTTTAGTTATAAGTGAAATACAGTATTTAGTATTACAATATAGTACAATATGTTACAATTTAGTATATACAATATTTAGTATTACCGTCCAAAATTAAAATAAAAGGAAGACCTAAAGCTTTCACAATAATAATTAACTTGTTATGAAGCTACTAAACTGTATATGAAGCTATCAACTATTCTAAATGGGAACTAAGCCACAATTTAACTAAAAAAATGATGTTGTTAACGTTTCAACGTCTAAATCGGACGCCGTTGTCAAAATACAAAATATTATTAAATTAAACAAAAATGTTCTTGCTTAGTAAAAAATTTTTTCTAATAATTTATTTAATCTGACTAATTTTTGTATTTTGACAATGACATCCGATTTGGACGTCGAAACGTTAATAAAATCTTTTTTTAGTTAAATTGTGGCTCATTTCCCATTTAGAATAGTTGATTATAATTATTAACTTACGTATAAAAATTATTTTAGCAAAATTTTGTACGTGTCATGTCAACTAAATACATATATTTATTTTGCTAACCTAAATATATACTTTTATTATATACTGTTATATTTCTATTTGATATGAAAATTAAATTTTGATAATTATAAACAGAATTCAATTTAATATAAAATATTTTCAATTTTCTCAACCACGGGCATATAAATTTAAAACAACCTGTATACAACAAATTGTTATATTTAATTTTAAGAAGTGATTAGAATAAGCGTACGAAACTCGGAACAATGTGCTTAGATAAACAAAGTGAATGACGCGTACCATTATCGTTCTTCTCGGAAGGTCGATCATTAGCCTATGCTAAATAAAACTCAGTGAAATAGATGATAGTTCATTATCGTTTTTCGCGGAAGGTTTCGATCATTAGCCTATGCTAAATAAGACTCATTTGAAAGAGAGAATAGGTCATTAAAATTTGTAAATAGTTAGAAAGTATTTTAGAATGGGAATTAAATATTTTCTTTTGAAATCCATTAAGCATATTTAGAAAGATTAAAAATTGGTTTTGAGGAATATTACGAATGAGAGTTGGTGGTGGAAGATTGATTTGTGAATCTGGAAGGGATATTTAGAAAGTAGGGGAATGGATGACAAAGTGAGAGCAGAATGTTTTGAGCTGTCGAGAAGTGAAGTCGAGTAGTAGACGGTAGTGTTCGAGGAGTGAGAAAGCCGGTGTAGTTCCGTGAGTGTGGAGTATCTATCGTGGAACGAGAAGTAGGCCAGGTCGAGAGTAAAGAACCTCCTTGAGCCCAGAGTGTCCCGGTAGCTGATAGCAGTTTCGAAAAAGGTAGAACACAGCATCACGACAAAAGCAGGAACGAGAGCTATTCGAGCTAGTTTTTCAAAGGAGAACATCACTGGAAGCCAGGACGAGGTTTGATCGCAGCCAAGGATAGCAGGAAAGGGTCTTGTGTGAGGACATTTTCAGTTCACCAGGAAAAGGTCAGTCGCATTTGTTTGGACATGAATGTATGGGTTTTTCGTATTAAAGTCCACATAAAAAAATTGAATAACATAATCAATAATATCAGAAAAGCTTCATCAAACTTAAATAGAGTTGTTCCTAATAACTCCTAATAGTTAAATGTTAATAAAAACTTTCAATTGAAACCAAAAGGAAATAAGATTCCCATTTGTAAATGTTATGTTTAAGAATAATAAGAAATAGCAATTTATTATTTATTAAGCATTGATTGCCTTATAAATAAAATAAAAAATATTTTGATTATAATTGTAACCCATATGTGTATTTTTTTTACTCTTTTCTTTTCTATCCCGATTAGGAACCATTAAGAAATATTTAGAAGCCACGGAAGTAAGTAATTAATTTATAATTCGCCCTGAGATTGAAAACATATTGATATGTGATCTGGTTAATTAATTAGATTAGTATTAATACATTGATTAAATTAAGTAACATAGAAGAATATTATCTCATATCAATAATCAAGATCACATCAACTGTCGTCCAACGTGGAAAGCATTGTAAAGTATTTCTAGTGGCAAATTTGAAGGATAGAAAGAGTAAAGCCGGTATTTGAAAATTTATATGCCTGTGGTAAAAAGTGAGATACTTACATGTGATAACATAAAATTTTAGATCTCTTTAGGTCCAAATTTTACATAGCTGATTTAATATTTTATTTTTACGATATTTGCATTTGATATATTTATTGACAATTTATAATATTTGGGTGAGAAAAAGTCGTCTTGGTAACATACTAGTAAAATTTCATATTTGGCGGGGACAGTACTTCTTGAAAACAAATGTCTGTGACAAGAAGCCAAAGCAAGGACAACAAAAAACAAAAAGAATATTCAGACCAAGAAGATATTTTAGACACGACAATCATGGCATCAGAACAGCAAGAATTATCAGGAATAGATAAACTATTACAACTTATGCAACTCCAGTCACAAAAAATGGATGAAACACAACAAAAACTGGATGACAATCAAAGAGAAACAAAACAAGCAATAGATGAAACAAAAAGAATAATGCAAGAAAATCAGAAGGAAACAAAACAAGCAATAGAAGAGAACAACAAGAAAATGGAGGAACGCATAGGAAAGTATGAAAAGGAAGTAAAAGGATGTTTGACAACAATGAAAAACGAGATGAAAGAACAAGAAATGAAAATTCAAAATAAAATAAAGGAGATAACGAATTGCCAGAAAAAAGAAATGGAAAGTTTGGAAAACAAGTTGCAAAACGCTATTCAAGCAGACATAGAAGAAGTGGAAAGAAAGATTGCGGAAATCAATACTCAACAAAATGTCGGAGAAAGAAGAGAAATGGTTATACATAGCACAGATGACGTGAAGATAAGGTTTGGCGGGGACGTAAGAAGATTACACCCAGTGCCGTTCATAAATAGCCTGAAAAAGAAAATACAGCGCATCGGAAATTTCGAAACAGCAAAAGAAACTATCAGAAACCATCTCAAATATGAAGCAAGCCTATGGTTCGATAGTAAAGAAGAAGAATTCGGCAATTGGCAACAATTTGAACAAAAATTTTTGAATTATTTCTGGGGAAAAGTCCAACAATTGGAAATTAACAAGGAATTGCAAAATGGGAAATACAATGATAGGATGGGTGTATCAGAAAGGACATATGCTTTGCAAATTTACAATAATGCAAAACATTTACAATATAATTACTCATCGGAACAATTAGTCGAACTGATTGCAAGACATTTCGAGGAAACGCTGGAAGACCATATCACATTGCAAAATTACAAAGACATAGATAGTTTATGCCAATTCCTACAAATAAGAGAATCACGTCTAAGAGAAAGAAAATCAAGAAGGTCGCGAGAAGATTACAGGCCCCGAGAAACACAAGATTACAGAGATAGAAATGAAAATAGGAGGGACTATACAAGACGAGATTTTAATCCCAGAAGGGAAAACGAAAATAGAGACAACGGAAGAGGAAATTATGAACAAAGAAATAGGCAATGGAATGACGACAGAAATCGAGGATACCAGAATAGAAACACCACACGCTCAAATCAAGAAAACAGAAATAATGGTAGACAAAATGAACAGGGATATCGAGAAAACCGAAACAGATCCGACAGACCAAGAGAAAATAGAAGAGAAGTAAATAATACCCAGACAGATGAATATGACGGAGAGAGACATTATGACGAAAATATAAACAACGATGAGCAACCGGCGTCTTTTCACGACGGCGCTCACTAAAAACCAAAAATCAAACAGGAATCTTTTGTCACCCCAAGGAGTTTATTAAATTGGCAGGAAACAACGAAAAGAAAAATGGAGTTAATTTGAAATTTGTGGATGGATTTATCAACGAGACACCAATTAAAATTATGATAGATACTGGATCGGAAATAACATTGGTCAACAGAAAACTAATAGAAGAAGTTAACTTAACAAATTTAATTTATAAAATACCTAGGGTAAATTTAGTGGGCGCAAACAAACGGACATTGGCAACTATAAATGAAGGCATACGAGTAATGGTACGACTGGGCAAGAATATGTATGCACTACAATGTGTAATACTGCCAAACATGTCACATGACATGATAGTAGGAGTGGACGAATTGGCAGAAAAACATGTAGTGATAGATTTTAAAAATAATACGATGAAACTAACAGAAGAAAAAGAAAAAGAACAGGACAAGGAACATGAGAAACAAAATACGGACGAATCAGGTAAAGAACAAACAGTGGAAATGAATTTGGCAGCGAAGCAAGGACAAAGAAAAAAAAGGAGAAAAGGTCAGAAAAAGATAAAAGAAAATGAAACCTGTGGCTCCTCAAAAGAAGAGTTGAGCCCAGAAGAAGAAATAAAGCTAAAAAATGAAAGTGAAAAGAATATGATTGAAACAGTGGTATTTGAAGAGGAGGTATATGCAAACGAGGATGCAGAATGCACGGTAAACATGTGTGAAGAATCTGAGAAAAAAGACAGAAAATTGATATGTGGAGAAGGGAAAGAAAAAGAATTGCGGTTGATGTTAAGAAACTACGAAAATTTGATCAATGAGGAAAACCGAGTGGCTAAAAAGTACGAACATTCATTTGAGGTGAAAAACTTGGGAAATTTTCGATCAAAGACTTACCCGATTCCATACAAGTATCGACAAGAGGTGAAAGAAGAAATAAATAAAATGTTGGAAGATCAAATCATCGAAAGATGTGATTCACCGTATGTTAACCCGATTGTGATAGTAAAGAAAAGCAGTGGAGAATTGAGATTATGTTTAGATGCCAGGAATATCAACCAGCACACTGTATCACAATATGAATCACCTCTAAACATCGAGGCCATTTTTGGAAGAATCACGGGGTCACACATATTTTCGAAAATTGACTTAAAACACAGTTTTTGGTTGATACCGTTAGCTGAAAAGTGTAGAAACTACACCGCTTTTTCTATTGATGGTATTGTCTACCGGTTTAAGGTAGTGCCGTTTGGATTGCAGAGTGCTTGTGCTGCACTCGTCCGAGCTCTACATACCATTTTGAATCGCCACGAAGATTTCATAGTTCATTATATCGATGATTTATTAATTTTTTCACAAGATACTCAGAGTCATCTGAAACACATAGAAATAATTCTGGAAGAATTGGACACAGCGGGATTGAAATTAAACATAGCAAAATGTCAATTTTTTCAAAAAGAAGTCATTTATTTGGGTTTTCAATTGGACACCAAAACAGTAAGATTATCCGAAGACAGAGTCAAGCTCATAGATGAATACCCAAGACC
Source organism: Diabrotica virgifera virgifera (assembly GCF_917563875.1). Taxonomy (NCBI): domain Eukaryota; kingdom Metazoa; phylum Arthropoda; class Insecta; order Coleoptera; family Chrysomelidae; genus Diabrotica; species Diabrotica virgifera. The sequence continues at coordinate 214,886,080 of NC_065449.1, forward strand.
AAGGAATTTGAAAACATTGAGAGGTTTTCTTGGCACGATTAATTATTTTAAAAAACTGATTCCCGATTTGAGCCAAAAGGAAATCCCTCTGATAAAGTTGCTTAAAAAAGGAATAAAATGGAATTGGAAAGAAGAACAGGAGGAAGCTTTCGAAACATTAAAACGAGAATTCGCAAAAGGAACGAAAATATACCACCCCATTTACAATTTACCTTTTATACTCCGAACTGATGCGTCCATACAAAAATTTGCAGGAGTTCTGTCTCAAATACAAAACGACCAAGAAGTGCCGATATGTTTTATATCGCGAGTGACTAAAACACATGAGAGAAAATATAGTGTTACAGAATTGGAGTTTGCCAGTGTACTATATTGCGTAAACAAATTGAGGTTTTACTTATTGGGAGCAAAATTCACAATCGAAACAGACCATGCAGCTTTAGTACATATCATGAAGAATAGATTAGTAAATAATAGAATACATAGAGGCATTCTATTATTACAGGAGTATGATTTTGAGTTCCGATATATAAAAGGAAAAGACAACATAATAGCCGACGCTCTAACACGGGATGAGGACACGGGAAAAAAGGAAACAATTACTCTACAGGTGGGACTAAATAGATTAATACAAGAAGAAGGGATATATTCGTTAAATGAGATAAGGACAAACCAAGAAGACCTAGAGGAAAGAGAGAAAAGAAGAGCGGAAGTAGAAAATGACATATATTTTAAGAGAATAGACGGAAAGGAACTATATTTAGTGACACAGACATTGGCCGAAAAGATAATAAAGAAATTACATGAGGACAATGGGCATATCGGTAGCAGAAAAGTTTGGCTCGTTTTTAGGGAAAATTACATCAGCCGACAGGATTACCGCATTGCAAAGGAAATTACCCAGAAGTGCGATGTATGTCAAAAATATAAGAGTCGGAATTTCAAAAACGAAAATATTGCCAAAAATATTGAAGCCCGAAACAAACTAGACATTGTAGCAATAGATATGTTAAGCGATCTAATTATGACCACTAAAAGGAACAAACATATTCTGGTAATGGTGGATGTGTTTTCAAAATACCTAAAATTATATAGTTGCCGCACCACAAAGGGGGAGGAGATATTAAGAAAAATCGACAATTTTATAGCCATAGTAGGAACACAAAAAAAGATTCTACTGGACAATGCAACGTATTTCAGAAATGATCGTTTCAAGGGACCACTTCGAGAACGAGGAATAGAGACAAATTTTGTCAGCATCAGGCATCCACAGAGTAATCCTTCGGAACGATTCATACAAGAAGTGACGAAATTTCTTCGCATTGCAACAGATGGTCAACATCGCCACTGGGACAGGAAAATGGCGGAAATAGAAAGGTATCTAAATACAATTCCGAGCACAGTAACAAAAGAGACCCCAGAATACATCATGAAGGGTGTATTGCCGATAAGGCCATGGGAAGATCAAGAGCCAAAAGAATATCAACAGGTGTTTGAAACCGTACAGAGAAGATTACGGCGAAGCAACGAAAAATATATCCAAAGACAGGAAAACAATAGAAAAAGAAGACCAGTGACTTTCCAAAAGGGTGAAAAAGTACTCGTGAGGGCATTACGAGTATCAAATCTTCCTGGGGGCATTTGCGCAAAGTTGATGCCTGTTTACGAAGGCCCGTACATCGTGAATAATGAAAATGGGATAAATAGTTATGAGTTGAGGCACAGGAACTCGGAAAAAATCCGAGGAATTTATAATATTCACGATGTATACAAATATCACGAATAAAAGACAGAATTACATGAAGTAGATAGTAAGTTAGGATATAAGACGTAGATTAAAGTAAGGAAATATACAGGGAGTTGGTTTTGCCTCGAGAAAATTTATTTAAAAATGCAGATAAATTTTATCGAATACAAGGCGGGGATTTGTTATATTTCTATTTGATATGAAAATTAAATTTTGATAATTATAAACAGAATTCAATTTAATATAAAATATTTTCAATTTTCTCAACCACGGGCATATAAATTTAAAACAACCTGTATACAACAAATTGTTATATTTAATTTTAAGAAGTGATTAGAATAAGCGTACGAAACTCGGAACAATGTGCTTAGATAAACAAAGTGAATGACGCGTACCATTATCGTTCTTCTCGGAAGGTCGATCATTAGCCTATGCTAAATAAAACTCAGTGAAATAGATGATAGTTCATTATCGTTTTTCGCGGAAGGTTTCGATCATTAGCCTATGCTAAATAAGACTCATTTGAAAGAGAGAATAGGTCATTAAAATTTGTAAATAGTTAGAAAGTATTTTAGTATGGGAATTAAATATTTTCTTTTGAAATCCATTAAGCATATTTAGAAAGATTAAAAATTGGTTTTGAGGAATATTACGAATGAGAGTTGGTGGTGGAAGATTGATTTGTGAATCTGGAAGGGATATTTAGAAAGTAGGGGAATGGATGACAAAGTGAGAGCAGAATGTTTTGAGCTGTCGAGAAGTGAAGTCGAGTAGTAGACGGTAGTGTTCGAGGAGTGAGAAAGCCGGTGTAGTTCCGTGAGTGTGGAGTATCTATCGTGGAACGAGAAGTAGGCCAGGTCGAGAGTAAAAGAACCTCCTTGAGCCCAGAGTGTCCCGGTAGCTGATAGCAGTTTCGAAAAAGGTAGAACACAGCACGACAAAAGCAGGAACGAGAGCTATTCGAGCTAGTTTTTCAAAGGAGAACATCACTGGAAGCCAGGACGAGGTTTGATCGCAGCCAAGGATAGCAGGAAAGGGTCTTGTGTGAGGACATTTTCAGTTCACCAGGAAAAGGTCAGTCGCATTTGTTTGGACATGAATGTATGGGTTTTTCGTATTAAATTCCACATAAAAAAATTGAATAACATAATCAATAATATCAGAAAAGCTTCATCAAACTTAAATAGAGTTGTTCCTAATAACTCCTAATAGTTAAATGTTAATAAAAACTTTCAATTGAAAACCAAAAGGAAATAAGATTCCCATTTGTAAATGTTATGTTTAAGAATAATAAGAAATAGCAAATATTAAGCATTGATTGCCTTATAAATAAAATAAAAAATATTTTGATTATAATTGTAACCCATATGTGTATTTTTTTTACTCTTTTCTTTTCTATCCCGATTAGGAACCATTAAGAAATATTTAGAAGCCACGGAAGTAAGTAATTAATTTATAATTCGCCCTGAGATTGAAAACATATTGATATGTGATCTGGTTAATTAATTAGATTAGTATTAATACATTGATTAAATTAAGTAACATAGAAGAATATTATCTCATATCAATAATCAAGATCACATCAATACATAGGCCATTTCAAGACTTTGACGTTTATGACACTAATTGAAAGCTGGAAGGCAAACATTGAAATTATTTATATTTGTACCGCATTGAGTTTCTTAAGTTTTTTACGTTTAATAGTTTTTTTATAAAATAGTTATTGTTGTTATAAAATAGTGGTTTATATAATTGTTTTTATATAATAGTTTAATCGTTGTATAATAGTTTTTTATAGTTGTATTTTCCGAACATTTTGCTGTTGACTTCTCTAGCTTCTAGCTGTAGAAGTACTTTAACGACTGTATTTAGTTGTAAGCAGTGAATAAATAAACATAAGTAAATATTTTCAAAAGCTTTTGGTATATAGATCCATTTTCCCTCAAGGGGTATGAGTTAACCTACAGTAGAAAAAGTTTTTCAAGGGTGACAACATGGACAAATATAGTTACTTACATGGACATAGTTTTTTTGTATTTGGAGCTTAGTAATAGTTTTTACACAGGTCAACAAATGAAGGCATTCAAGAGTTTAAATTCTTACAAATATTTTGAGGTAGGATTTGTATATAATTGTGGAGCTATAAAAATAAATAATTTCATCATAGTGATTCACCCCAGATATCTTAAAAAATTGACCTTTTAAAGAATTTCTACAGTCGGAAAAATGAAAGAATACCCATGAACGGTCACGTCAAACAGGTACAATCACATATTTTGTATTTGCTGTTCTTTTTCTATAAATAACAAACGATAGAGATAGATTAATTATGTTAATAATATGTGATCGTTCATGGGTACTCTTCCATTTCTCCGACTGTACCTGCAGTGAAAAAATTTCAAGAGAAGAAACTGAGAATCTGCCGGAAGAGGTGAAATGTTTTTTAATTTTAGACAACGCTCCTGCTCATCCCTCTGAAAATATTCTATGATCAAAACATGGCAACTTTAGTTGTATGTTTTTGCCAAAAAATACATCGCTTATTCAACCCATGGATCAGGAAATAATTTTAGCAACAAAATGAATATATCGCAGAAAGTTTTTAGATGAAGTAATTGTATGATGAAGATAACACAGAAGATACAAGAGGGCAGCATACTTTGCAAAACTTAACTGTTACAATTTGAAATCAACAATTTGTTAAGTTTGCTACAGCATGGAAAGGCAGTTATTAAGGGGTTACATAGGTCTTGCGGGTAAAAAAAGTGACTTTTTAAAAAAATTATATCTTGGAAACTAAAAATTATTTTTATTTATAATTGGAACATGTAAAAGTATAGTACACTCAAAAAAATTTCAGCCAAATATATTCATTTTTGTAGAGTTGACTGCAATTTTTCGACAACAGCCCTTTTTTGCGGTGAGCAGCATAACAAGTCCAGTCTCATCTGAAATTTCTTGTAGTTTATACCTCTGGTTAGTGAATGAACAAAGATTTTTTTATTAGACGAGGTCATTTTTGTTTTATCAAAAAAAAACTACTTTAAAAATGAGAAAAATTGGGGTCAAAAATGTGTTTAAACTTATGTAAAATCTTCAAATTTCATTTTTTTTAATTCCTTCGTTCATTTACTAGCCAGAGGTATAAACTACAAGAAACTTTTTGATTTCAAATGAGACTGGACTTAGTTATGCTGCCCACCGCAAAAAAACTTAAACTCTACAAAAATGAATTTTTGGCTGAAACTTTTTTTGAGACTACCTTAAGTACTATACTTTTACATGTTCCAATTATAAATAAAAATAAATTTTAGTTTTCGAGATATAATTTTTTTAAAAAGTCACTTTTTTTACCCATAAGACCTATGTAACCCCTTAAAAAAATGTTTGATGGCCAAGATGCATACATATATTTAGAAGGAAAGTTCCTAATTTCTGTAGTATAATACATAATACCGAAGAGGAAGTAGCTCTAAGCGCCGGACTCCACTTGCGATTTGTAGTCGTGAAGATTGAACACATTCTTTCAAATAGAAGTCAATCCATGATTATTTAGTTACAAATGGATTGACTTGTATTTGAAACAATGTGTTCAATCTTCCTGATTACAAATCGCAAGTGGAGTGCGGTGCTAATAACACCAAAATATTCCATATATGTCCATAGAAGGTACACAGACATTGAAAAATTCCTGGAATATCCCCGAAAACACGTTCCCTGAACATGCCAGGAAAATCCTGTGTCAGCATTTTAAACATTACCTGAATGTCTTATTGGAACATTCCATGAATGTCCACGAATGTTCTTTGGACATTCAAAATATATTTTGTAGACATTCCCTGGATATACCAGAAATACAGTGATGAGCGCTCTAATAACCTGCAAAATAGCACAAAAGATGGAAAACGTATTAACTAGTGAGATAAAAAGAAATGAAACTAGTCGAGCTGGGAAATTTAGCGATATTAACTTATACATTTAGATTGTATTGATTGTGTACCACCTTCAGACGTATCAGACGAGTTTGGAAACTACCACTGTCACAGTGACAGTTTTAGTTGACATACTCCTCTGATATGTGTAAAGGTGGGAAACAATCAATATAAAATAAAACTTAAAGGTTAATTTCGCTAAATTTCCCAGCTCGACTAGTTTCATTTCTTTTTATCTCACAACTAAATATGTTGCCCGTCTTTTGTGCTATTTTTCCGGTTATTAGGGCACTCATCACTGTACATCCTTGCTGATGTGACAATACCTCCTATCTGTTTTTTCATGAGTTTTGTAGAAGAGATGGAAAAACATGTTTTAAGGTCACCTCCTGTGTTCATATGTAAGTTTTGACTTGTTTTGTAGTTCATAGATAGTTTAATTTACTACAAAACAAGTCAAAAAATATCATATGAAAACAGGAGGTGACCCTAAGACAAGTTTTTAGTCTCTCTTACGAAACTCATGAAAAAACAGATAGGATGTATTATTACATCACTGACGATATGTGGCCATACCAATTAATACATCCTTGATAAATATAAACATTTTTATTGAACAAAATCTTTTCATACATTTTTTTAATGCAATTTACTGATATTCCTAAATATTTCAAAAAAATGTGTCACATTTGCTTTGTAAACCTTTCTTTTGCCTTTCGTAGCCACATATTCCGTTTCCTTCCTGGGTTTTTGTAGACCACTTCTCTCAGCTGATTCTAAAAAAAATAAAATAAATGGTAATTTTTCTATCCTTTACAATTAACAATCAGAAGAAATATTTACAGGTAATAATATGCATAAATAATAATATTTTGTATTTTGACAATGACGTCTGATTTGGAAGTCGAAAGATTAATAAAATTATTTTTTAAGTTAAATTGTGCCTTATTTCCCAATTAGAATAGTTAATTACAAAAATGCCTCAAATAACTAGCTTCAGAACAATAAATAATTCGTTTCATACCAATATTCGTCCAAAGTCAATTATACCTGTAGTATTTCCATGAAAAGATTCTTTAAGTGAATTTTGCATAGTTTTCTTTAAAATATCTCTATCAGGCCAGAACACAAATTTTTTTAACCTAAGACACATTATATACAAAGTATTTTTGAAATAAGTTGATACCAGGTAGGGTGAAATACTAAACCTATATCCCAAATCTTTATAATCTAAGTTTAAGCTTAGTTTAGCTAAAGTAAGCAATACTTGATCACTTGGTGACAAAACAGTATTTTGATGGTATTTGATAAATGGTGTAATATACTTTAAAGCTATTTTAAAAACATTGTAATTTGCTAAACCAGTATAATTTTTAGTTTTGGCATCATCATTTTCTATACTTTCACAAGATAAAGCTAATTTCTTAAGCTGATATTTAAAATCCTGTGTTAATGTTAATGACATAAAATGTATTTGTTAATTTTTCCATTGTAATATATGTTTGACTATTTGGCAAAATCTTGTCTTCTACTAAACTAGCTTTTATACCAAATAACTGCTATCTACCACTAACTATCCACTGTTTCTAAATCTACTAAAGTAACAGTAATGTATCATTAATGAAAAATGTGTAAAATCATAGACCTACCTAGTATTTGTAGAATATAAGACAGTCCAGTGTCTTATAAATCATTTCAAGAGGAATAAAAAAGCAATTTTTTCTTGTAGGTACCCTTTTCCTTTTATTCTCCTTTGGTACCTTAATTCCCATTTTAGATTTTGGGGAACTCATTTCATTGTGTTTATATACCCCATATTTATTGAAGGAACCCAATCTGGATTGTTATTATCAGTTAAGTCGGCTGGTTTTCCTACAAGATTAGACTGTTAACATCTTCAAAAATGGTTAATGTTCAAATGTTGTAACTTACCAGATATAAGATGATTACAGGGGAATTTCCATTTTGCTAGTAAAATCTTAATATTTTATTGCATTTTACCATTGTTGTTGTCTCTCAGATGATAACTATAACTTATTTAGTTAAATTGGTTCAGTTTTGTGCTTAGAATGTAGCACTGATGGTAAGTGGTAAAAGCTAACTTTATCACGATTACTTTGCATTTCACACTTCAAAACACAACACCAATGAGGCATATTATCTTTCTAAATTAATACTTCCAGAGAAAATGTTAAATTAATCTTTGTACAACAACTAAAATGATCTAAAACCATAAGAACCTGATAGAATAATATTCAATGTTTGCCTTCCGGTAGCCATATTGATTTAATTTTGACAGCATCTTGGAACGGCCTATTGATTACAATTAAGTTTGAAACATCTGAATAGTTCTGCTTCCCTTCCCTTAATAAATATTTTTCTATCAAACAAACACTAAACATATCAAAATAGCATGTATTTACCAAAATATACAGTCACTGCGTACGTTAAATAATGACGTCACTGGCTTGATGAAGTTTAATTCGCATGTATGCACATAACTTTTTTATTTGCGTACACGTTAGCGTTTACCTAGACACAGCGAAATATAACCATAATAATAGCTAATGTAAAACTAGGTGACGTCACGGGCCGTTCGAACTACTTTAAAATACCGAAGACTTTAAATTTGTACTTCTAAGTTATTATGAGGTTTTGAAGCGTGAAATTTTGGAAATCTCATTTTTATACAAAACTGAACATTATTATGTAATAAAAAAATGTGCAAGTTCCCTATTGTGCAGGCTTCAAATCCATATAAAAAGACAGAGAATACATAGCATCTCAATACTTTAGTTCTAATTTCTATTCCCAGTTTTTCATTGCATAGTACTGTTTTATTTCGAGGGCGCGTCTCATTGTTCATTTAGATCACATCCCAAATAATTGTATCTGGGTTTCGTCTTCAATCTTGTTTTACTGACAATCATAATTTTTGTTTTTTTTTTTGTGTTTAGAGCCATTCCATACCCCTCGCAGTTTTGCGTAGTGCGATCAACCAAAATTTGCAGCCCTCTCTTCTCTGCTGTCCGCAGATATTTAATATTACGAGTAAATTATTTAGCCCAGTAAATGACTGTTTTGGATTGTAATTTTCACCGTCAACTTCGATTTGTATGAAAATTTGGATTTAGGTTCTACTTACCCTCCACTTCAAAGTTGAACTTGTGCCGTTGATTGCTTTTACTTGGTGGTTGAGAGTCACTCGTTCTAGAGGGTTAAAAACGCGCGTTTAAAATAAGTCCGGAAATGGATAAATTGACTAATTCTAACCAATTTTCGTTCTATAGAGTTTTTAAATATAGACCAGTAAGGATCTGTGAAAAAACGTCTATTTTTGGATGTGAGAGGTGGCATTCGGATTTTTGCAGATAAAGTTAGGTGACACCTTCAGTAATAATAATTGACTTATGCTCCTTCTCAAATATGCCCGGAACATTAATAAAAAAATTAAAATATTTAAAAATTTCGAAAAACGTCGATTCTTTTCTGCTTCCTTTGCTTGTAACTTTAAAACGATTCGTTTTGGAACAAAGTCGTAGAGAAATAAAATAAAGATTATTAAATTTTGTATGATATACAACTGGTCAAAAATGTCTTAACTTATTATCTTTTCTGCAATATAGCAATAAATACAAAATAAGGGGGCAAAATACGCCTGTTGTTTTTCAATGTTTTTAACCACTTTGGTGGCACTTAGAACCTTAGTAATTCACTTAGGAAGTTCTTTGTAACATACTTAAACCGTGTACCAAATTTCATTAAAATCGACCTAATAGATTTTGCATAATAAATTTGCAATCTAAATGTTTTTAAAAAAGTTCAAATTTTTAAAAATCTTTCTGAACAAAAAGTAGAACATTTAGAAGTTGGCTAATTTTTTACATATAAAGAGGTACTCTACCTATCTAATACACTTTACAGAATTAAAATCGGATTATTTAAGGGGCCTCAGCAATGTTTTAAACTTATAAATATTTTTTTGGCTTATAAAAAAATAGCTTTGTTTAGTAATAAAAAAAAAATCATTTTTAGCAATGCAAATAATTAAAACCGGTATAATCTGACTTAAACTTTCAAATGCTGTCAGCAGAATAGCTATTTTATTTTTTAATCAAAAGTTATTCGCGTTCAAAAATTTAAATTTTTCGATTTTTTGAAAGTTTCACTGCGTTTATCTCGAAAACTATGCATCCTACGAAAAAACTTGTAAGAACATTTTTTGCTTAGAATTACCCAAGAAATACAAAAAAATGTTTTATTTTGTGAAAAATCGATGTTATGTAATTCCTCAAGTTCTTTGTTTATAACAATCTTATCGACATCCGGATCAACTGGTACCCAAAAAAATCGTATTCTACGGGTCAAAAAATACATAAAAATCTTGGGTAAGTCCATCTAAATAAAGGAGCGTGTAGCACCCCCTCCTGGCCACAGCACTAATTTGTTTATAAGCCAAAAAATTGTTTATAACTTTAAAACATTGCTGAGGCTGCTTAAATAATCCGATTTGAATTCTGTAAAGTGCATTAGACAGGTGGAGTGCTTCTTTATATGTAAAAAAATTGATAAATATTTGTATATTCTAGTTTTTGTTGTGCAAGATTTTAAAAAATTTTAATTTTTTAAAAAAAGTTTGATTGCAAAATTATTATTCCAAATCTAGTAAGTCAATTTTAATGAAATTTGGTGTACGGTTTTAGTTAGCACATTACAAAAATTTTCTAAGCGAATTAGGAAGATTCCAAGTGTAACCTAAGTGATGGAAAATCATTGAATAACGACAGGCTTGTTTTGCCCCCTTATTTTATATTTATTGCTATTTTGCAGCAAGGGTGATAAATTAAGACATTTTTAGCCAATCGCATCTGGTAGAAAATTTAATTACCTTTGTTTTATTCCTATACGACTTTGTTCCAAAAAGGAATCGTTTTAAAGTTATAAACAAAAAAATTAGAAAAAATCGATGTTATTCGAAATTTTTAAATATTTTAATTGATTTATTAATGTTCCGGGCATATTTGAGAAGGAGCATAAATCAATTATTATTAACGAAGTTATCACCTAACTTTATCCGCAAAAATCTGAATGCCGCCTCTCACATCCACCTAAAAACAGATCCTTACTTGTCTAATAAGTCTATAGAGTTATTTGCGATGCGACTGAAAATGTTTAAATTTTCGAAAAAAGAAAAACACGTTTTTAGGCGGTTTTTCGCAAATAACTCAGTATCAAAAAAATATTCTAAGCAAAAATATAGCTAGCTTATAAAAAAAAACGACGAAATGGAATATTAACTATGTACGTCTATAAACCCACTAAAAACAAAGTTGTAGGCTCATGAACAGTAGGTTCTTATTCGTCAAATTCCAAATAAAATATTTCAACGTGAAATAACCAACAAATTAAGCAGTTTTCGGTAAAAATTATTAAAATATTTTAAAGTGTTTAAAAAAGCCTTGTTTCTTTTTTTAAAGTTTTTAGCTTTAAAACCAAACGAGTTACGTTTAAAATAAAGTTATCTTTTTTTTTGAAAAAAAATCGTGGAAATTTTTTCCCTATTTAGCACCATAAAGAAAATTAATCGTTACTTATTTACCATTCACTTTAGATGTATGTAGGTACATATATTGTTTATAATATGATCTGTACGTTTGACCGGTTCAAAGTGCTTATTTCTGAAAAAGTTTGGTTTTATAGTAAAAAAGGTTCTAAAATTTTTGGAAAAATGGTTTTTTTTCAAAATAACTTAAGAAGTAATAGTAAAAAATCTTAAAGAGTAAAAAAATGTAGGTTTTGCTTTTATAAGTATGCTAGTTTGCATACACTCGTGATTAGTGATAGGTCTGGATCCCGCGTATGAAAAAAAAGTTGATTAATAGCAAGCTGAAAATTTGTTAATAGCTTAAGGGTGTCTAGTCGGATAAACTTTGATATATGGGAACACTGGAACAGGGGCAGTTTTAATTGTGGAACAGGTTAAAAATTTGGAACGGTCACACCACGAAAACGGCACATGTATTTTGTCCGACAGAACAGACTTAAACTCTTCGAACAGAGATTAAACTCTCATGCAAAAATCAGCCTGCTATTTATCACCAAATGGGCGTTTTAATGAGTGGAACATATAGAATATGTCAAATGACAGGAATTATGGCAGGTGATAAATAGCCGTCTGATTTTTGCATGAGAGTTTAATCTCCGTTCGGAGAGTTTAAGTCTGTTCTGTCGGACAAAATACATGTGCCGTTTTCGTGGTGTGACCGTTCCAAATTTTTAACCTGTTCCACAATTAAAACTGCCCCTGTTCCAGTGTTCCCATATATCAAAGTTTATCCGACTAGACACCCTTGAGCTATTAACAAATTTTCAGCTTGCTATTAATCAACTTTTTTTTCATACGCGGGATCCAGACCTATGACTCGTTCAAGCCCTTTGAGGGCTTGATAAATAAGCAATTTAAACCAGTGAAACTTACAGATCATAAAAAAATACATAAGTAAAGTAAATTTTCTGTAAAGCCGTAACGATTAATTTCATTTAGGGTGCTAAAAAGGTGAGATTTTCACGATTTTTTTCCCAAAAAAAGGGGGCCAACTTTCTTTTGAGCGTAACTCGCTTAGTTTTGATGCTAGAATCTTTTATAAAAAATAAATATAAACCTTTTTTTAAACACTTGAATGAAAGTTTTAATGGACTTTTCCCAAAAAGTGCATTTTTTCGTTATTTCACGTTGAAATATTTGAATTGTAATTTGACGAATAAGAACTTTTTTTCATGAGCTACAACTTTGCTTTTGCTGGGTTTAAAGATTTCACAAATGCACAATTCTTTTTGTTTTTTTTTTTCTACATTTAGCTACATTTTGTTACATTTTTGTTAAGAATATTTTTTTCGACAAAAAACTTAGTTTTTGATTTATTTGTCAAAAACCGCCCGAAAACGTGTTTTTTTTTGTCGAAAAATAAACATTTTCAACTGCAAATAACTCAAGAACTATTGACTTACTTAAAAAAACTCTATAGAATGAAATTTGCTTGGAACCAGTCAGTTTATCCATTTCCGGACTTATTTTAAACGCGCGTTTTTTCACCCCCGAGAGGGGGTGACTGTCACCCTCCATCCAAGAGCAACCAACGGTACAAGTTCAACTTTGAAATGTAGGGTAAACAGAACCTAAATCCAAAAACGATTAATAAATTTACTTACTTAGATGCCTATCCTTTCCCAGATGTTGACGATATTGTTAGAAAAGTAGGAAGATATTCTGTCTTCAGTACTATTGATCTTAAAAATGCGTACCATCAAATTCCAATCAAAAATGAAGAGAAAATATACACTGCTTTTGAAGCCAATGGCCAACTATATGAATTTTGCCGGATCCCTTTTGGGGTAACCAACGGAGTGGCCTGCTTTGAGAGGGTTATCGATGGTATTATTAAATCCGAAAATTTAAAAGGAGTTGTACTTCATGCATTTCGGAGTTGACCCTGAAAATTACAGGGTATCGCCGAATTTCCCGTTCATTTACTAGGCTAATTTACATTTTCGACCAGACAGTCGTATCTTATTGATAATTTAATATATATGCTAATTTCGTTGTGTTGTGACTTTTTAGCGTTGCAGATAACAGCCAAACTACGACCACAACATTGTATTTATACATATTTCTATTAAACTTTATCAGTATTGCTTATCGATCGAACAATACACTTCCATTATATTCCAAATATACAAACCACAAACCATAGAATTACTCACTCGCGATGATACGCTAATTTTTTATTTATTATTATGTCGGTTCTTTGTTGACTGAAATTGGTCAATGTCGTCTGAATTGTGGGTAATCCGTCTCCTTGACCTCGATCTAGGTGCAGCTCTCAATCCAGATGAACTTAAATGTCTGCTAATTTATCATTGTACAAAGAAACAACCTTGTTCTTATAAAAATTCACTGAATAAAGACTGGTCCTTAATTAGGTTGTTAATTAAGCTGACCTATCTATCTATCTTCTTACGGTTTACTTTATGTTTTGGTTGTCTTTGTTATAAAGAAAAATATTCTTCTTGTGAAATAAATGCTAATTGGTAAAATATAAATACATAACATAGTACAATTAACTAAAGTCCTATCTCTCTATAACGATATGCAAAGCAAAGGACCGAGAATTTTCATCGCTATGAGGAGAAATCATCATACAGAGAGACACAAAAATCGTTATTGTAAAAATAATAATAGATACTGTACTAAATACCCAATTGTACTCAAAAATTCACCAAACAGTTATAAATGAATAAGAACTGTTTGTATGTGTATATCATACTGTACACAACATAGATTTATTAAAGAATGATATAAGCAATAGATTATAAACTTTACAGTATTTTCATCAAGGTATGAAAAAAGATTACACCCTATATTTAGCCTACATCAGTGAAAAATCTATGACCTTGGTCAGTTGTCTTTTTACTTTCCACGAAACTGACCTGACCTTGTTCTGAAGACACATAGAATCTTCCACAGCACTTATATCGTCTTCCTGTGGATGAAGAACCGATGAAGTACTTTTATCGCATGGCTCTGCTTAGATTTCCGGGCCTAATCAACGTGCGAAAAAAAAATCTTTTATCTTATTCTTTGTTTATACATACATTTCAAAATGCGCTCATCTATTACCCTAATTATTTTTGTTCCATTAGAATATACAGACCAGGGCATTTGAGAAAAATAAATCGATTTTTAAATACAGCACCTATTGACTTGTAATTTTTTGCGTTGTGTTTGGAATGACGTCAGGAAAAAAGTCCAAAATAGAAAAATGGCTGGAAATGTATATACAGTGTATAAAATGCAATCAAACCTGCATAATTATGTCAGAATCATTATATTAAAAACCAGATTTTGATACTCGGTGGTTTTTAGTATCGTTCAGCATGAATACGCCATAAGAACCGATTCCCCAAACACCTGGTACCCAGGGTCATTGCTGAGGCACGTCATCTTCTGTAGTTTCGAGAGTTTCGGCACTAAATTGACGTAAACAGATTACTCAAGGATTGTCGGGGTTGCTGAACACGAGTTTGACATCAAAACCGACCCTCGGACCACCTAGTGTCCAGGGTGACTACTATGCGAATCCTGGGCACTGCAGCGGGGGTCCTTTATGATGAGGTATTCATGTTCGGCGTCCCCCAAAACCCCCCAATAATCTGCTTAGTGCTGAAAACCGTCGAAACTCCAAATGGCCCACCAGATACTCCGGGGGATCATTCTAATGGCGTATTCATGTTGAGCGACTCCTAAAACCCGCGAGTAACAAAATCTGGCCGTTAATATACTGATTTTGACATGTTTATCCACTTTTGGTTGCTAATTATTCATTGTAAATGCATTTCCACCTATTTTTTTATTGCACGCTTTTTTTACAAAAAAAATGTTTTGATGCAATCTCTAGGTGCTGTATTTAAAAAAAAAGTTATTCTGGTGTTTTTTGGCCTCTTTTAGGAAGCCTGTCCAATCATCTCTATTTACTGCTGTTCTTTTCCATGAACGTGTTTTTAGGAGGTTTTTGGCATCCTCTTCTACTTCGTCTTCCCATCTCTTTGTTGGTTTTCCAACATGTATTTTTTATTGAATTTTTGCATTTAGCAATATTTTGGGTATTCTGTTCTCATGCTTGAGGATTTCTTTATTAAACCTAATTCATCAGTTGTTATTTTTACTTATTGGCCCATTATTCTACTTAACGACGGATGATGCAGTAGCTTTTGCAGATAGTCTAGATGGTTTGCAAAGAATAATTTCGCCATATCAGATATAAGCAGACAACACGGACTTGATCTCAATAAGAAAAAAACAAGATACATGGTAGTCAAAAAGCGCGAAATATTAAATACACAGCTTTTGGTTAACCAACAACCAACTGACAGGGTGGACAGCTACACATACCTTGATACCAATATAAACAGCGAATGGGACCACTCAAGTGAAATTAGACAATGCATAGGAAAAGCGAGATCAGCATTCATAACGATAAAGTTGCTTTTTAGAAGTCACGATTTACCACTTGCTACCATTATCTCTATCATCAGATGTTATATATTTTCTACGTTATTTTATAGAATAGAGCCCTGGGCACTTTCCGAAGCTTTTTTAAGAAAACTTCAGGCATTCGAGATGTGGTGTTAGAGATGCATGCTAAGAATTTCGTGGGTGGATCGTGTGACTAATGTCCTACGTAAAATAGGCAGGGAATGTGAGATAATTAACACTATCAAAGAGCGCAACCTCTAGTATCTTGGCCATATTATGAGGAATGAACAGAGATATGGCTTGTTGTAACTGATTCTTCAGGACAAGGTATTTGGAAAGAGAGGACCAGTATCAAATATCTTTGCTTCAAAAACTTAGAAAATGGTTTAATACATCGACAACCGGACTATAACCAGCAAGCAAAGTTAGGATAACCATGCTGATCACCAACATCCTGAGCGGATAGGCAGCGTAAGAAGGAGAAGATTCCAGTTAACGCTCAACTGTTATGGTGATTTAAATATGCTTCTAAGGTATGTTGGGTCAATGGTGACACACGAGTATAAATACTGCACGATATAACATATAATATGCGAAAAATGTTATGTTGTAATTAGTTTATTTTATTAATTGAACCTTTAGGAAAAATATAAAACAAGAAAATAAATGGATACAAATTATTTACCTTATTATTACGAATTAAACATAAACATTGGATTCTTTGTAGGTTGATACAAAAACGAATAAAATAATAACAGAAATATTTAAAAAACTCCAATCTGATTAAATACTTTTCTTCCAACTAATTTATGTTCGTCAAATTCTAGTCAAAATGTCAAAAAGTCTAGGGTGTTTTGTACCATGAAATTATTTGAAAACTTAAATTAAAAATAGAAAAAAAAATCTCCCGCACGCGCAATGTTCGTAGGTAAACTGAGAGTACTGTAGAAAATAGGAGAATTCATGGCTGGCCAGTAGCGTGCGCCGATTGCAATACTGTTTAAATTGTCAAACTAAATTTTGTTGGGTCAGTATTGACCCACCATACCGGTTGAGGGTTAATATTTTTCTTTCGATCACCTGTAGGTAATGTATTGCCAGATTTCTGTGTTATAACCCATGTTTCATACCCATAACTTTCTATGGGCCAGATTATTGTTTTATAGATTAGGAGTTTTGTTTTTCGGTGTACGTCTCGCGATTTGAATATGTGGCTAATCGCGAAATAGGCTTTATTTGGCAGCATAAGCCTTCTACTTATTTTCTATTTCCGGTACGTTAGTTTATTCAGGTGTTCTATATCGTCTACAATGTGTTGTTGCGCCTGTCTATTTGATCTGGTTTGTATGAGTAGTTTTGTTTTATTTGTATTTATGGCTAGCCCTACAACTTTTGCACTATGCTTCAACTAAAGGTAGGTTTCTTCCGCCACATCCTTTGTTTCGCTCACGAGGTTTTTATCATCTGCGGATGCTGCTAATTGGGTAGATTTAATTTGTAATTTTTTGTTTTTGTTCTAAATTCCCTGGTCTAACACTAATATATACTACATTTTGCTTCTTATTATTCTTTATAAGCCATGTGATCTAATTTCTTTAACTTAATTTTATTCATATCCAGTTAACCTCCCTCATGTTTACAAAATGATTCCCCTTCGTACGCCACCACCTGTACTATCAACAAGTGTTTTTAATCCCTGCGATTATATTTTGTATCGCATAAAAGAAAGTGTGAAATCAATTTCCTTTTACACTTTGTTCGCGCTCCGAATTAAATACACATATTTTATGCTGGCTCGGCGTGTGAAAGGCTTTTATACACGGTTCAGAAAAGTTAATGCAGTAATAGGAGAAAAAGTAAACTAGAAATTATTTCAAAAATTTCAGTTAAAGCACCAACATACAAAAAATATGTTTTGAAAAATAGGTCTTGTTTATATACTGTTTATATACATAACATAACAGCACTACATGCCTTAGAGACCCTTAACTTCGATAGTCTTAACTAAATTCTTCCACTCTTTCCAGTCCTGCACTTGTCTTCTCCAGTCTCTTGTATCCATTTCTCCTATGTCATTTCGGACGGCATTAAACCACTTCCTTCGTGGTTTCCCTCTTCTTTCCTTCCCTTGTTCTCCTGCCAACACAACTCTTAGGAAGTTTCTTTCTTGTGGCATTCGTGAAATAGGTTCCAACCATCTAACTCTCTGCGCCCTGATTTCTGTGTTATTTTGGGTCTCTTATAAGTACAACTATATTAGCTACTGGTTTGTTTTTCTGCGCCATTTCCCGTTAGCCTCCTTAATACCACCAGAAATTTTTCTCAAGATTTTCCTCTCTCAAATCTCTAGCTTTTCGTTTTTCTGATTCTGATTCTGATTCATTGTCTAAGTTTCATATGCGTACAAACCGTTGGTCTCACTATTGTCTCATAAGTTCGCATCTTGGCTGCCCTGTATAAGTTTTTGGCCTTCAACAGTGCGTTTAATGATCCTACTGCTTTGCTAGCTTTCAACAATCGTTTATCAATATCCCTCTCTTCGTTTCCTCTATTTGTAATTGTTGCTCCAAGGTACTCAGATTCAGTGACCGTCTCAAATTTATACTCTCTCTCATTCGTCTTTTGAGTGATCCATTTATTTTCTTCAGCATTTTTCACTCTCTCAAATCTCTAGCGTTTCGTTTTTCTGATTCTGATTCTGATTCATTGTCTAAGTTTCATATGCGTACAAACCGTTGGTCTCACTATTGTCTCATAAGTTCGCATCTTGGCTGCCCTGGATACGTTTTTGGCCTTCAACAGTGCGTTTAATGATCCTACTGCTTTGCTAGCTTTCAACAACCGTTTATCAATATCCCTCTCTTCGTTTCCTGTATTTGTAATTGTTGCTCCAAGGTACTCAGATTCAGTGACCGTCTCAAATTTATACTCTCTCATTCGTCTTTTGAGTGATCCATTTATTTTCTTTAGCATTTTTCCCTCTCTTTTCCATATACTTGGTTTTTTTGGTTTACAGTCAGGTCATATTTTCTAGCTTCAAATTGTTTGAGCATTTTTTTAAGTGCTATTCTTAAAAGTGTCAGAAACACTAAGTCATCTGCAAAACCTATGCATTGTTTTGTCTTTTGTTGAGAATCATGCCGCTTGTCTGGTTATTGGCTCCTCTAATATCTTCGTTAGTACTAGGTTAAATAAATGTGTTGACAGGGAGTCTCCTTGTTTTAATCAGCTATTGACGTTAAAATGATTTGAAACACTTCCTTCTTTCATGACTTTATTGACTGTATTGGTTTGAGTCATTTTAACTAACCTTCTCAGTTTCTCTGATATTCCTAGTGATCTTTTTCCTTTATTCGCATACAGTTGTAAATTCTCAGCTAAGAAGATCTCATTATTTCGTACAGTCCATTTAGATTGAGTCGTTAGCCTATTTAAAATAAATAAAGAGCATATGCAAGCCCAGATTTTGTTCATATCTATTGTTTTTTAATAATTTTAGCATAAAAATTTGATCGGTTGTTGCTCTTCCCTGTCCGAAACCAGCCTGGATCATACCAAACACGACACGCCACGGGTTAAAGGGGGGAGGTAACTTTGAAATTTTAAATCGGAACCCCCGCGATATTTCGCAAAATGAACATCTTATCAAAAAACTGAAAAATACATGTTCAATATTTTTCAAAAATGTATCTAATGACACCCAACACGACCACCCAAGAAGGTGGGGTGGGGGTTTACTTTAGAAACTTGGATAGGAACACCCATTTTTCGAAGCCAGGACAAATAATCCCCGGACAAATAATCCCGGACAAAAGATCCCCACAAATTCCACCTGGACAAATAATCTCCGGACAAAAATTCCCCCCAAAAAATCCCGGACAAATAATCCCCACAAATTTTTTTGGACAAAATATCCCCACAAAAAATCCTGGACAAAAAATCCCCAAGAAATATTTGCTGTCGAATAGTTTTACTAGTTTTAGTAAACTCCAAAAGTTTTCCTAAAATTTTAACCAATTTCGAATTAGTATGGTAGGTATAGTTAGAACCAAACCCAGACATCCAAAGTGAAAGTTATCCTCCAACACCAAATTGTTCTATATGGTCCACATAATGTTCAGAAAAAAGTCACACCATTTTGAGCGTCGGGTTTGGAGGGGAGAGGGGGAAGAAATCTGAAAATTCGTAGTTTTTCACGTTTTTCGTCAATATTTCTAAAATTAAGCGGATTAGCATGAAAAACCTTCTACACAAAATTGTTCTACATTAAATTTGAAATAAAAAAGCCCCTATGCATAACCCTTCTAAAATGAACGGTTCCAAAGTTACGGAGGTAGTATAGTATAATTTTGGTCCTAAAAAGGCCTACCCAGACATCCAAAGTAAAAGTTTTCCTTCAACACCAAATTGTTCTATATGGTCCACATATTCTTCAGTAAAAAGTTACACCATTTTGAGCGTCCGGTTTGGGGGAGGGGGGGGGGGGAGAAGTCGGCAAATTAGTATTTTTTTTAGGTTTTTCGTCAATATTTCTAAATCCTTGCTTTAGCGTAAGGAATGTTCTATAGAAAAACGTTCTACATAAAATTTAAAACAAAAGAGGTTCTATACATAATTGTTATAAAATCAACGGTTATAGAGTTACGGAGGGTGAAAAGTGGAGGTTTTCGATACTTTTTATATTTACCGATTTCTCCCCCCTCTCCCCCCAAACCCGACGCTCAAAATGGTGTGACTTTTTCTGAACATTATGTGGACCATATAGAACAATTTGGTGTTGGAGGATAACTTTCACTTTGGATGTCTGGGTTTTTGGTATAGTTATATCATAAATATTGCCCAAAAAATATAAAAAGTATCGAAAACCTCGACTTTCACCCTCCGTAACTCTGGAACCGTTGATTTCATAACAATTATGTATACAGGGTGTCCAGAAACTCTACCGACAAACGAAGACAGGAGATTCCTTAGATAATTTTAAGATAATTTAACCAAATTCACCTAGTCCGAAAATGCTTCCTAAGGGAGCTAGAGCTCTTTGAAGATTGCGTCTTTGAACTAGATTTTTTTTAAATACCTCCAGAACGCTTCTAGTTAGAAAAACGAAAATTGGTACACATATTTATCTTCCAGAGCTAAATCGATTCCATCTATTGTGAATTTCTAGTACCAGTCATAGGCGTCCGTTTTGGGTGGGGTAACGGATATTTTATCGCATAACTTTTTTGTCTTTAACTTTAAAGCATTTTTGATACTGGATTATTAAATTATGAGGTATTCTAGTACTAAAAGGTACTCTTGCTTTAAATCGGTAGGACACACCGTTTTCTAGAAAAATCGATTTGAAAATTTTTCGTTTCCTTAATTTGATAATAAAATTGAAAAATATTTTCAAAAAATAACGGTGTATTTTACCAACTTAAAGCAAGAGTAACTTTTAGAGCTAGAATACCTCATAGTTTAATAATTTAGTGTCAAAAATTCTTAAATATTAAAGACAAAAGTTATGCGATAAAATAACCGTTGGCCTACCCAAAACGGGCGCATATCACCGGTATTAGAAATTCGCAATTAATGAAATCGATTCATCTCTGGAATATAAATAAACGTACCAGTTTTCGTTTTTCTAAATAGTTTTTTTTTTATTTTTTTTTATATTCACAAAACAAAAAGTTTTCAAATCGATTTTTCTAGAAAACGGTGTGTCCTACCGACTTAAATCAAAAGTACCTTTTAGTACTAAAATACCTCACAATTTAATAATCGAGTATCAGAAATGCTAAAAAGTTAAAGACAAAAAAGTTATGCGATAAAGTAACCGTTGCCCCACCCAAAACGCACGTCTATGACTGGTACTAGAAATTCACAATAGATGAAATCGATTTAACTCTGGAAGATAAATATGTGTACCAATTTTCGTTTTTCTAACTAGAAGCGTTCTGGAGGTATTTAAGAAAAACTAGTTAAAAGACGCCATCTTCAAAGAGCTCTAGCTCCCTTAGGAAGCATTTTCAGACTAGGTAAATTGGGTTAAATTGACTTAAAATTATCTGAGGAATCTCCTGTCTTCGTTTGTCGGTAGAGTTTCTGGACACCCTGTATAACATTTTTTGTTTAAAATTTCATGTAGAACATTTTTGTATGGGCCATTCCACGAACATACGCCTGTTTTGGATTAGTTCGACAACGAATATTTTACTGTGCAACATAAGAAGTACGAAAGTAAATGGCGCTAATAATTATTCCAATAAACAACAATGTAATTTGCAATTTACTTTCGTTCTTCTTATTTTGCACAGTAAAATATTCGTTGTCGAAGTAATCCAAAACAGGCGTATGTTCGTGGAATAGGGTATATATAACATTGTTTACGCTAAAGCATAGTTTTAGAAATATTGACGAAAAACGTAAAAAAACTACTAATTTACCGGCTTCTCTACCATCTCCCTCCCAAACCGGACGCTCAAAATGGTGTAACTTTTTACTGAACAATATGTGAACCATATAGAACGTTTTGGTGTTGGAGGAAAACTTTTACTTTGAATGTTTTTGTTAGGCCTTTTTTTGGACCAGTTATACTATACTACCTCCGTAACTTTGGAACCATTCATCTTAGAAAGATTATGCATAGGACCTTTTTTATTTCAAATTTAATATAGAACATTTTTGTATAGAAGGTTGTTCATGCTAAACGGCATAGTTTTAGAAATATTGGCGAAAAACTTAAAAAACTACGATTTTACCGATTTCTCCCCCTCTCCCCCCCAAACCCGACGCTCAAAATGGTGTGACTTTTTTCTGGACATTGTGTGGACCATATACAACAATTTGGTGTTGAAGGATAACTTTCACTTTGGATGTCTTGGTTATGCCATCTTTTTGATCAACTATACTATACTAAATTCCAATTCCATGCTGAAAACTTTATTTGTCTTATATTTTTGTTAACTTTATTTGTTTATAGGTACGAGGTCCGGTCCTGGAAATCGAAAGTGAACAACGTGAAAAATTTAGCTCTCATAAAAATCAAAAATTAAGTGGTATAAACAAATAATAAAATATTAAAAGTAAGATTAATAGTTAAAGGAAAGTGCAGTGTACGACACAACGCAAAAGCCTTCAGAAAAACTGTAAGTTAATGCATGCCTAGATTAATATTCATAAAATCAAAAATCCAGTACCTAATATTTAAGTATATTATAATCAAAAACTAAATAAAATAAACCAGGAACAAAAAACTTGTCGAGAATAGATTAAGACCAGCCGTTTAGCAAAATTAAATATAAAATTCAGGGACGGCTTTGGAAAATTTAATCAGGTGGAAGATAAATTAAATTAAAGTAGGTAGGTAGTGTTTTTCTCTGAACGGATAGGGTGGAAGACACTGCCTGACGCCAACTTTAAACAAAATAAGGTTACGGGTATAATCCCACTCGAATGAACAATAAAAGGAGCAAACCGGAGCATGATAATTCGTTTGACAAAGAGGAAGCATTTAAGAAAAGTAAGTCAACAATAAGAACACCACCCCAAAAAGACGATAAGGAAAAGCAAGAAATGGATGAAATAAAGAACATATTAGCAGAACTGAAGCAGGAGATTAAAACAGAAATAAATAACTTAAAAACAGAAATGAAGGAAGAAAATAAGAAGACCAGAAGTGATATAAAAGAACTAAAAGAAGAAATAAACAAAATAATGAAGAAATAAATATTATAGAACTAGAAATCCAAAAAATGAAAAATGAATGGACTAAGGAAAGACAAGATTTGATAGAAGAAAATGAATTGTTTAAAAAAGAAAATAAAAAGATAACAGAAGATATAAAAGAACTCCAACGAACAATAGAAATAATGGACAAAGACAAAAGGAAAAATAATTTAATTATTAGTGGGTTAGAAATTGATACTGACGATTCAGCAACACTGAAAGAAAGAGCAACAAATATGATTGGAAAACATTTAGGTGTAAATATTAATATTAAAAGAGCATGTAAGATTGGAATAAGAACATGCTTAATAGAACTAGGAAACGAAACAGAAAAAACAGCCATTCTACGAAATAGGAACAAACTAAAGAATGTTGAACCCAAGAAAATATGGATAACAGAGGACCTTACAAAAAAAGAGAGAGAAAAAATGAAATCTCTAAGAGACAAAGCAAGGGAAATGAGAGATAAAGGAAAAACAGTGAAAATTGGGTACGACAAAATTACAGTGGATGGTAAGGTATGGAGATGGAACTACAATGAGAAAAAGGTAGTGGAGGTAGCGAGTCCAAAAAACTAGCAGAGCGACAGAGAAGAGACGAAGTAGATGCCAGACAAGGATCAGAAAACAAGGAAATTACGAATACACTGGACAATGAAACTAAAGTATAGACTCGATTAGTGATAAGATTAGGTTTAGGAGTTCAAATGTTAAACATAATAATAGAAATAGGATGGGTGGTGGAAATATTGGTAGTATAGGTAGTATAAATAGTAGTAGTAGTAGTAATAACAATAATGGAAAATCAAATACTAGTTTTGTAAATGAAGAGTCAGAACAAATAGGAATAGCAACATGGAACGTGACCTCTCTAAATGGAAAGGAAATAGAAATAACTGAAGAAATGGAAAAAATGGGTATCCAAATAATGGGAATAAGTGAAACAAAAAAGGTAGGAGGAGGGCACATAAATCTAAATGTGGAATATAGTCTTTATTATTCAGGAGTACCGCAGGGACAAAGAGCAAAGGAAGGAGTTGGTATAATAGTAAATAAGAGAATAGAACCAAGAATAACACACTATGAAACATTATCATCTAGAATTATAACAATCCAAATGGACCTAAAAGACAAAATAAGATTCATACAATTATATGGACCAACTGAAGGCAGAGATGAAGAAACGATGACAGAATTCTACAATGAACTCCAAAGAGCACTAGACAAATTAAGAGAATCGAGAGAGAAAATCATAATTTTAGGAGATTGGAATTCAAGAGTGGGCAAGGATGTCAACAAAGGATTAGGATGCATTGGAAAATATGGAGAGGAATGTTTGAACAGGAATGGTGTCAAAATGCTAGATTTCTGCCAAGCAAATGACCTACTAATAGGAAACACATTTACAAATCAAAACATCGAAGACAAATATACGTTCGTGGCGGAAGAGCGAAGAGCGAAAAGTTTGATAGATTACATAGTTTATACGATAAACCTAGAAGATAAAATACATAACGTCTTAACTGAAAAGGAACCGGAACTAGCTACAGAGCACAGGATGGTTACTGCAAAACTCGAGGATGAAAAAATAAAGGAGGTGGAAAGAAAAGATTACCAAAGAGTAAAAGTAAATAAGCTCAAATTAGAACAGGTGCGAGAACATTACAAAAAAGAAACAAATAGAAGATTAAGACAACTAGAAAACCAAAAAGAGGCATGGACACTGGAAGAAAGATGGAACGCCTTCAAAGTAGTCATAAAATCTACAGCAACAGAAATATGTGGAATCAGAAAACATAACAAACTCCATAAAAGAACGAGATGGTGGAACAATGAAGTTAAAACAGCAGTGAAGAAAAAGAAAATAGCATGGAAAAAATATATTGAGACCGAACTGGAAGAAGATAAAGAAGAATACAAAAGGCTGAGACGATTAGCGAAAAACACCATAAAACAAGTAAAAACAAAAACGTGGGAAGAGTTTGGAGAAGAATTACAACAAAACTATGTAACAAATAATAGAAGCTTCTGGACAACAATCAGACATATGAAGAAAGGAAAACATAAAGAAATGACAACCGTAAGGGATACAACAAACCAAATCCAAACAACTCCAGAACAAATAGCTAAAGTATGGAAAGAATACTATGAAAACAAATTTAGAAATGCAATAATAGATGATAGAAATGAAACATATCAAGATAACGAGAACAAAGAATTAGAGCAAATAAATAGAGAAGAAGTAATATTGGAAGTATCAAACGTGAAAATAGGTAAAGCTGGAGGGGATGATGACATAGACCCGGAAATGGTCAAGTACATGGGAGAAGAAGGGATAAACTGGTTGTTGAAAATATACAAAGAGGCATGGGAAAAGCAGCAAATCCCAAAAGACTGGCAAAGTAACCTTATAGTGCCAAATACAAAAAGGGAGAACACGTCAACTGCGAAAATTATAGAGCAATATGTTTATCATCGGTATGTTTTAAAATATACACGAAAATAGTAGAGAAGAGGCTAAGACAAGAGGTAGAAAAAGAACTGGGAGAAGAACAAGCAGCGTTTAGACCAGAAAGACAGACAAACGATAACATTTACATCATTAGAAATATAATAGAAGTATTGACTCGGGGGAAAGCTCATTCTAGCATTCATAGATCTAAGGGCAGCATTCGACTCTATAGAAAGACAAATTATATGGAAATGCTTGCAGAACATGAAAGTACCAAGTACACTGATAAAAATAATTGAAAATATATACGGAGTAGTAAAAGGACGTGTACAGATATCAGGAGAAAGATCTGAAGAATTCAATTGGGAAAGAGGTATCAAGCAAGGAGACAGTCTTAGTCCGCTACTATTCATAATAGTCATGAATGAATTGACTAGAAATACTGGAGAAAGAACGAACCAAATACAGACAACAATAGGATACCAAAGATTACAGCCAATAAAAATAGAAGCCCTATTGTATGCGGATGACATAGTCCTTATAGCAGATTCCGTGACAAAAATGCAAAAACTCCTAAATATATGGACAGAAGAAATAGAGAAATTAAAAATGGAAATAAACATCGAGAAAAGTAAAATAATGGTCATCGGCGAAAAGGAAGAAAATGAAGTAATTATAAAATGCAAAAATACTCAACTGGAAATAGTTACAGCATATGATTATCTTGGAAGTATTATTACCAATGATGGGAAAATAGACCTCGAAATAACAAACAGAACTAAAAAATCAAATAAACTGTACTACGCACTAGCGCCAATTCTGAGGAAAAAAGAATTGTCCCACGAAACAAAAATTAAAATATATAATACCATTGTGATACCGACGATACTGTATACAAGCGAAAATTGGACTTTACAGAAAAAGCATAATAGTAGGATAAATGCAATTGAGATGAGACATTTACGTGCTATAGCCGGAAAGACCAAATGGGATAGAATAAGAAATGAGACAATAAGAGGGATAACTAAACAGGAACCAATAATGAATAAAATAATAAAGAGGCAATTAAACTGGTATGGACATCTGATGAGAATGAAACCTAGTAGACTAGCAAGGAAAATTCACGAAACAAGGAATATTACAAAAAAGAAAAAAGGCAGGCCGAAGAAAAAATGGATACAGCAAATAGTAGAAGCAGGAAAAATCAAACAGAAAACGCTAGAAGAAATGAAACTAATAGCACAGGACCGAAAAGAATGGAAGAGATGGGTGAATATGTAGCTAAATTAAACCCAAATCCGACACCTGAAAGGGTATAAGGAAGGGGAGAAAGAAAGAAAGAAAGTTTATAGGTACATGACAAAAAGTGTGAGTTTTTTCAAAAATCGTGGAAAATGTGGGGAATGAGCTAGGGCCAGGTTTTCATAACAGGCGCTTAACGCGTATTTTGATAACGCGCGATTATAATTACATACCTACATTTTACTTGAGACCGTTCACAAGCCAACGCGCGTCTTAGGCCCGGCGCAAATTGAACCTAAAGCGCTCTATTCACATGCGTATTTGTCCGGCGGATATGTACGGCGGACAGATCCGTTGTTAGCTACATACAGGCAGATGTGTCTCCAGACAAATTCGTTGGTGCTATACATTCAGTCGTCGCGTCGTCTTGAACCACAGACGGCGAGAAATACACATACGGCGTACGCACGGATACAACATGCGGATCTGTCCGGAGTATCTGTCCGCCGTACATATCCGCCGGACAAATACGCATGTGAATAGAGCGCTTAAAGCGAGACACAACCTGCCCCGACGGTACTGGTGACCCGTACAGTTATTTTTCTAGCGCACCGCATATTGAACACAAGCCAACCCGACCGTTGTCTGTCACCGTAACAAATAGAGACGGGCAAAATCAGTGCGGACGTGTAACGGTTACTTTTGATACCGGTTCTCAGTAGTACTGAGTACAAATACTGATTACAAAATACTGATGTATCTGATCCTTGTACTGAATTCAGTAGGCAACTTTAAATCCGTATTTCCGTACTTGTAACGTTTTAAATACCTAACATCTCCCTAGTACTCGTAGCGGCATGACTTTCGAAAACATCAAATTTGATCATAATAGGGCGCATAAAAAGATATCTTATACTGAATATTTTATTGCTCCACACAATATATATTTAAAATAATATCAAAATTGTTTAATGATCCCTCCGTTAGTCCGCTAAATTTTTAATTTTACATCTTCAATGTATTTCAAATATTATGGTAGGGGAGCCCAAGCGGGGATTTTTGCAGTCACTTGAGCGCGTCAGATTAGCATATGGTGAGAAATCTGGTACCCTACAGATATACCTCTACTATATATTGGCTCTTAACACAGGGGAGTTCGTTAAGGGGGGCCCGAAAAAAAAATCTACCCTTAAAAAAACTCGAAATTGTCAGATTAAGATAAGGTAGGTTAAGTACATGCAAACGACTGTATATTTCAAAAATCTGACGATTTGAGCCGGGCGTAAGGAAATGGTACCAAACACGACTTCTCACGGAGAGGGGTGGGGGGTAAATTTAATATTTTAAATACGAATCCCGTGATATTTCGCGAAATGAATATCAGATCGAAAAACTGTAAAATACACTTATTCAATATTTTTGAAAAATCTGTCGAAAGGCACCAAACACGACCCCCCATGGGTGTGGGGTGGGGGGTTACTTTAAAATCTTAAATAGGAACCTTTACTTTTTATTGCATATTTGGATTCCTTACGTAAAAATAAGTAACTTTTATTCGAAACATTTTTTCGAATTATGGATAGATGTCGCTATAATCGGAAAAAACGATTATTGGAAAAGGAAACTTAAATTAAAAAATGGCAAGCGCCCACTAAAATGGAAAACCTTACTTAACTTTTTTGGTTTTAGGACCTACTGTTTACAACCCAATAGGTCCCCAAAGCGCTCGAGTGACTGCACATTTAGCATACTTTGCTCCCCTACCATTAGTAATATCTCCAATTATGATGTTAACTGTGTAATAAATTACTACCAACTACCACAACAACAACGCATTATTTGCATGAGTGCATTTTTCTATAGTCAAAACTGCTTACCTATTATATTTATATCTCGTCTACATATTTTGTTTTTAAGCATAAACAAAAATGTATTTTGTCATGTAAATACCTATAAATTTTATTTGAGGGTAATGCGATATTCACAGATTCTTTAACGGCTTTTAAATAATGAATCATTTTTCAATGATAATGTTGTGTAGATTTAAGAAATGAATAATACAAAATTTTTATACCTATGTAAAGGGGATTATCATTTGTGACATTGTATTTCTAGGCCTGGATCCCGCGTACGAAAAAAAAGTTGATTAATAGCAAGCTGAAAATTTGTTACCTAATAGCTTAACGGTGTCTCGTCAGAAAAACTTTGATGTATGGGAACACTGGAACAGAAGAAGTTTTAATTGTGGAACAGGTTAAACATTTGGAACGTCATACTACGAAAACGTCCTACTACGAAAACGTCCCATGTATTTTGTCGGACAGAACTTCCAATTGATTTGTTACCCTTTCATTAAACTCTCATGCAAAAATCAGACTGGTATTCTTATCACCAACTGTGCATTTTAATAAGTCCGACACGTAGAACATGTCAAATGACAGGAATTATGACAGGTGATAAATAGCAGTCTAATTTTTGCATGAGAGTTTAATGAAAGGGTAAGAAATCAATTGGAAGTTCTGTCCAATAAAATGCATGGGAGGTTTTTGTAGTCTGACGTTCCAAATCTTGTTCCACAGTTGACCTGTTCCACAATTGAAGACCTTGTGACCAGAAGGGGGCATGCCACAAAGCAATATTTTGGAGAAAACATCATTTTAAACTTATTTTCAAATCCTGAAATCCCATTTTTAAATTTTTCTTGGTAGTAAGGCCCATAATCGTTTGGAAATATGATATTAAATACACAGTAAAAGTAACACAAATGTTTATCTAACGGTTTTTGAACATTTTTTGAAAAAATATGAGGCCTATCCCCTTTTGCATAAAAAATTATATTCTAAAATATGAACATAAAATGCAACAATAAAATAATTCAGTTGTCAATATTTTCAATATCTGAAAAGTCGTCCAAATGTTCAATGTCTTCCAGTGGTTCATTATTCTCAGTATCTGGTAGAATTTGTTGGCAAGCATCAATTATTTCTGCCTACACTGTTTTTTGCAACCGCAAGGTGCACCTAATTTTTTTGGTTCTATTTTCTTCCCTTTTGTATTTATATACATAGTAAACTAGATTATTTTTAGTCTTTTGCTTAATTTTTATGTCGTTAGGTATCCTTGTGTCTCCATCTAGAAGGCGCCTTCTTTTCTGGAGTTGGCAAGAAAACTCGAGAAGTCTGTGGGGTATAAACCTATTCATTTCCCTACAATGAAGTAGGTATTTCACTAAAAAGGTATAAGCCACAAGAAACCTTTAGAACAATCCTAATATTTTTAGGTTCGAAAAATATAACATAAGGGGACAAGCCACTGTTCCTGGGTTTATATTTTCCCAGCAGCTACTTCCGGATACTGTATAGTCTTTGTCATCTTCGCTTTTATTTAAAAACAGATCTTGGTCACTATATTCAGAATCAAACTCAGAAAAGTCTATTTTCCGTTTACATGCACGGGAGTATTCCGCCGCCATGTTGATTACTACTGTGGCTTGTCTCCTTCTGTTGCAATACAAAGTAATGGTGACACAACGGGACTTAACTGCAGCGGCGCCATCTATGAGAAAACTGCTGAAATTTTCTGTTTGGGATATTAATATGGTCTTAAGTGTGCGATTTCTACTTTAACTCATTTTTGACGGAATTGTGGCTTGTCCCCTTCTGGTCCCAAGGTCTTCATTTAAAACTTCCCCTGTTCCAGTGTTTCCATACATTAAAGTTTGTCCGACCAGATACCGTTACGCTATTAACAAATTTTCAGCTTGCTATTAATCAACTTTTTTTTGTTACGCGGGATCCAGGCCTATTCGTTTTAAGTAACCTTTTTTCTAATAATGTGTTCTTGTAAAGCATATCTGGTATCGCCGTTTATTTTGTCTACGAGTACCTAATAAAGTTAGCAGAATTTTAATGACAAAGCGGTGTTGAGGTTTGATTATACATATAATATGTACTAGGGTGGTTCGCCAAAATAAGCGGCATATTGTGTAACTCGCTTTTTTCTTAAGTCCTTTACATACTGTGTTTCAAATTGTGTTGCCAAAGTTAAGTTATACAATAGATGAATATACGCCACTTAACATTAATTAAAAAAAAATATTTTTACAAGCATTCTATTCAATTTTAATGTCAAAATATCAACTCCGAGGCTGTAACTCATCTTGGTTTTTGATCTGTTTTATAGTATTACACACTGAAAAGTTACAAAAGTGAAGATTATTTTATCAATAATTAATTAAAAACCCAATGTAATTTAAAACTGTCAAATTAATAATTTAATAATTTTCATATAATAAATGAAAATAATATAATAATAATTTTCATTTTTAAAATTAAAACATAAAAATCTACTACTAAAAACTGTAACCAACTTTGTGCATCAACACCGAGGCCTCTTGAAAATATATGAAAATTTAGGCCAAACTGCACTTAACTGTATGGTAGGCATCTTGACAAGAGAGGAACGCTTCAGTCTAACCCAAATTGTGGAAGAAAGTGGACGAATATCGTTAATCGATAGAAAAATTTTCAAGGTGTCTTAAGCTAAGCGTATGTTTTTATACAGTCAACACCGAAGCTTTCGTAAAAGCTTAATTTTGCTAATTTTTTAATATGTTTTTCTTCTAATTATGCGCTATAAAGTTTTTTTGACACACGATGAATAAAGCAGAATTATTTTTAATATTTTGTAGAAAGTAGAATTAAAAATGTATGAAATCATCAACACCGAAGCAATCAACTCCGAAGCCCAGTCGTTCCTCGGAGTTGACGAACGTGCCTCCGAGTTGTTTAAAGTGTGTGAATAGTCATTCTTAAACTAAAAAAATACAATTTAAATTTAGTCTGATATAGGAAAAGGGTTATTGGGTAAGCTGTCAAGATGTTTCGGTCGGTTTGGTAATTATCTTCTTGTTTGTTTCACGATTAGTTTACCGTGAATATACGATGCTATTAAATATTACTTTAGCAATTAAAATAATATTCGGCGACACTTTTCGATACAACTCTTTATTGATTGCTAGAGGTGTTTACAGATCAAAGTTTTGTTCGCTACTACTTACTAAAATTACAAAAAGCGCTCGACCAGAAATCCCGTGTGGTGGGGAAAGCAAAAATGTCTTTATCTCTTCTACAAAATTTCACTTTGGAAAAAAAAACGTAATTAACAAATCGTCATCAGCGTCCTTCTAAGAAGCAGCAACATAGCTTGCCTCGCACAAACTTTCCAAATACCTAACTTTATAAAGAGAATCAGGAATACTATCAGGAATCTATTAAGATAGTTCTGGAAAATAATTTACCCAAGCTTAAGGAATGTTCTGATATGCATCTACATGTAAAATAAAATCGAAACAAAAATTAACTAAACCATAAGGAGACGGAATACTTATTTTTATAGAAACTCGTATACACTGGAGTACGACGGAAAAATGAAGGCAAAAGCCCCTAAAATCGTTAAATAAAGATTTTATGAAAGAAATTAATTTTTTATGCAGCTATGCTTATTTCTGTAAGAATATACCATTTTGGGTAGTCTTCTCTAATGTTGATAAAAGAGACATCTGCTGTCTATGTAGGCACATTATGTGAAAACATGGAGCTCATGTGTGGAAGCGGATAACAAATAATTATGTTGACATGGAGAAAATGAAGAAAAGACAGAACAATGTGTAGAAAGGAAATGCCAAGATTGTGTTCAAAAGCAGATTAGATTTTTGAAGTTTAACGGAAAAGACACGGCTAAATATTGGAAAGTTTTGTCAACACGAACGCCGGTCTAAATCAACTCCGACGCAATTGATATTTTACCTATTTTTCATGTTTTTCTGTAGGACTTTATATCAAAATGGAAGTGTTTTGTACAGTTTTATTACATACCAGTTTTTATTTAATTGTTATGATCATAAATTTCAATTAACAGAGAATTACGTCAACACCGTGGACACTTGTCAACTCCGAAGTCACATTTCCGTTTTTCAGAAAATATTTAAAAATGATCTCTGCTGGTATCATGGCTAAGTTGAATAGCTCATTTTATAAAAAATATTTAAAAATGAACTAGTTCTATATCATGTTTTAAATTAAATTTCTCTACCTCGAAATTGCCGTATATTTTGGCGAATCACCCACTCATATTTTTATTTATCAGAGTAAATTGTATTTACCATTCGTATTCAGTTCGTTTCCTATCTTCTTCCATACCTCGTCTTTTAATTTCGTCCTCATATTATAATCGTCGTGGCTGGTATCATATACGATGAGATAATTTCGAAAGAGTTCTATCAGCTTTTCAACGTCCATCTCGCAAACAAAAACACAACTGAGAATTGAGTCACGCGTCCCACGATCCAAGAAAACTGTACGCCGATGACAAACCTTCCCAAGCTAGACCTGCGAATGCATGAACTGATAGTAGGATGCGCAGAACGGTCTACGCAGTCCGCCGGTGCAGGTTGTGTCTCGCTTAGGTTCAATTTGCGCCGGGCCTTAATGTTGACATGTAAAACGCGCGTTGGCATGCGAACGGTCTTCAGTAAAATGTATGTAGTTGTAATAGCGCGTTATCAAAACGCGCGTTAAGCGCCTGACGTGAAAACTGGGCCTTAGCTTATTCCCCATATCTTCCACGATTTTTGAAAAAACTCACACTCCTTTGGCATGTAAAATTTGAAGTCTTCAGCATGGAATTGGAATTCGAAATTTGTTAAAATTTCGGGAAAACTTTTAGATAACTATTAGGTTAACTTATAACTATTAGCAGCAAATATTTCTTGGGGATTTTTTGTCCGGGATTTTTTTGTGGGGATATTTTGTCCGGGGATTATTTGTCCGGGGATTTTTTGTCCAGGGATAATTTGTGGGGATTTTTTGTCCGGGATTATTTGTCCGGGGATTATTTGTCCGGAGCCCCTCTCCCGGGTTGGAACTGCGTTTTTGCTTCAATTATACATATCAAAGAAAATTGAACGTTTCCAATTAAGAGGATCGGTACGTATTTTCGGCTGCAATGCTATTTAAGTGGGAATTCAATTTTTTTCGAATCCTGAGAAAACTAATAAGTATTTTTGAAAAATTTAAACGCAGAATGAAAGATTACATTATTAGCGAGGGCCGAAAGTCCCTGAGAACTTCTATAATGTTTATTTTAATAAGTTACAGGGGCGAAAAGCTAAGAGAAAATTTAGTGTGATTTTTAATTTCAAATATATCATTCAAAATAAACTTTTTATTTATTCTAAGGGACTTTCGGCCCTCGGTAATAATTTAGTCTTTCATTCTACGTTTAAATTTTTCAAAAATATTTATTGGTTTTTTCAGGATTCGAAAAAAATGAACACAATGCCCTGGTAATATTTTCCAAATCTATCTTTGTCTTACAACGCACTCAGCCGAATATAATATTGTCAGCATATTTTGTTCTGAAGCTATTTCCTTGTGGCATTTTTATGATTAATTATTTATATGGGAAATAAGCCACAATTAAAATGAAAAAAATAATTTTATTAACGTTTCGACGCCCAAATCGGGTGCCGTTGTCAAAATACAAAATATTACTAAAATAAACTAAAGTGTTGTTGCTAAGCAAAAAAATTCTTCTAATAATTTATTTAATCTCACTCATTTATATTGGCAATTCAGACATATATTATATTTTTTTTCCTGGTTTTCCCTTGTGATTTACTATGAAGTCTCTAACGCGAGAATTTTACTGTCGTTGCATTTGGTTGTCTTTTTAAAGACATATCACATGCTATAATTTTTTATGACGGATATTCTTGAGTTGGGGTTAATTTCATGTAATCGAATGAACTATCTTTCAGTAAGTCGTCCCAGGAACGCAACTCATAAATATTGACAATATCATTTTAAAGTCTTCTACTTTAAAATGTATAATATATGTCTGAATTGCCAATATAAATGAGTGAGATTAAATAAATTATTAGAAGAATTTTTTTGCTTAGCAACAACACTTTAGTTTATTTTAGTAATATTTTGTATTTTGACAACGGCACCCGATTTGGGCGTCGAAACGTTAATAAAATTATTTTTTTCATTTTAATTGTGGCTTATTTCCCATATAAATAATTAATTGTCAGCATAATATATATTGTCAGTCAGACACTGACAATCAGTGACAATTTTAAATATTTGACATTGCATCGGGAATATGTCGAGTTATTGGTTAAATATTATTGATATATTATAGTGTATTTGATAAATAATTGTTTTAAGACGTGAACTTAATAAAAAGTTATTTATTGTGTATTATTTGTGGAAGATCCAAGCAGAGATAATACATTCTGTGATCCAAGTATTTTGTTGTTAAAGATGTTCAAAATTGTAAGCGTTCCATAACAATATATTATTAAAAAATCACTTAAACACTTTTTCTCGATTGAGTATTAGTCTTTGTTGTACAAATAAATTATTACAATCACTGAATACATAGTTAGTGAAAAAATTATCACATTTATTAACTGAATTAATAATTTGCAATTATAAAAATAACAGTTATCCAAGAACATTCAAAACACATCTCTTTAAATTAATGATGACATTTTCAAGTAAGAATGACATTCTAGTAAAGTTTACATATCCATACCAGTGTGAATTTTACTACACGTAATTTGCCGTGTAAAGACAGAAAAAGTAGGGATACACGTAAAATATTTGCGAATTATGTACCCATAGCCTTAAAACGTTCATACCGTAGAAGAATAATTTATACGAATACGAATATTTTAATATCGAATTTGAAAATAACTATATGAAATATGGCAACTGCTTTCATGGTCGACCAATACTTAATCATGTGAATTGAAAAGTTATTTCAACTTACAGGACTGGCGGGTGTAATTTCTTACGACAATAAAAAGCTAAAATTTTTTTAAATAATAAGAATAAATAAAACTTCATTCGTTTACTTCTACGTTGTAATAAATAAAACATCTTTTTGCGTCTAATCTTCATAATTAGGCCCTGACTCATAATCGATTTCACATATCGACGTAGGTGTGTTTTGAATACCAAACAAATGGAACAAATTGGCATAATCAAATAGTTCATCATCATCATCCAGCCATCTGCGTCCAAAGTTGACATAGGCCTCTCATTGTTTCTTATGCCGATCAAAGTGCCAGTTTAACCTAACTTCGGGCCCTGAGCACTGGAGATTTAGGGGCCCTCTTCATTGCTGTTCGTTGTCAGTTTATTTAACAAGAAAACACATGCGTTAACTATAATTGTTCGTTGTAAAATCCATACAATAATTTTTTTAAAACAATCAAAAAGAATAGCAAACGTAAAGAATATTCCAAAAAAATAATTACATGATGTATAAAAAAACAGAAAGTTCCACAGAACAACATATGACAAAAAAAAATTCCAAAAATACATAAGAAAAAAATTAGATCAATTTTTTTTTTGACTTGGCATTAGCAAACTGCCGTAATACACTAAGCATCAAAATTAACGCATCACCTTAAAAATGGGACATTTTTGATGTCTCGTATTTCCTAAACCTGTTGTCTCATTTTACTGATTTTTTTAGTATATTATAGCTTTATTCTTCGAGAACATCGATGTAATAATATTATTGCTAAACAGGTAAGTGTTATTGTATACCGGGTGTAACAATGATAGTGTGTTTTTTCCTCAAAGTTTAGAACTGATTTTAAGAGAACTGATTGAACAAGAATACTCAGAATACGAAGAAGAAGAACAATGCGGGTTTAGAGCTGGAAGGTCCTGTACGGATAATGTATTTTCGTTAAAGCAAATCATCGAAAAAAAATTAGAACGGAATAGGCCAATACACCTAGTTTTTATAGATTTACAAAAAGCGTATGACAATATACCGATACCGAAACTATGGGAAGTACTGCAAAACCCCAACATTAACTTTACTCTCATAAATGCTGTCCAAAATTTATACAGTGACATGAAATCTGCAGTAAAATTAGGAAACAAAATAACAGATTTGTTTGCAGTCAACAAAGGTATACGACAAGGATGTTGCATATCACCGAGTCTGTTTAAGATGTATATCGCCAAAGTCCTTGCAATATGGAAAAGAAAATGCGGTGGAATGGGCATCCAAATCGACGACAACACCTGCCTGTACACCCTTCAGTTTGCAGACGATCAGACTTGCAGATATGTGCAAACGATAAAGAAGATTTGGTATATATGACTCGCAAATTGAAGGAAGAATACGAAAAATGGGGATTGCAGATGAATGTAGAAAAAACACAATATTTATGCCTAGGTGAGGACTCAACTGATATGATATTGGACAATAATCAGAAAATAACTAGCTGTGATAAATATAAGTATTTGGGCATTAATTTCAACAAGAAAAGTACTGACGATGCAGAAATTAAGAGCAGAATAAATAAAGCAAGAACGATAATTAAATCATTGAACGGAGTTTTATGGAGTACCGAGATAGGGAAACAAAGAAAAATGCGAATATACAACACCATGATTAAGAGCACATTGGTATACGGATCCGAAACATGGAGAATAAAGGAACACCTAAAACGAAAATTAGAAGCTACTGAGATGGACGCCCTAAGAAGAGCAAGTAGAACATCGAGATTGGACCGGGTTAGAAATGAGGAAGTATAGCGAAGAATGAATTTACAAGAAACAGTTGTAGAATGCATTGAGAAGAAACAATTAACGTGGTACGGGCATGTTCAGAGAATGGGGGAGGAAAGACTGCCAAAGAAAATTATGAAATGGATACCCACAGAAAACAGAAAAAGAGGAAGGCCAAGAACGACATGGATACAAGGAGTAAGACGATCAATGAGTGTACGAGGATTAGAAGATGAAAACTGCAATGATAGAAGATATTGGCAACAAGGCATCGGACAACGTCGGAGGACGTTTTGAACTCGAATTTATATATATATATATATATATATATATATATATATATATATATATATATATATATAAAATATTGAAATTAATACTAGAATAGAATAAAGAATAGAAATATGCTTTATTGTCACTGAAAATTTTTACAATTTTATGGACAAAGCTTACATACAGTCAAAAGAAAACATAATATCAATAAACTGTACTGTACTCAACTGTAGCCTTAGGCTTTCTTAACATTTTGCTTTTAGATACATTTGCTTATGTGGGATAATAAAAAAGTTAGGTACTTTAACAACTAGCCATGTTATTCATCAATACAGGGTGTTTCTAAATAAGTACGACAAACTGTAAGGGGTAATTCTGCATGAAAAAATAATGTCCGTTTACTTTATAAACAATGTCCCCAAATGCTTCGTTTCCGAAATACGGGATGTTAAATTTTTTCTTACCTACTAACGATTTATTTATTTCTCTAAAACCTGTTGAGATATGTAAATGAAATTTGGTAGGTTTTAAGAGGTAGTTATTTCGCATTTTTTGACTTGCAATTAAGAATTTTATATTTACCATTGGCGTGCATACGGGATGTATCTAAAATATTTATACCCGTATGCACGCCAATGGTGAATATAAAATTCTTCTTAATCGTACATCAAAAAATGCGCAATAATAATCTCTTCAAACCTACCAAATTTCATTTGCATATTTCAACCAGTTTTAGAGCAATAAATAAATCGTCAGTTTGTAAGAAAAAAATTCAACATCCCGTATCTCGGAAACAAAGCATTTGCGGACATATGTTTATAAAGTAAACGGTCATTATTTTTTCATGCAGAATTACCCTTTAAAGTTTGTCACACTTATTTAGAAACACCCTGTATTAATAAATATCATTGTTAGTTGTTAAAGTACCTAACTTTTTTATTATCCAATATAAGCTAATGAATCAAAAATCAAAATGTTAAGAAAGCCTAAGGCTACAGTTCAGTTTTAATTTCAATATTTTTTTTACGCTAGAGTATTCCACGGGGTGTTCCAAACTTTGAGGAAAAAACACACTATCATGGTTAAACCCGGTATACAATGACACTTACCTCTTTAGCAATAATATATTATTACATCGATATTCTTAAAGAGTAATGCTACATTATACTAAAAAATTTGCTCAAATCGGACAATAGGTTTAGGAAATACGAGACATCAAAAATGTCCCATTTTTAAGGTGTTGCGTTAATTTTGATGCTTAGTGTATAATACTATCACAATTCAATTCCTCCAGTTCTTCATTTTCTCTATTAAATTAGTGATAATGGGTCTAGGTTTTCTTGACCCACAGTTTTCTTAAATATGTCTTTGTTCTTTTTAAAGCCGAAAAAGACCGCTCGCTTGACGCATTAGAAATTGGTATCGTCAAATAAATTTGCAGTAAAATATTGGAAAAAGTTGCCTAGATGACACCAATTTTTTCATAAATTGTATGTTTATTCAAATTTTAGCATACCGTTATAAAATTAGTAATTTCATTATTATAATATGCAAGTTCTCTTTAGTTACATGAACATATTTTTTATATTTCTCTTATAAATATTAATTGACTTATTGATTTCTTCTTTATCTAGGGCTAGGCTGATGTTACAACTTAGTAACATTCAATGCTCTTTAAAATATCTTAAGTAATATTCTCGCTTATCACATTAAATACTTCAATAATTCAGAATCTCTCTTGCCCCTTTAAAATTGTTTCACTTTCATCTGCTTCATCAAAACACGTAGGTATTTCTTTTCTTCGTTCTTTGAAGATCAATTATATAGAACATATTTAAGATATCCTCGCCTGCGCAAAAAACATTTTTGGCTGCTAGTTGCTTATCTTATCTCTTACGTCTCCAACAAAGCTCAAAATAGACATCATTAGTTCTACTCCAACTGACACGTTCAAGTCCCCAGTTTCTAAAGTTTTGTTGTTGCATTCACTTGTTACAAAATTCTTGCCCAAATCAGTGTCAATGAAGATGTCTCAAATATCCATTTTATCGTGCAGCACTTTGGCTTCATTTCTATGAAATTAAAAAGAACTGTGATCTCTTACGGATTTACAAAAGGAGTTCATGTTTACCAAAAAATTAAAAGTTTATAAAAAAATAATACCTTGTACTAGTCCTGTATCTTGGTCGAATACACGTCTTCTTTTACTTTTATTTTTTACTTTTATACTCTAAGAGAGGTTGTCACTCTTAAAAAAGACCCTTATCCGGTTGAAGATATTCTTCTACCATCTTTCATCTTCTTATATATGTCAAAGTTGTCCCGTCTTCGTTCTAGCTCTTATACCTTTTCCTTGCAGTCATTTCTCTTTAGTTCTTTTTGTCATTCGGTTGACATTTATATCTAGTTCTTTAGTGGTTAGTAGTGGTTCTCAATCTTTTTGAGTCATGTACCACAAAATACTTTTTATTATTTTTGGTACCGCCTAAATGAAATACCTATCTAGCTAGGTACCTAATCTAATTAATAATTATTATAGTGGTGCTTATTTTGGCTGTGTTTGCGTTTTGTGTACTACCTCAAATAATGATATGTACCACCAGTGGTATATGCACCACAGATTGAGAACCGCTGCTTTATATCGTTTGGCAATATTATTTTTATTTCAACTCCTCTCCAAAAAGTATAATTATCAAGCTATCAAAAGAGTTTATAACATTTTATACCTATATTGTTAGGTAAATAATACATATTACTTTTTATATTATTTTAAGTTGTTAAGTACAAATTAAACCTTTTTTAAATTGTATTTTCCCAAAAATACTAACTTCTCAACGCTTTTTGTCGTAACATTTCTTTCAACTCAAAAAAATTTCAAAAGCTATACAATACATTGTAAGTTTTAAGGAGGTATATATCGTTCTCCCTAATCTGTATAAGCAGTTTAAGATGTACTTTAAACTTTTACTGTCTTTTACCAACTTTCAATCTTGATAAACAAATCTCGGGCTTGAAACTTCTACAAATCGGTTACGTCTTCAGACGGCTCAAATCCGTGTTTCAACAGTTTGCTTATTTCTTTTTGAATACCTATTCGTATTGTTTCAAAACTGATAAATATCCTTCGTCCATAATACTAAAGAAAACACGTTTGTAATGTTGAATAATAAGTATAATTTAAAGATTTAAATGGTTGGTAAAATTTGTTGATGTATCTCTCCTGTATAGTCACTCCTAGTTTATTTTGTACAGGCCCTTCTACTACAGTACTCCAAAAAATAAATTACTAAACAATTTTTTGAGGTGCCCTAATTTTTTTAAATACTACGCAAAAAAGTTAAACATAAAAAAGGTAATATGATAAACAACAAAATAATTGCAAATATCAACATAACTGTTTCTTATTTCTCTTTGTGTCAACCTTTACCCATCTACTTCTAAATGTAGGTACCTCTCAGTTACTTCCATCTTTCCTTTTGACTTTATCACCATGGCTTTTCAACCCTGTGAAGGTCCTAGCATTCTTAAGAACTTTTATCCAGCAATCCCTACCCATAGGTCCCAAAGTTTCGACTTCAGGACCACCGATTATCATCGTAACTGACTTTTGTTCTCCATCTTATTTCGATGTTTCCAAAAATGTCTCTTAGTAAAAGTCCAAGCATATAATTTTGTTTAATTGCTGTTGTCGTTGCTTTTGTGGTGTACTCGTTGTACCTTATAGGGAATATGCTCCCATAAAGATGTAGGACAGGTGAGAATAAGGGCAGGGACACACATATCCGCACTGAGTCCGCACCGCGCCCGCATCGAGTACAGACAGCGACATAAATGCGGTGACCGGGTGACCGACCATGGCTACGGTTCTGATGCGGTGCGATACTATGTGTCCCCACACTGATGAAATACCTTACTTTTTCTTGCTCACCGTGAAACTTGCCTTGTGTCGGCTTAGGCTCGGTGCAGATATGTGTGTCCCGGCCTTAATGTGTAAAAAATGGCGATAGCTCTTTAGAATGTATTTATGTATCATAATATATTGTTATGATCTGCTTTTTATTAATTTTATATTAATTATTATTTATCTGATTAATTATTTAATTGTCGCAAATCATACATAAAAATGAATAAAAATTCTCAGGGTGCCTTTTTATACTATTAAAAGAAAATCTAAATTATCTCACGTTATACTTTTCTTCTCTAATTTTTATCCTAATCGGGATAAAATAGGGAAAAGAAATAAAGCAAAATATTAAAATAAACATACAGAATTTTCTTTTATTTGTCAAAACCAATACTCTAAAATCTATCAAATCTAAAACCTGTGGACACAGATGTCCGAATGAAATCTTTACCACTTAAATTTATTATAGTTAAAAAAAAGACAATTTATCGGTTTTGTTCCCGATGACTTTGGTAAAACAAACTAAACAAAACAAATTTATGTATTCGCAAGATTAGCTATACTTCCTATTTACTTTTAGAAATATTGGAATTTTAATTCATATGCCTTTTACTCAAAATTTTAGTTTCCGAACATAAAAATATCTTTCACATAAGTTGACTGACCTTTTGCTTCACTCACTCTGATGTCTTCGCGTGACCCAAAACAGCGCTCCCTCGTTGACTATGTTAAAGGCTACTCATCAAAGCGCTCTCCGTTCTCCAGCTTCAAAACTATCAGCATACCAGCACCAATTCTCCAACAAGCCGGGCCTCTTTTGACACGTACTCGATTCAAACAAAACTCCAAAAATTATCTGCTCTCCTTCTCACAATAATACAGAATCAAAAAGGTATTTCGTCTCAATTTGATCTGTCTCTCGTTCCACTTTTCATCACTATTCTCCACTATCAAACAACCACTGGTATTTGCTAACTACTTATCCACCAAAACGTCGACCGCTCCTCAGCGCTGCCAAATAACATACTGACCTCTTTTTCAAACTCTCTCAATCATTCAAACTACCTTTCCCCTTCCAACTTGCCAAGAATCAGAAACATCGACTTTTCCATTCGACAAACAAACAGTCGTTTTCAAAATTATTCCGATCATCCTTAATTACTTTCGGGGAAACTCTATAACATTCACTCGGGTTGAAACAAATATTAAAATTCCAAACTTTCTTTTTTAAAACCACTTTCTCGAAAATGATAATTACATCCAGCTGTGGATTCTATAGTTTCCGTAGTAAACAACTTTCTCCATTTTAAACCTAAATACATCGTCCTTTTCACTTTAATTATTCACAAAAGTCTTTAATGGTTCATCGGAAAGCTCATTAAAAGAGAAATCCACTTACATCCAAACTAAATTCTAATAAATATTTACAGCTCAATATACAGGGTGTATCAAATTTATGTGCCCGCGTTATTAAAAAAAAATTTAATTTAATTTTCCTTTTGCTTTTGATTGATAAAATTTAAAACACAATAATATTTATGTATCATAAGTATTGTGGTTATTATAGTGACCGTAAATTTTTAATTAACAATTCAATTGTTGCTAAACTGTTCATTCAATTTTTATCGGCTTCTGGAATTATAATCTATACGAAAAGAGCTTTTATATTACCAAGTTATTTAGTTATTGATAAATAATTACTTAACTAAAATTTTAGTTGAAAATTAAAGATTTTGTTGGAAAAACTCGCATTTTTCGGGGAAAATTTTCTTCAAAGTAAATCGGGAAAACACGTCTCTATGCAAACGTCTCTATAAAATTTAATTACGTTGGATTTTTATTTGGATGTTTTTGGTGTAAATTTAAAATCTTTGGAGTTATAGAGC
The DNA here is from genome assembly GCF_917563875.1 of Diabrotica virgifera virgifera. Taxonomy (NCBI): domain Eukaryota; kingdom Metazoa; phylum Arthropoda; class Insecta; order Coleoptera; family Chrysomelidae; genus Diabrotica; species Diabrotica virgifera. The sequence continues at coordinate 214,929,859 of NC_065449.1, forward strand.
AAAAATTGAAAAAAAAACACGATTTTCGGGCTCCATTTTGTTTATAAAAAAGTAGCACACTATCTGCGGACTTTGCATACCTGTATTATTAATATATACAATCATAAGATTCGATTCCAGCAATAAAATTGCTGGTAAATAACTTTTCCTTGTATTTTGCTAATTAGGCCAGAGTATATTTTTGTTTCATATGATCGCTCTGTTTTTTTCTAGTAATTCTATAGTATTGGGATGTAGTTTAGATGTTTTGGATGTTTCTGTATTTGAGCACATCTCCCTACCAATGTTAGTATTTTCTATTTCACTTTGTTAGGTACTCGGATTTTTGAATCAGGGTTGTTGCTGTTGCTGTTGCTTAACGATATTGTTTGATAAGTTTGTTATGTTATCTTTGCATATTTCTCGCAATATTTGCTCCTACCAATCTATGGTCGCTTTGAGTATAACATTTTTTCAAAAGTGTTATGTCGCGTATATGTTCTTGTTATTGGACAGTGTTGTGTACTCCATTTCTAGTTGTTTTATCAGAAGTAATTAAGGTCTACTTACGTTGTTATGATTTCTTGAAGACCTTATACTAAGTAACATTCCGCTGAAACCGCAAGTATAGTGGTAACAAGAAATATGTCGTTAAATGCATTATATTAGGTCAGTGTACTTGCATGCAAAATTTCATAATTTATTCGTTTGAAATATATTTAGTGGATTCATACTTTATACCAACCCTGTATACTAAGTTTAAGACAAAAGTATTTGCTAACAACCACTGTTAACAAGAAATTGTATAAAATCCAACCCAATAGTTTATGCTACACACGTAATTATTGTTAATAAAATTGTAACTGCTACTTAAATTATATATTCAATTTAATATAATTAAATACTTGGAATAAAACAAAAATTAACAACACATTAACAAAAACCACGGCGATACTAAGTAATTACAATAAATAATTACATTCTAAACCACAGATAATCACATATGTTTATTTATTATATTCTTATATTTTATGCATACCTCCTACAACGTGGTGTCAACAGCCGGAAAAAGAGGGATTCACGACATGCATTGTCATTATAACTAAATGTTACCTAATATAAAAAGAATACAAAAAGAGTTATGTCTCTGTTGTTTCGAGAATTTGTTTTTGGTGTTTTTATTATTATAGCCAGTGCCGGTGCCAGGATATCAGGTGCAAAACTAGCATAGGCGCACGGTTTTTAAATATTTTGTATAACACCAGTAGAAAAAAGCTTAGTACCAAACAGGGGAGCCTGCCTGCACTGCATTCCTTGCAGTAGTATGATACAATTGATCAAAAAAAGGCATAACCCAGACATCCAAAGTAAAAGTTTTCCTTCAACAACAAATTGATCTATATGGTCCACATATTGTGCAGTAAAAAGATACACCATTTTGAGCGTCGGGTTTGGGGGGAGGGGAGGTGAGGGAGAGGTCGGTAAATTAGTAGTTTTTTCAAGTTTTTCGTCAATATTTCTAAAACTATGCTGTTTAGCGTGAACAATGTGCTATACAAAAATGTTTTACATTGAATTTTGAACAAAAAAGGTTGTTTTAACTATTTATAATTATATATAATAAACTATAAAAAAAAGGTTGTATGAATAATTGTTCTAAAATTAACGGCTTCGTAACGGGAGTTACGTAGTATAAAGTGGAGAGTTTCCTTTTTTTTAAGATTTAAAGATTTTTTTATATTTTTTTGGGTAAACTATAATACATATTATTACTAAGGAAACTAATTTTTTTCCAGGACTACGTTTTCTAAATATAATTTTCTATTTCAGTGGGCGGTGGCATGTAACTGATAAGCCCTTGAAGGAACGTCAACCTTACATGTACACCCTTCTGTAATGTCTTTATGTACACCCTCCGTAACTTTGGAACAGTTCGTTTTAGAAAGATTATGCATAGGACCTTTTTTGTTTAAAATTTAATGTAGAACATTTTTGTATACAACATGGTTCTCGCTAAACCGCTTAGTTGTAGAAATATTGACGAAAAACGTAAAAAACTACTAATTTACTGAGATTATCCCAAACCTCCCCCCCCCCCCCCAATCCCGACACTCAAAATGGTGTAACTTTTTACTGAACAATATGTGGACTATATAGAAAAATTTAATGTTGGAGGATAACTTTCACTTTGGATATCTGGGTTTGGGTCTAGTTACACCATACTACAGGCCCGTTATCGCCGGCCCTGATTGTAGTATTAGACCAGTAGTCCAGGGCCCATCTGTTTTGAGATGGACGTTGAGAGGTGACTCAAATTTTTTTGCAAAAATTGCTTAAAAATAACTCAAATAATAATATTTGAGTTATCCTCCCTCTCAAAAAGGTCCGGAACATTGTTTAATTAATTAAAATGTCAAAAAATGAAGGAAAAATTCGATTTTTTTCTTCGTTTTTTGATTATAGCTTTAAAAGTATTCATTTTCGAGAAAATATGTACTAACATAAAAGTTGCGTAATTAAATTTCCTACAATATAGAATTAGTTAAAAGTCGAAAAAATAGTCAGCTTTGTTGCAAAATAGCAATAATTGTGAAAAGAACCATACAAAGACAAGTATTCGCATTTTACGTTTTTCAACCATTTATGCTACAATTATGATCTTCATTTTTCACCCAGAAAAACATTATGATACGGTTAAACAATACTGTAAATTTCATTAAGATTGGTTAAATAGGTTTTGCAAAATAAATTTTGCAATACAGCTTTCGCAAAAAAAATTCATTTTTTCAAACTGTTACAGGACTGAAAATAAAGCAGACAGCAAGTTGAAATTTTTATTGCTTATACAAGTGTACTGTACCTTTCATATGCAATTTGCAAAATTAAAATCGATTAACTACCACGGCGTCAGGAATTTTTTTAAATAAACATTAATTATTGGTGCTACGCGCAGGACAGCGGTGTTCGATTCACATAAAGTTGATTTCCACCAAAATTTCTTCCAATCTTCATCTAATGTATTATTTTCTTACTTTATATTTTGTTGTATTTTAATATTTTAATTCCACAAATATCAAACTAATTATATTATTGTTTGTGAAATATTGTTTAAACAATTGCATATGTTTAAAAATAATAAACTTTTATTCTCAAGTTCAAATATATGAACAAAAAAAGTTTTTGCTAAAAAAAGTGTTATTTTAAAGGATAGAGTATGTGTTTTTATTTTGCAATAAACAAATTTATTTATTTATATCGAAATGTAATAAAAATTAATATGTATCAATAATTATCAAAGGTCATTGGAATGCCCAATCAGAGCAAACTATCCGGTGTCCTGCGCGCAACAGCAATACTTAATGTTTATTTAAAAAAAATCCTGACGCCGTGGTGGTTAATCGATTTTAGTTTTGCAAATTGCAAATGAAAGGTACAGTGCACTTCTATAAGCAAAAAAAAAATTCAACTTGTATCAGCTTTCTTTTCAGTCCTGTAACAGTTTGAAAAAATGAATTTTTTTTGCGAAAGCTGGATTGCAAAATTTATTTTGCAAAATATATTGAACCGATCTTAATGAAATTAATGCCCGGTTGCACCAACAGATCTTAAGCTTAAGTCGAGAATATCATAAGAATTAATATAATATAATTATAATATATTACAATAAGAATACCATAATATAATAATAGATATAATTGATAATAAGGTAAGAATCTAAAATTATGGTGCAACGTAAGTGATACTCAAGGAGGCCCTATCTATAAGCAGAGCTTAGCTAAGCTGCAGCTTAAGATCTGTTGGTGCAACCAGGCATTAGAGTATTGTTTAACTGTATCATATAGTTTTTCTGGGTGAAAGTTGAAGGTCCTAAGTTTAGCATAAATGGTTGAAAAACGTAAAATGCGAATACTTGTTTTTGTATAGTTTTTTCCCAATTATTGCTATTTTGCAACAAGGGTGACTATTTTTTAAATTTTCAACCAACTTTATATTGTAGAAAACTTAATTACAAAACTTTTATGTCAATACAACTTTTCTCGGAAATGAATACTCTTAAAGTTGTAATGAAAAAACGAAGAAAAAAATCGAATTTTTCCTTCATTTTTTGACATTTTGATTATTTAAACAATGTTCCGGACCTTTTTGAGAGGGAGGATAACTCAAATATTATTATTTGAGTTATTTCCAAGCAATTTCTGCAAAAAAATTTGAGTCACCTCTCAACGTCCAAATGTACTAATATTTTTACAGATCCGCCCTGGTCTACAGGGCGGATTTGTGAAAAAAGCTCTTTGGATGTGGGAGGTGGCATTCGAATTTTTGCTGATAAAGTTAGGGAACAACTTCAATAATTATAATTGGCTTAAGCTCCCTCTCAAATATACCCGGAACATTAATAAAAAAATATTTAAAATATTTAAAAATTTTGAAAAACATCCATTTTTTTCTAATTTTTTTGCTTATAACTTTAAAACGATCCATTTTGGAACAAAGTTGTAGGGAAATAAAATAAAGATAATTTAATTTTGTATAATATACGACTGGTTAAAAATGTCTTAAGTAATTACCCTTTCTGCAAAATAGCCATAAATACATAATAAGGGGGAAAAATAATCCTGTTTTTATCCAATGTTTTTCAGCCACTTTGGTTGCACTTCGAACCTTCGTAATCCGCTTAGAAAATGCTTATAACATAACAAAATGTCGAAACCCAAAAGACTCCATTTTCAAACAAATAAATGTTTAAAAATAATAAATCTTTGGATTTCTTAGTTCGGAAACAGATTCTCTCTTATACCTATTCCCATCCTTCTAAAAATTGCAAGGAAAAGCGTGATGAATGTAGAGACATGGGGAGTCTACATAGTTGCACTCCACAACATATCAATTCACCGAGGTAAAGATCAACAAATCTGCTTCCTAGTACTCGATACGTGAGTAAAACGTGGGTAGATAAAAGGCATTATATTTAATTTCGATTCAGAGATCATTACCATCTTTCTATGGACCATTTCGAACTCTTTTGTTCTCGTCAGGAAAGCCTATGTAATGATGCTCTATAACATGCTTATAACATACTTAAACCGTCCACCAAATTTCATTAAAATCGACCTGATAGATTTTGAATATTAAATTTTCAATCTAATTTTTTTTTTAAAGTTCAAATTTTTTAAAAACTTTTTGAACAAAAAGTAGACCATTTAGAAGTTTGCTAATTTTTTTACATATAAACAGGCGCTCTACCTATCTAATAATATTTACAGAAATAAAATCGGACTATTTAAGCAGCCCCGGCAATGTTTTAAATTTGTAAACAATTGTTTGGCTTATAAACAAATAAAATATATCTCCGTTACTATTATATTACATTATATTTACAAAACGGAAAACAGAAAAGGAACTGAGAGAAAATAAGATAGAGATATGCGCGATCCAGGAAACAAAAAAGAAAGGGAAAGGACAGATGTGGCTTGGGACAGATGTACTTCTTGATCTATAGTGGTGTACCAAAAAATACGAGAGCCAAAGAAGGCGTGGCCTTGATGATACACAAAAATGGGCAGATAAAGTATATGAATGTTAATACATATCAGAAAGAATCGTAGTTACTAAGATCAAATTAATGAAGCAAAAAATAAATATTATAGGAGTTTATAGCCCAGAAAACTGCAAACCTGAAATCGACAGACTCCACTTTTATAACGAGCTTCAACAAACAGTCGACGAAATACCAGCCAATGAGATAATATACATTTTAGGAGACATGAACGCAAGAGTCGGTAATATAATTATACCAGGAATAAAGCAACGATTCAATGAAGGCAACAAAAATGAAAATGGAGAACTACTTATTAACTTTTGCTCTCAGAACGAATTTCGAATAAACAATACGTTCTTCAGACACAAAGATCAACAAAAATATACATTCCAAAATACAAGAGGACACAGATCCGTTATTGATTATATATTGACAAACAGAAACATCCACCACTCTCAAGTACTAGACATACGATGTTTAAGTGTAGCTAATATTGGAAGCGATCACAACCTAGTACTTGAAAAAATCAGAATAGAGCTATAGAGAAACAGGAAGAAGACCCTGTTGAATGTGAGACAAGAAAAAAGGTAGAACAGCTACGAGACTTGTCACCACGAGATCTATACCAGAGAAGACTGCAAAAAGTACTGAATGAAAACTACATTACACCGGATGAAGACATAGAAGAAAGTTGGAGGAAGATCAGAGATAATATCAAAATGGCAGCAACGGAAGCACTTGGAGAACGTAAGATAAGTAAACATATACGAAACAAAAGGAAAACTCCATGGTTCTGTGAAGAAATAAAAATAAAATGCCAAGAAAAAAAGAAAATCTACCTAGAATACAAGTCCAAAAGAACGAGACAAACATATGAAAAATATAAAGAGAACAAAATTAATTAAACTCAATAGTAAGAAGGAAGAAAACAGAACATTGGGAAGCATTTTCAAAAGAGATGGAGCACGACTTTTATGGGATGCAAAAGAAAATGCGGAAAATGATAAGAGGTCAAAGAGCAGAGATGAGGGAATTGATAGAAGTAAAACATATTGATACAAATACATGGACAACTTACTTAAAAAACCTCTATCAAACAGCTAATCACAAAGAACTGGAAGCACCAGGATTAGAATCGGATGAGAAAACAGAAATTAAAGAGGGAGATATAAAGAACGCCTTGAAAAAGATGAAAAATCGAAAAGCTATTGGGAAAGATAAAATAGCTAATGAACTTTTAAAATACGGAGGAGATAGACTTCACAAAGAACTGAATATCCTTATAAGTAAAATAACAAATACAGGAAGAATTCCAGAAGAATGGAGAACCACTCAAATGATAGCGTTATTTAAGAAAGGTGATAGGGCAGACCCCAGTAACTATAGAGGGATAAATTTACTGAGCACTATACTGAAAATCACAACAAAAATACTTATGGAGAAAATAATGGCGTGCATAAATATATCAGATGAACAACAAGGATTTAGAAGTGGAAGATCATGTAACGATGCAGTTTTCGTGATAAGACAAATAGCGGAGAAATCACTAGAATATAACAAACCAACCTTTTTCTGTTTTATAGACCTAGAGAAAGCGTTGGATAGAATCCAATTAAAAGATATGATACACCTACTATATGAGAAACACTTACCACTGGATATCATAAAACTTATGGAAAACATATATGTAAGAAATAAAATAGAAATGAAAGTCAATGGAATAATAACAGAACCCATAGAAATAAACACAGGAATCAGGCAAGGAGATTCACTAAGCCCTCTACTATTTAACATAATATTGGATGCAATAATAAAACAAGTGAAGAAAAAAAGAGGGTACAAAATGGGCAATAGAGAGATAAAAATACTCTGTTACGCTGATGACACAGTGTTAGTAGCAGAGTGCGAAGACGACCTACAAAGATTATTGCACGAGTTCAACATTAACTCAAAAGAAATGAATATGAAAATATCAGCCCATAAAACAAAAAGCTTAGTAATTGCCAAAGAACCAATAAGATGCAAATTGGAGTTAGACAATGAAATTATACAACAAGTAATGACTTTCAAAGATCTGGGAATTAATCTATCAGCCGACAACAATATCAAAGAAGAGGTAAAAGACCAAATAATTAAAGCCAGTAGAACGGCCGGATGCCTAAACGACACAATTTGGAAAAACAAACACCTAAGATTGGAAACAAAGGCCCGAATATATGTCAGTTATTAGGCCAGTTATGACTTACACGGCCGAAGCAAGACCAGATACAAGCAAAACACGAAGACATCTGGAAACCAACGAAATGGAGATCTTAAGAAGGATTGCTGAAAAAGGACTACAGGATAGGGTAAGAAGTGAGGAAATCAGACGCATATGTGGGGTAGACAATATAAATACCTGGGTAAAGAACAGAAAAGAAGAGTGGAATGAGCACATAAGCAGGATGTCTGAATCAAGGATAGTAAGAATAGCCAGGGACAAGTCACCGTTAGGCAGGAGAAGTATAGGACGCCCAAGGAAAAGATGGAATGACAACTTAGGGGCAGAATAAAAGGCACCGTTAAAGAAAAACAGGCAGTACTGCCTATATAAAAGATGAAGAAGGAGAAGAAAATATTTACAAAACGGAACTAGAAAATACTCGGTGCGACGCTTATTCTAAAAGTAAAAAAATTAAATTGTAAGGACTAGTTCCTGAGATACAGCCGGGTACAGCGTCGCTCTCTGAACTAAGTAAAAATTAAGACAGTTTTGGCTTCGCATTTCAACTGAATAAAAATGGTATATGTACATTTTTATTTTATATTAGTATTACTCCTTTGAGTAACATAGGTCTATTTTCCGTTGGAACTTCACGCTGAACAGACGGGGTCGTGAATTGCAAGTTTTAGAATTCCCTCTTGTCTTCTTCGCTTCAGCATCCATCTGGCTTGCAATTTTTAGAAGCCATGGAGGTGTTACCAGGAAAATGATCCAATAAGTTTTTAATTAAATATCTTTTAAAAATATTTTTAAATATTTTTATTAGGTTGAAAACGTTGTCTCTTACATTTTTCTATAAAATATTATGCGATGCTTGAACTTTGTCTTCATTTTGGTGAGTGGCTGGCCCTGAGGGTAAACCTCATTCATTTGGATTCTACATAGCAACTGATCTGAAAGACATTTTTTGACATTTTTTGAATTTAGGTATTTTTCTGTTCTTTTGTATGGTGTGGAGACATGGACTCTCAATAAAAAATGCCTCAAAGGATTGGAAGAATTTGAGATGTGGACATATCGAAGAATGCTGAGAATCTCCTGGACAGACAGAATAACCAATGAGGAAGTACTAAGGAGAATACAGAACAGCAAGGAGATACTGGATTTCATCAAAATAAGAAAACTTCAATACTTGGGTCATACCTATAACACGTGGTGACAGATATGAACTCCTAAAATTAATTATGCAGAGAAAGATTCAAGGAAGGCGCAGCATAGGTAGAAGAAAAATGTCCTGGCTGAGAAATCTCAGAGAATGGTTTGGATGCAGCTCAACTGAACTCTTTCGGGCTGTAGTATCAAAAGTGAGAATAGCAATGATGATTGCCAACCTTCGTCGCGGAGATGGCACGTAAAGAAAAAGAAGAATTTATGTACTTGTATTAAAATGAAACTTGTCTGTTTATCATATTATAGTCAAACTATTTATTTTATACAAACCTCTTTCGCAGCACGATACAATTTTATTATCGATTTATTTTTATATTTCATATTCCGATTTCTAGAAAATGTGAAAATTTACATTTAGACAAATATAAATTTTCAAATTATATTTAACATTTTATTTTACCTTCGTTTTAATAATTAACCATAATAATTTCCGCAATCCTTTTATTTTATTTCTATTGAATAGATATTGTTTTGTTTTGTCCACTATGTTTTTGTAATTCATCGAACATTGTTATCCGAATATCAAATCAGCCACAAGCATATTGTTATATCGCCCACCACACTTTATAATTTACTATTGTTTTTAGTTAATAATAATATTAATATATTTTTAGAATTTACTCAATATAAATGTAGATTCAATGGCGAGCGAACCAGCGATTCAGAAAAACAAGTTTAACATATTTTAACACGTTGACTGCCAAGCTCGCGATAACTTGTAGATTGAGTTGTTTTCTCGAATACGAACTAAGAGTTATATCTTGCTCTGTTTACTTTAAGCCATTTTTGTGCTTCTCTTGTTTAGGTACCGTCTCCTCTAAGGAGGTTGGTAATCATCACAGCTATTTTCACTTTTGACATTGCAGTCCTGAACAAGTCGACGGAACTGCAATTATACCACTTTCTCAGATTGTTGAGCCAGGAGATGCGTCTTCTTCAAATACTTCGTTTTCCCTGTATTTTCCCTGCATTTTTGTGCAGCTATGCTTAAACTCGGAAAATATCGATAGATGGCTTTTGAAAAAAAAAGCAAGCCATTAAGTATTGTGTTTATGAGATTAGCCACAGTTAATTGTAATCACAATTTGACGTTTCGACTTTTACCCCGGAATATTATTAGGAACATTTTGTTTAAAAAGGGTATAACCGTCATGCTGTCGGGTAGGTTATGTGCCTTGTTGCCAACCGCATTTCTCTAGATTATCCGATGATCGCTCGAAAAAGATCCGATTTGTGACGAAAAGATACGCTCAGTTCCGTAACCAAGAGGGTGGTTGGGGGTTATAACCCCCCCCCATTTGGATGTACTTTGAGCTCTCTACGCTTAACACCATTCTTATTCTATACCTCCCACAGAGACCATCCAGTTGTTGTAACCCCTCCCGCCCTTAGGATCATCCTGGTTACAACGTGGGAACTTACAACGTCAAAAATTATTCTGTAATTAAAATCAATGTGCCAATGTTATTCTTTTATCTGACTACTTATTACAGTATAATTTTTAATCTTCTAGATTTTCTGTTTTACCGTTACTTTTAAAAATTTTGTTTATAGATTGAAATCTCGTATCCTAGCTGATTAATTCATGTAATTACCTACTATTATTGTATTGTACGTATTTTGTATTATTGTAAGTGTTAATATATCTAAATATTTCATTATGTGTACCTTTTTATTGATTTTTAAGTAAAAAATCACTTTTAAATATTATATTATTAAATCGTAATAACTACCTAAAACTAGGTACTAGAAAAATAAATAATAAATAAATCAATACAAAAAAATAACACTACATTAAAAGCGTAGGCGCAAAATTTCTTGTCAATAGTTTTTCGAGTCCTGAAAAAACTAATAAGTGTTTTTGAAAAATTTAAACGCAGAATGAAAGATTAAATTATTACCGAGGGCCGAATGTCATTGAAGACTTCTATAATGTTTATTGTAATAAGTTACAGGGGTGAAAATAAGAGAAAATTAAGTGTGATTTTTAATTTCAAATATCTCACTAAAAAAAACCTTTTTGTTTACTGTAAGGGACTTTTTGTCCTCTGTAGTAATGTAATCTTTCATTCTGCGTTAAAAATTTTCAAAAATATTTATTAGTTTTCTCATGATTCGAAAAAAATAAATGCGTTTAAAAATGATTGGTCCGAAATTTTGCCCCTATGCTCTGTTAGCAACTAAAGATTTATTACAACTAAAACAGTAGAAACATAACTGACAGTCTTAAAACATTAAAAACCTAATAGTCCAGAAAGCCACTGCGCATCCGCTAGGGAAAATATTCTAATTCGTATTTTTTGCACAATCTTACTCAAAAAGGACTCCTTTTAACAAATTTGCATGTTGCCAGGACCAAAAGTTGGTCAAAAATTTTTTAAACGTTTTTTTTTTGTTTTTTTCCTAAAATTATTTTTTTTGCATGGAAAAAAGTTTTTTTAGGTTTTTTGGATCATTCCAAACAGAAAAGGTCTTTAGTGACTTTTCTCCAAAAATAATAGTTTTTGACATATAAGCGAATAAAAATTGAAAAATTACGAAATCGGCCATTTTTAGTCCTCAAAAACTATGTGAAAAACTGAAGATTTGAATGTTGCCAAGATAGGTAGATATTCTTTAAACATCGATTGATGAAATCCCTAAGAGATTTTTGCAATACAATATTCAAAACTTCTTTGTTTTTTAATTGCTAATCAAGCGTGCGCGACACTATTTTCCACCGACCGTATGGTGCAAATGAAAGGAATAAATTCATTATTTCGTAAACCGGCGACTTTAAGGAAAAATCCCGAAACAGGTCGATTTTTATTTTTGTTATGATATTGTGGCATATATGATATACTAGTGACGTCATCCATCTGGACGTGATGACGTAATCGATGATTTTTTTAAATGAGAATAGGGGTCGTGTGCTAGCTCATTTGAAAAGTTCTTCAATTCTCTATTCAGTAATATAAACATTTACATCATTATTTATACAGGGTGTCCAAAAAATTTTTATTAAATTAAATTATTTGACAAAAAAGAAGTAGAAGGACACCCTGTATAAATAATTATGTAAATATTTACATTACTGAATAGAGAATTGAAGAACCTTTCAAATGAGCTACCACACGATCCCTATTCTCATTTAAAAAAATCATCGATTACGTCATCACGCCCAGACGGATGACGTCACTAGTATACCATATATGCCACAATATCATAACTTAAAAAGAAAAATCGACCTGTTTCGGGATTTTACCTTAAAGTCGCCGGTTTACGAAATAACGTATTTATTCCTTTCATTTGCACCATACTGTCGGTGGAAAATAGTGTCGAGCACGCTTTATTAGCAATTAAAAAAAATAGGAGTTTTGAATATTGTATTGCAAAAAACTCTTCGGGATTTCATCAATCGATGTTTAAAGAATATCTACCTACCTTGGCAACATTCAAATTTTCAGTTTTTCACATAGTTTTTGAGGGTTAAAAATGGACGATTTCGCAATTTTTCAATTTTTAATCGCTTATATGTCAAAAACTATCATTTTTAGAGAAAAGTCACTAAAGACCTTTTCTGTTTGGAATGATCCAAAAAACCTAAAAAAACTTTTTTCCATACAAAAAAAGTAATTTAAAAAAAAAACAAAAAAAAACGTTTAAAAAATTTTTGACCACCTTTTGGTCCTGGCAACCTGCAAATTTGTTAAAAGGAGTCCTTTTTGAGTAAGATTGTGCAAAAAATCTACATTAGAATATTTTTCCTAGTGGCTTTCTGGACTATAAACATGTACATTATGCAAAACACAAAAAACCAATATAATAAATTACAAAATTGTTATTTTTTATTTTGCCATACGTTACATTGTAACATTATTTTTGAAGGTGTAAATTTTACACAGCCAGTATTACCGAAACCATCTTTTGTTGCCAATAAAGCCCTAATTGTAGATGTATTTAAGAGGTTTCTTTTATTTGTTTTTATATTGAATACATTACTGAAAACCCTTTCTACACTAGCTAGTGGCGTAACCAGGGGGGATTTGGGGATGTAACCGCCATTGAGATGTACTTTGAGCTCTATACGCTTAACACCATTACTATTCCATATTCCCTGGAGACCCTCCAGTAGTTATAACCCCCCTTAGGATCATCCTGGTTACATCGTTGACACTAGTGTTTGAAAATGGTAGAACGAATAGCAATGAAAATACTTTTTTTCTATGGATGCTATACAATGTGCAACTTCTCTCACTACTTACATACATTCAAAATGAACAATTTCTCAAGCAGTGAGAAAAGTCGGCCATTGCAGTGAGAAATATTTTTTCTCACGGGTTCACCGCCGGTTTACATACATATGATCGCCATTTCCATGGTAACATGCACAAAGCAAACACAATTATTTTTGTCAAACAAAATGTGTTTAAACTTGTCAAAACTTATCAAAAATTACCTTTTAAGACTGTTCAACTCTGAATTATAATTTTGAATAAATAAAGTATATAAATATTAAGAATATCAAGTACCTATGTGTATATATGTATTTTATTTCAATTTAGGCATATAATATACCTAAAAGCACCTAAATTATTTAATTTTGAAGTTTGAACTCTTGTCAAAAACGCATCCATAGAAAAAGTGCAGTGTACAACACGAGAGAAAATGACATATTTCTCTCTCGCTTGATTTGCGGCACTCGCCTCGTGCCTCGGCTCGTGCCAACAAACTTCTGCGCTCGTGAGAAATATGTCTTTTTTCTCTCTTGTTGTACAATATACTATTTTTATTAGGAAACAAATATATATTAGCTTCATTTTTTAATTTTACCATTTATTCATCATAAAAAAGTATTTTCATAAACCAAAATTTATTTCAACAGACGTTTACCGTTTACCTAAGCACTGCACTACATAAAATAAAAATAAAACTAAATCGTGCAGTAGCTATCATAAGTTTAAAGATTAAATCCCATAAATAAAATCGGACGGCAGAATTCCTGTTTTTGAAATTTGAATTGGATTATTATGCCTGGAAACATTTGTGCATTCAAATTCTAAACAAAACTATTCGACAGGTCTCTTTTGTCCCGTCTTATCTGTTCCTACTTAGATAATTACCATGAAAAGTATCGGATGTCGCTAACATTCATACAATATATAGGCTATTTATAGAAATTTGGGTGGAACCAAAGAAAGGGCCTAGCCGGGTAAGATGGTGAAAAGTGCCCCCAACTCGATTTAAATTCCATATAGGCCACTTTGTAGCACATATAGAGGAACTCACTTTCTGAAATTTTTAGCCCTTTAGGTGGTCACGTGACCCCCCTAGAGCCTAATTAGGCTTTTTATGTTTTTATTTTTTATCTCAGCCGCATCAAGAGCTAGCCAAAAACTTTATTTAAAAAAGTTGTAAGTTTCAAAAAGATCTATATGAAAAATTTTTTTTTTATTTTTTGGCGGGAAGTTCGAATTTTTAGAACAATTTTAAACTTTTAAATAACTCTGAAAAAAAAACTAAGACTCGTTTTTACGAAAATCAATTATAACGTGTATTTTTGCACAATCTTTCACCCTGAATTTTTTTAGATTTTTAAAATTGGTGAAACGTACCTTTAAAAATAAAAAACCGCATTTTTTCGGTTTTTTTTTTTCGTTTTTTGATACAATTTTATACATATTTTTCAAAAAAGGTAACACCGTCACTAGAATAGGTAAAAAACTGAAAATAATTGGGGTTTGCTTTATAAAATTTTTTTGTAACGTCATTCATTTTCAAGATACAGGGCGTTGAAGAAATCAAAATTTTACACATTTTTTACGACTTTGCTGAAACTACTGGCAACATTGTAATAAAACTTGGCGGGTTTTAAGAGGTAGTTATTGTGCATGTTTTGACATACAATTAAGGATTTGATATTCATCATTGGCGCGCATAGGGGTAATGGTCTGAACTTTTTAAAGAATAAAGATAGTACGCCACTTACATATTTCAAATTAACAATCGTTTTTGAATTGCTCGTTCAATTTGTGACAAAAAATGTATCTTCTTATTTTTTCATACGACGCGCCATTTTTATTCAAAAAATAAAAGATCTTAATCCTTACAAAGCATTCGAACTTCTAGTAGTTTCTACATCTACATAATATTAAATTACATAAACTCGTACATCCATTATAAAAATTAATTCGAATACTTTGGAAGCGTTAAGATATTTTATTTTTTGCAACAAAACGGCGCGTCGTATGAAAAAATGGGAAGATAGATTTTTTGTCACAAATGGAACGAGGAATTCAAAAATGATTGTTAATTTGAAATATGTCAGTGGCGTACCATCTTTTTTTCTTTAAAAAGTTCAGACCATTACCCGTATGCGAGGCAATGATGAATATAAAATTCTTAATTGTATATCAAAAATGCACAATAACTACCTCTTAAAACCTGCCAAACTTTATTGCAATGTTGCCAGTAGTTTCGGCAAAATCGTAAAAAATGTGTAAAATTTTGTTTTCTTCAACGCCCTGTATCTTGAAAATGGATGGCGTTACAAAAAAAATTTATTTAGCAAACCCCAATTATTTTTCATTTTTTTACCTCTTCTAGTGACGGTGTTACCTTTTTTAAAAAATATGTATAAAATTGTATCAAAAAACGAAAAAAAAAACCGAAAAAATGCGGTTTTTTATTTTTAAAGGTACGTTTCACCAATTTTAAAAAATTGAAAAAATTTAGAGTGAAAGATTGTGCAAAAATACACATTATAATTGATTTTCGTAAAAACGAGTGTCTTAGTTTTTTTTTCAGGGTTATTTAAAAGTTTAAAATTGTTCTAAAAATTCGAATTTTCCGCCAAAAAATTAAAAAAAAATTTTTCGTATAGATCTTTTTGAAACTTACAACTTTTTTTAATAAAGTTTTTGGCTAGCTCTTGACGCGGCTGAGATAAAAAATAAAAACATAAAAAGCCTAATTAGGCTCTAGGGGGGTCACGTGACCACCTCGGGGGCTAAAAATTTCAGAAAGTGAGTTCCTCTATATGTGCTAAAAAGTGACCTATATGGAATTTAAATTGAGTTGGGGGCACTTTTCACCATCTTACCCGGCTAGGCCCTTTAATGTGTTGTTGGGAATAATTGAATAACAAGCGGATTTTTTAAGTTTATTTTTGTTATTAGTCTGTTGTAGTAGATTTTTAGATACACTGAAAAATATACGCAAATATCCAATTTATTTAAAGATACGAAAAAGATACGACAACTCTTAAAAAGATCGCAACTCGGATAATTATCCGCCGATTGGCAACACTGGTTATGTGTATCAAAATTGAAGTCGAATGAGGGCTGCTTTGATTTTTCTCTTTTCGATGTCTGCTTGCTTATCTCAGGCATCTTTGCATATCTGTGATTTGTCGAAATCCCTGGTTTTGATGTATGTTTCATGCCCGTTAATCCTGACACTTAGTAGTCTTGCAGTTTCTCCCACATAAAAATTGTTGCATTCACAGGTTATTTTGTAGATTAAGTTTTTTGACCTCGCTGGTATGTCGTTGAGTTTGGTTTTGGACATGATAGATCTGAATGTGTAGGTTGTCATGTTGTTGTGATATTGTATCTACTTGATTTATACCCTTTTTAATTTTTCTGACAAGCCCTTTAAATATGGTATTGTTGTAATCCTTAAGTACCTTCTTGTGGGTGTTTTTAGACTACTTGTAGTGTGTTGTTTTCTTTCTTCGTGTGGAATTCCTTGTTTATAAATGACAATGGGTAGTCATTTTTTATTAAAATTTTTGTTCTTCAGCAGCTTTTTTCTTCCCGAAATTCCTTTTAATTGGAGCAAGGGTTTTGCACTCTTTATCACATAATGATTTGATAATTCTTTTTTTGATATTTAGGCTGTGATTTGAGTGGTAATTTAAATAGCTGTTGGTGTGGGTTGGCTTTCTGTAAACTTTGATTGCGTATTCTGTATCTTATTAAATAAATTTTGTTGATTAGCACATTCAGAAAAGGAAGTGAATTGATTTTTTTCGTTTTCAATGGCCAATGTGATTGATTCTTCTTTATTGTTGATGTCTATGCGGTTCTGTGTATGGAAGTGTTGTGTTTTGCATGATTAGGCCTTATACAGGGTGCTTGGTCACGAATGGACCATAGCGTAGACCTTAGATTTCTGAGCTTAATATAGGTCGATTTAAGCTAACTTAATTTAGTAAAAAACCTGACTAAGCTAAGTACAAGGTGTCAAACTTAAACTTTTATTTTATATATTCTTGAATATTTTCTGACAGGCGTAGGATAGCAACACCAAATTAGATAAGGGGAGTTTTTTGGGACAAGAAATCTAAATTCGCCACCAGAAATGATGTATTACCCGGACGGCGCCGTATACGTCTTTCAGCGCTCATTTAATACGTCCAATGTTTTTCTCCCCCACTTTACATACTGTTTGAATCAAAACTTAATTCTCTTAATATTTTTACTTAAAAAAATTCTACTAGATCCATCTCAATAAAGTCAACCGTTTTCGAAATAAACGCATTTAAAACCTGCGATGAAACATAATTTTTTGCATAATAATTATTGTAGTTACACCCGAAAAATAAACTTAAAACCAAAATATTTCAAAAATGTATCGCAAATTCTATCAAATGATATTTGCCAACATAAATATGAGAACTTATGATGGTTTCAAGTTTATTTTTTGGCTGTAACTAAAAATATATGCAAAATTCATGTTGCCTCGCAAATTTAAAATGCGTTTATTTCGAAAACGGTTAAGTTTAGCGAGATGAATGGAGTATTTTTTTTAAGTAAAAATATTAAGAGAATAAAAGTTTTGATTCAAAAAGTATGTAGAGTGTGGGATAATACAAATTAAACGTATTAAATGAGTGCTGACAGACGTATGTGGCGCCCTCTGAGTAATACATTATTTTTGGTGGCGAATTTAAATTTATCGTCCCAAAAAACACCGCTTACCAAATTTCGTGTTGTTATCCCATGCCTGTCAGGAAATATTCAAAAATAAATAAAACAAAAGTTTAACTTTGACACCCTGTATTCTGGTTATTATCAACTTTCGTAATAAAGTAAGTTAGCTTAAATCGAAGTATTTTAAGGTCAGGAATCTAGGGTTAAGCTATTAGTGCAGTCACTGAAGGTGAATATGACCTATTACCTCCGATTTCGTTGAACCTCCATCGATTTGCACGAAAATTGGTGAGTGGTTAGAGGATATCTCAAGGAACAAAGGTGACATGGTGCCAACTTGCGCTTTTACCCTGGGGATGGATGCCACCCCTCCTCGGGGGTGAAAATTATTTTATAAAAAATAACCCCACAATTCGATAGAGCGACAAATTATAAGCAAAATTTGTTATATAAAGTTATTAAAATAAATCAAAACTTTTTGAGTTATTAAAGATCAAAGATTTTAATTTTTCGTAAGAAAAATACATGTTTTTCACCGATTTTTCATAAATAACTCAAAAACTATAAGTTTTTGCAAAAAAGATATTACTGTCAAAATTGAGGCTAATAAAAAATTAAATAAATTCCTTACTAGAAAAACCTTTCAGTGTTAACTGAAAGTGAGTTATAGGTAATTCAATGTATATTTCTTTCGTCGAGTACCCAAATCTAAGTATTCAAGCTTAAATACCGGGAAAATGATGCATTTTATAACATAAACTTATTAAACATTTGTCAAAGCTCATTGAAATATCTATCAAATAAGTGCTCGAACAAGTTGATAGCATTAAAGTTTATGCACCAAAAATGTTTCAAAATGTATCTTTTAAAAATTTTTCTAAAAAATGTTATTGTTTTTTTGTAAATAACTCCGTTAAATTTTAAAGTAGCAAGTTCATCTAATAACTGGTTAAAATTGTATTCCAAGAGCTATTAACAAACGTCAAAATAGTCATTTATGCCTCTTACTTTTTTAAAAATAAAAGGTTAAATGGCCCCTGTTACATGGTTCTCGCAGCAAAATTTAAATTTTAAACGTTTCTATCTCGGTTATATTTTACTCTACGAAAATAGTAAAATGGGTAAAGTATTTGTTACAGAAAAAAATTAAATTTAGTTAATTATCATTTTTTACGTATATTGAGTATTTTTGGAGTTATTATCAAAAGAAAATGAAAAGTACGATAATTCTAAAAATTCTGATTTTTTTAAATCATACCTTTTTTTTTCAAAAATATGCATTCTAAACCGGTCAAATTTGTTGAAATAATTAACTATGGTAACATAAAAAAATTCTTCTGAGGATTACTACAAATTTTAATTTTTGCGGAAATGGCGTATGTTTAGTTTTTAACTTTTCCTAAAAAAATCGAAAGGGTTCTCTTATTTTCATCATAACTTGCTTAATTTTGATGCTATTAACTTCTACTGAAGCTCATTTGATAGGTATTCCGAAGTACTTTGACAAGTGTTTTACAAGTATATTCTATAAAATGCATCGTTTTCCCGTTATGTAAGCTTGAATACTTAGATTTGAGTACTCGTCGAAAAAAATATACATGCAATTACCCATAACTTACTTTAAAATAACATTAGTTTAGTTATTTAAGTAGGGAGTGTATTAAATTTTTTATTATCTTTCATTTTGGTAATAATAGCTTTTTTACAAAAGCTTAGAGTTTTTGAGTAATACGTGAAAAACAGCTTTAAAACATGCATTTTTTTAAGAAAAAATAAAATCTTTGATATTTAATAACTCAAAAAGTATTGATTTATGTTAATAACTTTATATAACAAATTTTGCTTAGAAGTTGCCCCTCTATCGATTTCTGGTATTATTTTTAATAAAAAAATTTCACCCCCGAGAAGGGGTGGCAACCACCCCCAGGGTAAAAGCGCAAGTTAACATCATGTCACCTTTGTTCCTTGAAGTATCTTCTAACTACTTACCAATTTTCATGAAAATCGATGAAGGTTCAACGAAATCGGAGGTGAAAACCTTCAGTGACTCCACTATATGGCCCATTCGTTACCGAACACCCTGTATATAGCAAATTTGAAATGAAATTTTTCGCACCGTTTCTAGAATTTAGACCGAAAAATAAAAAACAAAACATAATCGAAATGTAGACACTTGAAGTTCAATTCAAACAAACCGCTTGGTTTCTTTCACTTGTCTAGTAGATTCGAACTAATATCGCATAGTTAATTTTAGATAAATGTACTCCACATATGCACATATTCAACTATTCCCTGACCAAATTTAGCTTTAAGTCCCCCATGATTATTATGTTTGCTATTGCTACAAGATAATCCTGTCAGAATGTGTAATTGCTTTGTGTGCTCTTGACCATTAAGGGTAAAATATTCACTGATGTTACAGTAGGTACGAAAAAAAAAACCCAAACACAAGTGATCAAATATAAATCGTCCAAACTCGTCCAAAGCAAGAAAATATAAAGTAGTGCCTATAAAACCAATCAAATGAAAAAGTTAAAATGATGCATAATATTATCTTCTTCTTCTTCATGTGCCTTGTCCGTTGCGGACGTTGGCTATCATCAAAGCAATTTTAATTTTGTTGGTGCCGTTTTTGAATAATTCTATGGATGTTATTCCAAACCATTGACGTAAGTTTTGAAGCCATGAGGGTCTTCTTCTTCCAGGTCCGCGTTTGCTCTCTATTTTAGCCTGCATTATCAGTTGCAGTATACGATACTTATCATGTCTCATAATATGACCACGAACGTATTCAAGTTTCCGTTTCCTTATTGTGAAATTCTTGTGATTTCTTTTTATTTTACCATTCTGTGCAACAACTCAACGTTGCTGCTGTGGATCGTCCAGGATATTGTGAGGATACGTCGTTACACCCACATTTCGAATGCGTCTAGCTTTTTTAGTGTTTCCATTATTGTCCAGGCCTCTACTCCATACAGCAAGATTGGAAATACATATCATTTTAGCAGCCGTATTTTTAGTGGGTGAGATATGTCGCAATGGGTGAATATATTTCTCATGTTGTTAAATGTTGCTTTGAACTTTTTAGCTCTAGATAGTATTTTTGTTGTTAGGTCCCATTTCGAGTTGACGACTGTTCCAAGGTATACATATGAGTCTACGTATTGAATTAGTTGGTTTCTTTTTTTCCATTGTCTGGCAGGTTTTTGAGTTTTGCTCACCAGCATCCATTTTGTTTTACTTTATGTTGAGGTTAAGTCCTCTTTCTTCACCCCCTCTTTGTACCCTGTTCATAAGATGCTGAAGTTCATCAATACTGCTGGCAAGTATATTGATTTTATGACTCAATTCTCCAGTGCTTTTTTTAATTTGTTCCTAGTAAACATTAAAAGGGAGAGTGAAGAGAACACATCCTTGTCGCACACCTTTTCTGATCTCAATGCTCTCTGTGAACGAAAGCAGATAGAGAAAATGCGTCTGTTCACGTCGAAAGAAGGCATCAAAGAAAGATATTTGCACGGCTATTGCCTTCAGGGGGGTCAATAGTGAAGAGAGAGATCCGGAGTACTTTTCTCGTGTTAAATAGTGGGCATTACTGTTGCCTTAGGCGGCCAACATTCAAGGGAGGGACTTTTCTTGCAATGTCTGCATGTCAGTCTTTGGCTAGGGATAAAATTATTTATGGGTAAAACTAGACACTATAAAATAGGTACTATTTAGGGTTGACTCAAGAATTACTTAAAATTAAGGTTGAAAATGGCCGAAAGAATACAGCGAAAAATATAAGATTATTTGTCACATATTATGAAAATTAAACAATCGCTTAATTGTTAAAATAAGTTTTTAAGATTTTGACATAATATACCGGGTGTCCACTTATATTTTCCCCCATTTTAACTGCCTATAACTTCTAAACGGCTCAAGATAAAAATATGCGGTTTTCACTGAAATGTTTCATTTTAGTAAAAGTTTTGTCTGAATGGATTGAATTTTTGAAGTTATACTTCTTTACGCGCGATGAGGGTGAATTTTTATATGTTAAAATCAGGCGCATACGCATCACCCAGGCGCATACGCGCATTATAACTTTGTTCTGATTGGATGTTCCAATGACATGTCAAAAATTATCCAATATGGCAGCTGTAGGACAGCTGTGGTTTGGAGGAAAAGGTAAAGGTAAACAAATGTATAATATATTAGTTTTATTGTTGTGAGGACAGAAACAAAACAGTTTATAATATTGTAGTGACTTTTAAATAGTTTTTAAAAGCAACAGGTACGTAATAATTGTTAATGTATCATGGGTATAAACCTACCTGTTTGATCTGCCAAAATACATAGTATGTAATAATGTAATACTTTAAGGGCCGGTTGTTCGAACGCTAATCAACAATGATCACTATCAAATATTTAATTACTGTCATAACTGTCAATGTCAACTTTGGTTGGGTTGCTGAAAACATAGTTAATTATAATTATGAGATTAGTTAGTAAATTAACATAACAATTATTAACATAATTGATTAACTAATTTCATAATTGTCATCAATAATTATGTTTTCGACAACCCAACCAAAGTTGACATTGACAGTTGTGACAGTAATTAAGTATTTAATAGTGATCAATGTTGATTAGCGTTCGAACAACCGGCCCTTATTTATATAATTTGATTACCATCAATATTCACCTAATATATTGTTTTCTTACTATATGTTTTGTTGTATTTTTTTTCAATTCTAAAGTCCACTTTACATCAACAATAATTGAATAAGAAATT
This sequence comes from Diabrotica virgifera virgifera, assembly GCF_917563875.1. Lineage (NCBI taxonomy): Eukaryota > Metazoa > Arthropoda > Insecta > Coleoptera > Chrysomelidae > Diabrotica > Diabrotica virgifera. The sequence continues at coordinate 214,952,502 of NC_065449.1, forward strand.
GACAACAAGTTATTCAAGGTCAAATTTGGCTTATACAAAACACAATTCTACATCCAATTTTGCTGTGAATAAAAAGAAAATAAAGACATTTGACAAAATAAAACATATCCAATTGTTCTATTTCATCAAATTCCTTCATTTTCTTTTACAAACCCTACATTTTGTACTCGTCAAATTTGGCCTTGAATAACTTTGTCAATTTCTTGTTCAATTTATTGTTGATGTAAAGTGCACTTAAATCATTTCAATTCAAAATTAAAATAATTTGATCAATTTTCAAAATATCATAAGTTTAATGACGTTCTACACCTTCGGCAAAGAATTAAGGATTTGCATGAAATTTTAGTATGTTATAGTTTACTTAAAAAAACTAAGACTTGATTTTTAAAAAAATGTTTTACCGTGCCGTTTAATTACTATTAAGGGTCAAAGTTAAGTTTTAACATGGGCTCTTATGGGAATTCTTAAAAAGTTAATAACTTTTGACCCAAATTTACGATTTTTAATTATTTAAATTAAATTGCTTAAATTAAAGGTATTTTTGTAAGGAATAACATATTAAAAAATGAGGATTGTTTACCGTACCATTATTAAATAAAAGTGAAATTACTGTTTCGAAATTTAACAAAGTTGGTAGTAGTGAGATCAGCTGCACTCATAATTATATCCGAAACGTACGTGTCAACTGCATGACCTCGGTGGTCTAGTTGTTGAGCGTTCGGTCAGAGTTCGAAACGTCCCGGGTTCCAATCCTCTACGATTCATTTTTTTAAGTTGTTTTAATAAAAAATTTTTGAAAGTGGTAGATAAGAAAGTTAGTTTAATATTTAAATAGAATACAATTACTTCGTTAAAATTATATAATAGAAGTATAACTTCTTACGTGCGTACAAAGTACACACACATTCTTTTAAGTTCATATAAAGTTTTTCAAAATCGGTTGTCAAATCACTGAGTAATTAATTTTTAAAATGAGAGGTGCAACGTGGATATCACATACCTAAATAACATAACTAACCAAGTTATGTGATTTCCACATTGCATCTCTCATTTTAAAAATTAATTGCTCCGTCATTTGACAACCGATTTTAAAAAATTTTATATCGCTGGATAGATAAATTACCGTTTTTTCAAGTTTTTAGGTAAGTGACCATTTTTTATATCGCGTTTAAATAAAAAGGCAGATTTTTGAAAAAAACGTTGTTGACTCTTTTTTATTAAAGCACTCAGTATATTTTTTTGTATCTTGAAAAAACGGTCATTTACCTATCCAGCAATATAAAAATTTTTAAAATCGGTTGCCAAATGACTGAGCAACTAATTTTTAAAATGAGAGATGCAATGTGGAAATCACGTAACATAATATCATTTTGCTCAGTTATGCTATTTAGGTATGTGATATCCACGTTGCACCCCTCATTTTAAAAATTAATTACTCAGTGATTTGACAACCGATTTGGAAAAACTTTATATCGCTGGATAGGTGAATGACCTTTCTTTCAATTTCAAAAAAATTAACTGGGTGTTCCATTTAAAAAAAGTCAACAACGTTTTTTTCAAAAATTTGCCATTTTTTTTTCGTATTTGAAAGTGATATAAAAAATTCAATCCATTCAGACAAAACTTTTACTAAAATAAAACATTTTAGCGAAAACCGCAAATTTCTATTTTGAGCGGTTTAGAAGTTATAGGCAGTTAAAATGGGGGAAAATATAAGTGGACACCCGGTATAGTATTTCATACGCAGTAACTTAGTTCACCTTTTTTGTTTTATTTATAAATAACTTCAAAGAATTAAAAAAGTTTTGCTAATCCTTCTTTAATTTCTCTCTCTCTCTCTTCTTTACGTAACAAAAAATAAACATTTCGTCAACTTGAAAATGTAACGGAATTATTTTCTGAATGACGTACCACTGAACGAAATGAGTTGTCTTTCTCTGTTTATAAATCCTTTATTTCATCCTCTTGTGTTTATTTATCCATTTTTGGTAAATTTGGTATTTGCGCCTGTTAGCTTATGATTGTCACTGAGAGAGTTATCTTTGTCCTTTATTTGCCTTTGACGCGGTCAAGTCTAGAGAGAGACTCGAGGTACTATTTAACACGTCTACTATCTTCCACCGGAGAAAGCAGATAGAGAAGCTGCATCCGTTCACGTCAAAAGAGAGCAGCAGAGAGATATTTGCACGGCTGTTGCCGTTGGGGATCAACAGTAAAGAGAGAGATTCACGTTACTTTTCGCATGTTAACTAGCGGTTATTACTGAAAGAGTTGTGTTGCCTTCGGCGATCAACATTCAAGAGATCTTCTATTGCAATATCTATGCATGTCAGTCTTTGGGTAGGGATAAAATTATTTAGGGATAAAACTAGGTACCAGAAACTATTATTCAGGGTTGGCGTAATAATTATTTAACATTAAGATTGAAAATTATCAGTAGTAATTACACGAGAGCTCTAAAATTATCGATTTGTATCCGGAGTGACACTTTTCACGACCCGAAGGGGAGTGAAATTATGTCAAAGTGTCACGAGGGCAAAAGAAATCGATAATTTTTATGAGCTCGAGAGTAATTCGGTAAGATTATTTCATGAAAAAGCTGCGTTTTAAAAATAATTTTAACTAATATTTTATTGATATCTTTGCCTGAATATTTGGCGTATGAGGCCATACTTGACGACGAGAAGTTATCAGTAGTAATTGCACAAGAGCTCCAAAATTCTATATTAATTTTAGAGATCGAGTGCAATTTGTTGCGATTATTTCATGAATAAAACTGTTAAAAACCAAAATTTTATTGTAATTTATTTATGTAAGTACAAATTAGTACAACTAAACACACAGTTGTTATAAATATTTTACGGTTGAAAGTCATTACTTTTATAATTTTTAAAACATTAATTGTCATTAATGTCACTCAATGTATTTTTTCATAACAACGAAGAGCATCTGACGTAATATACTTGACGACGGGAAATTATCAAAAATTATCAATTTAATTTAGATTTCTGTAGCTTTCTATTGGTCAGAATCTCCTATGTTGAAATAATTCAAAAAAATAATCGGCGTTAATATCACTAGAGAGTGAGTATAAATTGACAATAATGTGACAATTTTTCAAAAACTTTTTGCACGGAAACAAGTTTGAGAACAAAAATTCGAGCATTATTATCTTATTTATTCTTACTATCGTGTGATATTCGACAGGTTATTTTTTAATACTTACACAAAATTCAAGTCTTTGTATAAATACATTCAGTGATATTGATCCCAATTAATGTGACACACATTTTTTAAATTGTCAAGGTGAATAGCACAGTTTAACAAATATTTAGACGAAGATATTAATAAAATATTAGTTAAAATTATTTATAAATACAGTTTTATTCAAGAAATATTCTTCTTCTTCTTCTTCTTATTCTTATTCTTCTTCTTCTTCTTCTTCTTCTTCTTCTTCTTCTTCTTCTTTTTATGTAGACCTGACTCTGTCTGTTTTTCAATGTGCCTCCAGTAAGTTGTCTTTCCATTTTTTTCGTGTTGTTGTTCTGAAGCTATTTTTATTTTTATGTCATTTTAATGTCACCGTTGCATGTGGTTGTCTTTTTAAAGACAGATCACATGCTATGATTTTTTTGTGACGGATATTCTTGAGTTGGGGTTGATTTCATGTAATCGAATGAACTATCTTTCAGTAAAGTCGTCCCAGGAACGCAACTCATAAATATTGGCAATATCATTTTAAAGTCTTCTACTTTAAAATGTATCATATGTATCTGAATTGCCGATATAAATGAGTCAAATTAAATAAATTATTAGAAGAATTTTTTTACTAAGCAACAACATTTTTGTTTATATTAATAGTATTTTGTATTTTGACAACGGCACCCGATTTGGGCGTCGAAACGTTAATAAAAATAATTTTTTAATAATATTGTGGATTTCCCATTCTAAATAGTTAAGATTTTTTTCGTGGTCTTCCCACTGATCGTCTTCCTATTGGGGAACCGTCTCTCGCTGTCCTTACTACTCTAATTGTTGTCATTCGGCTTATGTGGTCATTTCATTCTACTCTTCTGTTTTTCGCACAGTTATTAATGTTGTCCATTTTGCATCTCCGTCGTTTATCTGCACTTCTACTTATAGCTCTATCCCACATTGTCTTACCATCGATTTTTCGCAGTGTTTTCATCTCTGCCGTTTCTAGCATTCTTTTTGTCCTTTCTGTATCAGGTCGTGTTTCTGCCGCGTATGTATGCCGCTTCAAATTGCCGATTTGTGTTCTCCTCGTGACAATTTGACATTAGATGCAGAACTAAACGTTTATTATGGATATTTTCTTAAATGTGACAGTAGTTGTCAAAACTAGGAAACTAGTTGCAATTAAACAGAAACAATCTACATAAAATTATTCCCACTGTAATAATGTACAATAGAATATTCCCGCTGTAATAATTATCTGATTGGACATAATTAAACACGTGATGAAAAATCTTACTACACGATTGGAAGTTAAAATCATTAAAAAATAACCGCTGTAATTTTTATTTTTGTAACTTTCTATTGGTCAGAATCTCTATGAATGAAATAATCGAAATAATTCAGCGAAAAATATAAGATTATTTGTCGCATATGAAAATTGATTAAACTAATTGTTAAAATATGTTTTCGAGATTGACATAATATATTTCATACGCAGTAACTTAATTCACCTTTCTTGTTTTATTTATAAATAATTTCAATGAAAGAAAAAAAGTACTGCTAATCCCCCTTTAATTTCTCTCTTCTTCACGTAACAAAAAATAAACGTCTCGTCAAATTGAAAATGTAACGGAATTATTTTCTGAAGGACGTACTACTGAACGAAATGAGTTGTCTTTCTCTGTTTATAAATCCTTTATTTCACCCTCTTGTGTTTATTTATCAATTTTTGATAAATGAGAAGCAGCAGCTTAATATAATCCTATTCAATAACCGAATTCACTTCAAATTTAACAAGGATTGTTTGCTCTCTCGCGAATTCTCAGCCGGAGAAATATGTACATCACTTTCCCGGAATCTACGAGGCCTTGGCATAAATATGGCTGGTATAATTGTTGTTTGTTTGAATATTAGGGTGTACTTTTGACTTATCTAAATATAGCTGGGCAAGGTTAAACACACAGTTGAAAATTTTGAACGAGAACTTTTTTATTTAAAACAAAAAATTCGCATCCTAGAATCTTGTGAGGAAGGAGAGGATATGTATAATACATGTAACGAAGGACCTTTACGATTTGTAATCCAGGAATTATGGGTCGAATATTATGAACAAATGCTGACAGAATATCGAGCAGAATTCCAAGATAATGGCAACGAAAAATAGGATATTTACTACTACGATGAAACTGAAATAATAGCCGAAGAAATTAAAAACACGTTGTGAAACATGGGAAGACTGGGAAGTAATAATAATAATAATAATAATGACTTTATCCACATGATATATATATGAATGAGCCCACACATTGGAATATCTGTATATGCTAATCTACTGTGCAGCTACAGCAATTGCCAATGTAATGGGCGTTAAGATCAGAACACGACGGGGTACTAATAACGGAAGGACTGGTAACAGAATTGCACCCTGGGAAAAAAGACTTCTCGGAAAAATTGAATTACTGCGTAGGGATATTGGTCAAGTCACAGAATATATAAGAGGTGTTACAAGTAGAAAAGTCATTAAAAGAGCTGAAGAAATAATGCGGAGCACTGCAAGACACTCGAGATACGATCCAGAAAATAACACAGCCCAACAGTGTCTGGATACATTAAAACAAAAACTCTCCGTCTATTCAGGACGATTAAGAAGGTATAAAGTTAGTAACAGCCGAAAATGTGACAATGCATTTTTTGAGAACTCTGAGAAGGCGTTCTACCGAAAACTCAATTCCACCGTAGAAAGTGTCGACAAGTCTTACCCAAGCCAAGAAGAAATTCATGAGTTTTGGGGAAATCAACTTTCCACACCAGCTGCTTTTAACAACAATGCTGGCTGGATAGAAGATACGACGCACAACTGTCACCACTACGTCACTGCTAACTACGAACCATTCACGACTGAAGAAGTCTCAAATGTCATCAAAGAGCTTCATAACTGGAAATCTCCTGGACCAGACGGAGTTCAGAACTTCTGGCTTAAAAAGTTTTGGAGTATTCATGAGTGCTTATCAACATTAATTAATCATGTTATTTCTAATCCGCAGGAATTACCATCATTTCTAACTCAGGGAACTACTTATTTAATACCCAAGGATCAAAATAACACCCAAGATCCATCCAAGTACCGCCCAATTACTTGTCTTCCAACTTTGTATAAATTGGTCACATCCTGTGTAACCCGGCGTATCTACCAACACTGTGCTCTAAACAATATCATAGAGTCTCAACAGAAAGGATGCGCTAAGGGTTCCATGGGTTGCAAAGAACAGCTTATCATCGACTCAGTCATTTCTAACCAGGCATTCACTAAAAAAAGGAACCTTTTTACTGCTTTTATTGACTATAAAAAGGCCTTTGATTCAGTACCGCATGAATGGCTAATAGATATATTGAAAATATACAAAGTAGATGATAACATAGTGGCCTTTTTAAGGCATATAATGAGAGATTGGAAGACTAAAATTCACCTCCAAATACCTGGTGAAAACAATATCGAAACCGAAAATATCGCAATCAACCGGGGCCTATTTCAAGGAGACTCGTTGAGTCCATTGTGGTTCTGTTTAGCTTTGAACCCCCTTTCCCAACTATTAAACTCCACTGACTCAGGTTTTAGCATTAAAAGCAATAATACTGTGGTAGCGAAGCTCAATCATCTGTTGTATATGGATGATTTGAAATTAATGGCTTCCACTCGAGAACACCTAGAAGAGATGCTAAAAACTGTAGAAACATTTTCTAATGATATTAGTATGCAGTTCGGTCTAGACAAGTGCCGTGTTTTGAATATAGTCAGAGGAAAGGTACAGCCCGGTGGATTCGATATGCAAAATGGCCAGAACATCGAGGCCATGGGCGACAACGATATGTACAAATATCTTGGAGTAAAGCAGGCGCGGAAAATTGACCATAAGCAAATGAAAACTGAGATAACTACTGAGTTTATAAGAAGGGTAAAACAGCTGCTTCGTTCACAGCTTAACAGTAAAAATTTGTTTAAGGCACTAAACACCTACGCTTGTTCCGCGCTTAGCTATTCATTTGGTATTGTTAAGTGGACAAAAACGGATATAGAAAATCTTCAGCGAAAAGTACGAACACACCTCACAAAGGCACAAAAACACCACCCTAAAAGTGCAGTAGAACGAACGACATTACCCCGGTATTTAGGAGGAAGAGGACTTATGGATATAGGTGAGCAATTAGATAAACAAATTGCTAATTTAAGAACTTATTTTCAGATGCAGGCTGAGACATCTACTCTACATCGCGCTATCTGCGCAGTAGATGACACAACACCGATCAAACTGAGGGAAGCAGAACTGCGCATAAACCACCTTACTAAGGCCGAAAAAGTGCGCGCCTGGATGGGTAAACCTTTGCACGGGCGACATCCCAATGGGGTCAGCCAAGATTATGTCGACAATATAGCGTCGAACTACTGGTTGACGTCAGGAAAGATGTTCCCTGAAACGGAGGGTTCATTACTGGCCATTCAGGATCAGGTTATACCAACCAGAAATTACCTGAAATATATCATCAAAGACCCTCAGGTTCAAAACGACAGATGCCGATATGGATGTCAAGCCCAAGAAACCATCCAACATCTTACAGGGGGCTGCCAGGCATTTGCTGCAACTGAATACAAGGAACGGCATGACGCAGTGGGAAAAATCCTTCATCAAGAGATAGCTATCAAGCTGGGACTTCTCCAAACGGACCATCTCCCGTATTATCAATACGTCCCCGAGAGTATGCTTGAGGATGGCAACTACAAGCTATACTGGGACCGCACTGTGCTCACAGACCAAACAGTGGCACATAATAGACCAGATCTCGTACTAGTTAATAAATTAACAAGACAAACAACACTAATTGATGTGGCGATACCTAACAATAATAATCTACGCAGTAAATTTACTGAAAAGATCGCCAAGTACAGAGATCTGGAAATTCAAATACGAAGGCAATGGAGAATGCAAAGTACCCAGACGATACCGATTATTATGTCTACCACTGGAGTCATTCCGAAGACCCTCCTCGAAAGCATAAAAAAGCTGGGTCTAAATGAACACCTTTATAGGACCATGCAGAAAGCTGTATTGCTCGCGACGGCAAGATGCGTACGAAAATTTCTGGGAGAAACTCCAGCATACCAAGTCACCTAGGGCTCGATAACACGGAAAGAGTCCCACCAGAGCTCAATCCTTTTGATACCGTAGGTATCTGGGATGAGTCAATTTTCCCCTTAGAGGGAGTGTGAGCCGTATGGCTAAATCTGGATGACTTTATTGCTTTTTTTTTTCAAAAAAAAAAAAATACAAACTAGACAAACAGTAATAATTATAATAAAGCAAAAGGCGACGTTCGCTCTTAGATGATGTTCCTAGAAACACCAGCTAAGAAGCGCTCTTCCACGTAACCGCAAAGAACCAACTAACAAAGTAACCATATAACTAATTTAAAAAAATATTTCAGCTCTTGGCTGAAAGCTTGAGCAATCTAAAATTACAAAAACAAAAGCGACAGAAAATTTGTAAAAACTTTTAAGGGCATAGTGTGACGAACTCAATTTGTAGAATGTACGGGAAGATAATTAAAAGCCGAATTGAAGATTGTTAAGAACACGCTGAAGATCAGAGTGGCTTTCGTACTGGTCGTTATTGTTGAAACAATATGTCTGTCTAAAACAAACCATAGAAAATCGCTTGGAACATAATATTGAGAAGTATGATAGTGTCCCTTTGGCCAAGCTCTGGCAGGTGTTAGAAGACAAGAAAATTACACCGATTTAGGTTGATGCTGTGTAAAAAATGACAAAAAAGAAGATAAAGGGCAAAAAATACTACGCCAAGGCTGCTGCATTGCTTAGGAATTAAGATTTATTGTACGGCGGTTTTGGATATTTGAAAAAAAATGTGAACCTATGGATGTTAAAATTGAAGATAATAAACTGTACAGATTGCATTTTGCGGACGACCAAGTAATACTTGCAGAAGATCAAACTGATGTCCACTACATATTCCGAAAAATAGATGAAGAATATACTTATAAGTTGGGTTTATCAATAATTAATCCGTCAAAAGTAAAGTACGTAGTACTGGGAAGTGAAAAAAGGCGCTTAAAGTAAGAGGTGCGTAAATCGAAAATACTGACAGCTGTTTAATATGTGGGTATATAGTATTTTTACTACAAAAGCAAGATTACGTAGGTCAAAATTTTTGACGTATGAGCACTGTCAAAACATTAGTATGTGACTTTTCATCATGGCCACGTTTATGTCATTACTTGTCAGGGATCTTTTTCTTTGTTTTTGTTTACTATAAAAATAATATCTATAATTATTTATTTTAATTAACGATGTCAATTGGTTTTCATTACTTGCCGAAATATATTAATTAGCAACAATATTATCATAGTGTAGGTATAATCATTAAAATAGATTATTTCACAACTCACAGCATAATAGTTGACCGCAACCAGCAACACTGAACTGTCATTTGCGTTTGAATGTATGAGTAGTGTACGAATGTCTAAAATATTTAACTAAAATTATTATTTTTGGGAATATTAAAATTAAATAATTGTTTTAGAAAATTTATATTATTGATAATAATAAATGTTTTTGGTTATTTAATTAATATAATTCTAAAATTCTCAATGTAATCGCGATTTCGTTTTTTTTTTGTTAAAATACCATGTGGACGCTTATACAAGATCGGGCAGTTCCGTGTTGGTGTCGTATTTTAGCTGTGCTACACAAATTTCAATTCTAGATTAGTTGATGTTATGGAATCTCATTATTTTCGTTAACATTAACAAATATTTTGGCATATGATTAATATATTTCGGCAATTGATGAAATCCGATTGACATCATTAATTATAATAAAGAATTATAGATATTATTTTTATAGTAAAAAAAAAACAAAGAAAAATATCTGACAAGTAATGACATTAACGTGGCCATGATGAAAAGTCATATTCTAATGTTTTGACAGTGCTTTTACGTCAGAAATTTTGACCTACGTAATCTTGCTTTTGTTGTAAAAATACTATATAAGCATTACAAACGATGCTCGGAATACAAAAGAAATAGCTACTAGAATTAGTCAAGAAAATTCAGTTATCTGTCAAGTGTATAGTATAATCTGAAATAATTATATCACTCGAAATACAACAGTTAGTAGCTATTAACAAAAAAAAACGTATTCAAAATAAAAGCAATGGAAGTGACTTATTGGCGTAGATGTTGCCAAATCACTAGAAGCGATAAGCGATAGGGTAAGGAATACTGAAGTCAGAGAGCATATGCGTATGGACAATACAATCCTGGAGACTCTATAATGCAAAAGGCTGAGATGGCGTGGACATGTTGAAAGAATGAACGATAAAAGATAACCAAAGATATTGTTAATGGTATAGCGGATTCCCACTATCAGTGAAAGGTAATACCAAGAATATCATGGAGACAGACAAGAATTAAATGGTCCAATAGAAGATAGAGATCTACAGTTAAGATGACAGACAAGATTGTCTGCAACTAATCGAGTTTTTAGAGATTTAGGTAAGTTGTTATGTATTGCTACCAAAAATAATGTAGAATTAAGTATTGAACCTTGTGGAGTTCCATTTTCTTCAGCATGTTGTTCAGAAAGAATAATGTACCTTTACCGGAAACGACATTCCATGAATTTGAAATGGTGTCTATGCTATGAAAGTAAAAGGGCAATACGTTACAATTCCTATTAATGTAGAAAGTAATGTTAAAAATAAGCAAATATACAACACGATTATACTAAAGCAAATATTTAAAATTTGTGATCACTTTTAAAGCACTGTGGATTTTCGTACACGTTTGACAATAGTAGAGGGATCCTTTGTGAAAATCCTATATATTATCTAAATGTAATTCCAAGCCCACTTCAGTTCTTTTGACTTTTGAACCGATATTTTTGAACAGGTCGAATAAACGTACATGACAACATGACGATATAATAGTTATTTATGATATAAGTGTTAAAAATACAATTTTAAAGCACGCATGTGAAGGTTTGCAGAATGAGCGAAGCGAATTCTGCAATTCACATGAGTGTCTTAAAAATGTAATTTTAACACGTATATCATACAATATTTGTTCTACAAACGTCTTATATATCAACAATTATAATTTATTCATTTTCAATTACAGGACAATACCTACAAAAAATTTACTTGAACTTGACTGACATTCCATTTTTATATTTTTCTTGACATTACATCAAAACTTCCTATACTGTCAATACGTAAATCATAACAACTATAGAATAACATCTACTTTTATTGTTGTATATTCTAACAAATTTTAATAGTTTTTTCCTACAAACGTGTTAAAAATGCAATACATAGTACAGTTTAAATTAAATTTTAAAAAACGTTTTAAAATTCATTTTTCAAATTGCGCAAATTGTACTATTAATATTAATGTTAATAAATGAAATATAAATATTTTGACGTTTGCTTTTAAAATTTGATATTTCACTTTTAACTGCAGTACCTTAAAATTTTTAAAGCACTCAGTGCTTTAAAGTAACATTTTTAAGGCTCCTATGAAGTGCTAAAAATTTTTAACACATTTGTAGAAAAAGTATATTATTTGATAAGCCGTAACATTAGTAAAAAAAATAATTTAATATTATGTTCTTACTAATGTTTGCAATACATTTGCTAACGTATTATGTGCATAATATGTATGTAGATAACTTTTCGAAAAAGCACAACAATATATTCATTGGCAGAAAACATAACTTTATTTTGACTCCTGTTGACATAGAAAGTGGAGACCCTTAAAATGCACTGAGTATATTTCAGAATAGCTTCAAGCATATATACTTGAAGTTATAGTTTATGCTGAGTAAGACAGTTAACTGTTTGAATCAGGCTGTTTACAAAGCTCTCATTTAGCCGACGGTGTTAATGAGTTAAATCTGGTTGTATTTCTATTTATAATACAAATACAAATAAATAGAAATACACTTTGGAAGTTTGCTTTATAATGGCTATTTATTTATTTTATACATTAAAAGGAAAGTACGTTTTAGTTATCCACTCATTCTATTAGAAACTATGAACGGACACAATTCGGATAATGGTAAATGAGCTTTAGGAGAGAAAAACAGTACTGAATGGGATGTTTACACAAACATCAATTTTAACAAATATTTATGAGTAAAATCAAGGGGAATATAATATATTTTTATTTAAATTCCTATAACTGCCTAATCACTTAAAAGGCTATTAAACAATGGATGAAAAACTTCTGGAATAATCACATGGTCTTCACATACGCTTAACAGATTATATTTTTTCCCACAGCTAATTTTTACCTCTTTGGAATACAGTTTTAGTAAACCTTCTTCACTATTCTTTTTCTTAAAGGGATTTCTATCACAAGTGATAGTAACTCGTTGTACATTAATTCGTTCATGCGTAAAAATAATTGTTATAATTAGATACTTCATGTCTGAATTCAGTAAGTAGATTGAAATGGGTAAATTTATTCTTCTCTGAAACTAATTTTTATACCATTGTTTGCGTTTCTTCCGTCTGTTTTTATGTTTCGAAAATAACGGATCTCGTTTATTATCACGTAATCTTATCACACTTGTAGAGCTATCATGCTTGTTCACACCAAATTTAGACTCATCAGTAAAGGCAATAGTATTCCATTCATGGTCCCAGTTTAGCCATCCTCTGCATTCAATCACTTTCAATCTATAGGCTTGAGAGGTGTTTTTTTTCTCCTGGAAGCCGTCCGTGCATGCACCCCGGTCGCACTGCAGCCTTTTAGCTTATTGTGCTTTCTTTCTTTTATTCTCATGACACCCAATTCAATATAACAATGCCCTGCACTAGCCTGGAAAGGTCCAGTGGGATAGTGCCATATACTTTCGGACTTGCTCTGCAGTCTTCATATATTGCTTGTCTCTTGCGGTCCAGAGCCTCGCAATCGCACAATGTGTGTCTGACGGTCTCGGTCCCTCTATTGGATAGTCTGCAACTGAGATCTCCATTGTATAGTCATATCGTGTGTAGGTGTCCTTTTACTGGAAATTGTCCATTGTACTGGTAAGTGTTTACAGTTAGGAAACCTGTAGTGATTGTGAGCTGATTCCTGTATATTTTGAGCAGTTTTTCAGCTCTTTTTGCGCATTTCTGAGGTATAAATCTCTTCGCATGCTTTTGCGTGGGAATTTTTTTCTAGTATTGTTTGTGTTGTCTTCGTATCCAGCCTCTTAATCGGTCTCTGATTGTGCTTTTGGGTATCCCAGTGTCGGTTCTGGAACGAAGTATCTTGTTGCTGATCCTTGTCTAGCAAGTTCGTCAGCTTTCTCATTGCCAGCGATCAGTTTTATTTCATTATATTCCGCCAGGGTGTCAAGTTCTTCGGAGCATTTTTATACAAGCCTTGAGGTTATCCTTGGGTTCTTTAAAGCCCTCAAGGCCGTTTGCCTGTCTAAAGAGATATTGATTATTGGCTGAATCTTCTTAGTATAAGTTCTCAATCTGTTTATGTGTGCACAGTGCAGGATTGCATATACCTCTGCCTGAAATACAGAGGTAGATTCTCCTAGTGGGATGGAATCATTATCCCTATCATTATGTACTCCTGATCCCGAACCATCTTCTGTCTTGGACCCATCTATATACCAGGTGTGACCCTCATATTTCAGAGGGGATTGAGAGGTAGGAGAAACTGAAGACAGTATGAAGTAGGTCTAATTGTAGACCGTTTTATAGCTATTTCCTTGTGGCATTTTTATAATCAACTATTTTCAATGGGAAATAAGCCACAATTTTACCAAAAAATTATTTTATTAACGTTTCGATGCCCAAGTCGGGTGTCGTTGTCAAAATTCAAAATAATTCTAAATTAAACAAAAATGTTGTTGCTTAGTAAAAAATTCATCTAATAATTTATTTAATCTGACTCATTTATATCGGCAATTCAGACATGTATTAAAAATTTTAAAGTAGACCATTTTAAAATGATATTGCCAATATTGATGAGTTGCGTTCCTGGGACGACTTTACTAAAAGATAGTTCATTTGATTACATGAAATCAACCCAACTCAAGAATATCCGCCATAAAAAATCATAGCATGTGATCTGTCTTTAAAAAGACAACCAAATGCAACGGTGACAGTAAAATTCTCGCGCTAGAGCCTCCATAGTAAATCACGAGGGAAAACCAGGAAAAACCTCGTGATACTATCCCGACATCGTATTTGGGCTTATATTTAGTCAACTCTCAAATCTAATACCAAACTCCGATTTTAATGTATATGCCATTTTAAATTATAAATAATATTAATAATACATAGATATTATTTACTTAATACTAAAATATAAAATATGTACTAACTCGATATATGACTTACTACTGAGTTACTAATCGTGGTATTTTCTTTCTATTGACTTCCTCTTTCAGTATGGTAACCACATCCTACTGCATTCTACCGAGGAGTTTGCGACACAAAAGGTTTCATTTAGCATAATTAGAGCCGCCTCTTTGATTTTTCTCTTTTTACTATCTGTTTCTTTCAGGACTATTTTTTACTAACAGATAGTAAAAAGAGAAAATCAAAGAAGCGGCTCTAATTATGCTAAGTAAACCAATTGTGTCGCAAATTCTTCGGTAGAATGCAGTAGGATGTGGTTACCCATACTGAAAGAGGAAGTCAATAGAAAGAAAATACCACGATTAGTAAGTCAGTAACATATCGAGTTAGAACATATTTTATATTTTAGTATTATGTAAATAATGTCTACGTATTATTAATATTATTTATAATTTAAAATAGCATATATATTAAAGTCGGAATTTGATATTAGATTTGAGAGTACACTAAATGTAAGCCCAAATACTTACGATGTCGGGATAGTATCACGAGGTTTTTCCTGGTTTTCCCTCGTGATTTACTATGGACTCTCTAGCGCGAGAATTTTACTGCCACCGTTTCATTTGGTTGTCTTTTTAAAGACAGATCACATGTTATGATTTTTTGTGGCGGATATTTTTGAGTTAAGTTAATTTCATGTAATCAAATGAACTCTCTTTTAGTAAAGTCGTCCCAGGAACGCAACTCATCAATATTGGCAATATCATTTTAAAGTGTTCTACTTTAAAATGTATAATAATGTCTGAATTGCCGATATAAATTAGTCAGATTAAATAAATTATTAGAAGAATTTTTTACTAACCAAGAACATTTTTGTTTAATTTAGTATTATTTTTTATTTTGACAACGACACCGGACTTGGGCGTCGAAACGTTAATAAAATAATTTTTTTGGTAAAATTGTGGCTTATTTCCCATTAAAAATAGTTGATTAGACAGTTTTAATTGTATCAGGCCTTTTATGATGTCCAAACAATTAGTCTGCAATTGACGTTATGGACTTAAAGCGGTCCTCTAGAGACAAAAGTCCAAGACCACGATTTTGGTATGGGGCCGTTCTTCAGACACGCTCTGTATATCTAGCTCTACGTACGGTTTTCCTGGTTTTGTTTTCAAAATTATGACAACAAACAAAGGGCATTACTTATTAACACCCGTGTTGAGCTGGCCCCCCCACTTGCAAAAATTAAAAAACAAATAGCCCTGATTTATGAGCTTTTTATGAGCTCTCATATTCCGCAAACTAAAAATTTTGAGCTCGTTCCATTGAGCAGGAATTTAATACCCTAGTGGGGGGGGGGGCTAAGTCAGCCCCCCCACTACGTAAAAATAGGAATATTGAATCGGTTTTTGCGGCAGAATTACGAGCTATTTATGAGCTCTTGAAATTATATAGTTTCGATTTTTGAGCTCATCCCCTTCGCCCCCAAACAACCCTTTAATTGATTTAACTTAATAGAAAGATGCTGAGAAAACTTAAAATATATCGTATTGCGGATATAATTCCTATAGCTTATATACTCTAAGAATAAACTATTAAATCAAGGGCATTTCGATTATTGAGCTACAACCCCTTCGCAAGAAAACCACCCTATCTTCCCGGCTTAAGAGAAAGTTGTACTTAAAATGCGTTAAACTAATTATTTGGCGACTACATATCATTTAATAATTTATAAACTTCCAAATTACGCGCATTTAGATCAGTAAATTGCAATTTATTTTGTATAGTGCATTCACTGAAGGTAAAAATCAACGATTACCTTCAAGTTCGGTGAACCTTCATCGATTTTCACGAAAATTGGTCAGTGGTTAGAGGATACGTCAAGAAACAAAGGTGACATGGTACCACCTTGCGCCTTTACCCTGAGGGTGGATACCGCCCCTTCTCGGGGGTGAAAATTATTTTATAAAAAATAACTGCACAAATCAATAAAAGAACAAATTAAAAGCAAAATTTATTATATAAAGTTAATAAAATAAGTCAATACTTTTTAAGTTATTAAAGATCAAAGATTTTAATTATTTGTGAAAAAAATGCATGTTTGAAGAGTTTTTTTGTAAATCACTGAAAAACTGTAAGTTTTTACAAAAAAGTTAATAGTAGTTTAATTCGTATAGCTTATATTGTAAGAATAAACTCTTAAATCACGCACCTTTCGATTATATAGCTACAACCCCTTCGCAAGAAAACGACCCCATTTTCCCGGCTTAAGAGAGAGTTGTTTTTAAAATAATTTAAATTGATTATTTGGCGACTACATATCGTTTAATAATTTATTAGCTTGCAAAATATACGCATCTCAATTATTGAATTGCCATTTTCTTTCTATAGTGCAGTCACTGAAGGTAAAAATCAACTATTACCTTCGATTTCGGTAAATCTCCATTTATTTTCACGAATTGACAATAACAACTTGGGGTTTTAGCCTGGGGTATATGTCACCCCTTATCGGGAGTGAAAATTACTTTATTAAAAATAACCCCACAAATCGAGAGAGGGACAAATTGTAAGCAAAATTTGTTATATAATGTGATTAAAATAAATCAATACTTTTTGAGTTATTAAAGATCAAATATTTTAATTTTTGGAAAGAAAATGCATGCTTTAGAGCGATTTTTCATAAATGACTCAAAAACTGTAAGTTTTTACAAAAAAGTTTTCATCACTAAAATTGAAGCTAATAAAAAATATAATAAATTGCTTACTTGAAAAACCTTTAATGTTAATTTAAAGTAAGTTATTGGTTAATTATTTATATGGGAAATAAGCCACAATTAAAATAAAAAAATAATTTTATTAACGTTTCGACGCCCAAATCGGGTGCCGTTGTCAAAATACAAAATATTACTAAATAAACAAAAATGTTGTTGCTATGCAAAAAAATTCTTCCAATAATTTATTTAATCTGACTCATTTATATTGGCAATTTAGACATATATTATACATTTTAAAGTAGAAGACTTTAAAATGATATTGCCAATATTTATGAGTTGCGTTCCTGGGACGACTTACTGAAAGATAGTTCATTCGATGACGGATATTCTTGAGTTGGGGTTGATTTCATGTAATCGAATGAACTATCTTTCAGTAAGTCGTCCCAGGAACGCAACTCATAAATATTGGCAATATCATTTTAAAGTCTTCTACTTTAAAATGTATAATATATGTCTAAATTGCCAATATAAATGAGTCAGATTAAATAAATTATTAGAAGAATTTTTTTGCTTAGCAACAACATTTTTGTTTATTTAGTAATATTTTGTATTTTGACAACGGCACCCGATTTGGGCGTCGAAACGTTAATAAAATTATTTTTTTATTTTAATTGTGGCTTATTTCCCATATAAATAATTAATCATAAAAATGCCACAAGGAAATAGCTTCAGAACAACATTAAGTTATTGGTAATTAAATGTATATTTTTTTCCGCGACTGTTCAAATCTAAGGGTTCAAGCTTAAATAACGGGAAAAAGATGCATTTTATAACACTTAGGTACTAAATACTTGTCAAAGTACTTAGAAATACCCATCAAAAATATGATCCAGAAAAAGTTGATAGTATCAAAATCCGCTCACCAATTTTCGTGAAAATGAATGGAGATTTACCGAAATCGAAGGTCATAGTTGATTTTTACCTTTAGTGACTGCACTATAGAAAGAAAATGGCAATTCAATAATTGAGATGCGTATATTTTGCGAGCTCATAAATTATTAAACAATATATAGTCGACAAATAATTAATTTAAATTATTTTAAGTACAACCTTCTCTTAAGCCGGGAATATGGGATGGTTTTCTTGCGAAGGGGTTGTAGTTCAATAATCGAAAGGCGTGTGATTTTAGAGTTTATTCTTAGAATATAAGCTATACGAATTAAACTACTATTAACTTTTTGGTAAAAACTTACAGTTTTTCAGTGATTTACAAAAAACCTCTTCAAAACATGCATTTTTTTCACAAATAATTAAAATCTTTGATCTTTAATAACTTAAAAAGTACTGACTTATTTTATTAACTTTATATAATAAATTTTGCTTTTAATTTGTTCTTTTATTGATTTGTGCAGTTATTTTTTATAAAATAATTTTCACCCCCGAGAAGGGGCGGTATCCACCCTCAGGGTAAAGGCGCAAGGTGGTACCATGTCACCTTTGTTTCTTGACGTATCCTCTAACCACTGACCAATTTTCGTGAAAATCGATGAAGGTTCACCGAACTTGAAGGTAATCGTTGATTTTTACCTTCAGTGACTGCACTATACAAAATAAATTGCAATTTACTGATCTAAATGCGCGTAATTTGGAAGCTTATAAATTATTAAATGATATGTAGTCGCCAAATAATTAGTTTAACGCATTTTAAGTACAACTTTCTCTTAAGCCGGGAAGATAGGGTGGTTTTCTTGAGAAGGGGTTGTAGCTCAATAATCGAAATGCCCTTGATTTAATAGTTTATTCTTAGAGTATATAAGCTATAGGAATTATATCCGCAATACGATATATTTTAAGTTTTCTCAGCATCTTTCTCTTAAGTTAAATCAATTAAAGGGTTGTTTGGGGGTGAAGGGGATGAGCTCAAACATCGAAACTATATAATTTCAAGAGCTCATAAATAGCTCGTAATTCTGCCGCAAAAACCGATTCAATATTCCTATTTTTAAGTAGTGGGGGGGGGGGCTGACTCAGCCCCCCCCACTAGGGTATTAAATTCCTGCTCAGTGGAACGGGCTCAAAATTTTTAGTTTGCGGAATATGAGAGCTCATAAATAGCTCATAAATCAGGGCTATTTGTTTTTAAATTTTTGCAAGTGGGGGGGGGCAGCTCAACACGGGTCTTATTAACTAGGAGTAGTTAAAAATTTTGTTTAGAGTATTTTATATAAATGTAAAAAGTCTTTACGTTACCAAAAATCTGCTTATACATATTATAAAAAAAATTAATAAGTCGTTATAATTTTTTTATTCGGCAGCTATATTTTGGCAAATCTGGTAGTTCTATTTTATCGAAACAAGTACATCTTTCTATTTTTCTATTTACTTATCTGTATTTAGAGTTAAACAGTTTCTTGGCTTACTTTTCGAGAAGACGTATAACATTGTAAATTCTCTTAAAGGTACATTGACGTTATTCAATCCATAAAAGCACTTTAGAGAAACGTGTTGGAGACGATATTTAAAGAGACGCTTAAAAATCATCTTAAATCCCTCCTAGAATAATTTCGAGCGCTAAGTGTACTTGCTAAACTTACCCGTCACGGCTTCGTAAAAATGACTAAAAATATATTATAACAATAGCCGAAGTGTTTCATGCATAAAACTGACATTTCTCTTTAGCTAAGCTCATTGACGTTAGTCGGAACATATTTTAGAAAATAAATAGCTGGATAAGTTTTTTGCTGTCTTTTATAAATCACAAAAAAGTTATAAATATAAAAATATAATATTGTGAAGGATTAATAGTTATTTATGATATAAGTGTTAAAAGTACACGTTTAAGGCACGCATGTGAAAATTTGCAGAATGAGGGATAGCGAGTTCTGGAATTCACATGAGTGCCTTAAAAATGTACCTTTTAACACGCATATCATACAATATTTTTTCTACAAACGTAATTACAGGACAATAGCTACAAAAACTTTTACTTGAACTTGACTGACATTCCATTTTTATATTTTTTTGACATTACATCAAAATTGTCTATACGGTTAATACGAACTGCAGAGCCTTAATAATTTTAAAGCATTAGTGCGTTAAAGTAGCATTTTTTACGCTCGTATGGAGTGCTAAAAACTGCATTTTTCACACGGTTGTAGAAAAAACACATTAATTAAACACTGTGTGAAAATAATTAAAAAATATACAAAGTCATGGTTAAAATTATAAAATAATTTAGAATTTTCAAAATTTCTGTGATATATTTGTGAATTAATATTCATTTTATTTAGAATAGAAAGTTAAATTTTAATAAAGTTAAAAATTAAAGTTAAATAAAGATTTACCGACGACATAGTACTCATAAGAAACAATACAGAGAAACTAATCTACATGCTAAAGAGGCTTAAACAAAAATCTGAGGAAATCGGTTTAAAAATAAATTTAAATAAAACAAAAGTGATAACAAATCAAAATATCACGATTGACTTAGATGGAAATGAGAAGTGTCGAAGAGTAGCACCGAACGGGTTTATTTAGTATTTTAAGGATGCTTTAAAACTGTAGAATAAAACTAAAATTAAAACCATTTGGTTTTTAAGGAAACCATAAGGTTGCAGTAAAACCGCTTTCAGCATAAAATGGCCCACTCTGAAAGAGGTCAATAAAACCAAAAATAAAAACCTTTTTAAACTTTGTTTTCTTAAGCAACTGGTTTTAAAGCTGCTGTAAAAGTGCTTTTAAAACCATGTTAAAAGACACTTTAAGTGCAGGCAGTTTTATAGCAAACTTAAAAAGGTTTCTTAAATGGAGACTTTTAAAGACAATTTACCATATTAAATGATTCTTTAAACCCATATACTCTATATAGGCCAACAAATTTTTACATGTGTTATGATAGAATGAGTATATGAGTAATTGAGTAAATGAGTAATATGAATGAGTAATTTGTAACCATAAAATAATAAAAAGTACTTGGTTATTTCGGACTGTTAAGGTAGAAAAACACTTGCGCACCCAACTTTATTGTTAATGTTGACAAAAATATGTCTAAATAACTCACGTGCCCTAAAATTTCTGACTTTTGGCGATTAATAAATAAAAATAATAAAAAATTTAAATCCGAAAAATATTCATTTGAAAGAAAAATACGTTTATCTACAATTTTAATGTTTAAATGTTAAAATAAATTGAATTTATGTCTTTAAGACGCTTATTTATAATTTTTATGTAAGCCTTATATTGTAATCTATCAAGGCTTTTTGCATCTCTAGAAAGCAATATGGCCGAAATCCAAATAAAACTATTTGGTCTATCGACAGAGAATTGTTAAGATCAAATGGTTTTATTTTATACCTTTCTAAGAGCATATATCCTACATAAAAGCAAGGTTGCCTTGGAATTAAAACTGTTTAATTTTAATGCTGCTGTCAATAATGCCACTCGGTTTTAATGTGAATTTAACCTAATATCGACGCATTGTAGTGCTGTGTGTGTTGTATTTTTCTTTTAAAATGACCAGTTCGTTTATATTTTAAGTACTTGCGACTTATTTCTTCCGTACTAACTGTACTTCCACTTTTTACAACACACTACACCACTGTTTCGCTCTAAAACAATTGGCCGACCATTTTGGACATGAACGAAGAGGGAAACACGAGTAAACATGAGTTTAGTTTTATTGTTTCTACCAAGAAGTATAGTTTAGTCTTTGTTAAGGCAATACGTAAAGTATCCTTAACAATAGTAACCTATACTTATTGTACGGTTATAGAGTATATTCCCATAGGTAAGCTGGTTAAGAGTAGATAACGATTTTTCATATGTAATTTAAAGTATTATCTGCATAAATGGCACAAAGAATATTTGCTACGAGAGGTATATGGTTCAAAATGCATACAGTATCACGACTAATAAGTTATGTTCACATACATGTAGAGTACTTACAGTTTTATTCCTTGATGACGTGTCACATCAGAGCTCTGATTGAATTCCATAATCCATTTGGTTCATTTGTAAGGCACTCACTAATACGCTAAATAAATCATCGTCGATAATACTGAGCAGATTGAATTATCTGAGCGGTATAAAACGATAGCAAAAAAAGCCGGTAAAATGCGGCCTTTTTACGAATAGCGGGAGCGTCGATAGATTAGAGATGATTCTCGTTAGGAAGCTTTTGACGATCTGCCCCGGCGAGGGGTTCAAAATGCGAGTCTCAACAATAACCTGGAGTTTCCAGAAAGGTTACATAAATACTACTTGAATTTTAAGTAATCAGTAGTACAGGGGCGTAACTAATTATTTTAGTGAGCCGTGTATAATATATTTATTGTACATATTGCCGGGGGCGACAGGCGAGAGAGATGGCCTATATCACCTCGAAGAGAGGGGATTGGCAAAGATGTGCACAACGATAAGAAATGTTTGAAGAAATTAGAGTTTATATACACAAGGGGTAACAACGATAAAATGGAGGAAAACGATAAGTTTTCCCCCTAGGGATAGATTTTAATCTTCCAGGGGAATCACAGCGATTTTCGTAATACCACGAAGAAAATCACCGTGAGTAGTGTGAATCTTGACAGTACGAACTAGACCATCCTTACCAGGCAATACATCTATTACCCTGGCAGTTGGCCATAAGAGTGGAGGAGTACCATCCTCCTTCAACAGAACCAAATCCCCGATCTTGACAGGGTCAGTAGGGTCGGTCCATTTATTTCTTTGCTGCAGGAGGCAAAGATAGTCTTTTTTCCACAATTTCCAAAATTGCTGTTGAATTTTACTAATACGCTGAAAAAGATTCAACCTATTTTCAGGTATCTCTGAAACACTTGGTTCAGGGGGCGCGGTTAAACTTCTTTGAACTAAGAAGTGAGCTGGAGATAGGAAAGCGAAGTCATTGGCGTCAGACGACATCCTAGTGATGGGTCTCGAATTTAGAATAGCCTCGATTTGGCATAATACTGTGTTAAACACTTCAAAGGTGAAGTGGGAATTTCCTATAATTCGATAGAGGTGATACTTCACACTCTTTATTCCTACCTCATGGAGGCCGAATTGATGGGGGTTGCGGGGAACACCCATCTTGAAAGTTATGGAGTTTTGAGTACAGAATTCCTTAATCTGTTCCGAATTATTTTGATTTAAGAAAAAATCATAGAATTCGCGCATTTCATTTTTTGCCCCATGGAAATTTGTGGCATTGTCGCTCCAAATAATACTGGGCGTGGATCTTCTGGCAATAAACCTTTTCAGAGTAAGAATATAGGCTTCTGCGCTTAATCCTGTGACGAGTTCGATATGAACACATTTAGTGCTCATGCAAATGAAATAGGCTACGTATGCTTTGTAAAGCGGTGCCTTCCTCAAATGTGAGGACTTAATTAAGAAGAACCCCCCATAGTCCACTGAGACGACTTGGAAGGGTCTAGTGGGGAGTACACGATCGGGATGCATATCTGCCATCTGTTGAACAGAATTGGGTGTCATGAATCGGAAACAGTTTACACACTTACGAATTAAGCGTTTAATCTGTCTTAATCCGTCAATTGGCCAGTACTTCATTTTGACATACGAAAGTACTGTTTGCGCGCCTGAATGTAATAACTTATGATGAGCTTGAGTCAAGATTAGTTCTACAACTCGACATTTAGAAGGAAGTAGAATGGGGTGTTTTTGATTATACGATATGGGGGCGTGTCGGAGACGTCCTCCCACACGAATCAGCCCATCATTATGTTGTAGGAAGGGGTTGAGTTTACGAATGGCTTTATTGGTCACGAGTTTAGCATTTTTCAATTCAAGAATCTCTTTTTTAAAGTAGATACTTTGGATATACCTGATGATCGCGTGATCAGCGATCTCCATTTCGGGTGGCGTCAATATATCCGTATCTCGTGGAGAGTTATTTATTTTCTTTTTAATATTACTGATGAATCTAAAAAGATAAGCGACAATTCTTTGAATTTTACGAAAAGAAGAAGATTTAGCGAATAGATTTTCAAAGGTGTCGTTGAGTTCGTGATTTGTTGCTATGTTTGAGACAACTAACTTCCTTAATTCAGGAAGATCATCCTGAAAATGAGGAATTTGATGAAGAGAAAAATCGATGGGATTGTCTCTAATAAAGCTAGGTCCGCATAACCAGTCTTCGGTGGTCTGGGGATTATCAAAGACATTTATCCCTCTGGAAGCGGGGTCAGCGATGTTTTCGTGACTTCTGACGAAATGGAAATCACAAGGAAAAGTTTCCAACAAGGAATTGACCTTTTGAATTCTGTTTTGTACAAAAATGTTCCAAATGTGTTTTTTAGAAAGTATCCAAGACAAGGCAATTGTAGAGTCAGCAAAGAGATGAGATGAAGATATACTCAAATTTTTCTTGAAGATGTGAAAAAGTCTATGAGCCAGAGTGACTCCCAACACTATTCCACAAAGTTCCAATTTGGGGATGGTGAGTTTATTTTTTAGCGGAGAAATTTTGTTTTTAGAAGCGATAAGCCGCGACGATACAGAAAAGTCTGAGTATGTCGCTTTGAGATACACACAAGTGCTGTATATTTTTTCCGATGCGTCGGTGAAAATAATTAATTGAACATCAACAACTTTCTTTTGTAAAAGTAAGCATCGAGGTACCTTGACCTCTTCTATAGTTTTGAATGTCGATAAGAGATTTTGCCAATTTTTCATAATGATGGGTGAGTCAATGGGTTGATCCCAGTCCAATTTCTGGGACCATATTTCCTGTATCAAGAGCTTAGCGTTCACAAGGACAGGGGATAACCATCCTAGCGGGTCATACAAAGTAGCAATGTAGGAGAGAATAGTACGTTTAGTAACAACATTAGCCAATTTGAAGATAGGAGTTTTAAACGAAAAGTGGTCGCGTTCTGAATCCCAGAATATGCCTAAGACTTTATCAGATCCCGTGAAGTTAAGACTGACTTCAGAGACGGGATTTAAATTGTGTTGAGACAGAAATTCTGAAGAACTGCAGTTCCACTTGTGGAGGAGGAAACCATGGGTTTCTAGCAAAGAAGTTAATTGTTCGAAAAGACAACTTAATTCATGAAGACTGTCAGCACCGCTGATCAGGTCATCCATATAGATAGATTCTTGCAGAACACTAGTAGCAAGTTCGTGGGTATGTTTGTTGTTGTCAGCGATGTGCTTGATAACTCTTTGAGCGATAAATGGGCTACTTGGGAGCCCGAAGGGTAATCTTTGAAATTGATAGCACCGTAAAGGCTGCTGAATATTGTCCCTAAAGAGAAAATTTAACAGAAATGTTTCAGTGGGACAAATGGCGATTTGTAGGAACATAGCCTTGATGTCGCCTACTAGTGCGAATTTAAACTGACGAAACTTAGCGAGAATGTCAAAAAGTTCATGTTGGACGACATAACCTTTGTCTATGACGTCACTGAGGGAGATTCCCGTAGACGATTTATTGTTTGGATCGAAAACTATACGAGTGGAAGTAGTAGAGTTGGATTTGAAAACGGGAAAGTGAGGGAGAAAGTAATTAGGTTTACCTGAGTCATTTAGCATTTTTAACGGCACTTGAATTATTTGTCCGTTATTGAGATATTCCGATATAATGTCCTGATATTTTTCCAATAAATCAGGGTTGAGTTGAAAACGTTTCTCGAGACTGAGAAAACGTCTTTTTGCCGAGAGAAACGAATTTCCCATGTCTATATCTTCGATAGGGAGTTTGAGATTGAGTGTGGACTCATATCGTCCATTGGGGAGAACATTAACATGTTTTACAAAATTAATTTCAGCGGGGTGATCATTAATGAGATCGGTGTTCTGAGGAGCGGCTTCTTCCAGCTCCCAGAATTTTTGTAAATGATCGGATAGTTCCTCGTTGGACACTACCGGCTCATTTACGGCGGAAGGAGTGTTATGAGAACAACAAGTAACGAGAGAGTTTGAATAAAATTCCAAAGCCTTTTTAGTATTTTTCGACTTAAGAGCAAAGTCTGGAAGTGACCCTGATATCGTGTACCCGAGTAGAGTGCGTTGAAGAACGGGAAGACCTTTTCCCAAACGAATTATTTCAGGTTGAATGATATCGTTATACAGGTCTGCACCGAGCAGGATACCAATTGGGGATGTTACATGGAACATCGGATCACCTAATGGTATCTCTGAGGGTATGTTTAGTTTGCTCGCCGAAATAGAAATTTGAGGAAGCGGATTTGTTATCTTTGGGAGTACAGAGCACGAGATGTCAAAAGGAACGTCGTTAGCGACAGCGAAAATTGTTGTATCTACAATAGATTGAGACGAGGATGAGGTGGAGTTAATTCCATTGATCCGTAATTTTCCATCTCTAGTGGTGAGTGACAGTTCCTTTACGAGGTCAGCACTAATAAATGAAACCTGTGAGGCCGAGTCTAAAAGTGCCTTTGCGAAGACCCTCTTGCCGCTAGGAGCGACAAGATAGACCTGGAGTGTGCTTAATAACACCAAATGATTATCAAGCGAGGCTGCAGATAGAGCCATTGAATGTGGAGTCGAATTTTGAAGATTAACTTCCGTTTCAGGAGCTCTAACATGTGAGGGCCCCTGTTGTGAATTACCCTGTGTATGGGAGTTATTTGAGATAGCGGTTTTATTATGATTATTTGAGTTGTGTTGGCCAACAGCCGCGGAAGGGTTACTATGACCCGTTTTGTCGAAATGGAGCAACGTGTGATGACGAGATTTACAAACTATGCAAGAGAATTTGGATTTACACTGATCGAGCATGTGAGACCCAAGACAATTAATACAAAATTTATTTTGTTTGACAAAACTAAAACGTTCTTTAGAATTCAACTGCTTGAACTGAGGACAAGAGTAGATCGAGTGAGAGTCGTTGCAATAGGAACATTTCTTAGGACCTAAGCGAGGCGAAAGGTTACTGGTAGAAGTGTCTGAGGCTAGGTGTAAAGAGTGTCTGGAAGTAGTAGTCGATTTTGGTTTTGATTGAGATTGAATATTCTCAAGATGAACAACGCGTGTCTCGATTTCCCCTAGAAAATGGACAAAATCAGGGGTAGCTTGGCTACCACCGGATTGGAACTCAAGAGCCCTAATGGTAGGTGCGTCGAGTTTCTGAGTAGCGATATGTATGAGAAGTAAATGCAAGAGATCTGAAGGGGGCCTATTCAAGTTCAATAGGGCCTTGAAATTATTTGACATGACCGTATGAAAATTTCTTAATTGTGAGTGATTTGCGTTTCCAGAAATAGGAGGCGCATCAAGAATTTGAGAGATGAGAGTTTTGATAAGCGATTTAGAGTTGGCGTACCTTTGTGTCAGGTTATCCCGGGCTATTTTGTAATTGTCACCTGTGAGTGGGATATGCTCGAGAAGCGTCAAAGGCTCGGAAGTTAGAAAACTTTTGAGGTAAATGAGTTTTTCCAGATCACTTAATGTAGTATCAGATCCTATTATTGTATCAAAGGTCTCAATGAATGAATTGTATTCAGTAACTAAGCCACTAAATGGTTTTAACTGAATACGAGGGAGGTTTACTGTTCGTTGCCTAGCCATAGACTGTGAGGTTAGAGAAGAATTAGGGTCAAATTGGAGGGAGGGGGTAGCAGTCACATTAGAACTTTCAATGACCTCTAACCTTTCTTCCAATAGAGAAATTGTATCCAAATATTTATCAAAAACCACAGAGGAATCAGTAGAGGGGGTAGGTTCCTCGGGGATCGTCTCCAGCACATTTTGAGCATCGCGGAAAAGTCCGTAAGAATGTTTGAGTTGTGAAATTATTTCACGAATTTTATATTTGTTTAGAGAATTAAGAGTTGTGGGAACCGAATCAGCCAACTTGGTTATATCAAGTTTTGCGGTGAGCCTCTGTCGGTTATATTTTGATCGGTCAGCCATGTTGCGAGAATGTGAGATTAGATAGATTATTTGCAAATGTCTAAACCTATAAATCGATGCGAAAATGAGAGAATATGTACAATATATTATATATTACACGTTTAATAGTGTGAGATTGGCTTAATAGTATCACCCTGTATGAGCGCAGATTAGTATATGAAATGCAAAACTATAAAATTTCAAAATATATGCAATTTTCCAAAATGGGTATTTTTCAGCAAGTGTGAGACACCCTTAACAAGTATTTAAATTAATTAAATTGAAGGAAAAAACAATTATTTATTTTCTATAGTTTTCTAGAAGTGTAAAATGAGCTTAAGCGAAGCTAAATGTAGCAAAAACTTACAATTTATGCAAGAAAACAAAATTATTTTTAATAATTTTTGTAACCTGTGAACCAGGCTTAATCGGATTCAAAATTATAAATTTAATTTAAATCAAAAGGTTGAACAAACAATGTTAAAATTATAACACCCGTACTATCAGCCAAGAAATGAGTACACTTTTTGTATACTATAAACAGAAAAATATATTTACGAAAATAAAATAATGTAATATATGCAAATATTTTTTCATACAAACAAAACGACTCCTTTATTTGAACAAAGCAAGTAGTTTCTGAAATTGCACGTGTAGACCGGGCTTAACAACCTACCAGCTATTGTAGAGACGTGCTGGGTTAAATACTGAGAATTTGAGTGCAGAAAGAGAGGAATATTTTATTTTTGTGCCGGGGCGGCGTGGCTTGGAAATTTCCAAATGCAACAGAAAGACACTATAAATGAAAAACCGTTATTCTCAGAATAGAGATTATCAAAATATGCAAATACGAAGGACCTTGAGGATTTAATTAATAAATAATTAATATGATACGGCTCGATGGAACAGAAATGTTAAGGCAATACGTAAAGTATCCTTAACAATAGTAACCTATACTTATTGTACGGTTATAGAGTATATTCCCATAGGTAAGCTGGTTAAGAGTAGATAACGATTTTTCATATGTAATTTAAAGTATTATCTGCATAAATGGCACAAAGAATATTTGCTACGAGAGGTATATGGTTCAAAATGCATACAGTATCACGACTAATAAGTTATGTTCACATACATGTAGAGTACTTACAGTTTTATTCCTTGATGACGTGTCACATCAGAGCTCTGATTGAATTCCATAATCCATTTGGTTCATTTGTAAGGCACTCACTAATACGCTAAATAAATCATCGTCGATAATACTGAGCAGATTGAATTATCTGAGCGGTATAAAACGATAGCAAAAAAAGCCGGTAAAATGCGGCCTTTTTACGAATAGCGGGAGCGTCGATAGATTAGAGATGATTCTCGTTAGGAAGCTTTTGACGATCTGCCCCGGCGAGGGGTTCAAAATGCGAGTCTCAACAATAACCTGGAGTTTCCAGAAAGGTTACATAAATACTACTTGAATTTTAAGTAATCAGTAGTACAGGGGCGTAACTAATTATTTTAGTGAGCCGTGTATAATATATTTATTGTACAGTCTTTATGATAACCAAATTGATTCAGTTAAGAGCCTTTGGTTTTAATATAGCTTACTAATTGCTTTTAAGAAAGCAGCTTTGAAGAAAACTAAAAAAATAGTTTTAAGGCATATGTTTTACTGACATAACAGTCTTAAGATCAAGTAGTTTTATTAGTAGTATTAGGAGAATCTTTAAAACTGCAATAAAACTAAAAGTTAACAAACTAGAATCTAATAAAACCAAACAGTCCGGAATTTCTTCATAAAACTGATTAGTTTTAAAGTGAACTGAGGACAAACCATTTTAAAACTACAATAATACAAATTATCTATTAAGATTAATTAGTCTTATTTGGTACTCTTATTAGATACTTTAAAACTAGTGACAAATGCTTAAGAGTTTTAAAGTTCTGGCAGTGTATCTAAAAGGTAACTTTAAAACCATTATCTTCTTATTTACCACAATAAAACTTTTATAAACCTTAAATAAAACTAAATGTTTTTATTGTGCTACTTGGGTGTTCATACCTAGATCACACGATCAAACTAGGCAAACAATATCAAACGGCAGATATAACTAGAAGAATTCGAACGACTTGGGCAGCAGTAGGAAGACTCGGTGATGTGTTGAAAAACAAAAAGATAACAATAAATCTAAAGAAAAGAGTATTCAACAGTTGTATTCTACCAGTTATGACCTATGGAATGGAGACCGTGACACTTACAGAGTTAACAGCCAATAGATTCATATTTCGTTGAAGAAACTAACTGGACCAGAAATAACAGAAAGTGAAGTAAAACACACCATAATCCGTTAATAAAACTACTGAGAACAAACAACATCGACATACGGGATATAAGAATAATAAATAATCTGTATATGAACAAGAAGCTCTCATAAGAATAAATAATTTAAACACAAATAAAATGAAAATCAAAGAGGCGTTAGACAGGGCTGTGTCTTGTCGCCATCACTGCTTAATGCATACTCAGAAGAAATATTCAAAAAAGCATTAGAAGTAGCAGGCATAAAAATATATGGCCTACCCATAGGTGAAATTAGATACGCTGATGACACAATACTAATAGCAGAAACTATTACAGATCTACGTAGAATTTTAGATAAGGTTGTTGCAACGAGTGAAGAATTTGATCTGTCACTAAACATAAAGAAAACAAAATTCATGGTTATAACAATAGCCCAATAAATGACTGTTTTGGAGTGTAATTTTCAGGGGCAACTCAGAATTGCATGAAAATTTGGATTTAGGTTCTACTTACCCTCCACTTCAAAGTTGAATTTGTCCCATTGGTTGCTTTTACTTGGGGGGTGTTAGTCACCCCTTGTTAAGGGGTGAAAAACGCGTGTTTAAAATAAGCCCGGAAATGGATAAATTGATCGATTATAAGCAACTTTAGTTCTATAAAGTTTTTTAATAAAGTCAATACTTTTCGCGTTATTCGCAATTGAAAATGTTGATTTTTCGACAAAAAAACTACGTTTTCAGACCGTTTTTCGCAAATAACTCAAAAAGTAAATATTTTATCGAAAAAAATATTCTTAGAAAAAGTGTAGCTTATAAAAAAAAATGGTGTATCAGTAAAGTATATAAATTGAGAAAAAGCAAAGTTGTAGCTCATGAAAAATACGTTCTTATTCGTCTAATTCCAAATCGAATGTCAACGCGAAATCACCGAAAAATTAAGAACTTTTCGGGAAAAGCTTATTAACATTTTTAAAGTTCCTAAAAAAATTATATTTGTTTTTTACAAAAGTTTCTAGCACCAAAAATAAACAAGTTACACTGAAAAAAAAAGTTGGCCCCTTTTTTTGGTAAAAAAAATTCCCTCTATTTAGCACCCTAAAAAAAATTAATCGTTACCGCTTTACCATTTATTTTAACTGTATGTATATTGTTTATATTATGATCTCTATGTTTGATTGGCTTGAAGTGATTATTTTTGAAAAAGTTTGGTTTTATAGTAAAACAAAATTTTCTAAAAATTTTTGAAAAATTTCCTTTTTTTTAAATAAATTAAAAAGTATTAGTGATAAGAAAAATCTTAAAGAGTAAAAAAATATAGGTTTTGTTATTATAAATATGCTAGTTTCATTTTGTTTTTCCGCAAGACAAAAATTGGTTAAGATATGGCTGTTCAAAATTTACATACACTCGTGATTAGTGACCCGTTCAAGCTTTTTTAACAATAACACTTTCAAAAATAAGCACTTTAAACCGGTGAGACTGACAGATCATATAAAATATAGATAAGTAAGTAAATTGTTTGTAAAGCGGTAGCGATTAATTTCATTTGAGGAGCTAAACACGGGGAGACTTGCATAATTTTTTTACAAAAAAAAGATTGCCAACTTTATTTTGAGCATAACTCGCTTATTTTTAATGCTAGAAACTTTTATGAACAATTCTAATAAAGCTTTTTATAAACACTTTAAAAAAGTTTAAACAGGTTTTTCCCGAAAAGTGCTTAATTTTTCGGTGATTTCACCTTGAATTATTCGATTTGGAAATAGACGCACAAAAACGTATTTTCCATGAGCTACAACTTTATTTTTACTCGATTGGTAGACTTTACTGATACACATTTTTTCAGTTTTTTATAAGCTACACTTTTGCTAGGGATATTTTTTTCGATTAAGTATTTACTTTTTGATTTATTTGCGAAAAACCGTCCGAAAACGTAGCTTTTTTGTCGAAAAATAAACATTTTCAATCGAAAATAACTCGAAAAATATTGACATACATAAAAAACTCTATACAACAAAAGTTGCTTAAAATCAGTCAATTTATCCATTTCTGGTCTTATCTTGAATATATGTTCTTTCACTCCCGAAAAGGGGTGACTGTAACCCCCCAAGTAAAAGCAACCAACGGCACAATTTCAATTTTGGAGTGGAGGGTAAGTAGAACCTATATCCAAATTTTCATGCAATTCGGAGTTGCCCCTGAAAATTACACGGTATCGCCGTATTTCCCGTTCATTTACTGGGCTACAAAGAAAAATATTAGAAACCTCAATCTACACGTAAATATTAAGACGATAGAACGAGTTCAGAATTATAATTATTAAGGGACAACCATTAGTGAAACAAACGATTATACCAAAGAAATACGAATTAGAATAGAAAAGGCTAGAAGTGCATTCACTAATGTGAAACAAATATTATGTAGTAGAGACCACAGCTTAAACCTTTTTTTTTTATTTGTGACTTTAGCACTTAGCTATTTAGCCAGATACAACTTGATAATAATTAATACTAATACAAAAAAAAAACTATTAAACCTAATACAAATTATTAAAAAGAAAACATATTATTCTAATTTACTTAATACTTAATAAAAAAGTGTCTATCTATACCTACTATTGCAAACAGGTCATAATAGTCAAAAGAAAAAAAAACCTCTTAAAAATTCTTAAAAGACATTACTATAAATAGGGAAAAGGAGGGAAAATAAACAATTGGGTAAAAAAAGGTTAACGAGATTGGCTAAGATTGATTACAGACATACATTTGTACTATGTATAAATTTGATTAGACAATCATATGTATACTCTTTTGTCATTAGTAGCCAATAAGTTATTTATTTGGTACGGAGGAAACATTTGCAGCGTTTGCAAGCTGCTTAAAAGAGTTTCTGAATGCTGAATATATTTGGAACAGTTAAAAAAGATATGATTAAGATCTCCTTGTTCTTGCCATTAAATTGCCTTGTTATTAAATTTCTTAAATCATCTCGAATTTGGAATTTGTGGTTGTATATAAACATATTGTGTTGTTGAGTGGTTACAAAAAGTTTGCCAATAAGTTTTCCAACGATCTATTTAATTTTTTTTAGAGATACAAAAAGTGTCAGGAATACAAATTCTCTCCTCTGGTACAATTTCAGCTGAAGAGGTTATTGCAGCTTTAGCTAAAGAATCAACATGCTCATTATATTTTATACCAACATGAGCTTTTACCCAAGTAAAATTAGTAGTTTTATTTTTATTTTTAAGCTTGACAAGAATGTTCTTAATTTGGTAAATGAAAGGATTAGAATTATAATTGGGTAACTTTGAACTTTTGAGAGATAATAGAACTGACAATGAATCGGATATTATTAACACTGAAATATTGTTTAAATTATCGAAATATATCAAGGATTCAAGAATTGCAATTGATTCTGCACTAAAAATTGAGCAATTAGAAGGTAACTTAAAAATTTTTAAATCTTAAGCTTAAATCTTAGAAAGCGAGTACTAAAATGTTATGTATTTTCTGTTCTTTTGTATGGTGTGGAGACATGGATTCTTAATAAACAATGCCTTAATAGATGGGAAGCATTTGAGATGTGGACGTATCGAAGAATGCTGAGAATCTCCTGGACAGACAGAATAACCAATGAGGAAATACTAAGGAGAATACAGAACAGCAGGGAGATACTGGATTCCATCAACTTCAATACTTGGGTCATATAGCACGTGGTGACAGATATGAACTCCTAAAATTGATTATGCAGGGAAAGATTCAAGGAAGGCGCAGCATAGGTAGGTCCTGGCTGAGAAATCTCAGAGAATGGTTTGGATGCAGCTCAATCGAACTCTTATGTAGTGTCAAAAGTGAGAATAGCAATGATGATTGCCAACCTTCCTCGCGGAGATGGCACGTAAAGAAAAAGAAGATTCAGAACAACACAGAGGGCAATCGAACAAGGTGTAGTATCTCTGAAAGAACATAGACGAAATGAGGACATGCGAAGGAGAACGAAGGTAGAAGATGTAATTGGAAGAATTTTGGAACTGGGTAAGACACGTGTGACGGCAAAGCAACCGAAATGTGGACAAGAAATGTTGTACATCGGAGTCCATGCGAGCACAATCGCAGTCGTAGTAGAGGAAGGCCGCAAAAACAATCGTGGCTCGTGGCTAAACGAGACCAAAGCAAAAGTGGGGAGAAACTGACACCAAATAGCACAAAACAGAGAAGAGTGGAAAACTCATGGAGAGGCCTTTGTCCCAAAGTGGTTGAATACAGGCTGAAGAAGAAGATGAAGAAAATTCATTATGCGCTATCAATATTGCATAGTTTGTGTAACATACAATTTTAACTTAATTTTTGTATATTCTGTATCCTTTTCTGTTGTGAATTCTTTTTGACTTCATTCATGATCAGATCGAATAGCACACGGCTTAAAGAACCCCCGTCTTAGGTTATTTACTGTCGTTTACTTGGTTTTCAAGTTTACTAATAGAATGATTACTTCTTTGGTTCTGGTTCCTTTCACAACATCACTGTAGAACATTAAATCGTTGCCTAAAGATCGTAACGGCTGTAACAGAATTTGGCATTTTCCCTTTTTCTTTAAGTACGCAACTATCAATATTCTTCATTTTTTTGCTTTTTTAAACTGCTAACCAAAAGAGAACAAAAAATAACCAAATAACTTTTTTCAAGTTCTTTGGTCATTTCTTGTTATCTTGTGCTTAGTGATACTGAAAAACTATTTTGAAGCTTAAAATACACTCTGGGCCAAAATTAACCGGTCACCTTAAAAATGGCTCATTTTCATGTCTTATATCTCCTAAACCTGTTATCTGATTTAAGTGATTTTTTTAATATATTATAGCCTTATTCCTCGACAATACTGTTATAATAATATTGTTGCTAAACAGGTAAATTTTCATTGTATACCGGGTGTACGAATCAAACTGTGTTTTTTTTCTTAAAATTTGCATCAACCTGTGGAATATTCTAGCATTTATAAAATATTGAAATTAAAACCTAACTATAGCCTCATGTTTTCGCAACATTTTATTTTTTGATTCATTCGCTTATGTTGGATAATAAAAAAGTTAGGTGCTTTAACAACTAGACATGTTTTCTATCAATACAGGGTTTTTAAAAAATTTTGGCAAAGTTTAAGGGGTAATTCTGCATGGAAAAATATGCCAGTTTACTTTATAAACTTATATCCGCAAATGTTTCGTTTCCGAGATAGGGGGTGTTGACATTTTTCTGACAACCTTACGATTTATTTATTATTTTAAAACCGGTTGAGACATGCACATGAAATTTGGTGGGTTTTAAGACGTAAGTTATTGCACATTTTTTGGCTACAATTAAGCATTTAATATTCACCATTGGCGCGCATACGGGTAATATGATGGCTCAAATTACCCGTATGCGCGCCAATGGTGAATATTAAATTCTTTATTGTATGTCAAAAAATATGCAATAAATACATCATAAAAACTCACTAAATTGCATTTGCATATCTCAACCGGTTTCAAAGTTACAAATAAATCGTCAGTTTGTCAGAAAAATTTCAACACCCCCTATCTCGGAAACGAAGCATTTGCGGACATAAGTTTATAAAGCAAACTGTCATTATTTTTTCATGCATAACTACCCCTTAAACTTTGCCAAAATTTTTGAAAAACACACTGTATTGATAAAAAAAATGTCTAGTTGTTAAAGCTCCTAACTTTTTTATTCTCCAACCTCAGCGAATGAATAAAAAAAACAGAATATTGAGAAAACGTGAGGCTATAGTTAGGTTTTAATTTCAATATTTTATAAATGCTAGAATATTTCACAGGATGATGCAAACTTTAAGAAAAAAACACAGTTTGATTCGTACACCCGGTATACAATGAAAATTTACCAGTTTAGCAACGATATTATTATGACAATATTGTCAAAGAAATACGGCTATCACATATTAAAAAACGCTGGACGGAAGGGCCGCCCGAGAACTTTATCGTACCGATCTATTATCGTTATCGTACTAGATACTGGCATTCTATAAAAATAACAAAGTTACTCGTTATTTTGATATTTTAGAAACACCTTGTATACATGAAAATATTTTATGGTTCTACGCATCATTAATTCCCGCATTTGAGAAAATGTTCGGGGACACACTATAGATTATTGCATAAATCAATAGAATATTAGTCATACTTTCATTTAAAATTAGTCCATTTTTCTGAGAAATTAATAGTTTACAAAATTTGCATTTTACTGCATGGATTGTAATGAAATTTTGGGAGTAGCCCAAAGCCCAATCTCATAATTCAGTCGATCCTATATACTATGGCGCTTTTATCATGGGGGCGGTTCTCACCACTTCTCGGGGATAGAACATTTTTATTTTCGAATTGCATGGAGCAAAAGGAAGAATTTTAAGAAAATTTAAAAATGCGCTCTATAATTTGATCTTATTTTTTTCACCCGTCCAACTTTTTGAAAGTAGAAATAACACTATATTAGAAGGTATTGCAAAAGAAACACAATGCATTTAAATTCTGGTGAATGAGGGGTTAAATGTATGTACTTCTCATTTTTCCTTAAAGTATATTAGTCATATATTTTTTGCACCATATCTCGCTTAGTTTGAATGTAACCGACATTTAACGGTGCTCGTTTTAAAGGCCTGTTCAAACACTACAAAAGCATGAGCACTTTGAGCATGCACCAAAAAACAAACTCTTTTTACCTACCATATCTTTTTTTGTATTATAAATAGAAAATTTACGAAGGAACGAATCTCTTTGTTATTTATAATTAAAAAAAAATTTTATATAGTCTTTTTAGTTTGATGCATAGTTTTTAAGGTATTCACAAAAAACCGTCCGAAAACGTGTCATTTTTAAATGAAAATGGCCAATTTTCAACTACGCATAACTCAAAAAGTATTGAGTTCTCAAAAAAACGTATAGATCAGTTTTTGCTTAAAAATAGGTTCTCTAGCCACTTCTATGCTTATTTTGACCAATAAATTTTCCACCCCCTTGAAGGGGTCGGCATTGCCCCAAGATAAAAGCGCCATAGTATATAGGGTAGATTTTATTTCTTGAGCTATTCCCTACTTACTGTGAAAATATCAAGTACATCGATGTAGTAGGATGGAATTCGGAGCCAAATACCCTCATTGACTGCCCTATAATAATGCTCTGCTATGATCGCGTGAGAGGGGACACACACAAGAT
Source organism: Diabrotica virgifera virgifera (assembly GCF_917563875.1). Classification (NCBI taxonomy): domain Eukaryota; kingdom Metazoa; phylum Arthropoda; class Insecta; order Coleoptera; family Chrysomelidae; genus Diabrotica; species Diabrotica virgifera. Next base: position 214,990,184 of record NC_065449.1, read on the forward strand.
TCTAGCAAAATTTCAATTTTCTGTAACTTTTCGAGTTTTTGAGTTACAGCAACGAGTTTTATGTCATTGGAAAAATAATTTTACATTCTTTCAAAATATGTAAAAATATACAGGGCGTATGTAAAAAATTAAGATTTTTTTTCATTTCCGGTTAAAGCGGAAGACATATTGTGGGTAAAATTTATTTTGCTAATAGATAACAAAGTACTATATATGTCTGCCAAATTTCAAATTTTAGTTTCTATTACAGAGGTAGTTACGGGCACTCGAATATTTTTTTATAAAAAATTCATAACTCCCCTCCTATGAGGAGTTAAGAAATCTGACCAATGTTATTCAATTTACTAATAGGATATCAAAAATATATCAAAAAATAAACAAATTCCTTGGAGTCATTTTTACCCCTTAAATATAGGCAACCCATAACTTTTTCTGAAAAACGATAATATTTTTGTTATAGCCCCATCTTTAGGCTATATAAATGTTTTTTCAAATTAAATTTATCTTAAACAAGTTTTTAGATTGGTAGGGAAATGTATCGGGTGGGCGGTCGGCCATGCTGGCCGCCATTTTGGATTTGGAAATGCCAAATTCCGTATTTCTATTTACCTATCGATGAGCTAACTTTAAGTTAAATTTCATTTGTTTCGGTAAAAATTTGCAAAAATGGGCCCCAAATAACCCCCCTATTTCGGCCCCCCTTTGAGAGGTTTTTTTCAAAAGCTTAGTTTCTCGAAAAAATTCTCTTAAAATTACTCATACCGAATTTCATCGAAATCGGTCCAGTAGTTTTTGCTGGGCGGTGGCGACATACGTACGTACATACGTACATACTTCCGACATGTTTTTTTTATTTGCTTTTTAGACTCAGGGGTACTCAAAACGTCGAAAAAAAAGTGAAATCTGAAACAATTTTTTTTGCACGATCCTATAACTTTATCTATTATACTCATACTGCGTATGTAGTACGATAAAGTAAAAATCACTTAAATCGTACAACAGGTTTGGGAGATATAAGACATCAAAAATGACCAATTTTTAAGGTGGCCGGTTATTTTTGGCCCAGAGTGTATTATTGACAGACTTTTATTCTTATTAAAATTATAAAATAAAAGGATATTTTGATTTAAAATTATTCACTTCTCTGGTTTGAAGTTTGACGAACCGGCGTAGTATCGTTTGTGGACTGTATCTATAGACTCTATGTTGATGTATTCTTAAATATGGTTACATAATTTTTGTGTGCAAGGTTTTTCAATACATTATGTTCAATAATGGATGAGCTATTAATTTTAAAATTTTGTCTTTATCAAAATATTTGAAAACAGATTAATAACTCAAAAAATAAAAAGTTTTGACCTATGGTACTTTAAAAAAAAATTTTATCTAGAATTTGATCCAAAATATAAATTTGCAACATTATTCCAGAAACCATAGACAGATTAGCTCTTAGCTTTTAATAAACTTTAGTGAATTAAGTCAGAATTAAGTAATTTCTAAACAATCGTTCAGATTTTATTTTTGTCCTTGTAATTATGATAAAGAAGAGGGTCTTCTACTTAATGTGCGTATCCGTGACGAATGCTGGCGATCATCATGGCAATCTTTTTATTATAGTTTCGATTCTTTCAGAGTATGAATTAAAAATTATTAAAAATTAGAGGCAGAGGGGACAAATTACAGCCTTGCTGTACTCCACTGATGATTTTCACGTATTCGGTGTGTTCACTTTCAACTCTGAGGTTTGCAGTCTGATTAAAGTAAAAGTTTTTAATAATTATTATTTTCAGATCTTGGTTGTTAATTCCTACTTGATTATGTTCAAAATAAGAGAGATAAAAGGAACTACAACGTTAACGGGATTTTATTGTCTCATATGGCCAAAGAACCTCTAAATTTGAAAAAACCGCGGAGTGCTTCCATTTAGATGGGTGCGTTTTTTAGAAAAGGGTGAATTAATCCCTAGGCACAGGGTGAATTAGGGTGAGTTCTATGCACTTTTGGTACAAACAAGTCTACAGGAAAATTGTTCCAGGTTAAATTTACTATCGAAATATCGCATTTTAAAGTAAAAATGATTTTTTTCCAAAAATATATCCAAAAGAAAAGCAAGAAAAAAACACGAAAGAAAGCAATTTTATTTTTTGCCCCATAACTTTTTTCCACAAGGGTATAGGTATAGGCGTTGCTTCAGCGACAAATTACTTCCATTCTCGGTCTTTAAAATGGCGTTTAGTAGAAGTCTCTACAATTTATAGTTTCCAAAATTAGTCCTGTCGCCAGGGGGTGTACAACGGCCTCCTTAATTCAGACGGTCTTACCCAAGTTTTTTTTATATATTTTGACCCGCAGAATACGAATTTTTTGGGTAACAGTTGATCCGGATGTCGATAAGATTGTTATAGACAAAGAACTTGAGGAATTACATAACAGCGATTTCTCGCAAAACAAAACATCTTTTTGTATTTTTTGGGTCATTTTAAGCAAAAAATATTCCTACAAGTTTTTTCGTAGAATGCATAGTTTTCGAGATAACCGCGGTTGAACTTTCAAAAAATCGAAAAATTGCAAATTTTGAACCCGAATAACTTTTGATTAAAAAATGAAGTAGCAATTCTGCTTACCGCATTTGAAAGTTCAAGTCAAATTATATCGGTTTTGATTAGTTGAATTGCTAAAAATTAATTTTTTTACTGTTAAAGAAATCTATAAACACATAGTGTTTCCCGTACCTAATACATGCGTTTTAACGCATGCTACGTAGAAATTGCCTCGCTTGCACTTGTAGCTACTCTACCTACTCGTTCGATTTTAAATGAGAAATCATTGAAAACATCACTCACATACTAGGTGTTTATAACTTTGTTTAACAATAAAATAATAAATTTTTAGCAATGCAAATAATCAAAACCGATATAATTTGACTTAAACTTTCAAATGCGGTAAGCAGGATTGCTACTTTATTTTTTAATCAAAAGTTATTCGGGTTCAAAAATTACAATTTTTCGATTTTTTGAAAGTTCAACCGCGGTTATCTCGAAAACTATGCATTCTACGAAAAAACTTGTCGGAATATTTTTTGCTTAAAATGACCCAAAAAATACAAAAAGATATTTCGTTTTGCGAGAAATCGCTGTTATGTAATTCCTCAAGTTCTTTGTCTATAACAATCTTATCGACATCCGGATCAACTGTTACCCAAAAAATTCGTATTCTGCGGGTCAAAATATATAAAAAAAAACTTGGGTAAGTCCATCTGAATTAAGGAGGCCGTTGTACCCCCCCTGGCGACAGGACTAAATAGGATTTTTTAAAGTTTGCCGCTCACAGCATTTTTGGGCCATTTTCCCCATTATTTCACAAACATTGGTCTGTAACTTTTTTCTACGTATTTCTAGGTATATGCAAAATGGTACATGTAGAAAGAGAAATCAATTACCTTTTAAGTGGTCTATTGTATAAAGTTGTACCACAATTTTTAAACAAGTTATGCTATTTCAAGGTTTTCTACTTTTAATGATTATTGCTATTTTTTATGATTATTTTTTAAATTTCTCACTATGACTTTTTTCTTGTACATTGAGGTATATACAGTGGGTGATCATATTATTAGAGCCACTTAGTAAAATTCAATATTTTAGAGGAAGGGTATATAATTGAACTGTATCATATATTAATGGATTTGTTTCCATTTGGTTGTCTTGTTACACTTTATGAAAGTGCAATAAATAGTCTGACAATAGTGGCAACACGCATGTGTGGCAATGCGTGACTCAGATGCCATTGTTTGTCAATGCTGCCCAGCCTAGCTTGCAACTCGTGTGACTATTATTGTGTATTCTTGGTGTTTAGAGTTATAATAAACTTTGCGAGTTTCCATTGCTCTCTAGTGATATTCTGACAAGCCTATACTATTTTTTGTGAATTTAGTAAAAATTGCGTGTTCGTTGCACTAGTGGTACAAGAACATCATGGGAAATCCAAATACATCTCACCAAGAAAAGTAGCAGAAATAAAACTTTAATATTCAATACTAAACACTCCAACAAAAACATAGCATCCATTTCTAAAGTTTCAAAGGCAACATGGACCGTATAAAGAAAAAACTTTAATACCATTATTAAACAAAACTAAAATTTTTTGAGGTAGCTCTGATAATATGATCACCCACTGTACATTGTAAAATAAAAAAGCATATTTTCTTTACTTTAAAATAGTGTATTGCAAAAAATTCTAGGACTAATTTTAAACAAGATAACCGTAGGATATCCAAGGGTATCCGTAATTTGAGTAATAATTAAAAAAAAAATTTTAATAGAAGAATATAATTGCATATTATAACATAATTTTTAATTCAAAATAACCTCTCTTAATAACACTTTTCGATATTTTGAAATATAAAGGTACTTTATTCTTGAGCTAATTTCATATTTTTTAACATACCTCGTACACTATTGATACAATTTTATATCTGATGATTGCTTCTTAGGTTTTAGATTTAGACTATGCAGAGCATTTTATAAACAATACCTTTTTGAAGTTATACTTCTTTACGGGCGTAATGACGGTGAAATTTTATATGGGAAAACCTAGCGACCGGGCGCATGCGCATTATAACTTTGTTCTGATTGGATGTTCAAATGACATGACAAAAATTATCCAATATGGCAGCTGTGGCACAGCTGTGGGACTGTGTTTGGTTATAATGTATGCTTGTTGCGTTTTAAAATTTGTAGGAAGAGAAACAACAAACAAAAAGTTAGTTAATGGTTATACTGCCTTTTTAAATAGTTTTCATATTATATTTTTGGACTTATTTACATAGAAGAGATGATTGTTGCATGCCAATGTGAAAGCTCATCAAACTGTGCCTAGTATGAGTGCCGCAGATCTCGCTTATTCAAAGCTAAAGAATCTTTCACTGGTAAGTGTTTTATAAATAGTTGATCAAATTTTGTTATGATATTTGAACATAGCCACTTTGCACGACGCAAGTGATTGCGAAATGTATTAGTCGTTATACGGGCTCCGATACCTACCTTGAACCTACCAAAATACATAAGTAGTATGTAATACTTTTTTTTACATAATTTGATTACCATCAAAATTTATATCAATATTCACCTAATATATTGTCTTCTTACCCTATGTTTTGTTGTATTTTTTCAATTCTAAATCATTTCAATTCAAAATCAAAATAATTTGATTTACATAAGTTAAAAATGTCAAAAGGTTAATCTGTTTAGTTAGACGATCTTCGCACATAATGACAAGCTGCCTCTGTGGTGCAGTTTTAATGCGGGTGAATCCCAATACAACGCAAATACCAGCCGCGTGGTAAGTTGGTTCGAATCCCAATAGAAACTTTTATTTTTTTATTTTTTTTTTATACATTTTATGATTGTAAGTATATTTATTATATAATTTTATTTTCAGAAAATACGTATTTAGTTAAAAATTTTTCCGACAATTAATGTTCAGAAATCATTTGTGGCATTTTTAATGTGTTTGTGTGTGTTTTATTTTTTTATTATTTTAATTTTTGACACTGTTTTAATAAAAATGTTTGAGAAGTATTAAGTATAAATTAATTTAATATTTAAATAAAATATAAATAAAAAGTATATTAATTTCGTTTATAATCATATAATCATATAATCATATAATAGAAGTATAACTTCTTACGTGCGTACAAAGTACACACACATTCTTTTTTTTATAAAGTCAATACTAAAAACGTTTTCCATATGGTTCCAACTTAGTGGGACCCATTGCATGTGTATATGTCACATTTTGAAAAAGAATATCTTCTTTAAAAATGGTCCTATAATTTTTTACAACACACCATTTTAAAGTAAAGAAAATAAACTTTCTTTTTTATTGTACAACATACATACCTAAATATACAATAAAAAAAGTTATAATGAGACATTTAAAAATTATCCTAAAATATATCAAAAATCATTAAAAGTATAAAATGTTAAAAAACTATATCTTGTTTAAAAATAGTCATACACCTTTATACAATAGACCATTTTAAAGGTAAGTGACTTCTCTTTGTGCCAAATGTACCATTGCATATACCTAGAGATGCGTAGAAAATAGTTACAGAAGAATGTTTGCGAAGTAATAAGGAAAATGTCCCAAAATCGCTGTGAGTGGCGAAATTTGAAAAATCATATTTTGGAAACTATAAATTACAGGGACTTCTACCAAGCGCTATTTTAAAGAGGAAGGATGGAAGTTTTTTTCTGTGAAGCAACGTCTATACTTATATCCCCGTGGAAAAAAGTTATGGGCAAAAATCAAAATTGCTATCTTTAGTGTTTTTTTCTTGCTTTTCCTTTGAATATATTTTGTAAAAAAATTAGTTTAGAATTTAAAATGTGATATTTCGATAGTAAATTTAACCTGGAACAATTTTCCTGTAGAAGTGTTTGCAACAAAATTGCACAGAACTCACCCTAATTGACCCTGTGCCTAGGGACTAATTCACCCCTTTCTCAAAAACGCACCCCTCTAAATGGTAGCACCCACGGGCTTTTCATATGTAGAGGTCCATTGACCAGTGGCGGATCCAGGGGCGGGCGATGGGAGCGATCGGCCCCCCCTCTCAAACCAAGTTATATATAAAGATTATAAAAACATTCATTTATTCATTTATTTTTAATAGAAATTTAGCCAATCGGCCCCCCCTCTTGACGATACTTTATCCTGCTGGATCCGCCACTGCCATTGACTATATGAAACAATAAAACCCCGTTAACGTTGTAGTTCCTTTCTAAAATACATAATCAATCGCCTATTTTTATATTAGTATTTACATTTATATTAGTATTTACATCATAAAAGAAGAGGCTAAGAGTCTTTAAAGGTAAAAAGTGAATGTGTATTGGATTATTTTCATTTAGTTTAATTTTCCAAGTGATCTGTCTCATAACAACACTTTTATCAGATTTCTTATTAGATAAAAAAAAGTTCTTTATTGTATATAGCTGTCTTAGATTATTCAGACGACATAAACCATTTTCCAGAAGCGTTGTTCACCGTTTGGGAATCCCTCTCATCCCATTTTATTCGCTCTCGAAGAAAAGGAAACCGATCATTATAATCGTATTCAAATACTTCTTTAAATTACACGTTTCGGCTAAATTATATAAAATGAAAACGGTTCTTCGTCATTTCGTGAATCCCTCCTTTTCCTTCGATACACTTTTAGTAGGTACACCAATTGTGCATAAAGAATAGGAATTTGTTTTTAGAATAATGAATTAGGATTTTTAGCGTTTTTAATCTTCTTAAAAGATTCATTACTGCAAATAGTTAGTTTTTTAATTAGATAGCTTAAAAAGTCATAAGTGATAATAATTTTTAAATTTTTTGTGGGCCAAGAATAAGAAAAATATAGTCATATAGAAAAACGTTCGTTCTAGGCCAGTTACGTCTACTTATTTGAAAATTATATATTTTTTATCATAATGTTTTTACGTACTCTTTATCTTTAATTCTATTAATTGAGTTCAGCTTAGGAACCAATAATTAAAGTCATATTGTACATTAGGCCGGGCCGAAAAAGGGCAAAAAAAATTTTTTTGGGAAATTTTAAACGGGCTAGTAAAAAAAAGTTGTGTATGGTAGTCCTAATACTGTGTACCAAACATAGGCCGAATTAAATTATTTTTGACCGGGCCCCGGAGGCCTAAAAAAAAAAAAATATTTTTTTTGCTTTATTTTTGGGGCCGGCTAGTGTCTAAGATATTAATATTAATGCTACTACCTTGTTAAAAAAATTTCATCATGATCTAAAAAGATTTAACCGGTCCCCAGGACTAAAAATGTAAAAGAGGGGTAACCAATGCATTTTTATTTACTATTTTGGCGCTGTGAACTGTGCAGCTCTTTGCTTGAATCAATATTCGGTACGAAAAGTTTTTTATATTGAACTGTTATGCACATATTTAACTTTATTTCGTATATTCATTTAACCCAGAACTCACCACGATGAGGTTGCTGCACGGTGAGTTCCACCCGCCCACCATCCTTTGCTCAACATTTTTACTTACTCATTCCTTGAACCATAGCGTCGACATTTACTTTCAAATATCGGCCAATTCTTTCTGGCACGGATATAACCATCTCTAGATTCTTCACCACACACTTTTATTGATGCATCAGTAATTATTATCTTCACACACCTCTCCACCCCTTAAGTATGGCAAGGAAAATTGTCAAACTTTGGAACTTGTTTCACCATGTCTCACAATCCACAATAATTATTCTTCGTCGGCCAAATGCTGTATTAGAGGATTATCTGTTAGAGTACCATTCATCTAGTCTATGAGATCTATGTAATCTTCTGCATCGAAACTGATTTAGGGATTTGGGATACTATGAAAACACAATTTTTATACCGGCCTTCCTACAGTATCCTGAGAGCATCCTCTCTAATACCTTGTCGTTAATCTGTTAACATACAAATTTGAATGATTTCCGGGTGCGCAAATTAAGCATTGTCTTAAATAACTTTATTGATAAATTGATGAGACATTATCCGGAAAATCTCTCTAGGGCTGCATTAATTTCCATAGATGCCTGGCACTATATTCCAATCTTGGCTTTGTTTTTATCTCAAACCTCATACGTAAATATACTGGTATTACAAACTCAGTGTTTGTGCCATCTTCCCTGGAATTTTCTCTGAACTTTGAGAACATATTCCATCTCCAATTATTGTTTAGGATAGTTTGGACAAATACTATTGATCTGAACTTAGATCATTTTCATTTACAAGAGGCAGGACAGCTTCTATGGTGTTAAACTTAATAACAGGCATTTTTTCGTAATTGGGAAGAAGGGATCCAATCAGCTCAGAATATGAATAGAGACCTTTTGTGTGGTCATCTAGTTTTTGCAGCAAATATCGCAAGGTAAGTAATGGTTTATTTACTCGCATTTCTATAATTCGTATGATACCTTTCAGTCCGTATTTACATTTGAACAATTACATCCCATAACACCTAATTTGCTTAGATCTATATTATGGCTTTGTAAGTAGTCTAATATTCCTTCGACAATATTTATTACACGAGACTGGCTAAGAGCCAAGTACCCAAAATATAAACTACTGGTCCTTCAATTAAAGCTATATGGTCTTCAGTTTTCATAATTCGTCTCGCCTTTCCGAAGACCATGGTTTGATCTTTCCTTTCATCGAAGTGTAGCCCTTTAATATTGACTTGTTTAAATTTTATTCCCATGCTGGATTTGCCGTCTGTCTCCGTTAACTCCTCTCCGAATTTTATTTTTGTTGATGACCAGCACTGTATTATATTTGAAGATTTAGTTTAGATCTTCTTAAACGGCAATTAAAAGCTTAAGTATATTTTTCTGTCTACTGTATTATCTTTCTTTTGCTTAATAATATAATATGACAACAGAAGCTTTTTTAATAGCCCCAAACATTTTTTTAACAAAATAAAAATTCTTTGAAGGCCGGGGGGGGGGGGGGCGGTTAATTACTTTCTAAATCATCCCAAATTTGGTATAGTATTATATAAATAAATAAAATACTAGTTCTAACTTTTAGCAACTAGCCTTGTACAAGAATTAAGAAATAAAATTTCGACCAAAAAAAAATTTTTTAGGCGCCATGGGGCCCGGTTAAATATTTTTTAAACTGGCCCAAATTTGGTATAGGATTATATAAATACTAGTCCCAACTTTTGGCAGCTAGCCGTGTAGAAAAATTAAAAAAAGTTTTTTCGGCCCGGTCTATTGTACATGGTGTTTCATCTGCTTATACAAATAAATGGTATCACCCTTCAGTGTTACCAAAGCTTCATATACACACCTGGGTAGAGAGCTACATATTCAGCTAGACCACTCAAAAGAAATTCTGTACCTCAGAGCTAAACTGTCTTGACACAATTTTTTTTGAAAAATTGTATTATTTCACTTTCTACGTAACAGACTTCACACCTTTCATATGCGATACGATACATATTAAATCCTATTTAATGTGGTTCCAAAGATAGGCAACGTTAAAGTGTAATAAGTCCCTCCGTAGCTCCGAGCTAAACAGTAGTTTACACTTAATACCCAGCAAAATAAAAGTATTATCACTAGTTTTAGTGGAGTTAATATCACTTGCACATGTAAGAAGTAGTATTAACTCCATGGAACGATGTAAAACCACGGTGTGCTACTAGTAATCAGTATTCTGTGGAAAATAAATGAAAGTAGCCCTAAATAACTTCAAGGATTTTAAGAATCTTTACAACAAATCTTCTAACTGTTCACCTTTTCTTATAAGAAAAAAAACTCAGCAGAATACAGACTTTCGTATGCCAGATGTTGTCCACTATGTTCCCTATTAGCGATATTTAGAATTACTTTTTCCAAAACTAATTTTAGTTCGGAATCATTCTAATCTGTTGATCTTAACAGAAATCCTAGGCGTGTTGTGTTTCCTACAGCCCTGCTTGTGATTCACGATAAGCCAAAGGAATTTAGACGTAAGTTTTCACTCTAATGGCATATAGAATATCCCACCAGAATGAAAACAATGGGAACCTTCTCTGGTTACACCTCCGAGGCTTCTACAATTTGCAAGCCATACGGATGCTGAGACTAAGGAAGATGAGGGAATTCTACAATTTACAATTCACGTCCCATCTGCTCAGCGCGGTAAAGTTCCAACGAGAATGGTTCCATTCGTACTCCAACAGAGTAAATGTAAATCAAAAATGAATAACCATTTTCAATTTCGTTGCAAAACGAAAATACAGCCGAACCATATTCTAGTCCAATCAGAGAGTGCTGCAAGCACCTCTACCGGCTTCGAAACTTATTAGTCTCTCATCAGGAGGCACATATGCTGCTCTCCCTGATCCAACCAAAACAAACCCCAGCGTGCAGACCCGAATTGCAACGAACGAAATGGCATAGATGCCCTAGCGGCAACTGCTAGCAAAAAGACGTAAGTTTTCACTCTAATGGCATATAGAATATCCCACCAGAATGAAAACAAATTTTTTCCAAAGGAATTTAGTTATAAAGGACCATTAAGTTATATCAAAATAGCAATAAATAGGCACCTAGACATACAATTTAAAAAAGATCTTACAAATTTTTCATAAGTTTGTAGGTGTCTTCTAAAGTATCAATTTTATTAACTTATTTGTTTTTAATAATTATAGTATTAAGTATATATTTCGATTTACAACTTTTTAGTTTTTCAGTGTCACATGGAATCATACATTTTTCTAATAATTTAAGTGTAAATTTTAATAAATAAATCAAAATTTTACAAAATAAAAAAACACTGTAACTCTTCGTCACTGGAATTCATTTCTATTCTACAATTTTTAGAACTTTGACATTTAAAAATCCTAACTACTTTCAAACCACAAAACTGTCGAAAATTTTGTTGTAAGTCATTGCTCATATTGTCATCACCATGACAACGCGAAAGTTCAGGATATTTGATTATATGAAAGTGTGCCAAAAAACCCATTGAAAGTGTGCGAAAAAGTAAATCCCATTTAAAATACATTGTTACTTCACGCACACTTTAAACCCTTCACGCACTGCTATCTATAATGACAGTTTTCACAAACTAAAAACTTATACATAATAATATGATATAGAGTAGATAAAATATATATTCCTACGGAAAATTTTCTTAGGGGTTGCAAAAAAACGAAAAGAGTCGACTTCTAATTTGTTTTTTTTTGCAACCCCTAAGAAAATTTTCCGTAGGAATATATATTTTATCTACTCTATGTCATATTATGTATAAGTTTTTAGTTTGTGAAAACTGTCATTATAGATAACAGTGCGTGAAGGGTTTAAAGTGTGTGTGAAGTAGCAATGTATTTTAAATGGGATTTACTTTTCCGCACATTTTCAATGGGTTTATTGGTACACTTTCATATAATCAAATATCCTGAATTTTCGCGTTGTCATGGTGATGACAATATGAGCAATGACTTACAACAAAATTTTTGACAGTTTTGTGGTTTGAAAGTAGTTAGGATTTTTAAATGTCAAAGTTCTAAAAATTGTAGAATAGAAATGAATTCCAGTGACGAAGAATTACAGTTTGTTTATTTGTTTATCGTAGATAAAATATTGTATGAAACTGTGCGTGAAGTACTTTTTGCCAACTGACGCGATGTATAGCACTCGCTCCGTTGTCGCTCGTGCTCTAAAAATCGCGTGCGTTCGCAAAAAGCATACTTCACGAACTGTTTCATAAATAACTATTTTTACACCATCAAAAAGTTAGACCTAAGCGAAAAAATCGAATCAACATTTTTAAAAAACCAGATATTTTGACGTATGAATTTTTTCAATTTAAAATTAGGGTGTTTCTTCGATATTAAATAAAAAAAAAAAGAAAATGTATATATTTTAAAAAGGTAAAGGCAGTTTTTAAGTAGAAAATCGTGGTAAACCATTTTTTATCCTTAAAAATTCCCCTTCAACTTTCGTCATAGTTTTCCACTTGCTACTATTTTTTTCATTTTTACCGTTTTCAAAGCCTTCGACCATGGTCTATAGTATAGTCTATACTCTATCTATACGCTATTATATGCAATAAAAGCCTCCCATTTTTTCATGGTGTAATTTACTCTCTATTTTTTTATTCCAAACTATAACCATAAAATGTAATGTTTCCTAGAAATACAATATTTATAAGATTTTAGTAATTTATAGTCAAGAACAAGACATTTCAAAAGTGCAAATTCATTTCGAATATCTTTGAAAGGAAAAAGAGGGATTCACGAATGACATTAGCAATGCATTTATTGGATTTTGTTTATATAGCATCCTAAACAAAAGTGATAAATGGTATTTCCGGAAATTGGCCGAAGTGATATACACAAAAAAAATATTTCACATCTAAATGTAGATGATTGTTTATTTCCTGAAAATAATACAATAACAAGTCTCTAGATTAAAGTATAATATAGGTATTACTAAGAATGCATTTTTATTTCTAAATACAAACCAATATTTCCGTTGTTTAAATAATATTGGTTATGAAAGTAGGAAGAGAAAAGGGGGATGGGATCAAGGGATCAATGGGTTCAGGGTAAGCATCTAATTAGGAGAGTTTTACTTTGAAGAAATAGACGAATTTGTATATCTAAGAGCAAGGATAACAAACAAGTGTGAATAAATGAAAGAAATTGATGCCAGATTAAGTAAAGCCAATCGATCTGCGGGAGCCAAGAATTATTTACTAAGATCAAAGCGCAGCTGTCATGGAAAACGAAATTTATCATTTACATATACGGAGCCATATACGGATGCCATATCATAGCCATATACGGATGTGAGACATCGATACTTAACCAAAAAAGAATGTGTGTGTACTTTGTACGCACGTAAGAAGTTATACTTCTACTACATATTATGTGATTTTTAAGGCAATACCTAAAATTTTAAAAAATAAAAGAATAAAACGCACACAAACACATTGAAAAATGCCACAAAGGAAAAATGATTTCTGAACGATAATAATTGTTGGCAAAAATTTTAAATACGCATTTTCTGAAAAAAAAAATTATATAACAAATATACTTACAATCATAAAATGCATAAAAAAATAAAAAAATAAAAACTTGCATCGGGAATCGAACCCGTGACTTTCGGGGCGCTTTGATTCGTAATCGAAGCCTAGACTCACTCGTCCAATTCCACATTATTTGTCATGTGGAAAAATAGGGTAACTGAACGTTTTACTGTTTGACAGTTGTTTTGAATATATGTAAGTAAATTATGTAGTTTAAATTTTGTGGAAGAAAATATTAAAATATAACAAAACAGTAAGAAAACAATATATTAGGTGAAGATTGGTAGAACTTTTGTTGGTAATCAAATTAAGTATGTAAATCAAAGCATTACATACCTACTAGATAAATAAATCTACGCCAAAAAATCATAATTTAAAAATAAAAATCGGACCTAATTTGGGATTTCTCTCTAAAATCCCCATTCTTGAGAAAATAAATGTACAGTAGAGCGTCGATTATCCGAACGTCGATCAACCGAACGACCGCTTATTCGAACTATCGACTCCCGCGTCCCGCACTCGAATACCGAGCAAGCGTTAGTAATTGACGCTTAAAATATCTTCAATTTTCTCCAATATTGTATCCAAAAATATTTATGTTGTTTCAAAGACTGCACTTTTTTGTTTAGTTGCTAGTTGTCATTATCAAGATATAAATAAATATGTAGGTATATAAATATGGCTTTTATTCACTTGTAGATAAATATGTATGACTATAAATATGTATCAATATATTGTAGTTCGATTATCCGAACAAATCGGTTTTCCGAACACCTATGTCCCCCAATTAGTTCGGATAATCGACTCTCTTCTGTATTTCAACCTAATCCAAATGTATAATTACAATATGATTTAAAAACTACTTACAAATTAGAATGAGTTTTCCTTGTCCAAAATAGTCCAAAAGTCCAAAAATATAGGTATATTAAAACTATTTAAAAAGGCAGTATAATTATTTACTAACTTTTGTTTGTTGATTCTTTTCACACAAATTTTAAAACGCAACAAACATAAATAATCAAACTACAGCTGTACCACAGCCGCCATATTGAATAATTTTTGACATGTCATTTGAACATCCAATCAGAACAAAGTTATAATGCGCATGCGCCGGGATCATAGGTTTTAACATATTAAAATTCACCCTCATATCGCCGGTAAAGAAGTATAACTTCAAAACCAAAAAAACAGTAAGAAGATTGGAAAGAAAAATACTCATAATAATATTGTGGGAGGGAAGAGAACGGAAGAAGGGTGTATAAGAAGGACAAATGAGGAAGTTTATAATATCTACAAAGAACCACAAATAAATAGCGTATAAAATCAAAAAGGTTGCAGTGGCTGGGCCGTATAGAAAGAATAAATGATGAGAGTAGTCAAGAAAATAGCATGGAGAGTACCAGATTATAAAAGAAAGAGAGGAAGGCCACGAAAGCGATGGAGAGAGGCAGTAGTAGAAGACCCAAAAAAGGGAATAACAGACTGGAAGAAGTTGACAAATAACAGAAATATAATCGCGTCCTATGAAACAAGTGACAACAGTTGTCATGGTATTTTTAAACATTGTTTATTCTAACAAACTGTCAAAAAGACTCGAAATGGTGCTTACAACGCAAGAAAAAATATTTGTTATTGAGTATTATTTCCTCTCATACGGGAATGGGCGATCAAATGGACCTAGTTTGATTCTAAATTTTTATAAAATTTTATACACATCTAAAAACTCTTGATGCTTACGTATGGGGTATGCTGAAACAAGCCGTTTTTACAGAAAACCCACCGGCAACTATTGATGAACTCCGTGAAAAAATTTTGACCTTTTTCAGAAGAATGCAGCAGCCTTTTTTTAATAACATGCTAAGAAATGTTAAGCGTTATGAGTACTGCTTGGAACGCAATGGCCAGCAATTTGAACATATTTTGTATAGAAGCAAAACTTAAAATTCGCATTATTTGAAAAGTTGTTATTTAATTTTTCATGTTTAATAAACCTTTAGTTTTTCAGTGCTGTTTGTTTTGGCTCATACTGTATGTATACAGGGTGTCCAGAACTCTACCGACAAACGAAGACAAGAGATTCTTCAGATAATTTTAAGATAATTTAACCCAATTCACTTAGTCCGAAAATGCTTCCTAAGGGAGCTAGAGCTCTTTGAAGATGGCGTCTTGTAATTAGTTTTTCTTAAATACCTCCACAACGCTTCTATTTAGAAAAACAAAAATTGGTACGAATATTTATCTACAAGATATAAATCTAATCCATCCATTGCAAATTTCTAGCACCGATCATAGGCGTCCGTTTTGGGTAGGTCAACGGTTATTTTATCGCATAACTTTTTTATCTTTAACTTATATGCATTTCTGACACTCGATTATGAAATTGTGAAGTATTCTAGTACTAAAAGGTACTTTTGTTTTAAATCGGTAGAACACATCGTTTTCTAGAAAAATCGATTTGAAAATGTTTCGCTTTTTAAATTAAAAAAAAATTAAAAAAAAAACTGTTTAGAAAGACGAAAACTGGTACATTTATTTATATTTCAGAGATAAATCGATTTCATTAATTGCGTCAATTCTAGTACTGGTCATAGGCGTCCGTTTTGGGTAGGTCAACAGTTATTTTATAGCATAACTTTTTTGTCTTGAATTTTTGAGCATTTTTGACACTAGATTATTAAATTATGAGGTATTCGAGTACTAAAAGTTACTCTTACTTTATGTTGGTAAAATACTTCGTTTTTTGTTGAAAAGTTCTTTAAATTTTTTTCAAATTCCAAAAACGAAAATCTTTCAAATCGATTTTTCTAGAAAACGGTGTGTCCTACCGACTTAAAGCAAGAGTACCTTTTAGTACTAGAATACCTCACACAACCGGTGTCAAAAATGCATAAAAGTTAGAGACAAAAAAGTTATGCGATAAAATACCCGTTGCTCTACCCAAAACGGACGCCTATGACCGGTACTAGAAATTTGCAATGGGTGGAATCGATTCATCTCTGGAAAGTAAATAAGCAAACCAATTTTTGTTTTTCTAAATAGAAGCGTTCTGGAGGTATTTAAGAAAAACTAATTTCATGGCGCCATCTTCAAAGAGCTCTAGCTCCCTTAAGAAGCATTTTCGGACTAGGTGAATTGGGTTAAATTGTCTTAAAATTATCTGAGGAATCTCATGTCTTCGTTTGTCGGTAGAGTTTCTGGACACCCTGTATAAGATAACTGTAACATAATATGTAAAATTCACTGTCTGCCTATACTAAAATATAACATGATCGCAATACGGTTAGAACAGTGATATCTTCCCCTTAAATAGTTCCTCTAAATGGATTAATACCACGGAATCTACAAAATCTAAAGAAACATTTATTTCATTTTTTTATAGATTATAGGGTATCACGGATTTTGACCTTCTAAAACATATTTTGTATCTAATCTTTAATGTTATTTTCATAACTAACTTCCGTTTTGATTCGCTAATACAGAGTGCAATATGTATACATTTATACACGGGGATCTTTTATTTATTTCCTATACAGACCAGGGCATTCAGCAATAAAAACACTGACATAAATCGATTTTTAGAGACAGAATTCACCAACTTGCAACTTTTTGCTTTGTGATCGGGATGACGCGCAGTGGGGCAGGAGAGCTAAAAAGTTGGCATAAAATAAAAATATTAAATACAATACTTTCTGTCGTTTTCATTTTAATTATATAGTACACAATCCTACGTATAATTTGGTATCATTATTTCCCCATTCAATCCCCGCCGCCCATAGGCGCCCATACACACGGGCAGGGGGGGGCCGTGGCCCCCCCTAGCTTTTCGGAAAAAAAAAATTAAATTTATATTACATAAACGCATTTTTGTCAAAACATTATTGAATAATTTTGAGAGATAAATTGGAAACAACATATTTATTAATAAAAAAAAATCACATATTGGGTAGTTATTAATAGTTTAACAGAAAATCTTTGTGTCTGCGACAGTGGTCTGTATGGAATGTGCATAATACACATTTCCCACAATCACGGTATGCTACTAACGAAAACATTGACAGAGATTAGAGGCGTGGGAAACATATACACTGTAATCGACACCCAAAATTACAAATTAAATGAATCATTTATACTGCAAAAAAACCATATCAGCAAGAATTCCGATCTCTGATCGATAATCACTAATGAGCCATTTGTCTTTAGCAACTGGTATAAAGTAATTATATTTTATATTTTGAAAAAATTCATACTGAAAAATAATTTTTAAAATTTATTGAACATAGTCAAATTTTAGTTTGCAAAAGTATTTTTTTAGTAAGTAGATTATTTTTAAAGTGTGCATTATGATGAACAGAACAATTTTATTTAAATGAAAAACAGGTGGTCTTTCATGATGAATGAGTGTTATATACAGGGTGTCCCAAAAGTAGCGGAAAGGCCGAATAATTCGCGAAATGAACATCGGATCGAAAAACTGAAAAATACGTGTTCAATAATTTTCAAAAATCTATGCGATGACACTAAACAAGTCCACCACTTCAACCCCTGGGTGTGGAGCGGGGGGTAACTTTAAAATCTTAAATGGGCCCCCCATATCGTGATACCACAGCAAAATTATAGAAACGGTCTAATATCTCGAGAAATATATGTACTTCCAAATAAAACTAAAAAACACGTGTTTAATATTTTTCAAAAATCTATAGAATGACACCAAACAGGATTTTTCATTCCACACCCTGGAGGTGGGGTGAGAGTTAACTTTAAAATCTTAAATAGGAACCCCCGTTTTTTCTTGCAGATTGAGTTTCTTCCTCAAAAAATAAGTAACATTTATTCGAACTTTTTTAGAATTATTGACGGATGGAGCTATATTCGGAAAATGCGATTTATTTGCGCCATCTATCAACAATTCTAAAAATGATTAAAAAGGGTTCAAGGCAGGTTTTGTTTATTCTAAAAATGTTTGGAATATGTGTGCCTTATTTTTCATAAGGATTCTATATCTGCAAAAATAAAGGGGGCTCCTTTTTAAGATTTTAAAGTAAAAACTTGGTTCGACACATACTCTTGGTTAGTCTGCTCGCCAAAGTTGAAGGGAAGGCTTTGCAAGCATTGTATTCTTTTCAAACGGGTTTTAAAAAGAGGCTCAACTTTTGTGGTACCCATGACATTTCCATTTAAAAACTTGGTCTAGTGTTTAAATGTATGAATAATTCCTCACAACAGGGTTCAAACTAGGTTTTTTAGGTGGTTTAAACTACAGTAGACTCACTCTATAACGAGAACTGAAATGGTGAATTAATTATCTCGTTATAAGCGGATCTCGTTATATCAAACAATAATAATATTGAAATCTTTTGATGCCTCTTACGTAGTTTATTGTGTCGATGGTCAACCTGAACAGTGAACAATGAGACTTCGTCGCCATAAATTGTAAATTTCCTATAGTATTCAATATCGGTCGATAAACAGGCAGATGTTTATTACAGGTGGCCGAGTTTATTATAGCACTGGCCTCGATAACAGGATAGATGTTGGGCATTTCTATGTACAGGTAGTTGGGGCATTTATTTATTTATGACCATTACAACGCTAAAAACAGGTAAAGACAAGTATTCTTCGATTTCAATTTTCCTCGTTATAACCAAATATGCCTCGTTATAGAGCATTATAGTTCAATAGGAATTTCATGGGACACCTAATGTACCTCGTTATATCCGTGTTCGTTATAGAGAGAGTCTACTGTATATATTGTCATCCGAAATATACAAAATGTAATGTGCAACATCTTCACGTTTGGCCCCCCCCTAAAAATTTTTATATGGGCGCCCTTGCGCGCCGCCTGTTGCGACGCGTCGCAAACTGCACATAGTACCGTATCAAAAATGCGTAAGCCGTGATAGCGTAATTCGACTTACGTTTGATTGATTCACTTATTTCAAGTCAAAAAGTAATTTACTAATAAAATTGGCTACGCATATTTGATCTTCAGATTAATGACAATATTATTACAGATGTGATATAATAATTAAGTAAATATAGGTTCTTATAATAATGTTGTTTAAAATTATCTGTATAAAATATCAAAATATGCATTTTTTAAAAAGAGCAAGTGATTTGTTAGTGTTCCAAGGCTGATAACTTTAATTTTGTTTTCTTTTGAAAGCTTGTCTTGTGTATTATTCTTTAAAAAGTCATTTTACCTTTTTGCTCATATTTGCTTCTTTTTTCACAATTTTATTTTTTGTGAGGCTATGTTAATCTAGTTAAATTGAGTAACTCTCCAATTTTTCGTTATTTGCATAATTCAAACATAACTATTCAAGAAAGTTTAGTAGATCCAAAACAAATTAAGGTGTATTTCACTTTTTGTTGATTAGTAGCGATCCACTGATCACAAGCAAAAGAAACATAAAAAGAAAGAAATTAGAACACCAGCCAGTGGAAGCACTGCATATTAGTGCATATTTTGTTGAAATCTCCGAATGTGCAAGATGTTGATGTCACATCTGATGATTCTGATGATGATTTGTAGTTTAAGTTGTTCAATAATTTACCTACATCATTTTATGTTATTCTTATAAATATGCGGTAAATGGTTTTAAAGAACACTTTGGTTACGTAATTTTTCAAAAATAATGTTAAGAGGAAACAGTAGCGATCAACAGGTAGCGAAAACGCGTTCCAAGATTGCGGCTGTAATTTTGAATATTTTTTCGAGATATTTGGCACACGTATTCGTAATATAATAAAAAATGGCGGTACAGAGCCCAATTTGAAAAATATATTAATATGTGGAAATTACTCTGTAATTAAATACAATATTAAAAAAACGGGCCTGTACCGCCATTAAGAAAAACAAAAAAATACACTTTCTTCAAATAAACTTTTTTATCCGATGCTTAGATTTTGTGTCATTTTGGAACTACTAAATTTTTTTATTTCATTAGTAGTTCCAAAATGACACAAAATCTAGGCATCGGATAAAAAAGTTTATTTGAAGAAAGTGTATTTTTTTGTTCTTCAATGGCGGTACAGGCTCGTTTTTTTAATATTGTATTTAATTACAAAGTAATTTCCACATATTAATATATTTTCCAAATTGGGCTCTGTACCGCCATTCTTTATTATATTACGAATACGTGTGCCAAATATCTCGAAAAAATATTCAAAATTACAACCGCAATCTTGGAACGCGTTTTGGCTACCTGTTGATCGCTACTGTATCACCTTAAGAGATATAAATAATGTTAATAAATATACATAAAAACAAGTAAATTAGACTGTAGATTTATTTTAAATTAAAATAATTAAACTTCAAATATCATTTAAACCAATATCGGTAGTAACTTCGGACATGCAGCTTTGAAAATTAAGTTTGAGCCATGAAATTAAGAAAATTAATTTTTTGAACAAGCCATCTTTCAAGGAAAAATATTTGGAAAGCGAGGTCCAGGAAGAAGAAGAACATCCTGGTTAAAGAACCTTAGAACCCGCTTCAACACAACATCTGTGTAGCTTTTCCGCGCCGCTGCAGATAAAACAAAGATAACCATGATGATCGCCAACATTCGCCATGGATAGGCACATCAAGAAGAAGAAGAAAACATTTGTAAAAAAGAATGTGTGTGTACTTTGTACGCACGTAAGAAGTTATACTTCTACTACATATTATGTGATTTTTAAGACAATACCAAAAATTAAAAAAAAATAAAAGAATAAAACGCACACAAACACATTGAAAAATGCCACAGAGAAAAAATTATTTCTGAACGATAATAATTGTTGGTAAAAATTTTAAATACGCATTTTCTGAAAAAAAAATATATATAACAAATATACTTACAATCATAAAATGCATAAAAAGATAAAAAAATAAAAACTTGCATCGGGAATCGAACCCGTGAATTTCGGGGCGCTTTGTATCGTAATCGAAGCCTAGACTCACTCGTCCAATTCCACATTATTTGTCATGTGGAAAAATAGGGTAACTGAACGTTTTACTGTTTGACAGTTGTTTTGAATATAAATAAATTATGTAGTTTAAATTTTGTGGAAGAAAATATTAAAATATAACAAAACAGTAAGAAAACAATATATTATATGGAGATTGGTTGAACTTTTGTTGGTAATCAAATTAAGTATGTAAATCAAAGCATTACTTACCTACTAGATAAATAAATCTACGCCAAAAAATCATAATTTAAAAATAAAAATCGGACCTAATTTGGGATTTCTCTCTAAAATCCCCATTCTTGAGAAAATAAATGTACAGTAGAGCGTCGATTATCCGAACGTCGATTAACCGAACGACCGCTTATTCGAACTATCAACTCCCGCGTCCCGCACTCGAATACCGAGCAAGCGTTAGTAATTGACGCTTAAAATATCTTCAATTTTCCTCAATATTGTATCCAAAAATAATTATGTTGTTGCAAAGACTGCACTTTTTTGTTTAGTTGCTAGTTGTCATTATCAAGGTATAAATAAATATGTAGGTATATAAATATGGCTTTTATTCACTTGTGGATAAATATGTATGACTATAAATATGTTTCAATATATTGTAGTTCGATTATCCGAACAAATCGGTTTTCCGAACACCTATGTCCCCCAATTAGTTCGGATAATCGACGCTCTACTGTATTTCAACCTAATCCAAATGTATAATTACAATATGATTATAATAAAAACTACTTACCAAATTAGAATGAGTTTTCCTTGTCCAAAATAGTCCAAAGGTCCAAAAATATAGGTATATGAAAACTATTTAAAAACGCAGTATAACTATTAACTAACTTTTGTTTGTTGTTTCTTTTCACACAAATTTTAAAACGCAACAACCATAAATAATTTAACTACAGCTGTGCCACAGCCTCCATATTGAATAATTTTTGACATGTCATTTGAACATCCAATCAGAACAAAGTTATAATGCGCATGAGCCGGGATCATAGGTTTTAACATATAAAAATTCACCCTCATATCGCCAGTAAAGAAGTATAACTTCAAAAACATCGTTTTTGTATATGTAAACACAACTTATCAATATTTAAAAAAAAATTTGCCCATAATATATCGACAATGATTTAATGCCAACTTATGTTGTCTCTTGCCCCATTGTGTGACGCCAGAAAAAAAGTATACAACAGAAAAATAGGTGGAAATGCATAATTGCATTTTAAAGCGCATAACTTCTTCTTCATGTGCCTTACCACACCATTGACGTAAGTTTTGAAGCCATGAGTGTCTTCTTCTTCCAGGTCCGCGTTTTTTACCCTGTATTATCAGTTGGAGTATATGATATTTATCATGTCCAGTGGCGTGCGGTGACTTTTCCGAAAGGGGAAGCGATTCAATAAGGATATAAAAATATTGTCTTAAGGGTGGGATCCACTTCCCACCTGATAACACTCTGATGCGCAGGGGCTTTCTATCAGCAAAGTACTTAATTATGTGAGACGTCCTGGGTACAAGGACTCACACACTAAATCCGTGACGCGTGAATGAGTGAGGCACTCTATTCCCGCTATTTCTAGTGACTAGTGATATATCATTGATCTGTATTGCTAGCTCGAGTCTTGAGTCCTCGCGCCGGGCATGGTTTTCTAAAGAAGAATCCTATTTAAAAAAAATTTTATACTCCGAGGCATTTTCCACAACACACAACTTTCACTAAAATGACACTTATATATGCTCGATGTCTATTCTCCCATCAACTTCTGATAATTGTTGAATGCAGTCTTTTCAATGGATAATAGGGCTAACTTTCAAAGTCTGTCTTCGCTTGTTGAATATACTGTATAATACTGCAAAACTTCGTTTAACTGATGCACTTGTGGCTGGGATAGTTAGTAGTACTAATTCACACAACTTGACCACTTCACACAGTGACTTGTTTAAACCAGTAGTTATAAAGAAATCCCAGATTTCTGGGTATGTCTTTATCATTAATGTCAGTTGTTTCATAAATGACACTTAACTGAGAATGCAAAGCTGGGATATCAAAAAATTTTCATTATTTAATCGTAGTGAAATAAATTCCTCTGTGGGAAATTTTGATGAATTATAATTAGAAATATTAAGATTAAATATAATGCTACAAATTTTAAATCGTTACAATTTTGAAAGCTAGAATTCATTTGTTGTAGAATATTATCAAAAGGTCTCTTTGTTTCCTCTGTTTTCTCTGTCTCTCTGTCTCAGAAATTATCAATTTTCATTATTTTTCTTTCATGTTCAAACCCGATATGTTCAGTTTTATCCCAAATATTTTTAAACTGCTCTCGTTTTTTTTTAATTATCGTATTAATAAAGTCATCAATTTGTCTTATACAAAATGCAATACCATTTGATTTCTGTAAAATGTCAAATAAAAGATCAGTAAAAGGAAAAATCTCTGCAAAAAATTTAAATCGAAATATTCTTTAAGCGAATGTATGTAAGCACCCCTTAGCAGCAGTAACAGTCGGAGCATCTCACTTTCGGGAAGGCGATAGAACGATCGGTTCCAGGGTACCAAAATTCGCGCGACTGGTGGGTGCGGTCATTGAACCCTGACCAATTTTTAAACGGGACAACTGCATGACAAGCAGCGATTTTGAGATGCGCTTCTGTCAGGAGTGGACCGAATAGTTGAATTGTGTGCATATTGAGTTCGTTCGTACGCGATTATTTAATATTTTTCAATGCCTATTGCCTAGGTAATATGTAGATTACTTGGATTAAGGAAAAATTTTTTATTATTAAATATTAATTAATAATATATTCTCTTATATCGACGGATAAATAGGGAAGCGGTGCTTCCTCCGCTTCCATGGACCGCACGCCTCTGATCATGTCTCATAATATGACCGAGGTATTCCAGTTTCCGTTTCTTAATTGTGAAAGAGATTTCTTTTTGTTTTCCCATTCGGCGCATTACCTCTACGTTGGTGGTGTGAGTCGTCCAGGATATTTTGTGAGTGCATAACATGCATCCAACAGTATATAAACTTGTCAAAATCAGTGTATTAAGAGCCACATTTTGTTATCCGGTGGTTTTTTGGAGTCACTGAATATGAATACGCCATCAGAACCGATTCCGGGCACGTCATCTCAAGATTCCGTTACTACTAAGGCACGTCATCTGAAGTTTCGAGGGTTTTCTGCACTAAATTATTAAACAAGCAATTGGACTTCGTAAGTCCTAGGTTTTCACCCAAAGTAATCGAAAGTAGAACTGGAAGACGATATTTGAATTTTACGTGTAACTTTGCGTGGATTGATATACGAATTTAATAATTTTGAGTCATTTTTACTAAAATTTGACATTTGTCCCCTCATTTGTCATTCTACCCGGTATAATGGCGGAGCAGTTATACTGGCGGTCGTACGGACCGACAAAAAGATTTCCTAGATCAAATATCTCACCTTTAGTACCATCTTTGGATTATAAGCTTTCATTTGACACCTCATTTATCATTCTAGCTGGTATAATGATGGAGGAGTTATATTCGCGGTCGGACGGACCGACGGACAGACCACCTAGGTCAAATATCTCATCTTTAGTACCATCCTTGGATTATCAGCTTTCATTTGACACCTCATTTGTCATTCTACATGGTATAATGACGGAGGGGTTATATTCCCGGTCGTACGGACCGACGGAAAGACAGCCTGGGTCAAATATCTCACCTTTAGTACCATTCCTGGATTATCAGCTTTCATTTGACACCTTATTTGTCATTCTACCTGGTATACTGACGGATAAGTTATATTCGCGGTCGTACGGACCGACGGAAAGACAGCCTACGTCAAATATCTCACCTTTAGTACCACCCTTGGATTATAAGCTTTCATTTGACACCTCATTTATCATTCAAGCTGGTATAATGGTGGAGGAGTTATATTCGCGGTCGGACAGACCGACGGACAGACCGCCAAGGTCAAATATCTCACCTTTAGTACCATCCTTGGATTATCAGCTTTCATTTGACACCTCATTTGTCATTCTACCTGGTATAATGACGGAGAAGTTATATTCGCGGTCGTACGGACCGCCGGAAAGAGAGCCTAGGTCAAATATCTCACCTTTAGTACCATCCTTGGATTATAAGCTTTTAGTTGACACGTCATTTATCATTCAAGCTGGTATAATGATGGAGGAGTTATATTAGCGGTCGGAGGGACCGACGCACAGACCGCCTAAGTCAAATATCTTACCTTTAGTACCATCCTTGGATTATAAGCTCTTATTTGACACCTCATTTGTCATTCTACCTGGTATAATGACGGAGGAGTTATATTCGCGGTCGTACGGACCGACGGAAAGACAGCCTATGTCAAATATCTCACCTTTAGTACCATTCTTGGATTATAAGCTTTCATTTGACACCTCATTTGTCATTCTACCTGGTATACTGATGGAGGAGTTATATTCGCGGTCGGACAGACCGACGGACAGACCGCCAAGGTCAAATATATCACCTTTAGTACCATCCTTGGATTATCAGCTTTCATTTGACACCTCATTTGTCATTCTAGCTGGTATATTGACGGAGGAGTTGTGATTTCAGACAGACGGACGGACAGACGGACGTGGATAATACAAAGTTTTCACATTTTTTCAAAATTGGGTGAAAACAAAAAAGATTGCTCGGGCGTTTTTGGAATCGCTGAGCAGGGATACGTCATCAGAACCGATACCTGGAGCATCTGGTGTCCAGGGTCACTGCTGAAGCACGTCATCTTCTGGAGTTTCGAAGGTTTTTGGCACTAAATTGAAACAAATAAATTACTCGGGGTTTTGGGGTTGTTGAACATGAACAGAACCAAACCTCAGAGCACCTAGTGCCAAGAGAGACTTATATAAACGTTATCTTCTGGAATTTCTACAGATTTTCGTTTTCGGAGGCCGGTTCTGATGGCGGATTTGTGTTAAGCGATCCCAAAAACCACCGAATAATCTACAAGAATAAAAAACCGCTAAACGCCGTAAAAATGAGTGGCGCATACAATATTCCAGCTACAAAAGATCTGATATGAAAATTACGTGGCGCGAAAATGTATTTTCATTTTGATGCAAAACAAAATTCTAGTTTTATTTTAAATGATGTTTCCATAATATTTGCTAAATTTGAAGTAAACGTGCCACAAAAGAGTAAATTTGATACAGTTTGAATTTTGAAATTCTTTTGTGGCGCGTTTACTTCAGATTTAGCAAATATTATGGAAAACTTTTTTAAAATAAAACTAGAATTTTGTTTTGCATCAAAATGAAAATACATTTTCGCGCCACGTAGTTTTCATATCAGATCTTTTGTAGCTGGAATATTGTATGCGCCACTCATTTTTACGGCGTTTAGCGGTTTTTTATTCTTGTATCAGGAGTTTTTCAAGTCATATACAAATTAAATGTATGAAGTTGAATGCAATTTTTCTCGATTACACGTTAAGCTTTATAAATGGTCACCTTTGTCGCATTTTCTCCCAAATGATCTAGTGTCCATCGAATGTACACTAGATTTTTTTTCTAGTCGAAATAGATTAAATAAAAATATTGGAATGTCCGGTAAATGAACTCGGATTGCCCGTTGCAGATCAAATTTAGCGTCGTAATCACTACAACTGGGTCATTCTCAAAAAATAACGAAAACTGAGTATTACATCGGAAAGTTTACAAATAAATTAGTTTTATAATTTATTTTGGTGCAAATATACAAATTATATTAAAATTATTTTGTAACGTTACAAACGTCACATCTTTGATATTTTATTTTTAAATAATTATTATTTTATCTTATTTTCTTTAATATTTCATTAATCATTATCTTCTTCTAATTGGTTTACCCATTTTCCCCTTTAAAAATCGGTTGGCGCTCTCTTTTGTTACCTTCTTTTATTATCTTCTATTTAATATATCTCTTTCATTTAAATCATCATACTGAACATACCTCGTATATTCATACTCTCCAAATATCTGTATTTTCAATACGGAACATGCCGCTATTTCATAGTACTTGGTTGTCATTTTAAATGTCGTTTTCAATGACAGTGTCACTTCATCGACTTGACCCCCTACTCCCTGACATACACTGGAAGGGAAAAATTAATCCTTAAAAAGGCATGTAATTCGAAAAATAAATCATTTTTCATTTCAACAAATCATCTTCCTCTTGGGGTAAGAATAATATATTGTAATTATATTTCTCCGTCTAACAGTTTTTCTAATGTTTTTTTATCTAACCTAACTTCCAATGTCAGACCATGTGTTCTAATATTTTAGTTTCAAATCTTTTTAATTTACATGTGTTTGATTACTATATTTCTTTTCATCTATTAATATGCACGTTTAGTAATCAGAATTTTAACTATTCTCATCTAAATTTCATTTGATTTATTCTTGTCATCTGCTACTCTTTCTGACGATTAGAACGGCAGATGGCACACGTTGGTTTTTCTTCTTGATTATTGATATGTGTCTCTATTTTATAGTTTTTTGGTAAGAAACCACTTTTCTCCCTCCGGGAGTTTCAACAACCCTCAAATCGCCGGCGATATAACAACGAGGACCATGTCATCAGGGCTGCAACCACATAACCAAGACTGCAACGACCAACATCCGTAGGCCTGGTGGAATACAACACCTACAACCCCAGAGCCCGTTGCAGAACCAGCAGCAGTACCATACGACATCAAGAAGATACCATCAGCTACCAAAAGCCATAAGTATAATCCAGAATTGTTAGTTTTTGGCAAGAATTTAAATACATTTGTTAATGCAATTTACTAAGTCATTTTATTTATTATATCTTTATGAACAATAAACATGATTAGTTAAAAACTATGTTTTGTTTGCTTCCATTCCAATTTTCATAGTTCATATCTGAGGTTAGGACAAGACGAACACACACCTGAGTGACTGAGCTAAGCTAAGGGTGTAACGATGGCTATCTTGGTTAGTTGAGGCAATATTTTCGAATATTGTTTCAATTAGCGGGGTAGTCCCATCGTATTTCGTTACACTGGCGCCCAACGTGGGGCGTTATCGCTTTTTCGTTACACTGGCGCCGCAACGTTTCTCATGTGCGCTTTTTCGTTACACTGGCGCACCAACGCACTTGTCTTATCCGAAGAATCGAGCTGTGAGTGTATGGTTTGGTAGCAGACAACAAGCATTAATAAATACTATTTTCACATATTTCATTTTTATATTCAATTTTTGCAGTAAATCTATATTATTATCTATTTTGGTACTTTTTGACTACCTTTTTGACTAATTTTTATATATTTTCACATGTTATGGGTCAAAAAGTATTACCAGTTTCAACAATTTAATTATATATTTCAGCATAATTGATTTAAAATACATTTAAAGTTACAAATATTGGTATTTTTAACATTTGGAATTTTTTACCTAGTTTTTTTTGGCTAATTTTTATGTTTAGGACCTTGATAGTAATGTCCACATGGCATTTTTTTTTCTGTTTTTTCAATTTAACCAGTTTTTTTTGGTAGTTTTTCTTTAATTACTTTCATATTTTGTCGTAACTTTCCAAAACCCAAGAGAATTTTTCCATTTATTGTCATATTTTCTGTACTTTTTATACGTACTATTTCTTCTACGTTCTTTTCATAGGTACTTCTGTGTACTCTAAAGTGCATTTAAATCTTGTTTTATTACTTATTTTCAATTACTT
This sequence comes from Diabrotica virgifera virgifera, assembly GCF_917563875.1. Lineage (NCBI taxonomy): Eukaryota > Metazoa > Arthropoda > Insecta > Coleoptera > Chrysomelidae > Diabrotica > Diabrotica virgifera. The sequence continues at coordinate 215,019,443 of NC_065449.1, forward strand.
TTTACTTATTCTTATATTTCCTAGTTGTTTTCATATATTTATTACCAATTTTGTACAACTACCAAAAATTTTGTTGTTTCCGTCGAACTTTTTGTTCGGATGGTATATACTACTTTACTTGTATAGTAAAGACTAGGACAATTTTCAAGTTCTTTTCTTTCATTGAGGTATTTTATTCTTATTCTTCTTCTTTACGTATTCAGAATATTAATTTAAATCATTCTTCTTCTTCTTGTGTTGAATCTCAAAAAAATTTTTTGTTCGTAAAGCATGATATTTTACATTTTTCAATTTTTTGCATTATTGCACTTATATTAATTATGATAAACATTATATTTAACATCTTTTTTATTTAACAATGCCCTATTTATCTATATATATTATTGTTTTATTATTTTATTTTGGGTGTTGTACTGATTTTTGATACAGATTAGCACGAAAGCCTCATCCGGCACTTATAAGTTGTGTATGGCTTATATATAGCTGCATAGACACCTAGTGTTTTTTTTCCTAGGGTACATATAAGTTATCCATAGGGTTGGGCCAGATCTATTGAGTCTGAGTTCCGTTTTTTTGGTCTTAATGACTGTTGATATACAGTTTAATGCTGTATATTATTTTTAGGATGATGTCTTTTATAAATTTTTTCTTTTGGAGTTCAAACAATTCTATGCATATCTACTTTTAGAAATCTGGTGTAGAATTGTGGCGCTTTGAAGTATGATTGTAGTTTAGCTACTAGCATTTGTTATTTTCCATCTTTGCAAATCATATTTATGCATTTTTATACATATTTTGTTATTTAGTGTAGATCCCTGGTATGCATTTGATGGAAGTAGCATTTGCATTATGTATCATTATCTCTCTCTTTATTAACTCATTGGTTAATTCTTTTATGACTAGTTTTATGCAGTTTTTTCAAACCCTTTGGTGTAGAACTTTGTCTTATTTGGCTTTCCATATAGTTGGTACTTATTTTTTTTAATGGTTTATCTATAGTTGCACTTGCATTTCTTTTTATCATATTATACTTATGTTATCTTTATCTACTTATATGCTTTTACTCACCTTATCATATTGATTATTATATTATTACCTTACTTTAGGTACTTGTTATCCGAGTACTTGTTATTTTGTTCGAGATTCAGTTGTTGTTAGTAGCTCCAATAGCTATTTATTTATTTTATATAGGATGTGATATCCCTTATATTTACTTAAATTTGGTTATAATATGCCTTTTATTTTATATAAATACCAGAATATTTGCAATGCAATTCATTTTTATAAATAACAACATTATTTGGCTTAGGTCAACTTATTTACCTTTAATTATTACTTACTTGGATTTTTAGTAAAATTTGATTAATACTTACACTTTATACTATAAATCATTATAATTTTGAATTAATTTCATACTTTTTTAAAGTACATTTATTTTTTTTCCAGAGATAGATATTCTCTGATGTCATTTATTTATAATAAATAAATATTTTATAGTGTGATGAATACTACAATTCATTGGGTAATATTTTTATTTTCCCCAGAGTAACATCTGAAAATTATTTTGGTACTTTAAAATTTTTTATGATTAATAATTTAAATTAACTATATACCTTGACTTAATGATTACTTTATTATGAGTATTTATTTTTGATTTGTTTTGAACGATTACTACTGCATATATTTATTTCTGGTTAGAACTCTGTCTTCTTATTTTCTTTGAGAAAAATTTCTCACCTGTGTTCGAAATTTTTCTGATGAGTGGAGGGAGTGTGTAACATTCCTGTTTGCTTTGAGAAAAATTTCTCACGTGTGTTCAAAATTTTTCTGATGGGTGAGAGGAGTGTGTAACGTTACAAACGTCACATCTTTGATATTTTATTTTTAAATAATTATTTTATCTTATTTTCTTTAATATTTCATTAATCATTATCTTCTTCTAATTGGTTTACCCATTTTCCCCTTTAAAAATCGGTTGGCGCTCTCTTTTATTACCTTCTTTTATTATCTTCTATTTAATATATCTCTTTCATTTAAATCATCATACTGAACATACCTCGTATATTCATACTCTCCAAATATCTGTATTTTCAATACGGAACATGCCGCTACTTCATAGTACTTGGTTGTCATTTTAAATGTCGTTTTCAATGACAGTGTCACTTCATCGACTTGACCCCCTACTCCCTGACATACACTGGAAGGGAAAAATTAATCCTTAAAAAGGCATGTAATTCGAAAAATAAATCATTTTTCATTTCAACAAATCATCTTCTTCTTGGGGTAAGAATAATATATTGTAATTATATTTCTCCGTCTAACAGTTTTTCTAATGTTTTTTTATCTAACCTAACTTCCAATGTCAGACCATGTGTTCTAATATTTTAGTTTCAAATCTTTTTAATTTACATGTGTTTGATTACTATATTTCTTTTCATCTATTAATATGCACGTTTAGTAATCAGAATTTTAACTATTCTCATCTAAATTTTATTTGATTTATTCTTGTCATCTGCTACTCTTTCTGACGATTAGAACGGCAGATGGCACACGTTGGTTTTTCTTCTTGATGATTGATATGTGTCTCTATTTTATAGTTTTTTGGAAAGAAACCACTTTTCTCCCTCCGGGAGTTTCAACAACCCTCAAATCGCCGGCGATATAACAACGAGGACCATGTCATCAGGGCTGCAACCACATAACCAAGACTGCAACGACCAACATCCGTAGGCCTGGTGGAATACAACACCTACAACCCCAGAGCCCGTTGCAGAACCAGCAGCATTACCATACGACATCAAGAAGATACCATCAGCTACCAAAAGCCATAAGTATAATCCAGAATTGTTAGTTTTTGGCAAGAATTTAAATACATTTGTTAATGCAATTTACTAAGTCATTTTATTTATTATATCTTTATGAACAATAAACATGATTAGTTAAAAACTATGTTTTGTTTGCTTCCATTCCAATTTTCATAGTTCATATCTGAGGTTAGGACAAGACGAACACACACCTGAGTGACTGAGCTAAGCTAAGGGTGTAACGATGGCTATCTTGGTTAGTTGAGGCAATATTTTCGAATATTGTTTCAATTAGCGGGGTAGTCCCATCGTATTTCGTTACAATTTAAAAAAAATTATGTACCCCTCATATTTTTCAAAAAAAAATTAAAAAATGACACAGTAATGAGATTTGTCAAACACGGTAATGTACAGATGACATGGTAATGTTAAATTGGTGTCATGGTAATGTCCAAAGATAATAAAATTTGGAAATGTGCGATTCTTTGCTCTTTAAGAACTGATTTTTGTTTTTCAATATTATTAGCAGTATTTTTTTCACTAAGTCACAAAAACTACAAACATATCAAAACAAGTGTGCTGTTTATTTATACAAAAAAAAACTAAAAATCATAATTCAATCAAATACTTAAAAATAAAAATTATAAAACGCACTGTAAATTAACGAATAACGAAAATTAAATGAATTATAAAAAGCACATAACACACACTAAATATGTAGAATAAAATTAAACCAATTCGTCTATAATTTTAGACTCCGGAACAACAAAGAGTCGGGCAGAGCGTTGCACAGGTGGCTTGGACAGTTTACACAAAATTTCAGTACATGGAATAAATTGGATGTCACGCTTTTTTGGCCAAAAAAATTCCCCATCTTTTCTGTCCATAAATTGAATTTCCAAACACTTACGCTTCAGAGATAAAACTACTCCCGGATACCAGAAATCATTAAACAGAACAGCCACCCATTCATTAGGTTTAATGTGTGATTGATTATCTTTGTTCTCTTCAGGAATATCAGGATCAGGTATATAAGTGACGCTTAAAAATTTATCGTCTGGTATGGGACTCTCGGTAATTTCAGTATTGGTTGCTTCATTAATTTCTTCAATATCTTGATGCTCCAATGGATCAATGTGTAATTTTATATGTCCAAGGTCGTAATGGGTACAAGATTTGCCAATATCGCAAGATAAACAAGTCAATGTGTTAAAGTGTAGTTCTTCCTTTAATCTGCACCATGTTACATTATGCACTAGCATTGTACCTTTAAACGTGCCAAAACTTTCGGTCATTTCGTTATCTACGGTTTGTATATCCAAATCGCTCACTGTATGTTAGATACATTTTTCTTAACTACGTTCACAAATTTTTCGTAACAGGGTATGTCTGTATTTTCCGCTACCAATCGGTACGCTGTACGTTTTAAAGTTGCCCCAATTCCGTCCGGGGCACCTTTCCCATGCCCAGCCTCACTGTATGACCAAGAAATCTTGTTTATATTTCTAAATTTGGTTGGCAAATAATACCCAATAATATTAAACATAGTCCTGTTGCGGTATTGTGTACTAGGGCTATCCGAAAGAAAATATATGGTATTTATCAAAGGCGTAGAAAAACGTTCTAAAATCGGAATCAAGTGAGCAGCAATTGCTTTGGCATCATGCCTAAGACTCGGAGATATAGTGCAAAATGAGCTTACTCGATCCTTGCTGTAAGCAACACCTGTATGCAATGTAATTTGCTGCCTTGATGCGCCAAAATGAACCGACTGTGCTTCGGAGGAGTATTTGCATGAATAGTTTTCCGAAAAGTCAATATGAAGAAGCAATTTGGACTCATTAAGTGACTTTTTGATTGTTGATAATGTTCTGTGCTGATGGTAGATATTTCTGACGTGTAGCATGTATTTTGGAAGAAGCAAGAACACCTCCTGGACAAGATTGTAGTGAGATATTGTAATATCTTCTTTCAAAGTTATCTGCACAATAATCGTCTTACCAGTCTTACTACTAACTCGGGATTCTTTTTTAGTACACCACTTCTGATATTGACATTGGCTGTTGGCATTAAATTCATTTACTGGAACTTGAATTTCCTTGCAAGTTTTACATTGTCGACTTAAACATTCTTCATTATGGGGGGTACACGTAACAGCACTAATAACTTCCTCGGGAGTTTTCAAATTTATAATTTTTTCAAAGTGTAATCTGGAAACGATCAAACGAAAATTTTCATGCGTTATGCATAAGCAAGTGTCCTGGGAGCCAAGTCTTGGTACCACTACCCAAAAGGGTCTAAGACGGCAAAATGTAGTGTAAGATATTTTACATCCTTTTTCTTTTAAATATTTCTGATGCAAAGACTTAAGTGAGTAATTCAGATAGCGTTTTTGCTTTTTAACTTTTTTGTATGTAATACACTCTTTCTTTCCCGCACGCAGACGACTGTTATCATCATTTTCGAAAAATTGTATAACATCTCTTTTCACAGAATTTATCTTTACATCAGCTCTCTTTTTTTTGCGGCTTGGCAATGACGTGCTTAGATATTGCGACATATTAAGCTTACATGTTACTCCATATTTTTTAAGAATGCCTCCTCCCACTACTTCAGAAAATACTTGTTTTGAACGATGACCTTTAATACTCTTGAAATTTGCATTTAAATGCTGCTTTAGACACTCTCCAAAAACTAACTTCTTTTTGATACTGTTGGGAACTACAACTCCAGCCTTTTCAAGAGTAACGTTGATTTTTGTATTGGGAGTCAAATCTGGCAAAGGACATTCTTCCGTATTCGTTTTGTCATTGGGACTTCTATATTGTGCTGCAATTTTTTCTTTCAATGCCCTGGATCTTAGCTTCCTATTCTCATTTTTAAGACTTTCTATTTCTTGCTTTTGTCGAAGTCTTTCCCGGTGTGCCCTCATCTTTAGACGGGATATTTTCCTTCTCAAATTAATTTCAGTTTTTGGCAAAGCATTCTCTACAATTTGGTCTTCATTTATGTCAACCACTGATGGTGTAGGAGTATTACAAAGAGCTTCGTTCTCAATATCAGTTAACTTTCTTTTTTTTCCCTGTATGTTCTATTATGATGTATCCATGTTTTTCGTTTTTTTCTTTTATCTCTGTCACTTAAATCGCCAATAAGTTTAATTTTGCCTTCGCTTTTCCTTTTCTGGTAACGCTCCTTTTCTTTCTGTCTTTGCTTTTCATATTCTTCCGGATTGTTCTTAATTTTCTGTCTTCTTGCACGTTCTCTTTCTTTTTTCTTACTCAACATATCTTTCCTAGATTGTTCGGCGGTTTGCTTGGCCATCTGAAATAAATAAAATGCCTATACCCACATTTGCATAATAAAGATGAGCTAATTACAGTATCGCAATCAGAAAGAAATATTTCATATTGTAGTATAGAAATCTAAGTGAGTAAGTTACATATTCACTTAGATCTCTTCACTGCAATATGAAATCTTTCTTTTTGATTGCGATACTGTAGTTAGTTCATCTTTATGCAAATGTGGGTTAGCTCTCTTCCCATCCACGACGATGATTTAGTCGTTATAATGACTACCTTAAACATTACCGTGTCATAACAACATTACCATGTCATTTAAAAGGCATGGTAATGTCAAGCATTTCTGACATGGTAATGAGCAAAATATCAAATATTGTTTAAGTATTGTACAATAATACAAAAGTCAAATTAATCCTACCTTGCAGTAAAATAGCTCCAAATAATCAAGGTATTTACAAAACTTCGTTTGCAACAGCACAAAAATATCTGAAAGTCACGGTAATGTCGTCAAACCGGTTACACTTCATCAAATAGTCGAACGACTCACCTATTTCGCATCTAATTAGCAACTGCCTGGAGAATTTCCTTTTCTGGGTTCATAAGTGTTGGTGGGGGAATAGTTCCACCCGGTGAAGGTTAACCAAATACTTTTAGATATTGCCAGATCATAATAAAATGTTGGTGACACGGTAATGAGCATATCTCTTGGTTACAATATAAAACTAAATATAAAATGAGAAGACCAAAAGTTTGAATGATGTTAAATATCAAAAAAGGTTGTTCTATGTATAAAAGCATTGAGCTATACTAATTGTTTATTAAAATAAAACTTTTAATCATGCTGTATCAGCTCTTTACTACAAACCTATCACACGACCGGGACATGGTAATGTTTTTTTTCTCTTTACTTTTTCTTAAAATTTTATGATAATATTTTTTTTGCAAATTGTAGTTTGTACATTTAGATTAATGATAAATACATAGTTTAAAAATAAATATAAGCATAAACATTAAAAAAAACTAATTACAGGCATAAAATTGTAGGTTTTCATCTTTTTTTTAAATTGACCCAACTACATAAACCATTTCGGGAATAATTGTTAATTAGATTATACTTTTGTAGCTTAATAACTTCTAAACGGCTTAACCGCTTTTGATCACTAAACATGAGTTTAAAACGTATTGACACGTAGTCTCTGATGCATCCAAGATCAAGTATGGTAACTGAACGTATTACAGGAATTATTGAGCTTGAAAAACGGCTTTTCCCATAAGAAATAGATTTGATCATACTTATGAAGCCTATAACTAAAAAATTCGAACTTTCCCAGATATGAGATACACACCGTTAGACGCGTCCTGAGTCCTTTTACAAACGCTCAGTTATTGGCGCAATTCGTAGGTTGAAATGTTGAGTAATTGTCGAAAAACCAAAATTTTCAAAGTTTAATTTTTCAGTTTTTCGGCTATGGTGAGCAGTGTGTATGTCTCAGGTTGTTCTCTTAAGCACCATTTGAAAGCCTAACTCAACCCTATTGATTTGGTGTATTTTCGGTTTTCCTGTATCTCCTTGAACCTAAGATATATACGCCCAAAAATATGCTATTTTGTATCTACCTAGTCCTCTAGCTGGCTTACGGGTAGTCAGAAGTCAAAAATTAGACCGGTTCTGAATCGGCCTTCACACCCTCTTGAAACACAGAAAAAAAATTCAGATCGGTGTAACTTTTCCACACACATACATACATACACATACAAACATTTTCCCTTTTTTAAATAAAAATTGAGTCATATTTCTGAGCTCGATAACTTTTGAATGGTATAACCGATTTTCAAAATTAAACATGCGTTGGAAAGGTAATGATCTATGCTATCAAAAGCCGCAAAGGTCGGGCTTAGTTTTTGAAATTTTTGGGAGTTTTGAGGACGAGAACGAAAAACAGAATCTAAGTGGGAAAGGCCGTAAAATCCACACCCTTGGACCAAAATGGAGATGTAACATATGGATGGACGAGACTTTTCCTATGCTTTAAGACGGGATTTGGCCCAATTTTCAATTCAGTCAGGTTTAGAAAATCGAAAATTTCGTGTATATATAGTGTCGCTTGTAGGGGTGTTGTGCGCCACTGGTGAGAGCTACCGTTCTCTGTGGATTTGCTTCAATTTGGTACCGAAAACCCTCGAAACTCCAGATGACGTGCCTTAGCAGTAACCCTGTGCACCAGATGTTTCGTGCGACGGTTCTGATTGCTTATTCGTGTTTAGTGACTCCAAAAACTTCTTGGATAAAAAAAAAATCAGGAATAAAAATCCGCTAAACGCCGTACAAGTGAGTGGCGCATACAATATTCCAGCTACAGAGCTGATATGAGTATTACATGGCGCGAAAATGTATTTTCATTTTTATAGAAAATAAAATCCTAGTTTTATTTTGAAAGATTTTTCCATATCTGTTAAATTTGAAATAAAACGCGACACAAAAGAGCAACTTTGATACAGTTTGCATTTTGAGGCTCTTTCTTGGCGCGTCTTACTTCAAATTTAGCAAATATTATGAAAAAAATCTTTCAAAATAAAACTAGAATTTTATTTTCCATATAACCGATAACCGATTTTAAAAATTAGACATGCGTTGAAAAGGTAATGATCGGTACTATCAGAAGCCGTAAAGGCTGGATTTAAATTATTGAAATTTTTGGGAGTTTCGTGGACGAGAACGAAAAACAGACCCTAAATGGGAAGGGCCGTAAAATCCACACCCGTGGACCAAAATGGAGATTTGACATATGGATGGGCGAGCCTTTTCCTAAACTTTAAGATGGGATATGGTCCGATTTACAACTCAGTCAGATTTAGAAAATCCAAAATTTCGTGCATATAATAGACAGGGTGTAACGAAAATACAGGTCATAAATTAAATCACATATTCTGAGACCAAAAATAGTTCGAATGAACCCAATTTACCTTAGTACAAATATGCACATAAAAAAAGTTACAGCCCTTTGAATTTACAAAATGAAAATCGATTTTTTCGAATATATCGAAAACTATTAGAGATTTTTTATTGAAAATGGACATGTGGCATTCTTATGGCAGGATCATCTTAAAAAATAATTATAGTGAAATTTGTGCACCCCATAAAAATTTTATGGAGGTTTTGTTCCCTTAAACCCCCCCAAACTTTTGTGTACGTTCCAATTAAATTATTTTTGTGGTACCATTAGTTTAATTCAATATTTCTAAAACTTTTTTACCTCTTAGTATTTTTTCGATAAGGCAGTTTTTATCGAGTTGCGGCTTCTTTTTTAATATGTTAACATAAAAATTGTATGTGGGGTTTTGTTCCTTTAAACCCCCCAAATTTTTGTGTATGTTCCAATTAAACTTTTACTGCGGTACCATTACTTAAACACAGTATTTTTTTTGCCTCTTTGTATTTTTTCTAGAAGGCACTTTTTATCGAGATGTGACTTCTTTTTTAAAATGGTTCAAAATATACCTAAAAATGTAAATCATAAATAAATTTTCATATTATTACCAAGTCTCCATAATCGTACTTAGCCATATACAAAAATATGTGGTGGATTTGACAAATATTCAAAATATCTCGATAAAAACTGACTTTTCGAAAAAGTACTAGGAGGCAAAAAAGTTTTTAAAATATTGTGTTTAGCTAATGGCACTACAATGATAATTAAATTGGAACGTACACAAAAGTTTGGGGGGGGTTTAAAGGAACAAAACCCGCATAAAATTTTTATGGTGTGTCCAAATTTCACTATAATTTTTTCTTAAGATACCACTACCACAAGAATGTCACATGTCTATTTTCAATAAAAGATCTCTAATAGTTTTCGATATATTGGAAAAAATCGATTTTCATTTTGTAAGTTCAAAGGGCTGTAACTTTTTTTATGAGCACATTTGTACTAAGGTAAGTTAAGTTCAATCGAACTATTTTTGGTCCCAGAATATGTGATTCAATTTATGACCTGTATTTTTGTTACACCCTGTTTTGTTACTACATGTATATCGCATGTAGGAGTATTGTGCGCCACTGACGAGAACTGCCGTTCTCTGGTAATGTGACCCCTAATATACTAATTTTAATATCGTTATGTTTTGTTCGATTCATGTTATGCACTTTAAAATGCAATTATGCATTTTCACCCATTTTTCTATTATAGAGATTTTTCCCGACGTCCGCCGCGTCATCCTGAACGCAATGCAAAAAGTTGTAAGTCTCTGACTGTTCTGTATTTAAGAATCGATATATTTTGTGATAAATGCCCGGGTCTAATACGAGTTTCCAGATTTTCCTGCTACTGTGTACAATATTAGTGTTTTCAACTGTCTCTATCCATGCCTAGCGTCTATTTTCTGATATTACTATGACGAGATCTTCGACTGCTTCAATCAATCAATCAATCAATCAGTCAATCAATCAATATTCTTTATTTCGTCTGACTTTTATAAGTATTGAAATGTGTCAAATACAATCTATGATGAGTAAAGACTATAAGAACATAAAAACAGTTAACATAAAAACATATAAAATATACACAAAAACATACACATTGTTAAAAATATGCCTGCAAGTATTCCTCTAACGAATAGAAAGTGTTTACCAGAAGTAAGCCCTTAAATGTTCTCTTAAATACATAAATATTCGACTCTTTAACATAATTAGGTAATTTATTATACAAACGAACGCATGTTGGGTAAGGACCCTTACCCATAACGGTCAAGTGGCGAACAGGGGCCACCAAATCATTTCTGTAACGAAAGTTGTAGCCACTCATTAAGGAAACACCATTTATGCAAATAAAATTGCATCTCTGTGACTTTACATAAACAACACAACTGAAAATATACAGCCAAATTACAGTTAAAATATTTATTTGTTTAAAAACTGGTCTACAGGAATCCAAGCGCCTTCTAAACGTCATGGTATGAATAATTTTTTTTTTGAAGAACAAGCACCTCATTAATTCGCGAGCAATTTCCCCAACAAACCAAGCAATATTGCAAAATTGACTGTACATGAGCAAAATAGTAAAGTTTTAAGATATCTAGGAAGACAAAATTCCTAAGTTGCCATAGAACATAACAGTGCACAGACAATCTTGCCACTACATAATCAACGTGAGAGCTCCAAGACAAATTAGAATCCAGGTAAACACCTAACAACTTAGTGGAGTGGCTATTTATCATGATTATTGTAAACTTTGAGTACTGAGGCATATGTTATTACTTATTTCGTCGGGCAGTAATTTTGCCCCCGCAGTATGTCCAATATCAAACAAACATTCATTATTCATATCCGATATTGAACGGTATATTTTTATCACCCCGTATATCACATGAGCCAATTTGTTATGGTATAATTACATGTACGGGTTTCTAATTTAGTTTACGAATTGTAAATTGTAAACAATAATTCGGGCAATTGCATTATTTAATTTGATGATCAAATATATTTCTTTGTTCTCAATATTTGTAAATATACTCAGCGCGTGGCTTGACACCAATACTAAGTGCCACCGCTGAGAAAGAATACACATTTAGAATCATTCTCAAGAATCACTTCAACTAGGCCAGAGATGCCTTTAACTTCAATCACTATGTAGTATCATTAGAGTCTTCAACTAAAGCGTGTACAAGTCACAAGTCAGTACTCAACGTTCTCCCGGGGTACCTACCCTAGTGTCGGTTTTATAAATAAATTCTTTTATCGCGATTGGTGTTTCCCTATTCTGAAGAGCATCCTCCACTGAGCCACGAATCTTATACATGGTCCTATGACCCATTGTCAAGTTTTACTAGTGGACTCATCTGCATAGTAGAAGTTGAAAAGATTATCATATTTGTCTTTGATCCATTTAAGATTAAGGCATTATTGAAACAGTAATGAGTCATACTTTTTACAAGAGAGTTTGCTTTTTGTACTACATGAAAAAAAAATTATTGGAATATAGTGCAACTGTGGTATCGTCAGCAAATTGAGTGACATAAACAACCTGATTGCTGTTCCCCGTTTTCTACTCGAACGCTTATTGCATCAGAAAAATTATCTAATGGATTCCGAACCAAACATGTTAAGCTATCGTTTATCATTTGATTTAAATCTTTGACGAAAATCAAAAATAAAAGACTGCCAATGATACTTCCCTGTGGAACTCCAGAGAGGACACTTTCTTCTGAAGAAAATATTATATTCCCATTCGCATTGACCTTAATTTTTTGAAACCTTTTCGATAAAAAGGTGTGGATCCATTTTAACGCAGTTCCTCTAATACCACTATGATAAAGTTTTTCCAGCAGTATTGGATGATTTACAATTTCAAAAGCTCGTGCTAAGTCAAAAAACAAACAGATAACTTTATTACCCTTATAAAAGTTCGATAAAATATGATTGCTTACTTGCACAGCGCTAGTAGTGTATCTTGCACACTTTTACCTTCACGCAAACCAAATTGAGACTTTTCTATAATGTTGTGCTTGTTAATATACGAGAGGAGACGTGTATGAAATGCCTTCTCATATATTTTTGAAAAGACAGATAAAAGTTATAGGCCTCGATAGTTATCAAATTTTGATTAATCGTCGTAATGCATCGTCGTTGGTGATTTGAGGCTTTCGTCATACAATATCTGGCAGTAGTTGTGACCAAAAAATTTGAGAACCGCTGCTGTAGATGTTATATCAAATTGAATAAAAACAATAAATGCCATCGTGTCTAGAACTGTACAATATCAAGAAATTAAAAATTACATGGATTAGGATACCAGCCACTTATCAGTAATAATTTAGTTAACAACATTGATAATTATTAACAGTCATTTCCAAGATTAATCTTTATATTTCCAGTAAAGATAACATAATACCTAATCATTGTTACATGATGTCAATGTTTATTTATATTTTTTTTATTACTATAACGTTTCGAGAACGTTACCACATAAAAAAATTGTATGAATGAACGGAGACACAGGGATTCACGAGCCAATGTTTTGTCATCTTCGGAAGTTGATGTGTTTTCTGTTTTATCGACTTTATGTGGAACTGAACGCAGGAAGTGAGTTTTGTTTTTATACGTAGATAATATGTATTTTAAATCGTATGTACATCCAAAACAAACAAAAATAGTGTGGTATTTCAAATACCTATACAAATAAAGAAATATCCGCGGCCAAATAAATTCAATAATAATTATGCGGAATGTGCCAATTATTAACAAAGGTTGATATTTCTGTTTTGACCGGTACATTTATGACTGTGCTGATACGTAAAAAGTGGCTCTCAAAAATCTCCTTAAAAAAAGTTTTCTTCGTTCTTAAGATGTTAAGCCATATGTACAAACTCTTTACAAGAATAATAACAACAAGATTGAATTAAAACAAAGTTTTTGCACCAACGACCACCTGCAAATGATAAAACAATTTATTGAAAAATCATAGAATATAACAAACCTCTGCTTTGAAGTTAGTCTAGATCTAGAGTTCCACAAAATGTGTGACTCAGTTGAACTAGACAATCTGCTTCTGCTTGAAGCACTCAAAGTAGCGTTGATAGGCGCTATTCCAAATTGGTATTTATTATTATAGAAATGCGACAAACGTAATACAGTTTTCAAAAAAATATTAATGAAATAATTATTCAAAGAGATGATAGGCACACTATAGCTAAAGCTTTTTATATCTAAAAAAAAAACAATAAATCCTGTATATAAGGTGTATTTAAAAAACCCTCAAAAGGGCCACATCAAATTCACATAACTAGTTTTCTACTGGTTTACCAGTCATCATCAGTGCTTACGTGCAATTTACATGATTAACCACCAAGATAGTATCACACAAAAATATGTGGGTCAAAGCCCAGTAAAAGTAGTCCGTCAAGGAGACATTGGTATAAAATGCTACCTTAAGCCTGGATCTTTAAAATATTATCTAATTTGCCCTAGGTAACATCTGAGAGCTAGGTATGACCATGTATGACTTGTTCACATGTTGGAAGTGAGATGGCAAGTCACTTTCAACATGTGAACAAGTCATACCTAGCTCTCAGATGTTACCTAGGGCAAATTAGATAATATTTTAAACATCCAGGCTTAACGTAGCATTTTATACCAATGTTTCCTTGACGGACTACTTTTACTGGGCTTTGACCCACATATTTTTGTGTAATACTATCTTGGTGGTTAAACATGTACATTGCACGTAAGCACTGATGATGACTGGTAAACCAGTCGAAAACTAGTTATGTGAATTTGATGTGGCCCTTTTGAGGGTTTTTTAAATATACCTTTTATACAGGATTTATTGTTTTTTGTATCACATGGTATACAGCCAACTACAGGAAAACCTTTTCCTTATGGACTTTTTATATCTCCCCTAGAATATGCTTTCAAAATCCCTTATATTGATTATAAATATTATCCCTTCATGGGGATAATCAAGGAATCAGTGATGGGAAAAGACTGCACAACAGTATTATCTTTATGATATAGTTTTGATGTGAGATATATCCTAAGCGAAATCAACACCACATTAGAAGAACTAGAAAGGACCAGCAGAGAAATCAGTTTAAATATTTTTTTCTCTTCTTGTAGTGCCTATCCGTTTCGGATGTTGGCGACCATCATGGCAATCTGTACTTTGCACACTGCTGCTCTAAAAAGACTTGTGGTTGTTGTGTTGAACCACGTACGTAGATTCTTCAGCCAGGAAATTCTTCGCCTTCCTAGTCCTCGTTTTCCTTCCACTTTTCCTTGGAAGATTAGTTGCAGTAGTTCATATCTTTTTTAAATATAAATAAATATTTTAGTTTAAATATAAATATACCCAAAACAAACTTGAGAAAAACGATGTAGAATTTGTTGATAAATGCATATATTTGGACACGAAGTTAGTAGGACAACCGAACAAGTTAGGTTCCAAAACAATAACACATGGATGGTCGGCCGCATATGGAGCTCTTAAAAACGTATTTAAAGGAATTAAAATAGCGAATAATCAGAAGCACTCTTCGATCAGTTTGATCTGCCCGTGATGACCAATGTTTAATATTAAAATACAAGATCATAAAAGAAGATCTACAAAACATAACCAGAGATGCAGATGTTGTAGCTTGCAGATTGAAATGAGGATACGCTGCCCACGTGGCCAGGATAAAGATGGAAGGTGGACATGCAAATTATGGAATTGACATTATAAACAGATAAATGAAGTACACCTACACGATGGTAAGATGACCTGTGAAAGATAATGAAAAATTGAATCCCTACTGCAAAAGACGTTGTACCCAGGATTTAAACAGGAGAGTCCTGTGTTCTATAGTGGACTTAAAACTGGCTGACAATGATGATAATGATAAAAAATTCAAAAATTTTAAATAAGTGCTCATATTAAAAGAACTTGCAACAAAAGATATAGAACGCCAAAGAAATGTATAGGGTAGATGGGAAATGATTAAAAATCATTTCAACGCAAGTACATGCGTTATAATCGAGGGAGTACGTTAGCCAGAAGTACATAACATAAATATGTATCTAGTGAACCCAGGTGGATAAAAAAACGTGTAAAATATAAAAAGGAGTATATTCAATTTATTGATTATTCTTAGCTTTTTTATTATTAACTTCGAATAATTGAAATAACACGTTGGTACTTTTATAAGACCTTGATACGCCGAAATTGCTGGAAATGGAAATAGATATTCCTCACAGATTTAACCGCTCGTAAAAAACGGGATTTTAAAAAAGGATTTTCGTGTAAGTTTAATTTTTTAGCAATATACTTTTTTTAAACACTATACCTAATGTATATTCAGAACTGAGAGTGACCTTTTTTCGCCTACGCCTGAAATAGCTATTTGTGTAACTGAATAGATATCTGAATAATAATATAATATCTCAATAAATATTTTTTGGGGGTTTGAAATTTTTTTTTATCTGAAAAGATTGGCTGCGGTTAGGTCTGGATCCCGCGTATGAAAAAAAGTTGATTAATAGCAGGCTAAAAATTTGTTAATAGCTTAAAGGTGTCTAGTCGGATAAACTTTGATATATGGGAACACTGGAACAGGGACAGTTTTAATTGTGGAACAGGTTAAAAATTTGGAACGGTCAGACCACAAAAAAGGCACATGCAAAAATCAGACTGCCATTTATCACCTGTCATAATTCCTGTCATTTGACATATTCTACATATTCCACTCATTAAAACGCCCATTTGGTGATAAATAGCAGTCTGATTTTTGTATGAGAGTTTAATCTCTGTTCGGAGAGTTTAAGTCTGTTCTGTCGGACAAAATACATGTGCCGTTTTCGTGGTCTGACCGTTCCAAATTTTTAACCTGTTCCACAATTAAAACTGCCCCTTTTCCAGTGTTCCCATATATCAAAGTTTATCCGACTAGACACCCTTAAGCTATTAACAAATTTTCAGCTTGCTATTAATAAATTTTTTTTTCATACGCGGGATCCAGACCTATGTGGGAGAGTAGACAGCAAATATAAACCGATATTTTAATTAGTGATGTACGGAGCATTTCCGGACAAGTCAAATTTGGGGGCACTTGCGGACAAGACGAAATATGCGAGATGCTGAGGTAAATAAATTGTTAGAGATTCGAGGTATTTCCGTACAATGTTTTCGACTGCAATAATCAGTCAATATCAATAAAAAAGTAAAGAAATCGTGAGAATAAACTTCCCTTCACACTTTATCCAAGGCTTAGTACTGGCAATCTATAAAAAATTTTTTTGATATGGTACAAAGAAAAAGAAACTAACTTTGTATATTAGCGTGTTTCCGCCATGTATTATTCCCTTTGGGTCTTTATCGACGAAAAATTCATTCGATCAAATGTTCGTCGACGAATTGTACATTCGATGAATTGTGCATTCGACCAATTGTTTGTCGACCAAATGTGTCGACTAATTTTCCGTCGAGGAAGTGTTCTCGACCAACTTTCCGACACCGCATGCACATTACTTAATGAAAGAAGTGAAAGAAGTATATTAAAGTGTGTAAATGTATTTTAATTTCCTTAGCTAAGCGCTTTCGACATAAAAGTCATCTTCAGAGCTAATGCTACAATAAAAAGTTAAAACAATAAGTAAAAAGATGTTCAGAGTACAAATTTTTTTAACTTACGTCAATATATAAAAAGTACCGGCTACTTAGGAATGTATTTTCTTGCATCGCATTAAGAAATTTTTAATTCTGGTCCACTGTACAACTCCGGCTGATGAAAGCTAGTTTTAATTTTTAATTTTTTTTTCAATGGTAAAACAATAAGAACAACTTTAATTTTTCAATGGTAAAACAGTAAGAACAACTTTAATTTTTCAATGGTAAAACAATAAGAACAACAAAATTAAAAATTAAAACTAGCTTTCATCAGCCGGAGTTGTACAGTGGACCAGAATTAAAAATTTCTTAATGCGATGCAAGAAAATACATTCCTAAGTAGCCGGTACTTTTTATATATTGACGTAAGTTAAAAAACTTTGTACTCTGAACATCTTTTTACTTATTGTTTTAACTTTTTATTGTAGCATTAGCTCTGAAGATGACTTTTATGTCGAAAGCGCTTAGCTAAGGAAATTAAAATACATTTACACACTTTAATATACTTCTTTCACTTCTTTCATTAATTTCAAGTGTGTACAAAACCTATCAGTCTTTCAACATTACTTAATGTTGTTTTCACAGAATTTTGAAAAATTGTGAAAACGTTGAATTATGCACGTCCGTCTGTCCATCCGTCTGGTACCTAAGGATGGTACCTAAGTGAGAAATTTTACCTTTAAGACTTCCGGTTTTAGAAATACAACCGGACGTACTGTTTTAAAGGTGCCGAAATAATACAAGCGATATACAGGGTGAGTCATGAGGAACTGTACATACTCCTACCTCGTATAGAGGCTCCTATGGGGAATAACAAAATGACCATTAAAAAGTGTCTGCTCCCATTGTTTAATAATATACAGGGCGAGTTTCGCATTTTGACAGAAATTTGCATTCGTCATAATTTTTGAACGGTCAGATCGATGTGTCTCTTATTTTTGGTCAATCGTTACACTATTACCACCTAATCAACTAATTTATTCAAACTAGAAAAAAATCAGGTCCGGCTTCAAATAAATTAGTTCGTTTGGGTCTTAGAAAAAATTTCACCTTGTATACGCTTTTTGAAAACTATAACATGAATTTTATAAATTAGACAAACAACCAATTAAAATGACATATTTATTTTTCCCCACACGATTACTTAATTTTTTATAAAAAAATCAAATTTGACTATGAATTAAAAGTTTGGTAAAGTGAACCATAGATTAAAAAAAAAATAACTTTTATTACAAAAATTAATTTTTTTGAACAAATATTTAATTTACGTTACCACTCAATCAACTGATTTATACAAACTAGAAAAAAATCAGGCCCGGATTTAAAAAATTAATTCGTTTTAGTCTTAGAAAAGATTTCACCCTGTATACGCTTTTTGAAAACTGTAATATGAATTTTACAAATTAGATAAATAGGCAATTAAAATGGCGTATTTATTTTTTTCCCCACACGATTACTTAATTTTTTATAAAAAAGTCAAATTTGACTATGAATAATTAAAAGTTTGGTAAAGTGAACCATATTTACTAGAAACCAGATTTAAAAAATTAACTTTTATTACAAAAATTATTTTTTTTGAACAAATGTTTAATTTATGTTACCACCCAATCAACTGATTTATTTAAACTAGAAAAAAATCAGGCCCGGATTTAAAAAATTAGTTCGTTTGGGTCTTAGAAAAAATTTCACCCTGTATACGCTTTTTGAAAACTCTAGTATGAATTTTACAAATTAGACAAATAGGCAATTAAAATGGCGTATTTATTTTTTTCCTACACGATTACTTATTTTTTTATTAAAAAATCAAATTTGTCAAAATCGGAATTTTACAATAAAAATAAAAAAAATTAAACAACGTTTTTCTTAAAATTAAAAGCTTCACCATTTTTTTTTTCTATACCACGTCTAGATCTAAAACCCATAACACTTCTCTTTGGACTTTATAGTTTAACATAGACGTGATCAAATAGATAAATTTTAAATTTTTCCACTTAAGTTTTGAGATTTAACTTTGCAATTAACGAATCTGCACCTTTTATTTTTAAAAATTCATAAGTTTTATGAGAAGAAGACTGAAAGTCTACAACAATTTTCATAGTCTTCACAATGGTAAGAGATATGTGCTGTAAAAATTTCAGAAAAAAAAATACTAAACTGAAAAAGAGTTGTATCGAGTTAAACCGTGATTCCATTTTTTTTTCATTTTTAGGTTACAATTCCGATTTTGACAAATATGATTTTTTTAATAAAAAATTAAGTCATTGTGTGGGGAAAAAAATAAATATGCCATTTTAATTGCCTATTTGTCTAATTTGTAAAATTCATATTAGACATTTCAGAAAGCGTATACAGGGTGACATTTTTTCTAATACCAAAACGAATTAATTTTTTAAATCCGGGCCTGATTTTTTTTTAGTTTGAATAAATAAGTTGATTGGGTGGTAACATAAATTATATATTTGTTCAAAAAAAATTAATTTTTGTAATAAAAGTTAATTTTTTTAAATCTATGGTTCATTTTACCAAACTTTTAATTATTTATAGTCAAATTTGATTTTTTTTATAAGAAATTAAGTAATCGTGTGGAGAAAAAAATAAATACGCCATTTTAATTGCCCATTTGACTAATTTGTAAAATTCATATTAGAGTTTTTAAAAAGCGTATACAGTAAATATGTCATTTTAACTGCTTATTTGTCTAATTTGTAAAATTCATATTATAGTTTTCAAAAAGCGTATACAGGGTGAAATTTTTTCTAAGACCCAAACGAACTAATTTTTTTTAAGCCGGACCTGATTTTTTTCTAGTTTGAATAAATCAGTTGATTAGGTGGTAATAGTGTAACGATTGACCAAAATAAGAGACACATCGATCTGACCGTTCAAAAATTATGACCAATACAAATTTCTGTCAAAATGCGAAACTCGCCCTGTATATTATTAAACAATGGGAGCAGACACTTTTTAATGGTCATTTGTTATTCCCGATAGGAGCCTCTATACGAGGTAGGAGTATGTACAGTTTCTCATGACTCACCCTGTATTATTCGAGGTGCCTTAGGAAGACGGGAACAAAAATATATACTTCCGGTTATACGACTGTGTGTCCATCTGTCCGTCCGTCCGCAAATATAATTTCTCTGTAATATATACAGATATAATAACAAATGAGGTATAGAATGAAAGGTTATAACCCAAGGATATTAATAGAGATGAGAAATTTGACCGCGTACATCCGGTTTTAGAGTTTTTTTTTTATTAATGGCTTTGACAGAGCCAATTAGCCAGACTATTTGTGTTTTTTTTTGTATGGTATTACAATAACAATTTTAAGTTAATATCTAAGCCTACTTATTATCTAAATTTACAGAGTGTTATACTATATTAATGGATACATTTTTCAATTTCGTGTGATATTTTTACAATTTTATAATTTTATTATCTAAGCCTATTTAAAATTTAAATTTACAGGACGTTACATATTCGTAAAGACATTGTAACGTCTGCTTATTTTTTGGAAAAAGAATTTTGTTTAAATTGACAGGTAAAGGACAATTTAGATCAATTAACTTTTCATACATTACTTTAATATTTTGTCTGTACAGTCCACACTCCAATATGAGGTGCTGTAGATCTCCCATTCCACCACAGGCGCAATATGGGTTATCACTGATACCTATGATGTGTTTGTATGCTGGGGTTAGTGCGTGATTTGACCTCATTCTGTTTATTGTTTTTATAAATAGCCTATTTAGACAAGAAGCAGAGAAGAGAGGACTGCAATGGAGTATGGTAAAACAATTGGCTCAAAATAGAACAGCATGGAAAAGAAGTATCAAAGAAGCACCACAAGATTAAAACATATGGACAGAAAAATGGGTCAAATAAGTAATTTATATTTATTAAAATTGTATTGTTAAAATAAAAGTTTTGTATAATTATTAAAATGTATTGAAATGTAGAAATTGAACTAGTTGTAAACAGCCCAACACCGAAAGGTACGAATGGGCTTAACTGATTAAATAAAATAAAATAAATAGCCTATTTGATTCTTGTTTAAACCATCTCTCATTGGGAATTAGTGGCTGGCAATTTCTAAAATTTATTCCCGTTGTACTTTGGTTATATACACGTTGCCAATTTTGTTTGCAATGGTTTTTACTGATATTATTTATATCGGTTACTGGTAGAAGTATGTTACTTATGTTTTGTTTGGTTAAAGCTGCAGATTTAGCTAATTTGTCGACTTCTTCATTTCCTAATATTCCAGAATGTCCTTTCACCCAACAAATAATAATTGAACTGCCCGAGGAAGTAAAATCATAATATAGACTCTTAATTTCTATCTCAATGTGGTTTAGATTTTTTGTCGATTGGATAGAAGTGAGTTTGTCCACAATACTTCTACAGTCGGTGAAAATGATATAATTGTCCATACCAACAGAGGCTATATATTTTAACGCAAGTAATAAAGCTGATAATTCGGCAGTATATATTATTGAAGTTTCATTAGGCAATCGGCATGATTCTTTGTATTCAGAATTCCAGTGATATATTGCACATCCGATTTTATTTTGAATTTTGGAGCCGTCAGTAAAAATATATTGAAACATAGGCCACCTGTCTTTAATTATTTTGTTGATAATATTGCCTGGAAAGTTTGAAGGTTTGTTTTAGAGTTGCAACCGAAAGTACAGTTTTAATGTCACCGAAATAGTACAGGCGATATATTATGCGACGTTTGTTAGCAAGACGAGAATAAATGTATACTTTTGGTTTTTATATCAGTTCCGGTTAAAAAATTCTAGCCGGGAGTGCCATATTATATTTGCAGAAAGAGAACATGAGATATATCAATGGCAGCGTATTGAAAAATTGAATTTAGTTCCGGTTTTGAAGTAATTTTCTTTTTAAACAATTATGATCGAAAGTTTAGTAAAAGAGTTCAAATATCGACTTCCGATTCTACTTTTGATTACTTTGGGTGCAAACCTAGGACTTACGAAGCCAAATTACTTGTTTGACAAGTACCTTCCAAGACCTTATCAAGTATCGTGTAAGAAATAGTTGCCTTTAGACATACGGCATATCTAAAGAGATAATCCTGGGATTTATCGAATAATAGTTTGATATCAAAAAAATATATAAAATTAGCTTAGTCCTGAACAAAATTAGATATTACTTTGTAGATGATGGAGATATAAGAAATTAATTTGGAATGATTTTTCTTTGACTTGCCTTAAATACTTCTACATTTACAAAAATATTTGAGATCAAAATTAATTTGTTAACATTTTAAATCTGTTTCACCTGTTTTTATGCACGCGAGTGCATCAAACGGTAAAACTGGTACGTCACGAAAAAAAAAATAGTGAAATAAAAAATAAACAGTTTACAGACGTTAAAATTATCTTACATTCTAAACGTAAATTACGAATTACGTATGTACTAAGAAAATAACATTCATAAACTACAAAATATGCATGAGTCAGGGTCAATGGTATGGTAAACAGACTTGTCATTTCAATGAATGAATGCACGGAGAAAGAGGGATTCCCGATCGAATGATGCGAAACTTAAAAAAAATACGAGGAAATAGACAAGGCGGGAACGGCGGGTTCGTTGGGAAAAATATTCCCATGAGATATTTTTGCATAATCACATTCGTGAGACATCCCAGAATAAGGTTCAAGAAGTCGCCCACGAGAAAAATGGGTCAATTTTTTTTAACAATTTTTTTAATCAAATTGCAAAAATCAATATTTTGGCCCGGACTATTTTTTTTAGGTTTTTTGGACCATTCTGGACAAAAAAGGTCTCTTATAATTTTTCTCTAAAGTTGATCTTTTTCGAGTTATAAGCAAATTAAAATTTGAAAAACGCGAAAATGGCCATTTTTAAGGCTTAATAACTCGGTCAAAAATTATTATCTTGAAAGTCAGAAAGTAACTAAATCAAAGTTTAAAGTCGCCGTTACATGATCCTGAAGAAATCTGTGTCATTAATTTACTACTAAGCTGTTATTTTTAATTAATAACAATGAGTGGTTGTATCGTATTGACGCTGCTGTAAATGTGAGTGCGAGTAAGATGCACAATTGGACTGCTGGAATAGCTTCTCTCTAGCACTCAGCATTTACAGCCGCGCACACGTGCATGGCGCTTATTATGTTTACATAAAAATAACAGCTTAGTAATAAAATAATGACAAAAATTTCTTCAGGATCTTGTAGGGGGGGCTTCAAACTTTGATTTAGTCATATATTGACTTTCATATCATCATTCTCTTTGCCTTATCCCTATGCGGGGTCGGCTTCCCTAATTGCATTTCTCCACACAATTCTATCTTGGGTCATATCAATGTTAATCCCCTTTACCAACATGTCCTGCCTTATCGTCTCCCCCCAGGTCTTCTTTGGTCTTCCTCTCCTACTCCTTCCAGGAATCTGCACTTCAGCTATTCTTCGTATTGGGTGATTAACATCTCGACGTTGAACATGACCAAACCATCTTAACCTATGCTCTCTCATTTTGGCATCAATTGGTGCCACACCTAGACTTCCCCTAATATACTCATTTCTAATTTTATCCTTCTTTGTCACTCCACTCATCCATCTAAGCATTCTCATTTCCGCCACATGCATTCGTTGTTCCTCTTTCTTTTTCACTGCCCAACATTCAGTTCCGTGCATCATAGCCGGTCTTATGGCTGTTTTATAGAATTTTCCCTTCAGTTTCATTGGAATTTTTCTGTCACACAACACACCACTCGCTTCCTTCCACTTCATCCATCCAGCCCTAATTCTACTGCATGCATCTCCATCTATTTCTCCATTACTCTGTAATACCGATCCTAGGTACTTAAAACTATTGCTTTTCACAATCATTTCACCGTCCAAAGATACCATTTTATTTGTAGTAACTCCATCTTTAAATGAACATTCCAAATACTCTGTTTTTGTCCTACTAAGTTTTAAACCATTTTCCTCCAGAGCTTGTCTCCACTGTTCCAGTTTTTGTTCTAACTCTCTTTCACTATTTCCTATTAACACTACATCATCAGCATACATTAGGCACCATGGAATACTACCCTGTAGTTTAGCTGTTATCTCGTCCAAAACTAATGAGAATAAATAAGGACTAAGCACCGATCCTTGGTGCAATCCTACTTTCACCTGAAATTTATCAGTCTCTCCCACACCTGTCCTAACACTAGTCATTACTCCCTCATACATATCTCTCACAATCTTTACATATTCGCCAGGGACTCCTTTCTTATTGACATATATTGACTTTCATAATAATAACTTTTAACCGAGTTATTAAGCCTTGAAAATCGCCATTTTTCGTTTTTTTCAATTTTAAATTGCTTATAAGTCGAAAACGATCAACTTTAGAGAAAAATTATGAGAGACCTTTTTTGTCCAGAATGGTCCAAAAAATTAAAGAAAAAATTGTTCGGGTCAAAAATATTAATTCTTGCAATTTGATTAAAAAAAATTGTTAAAAAAAAATTGGCCCACTTTTCACTTGGGCGACTTCTTGAACCTTATTCTGGGATGTCTCACGAATGTGATTATGCAAAAAAATCTCATGGGAACATTTTTCCCTTCGAACCAGCCGTTTTCGCCTTGTCTAAAAATAGAAGTCCTGTAGCTGGCTGTATACCATAAATCACAAAAATACGAGATCCTTTGTAAAAGGTATATTTAAAATTCCCTAAGTAAGGGTTGCATTAAATCACAGAACGTTCTCGGATTAAAAAATCCATCATCAGTGTTACTAAAAGCCAAAAAATAGCTTGCCTGAGCCACCAAAATGTTATGGGTAAAAATCCTTTAAATGTTGAAAGTTGTTGTGTTATACTACATATTAATAAAAATACTTAATGATGTTGAAGTAGTGATGTCGATATTGAAGTTCATTGGCCAACTAGTTGCCTTCAGTTGGCCGTTAAACTTCAATATGTGAAGTTTTAATCCTCAAATTCCAACCACGTGGGAGGAGCCCTGTGTTGCCCTGGGTAATATCCAGGAATATTTGCAACATCAGTAAGTATTTTTATTAATATGAAGTATAACACAACAACTTTCAACATTTAAAGGATTTTTACCCATAACATTTTGGTGGCTCATGCATGATATTTTTTGGCTTTTAGTAACACCGATGATGGATTTTTTAATCCGAAAACGTTCTGTGATTTAATGTGACCCTTAGGGAATTTTAAATATACCTTTTACCATTGTATAACTAGACCATTGTGTAGATAAACAATGCTTTTATAAAGGATCTGGTATTTAAAAAAAATAAAGTATTTGAAATTTGATAAATGTATATTCGGCATAATAGCAGTAATAATATTAAAAAAGAGAGGTATTAATAACAAAATGACAAGGGTAATTAAGAACATTTACAACAGCAATATGAATTACGTCATCGGTTAAAAAGAATATCAAAACCATGTATAAATACAACAAACGAGGATGGTCTGACATAAGGAGGAGGATTAAGTCCAACGCTATTTATAATATACATATGGATGAGATAATTAAAGGATATAACGTAAAATTGAAAAAAATGCGTGAGGGTTATAGAAATTTAAGAAGAGTAGACATTTCGGAAGGAGCATTCGCCGACGACGTCGTCATATTTGTCGAAAATAGGAAAAAAACTACAAAGGAACAGGTAATTGGACTTCACATGACCTAGAATTTCATCCAAATTAATCGAAAGTAAAACTGGAAGTCGATATTTGAACTTTTCGTGTAACTTTACGTCGATTGATATACAATCTTTTTCTACGAGCGTGCAAAAATGTCTACTTTCGCGCACGCATTTTAGTTTAGAAAGTTTCACTTTTCCGCACGCGTGTTACTTTTCCGCACGCGTGTTACTTTTCTGCACGCGGTTTTTACTTTTCCGCACGCGTGTTAATTTAGATATGTTAATATGGCCTTAAAGTAATTATAATACATGCAATAAACTAATATTTAGATATTATTTACTAATTTATTTCAAATATATCTTATTGTGTTCCTGTTTTAATAAAATTAACGCGACAATTCGATGAAATAAAATTATTTTGACATAATATTCGAAACTCAAATCGGTAGACAATAACAGTCGTTTTGAATCATCGTCATGGAAACCAAGATGGTCGTCATGCTAACTAATTATATTGAAAGTTTGGTTTTGACAACCTTGTCAAAGAATTAATTTGTGTATGTATTTTCATATTAATTAAATTAATTGATTAAGATTTGGTAATTTTTTAAAGACTCTTAGAAAAAATATTGTTCCTAACTCTTGCAGAAAGTCTTTTTTCCGCACTCGACTGCTTGCCGAACTCCCGCTTCGCGTCGTTCGGCAAACTGCAGTCGCGTGCGGAAAAGAATGACTTTCTGCACTTGTTAGGAAAATAACTATACTAATTCTGAGTCATCTTTGTTTACATTCATATCATATTTTCAGTGACTTTAATTTAAAAGAGTACTTACATACGGTTGCAACTCTAAAACCAAAGTCCGATGTCAAATTTGTCGTCTTTAATATCATCCTTGGATTATAAGCTTTTATTCGACACCTCATTTGTCATTTGTCATTCTATCTATTAATAACCGATGAGTTGTATTTGTGGACGGACAGACGGACAGACAGTCATGAACCGGAAAATATTTGTTCTCGTCTTGCGAAGGCGCGTCGAATAATATATCACTTTTACTATTCCGGTGACTTTAAAACAGTATTATCGGTCGCATTTTTAAAACCGGAAGTCCTAGGTCAAATTTCTCACCATTAGTACCACCCTTACATTATAAGCTTTCATTCGATACCTCATTTGCCATTGTACCTGGTATAGTGACGGAGGAGTTATATTCGCGGTCGGACGGGCAGACGGACAGACAACCTAGGTCAAATTTCTCACCTTTAGTACCATCCTTGGATTAAGCTTTCATTCGACACCTCATTTGCCAATTCAACGTTTTCAAATTTTTTAAAAATTGGTAAAAACAATATAGAAACATGGAATGAAGTACAAAAAAATGTGGAATGACTATTAACAAAAATAAAACAAAAGTTATGGAGGTACAAGAAAATGAAGACGAAGAAAAGATAACCATAAATAAAAAAGCAGTAAATATAGAACAAGCACGAACCTGCGAATACACAGAAGTTGAATGAGAACACTAAACTAAATATTATTTTCTAGATGATGGAGCTAAGAACTCGATTTGGAACTTAATACATTAAGAAACTTTTTTTTTATTTACAAACTCGCATCAGCCTGTACGGCTATTAGCGAAAATGATAGTTTTGGTAACAATAATAATAACTATAGAATACTACAATTAAATTTTATATAAACAGTCTATTGCTTTTAAGTATTGAAGGATCACTTTTGAACCGCACTTTGAGAATAGTATTTTCAAATCGTCCGGGATTCCGAATTGAACTCTTTCCGCACTGTGTAACGGGCACTCCACTAGAAGGTGTTTTATTGTCAGAGGGGTCTCACAAGCATAACACTCCTGTTGAGGATCTCGTATCATCAGATGACCATGCGTGAGGCGGCTATGACCAAGCCGCAATCGCGAGATGATCACTTGGGAAAATCGATTTGTGGAATTATCAGACCATCGTTGAAATGTTGGTTTTATCTCAAATAACTGCTTCTGGTTTTCATGCCATCTGCTATTCCATATATCAACTATTTTGCTGTGGAAATATGATTTGAGATCTGACGCTGGAGTTGTTGGATAGATCTCTATAGTTGCGTCCTCTAAGGCTTCTCGAGCACGTTTATCTGCCAGTTCATTTCCAGCGATTCCAATATGAGATGGAACCCACAGGAAAGCAACATTTTTGTGATTTAGTTTGTGCAATTCTTGTCTTATGAGTTTGGCCACAGGGTGGGGAGAATAGATTTTAGTGATGATTTCTAAAATGGATGAGGGCGGGGCATGAGGCATGAGGGATGAGGGGATCTAATAAAAACTGGATGAGGGCGGCGCAGGATAGATGGGGTTGGAAACGAGGGGAGGAGGCCTATGTTCAGCAGTGGACTTTTGAGGCTGGATGATGATGATTTCTAAAGAATTTAAAGAGTCCGTAATTATGAGAAAGTTAATTTGAGAACTTTTCCTAACATGACATAGGGCTTTATATATCGCAAAGAGTTCTCCTGTTAAAATAGTGTTTGTCCCCTCTAGTTTATATTTCTTTATTTCATTCTGTGTTACAAAGGCAGATGCTACACAATATTTAGTCTTTTATCCATCAGTGAATAACTGTTCGAATGAGGAAAATTAAGAAATTAAGGTTTGATATTTAGAAATAATTATGTGACGATTGGTTTCTTTCTTATTTTCTGACACTAGATCCATTATTAAATGAGGAGAAGATATTAGCCAAGGAGGGGGAGTTGGCATTTTGCTAGGATAGATTTTGGGAACTTTAAGGTGTAGTTCATTTATGATTCGTTTGCATTTTTCTTAAAAGGGAATGTGAGTTTTTGTATGCTGAGTACTTGAAGAGCAAATAGTTTGGTGACATTGTGAAGAGTACCGCTTCACTGCATATGAAAGTATTACTTCCTGTCTTCCTAAATATAAAGGTAGTTCACTGAGTTCGGCCTGAAGACTTATAATAGGAGTTGTTCTAAATGCACCACATATTATCCTAAGAGCGTTGTTTTGTACGATATCTAAAACTTTTAGAGTTGTTTTTAAAGCAGATGAGTAAGCTTGGCATCCATAATCAATCTTGGAACGGATCAGATTTTTATATAATGTGAGTAGCGTCCTACCGTCCGCTCCCCAGTTTGTACCAGAAAGACATTTCAAGAGGTTTAGTCTTTTTTGACATGCTGCTGAAATATATTTATTATGTTCTTTCCAGGTTAAAGCTTGATCAAATATTAGACCTAGATATTTAATTGTTTCTACATATTCGAGTCTCTGACCTCCAAATTTTAAAGTAGGTATCTCCTTTATCTGCTTTGGTCTCTTTGAAAATAGGATACAGCAAGTTTTGGATGAAGCAAATTGAAAACCACTCTTTTTTGACCAAGATATAAATTTATCGAGTTGATCTTGTAGTAATTTGGCGATACTCTGTATATTGTTTCCCTTTAAGAATATTATGAGATCATCAGCATATAATCTGGCTTGAATGGGTTTAGTCATTGATTTGATTATATCATTAATAGCTATAAGAAAAAGCGTCGGACTGATCACTGATCAATTAAGAAACTTAACATTTAACATTTTAAATCAGCCTTTTTTATGCATGCAAGTGTATAAGAAAATGTCACTAAAGTGACATAGAAAAAGTGTATAAGAAAAATACGTCACGAAAAAAAAAAATTAACAACAATACTAAAATAAGAAATAAACAATTTACAGACATTAAAATTATCTTAAATTCCAAACGTAAACTACGTATAATGTATGTACTAAGAAAATAACATTTAAAATCTCAAATATGCATGACTCAGGGTCAAAGGTATCTACATAGTCGTAGACGTAGTCATTTCAATGAATGAATGCACGGAGAAAGAGGGATTCCCAAGCGAATGATGGGGAAACTTTCTTTAAAAATAAAATATATTTGGAATGTGGGAATGTCATAAATGCATATCCATCCGGAGGATTTGCTTTGTATTGTTTATTTGTTAGATACATTTTTGGTATCTTCCGAAATATTCAGAGAGCGTACGTACGTTTATTATTTAAAGATGATGATGATGTTGCTTAAATCATTTCTGTGTAATTATGCTACTTACCGGAAGGATGAATATAATAGTTTGATCCTTTTATGGTAGTAAAGAGTAACCATAGCACAAATATTGCCTTTTACTTACTTATTGGTGGCTTTGCACAGCATATTCCGTTTGCCGTTTATCACATTCCAATCGCCATTTTTATTCTATGTCTTTTTCAGTGAGGCCCCTTTTCCAATTACTGTTTTTATTTGTCCGTTCCACTGTAATCAAGGGCGTCTTCTTTTCCCCCTTCTATTTGGTTTGCATTTCCAAGCTCTCAAGGGTATTCCTGTCTCGTCCATTCTACGCATATGTCCATACCAGAGTAATTTTCGTGTTTATATTTGAGGTAATCAGAGCAAACGAAGTTTTGAGATAAATACAATCTTTGCATTCGTATTTCAATTACGCTTATGCGATGGCGCTACAAATTATGTAGCGCCATTTGGCCAAATATAGAGGTAGGTTGTGTAGACCCTTGTTAATCTGAATATTTAATGGGCCGCATATGAAATGCCTCCCGAAAAAGGGTTTCTTACCTGTCGCTAAAAAGGTCACATACGAATTGCCTCCCAAGCTTTAAATAAATTACATGCTTCTAATCTTTATGTGAAGGTGAGACGTTGCCACATCTTCGTCCCTTTGTGAATTTTTGGCGAAATTGGTATTTTGTTATTTAATTTATTTTATTTTCAACCTTTATTGTATGTATTAAACATTATTGACACTAGGCGGTATTTATAAATTTCAACTAACTTCATATGTAATTAGTTTTATAACCATTATAGTATATTTTATAATAACCATTATTTTTTGTTATTAATAATTTAACAAAAAATGCAAAAACATAATAAGTATTTTATAGATTTATTAAAAATAACATCACAAAAAACTTTTTGTAAAATATTACAAAATGTGTATAGAAATATAAAATTACAAAATATTTTTCCTAAATTTATATGATACTACTTTGACAAATTCTAATCTATTTATTTTACATTCTCTTAATTCTAAATTTTTTTCATTTAGATTATTTTTTAATGATTTTAACTTCCAATCGTATAGTAAGATATTTGATCACGTGTTTAATTCTGTCCAATCAGATTAAAATTATACTGAGAATTATCTACTGTAGAAAATTACCGATAGAATTTTTTTAAGTAGATTGTTTCTGTTTAATAGCAACCAGTTTCCTAGTTTTGACAACTGTCACATTTAAGAAAATATCCATAATATACGTATTAAAAAATAATCTTACGAATATCACACGACAGTAAGAATAAATAAGAAAATAATGTTTCATTTTTACTGAAATTTCTTTTCATTGGGCAATAATTGCCAGACAACAAATTTTCGAAAAACTGTCGCAGTATTTTCAATTTATTCTCACTCTCTTGTGATATTATACCCGAAAATTTATTTTTGCTGACTTTCCACAACAATTTTTTTTGGTGTCGAAACAGAATTCATTTTAATGTAGGTAGGTATTTATTTGAAATTGTAAAATTACATCAATAAAATTATTAATGTTAGGATGAGGGCAGTACAAAGAAGAATTATACTTGGAATGAAAACTTTCGCATGGGTTTGTGGTTCTTTGTAAGGATGAAGAGTGTTCAGCCCAAAGATGTGGAAGAAACGTCGAATTTTCAGATATGTAATTATCAACAAGATAATCACAAAACTGGGTGACTCTTTCATCGACTGGTTTAATTTCTGCCAAATCTATAGCAAAAAAAACGCTAACATCTTCAGGATGTAAGAATGAAAGACCAAAAATATAAATAAAAAAATCCGTAATTTCGGTTGAGTCAACACCTTTTTTCTGGTATTTTGGAGCCAATCCCAGTGCTTAAACCTTTCTGTACCATGCCTGACCCAAATGAAAACGACATCGATGAAGATCTGCTTCAGGAAATGCCATACGAATACCATTATGAATAGAAATTTCAAAGTCTGAAGTTATTACTTTAGGGGATACAGGACAATTAATTTTAAAACATTCTTCTACGATATGTATATTTAAAAGCGAGATAATATGAAGATGACTTTTTATCTTGAATTAAACAAAAGACAAGAGGAATATAATGTCCATTTTTCAAGTCATGTATACTAAAAACAATTGAGTGAAAAAACGAGGACAGTATTCAAAAGTTCCGTCAAAAACATACCAATTGGAAACAATCGAAGGAAAACGATAATTTGAAAAACATGTCAATATAACAATATGATTATCTTTGTCATTTTTAATTATAAAATTTTCATTTCTATTTGTAATAATAGAAGATGAATCAAGAGCTTTATGAAATTCAGATATATTTTTGGGAAGTTTAATTAAAGAATTTGTGGTTCTATTTGCCAATAAAGAATTTGGTCAACATTTTTTGAAAACCGAATGTAAAACCACCAATTGATAGTAAAGGTTTGACCTTTTGACTGGCATTTATCGTTGATTCCATTATTTCGGATGTTATGACTTAAACACAATTTGATCTTGAAATCTACGAACTGACAAGCTTGAAATAGACAAACTGACTGACGCAGGAACTAATAAAATTACAAGTATTTATACAACGTTTAGCCCATTAGCACAATTTACAAAAAAGAATATAAACAAACAAATAGATTAAGGTAAAAGTACCTATTCATGGAATTATAAAATGGAACTATAAATATGGGAGAGATTGGAATCGGAATTGGAATTACCCAGAAAAGCTGGATATTAGATTGTCGGGTAACAACTTTCTTTTCTAAAAAGAAATATGTCGTACTGTGAAATATTTATGTGAAACAAATTTTATGTACACTGCATTAAGAAAAATCAAAATAGATACCTACCTATTTAAATTATGATTTGGCAACATTGTGTCATTTGACAGAGATTAAATAGACAAAATATCAGCCTAAATGATTAACGAAACGGAGGCATTTCGATTGTACCTGGGAGGCATTTCATGTATGAAAATATTTACCTGAAAAAGTGGGAGGCATTTCGATAACGCCGATTTAATGTTGCTGCATTATTGATATGCTAATTTAAAAATGCTCAATTTGTGGCTTAGGCCACTGTTACAGTTAATTTTAAAAGCTTAATGCCTGGTTGAACCAACAAATCTCAAGCTCCAGCTTATAGCCCGATCAGGGAACACAAAATTTTACGAAAACCTCCAAAAAAATAAAGGAAGGATTAAAATTTGGAATAAGGTTGTTGAAATTGTCTATTATTATATAAGAAAAAGTTTACAATTCTACATCCCCTCCATTTTACAAAAATTAGGAAATACGAGGGTGAAAAATATTTTCTCAAGAGTGAAAAATATACGTTTAAAATAGGCCCGGAATTGGATAAAATGACTAATTCTAAGCAATATTTGTTTTATAGAGTTTTTTTTTTTAAGTCAATATTTTTCGAGTTATTTGCGAGTGAATATGTTCATTTTTAACAAAAAAAAAACGTGTTTATGGACGGTTTTTCGCAGATAACTCAAAAAGTAAATACTCTAGCGAAAACATATTCTGAGTAAAAATATAGCTTATAAAAAATTGAAAAAAATGGTGTACGCGTGAGGTCTGCAGTCCCACTATAAGCAGAGATGTAGCTAATCATTAGCTAGAAGCATTAGCTGAGTTACTCAGTTAGAATTGAAATAGCGTGAAATATATATAAATATGCACAGTACGAACACATCTAAATTACTAAAAACACGCAAACACAAACGGAAGCGAACAATACAAGTAATACATTCACAATCGGAAAGATGTTATGTTATTTAAGAACAGTGAAAACTAAAGACCATTGTTTAATAAAGAATTTTTTAAATAGTCTTTTAGTCTTTAAACAATGCTGTTTGAAAGAAACAAAGGAATACTACAGACAGGTGTCTGTTGTTTCTGCCGGCCTTTGCCATGAGTCATTTTTAGTATCGTATAGTTCAAATTACACAAATACACATTATCTCTCAAATATTATATTACATACATTTTTATTGTTGAAATGTTTATCTGATAATTAACTATTTTGATGGGAAATAAGCCACAATTAAATTGAAAAATAATTTTATTAACGTTTCGACGCCCAAATCGGGTGTCGTCAAAATACAAAATACTGAAAATCAAAATGTTTATCTGATCAAAATCGGTCCGGGTTAGCCGGACTTCCGGGTTATCGGGGCCGACTTATCGGGGTTCCACTGTACGTGGAAATTACTCTATAACTAAATAAAATATCGAAAAAAGGAGTCTGTACCGCCATTAAGAAGAAAAAAAAAACTTTCTTCAAATAAACTTTTTTATCCCATGCCTAGATTTTGTGTAAGCTTGGAACTACTAAAATTTTTTATTTCTAACAAGAAATCGAACATATTATAACTAAATAACAATTGCACAAGAGCTCTAAAATTATTGAATTTTTCCCGAGTGACACTTTGACAGTTTTAATTTCACGAGCCGAAAGCGAGTGAAATTATGTCAAAATGTCAGGAGGGCAAAAATTCTATATTAATTTTAGAGATCGAGTGCAATTTGTTGCGATTATTTCATGAATAACACTGTTCAACACCAAAATTTTATTGTAATTTATTTATGTAAGTACAAATTAGTACAAGTAAACACACAGTTGTTATAAATATTAATTTGACGGTTGACAGTCATCACTTTTATAATTTTTAAAACATTAATTGTCATTAATGTCACTGAATGTATTTTTTCGTAGCAACGAAGGGCATCTGACGTAATATACTTGACGACGGGAAATTATCAAAAATTATCGATTTAATTTAGATTTATGTAGCTTTCTATTGATCCAAATCTCCTATGAATGAAATAATCATTCTCATTTTGACAAAGCTGCGTCAGATTTTCTCTAATCTGTTCTGTCACCTTTACCGATATCTGTTCAGTGCAGTAGTGTGTTAATTGAAGAATTCGTTTTTGTTGTTTCATAGGAAAGTAGTGTTTATTGATAGTTAATTTATTATATATTTGTTGTTGTTGTATAAGTTGTTGGCCTCTTTGAAAGAATAGATTGTTGTTAATTGTGAGTTTTAGTTATATGTAGGTAGGTAAGTATGTTATGGCGAGCACGCCACTGTGTGTGTTTATATTTCAATATTTAGACTACGTGACATGATAAACACCAACGCTTGTAATTTCGCGGTGTCAGCGAAATGTTCATGGACTATGAAAGGTTTTAAGAAATATGTAGTTTGTATTCATTAATTTTAGTATCGTTTTGTATCTCTTAACTGTTAACATCTCAATAAATTTGTGCATTTCCTTCAGTAGTTACGTTACTCAATTCTCCAACGAACACACCACATTTTATAAAGAATAAGACTGGCGCAGTTAGTAGAAATTTCCAATTAGAAAAAGTAAAGCCTTTTTTTCTAATCGATTTTAATCGTTAATTGGGAAATTGGAGAATTAGTGACTTAGTAGTTGAGTTCCGAGTGTAAGGCCACGAGGAAGGAAAACTGAAGGAACCCGTAAGCAACTTGAAGAATTCCAAGTGTAAGGCCACTTGTTGTGTAAAGCCACAAAGCAATTCGGAAGTTCTGGAGAGGCGCAACTAGCAACTTCGTGAAATCTTCTCAACCACCAGCTTCAGTGAAAAGCCACTCGACCCTGGAAACGGTGAAGCATTTCCACAGAAGAAGCAACTACATACAGTTTAGAATTTCGACCAGTTCCAGTGTACAGCCACTTGATCCAGAAGGTACAACGTTCTCCACCCGTTCTCTTCCCGTTCCAGTGTAAATCCACCTGATCTGAGACGCTGCAACGTTCTCGACCCGTTCCGGTGTAAGTCCACGTTCTCACGGAAGTACTTGAGGTTAGTCGAATTATAGTAATTTTGTATTTGTTTTCATTTTTTTATTTACTCTGTTTCGCTATTTTCAAACTTTTAAGATATCATATCTAGTATTTGCATTTTTTTTTATTTTTTTATTTGTTTAACTTATTTTTTGTTAATATAATGGCAACTAACGACGTAACAGCAAATACGTCCATAATTTCCGCCAACACTTCTAATAATTATATTAATAGTGACAAAGCTATCAAGCTTATAAATGTTTTTGATGGGTCTTCTTCAAAATTACACTATTTTATAGATTCTGTTGATTTCATTTTTGCAAAATTTGACCCAGCGGAGTTACAAATTTTTCCTTTTATTGTAAAAAGCAGGTTAGAGGGAAAGGCTCTTGATTTCATTGGCTCGAAAGAATTTTCGACATGGCAAG
Organism: Diabrotica virgifera virgifera; assembly: GCF_917563875.1. Taxonomy (NCBI): domain Eukaryota; kingdom Metazoa; phylum Arthropoda; class Insecta; order Coleoptera; family Chrysomelidae; genus Diabrotica; species Diabrotica virgifera. Next base: position 215,055,685 of record NC_065449.1, read on the forward strand.
AGATAAAAAATGCTCTCCTTTCTCAGTTTGGTGAAAATTTGGATTTGCAGTGTCTAAATTTTGAGTTATGCCATTTTAAGCAACGTTCTAATGAAAAACCGGTAAATTTCGTTGACAGAATTGAAAAACAATTGATAAGAATCAGTAAAGTTATCAAATACGATTCAAGTTTGAACAATGTTGAAAAAAAATGTTTAAATAATTTTCACAGTAAGACTGCAATTCTGACCGCTATTACGGGCATAAAAGAACCTTTGTGTCAAATGCTTCGTTCTTTAAATCCCAGTTCGTTGATTCAAATTAAGCAAATTTTAAACGATTATGAAAACCAACAATATTTCAAACAAACAAATGACAATTTTTCTAAATTAAATATAAATAATGACAATACAATTTCTTCAAGTAATGCAGGTACGCAAAAAACATTTTCTGCGCCCGGTTCAACAAATCAATCGATAAATCCAAATCCACCAATTAAATTAACCATTCCAAAGTGCACTTTTTGCCATAAATATGGACATAAAGCAGAAAAATGTTATCGTAAACCACAATCTCACAATGTTGTTCATAATACCTATTGCGACAACGACAGTTCAGAAAACGAAAAAGACATAGAAATCGAAGTTGATCAGGATTTTTTAGAGCAAATTCCGCTGACAACTTTACAATTTACCAAGTAGCAAATAAACCGCTTCTTTACGCGCATATTAAAAATTTAAATTTAAAGTTATTAATCGATTCAGGGGCAGCTATATCAATATTGAAACCAAGTAAAATTTTAGACTCTTATCAGTTTAATCATGAAAATTTTAAAATATTTGGTATTAGTAACGAACCAATTCAAGTTACAAAGAGCGTAAACTTTAAATTATTTTCGAGTGTTGAAAAATTCTATATAGTAGACATAAATTCACCTTTTGATGGAATACTTGGTTATGATTTTTTAGAAAAGAATAAATGTGTTATTGACTTTGGTTTGAATACTTTATTTGCTAATCATGAGGAAATCCCATTGTTTTCGTCTGATCGGGAACATAATATATTTAGTCTAAATAATATACACGAAAATCAAGTCCGAAGTAATGTTATCGACTCAACTGAAAAAATTGATACTATTATAAGTAAACTAAAATTAGACCATCTTGATGAAAGATTACAAACAAAGATAAAAGATATTCATGTGAAGTTCCAAAATATATTCTCGTTACCTAACGAACATCTAACTTTTAGCAGTCGAATAAAACATAATATCCGTACTAATCCTGAAAATGCCAGTCCGATTTATACTAGAAATTATCGGCACCCTCACGTTCATAAAAAAGAGGTCAATAAACAAATAACAAAATTATTAGAGCAGGGAATAATTCGCGATTCTGTCAGTCCTTGGAATTCGCCATTTTTTATTGTCCCCAAAAAACCTGACGAAAATAATGTTCAAAAATGGAGGATAGTAATTGATTTTAGAAAATTAAATCTTATCACGGTTGACGATAGATTTCCTATCCCGAATATTAGCGATATTTTCGACCTTCTCAATACCTCTAAATTTTTTTCTACAATCGATCTGGCGTCGGGTTTTCACCAAATTCCCATGAATCCCGAAGATATCGAAAAAACAGCTTTTTCCACAGAAAACGGGCACTTTGAATTTACTAGAATGCCGTTTGGGCTTAAAAACGCTCCTAGTACCTTTGCTAGAGTGATGAATGACATATTTCGAGAGCACATAGGCAAAACATGTTTCATTTATATGGACGATATTTTAATTTTTAGTAATACAGTCGAAGATCATCTTAAAAATATCGAAATAATTTTTGAATTAGTACAAAAAAATAATTTAAAGATCGAACCTGATAAATGTAAGTTTTTAACGGATGAAATAACTTTCTTAGGTCATTTATTGACACCGGAAGGTATTAAACCAGACCCGAAAAAGATTCAAGCTATTTTAGATTTTCCAGTCCCGCAAAATCAAACTGAATGTAAATCATTTCTCGGCTTATTTGGCTATTATAGGAAATTTGTAAATAATTTTGCTGATTTAACTAAACCTCTAACGGGTTTGTTGAAAAAAAATATAAAGTTTCATGTTACACCCGAAGTAGTGGAATGCTTTGACAAATGTAAACAATTTTTGACCTCGGAAAAAATTCTGGTTTATCCTAATTTCTCTAAAGAATTTATTTTGACGACCGATGCATCGAATGTCGCTGTCGGTGCGGTTTTGTCACAGATGTCCGATAACGGTGAGGATCGACCTATCGCTTTTGCATCGAGAACATTAAATGAAACTGAAATGAAATATTCCACTACAGAAAAGGAATTATTGTCTGTTGTACACTTTACAAATTACTTCCGTCCATATCTATTTGGAGTTAAATTTCGATTAGTCACAGACCATAGACCACTTATATGGCTTTTAAATTTAAAAGATCCTAATTCTAAATTATCACGATGGAGACTGAAATTAAGTGAATATAATTTTGATATTCAGCATATTTCGGGCAAAGCAAACAGAGTTGCAGACGCTCTGTCAAGAATTCGATTAAACCATGTGCATCAAAAACAAAATGAATATACCGAATTTGAGAATGTTAAAACTAACTTAGTTTTAAATAATTTTTCCTACTCTAATGAGCAAATCTTAGACGTTAACAATAAGAGTATTTTATATCTATACGATGAGAATGACAGAAATATAAATCATTTCGAAATTATCAATGATAATTTTCCCACAGTTGGTGACTCGGATTTTGAAAAAATTTTAAAGTTATATAACGAAAATCGTAGTAGAGAGATTAATATAGTTAAAATTAAGCCACACCATTGCCTTGAGAATTTTAATACTTTGAAAAAACTAGTATTAGTCCGAAATAAAACTTATAGCATACCTTATTTTGAAAGCAATATTTATTATAAAATGCTCAGTTTCCTTTATCCAGACGTTAACTTTGTAATTTGTAAAAATATCGTTACTATGCCGCCTGTAGAAGATAGGCAAAGGATAATTTTCGAATATCACAACGACCCGAGTAATTATCACAAAGGAATTAATGAAACTGCAGACAAAATTCGACAACTTTATAAATGGAAAAATATGTATAGAGAAATAACCGAATTTATTACTTTATGCCCTACTTGTCAACTCTCAAAATTTGATCGTAGGAATCGTACTCAAGGTTTAAATGTAAGGCATTCTCCGGAGAAACCATTTGAGGCTTTATCTGTAGACCTGTTCTTTTTTGATAAACAGAAAATGCTCACCGTTATAGATAATCTAACAAAATTTGCGCAAGCGTATATTTTAACTGATAAAAAACCAGAAACGATAATTAGTAAGTTAAAAAATTATTTTTCGCTTTTTGGCCTTCCTAAGATGATTATGTCAGATCACGGGGGCGAATTTAATAATAAAAAGATACAAAGTTTTGTTAATTCGTTGAATATCGAATGGCACCTTACTTCGTCTGAGTACCATGCCTCTAACGGTATAATTGAGCGTTTCCATGCTACCATAACAGATACTTTGCGAAGCTATCTTTTAGAACATAACCAGTGCGACTTAGAAGATGCACTTTTAGTCGCTATATACTCATATAATTCTAGTAAACATCATTCAACATCCACTACCCCCTACAGTTTAGTATTTCCATATAAAAATGATAGGGAATTTGATGAAATTTCGTATAATAATCAGTTAGAAAATATAAGGGAAAAACAATGCGATCAAAGGAAAAAGCAAAAGAACCGTTTTGATAACTTAAGAACGAGTAACTTGGAAGTAAAGTATAAAGTTGGAGATAATATTCTCTTAAAAAGACCAAGAAATCCAAATACACCAAAATCGATATTAAATACAGGACCATATGTTGTTCTGGAAGTCAATGAAACCAATAAAACTCTAAAAATTAAGTTAGATAACGAGGTTATTCGAAAATTTCATTTCAATAATGTAAAACCATTTTATGAGGTTATTAACTAAACGAAGTTGAAGTGTAACACGGCAAGTAGTAGATATGAACTTTCATTTTCCATATTATAAATGACTTTAATCAGTAATAATTGCAACATATAATTCGATTACCTTGTGGTACACTTCATCTACGGCCTTCTCACAACAACACAAATAGAATGAGTTATTGCCGGTGGGTTTCTTTGTTTCATGTGGCCCTACCTGCCCTGTTCGGAGCATATCCAGAGAGGCTCTACACTACAAGCCCAAAACTTCGAAGCTGCAAAGAGGCCCTTCTTGGACACCCCAGCTTCGGTTTTCAGGAGGGAGGTGTTATGGCGAGCACGCCACTGTGTGTGTTTATATTTCAATATTTAGACTACGTGACATGATAAACACCAACGCTTGTAATTTCGCGGTGTCAGCGAAATGTTCATGGACTATGAAAGGTTTTAAGAAATATGTAGTTTGTATTCATTAATTTTAGTATCGTTTTGTATCTCTAACTGTTAACATCTCAATAAATTTGTGCATTTCCTTCAGTAGTTACGTTACTCAATTCTCCAACGAACACACCACATTTTATAAAGAATAAGACTAGTATATGTTACGTAAAAATATTTCGAATTCTAATGCGAGTATATTTATAAAGTTTTAGGAGGATTTTTTATTCAAAAAATATTATCAATAGTTTAACAAAATGGAAAAAGTAAATAAAACGAAAAATAAGGTGAAACCTTCCAAGAAAAAGTCCATTAAAAACCGTGCCAAAATATGCGAAAATCGAAATTTTTTTCGCTTCACAACAAAAAATGATTATTTATTATTGTTTTATTATTAGATATTTCATGCAAATACCTTTCTAAATACCTATCTTAACATAAAATTTTCACCCATTTTGGTTTATTTTTATAAGGTTTGTTCTAGCAAACAGTCAAACTAGTCAGAAACCGTCAGCAAATAGTTGGTCAGTGAGAGAACATAATAGAGTCACCAGTGCTATCCCCTCTACACGCGCTGGTCCGCTATTCGCTGATTGTTTTAAACCGTTTGAAACTGATGCTAGAACAGACCTATAAATATCTATTTATTAATAATAAAATCGTTTTCTATTACTTCCATTTAGCGCGACTATGATATTGTCAAAATATTAATCTTAGATAATGTCAAAGATTACTACTGGTACCAAATGTATGATACTACCTCCCGAAGTTATATTTTGTTGCTACCTGTTGATCGCTACTGTTTACTCATCATCTCAATCCACGTGGCAACCCATTATGGCAATCTGAAAATTGATCCAAGACTCAATAGTGCAACGCGTATGTTTCGTAAGTTGAGCTTAAGACACGTCTTAAGCTTAAGATATGTTGGTGCAACCAGGCATAAAAGATTTGATAAAATTAAAAAAGAAAAAATAAAATCACATTTGTTGTGTTTTCAAAATGTAGTTCAGTTTCCTAAAGTTAAAGTCAAATAATCTTTGTGGGACCTCTAAAAATAGAATTTATTATTTTATTATTAATACAATTGAAGGGTTAAGAGGATCGGTACGTATTTTCGGCTGCAATGCTATTCAAATGGGGATTCATTTTTTTCGAATCCTGAGAAAACTAATAAGTATTTTTGAAAAATTTAAACGCAGAATGAAAGATTACGTTATTAGCGAGGGCCGAAAGTCCCTGAGAACTTCTATAATGTTTATTTTAATAAGTTACAGGGGTGAAAAAACTAAGAGAAAATTTAGTGTGATTTTTAATTTCAAATATCTCATTTAAAATAAACTTTTTATTTATTCTAAGGGACTTTCGGCCCTCGGTAATAATTTAGTCTTTCATTCTGTGTTTAAATTTTTCAAAAATATTTATTGGTTTTTTCAGGATTTGAAAAAAATGAACACAATGCCGTGGTAATATTTTCCAAATCTGTCTTTGTCTTACAACGCACTCAACCGAATATAATATTGTCAGCATATATTGTCAGTCAGACACTGACAATCAGTGACAATTTTAAATATTTGACATTGCATCGGGAATATTTTGAGAAATTGATTAAATATTATTGATATATAGTGTATTTGATAAATAATTGATTTAAGACGTGAACTTAATAAAAAGTTATTTATTGTGTATTATTTGTGGAAGATCCAAGCAGAGAATACATCAGATATATCCTGTGATCCAAGTATTTTGTTGTTAGAGATGTTCAAAATTGTAAGCGTTCCAAAATAACAACATATGTATTAAAAAATCACTTTAAAACTTTTCCTCTTTTCTCGATTGATTATTAGTTTTTGTTGTACAAATAAATTATTACAATCACTGAAAACATAGTTAGTGAAAAAATTATCACATTTATTAACTGAATTAATAATTTGCAATTATAAAAATAACAGTTATCCAAGAACATTCAAAAGCCATCTCTTTAAATTAATTATGACATTTTCAAGTAGAATGACATTCTAGTAATGTTTACATATCCACACCAGTGTGAATTTTACTACACGTAATTTGCCGTGTAAAGACAGAAAAAGTAGGGATACACGTAAAATATTTGCGAATTATGTACCCATAGCCTTAAGGGAAAAAAACAAGGAATGTCACGTTATTTTTGTTTTGAGAAAATAGGAAATTTAATGTTTGTGACTACATATCTTTAAACCATTGCACTGAAGAAATAGTATTTATGTTTATTTAGTAAACTTAAAGTACATTTTATTTAATACACAAACACATTTCAACCAAATTTTTAAAGAACAGAGATACAAAAATTAAAAATTAGCTAACTACAAATAAAAACGGAAAAAAACAAGGACTGTCCAAACATCACGTTATATTTTACGTTACAAACATTAATTGCACCAGCTGATAGAAAGGCTGAAAACAACATTATAACAATAATAATGGCAATAAAAATTACAACAAAAGGAAATAATTATTTTTTTGATAGTTTAATGCAATGGTCGCCTGATTTTTTTGACTTTTTGAGAGCAGCCTCTTTAAAATTATAGAATGTCTGTGTCTTACGTTTGTGTAACCATTTTGAATTATTAATGTGCGAATTTCTGCAGCAACCTTGTCATAATTTAATGATTTAAATTTCGCCTGGAATTCATTACATGCTGAACATATATCTGATCTTGGGTAACCAAAGGACAAACGAAATTTGCTGATAATATGTAACGTAAGAAAATTTAATGGTTGGATGTTTTTCTTTCAACAAGTTGAACATTTTTGTAGTGTTTAAACTCTCTGGTAAATACTTTTTCTTAGATTCGTGTAAACTGTAATACGATATTCTAGTTTTAAAAGACTTTTATGGTTATATACTGCTTCACGCGAGTCTGGATGCAACTTTCTATGCTGGGAACCATGCTTACTACGTTTGTCTTGTCCAGAAGTTCCTGTAGCTTTTAAATTTTTTTGTAAGTGTTCAATTTTGCCCTTAGTCACACCATGTATTGACATGAATGCTTTAAAGCACACATTAATTTCTTGAGAAACTCCATTACGCTTAATTCTAACTTTATAGGCCGTGTCGTTTCTAACATTTCAGGCTTTTGAGCTATGGCTGTACAGGAGGATCCTGAAGATACCATGCACAGACAAAGTCACCAATGAAGAAGTACTGCAGCTACGGAGGATGAACACAACCGCAGATTTAGTCAACATCTTGGACTTGAGAAATCAAGGCAGATACGAGCTATTCCAATACAGTTTACAAGGTAAAATTGAAGGAAAAACGGCCCAAAACGAAGAAGAATATTCTGCCTTGCTAACATGAGAGTATGGTATAGAAAGATCTCAACACAACTATTCCGTATAGCATCCAACAATGTCATCATAGCCAGAATGATCACCCACGTTCGGATGGACTGGCACCCTAAGAAGAAGAAGAACTTTCTAACAAACATAAACAAAGGAAACTAAACGATTATACTCGCAATAAAAACGTAGTTAATTTTTGTTTTTGTTCAAGTGGACTCTCCTTGTTTTTATCTTTCACGCGTGGACATTTCCAGTTTTTTTCCTTCGCAGTACTATTTTAAATAGGCATATTTATCGTGCGGTCCAAGTTATTATCTACCTGCTTACTGTAAATAGTAAATACATAAAATATCTGTTAGAAAGTGTCAATATCTCAATTTCTCATAAAATGTGACATTCCCTGTTTTTTTCCTTTACCCTTCAATTAATGTATACAAAAGTACAAGATGGAGAGGATACTACCGAATCTTATGAAATTTTGGGGCAATATGTATACCCAAACATGTCAGAAAATTTAAGCAAAACTTGAAACGTTACTGAATTGCTCCTGAAAATGACACATAGTCAGATAAAATGAAAGTTAGATTTTTGAAAGAATTTTTCTTTAAATTTATGAATGAGTTGAGGTTAAAAACACTTTGAAACTTACTGGTGCACAAATGGATAATTTTCAAAAGGTGTTAAATAAATTAGAAGCAGTTTGTACATCAGAAATAAATAAAATATTTGAAAGATTTTTTTTATACTCACAATCGAAGATACCTTTGATCATTTTTATACAATTATTAAAAAAATAATTATTTTTTATTACAAATTGTTTGAAATGATGAAATAACTGGACATAGAAGCTGGAAAGATAGGCCTTAATATGAATTACAGCAAGACCAAAATCATAACAAATTCAGATGAGGACATCACAATGAGGATCGGACAAGGCGAAATATAATAAGTTCACGATTATATTAGTAAGGGAGGAAAGTATGCTAACTTTGAAGTTACTCGAGCGTTATGGGGACCAATTGGGTTGTGAAGAGTAGGTCCTAAAACAAAAAAGAAAGTGAGTTGTTTTCCATAAAGTGGGGGAATTTACATATTTTAATTTAATTTTACATTTCCAACAATCGTTTTTTCCGATTATAGCGCCATCTATCCATAATTCGAATAAATATCTCGAATAAAATTTACTTATTTTTACATAAGGAATCCAAATCTGCAATAAATAATGGGGCCTCCTGTTTAATATTTTAAAGTAACCCCTCACCCTACCTCCGTGGGGGTAGTGTTTAGTGTCATTGATAGATTCTCCAAAAATATTGAATACGTGTATTTTTCAGTTTTTCGATCTGATGTTCATTTAACGAAATATCGCGCGGTTCGTATTTAAAATTTTAAATTTACCCCCCACCCCTTTCCGTGGTGGGTCGTGTTTGGTATCATTCGATAGATTTTTGAAAAATATTGAACATGTGTTTTTTAGTTCTTCGATCTGATGTTCATTTCGCGAAATATTCGCTTTTTTGTGAAACTTTATGACTCACCGATTTCCTTACGTCCCGCTCAAACCGTCATATTTTTGAAATATACACTGTTTTGCATGTACTTAACTTACCTTATCTTAATCTGACGATTTCGAATTTTTCTAATGATAGATTTTTTTTCGAACACCCTTAACAAACTCCCCTGTATTAAGAGCCAATATATGGTAGAGGTACATTTACAGGGTACAAGGTTTCTCCCCATGTGATAATCTGACGCGCTCGAGGAACTGCAAAAATCCCTGCTTGTGTTCCCCTACCATATATATCTGCCTCAAATTATAAAACTTAACAAGGAAAACCAAACAGCAGAGATCAAAACTGGCATGAGCGTCATTTGGCAAACTAAACTACATCCTTAAAACCAAAATATCCATAAAAATTCACAGGAAAAAGTTTTCCTGTGGTTGGCTGTATACCATGTAATACAACTTTGCCGTCACTTTCCGTCATTCTTTCAACATGTAAACAAGTCAAATCCACAGCTCAGATGTTACCTAGGGCAGATTAGCTAAATATTTTAAACATCCATATTTAATGTAGCTTTTTAAACCAATGTTTCCTTGACGGACTTTTTTTACTGGGCTTTGACCCACATATTTTTGTTAAATACTATCTTGGTGGTTAGCATATACATTGCACGTAAGCACTGATGATGACTGGTAAACCAGTCGAAAACTAGTTATGTGATTTTGATGTGGCCCTTTTGAGGGTTTTTAAATATACCTTTTGTACAGGATTTTACTGTTTTTTTTTTCAAAATATACATATTCAGTCCAAGGTATATACAATCAATGTGTACTCCCTGTTCTCACTTACGGTTCCCAAACGTGGACGTTTACAAAAGCAAACATGGACAAAATCATAAAAACGCAAAAAGCAATGGAAAGCAAATGTTGCACATAAGACTAATGGATAAAAAGAGAAACGAGTGGATAAGAGAGAAAACAAAAGTTATGGATGTTAGACAAGAAGTTGCAAAACTCAAATGGAGATTTGTTGGACACGATATAAGACAATAGGAATATAAACGAAGCAGAGGAAGGCCACAAATGAGATGGGCAAATGATGTCAAGGAGCACGTGGGCTCTAGGTGGATAACTGTAGCTACAGGCAGAGAAGAATGGAAAAGGATTGGGGAGGCCTGTGTTTAAAGATGGTCCGAAGAAGGTTAACCTAGATGGTAAGACCCCATTTTAACAGTCCCCGTTTCAGCGGTTCTCGATTCCACCGACCCTTTTCAGCAGTCCCCGTTTCAGCGGCATTTGGTTCTGCAGCATGCCGTTTGAGAGGCATCGTTCAGGAAAATGAGTAAAAACAGGACCCTCTTTAGAACAGTGGTTTTGACAATAAAAAATGAATTTTATAAAATAAACAATAAATTGTCCCAAAATCACCCTATATATAGCTTTGCAATTGCTTAAAAAGTAGGGAAATATAGTAAATAATTTGCAAAAATTTTTTTAGATTAATTCATGCAATAATTTTTGTAAAATTGTAAAAGTTTATCCTAGAGGCTAAATATTTATTCATTATTAATAACATTATTTATTAATAACATATATATTAATAACATTATTCTACATAAACCAATTTACTTAGGATGATTCTGCGGGTACCTATCGAAAGAGGGAGAGCGGGTTTATCAAATCAATTTGTTAGAAGTAAAAAAAAATATTTTTTCTACTAGAATGCGGAAAATCACATTTTCCGCACCAAAAAAAAGTGAGTAAAATCCATTTTTTTTACCACTACTCAAAAAGAGCTTTTTCTACGCCCCATTTTTAAAGTTACTAATATTACACCGGTTTGTTGCACTTAAAACGGCTGTTTATAGTTAGAGTGACAAAATGTAAAAAGGCATTAAAAAAATGCCACAGCGTTAACTTTATTTCACGGTTTCCATATGCGAACACAATTATTGATTAGTCCAGTTAGTCCACACCATACCGAAAATAAATTGTCAAGTCACCTTTGACTTTGACAGCATATGAACTACACATGTTTTTACGTGTGTAAGTTACTTACAAAATAATAATAATTGTAAAATTCAATAACTTTTATAATAAATGTAATCAATTTAGTTTTCAGGGATTTTCCATTATTTTAAAGGGTCCTTACTTTTTATTATTTCACTGCATATATAATCCATAAATTGGATTATAAAATGTAGATTCTTATATAAAATCTTTTCAATTTTCACCTATTAATATTTGTAAACAATTGAAATATGATTTATTAAAAAACAAATGTTAACTTGATTTCTACTGGTCATATAAAACTATTTTTTTTTAATGTGTATTTTTTATTATATATTTATCTTAATAATATACTTTATTTAATAAAATTTACAGAATTCTTACGAAATAATTGTAAAATTCAATAATTAAAAAAAATGTAATCAATTGATTTTTCCATGATTTTTCATAATTTTAAAGGGTCACAACTTTTTCATAATTTTAAAGGGTCACAACTTTTTATTATTTCACTGCATAGGCAGTTCATAAACTGGATCATAAAACGTAGATTCTCATATACAATCTGTTCAATTTTCAGCTCTTAGTTTGTATGAACAACGGAAATATGATTTATTAAATAATAAATGCTAACTTGATTTCTGTTTGTCATATAAAATTATTTTTTCTTTTTTTATATGCATGTTTTCATCAGTTTTTCATTGAGCCTACATGCAAGCACGGAACATAAAAAATATCTAAGGTATTCTAATAGTTTATAAGCTAAAAAGTCAGGTCTTTTTCAAACAGTTTTTTTAATAACAATTTCAATAAAATGTTAAAAAATTGTTAATACGTCTTAAAATTAAAGTCTCAAATAATCGACTGCGATCTGCCAAATATCTCACAGAGTCACTGTAGGGCAAGAACAGTTGTATAAACAATTGCTCTCTGGGATAAACAAATTGAATAACTTATAAATTATTTGGTCGATCTGGTTGAAATTTAGCCCACTTAAATAACTAATTAATTGACATAATTTAAAGTCATTAAATTTTACGTCATTGTGCAAAAAATAAAGTTATTAATATTTATAATTTACTGCAAAAATGAGGGTTTTTTGCAATTATCTCGGTCAATTATTTATATATTACAATATGCTTACCACCAAATTAAAGAACATTTTAAGATCTACATATTTCTTTGAAACATTTTTCTCTAAAATGTACAAGAAACGTTTTATAGTCAAAAAACTGCTTTTTTCATTCTTTACAATTGTTTAAAAAAAAAAGCAAAATCAGCTGTACGTCTTCACGGAATTATCATCAGTTATCCCTCATCTACCGTTTAAAACTCTGAAAACCCTGTAGAACATTTTTACGTGAAATCGCTGATTTTTTCCCTATTAACTGGGGTATATACCAGATACTTAGATATTACCTGTATATTTTCAAACAAGAATAGGTTAAAATAATATCCTACAATAAAACTAATTACTTATCATTGTCATTTATTTTCTTATTGAGACCGCTCTATTGGGGACCGCGTTTATGGGGACCGCTGAATCGGGCACCGCTGAATCGGGTACCGCTGAAACGGGGACCGCTGTATTGAGACCGCTCAATCGAGGACCGCGCTTATGGGGACCGCTGAATAGGGGTGAAACCAATTAGATAGATAGATAGATAAAAAATTTAGCCCAATCTTGTGAATTTGGGTCCGAGTTAGACAAAACTTTACCTTACAGGACTGCTATGAGAATAAACAACAAAAAATTGAGAAAAAAAATATTTATTCCGAAGACACTTTTGTTTTAAAGGATGTAGTGGATATGTGTAAATCTAGTGAATTGTCAAAATTTCAACTGAAAAATATTGAGCAACGGTTAACATTAAAAATAGATTTTGTGAAATACAATCAGGGTTATAAAAGGTCTGAAAGATCAAAAGATATCTAATAATGATGTTCTGAAGCTATTTCCTTGTGGCATTTTTATGATTAATTATTTATATGGGAAATAAGCCACAATTAAAATGAAAAAAATAATTTTATTAACGTTTCGACGCCCAAATCGGGTGCCGTTGTCAAAATACAAAATATTACTAAAATAAACTAAAGTGTTGTTGCTAAGCAAAAAAAAAATTCTTCTAATAATTTATTTAATCTCACTCATTTATATTGGCAATTCAGACATATATTATACATTTTAAAGTAGAAGACTTTAAAATGATATTGCCAATATTTATGAGTTGCGTTCCTGGGACGACTTACTGAAAGATAGTTCATTCGATTACATGAAATTAACCCCAACTCAAGAATATCCGTCATAAAAAATTATAGCATGTGATATGTCTTTAAAAAGACAACCAAATGCAACGACAGTAAAATTCTCGCGTTAGAGACTTCATAGTAAATCACAAGGGAAAACCAGGAAAAAACCTGTGATACTATCCCGACATCGTAAGTATTTGGTCTTACATTAATTTACTCTCAAAAAATAATACCAAATTCTGACTTGTAACATGTTTAAATTATAAATATTATTAATAATACTAGATAATATATAAGTAATACTAAAATATAAAATATGTACTAGCTCGATATTATTGACTTACTAATCTTGGTATTTTCTTTCTATTGACTTCCTCTTTCAGTATGGGTAACCACATCCTACTGCATTCTACCGAGGAATTTGCGACACAATTGGTTTCATTTAGCATAATTAGAGCCGCTTCTTTGATTTTTCTCTTTTTACTATCTGATTCTTTCAGGACTATACTTGAATCTCTCCACTGAACTCTATGTTCATTATCCCATGCGTGTTGACATATTTGAGATCTCTCAAATTCTCTATTTTTAATATAAGATTGATGTTCACTTATTCTAACGTCTAATGGTCTTGATGTCTCACCTAAATAAAATTGTTCGCATTCACAAGGTATTTTATAAATGCAATTTTTTGTTCTTTCTTGATCATTGTTAGGTTTAGTTTTAGATAGAATAGATCTCAATGTGTTTGTTGTTTTGAATGTTGTTGAAATGTTGAATTTATTTCCTATTGTTTTAAGTTTCTCGGATAGTCCTTTTATATATGGTATTGATATTTTCCTCGTATTATTTCTGGTGAATGTTGTAGGATCCCGTTCTAAGTTGTTCTGTTCCATTCGATCCAATCTTGACAATTCCTTATTTATAAACGATAAAGGATAATCATTTTTTAATAAAACAGCTGTTAACAATTGTTTTTCTGCTAAAAAGGAATTTTCGTTAGAACAAGTAATTTTGGCTCTATCATATAAGGATTTAATGATTCCCTTTTTAACGTTGATGTTGTGATTTGACTTGTAATTGAGATATCTGTTGGTGTGTGTTGGTTTTCTATACACTTGAGTCTCATATCCAATATCCTTCTTTGAGATCAAAACATCGAGGAAAGGTAGGCTGTTATTGTATTCCTTTTCCATTGTAAATTTTATTGTCTCTTCTTGATCGTTTATAATATTCAGGAATGTATCCAACAATTCTGATCCATGAGGCCATATTGAAAACACATCATCTACATATCTCCACCATACTGTGGGTTTTAAATTTTGTTTAGAAATAATATTAGTTTCGAAATCCTCCATAAATATATTAGCCAATAATGGAGATAAAGAAGAGCCCATTGCTAGACCAAAATTTTGTTTATAGAATTCATTGTTTAGTTGAAAATAGGTATTATGGGTACATAATGTCAATAACTCCATTATAGCTGATACATTTAGTCTTGTCCTAGTTGCCAATGTATTATCATTCTCTAATTTCGTTTTGATTATGTTTAAAGTTTTATCTAATGGTACATTTGTAAATAAACTGTTTATGTCAAAACTTACTAAAATATTATTTGGATTAAATTCAATAGTTGATAATTTGTTTAAAAAATGTTTTGTATTTTGTATAAAAGTGTCATCATTATTAGCAAATGGTTTTAGAATGTTTAATAAGAATTTTGATAGTTCACTACAAGGAGAATTGATGGTACTACAAATGGGTCTAAGTGGTATGTTCGCTTTATGAATTTTCGGCAGTCCATAAAAATGTGGTGTCTTACTGTAGTGAGGTGTCATTAATTTTCTTTGATAGTATGTTAGATCATTTTTAAATTTGAATAAAGCTCTATATATTTTGTTTTCCAGTGTCTTCGTTGGATCCTTCGTTAATTTGCTATAAGGTCCATTTGTAATTAGATCTGTAATTTTGTCTTCATATTGTATTTTATTCATTATTACAGTTGCATTGCCTTTATCCGCTGGTAGGATTGTTATGGAGTCATCATTTCTTAAAGTTTTTAAAGCCTTCATTTCCTCTTTGCTGATGTTGTGTTCAATTTGATTAGACTTTTCCAATTCAAGTTTACATAGTACCCTATATTGTTCTTTTTCATGAGTTGGTAGACACTGGGATATTTTCTCCACTGAGCTGATTATGTCTAATTTTGGAATAGATGGATGAGTAACAGCATAGTTTAAACCTTTTGACAATAACAAATTTTCCGTTGCATTTAAATGTCTATTTGATAGATTGACAACTGTCGTTAATATGTCATTATTTCTATTTAGGTTATCAAAAGTATGTAAACTATTTTGTTCTAAAAGATTATTAAATTTATTTAAATGTATATTTCTTTGTTTCTGATATGAATTTTCATAAATTATGTGTAAACTAAAAATAATTCGATCAAAATCAGAACTTGATATCATTCCGAAAAGTAAATCTTCAATACTTACGATGTCTTGTTCGATAAAAAATAAATTTGACCTGTGAAATTGCAACCTTTCCCGGATCATCGACAAACTGGCTCTATGTAGAATATTTTGGAGTCTTCTGCTTGAGTATGCTGGCCGTAACCTCAAGCCCTTTGGTATTATGTTGTTATTTCTACATCTTCTTAAAAATTTTATTGAATTTTGACAATGTGCCAGTTTCTCGTAGAAGGTTTCCAATTTCCTAAAATTTTGACACACGATAGGCCCATACCGGTTTCTTAATGTTGTTCTGAAGCTATTTCCTTGTGGCATTTTTATGATTAATTATTTATATGGGAAATAAGCCACAATTAAAATGAAAAAAATAATTTTATTAACGTTTCGACGCCCAAATCGGGTGCCGTTGTCAAAATACAAAATATTACTAAAATAAACTAAAGTGTTGTTGCTAAGCAAAAAAAATTCTTCTAATAATTTATTTAATCTCACTCATTTATATTGGCAATTCAGACATATATTATACATTTTAAAGTAGAAGACTTTAAAATGATATTGCCAATATTTATGAGTTGCGTTCCTGGGACGACTTACTGAAAGATAGTTCATTCGATTACATGAAATTAACCCCAACTCAAGAATATCCGTCATAAAAAATTATAGCATGTGATATGTCTTTAAAAAGACAACCAAATGCAACGACAGTAAAATTCTCGCGTTAGAGACTTCATAGTAAATCACAAGGGAAAACCAGGAAAAAACCTGTGATACTATCCCGACATCGTAAGTATTTGGTCTTACATTAATTTACTCTCAAAAAATAATACCAAATTCTGACTTGTAACATGTTTAAATTATAAATATTATTAATAATACTAGATAATATATAAGTAATACTAAAATATAAATTATGGCTCTAATTATGCTAAATGAAACCAATTGTGTCGCAAATTCCTCGGTAGAATGCAGTAGGATGTGGTTACCCATACTGAAAGAGGAAGTCAATAGAAAGAAAATACCAAGATTAGTAAGTCAATAATATCGAGCTAGTACATATTTTATATTTTAGTATTACTTATATATTATCTAGTATTATTAATAATATTTATAATTTAAACATGTTACAAGTCAGAATTTGGTATTATTTTTTGAGAGTAAATTAATGTAAGACCAAATACTTACGATGTCGGGATAGTATCACAGGTTTTTTCCTGGTTTTCCCTTGTGATTTACTATGAAGTCTCTAACGCGAGAATTTTACTGTCGTTGCATTTGGTTGTCTTTTTAAAGACATATCACATGCTATAATTTTTTATGACGGATATTCTTGAGTTGGGGTTAATTTCATGTAATCGAATGAACTATCTTTCAGTAAGTCGTCCCAGGAACGCAACTCATAAATATTGGCAATATCATTTTAAAGTCTTCTACTTTAAAATGTATAATATATGTCTGAATTGCCAATATAAATGAGTGAGATTAAATAAATTATTAGAAGAATTTTTTTTTGCTTAGCAACAACACTTTAGTTTATTTTAGTAATATTTTGTATTTTGACAACGGCACCCGATTTGGGCGTCGAAACGTTAATAAAATTATTTTTTTCATTTTAATTGTGGCTTATTTCCCATATAAATAATTAATCTAATAATGAGATTAAAAATGGTAAAGAATGGACGGAAACTATTAAGATGAAAGTTAAATGTTTGGTTACCAACAACAAATAGAAAGTCTTCCCTGTAGATAAAAAAAAAATAAAAAATCAAATGTCTATTCTCAACATTAACATTACAGGAGGGTGACAATAAGTTGACAATAATGCAAAATTTTTTGAAAAGTTATTGCCTGACATTAGACACGAAAGCCCGGAGAAAGGGAAACAAGTTTGAGAACAAAATTGGAGCAATATTTTCTTATTTATTCTTATTCTCTTATTATTATCTTTTCTCTTCTTACTATTCTCTTTTTATTATCTTGTGATTTTCGACAGATTATCTTTTATTTAATATAAGGTTTGTTCCAACTAGATAAAAAACCGTTCTTGAATTGTTACGCGCATCCGCAATAACGAATAATTATGCGCAATAATACAGTTTTCGTTACTGCGCATACTCGTAGCCGTTCAAGAACGGTTTATATATTCAGTTTCATAGCGCCTTACGACATTGTCCGACACCATGGTACAAAGACGCCAGGTAAAATAGCCGGAATATCCGAAATTCGGATGAGTTCGCGCATGACGTCACAATTAGAGTGATTTTAAATATTCCCCATTTAAAACGTTAGCGGTCGGAACACAATTAGTTTTAAATTGGTCATAAAAAGTCATTTTAATAGATTAATATAATTCCTGTTTAACTATTTCGGATTTATTGAAATGTAGGTGTTTACTATTTTGATTTAAAAAATTAATTAACAATACAATGAACAAAAATAAATTTCTAAAGTAAATTATTTAGAAGATATTTAAAAGAGAGATATTTAAAAAAAATTTTGTATTCGTCGCTTTTTAAATAAATTTTACGAACTTGTTTTTGATTGTCTTGCCTTTTTGGCGCCAGTGTTAAGGAGGGGATCGAGCCATAGGCGTACATATAAAAATTTGTAAGGGGGCTAGACGTGAAGATGTTGCAAATTACATTTCGTATACTCTGAATGACAATATATAGTTTAAAGCGCCCGAAAAGCTATGGGGGGCCACGGCCCCCTTACCCATATGTATGGGCGCCTATGAATCGAGCCTTCATTTAGTTGCACGTAAACAGATGAAAATAATTGATTATTAATGGTCTGAACAAAATCACAAAACAAATAAAACACAAGACTTTAAGTTACAATTTTCCTTAATTTTCACTTATTTCTCATATTTTCTTTAAGTGTTAAGTTTAATTTCTTAATCCTAAAATACATGCGCGGCCGAAAGAACAGGTGTTTGGTTTTGTAATCACATTCAATCTTTTCAGAAAAATCAATCAGTCTTTGCAAATAATTTTTTCCTGACTTTAAACGAAGTCCAGACCCATCGCATTGAAATTATTAAATACAGTATCCAGTTGATGCATTTTTACCACCAATTCTTCTGGAGGTTTCTTTAGGCCCCCTTCGGAGACTTGGTCAATTCACGTGTAAGTGGAAGTATCCATACTTTCAGACAAATCTAACTTCTTGCAGACATACCCACTGACATATTCCAATGCATCATATTGTAATTGGTTTAATTCTTCGACGTCTGCATCCAGTTCTTCTTTTTCTGAATCGTCACCTAAATTATCGATTGGACCATCCCTGACCTCATCAGCTTCTGTGTTACCAGCTTCAGATAAATTCCTTCGGATAAATACCTTCGTTCCTTCCCAAACTATAGTTATTTACGCGGTAGCGAAATTCCACCTCATCGGGATGGTCATGTAAGCCAACCAGCCCTCCTCATGTTGCCAAAAAAAATCTCAAGTACATCTTGGTTTAGATTGTACGTAAGAATATATTTTATATCGACTTAGGATTTTATATCCTCAAATAAACCTTTTAATGCGTTGTTGGTTTGAATTATTCCTAAAAGTAACAACGGAATTAAATTTAGTCAAAAGGGAGATAACATTTATTTTGACAATTAGCTCCAAAAAATAGTTTTACCTAAATGGCAGTAAGTATATACATGTGGCAATATCTAAACCTTTTTTTATTGCCCAATGCCCAGCCGGGGTTGAGTCACTGTAAGATGATATTTATTTTTTATCTAATAACGTCCAGTCGGAACTATTGATAACTGATATTGTCAGAATTTTGTTTTGCGATAGGGCAAAATTTGATGAATAATAATTATTACTTTGGTCTTCAATATGAAATACTTACCACAGCAATTTTGAAATCTGAACTATTTAGCATAGGAACAATATTGAGTAGGTATATACCGACATATATAGCGTAAATTGTAATTAAGAACATTAGATACAATTTATATAGTATATCAAATCATCAATGTTATACATAATTATATAGTTATCCATCTTTAAATTTTAATCATTTCTGTAAAATTCAACAATTTGTCGACCGAATGAAATTTCAAAACTAAGTTGTACGTTATTTATTTATTAACGGCATCCATTTACAAAAGTTTTAAAAAAGCTATACTTTATAAACAATAAATTTTAAACTATCAAACATCTCAGAATATTAAACTACAACAAACTTATTTTAAGATACCCTTCAGTTGTTTAAATAAACTAATTTTGGAGACAATACATTAAGGGGTAAATAAATAATAATTCTTTCACACCAACAAGCCTACTAATCAACTTAAATCTTACAAAAATCTCTTCAAAAGTTAAAAAATCGATAAAACTCCCATATAAACGTATGTATTCCAACAGCGGCTACTCTCATTGTGACGTCGACAGAACGCGATCAGCTGACAGTCGCATGCGCAATATCGTACCTGGCATCTTTGTACCATGGTCCGACACCCAAACGCCACTGTATTCCGTCCTGAGTTAGGTCTTCATTTAGATTTCGAGCGCAAATCGCTTTCCTAACTCCCAGATTCCAGCTCTGTGGTGGCCTTCCTCGTTTTTTCTTCTCTAGGGGTTGCCACAGCATAGTTTTTTTACGCAATCTTTCGTCCTCCATTCGGCTCACATGCCCATACCATATGAGCTGGTTTCTTTCAATATCCTCAACTATAGTGCCCTCTACACCCATTTGTTCTTTTATTACTTCATTCCTTATTCTTTCGGTTCTTGATATTCTCATAGATCTTCTGATGGCATTAATTTCCGTGGCTTCAATCTTTTTCTTATATTTCTCGGTTATTCTCCATGTCTCGTCTCCATAAAGTAGGCTAGTTTTAACCATTATTTTTTAATACTAACATATAAAATTCAAGTCTTTGTATAAAAACAGTCAGTGACAGGTATCCCAAATAATGTGACACACATTTTTCAACTGGTCAAAGTGAAGAGTGTTTAGCAAATATTCAGACGAAGATATCAATAAAATATTAGTTAAAATTATTTATAAATATTTTTATTTATGAAATAATTTTACCGAAGTACACTCAAGTGTTTAAAATTGTCAATTGTGATTGTCCTCGTGATAATATGACATTAGATGTAGAACTAAAAGGTTATTATGGTCCATTTTCTTAAATTTGACAGTTACCAAAACTAGGAAACTCGTTGTAAACAAACAGAAATAACTACCTAAAAATATTCCCAGTATAATAATCTAGGTAGAAAATTCCCGGTATAATAATAATCTCATTGGACAGAATTAAACATGTGATTAAAAATCTTACTACACGATTGGAAATTAAAATCAATAAAAAATATTTATTGTAGTAAAGCAAAGAGAGACGTCCTCACAAACAATTTATTTTACAACTGACGACCGGTTTCGCTGTCTACACTTTGCACAGCATCTTCAGTTCCCGGTTAAAGTAAAATTAAATGTTTCCGGTATTGGTCCAGGGCGCATCTGTTTTGAGATGGAAGTTGAGAGGTGACTCATATTTTTTTGCAGAAATTGCTTGGATATAACTCATATAGTAATAATTGAGTTATCCTCCCACTCAAAGAGGTCCGGAACATTGTTTAAATAATCAAAATGTCAAAAAATGAAGTAAAAATTCGATTTTTTTCTTCGTTTTTTGATTATAACTTTAAAAGTATTCACTTTCAAGAAAAGTTGCACTGACATAAAAGTTGTACAATTAAATTTCCTACAATAAAGGAACGGTTAGAAATTTTAAAAATTGTCACCCTCACCCTTGCTGCAAAATAGCAATAATTGCGAAAAAAATAATAAAAAACAGTATTCGCATTTTACGTTTTTCAACCATTTCTTATATACGTAGGATCTTCATATTTTACCCAGAAACACTATATAGTATAATAAAAGAAAATATAAAATTTCATTAAGATCGGTTTAACAGATTTTGCAAAATAAATTTTGTAATCCAGCTTTAGCAAAAAAAAATTTTTTTGCAGAAATTGCTTGGATATAACTCATATAGTAATAATTGAGTTATCCTCCCACTCAAAAAGGTCCGGAACATTGTTTAAATAATCAAAATGTCAAAAAATGAAGTAAAAATTCGATTTTTTTCTTCGTTTTTTGATTATAACTTTAAAAGTATTCACTTTCAAGAAAAGTTGCACTGACATAAAAGTTCTACAATTAAATTTCCTACAATAAAGGAATGGTTAAAAATTTTAAAAATTGTCACCCTTGCTGTAAAATAGCAATAATTGCGAAAAAAATAATAAAAAAACAGTATTCGCATTTTACGTTTTTCAACCATTTCTTATATACGTAGGATCTTCATATATTTTACCCAGAAACACTATATAGTATAATAAAAGAAAATATAAAATTTCATTAAGATCGGTTTAACAGATTTTTTAAAATAAATTTTGTAATCCAGCTTTAGCAAAAAAAATTCATTTTTTCAAAATGTTGCAGGACTGAAAATAAAGCAGATGGCAAGTTGAAACTTTTTTTACATATAGTAGAATACTGTAACTTTGATTCGCAATTTGTAAAATTAAAATCGGTTGACTAACACGGCGTCAGAATTTTTTTTAAATAAACATTAATTTTTGGTGCTACGCGCAGGACAGCGGTGTTCGATTCATACAAGTTGATTTTCACCAAAATTTCTTCCAATCTTTATCTAATATATTATTTTCTTACTCTATATTTTGTTGTATTTTAATATTTTAATTCCCCAAAAATCAAACTAATTTGACCATTGTTTGTCATAGATTGCTTAAACAATTGCATATGATTAAAAATAATAAACTTTTATTCTCTAAGTTAAAATATATGAACAAATATAGTTTTTGCTAAAAAGTGTTATTTCAAAGAACAGAGTATATGTTTTTATTCTGTCAAAAATAAATTTATTTTTTTATATCGAAATGTACCTACTAAAAATTAAAATTTATCAATCATTATTAAAGGTCATTGGAATGCCAAATCAGTACAAACGTATCCGCTGTGCTGCGCGTAACACCAAAAATTAATGTTTATTAAAAAAATTCCTGACGCCGTGCTGGTTAACCGATTTTAATTTTGAAAGGTACAGTATTCTTCTATATGTAAAAAAAAAATCAACTAGATATCTGCTTTACTTTCAGTCCTACAATATTTTGAAAAAATGATTTTCTTTTGCGAAAGCTGGATTGCAAAATTTATTTTGCAAAATCTATCAAACCGATCTTAATGAAATTAACAATGTTATTTTACTATATCATACAGTTTTTCTGGATGAAATATGAAGGTTTTAAGTTTAGCATACATGGTTGAAAAACGTAAAATGCGAATACTTGTTTTATTATGTTTTTTTCGCAATTATTGCTATTTTGCAACAAGGGTGACAATTTTTAAATTATTAGCTAATCCTATATTGTAAAAATTTAATTACGCAACTTTTATGTCAGTACAACTTTTTTAGGAAATGAACACTTTTAAAGTTATACTCAAAAAACCAAGAAAAAAATCGAATTTTTCCTTCATTTTTTGATATTTTGATTATTTAAACAATGTTCCGGACCTTTTTGAGTGGGAGGATAATTACAGATGCGCCCTGGTCTATATAATAAAATTAATTTTATTTTAAAGTAAAATTAATTTTACTTTAACCGGAACCTGAAGATGCTCTGCAAAGTGTAGACAGCGAAACCGGTCGTCAGTTGTAAAATAAATTGTTTGTGAAAACGTCTCTCTTTTCTTTACTACAATTAATAAATAGTATGGACTCACACATGCAACCCATTCATTATTTAAAAAATATTCAGTTTAATATAATAAACTGTTTTGCGAAGCTTACATAACTTACAGCTACTAAACAGTATTAGGTACATTAGTATCTAATAAATATTCCAAACTAACTAATGTGTTGACACATCCCTCTCATAAATAAATTTGTAATATATCTAATTCGCTCGTAGCTTGCCCACAAAGTTAAATCTCATAATAATGTCCACAGGGAATTTGTTGTTTGTTTTATAAGCTGAAAGTTAGCTAGCATTATTTTACTCATCGGGGTATCATTCTCTAAACCTTTCCAAGTTTAATATCCCCATTGTTCTCCCCTAGTTTTAAGCCACTAAAACATGCTGAAGCCTTAAATTACAATGATTTTCGATTTGAAATCCTAAAAAAATAAATAGAAGACCATTGATTTTTATATTCTCAATAAGCTAAAAAATTTTCAAAAATTCTACACAAGTTTTAATAGCAGGGGAGCCTTCGATGCTAAATTTTCAAAAAGTAAAATATTTTTACACCATAAAACAAACAGAACTAGCTTTCAATCGGTTGACCGATCATCATCAGTGTTTCCTAAAATGTGTATTCCGGTAGGTGGGAGTTTACGGAATTAATTAAAAATAATAAAAATAGGTTAACGACGAACAGTAAAATATTTATTTATTTTGGTAACAAAAAGGTGTTTTGCTTAGGTCTCGGAAGAGGGCCGATTGTTAGCGAGAGTCGGGTGTGTCCGCGTGGTTCGCATGCTGTGAAAAGACTCTAAGAAAGCCACAGACGCTAATCTGTTTGTGTTTCTACCCTCTGACCAGATGGGCAATAAATTATTTAGATCTGGCGTATAAAAACAAAAACACTTCTGCAGTTTTAAAACGAATGCATGTCCAAAGTGAATTGTTGACATAATGGTCTGATATGGTAATTAATTTATGGGTACTTCAGTTTGTTAAAGTGAACACTCCAAAAACATATGGTTAGGGATGCATTTCGTTTCGTCAAACCGTGTCTTTCTTAGCATCTGGTTTGTATATTAACTGACTTTTATATGACCCATATTAGTTCGTTTTGAAAAAAATTATTAAAATTAAAATTAGCAAAAATAGTAATTAAAGCGTATCGCTTTAATTATCCATATTGCCAATACTCATTAGTTATCGAGGCATAAAGCCAAATAAAAACACGTTAACTACTATAAGTCCAAGTAATGAAGCTTAAAATAGGACAAAACCTCACAATTTTTATAGAATATGTCGATTTGCTTGAAAATTTGAGAATAAGTAGTAGATAGTCCAAGGATCAAAATCTATATGATGCCGATAGGCGCTTTTACCATGGGGGTGGTTACCACCCCATCTCGGCGGTGAAAATTTGTTATTTTATTTTGACCGCAAAAGTTGGTAAAAACATTCATTCTAAGCAAAAAACATTCTATACATTTTTTTGATAAAATTAATAGTTTTCGATTTATTTGCTATCGAATGTATTAGTTTTATATCGAAAAAATCAATGTTTTTAATCAATTTTCTGCTAATAACTCAAAAAGTTTTTGTTTTATCAAAACAACTGTGCTTAACAAAAATGTACCTTTTGAAAAAATAAACAAAACAGTTTTTTTATTTTCTTTAAGACCAATAGTAATCGAGCTATACTTTATAATATGTTAGCTCTTCTTCGTCAAATGCTAAATATTGTAGTTTCAAACTCAAAAGACGGGAAAACTGTGCATTTTCGAGGATAGCTTGTTGAAACTAGTTGAAATAATTAAAAATATCTATCTACAGAAAAAAAGTCTCTAGCTCAAAAATTAAGTGACATAATGAAAAGAATGTCAGTCCCTATTTTTTCAGCGAAAAAGTGATCTCTAACTTCCCCATACTGACCACCCTAATTAAAATTAGTTATTGACTTTATTTGGTCTTCTATATTTAGGTATTGTTAATAGGTTCTAGAGGTTTGACTGGCTTATAATGATTAGTTTTTAAAAAATGGAGTTAAAAGCAAATAACGAATTTTTGTAGTTTGGTAAAAAATGCCTTTTTCTTCAGAATAGAAAGATTAGCATCAGATATACGAAAAAATGTTTAAATATAAAATTGTAGCTTATTTAATTCCCAAGAAGGGGGTTAGCAAAAATTTTTTCTATGGCAAAAATTGAGTGAGCTATTGAAAATTAAAACTTAAAATAACATGCAAAAACCACCTTTACCAACCCTTTCAATGTCACTTCTTTTTGTGACTGAGGATTTTAAAAGAACTTAATATTAATAGCCTTATAAATCTTGGAAAAATCTACAAAATTATTATTCACCAAACTTTTCAGGATAAAAAATAAAAAAGTTATGTTTAAAAAATCAATATATTTTTTTGAAAAAAAAAAAAGGAGAAATCTTTATTCATACTTCTTTATTTATGTACTAGTAATAGATTCCAGAAGTTTGACTGGTTTAGAATGATTATTTTTTAAAAAAACTGGTGGTAAAAGCGACTAACGAATTTTTAATGTTTTTTATTTTGTTACTTTTTATATAATTTGTTACCATTTTCTTCAGAATAGAAAGATTAGCATCAGAGATACGAAAAAATGTTTAAATATGAAATTGTAGGTTGTTTAATTCCCAAGAACTTGGCTCGAAAAAAATTTTTCTACGGCAAAAATTGAGTGAATCTTAAATGAGTAAAATATCGAAAAACATTGATTTTTTCAATATAAAAATAACACTTTCGATAGGGAATAAATCGAAAAATATTAATTTTATCAAAAATATGTATAGAACATTTTGTGCTTAAAATGCATGTTTTTATCAACTTTTGCGGTCAAAATATAATAAAAAAATCCCACCCCCAAGATGGGGTGGCAACCACCCCATGGTAAAAGCGCCTTTCGGCATCCTATAGATTGTGATCCTTGGACTATCTACTACTTATTCTCAAATTTTCAAGCAAATCGATTCATTCTGTAAAACTTGCGAGGTGAAAAGCTTCGGTTCCTGGACAATATTCTTTATTATTGTTAATTTTCGTTGTATCCTTATAATCTAAACAAAACTTTTCAAAATCCTAATTTCTGTTTTTTTTTGTAAATTCAATCTTTGTAAAGAGCCCTTATACATGCCTTCATAATCCGTTATTATATTTTTTCCAAATCCACGAGGAACAATTTCCTGTAGTTGGCTGTATACCATTACAAAAACATAAAATCCTTTATAAAAGGTATATTTTTCCCGTTTTTTTTTGCTCTTCACTTTTTGCCGGGACCCTCTCATCCCTCTCGGAGGCTCAGCTTACAAGGATGGAATGTAGAGAGAAGCATACTAGTTACTATGTAGTATACTATAAAGCTTCAACGAATGATACACTTAAAAATACAAACAATTTACAAAAGTCTATTGATTTAATTGAGTCTGCTAATACCCACATAATTAAGCAATTAGTTGTTACAAATTAAAAAAAATATCAAAAAGTCGCTTTCTGAAATACGAGCGTATGCCTTGACATCATTTTCAAAAAGTACATTAAATTCTGCGAAATTTTCAGTGTTTATTAAAATTAGTTTCCCTGGGAAAATATGCAGCTTGTGGAAATGCAAAGTAATTGCAAGATTACAAGTAGGTACATAGCTTTTAATTTCTAATAAATTATATAAAAACGTTTTTTATATGTGTAGAATATTCTAACCAAGAAACCGCAAAGAAACAGTATGAGAAATATGAAAATTATAAAATTATGTAATATGTATATGTTACAGCAGGGTGTAATTAATTTAAAAACAAGTTATGTGTTCTGCAGACTACTTAAACAATGTGTAGGTATTTATTTATCAAGGTTATATTCATATAATATCTACTACGTCTGTAATTTATACGGCTATATAATTTTTATTAAAAAATTGTTTACTTAAAATCCACTATAAATAATTATTGAGTAGAATTTGAAAAAGTAGACATTTGTGAATTCGCATCAGAGAGGTCCAGTATCTTTTCCGAAAAATTTATATAATAGATTAATTCTGCCATTAGGTTTGAATCTGGTCTGAATCAGAATCTAAATCTGAAATCTGGTTTGAATTTTTTATTATTTTAAATGAAAGTGCATACCTTCAACAATACTCTCTGAAAATTTCAGATTTATCGGAGTATCAGTATCAGTAGTAATTGCACAAGAGCTCTAAAATTATCGCATTTTCCCGAGTGACACTTTGACAGTTTTAATTTGTCAAAGTGTCACGAGGGCAAATATTCGATAATAATTTTAGAGATCGAGTGCAATTTGCTGCGATTATTTCATGAATAAAACTGTTCAAAACCAAAATTTTATTGTAATTTATTTATGTAAGTACAAATTAGTACAATTAAACATACAGTTGTTATAAATATTTGACGGTTGAAAGTCATCACTTTTATAATTTTTAAAACATTAATTGTCATTAATGTCACTGAATGTATTTTTTCGTAGCAACGAAGGGCATCTGACGTAAATTATCAAGAATTATCACTTTAATTTTTATTTCTGTAGCTTTCTATTGGTCAGAATCTCCTATGAATGAAATAATCAGGGATACAGCATGTTAAATATTCCTACCTTCGACTCGCTTTGCCGCGTTTGCATACGTTTGAGCGTAGTGAGAGACATTCAACACTGTTCCTCTTCTCTTTCGTAGATTATTTCGAAATTCAAAAACATATTCCGATGTGCATCACTTTACGATTTGACAGACAAAAACGAAGACGAAGACGAAGTTGTTAAAACTTTAAAAGGCGTTTTTCCCAAAACTGCTTTTTTAAAGGCGGTGGACATTGTAACTAAAATCTGCTCCATCAATCCACCTGAAACTTTGAACTTTAACGTTCTTTTGACATTTTGTGAGGTAACACTGTCGAGATATATTTGTTTTTATGATTATTTGTTACCTTTGTTGTCGAGAACTTATGAGTTCTCTGATACCTTTATCTTTTAACCCTTAAACGCCCAACCTTTTTTAGGTTCCATGTACGCCCAAGGGTGGGTAAAAAATGTCCACCTCGAAAATAGCTAATATATTTATTGAGAGTTGTTGGAAATGCATTAAACTTAAGAATCTTTTGCTTAACAAACACAGCATCTTCTAAAATATTAAGATAAACAATTTACAAACCCTACAACATTACAATGTACATCAAAATTAACATACCAGTAAAAGCCAGTAATTCAGATTTGTCGATTTTCTTCACATTCTTCTTTCAGCCTCCTCATTGGCAGATAATTATGTCGATTATGTAATTATACATCGATAATTATATGGATTATGTTCCTACCAACGAGAAATTATATATAAACCTTTAGTAACAAGTTTTACCAAGGGTGTACTTTTTATGCCCACCCATATTTAACTAAAGATATTACTTTTATTTTCAAAAATATCGGTAGAACCAATTTAACATTCGATAAAAGGCTGTCTTTTTAACAATAAATAATTTCTGGAAATTTTTTAAACACATAATAAATATGTTACAAGGGAATACGCATTAGGTGGACATTTTTTACCCACCCTTGGGCGTTTAAGGGTTAAAGCATCTATTATACGTTAGCACCAGCGCTGCTTCAGAAAAAAGCCGCTCGATTGGTAAGGGCGTCGCTTACAAAAATGCGCTTGAAATGTTGATTTCAAACCCTACGTTCCCCCTTAAGGATACCTATGACCATATTTTGATAGGCACCCCATGCAAGTTGTATTTGTCTATATTATATGAAAGGGCCTAGCCGGGTAAGATGGTGAAAAGTGCCGCCAACTCAATTTAAATTCCATATAGGCCACTTTTTAGCACATATAGAGGAAATCACTTTCTGAAATTTTTAGCCCCTTAGGTGGTCACGTGACCCCTCTAGAGCCTAATTAGGCTTTTTATGTTTTTATTTTTTATCTCAGCCGCATCAAGAGCTAGCCAAAAACTTTATTTAAAAAAGTTGTAAGTTTCAAAAAGATCTATATGATAATTTTTTTTTTATTTTTTGGCGGGAAATTCGAATTTTTAGAACAATTTTAAACTTTTAAATAATTCTGAAAGAAAACTAAGACACTCGTTTTTACGGAAATCAATTGTAACGTGTATTTTTGCACAATCTTTCACCCTGAATTTTTTCAGATTTTTAAAATTGGTGAAACGTACCTTTAAAAATAAAAAACCGCATTTTTTGGGTTTTTTTTTTCGTTTTTTGATACAATTTTATACATATTTTTCACTAGAATAGGTAAAAACTAAAAAATAATTGGGGTTTATTTTATAAAAATTTTTTGTAACGCCATCCATTTTCAAGATACAGGGCGTTAAAGAAAACAAAATTTTACACATTTTTTACGATTTTGCTGAAACTACTGGCAACATGGTAATAAAACTTGGCTGGTTTTAAGAGGTAGTTACTGTGCATGTTTTGACATACAATTAAGGATTTGATATTCATCATTGGCGCGCATAGGGGTAATGGTCTGAACTTTTTAACGAATAAAGACAGTACGCCACTGACATATTTCAAATTAACAATCGTTTTTGAACTCCTCGTTCAATTTGTCACAAAAAATCTATCTTCTTATTTTTTCATACGACGCGCCATTTTTATTCAAAAAATAAAAGATCTTAATCCTTACAAAGCATTCGAACTTCTAGTAGTTTCTACATCTACATATAGTATTTTTACTACAAAAACGTTATTACGTAGGTCAAAATTTTTGACGTAAGAGAACTGTCAAAACATTAGAATGTGACTTTTCATTATTGCCATGGTTATAATAAACATGGCAATAATGAAAAGTCACATTCTAATGTTTTGACAGTTCTCTTACGTCAAAAATTTTGACCTACGTAATAACGTTTTTGTAGTAAAAATACTATACATAAACTCGTACATCCATTATAAAAATTAATTTGAATACTTTGGAAGCGTTAAGATATTTTATTTTTGCAACAAAACGACGAGTCGTATGAAAAAATGACAAGATAGATTTTTTGTCACAAATGGAACGAGGAATTTAAAAATGATTGTTAATTTGAAATATATCAGTGGCGTACCATCTTTTTTCTTTAAAAAGTTCAGACCATTACCCGTATGCGCGCCAATGATGAATATAAAATTCTTAATTGTATGTCAAAAAATGCACAATAACTACCTCTTAAAACCTGCCAAATTTTATTGCAATGTTGCCAGTAGTTTCGGCAAAATCGTAAAAAATATGTAAAATTTTGTTTTCTTCAACGCCCTGTATCTTGAAAGTGGATGGCGTTACAAAAAAAGTTTATTAAGCAAACCCCAATTATTTTTCATTTTTTACCTGCTCTAGTGACGGTGTTACCTTTTTTGAAAAATATGTATAAAATTGTATCAAAAAACGAAAAAAAAAAAACCGAAAAAATGCGGTTTTTTACTTTTAAAGGTACGTTTAACCAATTTGAAAAATTTGAAGAAATTCAGGGTGAAAGATTGTGCAAAAATACACATTATAATTGATTTTCGTAAAAACAAGTGTCTTAGTTTTTTTTCAGAGTTATTTAAATGTTTAAAATTGTTCTAAAAATTCGAATTTCCCGCCAAAAAATAAAAAAAATTTTTTTCATATAGATCTTTTTGAAACTTATAACTTTTTTAAATAAAATTTTTGGCTAGCTCTTGACACGGCTGAGATAAAAAATAAAAACATAAAAAGCCTAATTAGGCTCTAGGGGGTCACGTGACCACCTAGGGGGCTAAAAATTTCAGAAAGTGAAATCAATCCATCTTCTTGTACCCTCTGGTTTTGAAAATGTTAATCTATTAGTGTATTCGTGGTCTGACATCCTAGCAATGTGTCCAGCCCATCTAAGTCTCTGCACTTTAACGAATTTCACAATATCTGGATCGGTGTATAACTGATACAGTTCAAAGTTGTATCTTCAACGCCATAGCCCATTTTCATTTACTGTCCCAAAAATCTTTCTACGAATTGTTCTCTCAAAAATACCAAGAAGTCTTTCATCACTTTGAGATAGGATCCACGTTTCAGCTCCATATATCAAAACCGGTCTTATTAAGGTCTTGTATATATTGAGTTTTTTACTGCACGTTTTATATTTTTATTTTATAAATGTTTATGGAGACCGTGCACAGTTCTGTTTGCTATTGCTAAGCGTCTTTTTATTTCATCGCTTGTCGTGTTTATTGAGTTTACTAGCGATCCAAGATATGTGAATTCCTTGACTTGCTCAAAGAAGTGATTGTTAATTTGAATTCTCTGTACTATTAGTACATTAAGAACTCTATTATCACCGGTTGTAATCTATTGTATGTATAATGGTATCCTATTATTTACCTGTAGTTGGTTGTTGGTTGGTTATTACTTATTACTCTAGTACTCTAGTATATTTTAGGACTGGATCCCGCGTACCAAAAAGGTTAATTAATAGCAAGCTGAAACTTTGTTAGTAGATTAAAGGTGTCTAGTCGGACAAACTTTGATGTACGGGAACACTGCAACAGGGAAAGTTTTAATTGTGGAACCGGTTACAAGTTTCGAACGAGAGGATACAAAAACGTTCCATGTATTTTGTCGGACAGAACTTCCAATTTATTGCTACCCTTTCAATAAACTCTTTAGGGGAGTGCAATTAGAACGAAAACATGCAATGTTTCGGAAAAATTCAAACAAGCTTATATTTTTCTAAAACTTTTTTGTTAGTTTATATACATGTGAAAGTTAAAAGTTTTACTCGCAGATTTGGCCGCTAATTGTTTATTAATTGTTTAAACAATAACAATTGTTTTGTATAAATAATTTTAAAAATATCGTTAAATTTATCATTTTACTTTGATCAAATATGTTTCTATTTTGTTTTTGATTATGCTGAATCCGAATATGGCATTGCAATTTAAAAATTCTTATACAGAAGCTCTTATACAGTATGTCTGCGTAGATAGGAACCACATGGAAAACTTTTTAATTATCAATTTTACGAAAAAAAGTTATTCTTCATAAAATGCTCTGTCTAGTCAAAAATATAAAACTCAACCATCAGATATCAAATTTTATCAATTTTGTACGAGTTATGTCAAAAATATGAATTTCGTTAAAGAGTAAAGTACCTTTATATTCCAGAATATAAAAAAAATGCTATTATGAAAAGTTGTTTGAAATTAAAAACTATGTTTAAATACACAATTACATCATTACTTTATTTTATTACAATTATGATAACTATTTTATTATCACTTTTACGAAAAAAAGTTATTCTTTAAAATAAAAAAGTTAAAATGCTCTCCTTGGTCTAAAATCTAAGATACAACGATCAGATATCAAACTTTTTTAATTTTATACGAGGTAAGTAAAAAATATGAATTTTCTTAAGAGTTAAGTGCCTTTATTATTCACAATATTTTAATTAGAATGATGTAATTGAACACTAAAACAATTTTTTTAATTCCAAACAACTTTTCTTAATAACAATTTTCGATATTGCGATATTTCGATATACTGTATAAGAGCTAAAAAAATTTTTTTGCTGAACATTTATTATTGTTAAAGCTTATTATTAAATGTATTTTAGGTAAGTTTTACAGAAAAAAGTTTTGATCACTACACTAAAGTACAGTGGAACCTAGATAACTCAGATTAATCAGGACCGCGGCCGATCCGGGTTATCGAAAATCCGGGTTAGCAGGAGAATATGGTAAAAATGAATAAAATACGGTATACTTACAGATAAACTACGTTAGAATTGAAATAACATGAAATAAATATAAATATGCACAGTACCTACACATCTAAATTACTAAAAACACGCAAACACAAACCTAAGCAAACGGAAGCGAATAATACAATACTGTATTCATACAGTCACAATCGGAACGATGTTTTGTTATTATGTATTAAGAACAGTGAAAACTATGACCAATGCTAACACAGTTTGAAATAAAAAATAAAGGAATACTACAGACAGGTGCTTGTTGTTTCTGCCGGCTTGTGCCATGAGTCATTTTTTTATCGTATAGTTCAAATTACACAAATACACATTATCTCTCAAATATTATATTACATATATACATTTTTATTGTTGAAATATTCAGGGCCGCGTCTAGGTCAATTGACGCCCTAGGCAATTCTCTAGTAGCCGCCCTTCAACCATGTACCATTTTTGCAAAAAAAATTGCAGAAATTTGCAAAAACACTAAAAATAGATTTAAACTACGATGCTTATATATAGGGAGCGGATTTTATGCTAAATGCATATTGCATGCATATTTCGCATATTTGAGAACTTTACTAAATTTTGCATATTTTTAAAGAAACATGCATATTTTGTGCCTATTTAAAAACATTTAAGTCCAAAAAAAAATTTAAATTGCACAGGCTGTCGTATCTATTAATTCGAGAACTACCTGAAGAGAGACGGCTCATTCACTGCCTTTCATTTTTTCTTAGAAAATACCCGATCTTTACACAAAGTAGTTATAGTGCTTATAGTACGCCGTTATAAAATTATTGTAGGATGTTAAAGTGATGAAGGATGGTTTACCGGGAAATCCGAATTTTATTTACTTTTATTCTATTTAGTAGGTACCTATAATTCTGGTGATTCTTTTAAATCCTCTATTGTTAAGAGAATTTACACCTTTAACCATAGTTTTACGATTTTCTAACGGAAATTAATAAGTTATTCGAAATACGCCCCAATTACTTCTATTGATGCTGAAAGGAGTTTTTCAAGTTATAAAAATATTTTATCTGATCAAAGAATATGTTTCCTCTTAAAGAATTTAGAAAAACACATTGTAGTGAATTATAATCAAAGATACATTTACGCCCAGTTTCATATCAACTTAAACTGAACATTAACTAAAGTTCACTTTAACGTTGATATTTACCCATATGAATTGCATTGATAAAGGTACCAACTTAAAATTTAAAGTCCACATTAACTGATTATGAAACCGAGTGTTATAGTGATATTGTTGTTTTATTTTAAATAGTAACTATTTGTAGCAGTTTTTGTAAAAACTGAATAAATTGCATATATAAAAAAAATGATTTTATTTGAAAGATAATAAATAAGATTGCCGCCCCCCTATAAAAGAACGCCCTAGAATAGAATAAAACAGAAAATTTGTGGTTTCTCGAAATGCGCATTTTTTGAATTTTTGTGCATATCTCGCGCATATTTCGTAATTTGTTACCGCATATATTATGCGCATATTTCATCAAAATTGATCGCATATAAATCCGCTCCCTACTTATATACCTACAACAGAAAAAAAATTCATTCCAGTTCGATCACATCAGACTACTTTAAAAAAAATTTTCTTGACAAAATCGACAAACTGTTAACACGTTCTTGCATCATACTTAATGGGAAATTATTTTTTAATTCTTAACATTTTCGAAAATGACCTATCAGCGGACACGTTGGCAACTGGGATGTACAAGTAAATGTGCAAAGCAATGCCAAAATTAGGGAAAATATCTTTCAATCCACTTAGTGCAGTCACTGAAGGTTTTCACCTCCGATATCGGTGAACCTCCTTCAATTTTCATGAAAATCGGTGAGTGGTTAGAGGATACCTCAAGGAATAAAGGTGACATGATGCCAACTTGCGCTTTTACCGTGGTGGTGAATGCCACCCCTTCTCGGTGATGAAAATTATTTTTATAATAATACCATAAATCGATAGAGAGACAAATTCTAAGCAAAATTTGTTGTATAAAGTTATTAATATAAATCAATACTTTTTGAGTTATTAAAGATCAAAGATTCTATTTTTCATAAAAAATGCATTTTTTAAAGCTGTTTTTCACGTAGAACTCAATAACTATAAGCTTTTACAAAAAAGTTATTATTATCAAAATTGAAGATAATAAAATGCTGAATACACTCCTTACTTACTAAACTAATGTTAATTCAAAGTGAGTTATGGGTAATTGAATGTATATTTTTTTCAACGAGTACTTCAATCTACATAAGTATTCAAGCTTAAATAACAGGAAAGAGATGCATTTTATAAAATATACCTACTAATTAAACACTTGTTACAGTACTTCGGAGTACCTATCAAATGAGCTCCAGTAGAAGTTAATATCATCACAACTAAGGAAGTTATGATGAAAATAAGAGAACCCTTTAGAACTTTTTAGGAAAAAGTGAAAAATAAAACATACACCATTTCCACAAAAATTAAAATTTATAGTAATCCTTAGCAGAATTTCTTTATATTAGCATAAATATTGGTTTCAACAATTTTGACCGGTTTAGAATGCATATTTAAAAAAAAAGATTTTTAAAATTGTCGTAATTTTCATTTTCTTTTGATAATAACTCCAAAAATACTCAATATACGTAAAAAGTGATAGATGTATAACCAAATTTTAGTTTTCTCTGATCAAATATTTTAACTTTTTATATCGTAAAAACTAACGGAGTTATTTAAAAAAAAACAATAACATTTTTGGAAAAAAATTTAAAAGATAAATTTTGAAACATATGTGGTTTATAAATTTTAATGCTGTCAACTTGTTTGGGGGCTCATTTGATAGATATTTCTAAGTACTTTGACAAATGTTTAATAAGGTTATGTTATAAAATCATTTTCCTGTTATTTAAGCTTGGATACTTAGATTTGGGTACTCACCGAAAAAAATATACATTCAATTACCTGTAACTCACTTTTAGTTATAGCATTAAAAGGTTTTTTCAGTAAGGAGTTTATTTCATTTTTTATTAGCTTCAATTTTGGTAATAATAACCTTTTTGTAAAATCTTATAGTTTTTGAGTTATTTATGAAAAATCAGATAAAAACATGCATTTTTCTCACAAAAAATTAAAATCTTTGATCTTTAATAACTCAAAAATTTTTATTTATTTTAATAACTTATGTAACAAATTTTGCTTAGAATCTGCCCCTCTATTGA
Source organism: Diabrotica virgifera virgifera (assembly GCF_917563875.1). Taxonomy (NCBI): domain Eukaryota; kingdom Metazoa; phylum Arthropoda; class Insecta; order Coleoptera; family Chrysomelidae; genus Diabrotica; species Diabrotica virgifera. The sequence continues at coordinate 215,092,308 of NC_065449.1, forward strand.
ATTCTGGGGATATTTTTAATAAAATAATTTTATAATTTTAACTTCCGAGAAGGGGTGGCATCCACCCGCAGAGTAAAAGAGCAAGTTGACACCATGTCACCTTTGTTCCTTGAGATATCCTCTAACCACTCACCAATTTTCATACAAATCGATGGAGGTTCAACGAAATCGGAGGTAATAGCTCATCCACCTTCAGTGACTGCACTAACTCTTCTTTAAATATTAAGATGTCAATTGGTGATTTTATTGTGGTACTCAAATGACCATTTAAGTGGATGCATTCATGCACGAATGATGTATTTTGGTCGTCTTTATTTTGTACTAGATTTTCAGCTTCTTTAATAATTTCTTCATTACTTAATTTTGGCAAATCTGTTAATAACACGAAAACGTTGATCAATAAGTCGATAAGATTCCAGACGTCTATTTAGGTCTCTTGTCAAAGTGTCGATTATAATATAGAAATAAGCCACAATTAAATTGAAAAAATAATTTTATTAACATTTCGACGCCCAGAACGGATGTCATTGTCAAAATACAAAATATGTACTGTAAATCAAAATGTTTATCTGATGAAAATCGGTCCGGTTTAGCCGGACTTCCGGGTTATCGGGGGCCGACTTATCGGGGTTCCACTGTATAAACATTTTTTTAGCTGGTAATTTTCGGTTTTTGTATTACATTTTTGTTACCTTTTTTAATTTTCTCAAAAAGAAATAGTTTATTTCATTTATAAAGTAAAATAATTTACTGCATTTTAAAGATTACATCCTAAGCTTTTAAAAAGCACTTATAAAATTGTAATAGATCTGTTCAAACTTGAGTAATACCGTCTTAAAATATTGGTATTTCTATAAAACTACGAAGATTTCATAAATTACATTTTTGACACGTCATATCATTTGAATTAAATGTTTAAGATTTTTTTTGAATAAAACATCATTTAGTAAGATTCTTGAAAAGTAAGTTGTGCAAAATTAAGGGTTTTATAAGAAAAATGGTATTAGTTACACATTTTTAAATCATTTTTAAATAAAATTCATGTAAGGCTCAGTTTCCGCCCACACCGAACTTATGCCCATACATTTTATTTCTTTTTATTATAACCATAAGATAGTTTAATTATTCTTCTTTCATGTTATATATATATATATATATATACATATATATATATATATATATATATATATATATATATATATACATATATATATATATATATATATATATATATATATATATATATATATATATATATATATATATATATATATATACATCCTACTATCAATTTGGCATCGATACATTATGCATTTACCATCGATTTGGCATCGTCTTACAAAGTGGCATCTGTATATCGATGCCACTTTACACTACCTTAATAACTTTATTCCTGTACTTGCTACCAGAAGTCTAATCAGCTCGGTAGTTAGAGATTTGATTCCTTGATGTTACTTTAATATATCAGCTTTCCTTGTTTACCTCTTACTAAGTTATATAAGTTTATTCCATAAAATGTTTGAGTCCAAAATGATCGTACAATGAAAATATTATATACATTTAGTTCAGTGTTTTACCGTTTTGTCGCTGCCGTTATATACATGAAAACGTATATCCCACTTTCATTATCAATCATTTTGGCATCAGAAATTTGGCATCACTGTTGAATACAATATTATTCACAACGAAAAATAGACAATTTGAGAATGTATATATTATTTTCATAAAGAAATCAGTCTGGCATCATGTTTTATTGTTTTCACCCAATTTTGAAAAAATGTGAAAACTTTGTATTATCCACGTCCGTCTGTCCGTCTGTCTGTAACCACAACTCCTCCGTCAATATACCAGCTAGAATGACAAATGAGGTATCAAATGAAAGCTGATAATCCAAGGATGGTACTAAAGGTGAGATATTTGACCTTGGCGGTCTGTCCGTCGGTCTTTACGACCGCGAATATAACTCCTCCATCATTATACCAGGTAGAATGACAAATGAGGTGTCAAATGAAAGCATATAATCCAAGGATGGTACTAACGGTGAGATATTTGACCTAGGCTGTCTTTCCGTCGGTCCCTCCGACCGCAAATATAACTCCTCCGTCATTATACCAGGTAGAATGACAAATGAGGTGTCAAAAGAAAGCTTATAATACAAGGATGGTACTAAAGGTGAGATATTTGACTTAGGCGGTCTGTGACTCGGTCCCTCCGACCGCGAATATAACTTATCCGTCATTATACCAGGTAGAATGACAAATGAGGTGTCAAATGAAAGCTGATAATCCTAGGATGGTACTAAAGGTGAGATATTTGACCTAGGCTGTCTTTCCGTCGGTCCCTCCGACCGCGAATATAACTCCTCCGTCATTATACCAGGTAGAATGACAAATGAGGTGTCAAAAGAAAGCTTATAATACAAGGATGGTACTAAAGGTGAGATATTTAACTTAGGCGATCTGTGCGCCGGTCCCTCCGACCGCCAATATAACTCCTCCATCATTATACCAGGTAGAATGACAAATGATGTGTCAAATGAAAGCTTATATTCCAAGGATGGTAATAAAGGTGAGATATTTGACCTAGGCTGTCTTTCCGACGGTCCGTACGACCGGGAATATAACTCCTCCGTCATTATACCATGTAGAATGAGAAATGAGGTGTCAAATGAAGGCTGATATTCCAAGGATGGTACTAAAGGTGAGATATTTGACCTACATGGTCTGTCCGTCGGTCCGTCCGACCGCGAGTATAACTCCTCAATCATTATACCAGGTAGAATGATAAATGAGGTGTCAAATGAAAGCTTATAATCCAAGGATGGTACTAAAGGTGAGATATTTGGCCTAGGCAATCTTTCTGTCGGTCCGTACGACCGCGAATATAACTTCTCCGTCATTATACCAGGTAGAATGACAAATGAGGTGTCAAATGAAAGCTTATATTCCAAGGATGGTACTAAAGGTGAGATATTTGACCCAGGCTGTCTTTCCGTCGGTCCGTACGACCGCGCATATAACCCCTCCGTCGTTATACCAGGTAGAATGACAAATGAGGTGTCAAATGAAAGCTGATAATCCAATGATAGTACTACAGGTGAGCGATTTGACCTAGGCTGTCTTTCCGCCGGTCCGTACGACCGCGACTATAACTTCTGCGTCTTTATACCAAGTAGAATGACAAATGAGGTGTCAAATGAAAGCTGATAATCCAATGATGGTACTACAGGTGAGCGATTTGACCTAAGCTGTCTTTCCGCCGGTCCGTACGACCGCGACTATAACTTCTGCGTCTTTATACCAAGTAGAATGATAAATAAGGTGTCAAATGAAAGCTTATAATCCAAGGATGGTACTAAAAGTGAGATATTTGGCCTAGACAATCTTTCTGTCGGTCCGTACGACCGCGAATATAACTTCTCCGTCATTCTACCTGGTATAATTTGTCATTGCCCGGTATAATTTGTCATTATACCAGGTAGAATGACAAATAAGGTGTCAAATGTAAGCTGGTAATACAAGGATGGTACTAAAGGTGAGATATTTGACCTAGGCGGTCTGTCGGTGGGTCCGTCCGACCGCGAATGTAACTCCTCTATCATTATACCAGCTATAATAATAAATGAGGTGTCAAATGAAAGCTTATAATCCAAGGATGGTACTAAAGGTGAGATATTTGAGCTGGGTACTCTTTCTGTCGGTCCGTACGACCGCCAATATAACTCCTCCGCCATTATACCGGGTAGAATGACAAATGAGGTGTCAAATAAAAGCTTGTGGGTGAAAACCTAGGACTTACGAAGTCCAATTTAAAAATAGGGCATATCAGAGATATGCCTTAGACATCATAGAAGACAATGACACAGAAAAATCAAACAAGCAATATGTCAAAAGGGCCTTAGTTATGTATCTTCGGTCCTGTTGGTCCAATCGTGATGTATAGCACCTCAAATGATAGGATTTGACAAACAGAATACAATGAGAGAAAAATCAAATACAACCTCATGTCAAAAGGGCCTTAGTCGCGTATCTTCGGTCCTATAAGACCAATCGTGACGTACGGCATCTCAAATAATAGGACTTGACAAATAAAATACAATGACACAGAAAAATCAAATACAGCAACAAGTCAAAAGGGCCCTAGTTATGTATATCTAGTCCTATTGGTCCAATTGTGACGTACAGCAGCTCAAATGGTAGGGTTTAATGAACAGAATACAATGACACAGAAAAATCAAATACAGCAATATGTCAAAAGGGCCTTATTTACGTATCTTCGCTCCTATTGGTCCAATCGTGGCGTACAGCACCTAAAATAACTGGATTTGACTAATATAATACAATGACGTATGAAAATCAATTACAGCATCATGTCAAAAGGGCCTTAGTCTTGTATCTACGGTTCTATTGGTTCAATCGTGACGTACAGCGTCTGAAATGATGGGATTTAACTGGCAGAATAAGATGGTGTAGACAAATGAAAATGACGGCATGTAATAACACTTTAAAATTGTAGAAATAAAATGGATTAACACACATGGTATGACATATTAGGTGAGAGTATTTAACAAATAGAATACGATTACATACGTCCAGGTTTTGACAAGCGACTTCTCTACATATGATAAACGCGAAAGGGCCCCAACGTTCACTGCTCGACATAGGCCTCCCGTTCACTGCATATACCCACTGCTTTCTGACGCTGTGACTTGAGAGGATAGGATTTAACGAATAGAACGACAAAGAAGACTAAACAAGGCAGCTCACGGGAAAAACACAACTGTCCGTTTTATACTCTACAGGGAAGCATCAAATATTCAACGTAAGAATATATTAGAGTATAACGGTATGATAAATCTTTTTCTTCTTTTTTTCATTTAGTGCATTCCGTACGTTTTTTAAACATAATCAGGAGAAGTTGTTGAATTTCTGAAGTCTATAAAAGAATTTCTTAACAAACCTTTTTTTAATTGTGTTATGGATTATTTTTAAGAATGTGTTTAAAAGGCAGTTCGCAGGCTTATTGTTCAATGGTCTTATCACTTTCAAGCGCCTGTCTTTTTTGTAGGACTATTAATTGTTACTTGTGATTTCAACCATTCTAGCGGGGCAATGCCTTTTCTATAACTGAAATGAATATTGTTATCCATTTAATTTTTTTCCTCAATTAATTGAATGCCTCCTACTGGTGTTTGGTCTAAGCTTACCGCTTTTCCCCATTTAAGCTAAACTGATCGTCAAAAGTTAGGGATATAGAAAATTATGCTCATTTTCATAGCTAATTTTTTCGAGAACAGATTAACGGATTCCACTATTTTTTTTTTAATATTTTAGATTTTTCTTTAGTATTTACACAGTTGTGCAAAGGTTTACACAAACTTCTTTTTTGTACTTATACCGAGTGGTAGGTATAAGTACAGAAAAGAAGTTTGAGTAAACCTCTTGATAGGTATTAGTTACGTATCTTCACTCCCATTGGTCCCAACGTGTCGTACGGCGGCTCAAATCATTGGAATCAGCCAACAGAATACAATGACTAGGGAGCGGATTTATATGCGATCAATTTTGATGAAATATTCGCATATATATGCGGTAAAAAATTACGAAATATGCGCAAGATATGCACAAAAATTCAAAAAATGCGCATTTCGGGAAACCACAAATTTTCTGTCTTATTTAGTAATCTTATTTATTATTTTTCAAATAAAATCATTTTTTATATATGCAATTTATTCACAGTTTTTACAAAAACTGCTACCAATAGTTACCTATTTAAAATAAAACAACAATATCACTATAAATATATCTTCGATTATAATTCACTACAATGTGTTTTTCCAAATTCTTTACGAGGAAACATATTCTTTGATCAGACAAAATATTTTTATAACTTGAAAAACTCCTTTCAACATCGATAATTGGTGCGTATTTAAAATAACTTGTTAATTTCCGTTAGAAAATCGTAAAACTTTGGCTAAAGGTGTAAATTCTCTTAACAATAGAGGATTTAAAAAATCACCAGAATTATAGGTAGGTACCTACCCTAATAGCACAAGGACGTCCAATGGACGTCCTTCACGGACTTTAGGGACGTCCATTGGACGTCCGTTTTCGTCCGAGGAACGTCCTTTATACGTCCTATTTTGGTCCAAATGTCGCGCTACCGAACGTCCATTGGACGTCCATCTAATGTCCGAGGGGACATATATTGGATCTTAATCGGACGTAAATTGGACCTTAATCGGACGTCCTAGGGGACGTAAATTGGACCCTAATCGGACGTAAATTGGACCTTAATCGGACGTAAATTGAACCTTAATCGGACGTAAATTGGACCTTAATCGGACGTAAATTGAACCTTAATCGGACGTAAATTGGACTTTAATCGGACGTAAATTGGACCTTAATCGGACGTAAATGGGACCTTAATTGGACGTAAATTGGACCTTAATCGGAGTAAATTGGATCTTAATCGGACGTCTTAGGGGACGTGAATTGGACCTTAACAGGACGTCCAATTTTGGTCCAAATTCCACGTTGCCAAACGCCCAATGGAGGTCCACCTAACGTCCGAAGGGACGTTCGGTGGACGTCAATTGGGCCTTCATAGGACGTCCCAGTTTGGTCCAATGTATTGCTGCCGATCATCCATCTAACGTCCTGGGAGGACGTTCGGTGGACGTCTAGAGACGATATTTATACCTGTGGAGAATGTATTGTGGGAAATAAAAAATATATTTTTTAAGGAACTTATATTACATCTTATATTAATTTACAATTATTGGATATTAGATTATTTACATTAAATTATAATTACATTTCTCCAAGAAATTAACGCACCACGTTAAAAATGGGCCATTTTTGATGCCTCGAATTTCCTAAAGCCATTGTCCCATCTAAGTGATTTTTTTAATAATATTATAGCCTAGGCTATATGGGCTACCTCCATAAGCTTGTCATGCACGGGGAGCTATACTGTAATAATATTATATCACATCGCTGAGGGAACTCTACATTACATATACTTTTCGAATCAAAACTTTTATTCTCTTAATATTATTACTTAAAAAATATATACTACATTCGTCTCGCTAAACTCGAAAAATAACTTATAAACCATAAAAATCTCCAAAAATATAAATGACATAAATGAGAATTGGCACAATTATTATTATGGTTTTAAGTTGATTTTTCGGATTTAACTACAATATTATGCAAAAAATTATGTTATATCGCAGATTTAAAATGGGTTTATCTCGAAAACAGTTATATTAAGTTTAGCGAGATGATTGTAGTACACTTTTTTTAAGTAAAAATATTAAGAGAATAAAAGTAGACTGGTACGCAGTCTGATTTTTGCATAAGAGTTTAATGAAATGGTAACAAATCAATTGGAAGTTCTGTCCGACAAAATACATGGAACGTTTTCGGTAGTCTGATGTTCCAAGTTTTTAACCTGTTCCACAATTAAAACTTCCCCGGTTCCAGTATTCCCGTACATCAAAGTTTGTCCGACTAGACACCGTGAAGCTATTAACAAATTTTCAGCTTGCTGTTAATCAACTTTTTTTATTACGCGGGATCCAGGTCTATAAATGAATACAATAAATAAGTAGGTAGGTACATATTATACACTTATTTATACGAGTACAATTAATAGTAGAGCTGGTTTTTGGGATGTTACAAGCAGCATTTGCATTTCCACAGAGATACTTATGACAGAAATAATAAAATACCGAGACGGACTATTATTATAATAATTTACAATAGGACCCGACGGCCGACGCTATAGGGACAGGTAAAATTTATGACTGAACAATGCACCGAGCATCGATACAAGCAATATGTACCGGTCGAAGGTTATTTTTTATTGTGCCAAATGGACGTATATAGTACCTACCTTTAAAAATCGAATACACAAATTAAAAGATATTTAACAACCATAAAGATTTGTCAAACTCTATCACCGACTTCATGAAAACAAGTATTACTACATTCTTTGATGGTTTTTGCTGTAAATTTTAATGGATTGACATGAAATTTGGCATACGCATAGCTAACATGCCAAAGAAAAAAAGTGATATTGTGCCAATGTGTGCTATTGCCCTGGGTTGAGTTTCACTCTTTCTCTGGGGTGAAAAACGTTCAAAATAAGTCCGGACTTCGATAAACTGATTAATATTAAGCAACCTTTATTCCATACTTACAAAGTATGTGTACTTACAAATTAGTATGTGAATTTGGGGGGTGAGTTTCACCCCGAGGAGGGGTGATATACAAAATATAGATAGATACACAAAAGATATACAAAAATGTTTCAAAACATCGAAAAAATGTGGTAAAATGCAAATATACATATCATATTATGATAAAATTGCGATTTTGGCGATTTGCCTTTTTGGATAGAATGATGATGATGTTGATTAGGATAAAACTGCGAAGAATTTTTTTATCGAAATATAGTAAAAAATATGAAAAATATACCAAAAAGCTTGAAAAAATATGTAAGTATGTAAGGAAAAACATAAATAATTAAATAAACTTTTGACAACACAACACAAAAGTTTGAAACACTCACTATTTGGATTGGTTGTCCTGGCTTGTGATTTTCTTCTTTGCAGATGACGCTCACGGATCGATGTCAATGTCCAACGGACGTCCGAGCACGGACGTCCAATGGACGTCCAAAGGACGTTCATATTTATTCAACACGTAAGTACGTCCAACGTCGGACGTCCGAAGGACGTTCATTTATAGTCCATCCGCATTAGGACTAAAACTGGACCTATTTTGGGCACACGTACGCTCAACTTCAAAAAGATGCTCTCAATATTCATCTGTAGTAAGGATACATTGATAAAAATTATATTTTTGCTTATTAGAATTAACCACCAAACTTCTATCATCTTGGTAACGGGAATAATAAAACATTATAAAGTCCACTTTACATCAACAATAATTGAACAAGAAATTGACGACAAGTTATTCAAGGTCAAATTTGGCTTATACAAAACACAATTCTACTTCCAATTTTGCCGTGAATAAACAGAAAATAAAGAAATTTGACAAAATAAAACATATCCAATTGTTCTATTTCATCAAATTCCTTCATTTTCTTTTACAAATCATACATTTTGTACTCGTCAAATTTGGCCTTGAATAACTTAGTCAATTTCTTGTTCAATTTATTGTTGATGTAGAGTGGACATAACGAATAATTTACCGATCAGATTTTCACACTTTACATAAAAACAAAAACATGTATTAGATATTAAACTACATATACAGTTTTGAATTAAATATGATTTATAATCTTTTCCATTTAAACTATTTTATTAACATAATTAAGTTAATATTTTATTAAATAATTTTGCTGTTTAATCCCCTTATTGGTAGAATATGTCCAATATGGACGATTGGAAAAGGTCCGTATTTCGTCCGAGTACGGACGTCCAAAGGACGTTCATATTTATTCCACCCGAAGGACGTCCAACACCGGACGTCCGAAGGACGTACATATTTAGTCCACCCGAAGGACGTCCAACGCCGGACGTCCAAAGGACGTACATATTTAGTCCACCTGAAGGACGTCCAACGCCGGACGTCCAAAGGACGTACATATTTAGTACACCCGAAGTACGTCCAGCGTCGGACGTCCAAAGGACGTCCGTTTATGGTCCATGGACGTTAGGACCAAAAATTGACCTATTTTGGACGTCCAAAGGACGTCGTGTGCTATTAGGGTATTAAATATAACAAAAGTATATAAAATTCGGATTTCCGGGTAAAACATCCTTCGTCATTTTAACATCCTACAATCATTTCATAACGGCGGCGTATTATCCTATAAGTACTTTGTGTAGAGATCGTTTATTTTCTAAGAAAAAATGAAAGGCGGTTAATGAGCTGTCTCTCTTGGTTCTCGAATTAATACAGACCACAGCCTGTGCGTGGAAATATTTTGTCGAATTAAAAAATTTAAATTTTGTTTTGGACTAATGAAATAAAACATTTTAGTAGTTCCAAAATGACACAAAATCTAGGCATCGGATAAAAAAGTTTATTTGAAGAAAGTGTATTTTTTTGTTCTTCTTAATGGCGGTACAGGCTCGTTTTTTTAATATTGTATTTAATTACAGAATAATTTTCAAATATTACCTAATATATTTTTCAAATTGGGCTCTGTACCGCCATTCTTTATTAAATTACGGATACGTGTGCCAAATATCTTGAAAAAATATTCAAAATTACAGCCGCAATCTTGGAACGCGTTTTGGCTACCTGTTGATCGCTACTGTATCACCTTAAACAATTTTTTAAACAAATTCACAAAAATAATTTTTTCATTACGAACGATTTTTTAGATAAGTTGGGTTATTCTGAGCAAAAAAGGTATCTTGAGATTTTTCTCTAAAATTGATTTTTGTCGAGTTATATGGCAATTTTCGCATTTTTCAGGTTTTAAATCGCGTATAACTCGACAACAATCAATTTTAGAGAAAATTGACAAGAGACCTTTTTTGTTCAGAATGTCCAAAATTATCTAAAAAAAAATTGTTCAAAGTGAAAAAATTATTTTTGTGGATTTGTTTAAAAAATTGTTTAAACAATTTTTCGACCACGGCACCTTGTGAATATGTTATAAGGACCTCTTTTTGAGTAAGTTTGTGCAAAAAAATCGAATCGGAATAATTTCACTAACAGGGGCGACGATAAATCCGGGACTATAGCGCTAATTATTAATAATTAAAAATAACAGCTTTGTAATAAAATAATGACAAAAATCTCTTAAGGACCTTGAAGCAAGGGTTTGAAACTTGATCTGCTCACTTTTTAATTTCATAATAATAACTTTTAATCGAGTTATTAAGACTTAAAAATGGCCATTTTCGCATTTTTCAAATTTTTAATCGCATATAACTCGACAACAATCAATTTTAAACAAAAATGGCAAGACACCTTTTTTGCCCAGAATGACACAAGTTATCTAAAAAAAATTGTTCGAAATGAAAAAATTGTTTTTGTGAATTTGTTTCAAAAAAATTTTTTAAACAATTTTTCGACCAATGCACCGCCCGGCACCCTTTGGATATGTTATAAGGACCTCTTTTTGAGTAAGTTTGTGCAAAAAAATCGAATCGGAATAATTTCGCTAGCGGGGGCGACGATACTGCCCGGTCTACTTTTGATGCTGATGGTGATAGAATAGATACTTTTTATATAACAAAAATAAAACTTTTTTTAAACTCTTTAAAAAATTTGTGGCGGGTTTTCCCCGAAAAGTGCGTTATTTTTTGGACATTTTACGTTGAACTAGTCGATTTGGAATTTGACGAATAAGAACCAACTTTTGATTAGCTCCAACTCTGTTTTTATTGTGTGTCCAGACTTCATACATACATCATTTTTTTTACTGTTTTATAAGCTTTATATTTGCAAGGAATAGTTTTTCGATCAAATACTTACTTTTTGATTTATTTGCGAAAAACCATCTAAAAACAAAAGTTACAAGGAATTTAATTAGTTTATCCACTTACGGACTTATTTGGACCTATATTTTTTCACACTCGAGAAGGGGGTGGTACTCATCCCCAGAAAAAAAGCACACACTGGCACTCTGATGTTCATTTCGCGAAATATCGCAGGGTTCGTATTTAAAATTTTTAATTTACTCCTCACCCCTTTCCGTGGGGGTTCGTTTTTGGTATCATTCGATAGACTTTTGAAAAATATTGAACACGCATTTTTTAGTTTTTCGATCTGACGTTCATTTCGCGAAATATTCGCTTTTTTGTGAAACTTTGTGACTCGCCCATCATTTCTTCAGATTTGGGAACACTTAATAATCGGAGGGGGCCAAGTCAGGAGAGTAAGCCGCATGAGAAAGTAATTAGAACCCCAACTCGAATTTTTGCTACTGTCACAACGCTCTTGTGAGTCGATGTATTGTCTTAGGTCTTGAGAACACTTTTTTCTTCTGCTTATGGAGTCGTTTTTCATTCATCACATACCGGAACTCACCACATAAATTTTGAAGACCCTGACATCAAAACTGTATTAAATTATATGTGATCTAAGTAAGTTAATGAAAAGTCAGAATAGATAGAGTAGAACACTTATAAAAAAAATTGTAACAAGCAATTGGACATCGTAAGTTCTAATTTTTCACAAAAAGTGACCGGAAGTTGAACCGGCAGTCGATATTTGAACCCTTCGTGTAACTTTTTGTCAGCTGATATGACGGATGAATTTTGTTCACCTACAGATATGGACGAACAGACAGGCATGAAACCGGAAGTATGTATTTGTTCTGGTCTTTCTTAGTCGTGTTGACCAATAGTTTGTACTATTTCGACGAATTTAAAACAGTACTTTCGGTTGCAACTCTGGAACAGGCAGTCCGAGGTCAAACTTCTCACATGTAATATCATATTTTGGTTATAGGCTTTCATTTGACACCTTATTTGTCATTCTTTCTGTCCTACTAATAGACGAGTTGTGTTTATTGACGGACAGACATGGATAATTCTAGGTTTTCACATTTAATGATAAAAACAATAATTATACAATTCAGTTAACCTGACTATATCATTGTGATAATGACTTCTTATCTAAAAGTGACAACGGCAATAATTGCCGTTGTAATAATTATTATTCCATTCACTCACGATAAAATATCGCAAAACCTCCAGATTTTAAAGAACCGCTTGGATTGACATAAAATTTGGCACACACGTAGCTAAAATGCCAAAGAAAAAAGTGAGATTATGCCGATATGTTCTCTTGTCCTGGATGTGACTTTCACCCCTTCTTGGAGGTGAAAAAACGTGCAAAATAAGTCCGGAAGTGGATAAACTGACTAATTCTAATTCTAAGCAAATTTTGTTCTATAAAAGTTTTAGGTCAATACTTTTCGAGGTATGTGCGAGTGAATATGTTTATTTTTCATAGAAAAACACGTTTTGGACGGATTTTCGCAAATAACTCAAAAAGTAAGTATGTACATATTTTATCGAAGAAAATATTCCTAGCAATAATATAGCTTATGAAAAAGAGGTGTCAGTATAAGGTCTGTAGACCCAGTAGAAGCAGGGTTGCAGCTAATGAAAAATAGGTTCTTATTCGTCAAATACCAAATCGAATATTTCAACGTAAAATAACCAAAAAAATAAAGCAATTTTCGGGAAACACTCATCATAACTCTTTTAAAGTGTTTAAAAAAAATTTTTTTTGGTGTTTTTAAAACAGTTTCTAGCGTGAAAAGTAAGCAAGTTACGCTGAAAATAAAATCGTTCCCTTTTTTTTGGCAAAAGAAAGTCATGAAAATTAATTGTTACCGCTTCACACGTTACTTTAGATAAATGTATTGTTTATACAGGGTGTCTCCGAAAATAGTGCGTTCCTTTAAGGTGTGGATATAATACACAATTTAGAACAAAAAGGTGTTGTAACATTTTTTCCTAAAGTTAACCGTTTCAACAAAAATTACGTTGTTCTCCATAAGAGTAAATTTTTATTTTCATAAATTTATATGACCTGGCAACATGGCGTAGAAGAACCTGTGACTGTGAAAATTAATCTAATGGGACCCCTTGTTTATTTACTAATTGAGTATCAATTTGCATATCAAAATGTATTTTCGTTTTTTGGTCAAACGGCTGAATTTAGAATAAAATGTTATAAGACTTTTTTGCTCTACATTGTGCTTTCTATCTATACCTTTAAGGAACGCACTATTTTCGGGGAAACCCTGTATATGATCTGTAAGTTGCATTGGTTCAAAATGCTTATTTTTGAAAGGGGTTTTGTTGAAAGGCCTCGAACGAATCACTAGTCACGAGTATGTATATGCAAATTTTGAACAGCCATATCTTAACCAATTTTTGTCTTCCAGAAAATCAAAAAATTCCAAATATTTAAAAAAGCAACACCTACATTTTTTACTCTTTAAGATATTTGGTATCACTAATAATTTTTAAGTTATTTTGACAAAAGTCTTTTTTTCAAAATTAAAGATTTAAAAAAATTTACTTTAAAACCAAATTTTTCCACAAATAAGCACTTTGAACTGATGAAACTTACAAACACAAACAATACATAAAGTTACTTGTGAAGTGGTAACGATTAATTCCATTTGGGCTGTTAATTAGAGGGAGTTTTTAGAATATTTTTAACCAAAAAAAAAGGAACAACTGTATTTTGAGCGTAACCTGCTTACTCTTGCTGCTGGAAACTTAAAAAAAAATAAAAATAAACGTTTTCTTAAACACTTTAAGAAAGTTGTAATAAGTTTTCCCAGAAAAGTGTTTCATTTTTTTTATTTCACGTTAAAATATTCAATTTGGAATTTGAGATATAAGAGCTTATTTTTCACTATAGTCTGTTTTTAAACAAGAGGAGTCATTCAAATTTCCCGCGCCGTACACCTTGTTTGTAATTGGTACAACCTCAGGCAATTTTACTCATATCAAATTTTGACACTATTGGCATTTCATAGGTTAGTTTATTTATTTTATCAGCAATTTTTGTATTTTCTGCGTTCTTCCTTTTATTTTTAGATTTTTAGTCAAGATTACCGTCAAAGGCCGATATGATCAACCAAAAAAGAAGATTTATCTGATGATATTTCTAGTGACTTTCTTGGGTGTGAATCTGCCATTTAGTTTACCTACTCCTCTTGGTTTTAAAACAAAGCTTAGCAATAACTCTGCTTCTACTGGGTCTACAGACCTGACACATATACCATTTTTTCACTTTTTTATAAGCTATATTTACTATTTGCTAATTTTTTTTCAATAAAGTACCTACTTTTTGAGTTATTTGCGAAAAACCGTATAAAAACGTTTTTTTTTTTGTTGAAAAATGAACATATTCACTCGCAAATATCTCTAAAAGTATTGACTTAGTGAAAAACGCTATAAAATAGAAGTTGCTTAGAATTAGTCAGTTTATCCAATTCCGGACTTATTTGAACGTATTTGTTTTCATACCCTATAACCGACGAAACTCACCTCCAGATCAAAAGCACATATCGGCACAATATCACTTTTTTTCTTTAACATATTAGCTATAGGTACGTGTCCCAAATTTTATGTCAAACCAAGCGTTTCTTCAAAATTCTGACCAAAAACCCTAAGTAAATTAAACGAAAATATAAAATGAATTTGTCAAACAAATATTTTAAGTCGGTATGAGAAATTTTAATTTAACAGATGAAATCAAATAAACACAATTCAACTCGTAAAATATTTAGACCCTTGCTTGGTAATCCAGCTGAACAGGTAAAGAACCTACCTTTTATGTAGTTTATAATCTGAGAGGATGGAATATTTTACCAAAATATTCCATCCTCTAAGTTTACAATAGACCTTTTCTACCTGTCCTCAAAAGATCGGTATTTTTAACTCGTGGCAACGTCGAAAAGCGGCAAAATGATGGGAAATACACATTTTTATGTGGTGGAAGTCAAAATGGTTATGAAGTGTAAAAATTTTTGTATATAATTTAAATTTTTAAAATTAAAATTTTAGAAAACTGAGAACGATACAGGGCGTTAAAAAATGCGCTCAACAAACATACACGAATTAAAATTCGAAAATGATAGTATTTCTTGGTGATGCCAAATGACTGCAACATGAAAAGATGACATAATGATAGCGGGATGTATATATATATATATATATATACATCCTACTATCAATTTGGCATCGATACATTATGCATTTACCATCGATTTGGCATCGTCTTGCAAGGTGGCATCTGTATATCGATGCCACTTTACACTACCTTAATAACTTTTTTTCTGCACTTGTTACCAGAAGTCTAATCAACTCGTTAGTTAGAGATTTGATTTCTTGATGTTACTTTAATATATCAGCTTTCTTTGTTTATCCCTTACTAAGTTATATAAGTTTATTCCATAAAATGTTTGAGTCCAAAATGATGGTACAGTGAAAATATTATATACATTTAGTTCAGTGTTTTACCGTTTTGTCGCTGCCGATATATACATGAAAACGTATATCCCACTTTCATTATCAATCATTTTGGCATCAGAAATTTGGCATCACTGTTGAATATAATATTATCCACACCGAAAAATAGGCAACTTGAGAATGTATATATTATTTTCATCACCAAATCATTCTGGCATCATGTTGTTTTCACCCAATTTTGAAAAAATGTGAAAACTTTGTATTATCCACGTCCGTCTGTCCGTCCGTCTGTCTGTAATCACAACTCCTCCGTCAACATACCAGCTAGAATGACAAATGAGGTGTCAACTGAAAGGTGAGATATTTGACCTTGGCGGTCTGTTTGTCGGTCTGTCCGACCGCGAATATAACTCCTCCATCATTATACCAGGTAGAATGACAAATGAGGTGTCAAATGAAAGCTTATAATCCAAGGATGGTACTAAAGGTGAGATATTTGACCAAGGCTGTCTTTCCGTCGGTCCGTACGACCGCGAATATAACTTCTCCGTCATTATACCAGGTAGAATGACAAATGAGGTGTCAAATGAAAGCTGATAATCCAAGGGTGGTACTAAAGTTGACATATTTGACTTAGGCGGTCTGTGCGTCGGTCCCTCCGACCGCGAATATAACTCCTCCATTATTATACCAGCTTGAATGATAAATGAGGTGTCAAATAAAAGATTATAATCCAAGGATGGTACTAAAGGTGAGATATTTGACCAAGGCTGTCCTTCCGTCGGTCCGTACGACCGGGGATATAACTCCTTCGTCATTATACCAGGTAGAATGACAAATAAGGTGTCAAATGAAAGCTTATAATCCAAGGGTGGTACTAAAGTTGACATATTTGACTTAGGCGGTCTGTGCGTCGGTCCCTCCGACCGCGAATATAACTCCTCCATTATTATACCAGCTTGAATGATAAATGAGGTGTCAAATAAAAGCTTATAATTCAAGGATGGTACTAAAGGTGAGATATTTGACCTAGGCTGTCTTTCCGTCGGTCCGTACGACCGCGAATATAACTTCTCCGTCATTATAACAGGTAGAATGACAAATGAGGTGTCAAATGAAAGCTTATAATCCAAGGATGGTACTAAAGGTGAGATATTTGACCTAGGCTGTCTTTCCGTCGGTCCGTACGACCGCGAATATAACTCCTCCGTCATTATACCAGGTAGAATGACAAATGAGGTGTCAAATGAAAGCTTATAACCCAAGGATGGTACTAAAGTTGACATATTTGACTTAGGCGGTCTGTGCGTCGGTTCGTACGACCGCGAATATAACTCCTCCATCATTATACCAGGTAGAATGACAAATGAGTTGTCAAATGAGAGCTGATAATCCAAGGATGGTACAAAAGGTGAGATATTTGACCTAGGCTGTCTTTCCGTCGGTCCGTACGACCGCGAATATAACTTCTCCGTCATTATACCAAGTAGAATGACAAATGAGGTGTCAAATGGAAGCTGATAATCCAACGATGGTACTAAAGGTGAGATATTTGACCCAGGCTGTCCTTCCGTCGGTCCGTACGACCAGAAATATAACTCCTCCGTCATTATACCAGGTAGAATGACAAATGAGGTGTCAAATGAAAGCTGATAATCCAAGGATGGTACTAATGGTGAGATATTTGACCTAGGCTGTCTTTCCGTCGGTCCGTACGACCGCGAATATAACTTCTCCGTCATTATACCAGGTAGAATGACAAATGAGGTATCAAATGGAAGCTGATAATCCAACGATGGTACTAAATGTGAGATATTTGACCCAGGCTGTCATTCCGTCGGTCCGTACGACCGGGAATATAACTCCTCCGTCATTATACCAGGTAGAATGACAAATGAGGTGTCAGATGAAAGCTGATAATCCAAGGATGGTACTAAAGGTGAGATATTTGACCTAGGCTGTCTTTCCGTCGGTCCGTACGACCGCGAATATAACTTCTCCGTCATTATACCAGGTAGAATGACAAATGAGGTGTCAAATGGAAGCTGATAATCCAAGGATGGTACTAAAGGTGAGATATTTGACCTAGGCTGTCTTTCCGTCGGTTCGTACGACCGCGAATATAACTCCTCCATCATTATACCAGCTTGAATGATAAATGAGGTGTCAAATGAAAGCTTATGATCCAAGGATGGTACTAAAGGTGAGATATTTGACCTAGGCTGTCTTTCCGTCGGTCCGTACGACCGCGAATATAACTTATTTGTCATTATACCAGGTAGAATGACAAATGAGGTGTTAAATGAAAGCTGATAATCCAAGGATGGTACAAAAGGTGAGATATTTGACCTAGGCGGTCTGTCCGTCGGTCCGTACGACCGGGAATATAACTCCTCCGTCATTATACCAGGTAGAATGACAAATGAGGTGTCAAATGAAAGCTGATAATCCAAGGATGGTACTAAAGGTGAGATATTTGACCTTGGCGGTCTGTCCGTCGGTCTGTCCGACCGCGAATATAACTCCTCGGTCATTATACCAGGTAGAATGACAAATGAGGTGTCAAATGAAAGCTTATAATCCAAGGATGGTACTAAAGGTGGCATATTTGACTTAGGCGGTCTGTGCGTCGGCCCCTCCGACCGCGAGTATAACTCCTCCATCATTATACCAGCTTGAATGATAAATGAGGTGTCAAATGAAAGCTTATGATCCAAGGATGGTACTAAAGGTGAGATATTTGACCCAGGCTGTCCTTCCGTCGGTCCGTACGACCGGGAATATAACTCCTCCGTCATTATACCAGGTAGAATGACAAATGAGGTGTCAAATGAAAGCTGATAATCCAAGGATGGTACTAAAGGTGAGATATTTGACCTTGGCGGTCTGTCCGACCGCGAATATAACTCATCGATCATTATACCAGGTAGAATGACAAATGAGGTGTCAAATGAAAGCTTATAATCCAAGGATGGTACTAAAGGTGAGATATTTGACCTAGGCTGTCTTTCCGTCGGTTCGTACGACCGCGAATATAACTCCTCCATCATTATACCAGCTAGAATGATAAATGAGGTGTCAAATGAAAGCTTATAATCCAAGGATGGTACTAAAGGTGAGATATTTGACCTAGGCAATCTTTCTGTCGGTTCGTATGACCGCCAATATAACTCCTCCGCCATTATACCGGGTAGAATTACAAATGAGGTGACAAATGTCAAAGTTTAGTAAAAATGACTCAAAATTAGTAAATTCGTATATCAATCCACGCAAAGTTACACGTAAAATTCAAATATCGTCTTCCAGTTCTACTTTCGATTACTTTGGGTGAAAACCTAGGACTTACGAAGTCCAATTACTTGTTTTGTTTAAAAATAAGGCATATCATAGACATGCCTTAGGCATCATAGAAGACAACGACACAGAAAAATCAAAACACAGCAGCATGTCAAAAAGGCCTTAGTTATGTATCTTCGGTCCTGTTAGTCCAATCGTAATGTATAGCACCTCAAATGATAGGATTTGACAAACAGAATACAATGACATAGAGAAATCAAATACAACAGCATGTCAAAAGGGCCTTAGTAGCGTATCTTCGGTCCTATTAGTCCAATCGTGACCTACAGCATCTTAAATAATAGGACTTGACCAATATAATCAAATTTGACACAAACAAATCAAATACAGCAACAAGTCAAAAGGGCCTTTGTTTTGTATCTTCGGTCCTATTGGTCCAATCGTGACATAAAACAACTCAAATGATAGGGTTTAACGAACAGAATACAATGACACAGAATAATCAAATACAGCAACATGCCAAAAGGGCCTTATTTACGTATCTTCGCTCCTATTGGTCCAATCGTGGAGTACAGCACCTCAAATAACTGGATTTGTCAAATAGAATACAATGACATAGAAAAATCAAATACAGCAGCATGTCAAAAGGGCCTTAGTCTTGTATCTACGGTCCTATTGGTCCAATCGTGATGTAATGTGGCACCTCAAATAATAGTATTTGACAAATAATATAAAATGGCACAGAAAAATCAAATACAGCAACATGTTAAAAGGGCCTTAGTCATGCAGCTTCGCTACAATTGATCCAATCGTGACGTACAGCGCCTCAAACGATGGGATTTAACGGGCAGAATGCGACTATAGACAAATCAAAATGGCGGCATGTAATAGCACCTTAAAATTGTAGAAATAAAATGGATTAACGCACAGATGTGTAAGACATATTATGTGACAGTATTTAACAAATTGAATACGATTACATACGTCCAGTTTTTGACAAGTGACTTCTCTACATGATAAACGCGAAAAGGCTCCGTTCGTTCACTGTTCGACATAGGCCTCCCGTTCACTGCATATATCCACTGCTTCCTGAAGCCGTGACATAAGAGGATAGAATTTAACGAATTAAACGACAAAGAAGACTAAACAAGGCAGCGTGCGGGAAAACAGGACCATCCTTTGTATACTCCACAGGAAAGCATTATATATTCAACGTTAGAATTATGTTATAGTATAAGGGTATATATTTTTAAATGATAAATATATTTTTTTATTTAGTACATTCCGTACGTTTTTTAAACATGATCAGGAGAATTTGTTGCCTGAAGTCTATAAAAGAATTTCCTAACAATCCTTGTGTTATGGATTATTTTTGAGAATGTGTTTAAAAGGTAGCTTACATGCTTATTGTTCAATGGTCTTATCACTTTCAAGCGCTTGTCTTTTTGTAGGGCTATTAATTGTGATTTCTCAACCATTCTTGCGGGACAATGCCTTTTCAGTAAATGAAGTGAATATTGTTATACATTTAATTTTTTTCCTCAATTAATTGGATGCCCCCTACTGGTGTTTGGTCTAAGCTTACAGCTTTTCCCCATTGAAGCTATTTTATAGACTAATTATAATTAGGGGTACGGAATTTTCGCAAATAAAAAACATGAATTTCGCATTTACTTTTTTTATAATTACAAAATTTCGCATTTATTTTTAACTACGAGTAAAACAACAGAAAACATTAATTAAAAGCTAACATCGTTGTAATTTCGACATTCGACTCTTTAAGATCTGTTCTTCGATCTGTCACTACAATATTATATGTTCTGAAGAATCGTTCTGTGTTTACGCTGTTCGTTGGACTCCAAATGCTCTGTAATGCTGCTTTAGCAAATGACGGAAAACTGCACCGTGTAGCAATTGTGTCTTGTGTCACACAGATATAGGTCATCTGTTACAAATTCTTTGACTCGATCACTCAAAATTGTTTTAGGGCGTCCCATTTTAGGATATACTTGAGGTAACTTTATGTTACTATGAAAACTTTTTTGATAGACCATGTTCTTAATAAAAATTGACGGAATGAGCACTGATTGTCCTGTTTGACTAATTTATATGTTTAGAAAATAAGAATTAGCCGACTTTTATTCCTACTTAGATTTTTACCAATACAAAAGACCGAAATGCAGATAACAACAGTGGGATTATTTATATTTCTCATAGAATCAACATTGAAAAATATCAATTCCTTATCTTATCTTTATCTATTTAATGATGAACAATGAAAGTTCCTTCTGTTTCAACACGTGTTAGAAAAATAAACAACCTTTCAAAAATTATGTACAATAGAAAACTTTCCGTAAAATCTTTCCATGCCTTATTTACTACGTAACTACCTACTTATTTACGGGCGAGTTGGGCACCTGCAGGTATTTCGCGGAAATAAACAAAAACTCCATATTTCACATTTATCGCATTTATGTTCAAAATTTCGCCGAAATTCGCATCTATTTCGTAAAAACGAAAATGCCGTACCCCTAATTATAATAAAACAGTTGGTCCAGAATCATTATCTCGTTGACTTTTTCTTGTTTATCGTTGATAATTCTGCCGTTTGAACCTTCTGATAATCCATATATTTTCTCTATCTGCTCTTAAAGTGTGTTTATTATATTATTTTCTTTCTCATTTAATTTACACCGATCCAGACTAGTATAGCTCCATATAACAGTTCTAGTTCTGCAGTAACGAATCAATACTTTTATTTAGCACATTAATTTTTGTTTTGTCTTCGGGTCTATTAAATAATTTTCTTGCACTGTTTCTCGCAATTTTTAATTATCCATTTATTACTCTACTTGTCTTATTTTTTGAATATACGACTTGAATAATAACTTTAATGTTTTGCCAGTCGTTATTGTTTACTAGACCGGAATATTGAGATATTAATTCTTTACATTACATATTTGTCTTTCGGTGATTTTCTATTATTAATATGAAGCTGGAAGTGTTAGGTTACACTGGTTTTTGATATTTGGTCCAGAGTTCCCTCTCAATTCTTTTGTCGGATTTCTCTTTAATATTATCGCAGCTGCATGCACTGGTACTAGGTTCTGAGTGCTCAGGTGACCTTTGAAGGACTCCCAATTACTCTATTTCGTCCACTTCTTCTGAGGTGGGTTCAGAAGTGGATATCAACTTCTATTCCATTATTCCATATCTATTTATATGCCATCTAATGATTTTACTTTAAATTTAGCTGCTTGATCTTCTTCATGAGTAATAAAATTTTTGTTATTTTTGGTATTTAGCAAACAGCATTAGAAAGTCTGTAAGCTTTTTTTATGAACTCCTGAAGTGCGTCCTAAAAAAGTAGGCATATTTTCATGAAAAACATGTTTTCATTAAAATTCTTTAATTTTATTCAATATGTTCAATACAGCGATTTTAACGGTTTTACAAATTTTTTATGTCGATGCCGTGCGCATAATACGATTCTGAAAGCTCTGAAAAATAGTTATTTTTTTCTTCAATTATCTCAGCTGATTTTTTTATTTACGAGTCATTTCTTCAGATTTGGGAACACTTAATAATCGGAGGGGGCCAAGTCAGGAGAGTAAGCCGCATGAGAAAGTAATTCGAACCCCAACTCAAATTTTTGCTACTGTCACAACGCTCTTGTGAGTCGATGTATTGTCTTAGGTCTTGAGAAAACTTTAAAGAACACTTTTTTCTTCTGCTTATAGAGTCGTTTTTCATTCATCACATACCGGAACTCACCACATAAATTTTGAAGACCCTGACATCAAAACTGTATTAAATTATATGTGATCTAAGTAAGTTATAGAAAAAGTCAGAATAGATAGAGTAGAACACTTATAAAAAAATTGTAACAAGCAATTGGACATCGTAAGTTCTAATTTTTCACCCAAAGTGACCGGAAGTTGAACCGGCAGTCGATATTTGAACTCTTCGTGTAACTTTTTGTCAGTTGATATGACGGATGAATTTTGTTCACCGACAGACATGGACGAACAGACAGGCATGAAACCGGAAGTATGTATTTGTTCTGGTCTTTCTTAGTCGCGTTGAATAATAGTTTGTACTATTTCGACGAATTTAAAACAGTACTTTCGGTTGCAACTCTGGAACAGGCAGTCCGAGGTCAAACTTCTCACATGTAATATCATATTTTGGTTATAGGCTTTCATTTGACACCTTATTTGTCATTCTTTCTGTCCTACTAACAGAGGAGTTGTGTTTATTGACGGATAGACATGGATAATTCTAGGTTTTCACATTTAATGATAAAAACAATAATTATATAATTCAGTTGACCTGACTATGTCATTGTGATAATGACTTCTTATCTAAAAGTAACAACGGCAATCATTCCATTCACTCACGGTAAAATATCGCAAAACCTCCAGATTTTAAAGAACCGCTTGGATTGACATGAAATTTGGCACACACGTAGCTAAAATGCCAAAGAAAAAAGTGAGATTATGCCGATATGTTCTCTTGTCCTGGATGTGACTTTCACCCCCCTTCTTGGGGGTGAAAATACATACGTTCAAAATAAGTCCGGGAGTGGATAAACTGACTAATTCTAATTCTAAGCAAATTTTTTTCTATAAAAGTTTTAAACGGCTGAAAATGTTATAAGAATTTTTTGCTCTACATTGTGCTTTCTATCTATACCTTTAAGGAACGCACTATTTTCGGGGACACCCTGTATATGATCTGTAAGTTGCATTGGTTAAAAATGCTTATTTTTGAAAGGGGTTTTGTTGAAAGGGCTCGAACGAATCACTAGTCACGAGTATGTATATGCAAATTTTAAACAGCCATATCTTAACCAATTTTTGTCTTCCAGAAAATCAAAAAATCTCAAATATTTAAAAAAGCAAAACCTACATTTTTTACTCTTTAAGATATTTGGTATCACTAATAATTTTTAAGTTATTTTGAAAAAAGTCTTTTTTTTCAAAATTAAAGATTTAAAATTTACTTTAAAAGCAAATTTTTTCACAAATAAGCACTTTGAACTGATGAAACTTACAAACACAAACAATACATAAAGTTACTTGTGAAGTGGTAACGATTAATTCCATTTGGGCTGTTAACTAGAGGGAGATTTTTACGATATTTTTAACCAAAAAATAAGGAACAACTGTATTTTGAACGTAACTTGCTTACTCTTGCTGCTAGAAACTTTTTAAAAAAATAAAAATAAACGTTTTCTTAAACACTTTAAAAAAGTTGTAATACGTTTTCCCAGAAAAGTGTTTCATTTTTTTTTTATTTCACGTTAAAATATTCGATTTGGAATTTGACATATAAGAGCTTATTTTTCACTATAGTCTGTTTTTAAACCAAGAGGAGTAATTCAAATTTCCCGCGCCGTAAACCTTGTTTGTAATTGGTACAACCTCAGGCAATTTTACTCATATCAAATTTTGACAATAATGACATTTATAAAATTTTAACACTATTGGCATTTCATAGGTTAGTTTATTTATTTTATCAGCGATTTTTGCATTTTCTGCGTTATTCCTTTTATTTTTAGATTTTTAGTCAATATTACCGTCAAAGGCCGATATGACCAACCAAAAAAGAAGATGTATCGGAAGATATTTCTAGTGACTTTCTTGGGTGTGAATCTGTCTTTTTACCCTAATAGCACAAGGACGACCAATGGACGTCCATAGGACGTCCAATGGACGTCCATAGGACGTCCTTCACGGACTTTAAGGACGTCCTTTGGACGTCCGTTTTCGTCCGAGGAAAGTCCTTTATACGTCCTATTTTGGTCCAAAAGTCGCGCTACCGAACGTCCATTGGACGTCCATCTAAGGTCCGAGGGGACGTAAATTGGACCTTAATCGGACGTAAATTGGACCTTAATCGGACGTCCTAGGTGACGTAAATTGGACCTTAACAGGACGTCCTAGTTTGGTCCAAAGCCACATTGCCAAATGTCCAATGGACGTCCACCTAACGTCTGAGGGGACCTAAATTGGACCTTAATCGGACGTAAATTGGACGTTAATCGAACGTAAATTGGACCTTAATCGGACGTAAATTGGACCTTAATCGGACGTCCTAGGGGACGTAAATCGGACCTTAACAGGACGTCCTAGTTTGGTCCAAATGCCTCGTTGCCAAACGTCCAATGGACGTCCATCTAACGTCCAATGGACGTCCACCTAAAGTCCGAGGGGACGTTCGGTGGACGTCAATTGGACCTTCATAGGACGTCCCAGTTTGGTCCAATGTCGTGCTGCCGAACGTCCATCTAACGTCCTGAGAGGACGTTCGGTGGACGTCTAGCGACGATATTTAGACCTGTGGAGAATGTATTGTGGGAAATAAAAAATACATTTTTTAAGGAACTTATTATTACATCTTATTATATTACATCTTGTATTAAATTACAATTATTGGATATTACATTATTTACATTAAATTACAATTACACTTCTCCAAGAAATTAACGCACCACCTTAAAAATGATGCATTTTTGATGTCTCGAATTTCCTAAACCTGTTGTCCAATCTCAGTGATTTTTTTTATAATATTATAGCCTAGGCTACAGGTTACCTCCTTAAGCTTGTCATGAACGGGGAGCTATACTGTAATATATTATGTATATTATATCATATCACTCCCTATAGTAATGAGTGAGCCTGGAGACACGGAACTAATGGTTCCGTGTGTGCAGGCTCACTCATTACTATAGAGAGCGATGTGATATAATATATATTACAGTATATAGCTCCCCGTGCATGACAAGCTTAAGGAGGTAGCCTATAGCCTAGGCTATAATATTATAAAAAAAAATCACTTAGATGGGAAAACTGGTTTAGAAATTCGAGACATCAAAAATGCTCAATTTTTAAGGTGGTGCGTAATGGGCTGTATATTATACATATATTTCAAATCGACACCTTGCTCATTTGAAAATAATGGACAATTTCTTAAAAAGAAGATATTCTATCTATGTATACGTATTATATACTGTAATATTATATTATAATATTATAATAATCATTCAACTTTTGTCTAATTTTTTTTCATCCGCCTTCGCTTTCTGTCTTTAGATAATTCAATATTATAAATAGATTATAAAATACTGAGATAAATACTTTTTGCTTACTAGGTACAATAACCAACCCAATCTGTTTGACAAAAGAACGGTTATGGGCATAGGTAATAAGTTAAGACGAACAAAAGGCGACCGCGGTAGCGAAACTTTCCTTTAACAATTGTAATTCAAAATTCAAGGAAGTCTATACTTTATAGAAAATCAAAAGATTGGCTAGAATAGAAATATGTACTTATACAGAGTGTTTGGTAAAGAACAGGCCATAGATTAACCTTAGATTTCGGAGGGTAAAATAGGTCGATTTAAGTTAACTTACGTTAGTACTAAAGTTGATAATAACCGAAATACAAGGTGTCAAATTTAAACTTTTATTTTATTTATTCTTGAATATTTCCTAACAAGCATGGGATAATATCACGAAATTTGTTAAGCGGGGTTTTTTTGGGACAAGAAATCTAAATTCAACACCAAAAATGATGTATTGCCCAGGAAATAATCAAGAATAAAATAAAAGTTTAAATTTGACACCCTGTATTTCGGTTATCATCTTTCGTACTAAAGTAAGTTAGCTTAAATCGACCTATTTTAAGCTCAGTAATCCAAGGTTAAGCTATGGCCTATTTTTTACCAAACACCCATAAGATTGAAAAATGTATGAAAAATATACCAGAAAGAATAAGAAATATATATCAAAGAGCATGAAAAAATATGTAAATGTAATAAAAAACGTAAATAATACCAATGTTTGGATACCAGTTGTCCTGGCTGGTGGTTTTGTCCATCATTCTCGGTGAGTTTGTCCTCTAGGCCATCAGGGATCGATAGGCTATGTCCAGACGGTGGTAGCAGCAGAGTCTGAATGCTTCCTCTTTGGCGTTCACTTACCAAGAAGTGACTGGCTGCAACGTGGAGCTCCAGTAGCTGTCTGGGGTTGATGGCTCCGAAAACTCCTCATCTGATCGAGGAATCAGGAACATAGACTGTTTCGGCACTTCAGAAAAACTCCAGGAGCAGGAATTCTCAGGGTGGTAGATTAAAATGTTGTGCGCCTATGTCAAAGGGGCACATAATAATCCATTGGATGGGCTTATGCATTGATGCTCTAAATGGCCCGATGAGGCGGTCGGACTCTGTGTTATGTTGTGAAACAGCGTCTTCATAGTTTTACGTAATATATAGTATATGTATAAGTATATTATACTTTAATTCGTATATAATATAATTTCTTACATTATGAAAATCAGTGGTTAATGAATAAAACTCTACGCGGGAGCCTTAACGACGACAACGACTGAGAGATCAACTCTCCAACTTCGAACTGATATCGGTGGGTGAATCGAAAATCTATCGCCTATCGTTATAGTTTTGTGAACAGAGGAACCAAGTAGTGGGGGTGATTTTCAGACGTCCACAAAAAGTCCGTATTTCGTCCAGTACGGACGTCCAAAGGACGTTCGTATTTATTCCACCATCGGACGTCCACCATCGGAAGTCCGAAGGACGTACATATTTAGTCCACCGTATTCATATTTATTCCACCTGAAGTACGTCCAACGTCGGACGTCCAAAGGACATCCATTTATAGTCCATAGACATTAGGACTAAGACTGGACCTATTTTGGGCACGGCCACGTATATTCAACTTCAAAAAGATGCTCTTAAGATTCATTTTTAGTACAGATATGATACATTGATATTATACATTGATAAAAATTATATTTTTGCTTACTAGAATTAATTAGCAAACTTATGTCATCTTGGTAACTAGAATAATAAAACATTGTAACAAATAATTTACAAATAAGATTTTCACACTTTACAAAAAAAACATGTTTAGAATATTAAACTGTGCAATTTTGAATTAAATATAATTATCTTTTCGATGTAAACTATTTTATTAACATAATTAAGTTAATATTTTATTGAATTATTTTGCTATTTTATCCCGTAATTCGTATAATATGTCCAATATGGACGATCAGCAAACGTCCGTATTTCGTCCAGTACGGACGTCCAAAGGACGTTCATATTTATTCCACCCGAAGGACGTCCAACATCGGACGTCCGAATGACGTACATATTTAGTCCACCGAAGGACGTCCAACGTCGGACGTCCGAAGGACGTACATATTTAGTCCACCGAAGGACGTCCAACGCCGGACGTCCAAAGGACGTCCATTTATAGTCCATGGACGTTAGGACCAAAAATGGACCTATTTTGAACGTCCAGAGGACCTCGTGTGCTATTAGGGTTAGTTTACCTTCTCCTCTTGGTTTTAAAACAAAGCTTAGCAATAACTCTGCTTCTACTGGGTCTACAGACCTGACACATATACCATTTTTTCACTTTTCTATAAGCTATATTTGCTATTTGCTAATTTTTTTTTCAATAAAGTAGGTACCTACTTTTTGAGTTATTTGCGAAAAACCGTCTAAAAACGTGTTTTTTGTTGTTGAAAAATGAACATATTCACTAGCAAATATCTCTAAAAGTATTGACTTAGTGAAAAAACTCTATAAAATAGAAGTTGCTTAGAATTAGTCAGTTTATCCAATTCCGGACTTATTTGAACGTATTTGTTTTCATCCCCGATAACGGACGAAACTCACCTCCAGATCAAAAGCACATATCGGCACAATATCACTTTTTTTCTTTAACATATTAGCTATGCGTGTCCCAAATTTTATGTCAAACCAAGTGTTTCTTCAAAATTCTGAACAAAAACCGTAAGTAAATTAAACGAAAATGTAAAAGGTACATTCCATGTCAAATCACTCAGGCAAAAAAATTTGGATCTCCGATTTGTCTGAAAATTGGTATATAGCTTCTGCGGGACGTAAAAAGAAGATATTTAAGGTCAAAAAATCTTCTTCTTCTTTTTTTCTCAAAATGTTATTTTATGCGATTTTACAGTGATTTGGTGTTTATTTAAACAAATTTGCATTTTCTCTCGTAAAGTATCAATGAAAAACATAATATTTTAATAGAAATGACTCAAAAATGTCATTATATGGCATTATAACAAGTTATTTTGAATCAAAACAAGTTTTTGGTCAAATTTTATAGTGTAAAAAACGTTAAAATACCGTTTTTTACATTTTCCTCCATTCTCAAAATACATCATCATCGATTTGGCTAAAAATTTGCCCGCAGATAGCTAAAAGATAGGACTTTAAGTGGTTAGAAGGATTTGAATTATATTACAATACCAAAAAAGTTACATGCAGTAATATCATACTCAAAAGTATATATTAGTCCAGTCGGGATAGCATTTGACCTTGAATGCCAAGCTGCACAAAAATTTATTTTTCTGATCTTTAGGGGAGTCAATAGTAGCCTAAATTTAAAATCGCGAATGAATTCCTCCGTTACGTTAGCGGACATCTTGATTTTAAAGGAGAACCTGTTTTGCTCAATATCTCCGCCATTTTTAACTTTTCGACAAAAATGGAAGGAACTGAAATTGTTCAAAATAAATCGTATTTACAATTATTACAATTTCTTTTTAACAATTTTTGTCGTGACGTCGATATTTTCGAGTTAATTTTACTTACAGTAGACGCCTATATTTTTGACTATAATATTGCATGTAACTTTTTGGGTATTGTAATATAATTCAAATCCTTATGATCACTTAAAGTCCTATGTTTTGTCTATCTGTGGGCAAATTTTCAGCCAAATCGATTGATGCATTTTGGGAATGGAGAAAAATGTAAAAAAAACGGTATTTTAACGTTTTCTACACTATAAAATTTGATCAAAAGCTTGTTTTGAATCAAAGTAACTTGCTATAATGCCATATAATGACATTTTTGAGTCCCTTCTATTAAAATATTATGTTTTCCATTGATACTTTACGAGAGAAAATGGAAATTTGTATAAATAAACATCAAATCACTGTAAAATCGAATAAAATAACATTTTGAGAAAAAAAGAAGAAGAAGATTTTTTGACCTTAAATATCTTATTTTTACGTTCCGCAGAAGCTATATACCAATTTTCAGACAAATCGGAGGACCCAAAATTAATTTTTCAAACAAATATTTTAAGTCGTTATGAGAAAATTATAATTTAACAGATGAAATAAAATAAACACAATTCAACTCGTAAAATATTTGAACCCTTACCAGTCGAACCAGCCGAACAGGTAAATAACCCACCTTTTATATAGTTGATAACATACCTTTTCTACCTGGCCTCAAACGCTCGATAATTTTAACTCGTGGCAACATCGATTGATGGCAAAAACACCGCAAATACACATTTTTATGTGGTGGAAGTCAAAATGGCTGTGAAGTGTAAAAATTTTTGTATATAATTTAAATTTTTAAAATCAAAATTTTAGAAAACTGAGAACGATACAGGGCATTAAAAAATGCGCTCAACAAACATACACGAATTAAAATTCGAAAATGATAGTATTTCTTAGTGATGCCAAATGACTGCAACATGAAAAGATGACATAATGATAGCGGGATGTATATATATATATATATATATATATATGATCGGTTTAGAACATCTTGCAGCGTTGTCCGATTCCCAAATTCCATTCCTTCCTATTTTGCCACAGGTCATCCCTGAGGTCTCGCGCGCTCATCGCTTTCCGGATGCCGGTGGTCCAATTAACTTTCGGTCTCCCTCGCTTCCGATGTTCAGGAGGTTGCCATTCCAGACATTGTTTTGGAAGTCTCTCGTCATTCATTCTGTTTACGTGTCCATACCAGATCAGTTGTCTTCTCTCTATATCTTTCATTATTGTTCCTTCTATTCCCATTCGATTTTTAATGTCTTCATTTCTGATATGTTCTCTTGTGGATATACGTAATGATCTTCTGATTAAATCCATTTCCACTACTTCAATTTTGTTTTTGTTTTTTTCTGTAAGCCTCCAAGTTTCAGCATCATATAATAAACTACTCTTATGCCCGGTTGCACCAACAGATCTTAAGCTTAAGTCGAGAATATCATAAGAATTAATATAATATAATTATAATATATTACAATAAGAATACCATAATATAATAATAGATATAATTGATAATAAGGTAAGAACCTAAAATTATGGTGCAACGTAAGTAATACTCAAGGAGGCCCTATCTATAAGTAGAGCTTAGCTAAGCTGGAGCTTAAGATCTGTTGGTGCAACTAGGCATTAATCATAGTCTCGTAGATATTAAATTTTCTCTTATTCGATATTTGAGTACTCCAAAGAATATTATTGAGACATCGGATTGTAATTTCTTTGTCATCAGTTCCAGTTTTATCAAATGTTACTCCTAGATATTTATAATCTTGGCAGGCTTTAATTTTTTGATTATTTTCCATAGTAAGATGAATATCGTTCTCTTCTGAACCAACACATAAGTACCTTGTTTTATCTATATTGACGTCCAATCCCCATCTTGAATATTCCTCGACCAACTTACGCATCATGTATTCTATGTCTTCCCTGTCGTTTGCTATTACGACCTGGTCGTCCGCGAACTGGAGCGTGTAGAAGCATGTATTGTTTAGCTCGATGCCCATTCCATTTACTTTCCTCTACCAACCTTTAAGTGCTGCTGCAACGTAGATTTTAAACAGGGTCGGAGATATGCAACATCCTTTTCTAAGCCCCTTAGTTACTGAAAAGCTGTTAGTAAGTGAGTTTCCTATCTTTACTCGTGAACGTGATCCTGCATATAGATTTTTTAATACATTGGTGAGAGTGTAGCTTACTGGTGAAGAATGTAGAACTTCCCACATCTCATTTAAGGGTATGTTATCATAAGCTTTTTGTAAGTCAACGAATGTCAGGTGCACTTCTCTGTTTCTGGCTGTTTTTTTTCTCTATAATTTGTTTTAAACTAAATACGTTGTCTGTACAGGAGCAGCCAGCTCTAAAGCCCCCTTGTTCTTCTTCTTCATATTGGCTATATTCGGACTCTATTAGGTCTCTCAGTATTCTACCATACAGTCTACTAAGTGTGCTGGTCACCGAAATTCCCCTGTAGTTTTCGCAGTTTCGCTTATCTCCTTTCTTATGGATGGATGAGATATAAGCTATTTTCCATTCATGAGGCACTGGATGTCCATTTAAGAATTCGACGAAGACTTTTGTTAGCATTCGAAATAGCTTAGCTGTTCCATTTTTAATCAGTTCTGCTGGAATACCTTCTGAACCGCAAGCTTTACCATTCTTTAAGCTTCTCACCGCTTTTCTTTCATGTTCAATTTGTAAAATTTCATTTGATGCATTAGTTAAAGAATTACATTAAAATAGCTCAACCGTGCATTTCGCCGTACGCTAGTTTACAGTGCGCCAATGTTTGTGAGAAGGGTGACTTTAGCGTTATAAATAAAAAATTATAGAATATGCAGATTTAATTTTAGAAAATACTTTATATAAGGTTTTTTTTGTAAAATTTTCTGAATTTTTTAATGGTCAAGTCAGTTTTTTTTCTAAAATTTATATTTTCGGAGTTATTTAAAAATCATCTAATTTCGTAGTTCATTTGTTTAATAAAAAATGAAGCACCCAATTCTCGAGTAAAACTTTTTGATATGTTGTTTATTAAACATTTCTTAACCCTCTAATGCATACAACCGCCTTGAGGCGGACTTTAATCAAAGTCATATGGTATCAACGGGCGAAATTCTGGTTGCATACCTACTTAAAACTGTTTCGTGGATGGCTTGTTTTATATGATAGCAATGTCTGTAGTTTCATATTGGCTGTGAGTTTCGACGGTAGCGCTATCTCGCGGTTTGAAACTTATACTTTTCTGATAAAATGTATGTATGTGAAATATACAAAACGAGAAAAATAGATATTTATCTAGAAAAACACAAATTATGAACTGAAATATTATTGTGACCTGATTACTAAACGAATACACAGAATTAATAGTAAAATTAATCATGCTTTTTTATTTTAATCATTATAATTTTAATATTTAAAATATAAGTTCGTGCGACTGGATGACTGCTTACGCAAGAGACCATTGAGAAAAAGAAGAGGTTTGTATGAATTCTTTAAAATTTTAAAAGTTGCCTCTGTTTATTTTTGTGTACTTACTGCTTTGCTTATTACAATTTGTAATTTGTATGAATTGTAATTTGTTTAAATTCTATCAAAATGGATATTAAACATTATACTGGATCCAAGTCTATTTCCCATGATATCCAATTTCAACCAGAACACCAAAAAAAAGGAAAGGATTTAGTTGATGCAGGACATGTAGGTACGCAATGTTTCCGAATATAATAACTGCATCCAGTACTGTTATATCCAGTATTTTTACATGAATAAATACAACAGCTGCAATATCTTGTTTTCTTTTTAGAAAAATTCATAGTATCCGCCATTTCAGTTTTTAGGATTATCTACATTCTACATCTACAAAACAAAAACAAAACTGCCAACTGCCACTAACACAGCGTTGCCACATTTTATTTAGAAAATCTACTGTAAGTTTAGCTTATCTACTAAAATCTACTAAATCAAAAACTAAAATATACTATAAAACTGTATCAACATATTTGTATATAATTTAGGACTTTTTATAATAAAAATAACAGCTGACTAACTAGAAATTTTTTTTATTTAGCTAATGCCTCGACAACTAATGGGCATGGTGATGGTACAGTGGATTTTACCAATTAGGTAGCTAGTGTTATGTGTAGTGTGTGTGTTGAGTAAGTGTCTTGTTACTTTGCAAAGTCGACGTCATTATCTTTGCAAAGAGACGCTAATTGTATCCGAACGTCTGCGGTCCCTCCGGTGGGTACCGATCCCACAAGGATAGAAACTATTTTCATTTATTAATTTATAATAAACGCAAAATTCTCTACCTTGGTCCCTGGTGAGATTCGAACTCACGACCATTCGGACCTTTCGATCCGAAGGTAGGCGCTCTTACCATTGACCCACACAGAGGGGGGTAACTAGAAATTAATAAAATGTGACTGTTTGTAAACCAAAACCAAACTTTCTTATATTTTAACCTGGGGAACAAAATGACCTATTATAATTAATTTTTATCAGTTTCATATTTAATCTTTGTATATAATATTTTGTCATCCACTGATTTTAACATCTGCATGTCTGGATCACATTCTTCAAACACTTCTTTCGCATTTTACATTAGAAACACGCAAACACAACATTTGTTGTTTTGAAAAGTTACATATATTATACTTAGATATTTTAGTTTTCCATCGTTAGCTTCTAACAGGCTCACTGAATGCAAGAACTCTTCAATAACACCTGAAATAGATACTGATTGCACTGCTACTTGAAATCTGCAAGTTTGTTACACCAGAATCCAGTTTCCAGTTTCATTTCTCTTTAATATTCATCATATAGTACGTCCTGAATCTTATTTTCGGTAATGACATTGGGAAATTGTAACAAAATGTCTAAAAACTAATTTAGAAATGGGATAAATACTGTTAAAAAGCAAATTTTATTTTAGTCATAACAAAATGTTGAAATATACAAAAAATCTACTAAAAAATATTGCCTACTAGAATTTTTTAAAAAATATCAAAGATTTACCAAAAAAGTATAAATCTACCAAATGTGGCAACGCTGCACTAACAGCGCTGGCGAAAACTGTCAAATCCCCTCTACCCATCGGCTCACGGCCAATCGGCCACAGAGTAGCCGAGGTGGTTAGTTATATAGGAACAAAGTAGTATTGGATGAAAAAATTATTTGTCGCGAATACACATTTTTCGTAAAATAAGTACTTGTCTGTGGAACGCTAAGTGAAGCCGAAAAAATTATAGGTGAGTAGCTAAATACCTCTATTAGACATTTTTCATCTGATTTGAGTTGAATCAATTTCGATATTTTTGTAATGATCCATTTTCCATACTCTCATTAAGCGGACTTGTGCATTCTGGCGTAGTAAAAATTTATTTGATGGGGTATTACTGAAGCGTTGTGAGATGTGGTACAGTACATTTTTCTTTTCAGATGTGGTAAAACGGGGTTTCAGATTGTCTGAAATGACTGATGCAGAAATCTGGGAGATGTTGGAAAATATATACCTGCTGCAGAAGCTGAAGCAACAGATGTTGAGGGTGACTATGATTCTGATCGACTTATGTTGGCGTGAAACCATTTGCATCAAAAAATGATAGCGTAAAGTCCCAAAAAGGTAGACGTTGGGACAGAAAAAAAAAGAGTTCACGATGAAATCGATTGCCCACCGATCATCAAAGAATATAATCAGGATAGGGAGGTGTTGATTTTATGGATGGACTATTAGGTCGGTATCGCATTAATATGAAGACAACAAAATGGAGTAATCGTATTTTTTGATACCAGTGTATCATAGGATTCATGCACAAAAAGAAAAAATTGAGTTGTCAATGTTCAGAACACAAGTAACTGAATCGCTCTGCTTGTGTGGCATGGCTCCTGTCAATCAAACGACCCGTTGGCCAACCTTCTAGTTGTTCACCTAAAACCATTGCAAGAGCACCAAAGAGAGCATATTTTCGATGGAGGTCATCCGTTACGATCAAATAGGTCACTGGTGTGTATTTCGGGATCGTACTGGTAAAAAACAGTGCAAATTTTCAAAATGCACGTCCGAAACCCAAGCATATTGTATAAAATGCAATTTATCTTTATGTAGTTCAACCACAAAAACATGCTTTTACGATTTTCATAATAAACAATAATTTCAGTATGTTTTTATTTGTTTAGTTTGATAATTAAAAAAAATTAAAAGCAGTTATCTTATTGCGTGGTTACTGCACAAGTCCGCCTCAAGGCGGATGTCTGTTTTTCCTTTCAAATTACACCTGGCAGCAATATCAATTTAGAACATTTGTGTTCGTAAGTGCAAAATCTAACTTTCCTGAATTTTTCAGCTCGAACAAAAATAGATGCATTAGAGGGTTAATGAAATTACAAAAATTTTACCTTGTTTGATTTTTTCCGAAGGCAAAATCTATATGCACTCCCCTACTTATACAAAAATTGGACTGCTATTTATTACCAACAGAATTCCTGTCGTTTGACATGTTCTACGTGTTTGATTTATTAGACTGTCTAACATATTTGTCGAACAAACATTTTTTCATATATTGTATAAAGTTTGCTATTGAATAAACTTAAAAACAACCTGCTAGATTTCACAATCATAAACTTGTCAGGATGACACCTTCCACAATTAAAATCACGTTCCACAATTAAAACTTCCCCTGTTCCAGTGTTCCCATCCAGCAAAGTTTGTCTGACTAGATACCGTTAAGCTATTAACACATCTTTATCTGGCTATTAATAACCTTTTTTATTCGTATGCGGGATCCTGGCCTATTTTATCAATTCGTGCGTTACTATTATGAATAGCAATGTGTTTCAAATTATTTCTTTAAGTACAATTTTGTATTGTACTATAAGAAAATATTTTATTATTAAAACAAGGTTATAAAATACCGGTCCTTAGTGATCCCTGTATAATTAATCCATAACGTGCTGTTGTTTTAATATACATATGTATATATGTTATACGATACTTAATCCCCTAAAATATTTTTCCGACTATAGCGAATTGGCTGTTTATTTCAACGAGGAACTTTATATTCGACCCGTAAAAATTTTTTGTAAAATAAATTAATCTCCGGAGTCATTTCCAACACTCGAGAGGATTTCCAGAAAATCCACATGCAATTTTTTACACGAGCATGTGCGGCATCACTCCTAAAAATCCCTTAATAAATCCCCAAATCCTCCATATTTTATTGTATAAATATAAGTAGGCCAGTAAATGGACATGAAATGCGCGATACCGTGTAATTTTCCGGGTCACCACCGAATTATAAATCCGGAAATGAATAAATTTACTAATTTTAAGGACCTCTTATTCTAGAGACTTTTTTCACTAAATCAATAGTTTTCGAGTTATGTACTTGCGAATGATAATGTTAATTGTTGAACAAAAAACACGTTTTTTGACGTCTTTTCGCAAATAACTAAAAAAAATATTTTGCAAAAAGAATATTCGTAGTGAAAATATAGCTTGTAAAAACACGATCAAAAATATTACATAAATACAAAATCTGTCGACGCAGTAGAAGCAGAGTTGTAGCTTATTAATAACTTAGGCGCAATATTTCGTGTTTTAAATAATGCATTCACTTTTTCCGAATCCTGAGAAAACTAGTAAGTATTTTTGAATTTAAACGTAAAATGAAAGATTACATTATTACCGAGGGGCGAAAGTTCCTTAGAATAACCAAAAAGATTTGAATAATATTTAAAATTAATATTCCCACTAAATTTTCTCTTTTTTCACCCCTCTAACTTATTAAAATAAACATTATAGAAGTTTTTTAGAGACTTTCGGCCCTCGGCAATAATGCAATCTTTCATTCCGCTTTTAAATTTTTCAAAAATTAGTTTTCTCAGGATTGGAGAAAAAAAATTAATGCATTTAAAACACATTGGCGCGAAATTTTGCGCTTACGCCCTTAAAAGTAGGATCTATGATACATAATAAATATATGGGGTGTCCCAAAAGTAGCGGAACGGTCGAATATTTCGCGAAATCAACATCGGATCAAAAAACTGAAAAATACGTGTTCAATAATTTTTAAAATTCTATCTATGAAACCAAACACAACCCCCCAACTCCAACCCCTGGAGTTGGGGTTTGTGGATAAGTTTAAAATCTTAAATCTTAAAATATTTAATAGTTTTTAAAAACCTATCGAACGGTACCAAACACGACCCCCACTCCACACCCTGGAGATGAGGTAGGGGTAATTCTAAAATCTTAAATAGGTACCCCCGTTTTTAATTGCAGTTTTGAATTCCTCATGAAAGAATTTAGTATATGAGTTACATGAAGTAACATTTAGCGCTTAGGCGATTATAGCGCCATCTATCGACATTTCTAAAAAAATTTCGAATAAATATCGCTTATTATTTCATGAGGAATCCAAATCTGCAATAAAAAAATGGTGGTTTCTATTTAAGATTTTAAAGTTACCCACCATTCCACCTCCAGGATTTCCAGGGTTTGGGCTGGAAGGTCATGTTTGGTGTTATTCGATAGGTTTTGAAAAATATTAAACATGTGTTTTTGTTTTCATTTGGAAGTATTTCTCGTGATATTAGACCGTTTCAATAAATTTACCTTGGGTATCACGATAAATCCTCTTTTCGGATTATAACGCCATCTATCCCCAATTCGAAAACATATTTTGAATAAAACTTGGCTACATTTATGTAGGAAATCCAAATCTGCAATAAAAACTGGGTGTTTCCATTTAAGATTTTAAAGTGAGCCTCTCTACCTCCAGGAGGTGGAGTGGGGAGTCGTGTTTAATTTCATTAGATAGATTTTTGGAAATTATTGAACACGTATTATTCAGTTTTTCGATTCGATATTCATTTCGCGAAATATTCGACCGTTCCACTAGTTTTAAAACACCCTGTATATCTTACAATGCTTCAGTATACGTGTTCTGATATCTCCTAAAATAAGTTATTGGTTTTTTATTAATAACTCGGTTAGTTTTTATGCTATAAAATGTTTATAAAAACCATTTTGTAGGCTTTAAGGGTAATAAGATCATGTATATTACCTTTTTAAAACCCTTATTTTTTAAAGGGCTGTATTTGCAACGGTCACCAATCACGAATTTATTTAAATTTTGAGTAGCCAATATTAATAAATTTTGTCTTACAGAAAAACAGAAAATCAAAATGACCAGAAAAGCAAAACCTACGTTTTTATCAACTTTGCGTATCAATAATACCTACCTTTAAGGTTATTTGGATAAAAGATATTTTTTCAAAATTACAATTTTTTTTTCTATACGACTCGATTTTTTTTTCGTCCAGCATGGATTTACTTGAAATTTTCACAGAAGGTAGGGAATAGTCCAAGGATCATTTTCTATATCATGCCGCTGTACGCTAAAAATTTGCAGGTGGTTGCCACCCCATCTCGGGGATGGGAATTTTTTATTACATTTTAACCATATAAATCAATGTAAAAGTTAATTCTAAGAAAAAAATCTTTTTTACATTTTCTTCGTAAAACTAATATTTTTCGAGTTATTCATGGTTGAAATTAACAGTTTTTCGACGGAAAAATCGACTCTTTTAGAGGGTATTTTGAGAATAACTCGAAAAACATGCATTTAATCAAAAAAAACTGTGGATATCGAAAATGTATATCTTAGTAACATAAACCAAACTGTTTTTCTGTAATATTTATACGACCAATCCAAACCGAGATACGGCATGTTAAAGGTTAGCTTTTTTCGTCAAATGCACAATTTGAAATAATCAAAGCCAAA
Organism: Diabrotica virgifera virgifera; assembly: GCF_917563875.1. Lineage (NCBI taxonomy): Eukaryota > Metazoa > Arthropoda > Insecta > Coleoptera > Chrysomelidae > Diabrotica > Diabrotica virgifera. The sequence continues at coordinate 215,131,953 of NC_065449.1, forward strand.
TAACGAGAAAACTTTGCATTATTCCAGGAAAACTTATATGATATTTTTTCAAGCATACAATAAGGCCTTTCAAAAAAAAAAAAAAAATAATAAAAAGTTTCAAGCATAGAAATTGATCAACTTATGATCAAAAAAAAGTCGGTATCTGTTTTTCTCTACGAAAAAACAGTGAAGACAACCCCCTAACTACCCTCGTAATTAAAAATTGGTTTTAGGATTTCTGTTTTTCTTTTATATTTATATTATTAATACACATAAGAAGTTTGACCTAGTTAAAAGGCCTAATTTTAGAAAAGTTTGAGTTTAAAAAAAAATTGATTTTTTGCAATTTCGCATTTTTTATCATTTTATTCAAAATATCTCCGAAAATACTGGAGATAGCACAGCTGAGGCTTTTACAGAACATCTATTTTTATGGACCCGAAGGTCGAGTGTACATATTATAACCTCATTTTTTTTGTTTTTAATAGGTACGTTTAACTGTTTTTGGCGATGGCTGCTAATTTTTTTTGTGTTTTGTGTATTTTACAAACCATCTACGTTTGGCTCATAATGCAAATAGTCCACGCTGTATGCTTGTCCCGTTAGGTAAATTATTCCGATTAATTTTTTTGCACAAACTTACTCAAAATCAGGTCCTTATAACAAATCCACAAGGTGCCAGGCAGTACCGCGGTCGAAAAATTGTTTAAAAATTTTTTTAAACTAATTCAAAAAATCAATTTTTTCACTTCGGACAAATTTGTTTTAGATTTTCTAGATCAAGCTGACTGTTGAAAAACTCTTGAAATCAAAATTGACTGTTGTCGCGTTACATGCAATTTCAAATTTGAAAAACGCGAAAATGGCCATTTTCAAGGCTTAATAACTCGAATAAAAATTATTATTATGAAAGTCATAAAGTAACCAACTCAAAGTTTAAAGCCCCTCCTGCAATAGGCTAAAGAAATTTTTGTCATTATTTTATTACTAAATATTATTTTTAATAATTAAAAATGAGCGCTAAGCATGTATTGAATCGGCCGTCCGCGAGAGAGAGATGTGCAATATTCATTGGACGTTTTAAAAAAATATCGATTGGAAGTCAAAAATACGGTTTAAAAAAATAAATAAGGAATTATGAGGTTATATGTATTGTACACTCGCCCTACACGGGTCTATAAAAAATAGATATATTTTGTAGAAGCCTCATAAAAATTTTAAATTAATTGCAACTTTAAAAAAAAATAGAAAAATTGACGTTTTTGTGGGAGCAAGGGGAGGGGGTGATGGGCTAAAAATGCGATTAGTCTTATTTTTTAATCACATATAACGTAAAAAGACGAAAAAAAAATATTCAGGCTGTATCGATCTCAAAAAATATCATTAAGCCCGCAAAAACCCTTACATAACTTAAAAAAAAACATGGTTTTTGGGGGTTTAAAGGTGTTTTGCCCAATTTTTCATAATCCTAAAATACTCATTTATTTCAAATTATACATAATCTATTAACAAAACCTTGAGTTGATCTATGTTGCAGTCTATAAAATGGAGAAAATCGGTAAAAACCCCCTAAAAACAGTTTTCCGGATTTTTCAAGATGGCGCACCTGACGGAAAAATCTGAAAAAAAAGTAGAGAGATAGCTTTTGATAAAATACACAAAATGCAAGAAAAATTGGACCTGCAGCCCCCTCCAAAAAAAAGTTATAGGTTTTAAAAAAGTTAAAAAAAATTGAGGTTATGTACACTCGACCTTAGGGTCCATAAAAAATGGACATGTTTTGTAAAAGCCTCAGCTATACGTGTGAATTTTTTGAAATTTTGAATCAATTGCAACCCAACTAACAAAAAATTAAATCTAAAAATCTACGTTTTTGGCTCTAGGTGGAGGGATAAGGGGGGTGGCGAGCTAAAAATCCGCGTTATCTCATTTTTTAATTGCACAGAACATAAAAAATTAAAAAAATTGAATTCTGAGAGTGAGGGCATTTTGCCTATCTTAACTATCTTACCCTTTGCCGCTACGAGGAAAATTACACACCAAAACAATCGTTTACTGGTCTAAAAATAAATCCCCGAATCCTCCAATATTTTGTTGTATAAATATTAGGGGCAAAAAAGTAACACTTTGACTTGCGATTCGCAACGCGTCCTCACAAATCCAAATAGATATGATGTTCCGGCTTTACCATAAATTATCTGGTTTATTCTTGTCTGGATAGATACATTGACCTTGTACTGGGACGATTATTGCCATTTATCTTCTAGAGTGTTGTTATTGATTTTGTTGATGCTGTTTAAATTATTCATTCAACCCTTGGTAAAGACATCAAAGGCGTTCGGTAACAAGGGGTTATGAGAAAATAGGTAATTAAGTCAAGACACTGCTGCCTTTAACCTTCTATCGTCTGGGTATTTATATTTATCGCCTCTTTTAATATGGAATCTAAGGAAGATATATTTTGGCAATTTTTAGATCTAAAAATAACTTCATAAATTTTGAATACAGATTTTAAGATACATTTATCTATACAGGGTGATTGATTAGTGGGGTAAAGCTCAATAGATCCGCTATAGTAACAGATAGCAATAAAAGTTAATAACAAAAATTTTAGCCACCTTTGAGCCAGGGGCGGATCCAGAGATTTCTTGAGGGGGGGGGGCGTAACCTTGTCAACATGGGCCCAATACCGGGGGGTTTGGGGGGTATGGAATACCCTTTTTTGAGTTTTGAAAATTGACGTTTTAAAACACATTTTTTTACTCTGTTCACACTGCGTTTACAAAAAAATAACCTTGAAATTGACAAATAAACTCAGCTATTTTCAACTCTCTACTCTAGCAGATAGAAATGATTTAGGATGATACGTGTAGTGACTGGTAGTAGACACTGTAGTCCTGTGGTACATTTAGACTGGAAACTCATCCTACTTAAATACTTTAAGAGTGGCTTATAGTCATTCCATTTGAACTATTAAAAAATGTAACAAGCAAAAAACACTTTTTTTATGTTTCATTATTTAAAAATATTTTTCAAATATCAAGATTACGTTTTTATAAGACACAAGGTATTAATATACTGTATAAAAGAAGGTTGCAAAATGATTAACTAACATTATGTTTAGTATGATTTAATTACTGACATTAGAAGTAAATTATAAAACAAAACAAAAATACTTTGGCTTAACAAAAACTACGTTGTTTTCCCTTAAATTACAAAATCCAGTTTTCTATTCTTCTTGCTGGAATACCGATCGATAATTTTATTGATGTCCACTTCTATATCCCTGTGAACATTCATGAGAGCCAGTCCGGTCAGGCGGTCTTAAAAATAGAGGCGGTCTCTGCTGTTGCTAAAATAGAAACCCTTTTTAAGAAACATTGTAGTTATGATATTGCAATGCAGTTAAAAGTACAGTATAACCATTCCAAGTAATATGGTAAACTTACCTTTCCATCAAATCCAAAAATTGTTGCTTTTTGTTGTTACATGTTTCGGTGGATGCCCATCATCGTCAGACACAGTATATAACACTCATTAAAGTTAAAATTAAAAACACAAACATTGAAAACATTTAAAAAACGGACGATTAAAATATTTATAATGTAGGCCTACAATAATGATTAACGAACCGTACCGCGGCAAGACTGGCAGACGACTCCCAGTCTTGCCGCTTGAGTCGTCTGCCAGTCTTGCCGCGGTACGGTACGTTAATCATTGTAGGCCTACATTTACATTATAAATATTTTAATCGTCCGTTTTTTAAATGTTTTCAATGTTTGTGTTTTTAATTTTAACTTTAATGAGTGTTATATACTGTGTCTGACGATGATCGGCATCCATCGAAACATGTAGCAACAAAAAGCAACAATTTTTGGATTTGACGGAAAGGTAAGTTTACCATATTACTTGTCATATAAATCCAAAGGGGCAAACAGGATGAATATTGATAACCATTCCAATGTTATTTTGTCTAAAATTTAAATATTTTATGGTAATTGTTTAAATATTATTTGTGACACAATTGGTCAGCTAGTTTTATAATTTTTATAGGTTGCGCCTCTGCTGGTTTGGGATAAGTCATCATCGATTAATTTTAGTAAACAAAAATTGTTAACCTTGTGATTTTAACTCTAGAAATTTTACTAAACATATGACGTAATAAAAGCCAAAAGCCTGTGATGATGAAGTAATAATTAATACTTCGAAATGTATACATAGCACAAATGTAAACTGAAGAACTGTATCGACGATTATGGAAAATATAACCTATATATCTTTAATTTATTTATCATGCCAATGTTTTACTCACCTATTGATATTGGTAAAGTAAGCAGGATCTGCACCAAAGACTTCAAAATAGGGTAGTTGTGCTCATCAAGATTTTGAAAACACGTCATAGGGGTACTGATTTCTTTGAAGACGTTGTAGTTAACCATGTTCTTTAGGGAGCAAATCTCATTCAAAATCTTCATTAGCATTGTTTCCTTTTTAATTGACAATACAGAAGAGTATTTATCACAAATACTTTCAAAGCTGGATTTCACACTTGACACGGAATCTAACGTTGATGGAACTAAAATGTTTAGCTTGTAGCAATCCAAAGACTCGTCTGAAAATCTGCTTGTCAAATCAGTTATGAGATTGTCTAGAATCGGTATGTAAACAGCAGTTTCCCAATACTTTGAAACTTGTGATCGTTGGTTGTCACCTGTTAATAGTGTGTAGTTGGGCCTATTAACTTGCTTCCGTACAATTCTGGGGACACGCATTTGTACATCCATCGCGTCCATGGTTTTTTCAGCACTACTGAAAATTAAAAGGAAGAATTCGTTGGTCTTGTCTCTTTTATTCTGAATGGTTTTCATCATATTGTCAATTTTACTTTTGGCTGAGCATACATCTATAGCTTCTGTTTGTAGATATTTACTAAGACCACATGTAACATCTGCTGTGTCACTCAGGCAATGCATTGTGATGATAAAATCACAAGTTGAAATTGAGCACAACAGAGCGCGGGCTTTACTTGACGTTGTGCTGTCCCTCCACTGTGATATGCATTTGAGAGCTTCCGCAATTTTAGGCATGTCTTCTGTGAATTCTAAAACAGCCTCGTGACGCTCTACCCAACGCGTCTCACAATAGCCTCTCATCTGATGTCCCAACACCTTTTTCAAAACTGAATTTCTTTTTCCTGATGAGTTGAAAAAGCTTGTTACTTCTTTGATGGTTCCTAGAGAATTTCTTACGTGTTGGACCTTATTACATTTGGATATGCTTAAGTTCAATGCATGGTTTTTACACCCACACATAATGCTATTGGTCGCCACCTTTTGTATCTCTGTAACCGCACCCCGCATTTCAGACATGTTGACGGAACAGCCATCACAACTTATTCCAACACAATTATTCGTGTTTAACCCCAAAAATATCATAAAATTCACCACCGTCTGACCTAGGATTTCCCCTGTTATAACAGGTTCCACTTCGGGATCAACATCAACATGAGAGTAGTTGGCTTTATGAAGATCAATAAAGCCAACAAAATCTTCTCTTATGACATCTTTATATACATAACGCAGAGAGAGGCTTAGCTGGGAAGTATGAGATGCATCAGTCGTTTCGTCAAACAAAATTGAATAAAACTTTACCTTTGAAACTCTTTGTTTTATTTCATCTAAAATTTCCTCGCCACAACAGTTAATCAAATCATTGGCCGTAGTTTTGCTTATGTACGTAGCATTGGCACCACTGGATTTCAAGTGTTCTGCAAGTTGAGTGTCACCACTGTCAATTCTGAACCGTAACAGTGTTCTAAAATTACCATCATTCTCCACGGGATTGTCTGCACTTTCCATCAAATTTCCATCATCACGATGTCCCCTCAGTGGAATGTTTTGCTTGCCATGTAACAATATAGTTTTGATTATCGGCACCAGTCTTAAACGGTTTTGTGCCACCTGTTCTTTTCTGTTTTGATCCAACCTATTTACTATTTTAAGGTCAGGATTTTCGAAGATTTTTATATAGTTTTTCGAATCAAGTTCAGCTTTCTTGTGATACTCATTAGAGTTATGAGACTCAAGGTCGCCATCTTTTCCAGAAAGTTTTGCGTATTTATTCAATGGTTCGGATACTAACTTTCTCAAAGGCACTGTATTTTGACCGCCAGCTTTTCCGTGGCAAAAAACGGCACAATATTTACAAAATAGCCCTTGTTTGAATTCGGAAAATACCAACCAGGGGTATTTTTCGAAGTGCCCATGATTCACTCGCCTTAGCTCCTCACGTCACATCAAAGTTTGAGCTTCACATTACAAAATTAGTTAGAATGTTACAGGGTGTTCGATAACACAGTGGCAGACCAAACTTTTGTTTTTTTAATTGGAACACCCTATATTTTATTTTAAATTAGAAATCCTTTCCTGTTAACTTTTCCATCACAAAAATATAAAGGTTTGTTATGTTATACAGGGTATTTACAAAGTTATAACCACTTTTATATGAAAATCGTAACAACTCCCTGTATAAATAAAAATACGCAAACAGCAATGGTTTATTAATGCCATATTTTTTTACGTATTGTCAAAATTTCGAAGAATGATTAATATTGCTAATTTTCTTTATATCAAATACAGGGTAGGTCAAAACGCAAGTACATTATTTTCTTAGTAATTTTAAATAGAACACCCTGTATTTTGTATCACTATTGAAAAGTACCATTAGCATACTTTAATTTTTAGATAACATTCCCTATGTCTAAATTTATTAGTTTTCGAGATATTTTCATTTTTTAATGGACCAGTAGCGTGGCGCCACCCAAATCACCAGAATTTAATAAACTGGACAGATTTTTTTGGGGTTACGTTAATAATGAAGTTTATAAAACACCTCCAACAACAAGGGATGAGATGAAAAATAGAATACAAAGTGTATTTCGATGTGTATTTTACAAATGCTTCGTAAAGTAACTAGCTCATTCAATGATCGTTTTTAGGCGTGCATAAATGTGTTAGGAGGTAATTTTGAACACCTTATGTAATTAAATATTAAAAATATTTTATTAAAAGTAGCTTCTAATTTTTTCAAACATGTTTTTTTTGCAAAATGTATTACTGATAAATTATTTTTCGTTATTTATTTGTTACATTGTTATATTTACATACAAAAGTAGTATTTAATTGTCTTCACAAAATGTTGTATTTTATGTTTGTGTGTTTTTTGTAAAATTTATTACTAATTTTCTTTCTTTATTTGTGACATTTACATTAAAAAGTAGTTTTTAATTGTTTCAAAAATGTTGCATGTTGTGGTTGTGTGTTTTTTTAAAATGTATTACTAATAAATTATATTTAATTCTTTATTTGCTACATTGTTACATTGATTACCGGATTGATAATCAGTAATCGTCAATTGTCAATTCAGTTATGGCTTATTTAAAATTTAGATAAATTTAGAGGCCTAATTTCTAGGGGGGAGGGTAGGCAAAAAAAGGAACACCGCGGTGGAAGTATAGTCTTCTAAGGAACAGAATATCAAACAGTTTGGCATGCAATAGTTTGACGCAACTGTTATGTGGTGTTTTATGGAAATTATAAAGATGTTCTTTCAATCGGTTTGGTAACCATATACCTATGTAATATTAAGGTCATAAAACTTTTGTAAAAGGTGACACATTTTTCAACAGTGGTTTCTGTAGTCATCTAGTACTAGTGTGGGCAGTCCAATAAGTACTTAGCCTACAAAAGAAAAGAAAAATTTTGGAAAAGTGGCAATTTATTTCTCTACATAGTCTCCTTTTAGCTCGACACACTTGATCCAGCGATGCTCCAACTTCTTTAACCCGTCTGAAAAATACCTTTCGTGGCGGCGATGACCTCCTCATTCCACTTAAATTTCTGCCCAGCGAGTGTCTTATTCAAGTTTGGAAACAAATAGTATTCGCACGGTGGCAAATCTGGAAAATACGGTTGATGGGACAAAAGTTCGTAGCCCAATTCGACCATTTTGGCCATGGCGACGGCGGAGATGTGAGCCGGTGCGTTGTCATGGTGGAAGAGCACTTTTTGCTTTCCAAATGGGGTCGTTTTTTCTTCAACTCGGCGTAGAATCGGTCCAATAATTCGGTATAATAAAGCCCTGCGATCGTTTTGCCATTCTCCAAGTATTCGATGTAGATCACACCTTGTGAATCTCAGAAAGTGCTGGCCATCACCTTTCCGGCCGATTGGACAGTCTTCGCCTTTTTCGGAGCACGAGCGCTGTCCACTCTTTCGACTATTCCTTGGTTTCTGGTGTATACCAGTAAATCCATGTTTTGTCGACGGTTATGAAACGACGTAAAAACTCCTTTGGATCACACTTAAATAGCGTCAAACACTGCTCTGAAGTGTTCTCACGGTTGCACTTATTGTCTGCAGCGACCAAAAGCTGATAGCCCACAATGTATTATTTGTGGTCAGTTGGGTAACCTACAACACAAAATTTTGACCTGTTCTCTTATTTCTAATAAGTTAATATGTTTTTAAATCCACTGTAATATTTGACTGATGTCCACCATCCCATTAATTTAAATTATTTATTAACATTAGAAAATAATGAGTTGGTATATCGACTATTGTATAAACATATTTTAGATATTAAACTTAAATTGTAATTGTAAAATATAGAGTAATAGGGGAGTGCATATAGATTTTCACTTCGGAAAAAATCAAACAAGATAGAACTTTTTGTAATTTCATTAAGAAATGTTTAATAAACCACATATCAAAAAGTTCTGCTCGAGAAGTGGGTGCTTCATTTTTTATTAAACAAATGATCTACGAAGTTTGATGTTTTTTTTTTTAAATAATTTCGAAAATATAAATTTTAGAACAAAACTGTCTTGACCATTGAAAAATTCAGAAAATTTGACAAAAAAACCTTTTATAAAGAATTTTATAAAACTAAACCTGTATCTTTTATATTTTTTTATTTATAACGCTAAAGTCACCCTTCTCACAAACATTGGCTCACTGTAAACTAGTGTACGGCGAAGTGCATGGTTGAGTTATTTTAATGTAATTTTTTAACCAATGGATCAAATGAAATTTTACAAATTGAACCCAAGAGAAGAATAATTAAGCTAAGAACCACGAGTTCTTAACGAGCAGGGAACCATGTTGCCCTTTGAGCACTCCTAGCACATTTCATCTTGTAACATCGACTTGGAGTCGCTACAAATATCACTTAATTGTTATGTAAACCATTTATATCGATGTAACCTTTCTAAATAAGTTGCTAGTTTCTTTTGTGAAGCAGAACGCACTGAGGATGATCTGATTCAGATTGAAAACGTTTTGCAAATCCTTTTGGAGGACTTTTATGTTTTTTAATAAAACTTTTTATACCAATATACAAAAGAAGTTTTTACTTCAGTATGGTTTTTTAATAATTAAGCTATCTTATGGTTATAATAAAAAGAAATAAAATATATGGAGATACGTACGGTGGGGGCGGAAAGTAAGCCTTACATGAATTTTGTTTAAAAATGATGTAAAAATGTGTAACTAATACAATTTTTCTTACAAAACCCTCAATTTTGCACAAGTTACCTTTCAAGCATCGTGTTAAATGATGTTTCATTCAAAAAAAATCTCAAAAATTTAATTCAAATTATATGACGTCTTAAAAAATGTAATTTTTGAAATCTTCTTCGTTTAATAGAATTACCACCATTTTAAGACCGTATTTCTCAAGTTTCAACAGATCCATTACAGTTTAGTAAGTGCTTTTTTAAAGCTTAGGATGTAGTCTTTAAAATTCACTGAATTATTTTACTTTAGAAATGAAATAGACTATTTCTTTTTGAGAAAATTAAGAAAGATAACAAAAATATAATACAAAAACCGAAAATTACCAGCTAAAAAAATGTTTATATAAAGTGATCAAAACTTTTTTCTGTAAAACTTACCTAAAATACATTTAATAATAAACTTCAACAATAATAAATGTTCAGCAAAAATTTTTTTTATCTCATACAGTATACATTTCGTTCATTTGGAAGAAGAGGGTTACATCTCAAAATGTTAAAGTTTTTTTTTATTGCATCAATACCTTCCAAATAATGACTTATACTATGGAAAAAATACTTACATGTGTAAGTACACTAGTCTCTGAGAGATGGCAGATGTAACTCTTTGGTTTTCCCCTAACTTTTTCTACAGAACGTTATTCGGTTTAGAGAACACAGTTATATCTTGGAATATAATAGACAAAAATAAGTTAATTTCATTAAAAGGGTAATTTATTTTTGGATATAGAGTTATAAGTAAGGATATAACCATTTTTCTTAAAAAAATAATAACACTTAAAGTGAACAGTTTGTTCTGATAGAAGGATTCTTTCTTAGTTGTAACTTTTTTTGGATAATTCATCATAAAAAAGAAGCAATATAATGTACGTTAAAAGTAGTTTTGTGAAATGTAACCTTATTCTTCAAAGTTATTTTGTTGTGTGTATTATCCTTTTTTTGCATTGCAAAAGGACTGTTGTCTTCAATAGAGAAAAACAATGTTTTCCTGAATACTATTTAAGTTTTCACAAAAATTTGTAAAGAAAAACAATTATTATTATTATTGCTTTATGTCTCATTATGTTTTGTAGAATGGATACAAACTACTTAATAAGTTTTTTTTAGTATTTTATTAATAAGTTTTAGTAAGTCATAATTGATATAATAATGTCATTTTTAATAATTTTTATTAATAAAATTCCTAAAAATGTAACTTTATGAGCAAACATAGGGTATTAAAAAGATAATATTTCTTTATCAAAGAAGGTTATATCAAAATAAATGAACTAAACTAATATGAATCTTAAAACCTTTCTACTGAAAAAGTGAAAATCCTTAGTTATAACTCTCTTTTTCCAAATGAACGATTTATCTGCCTATTATCTGCCTAACTTGGAACCTATTGATAACTTTTTTATTAACAGTTTTGCGAAAAAAAGTTATTCTTTATAAAATACTCTGCATGGAAAATGATCTCAGATGCAATCATCAAGTATCAAATTTAATGAATTTTATACGAGGTATGTCAAAAAATATGAATATCACTCAAGAGTAAAGTATCGTTAAATTTCACAATATCAAAAATTGTTATTAAGAAAAGTTGTTTGAAATTAAAAAAATTGTTTTATTGTTCAATTATATCCTTCTAATTAAAATATTGTGAATAATAAATGCACTTAATTCTTAAGAAAAATTCATATTTTTTACATACCTCGTATAAAATTAAAAAAGTTTAATATCTGATGGTTGTATCTTAGATTTTAGACCAGGGAGAGTATTTTATGAAGAATAAGTTTTTTTCGTAAAAGTGATAATAAAATAGTTAACATAATTGTAATAAAATGATGATGAGTATCCGTAATTTGAGAAAGAATTGAAAAAAAAATTTTCGATTAGAATAATGTAATTTTATATTTAAACATAATTTTTAATTTCAAACAACTTTTCATAATAGCACTTTTTGATATTCTGAAATATAAAGGTACCTACTTAACTCTTTAACGAAATTCATATTTTTGACATAACTTGTATAAAATTGATAACATTTGATATCTGATGGTTGAGTTTTAGATTGTTAACTATCCAGAGCATTTTATGAAGAACAACTTTTTTTCGTAAAATTGATAATAAAAAAGTTTTCCATGTGGTTCCTAGCTACGCAGACATACTGTATAAGAGCTTCTGTATAAGCATTTTCAAATTGCAATGCCATATTCGGATTCAGTATAATCAAAAATAAAATAGAAACATATTTGATCAAAGTAAAAGGATGAATTTAACGATATTTTTAAAATTATTAATACAAAAAAATTGTTATCGTTTAAACAATTAATAAACAATTAGATGCCAAATCCGCGAGTAGAACTTTTTACTTTAACATAATATAAAGTAACAAAAAAAGTTTTAGAAAAATATAAGCTTGTTTGAATTTTTCCGAAACAATGCATGTTTTCGTTCTAGTTGCACTCCCCTATAAGTATTTCTTGTAAATTGTTATATTAAAAGAAAAAAAAAATAAATAAAAAAAAATTAAAAATAAATAATAGAAAAAAATATGTAGATAAAAATTAATGAGGAACTTGGACAGTCCATAGTAAAAAGCTTTCGAATTAAGTAGAGGGCTAAAGAAGAATGTTGCCGTTTTTGCTGTGGAACTCTGAGAACATTATTTAGAAAAAAAAAATAAAAAGAAATATATTATAAAAAATTATTAAAAAAAATAAATACAAAAATAATTATTTATTAGTGGAATGGTTTATTAGAGATTAATATTAGTATTAGTTTTAAATAAGACAAGAAAAAATGACTAATAAAATAAAAAATAGCAAAATTGGCGAATGGATTTAGTGTCCGCAGTCATATAAACCCAAATAAACAACCACACCAAAGATGGTCTGATTTTTTCACAAAAGACAAAAAACGTTATTGTTATCCTTCTGGATTACAATGGTAATCCAATTTTCCGATTCAATTCCATTTTAATTTTAATATTTTATTAAACATTATATGCAAATTACACTGCAAGTTTTTATAATTTATTGTATAGTTCGATAGTTTTGTCTTTGTCCTCACATGATTATTAGGTCATTATTATTGGTGTCAAAACTATGTTGGAGTAGTAATATAACAAAGCTGAATTTACTTATTTCAGGAATTTCAAATAGTTATACATTTTAATATAAGGGAACTTTTTATTGTATAATGTGGAATAATTAATGTATTATAATAATATAAGTGAGGTACCAAATATACATGGTTTAATAAAGATGTCTAAATTTGGAGACATATTGTATATGTTTACCTACTTCTAAATCATACAGTCTCCAGTTTCACTCTCGTCAGTTGTCCTCTATTTGACCTATGAAAGTTTATACTCATGGACAGCAATAACCACAAATTAAAAAAACAGCTCTTAAACTTTTTCATGACCAGAATGAATTTTATTGCGACCAGACTCCTTCAGAAATGATTAATTTTCCAATCTGTTGGATTAGTTTGCGCCCTCTACAAGCACATATCAACTTTCCGCTATTTTTACTTCTCTATTGGCTAATCTAATTTCCTTTCGTTTTCAGGCCTCTTTTGTTGTGCTTTCAAAATCACTTATGCTGCTATCAAAAACACAAAGGAGTATGGATCCGTTTAGGTCTACTGGTTTTATGGATTATATACCGCATCGTAAGGTAAGGTAATAGCTTATTTTAAACTAGGAAAAAATGGCGTTTAGACGTAAAAAGAAAAATTGAATGGGGTTTTTAAGTTGTCAATAATGTATCCACTATATATACTAATTTAGATAAGATCAGCTCTTATAATAATATAATATCACCAAAGAAATACATAACAAAAGTTTCTATAATTGTCGTGCATTTACAATAGGTATTTATGAAACAGTTCGTAAAGTATGCTCTTTGCGAACGCACGCGATATTTAGAGCACGAGCTACAACGGAGCGAGTGCTATACATCGCATAAGTTCGCAAAAAGTACTTCACGCACAGTTTCATATATTATTTTATCTATGATGAACAAATAAAAAAACTGTAACTCTTCGTCACTGGAATTTATTTCTATTCTACAATTTTTAGAACTTTGACATTTAAAAATTCTAACTTCTTTCAAACCACAAAACTGTCAAAACTTTTGTCGTAATTTTTGCTCATTATGTCATCACCATGACAACGCGAAAGTTAAGGATATTTGATTATCTGAAAGTGTGTCAAAAACAGTGCGAAAAAGTAAGTCCCATTTAAAATACATTGTTACTTCACGCACACTTTAAACACTTCACGCACTGCTATCTATAATGATAGTTTTCACAAACTAACAACTTATACATAATACCTATGACATAGAGTAGATAAAAGTGTTTTTTATTAACTTGTAGAAGGCTAGATTTAAAGAGAGTTTTAAATAAACTAATAGTAACAAATGAATCAAAGGCTTCATTCAAATATTAGAAAATCTTAATCTTTTAAATGGATGTGAAAAATACAGTTTTTATTGTCTAAAATATTTATAATTCCGTTTTTTAAATCAGAGGAAATGGTGTTCAAATTAGTACCACCGACATTCTCGGAAGCCAATGAGGTTGTATTTCCAATAATGGTACCACCAATAATGTCTGAAACATTCTTCTTTTTTATAAGCGGCTTCCGATTTTTGTGGTATTAACCGCGATTCCTCTTTAAATACTATTTAAGTAATCAATGTTAGAACTCATTTTTAACCAATATAAAACCATTATAATAATAATGGCCTCAAAAATTTTATGTAAATATTTATTATATTATATATTTTTGATTTTAAATCGGTCCTTAATTATCGTAGGAAAACTTTTTTTTAATTTGTGAGCAAAGGTCTGCTTTTGATGTGAAAAAATATTTTTTTCTTGGGCAATAGCTTAAAATGTATTTAATAGTTATTTATGATATAAGTGTTAAAAGTACACGTTTAAGGCACGCATGTGAAAGTTTGCAGAATGAGCGATAGCGAGTTCTGCAATTCACATGAGTGCCTTAAAAATGTACTTTTTAACACGCATATCATACAATATTTTTTCTACAAACGTAATTACAGGACAATATCTACAAAAACTTTTACTTGAACTTGACTGACATTCCATTTTTATATTTTTTTTGACATTACATCAAAATTGTCTATACGGTCAATACAAACTGCAGTGCCTTAAAAATATTTTAAAGCACTAGTGTCTTAAAGTAGCATTTTTAACGCTCGTATGGAGTGCTAAAAATTGCATTTTTAACACGGTTGTAGAAAAACTTTTTTAAGCAAAACATTGCACCGTTCTTACAATCAACTCTCCCTATTCCTTATGATGTCTCTAGTAAATTTATGTTTTTCTGGCTTATATTACCACAAAGAAAAGTTATGTGGGATAAACATTTGAATAACTTTTAAACTAATCGATATACACTCCGAGATGTCGAGGATACCTTTAGCACTGCAAAGCCCAAATTTACACGCAATATTAAGGTTGTAGGTGTTGTAGGTTCATTTTACAATAGTGGGAAAAGATTAAAAAGTTTAAAAGTGTGGGACGTAGTAGAATTTCTTGGCTGCGAATGAATAGTTTGGAATGATATGTGTCAAATTATTCCGCGCACCAGTTTCAAAACTGCAAATTGCTATTATATTGATCAGCAACCTCCATAGGAGTCGCTGAATGAAAGAGTATGAGCATGAGCATGAGAATGAAAGTGAGTAAAAGTCTTGAAATATAAATATAATTGAAAATCACGAAATTTGACTTTATAATTGAACGAAACCAGCATAAAGGTAGCTTGCGTAGAATCCCCTAGATAGCGTTGTGCCACGTGCATATTTTCTTCCATTTCTCTCGAGCCGAGCGGCAGCACTATACCGGCAGATATCGCACCTCCGTTCAAAGAGTGTCTGTCATAACTCAAAAAAATTTAAAATCGGTTTTATTGCACCAACTTTTTTTTTGCAGGATACTTTTTACCTATTTTTTGTACTAAGTTAACATACCACATATTTAGCAGTTTCTGTTCGATTTCCGAAAGATTTGTTAAATATTTTTATACATTGCGAGGCATAAGTTAGGGATATAGAAAATTATGCTCATTTTCATAGTTGAATATTTCGTGAACAGATTAACGGATTTCGCTATTTTTTTTATTGTTTTAGATTTTTCTTAAGTATTTACGCAGTTGTGCAAAAGTTTACTCAAACCTCTTTTTTGTACTTATACTGGGTGGACGAAAAGACATATGATAAGTCTTATGATAAGTTTGAGACAACCTGTAGGGAGGATGAGGTAAAAATGTGAGTATGCATTGCCATCTTATTGTTGTCTTATGTTTTGTGAACATTTTATTTTCTGAATGTGTCTGATATCTTTAGAAACAAATAAAATAGAAGAAAATATGTAATTGGATATGGTAATTTAGTCATGAAAATTATTAACTAATAGTTAGTATGGTAAGAAAATATGTGTTTTGACCGAAACAAAAGATTGAGACACTCTGTAGAGAGGAAACGGTTCAAAGGTGGGTATACATCGAAAATATGTTGTAGTCTCATATTTTGTGAACATTTTATTTTGTTAATTTATCCGATATCTTTATAACAAAAAAACTAACCGGTTTTACTATTTATTATGTGTTTTAACTGACGACATGCGATACGTGAGAAGGCCTTGCCTTATCATACCACTAAAGGCGCATTTAAATCAAAGCGAACACGAACGAGCGAACGAAGGAACAAATTCGTATGTGTTCGCTTGGTCATTCGTTTGCTACAAAGTAGGACCATTTAAATTGAAGCGAACGTTCGCATTCGTTGATGATCGGGAGTGCATATTGCCCGCAGATGTATTTAAGATGGGCCAGTCACAAGCCAAGTTAATTGTTGTGTTTCTTGTTGGGTAAATTTTAATATAATAATAGCTTATAAAATGCAATGTGTGATTTGTAAGGAAAAAAATATATCATATTCATAAATATAAGTATAATTTTGATATGACTTCAATAATTTCATTTTGTCCCGTCTCTATTATATAATTATCTAATTTTAAAAAATTTGATTTTAATAATTAAAATAAAATAAAAATTATTTCCAGACTCATAAATAATTTATCAAAATATTTTTTATTATTTTGTTAAAAATTTTGATGATAAGTTTTATTTATTAATATTTTATTTAAATCTGGCATTATCAACTAAAGTTTGACATAAATAAAACGCCCAAAAATGTCTAGCAAATATAAATTCATATTTTTTCTTCTTCTTCTTAAGATGCCGTGCATTTCTGCGTAGGCGTCCACCGTACATTATCTTGTTAATAAAATATTACTATTTTTAGCAGCATTGCAGAGCATTTCATAGCCGTGGTTTCTTGTCCACTGGCGGTGGCAATTACGCAGCCATGACATCTTTTTCCCAGACCCCTCTTACCCTCTATCTTTCCGTCGAGTATCAGTTGCTGAAAAGTGTATCGTTCCCCTCGTAATAGTGCCCCAAGTATGCAGTCTTCTTACTTTTAAATTATTAAAAAGTTCCCTATCCTGTAAAGCCGCTCTTCTTAGTACTTAAACATTTCTGACTCTGTCCGTCCATGATATTCTAAGCATTCGACGAAGGCACCACATTTCAAATACTTCAAATTTGTTAATGGAACTGGCCTTTAACGTCCATGCTTCCATTCCGCACAAGAGCACAGGTCAAACGTAACACTTTTTAGCATATAAATTACTGACAAAATATTTGTATTCATATTTCTAATAATGACAAAAGTAATGACAAAAAAATTACCTTCTAATAATTTTTAATTCAATATATTTAGGTAGGTACCTGTGTAATGTGTTTCGAACTAATGAACGCAATCTGTATCAGCAGCCAGGTAGCAGGTATTATACGCTGTTTGAGGGAGCATAGACAATAATAATATATTAAACAACCAGCTTTCTTAAAATTCTTCCTCGAAAAAGTTGCTTGCTCTTGGTATTATCACTATATAATGTTCAAATAATAAATTGTAAAATTGGTGTATCAAAATAAATTTGCTTTTAATTAATTTGATTTGCTTACCTCATTAGTCTTTCTGGGTTGAAATTTATCCAATAAAAACATTAGGCTTTTAAAAGCAAACCACTTCGAACCCTCTTTTTGTCGTTCTCATCTAAATGATGCCAGAAGCTAATTCATTTTTTTAGTTCAGAGACATAACAACCCATTCCTATAGAAATGTTAAAACAAGCATCAGTTTTTCTGTTTATTATTTTATATAGCTTCGATTTCGAGTTTCATAGGCATTCTTCATTTCTATATAACTCAATTAATTGTAGTATCTTTTAGTTGGTCCATTCCATATTGCAAAATTATGTTTCACGACTACACAATAAACAACCCTCTTAAACTAATGTTTGTAAGTAAATTAAATCAGTACTTCTAAACGAATTCGTTCGCTACCGTCTATCCACTGTCCACATTGAACAACGATTTCCTTTGATGATTCGCTAACTTACCGACATCGGTTGGAACATGTGCGAATGCGAACGAATTCGTTCGGTCGTGCTCGATTCGCTGTACAAATACAATAAAGTTAACGAACGAATTCGTTCGTTCGTTCGTGTTCGCTTTGATTTAAATGCGCCTTAAGATGCAATGATTTCCTATATATAACGCGAAAGGAACAGAGTGTTCAAAGAAAACAATCTGTGCAATGTACCTCACGCTATTTGAAGAGCCTCCACGTAGACAGCAAATCCATATTTACTCTCAAGAAAATTCCACCCCAAAATATCACAGCCTCCATTAAACAATCTCGTCTCTCTTATGTTACGCTGTGCATACCGCCTAACTGGTCGAGAAATAACTCTTATAGGCGTCGACCAGAATTGTTAACGTTATGTGCCTTTCTGATTTTTTACTGTCTTATATATTTTATTGTTAATTTAGTTTTGCTTCAGTCAAAACGCATGTTAAAGGGTAAAACCACATATTTTCTTTGTTTCTAAAGTTATCAGGGACATTCAAAAACCAAAATGTTCAGAAAACATAAGATTACAATTCGATTGCGATGTAAACTCACATTTGTACCTCGTCCTCTCTACAGGGTGCCTTAAAGTACAAAAAAGGAGTTTAAGTAAACCTTGAGTAAACCGATTATGAAAATGCGCATAATCTTATATATCCCTAACTTATGCCTCGCAGTATAATATGTGGTTTTTTAAATACTATCGTATACCTTCGTATAACTTATCGTATATAGGCCTGGATGTCACATACCAAAAAAAAGTTGATTAATAGCAAGCTGAAAATTTGTTAGTAGCTTAACGGTGTCTAGTCGGACAAACATTGATGTATGGGAACCCTGGAACAGGGGAAGTTTTAATTGTGGAACAGTTTAAAATTTTGGATTACGAAGAAGCCTTATGTATTTTGTCGGACAGAACTTCCAATTGATTTGTTACCGTTTCATTAAATTCTCATGCAAAAATCAGATTGCTATTTATCACTAATATAATTCCTGTCACTTGACAGGTTCTTCATGTTGGACTTATTAAAATGCCCGGGTGGTGATAAATACCAGTCTGATTTTTGCATGAGAGTTTAATGAAATGGTAACAAATCAATTGGAAGTTCTCTCTGACAAAATACATGGACCGTTTTCGTAGTCTGACATTTCAAATTTTTAACCTGTTTCACAGTAAAAATTTCTCTTGTGTCAGTGTTCCCATACATCAAAGTTTGTCTAACTAGAAACCGTTAAGCTTTTAACAAATTTTCAGCTTGCTATTAATTAACTTTTTTTTGTACGCAGGATCCAGCTCTATTATTCTATTATCAGGTATATAATAGTAGAACGACTTACATTATTTATTTCCGTTACGTCACCAGTTCACTACTTTAACAGGAGATGACGTTTAAATTGTTGTTAAGATAAATCCATCGGCCAATACGACAGCCTCTATCTTCGAATAAAAACTATATTATTTCTAACTATTTTCTCATAGCTAGCTTAAATATACAGGGTGTCCAGAAACTCTACCGACAAACGAAGACAGGAGATTCCTCAGATAAATTTAAGACATTTTAACCCAATTCTTCTAGTCCGAAAATGCTTCCTAAGGTAGCTAGAGCTCTTTGAAGATGGCGTCTTGTAATTAGTTTTTCTTAAATAACTCCAGAACGCGTTTATTTAGAAAAATGAAAATTGGTACTCATATTTATCTTTTAGAGATAAATCGATTAAATTTATTGTGAATTTCTAGTACCGGTCATAGGCGTCCGTTTTGGGTAGGGCAACGGTTATTTTATTGCATAACTTTTATGTCTTTAAATTTCACGCAGTTTTGACACTGGATTATTAAATTATGATGTATGCTAGTACTAAAAGGTATTCTTGCTTTAAGTCGGTAGAACACACCGTTTTCTATAAAAATCGATTTGAAAATTTTTCGTTTATTGAATTTCCAAAAAAAAATTTCAAAAAAAACATTTAGAAAAACGAAAACTGGTACGTTTATTTATATTCCAGAGACGAATCGATATACGTCCGTTTTGGGTAGGTGAAGGGATATTTTATCGCATAACTTTTTTGTCTTTAATCTTTAAGAATTTTTTACTTTAGATTATCAAATTGTGAGGTATTTTAGTACTAATAGTCACTCTTGCTATAAGTTGGCAAAATACACCCTTTTATTTTAAATTTTTTTTCATTTTTTTTTCAAATTCAAAAAACGAAAAGTCTTTAAATCGATTTTCCTAGAAAACGGTGTGTCCTACCGACTTAAATCGAGAGTACCTTTTAGTACTACAATACCTTACAACATAATAATCCATTCTCAGAAATGCTTAAAAGTTAAAGACAAAAAAGTTATGCGATAAAATAACCGTTGCCCTACCCAAAACGGACGCCTATGACCGGTACTAGAAATTCACAATGGATGAAATCCATTTATCTCTGGAAGATAAATATGCGTACCAATTTTTGTTTTTCTAAATAGAAGCGTTCTGGAGGTATTTAAGAAGAACTAATTACAAGACGCTATCTTCAAAGAGCTCTAGCTCCCTTAGAAAGCATTTTCGGACTAGATGAATTGGGTTAAAATGTCTTAAAATTATATGAGGAATCTCCTGTGTTCGTTTGTCGGTAAAGTTTCTGGACACCCTGTATATATTTTTTCGTTTATTTGATTACTTTATCCATTCAGCCACGATAGATAATAAATTACTGTTTGCTACAATATTCCAAATATAATAACATCACATACATGTGTGCACATAAAATAATACTTATGCATGCACATACATACATAGGTAGATACTGAAATAAACAAAAAGCAAAAAAAAATACAAAAAATGAGGTGGAAAAATTAAATTGACCAGCAGGTATACTCTTCATTCGTGGCCCTAACCAACTTAAATTAATTTACAAATAATGAAATTAACATAAACACTACATATAATACTAAATACTAATACTAAATACTAATACTAAATACTAATACTAAATACTAATACTAATACTAAATACTAATACTAAATACTAATACTAAATACTAATACTAAATACTAATACTAAATACTAATACTAAATACTAATACTAAATACTAATACTAAATACTAATACTAAATACTAATACTAAATACTAATAAATATATAAGTTTTTTTTACACAGCGCTAAGGCTTCAGCCTGGTTCGACACCTAGGAGGTTTAGACCTTCCTTGTGTTTTTAATTTCTTCCTCTTTTTTATTTTATAATTTATTACATATTTTTTATTTGATTTAATCTTTCCTTTTTTGTTTTGTTGTCTTTTTTGTTTTTTAATTTTTTTTTAATTTATTTTTTTATATATTTTTTAAATATAAATTTTTATACAATAATTAAATATATTTTCATTCAATCTCTGATCGTGGCATTTAGTTGTAATTTGCATATATATAGTCCATTCTTTCACGGTTTTTACTCTAAATTTTAAAGAACCGCTTGGATTGACATGAAATTTGGCATACGTATAGCTTACATGTCAAAGAAAAAAAGTGATATTGTGCCGATGTGTGCTTTTGCCCTGGGGGTGATTTTCACCCCCTCTTTGTGGTGAAAAAATATATGTCCAAAATAAGGGAAATGGGTAAACTGACTAATTTTAAGTAACTTTTGTTTTATAGAGCTTTTTCGCCAAGTCAACACTTTTCTAGTTACTTGCGAGTGAATATGTTCATTTTTTAACAAAATAACCACATTTTTAGACGGTTTTTCGCAAATAACTCAAAAAGTAAGTATTTTGTCGAAAAAAATGTTCTTAGCAGAAATATAGCCTATAAAAAATTTAAAAAAATGGTGTACGCGTTAGGTCTCTGGATCTCGCAGAACCAGAGTTATAGCCAATGGAAAATAGATTCATATTCACCAAATTTCAAATAGAATATTTCGACGTGAAATATCCAAAAAATTAAGCACTTTTTGGGAAAAACCATTATAACTTTTTAAAGAGTTTAAAAAAGCTCTATTTCTGTTTTTACAAAAAGTTTTTGGCATTAAATTTAAGCAAGTTACGCTCAAAATAAAGTTGGTGCCTTTTGTTTTTGCAAAAAAAAATCGGGAAGACCACCCCCTAATTAGCAACTTAAATGAAATTAATCGTTACCGCTCCACAAATGATTTTACTTATGTTGTGTTTATGTGATCTGTAAGTTTCATCGATTTAAAGTGCTTATTTTTGAAAAAATTTGGTTTCAAAGTAAAATTTTTAAAAATTTAAATTTTGAAAATATGCTTTTTTTCAAAATAACTTAAAAAGTATTACAGATAACAAAAATCTCGATAAACAAAAAAAGTCAGATTTGATTTTCTGAATATCATGTATTTTTTTGTTTTTCTGTTAGACAAAAAATAATTAAAATTTGGTGTTTCTAAATTTGCATACATTCTTGATCAGTGACTCGTTCAACCCCTTTTAACTACAGCGCTTTCAATAATAAGGACTTTGAACAGATGAAACTTACAGATCATATAAACAATATATACACGAGTCAAGAAACTTGTGAAGTCGTAACGATTAAGTTCATTTAAGATACTAATTAGGGGGTGATTTTCTCGATTTTTTTACCAAAACCAAAAGGGACTAACTTTATTTTGAGCGTAACTTGTTTAATTTTGATGCTAGAATTTTTTTTTATAAAACAAAAATGAAGATATTTTTAAACACTTTAAACAAGTTGTAATGAGTTTTCCCCGAAATGTGCTTCATTTTTGGTTATTTCACGTTAAAGTATTCCATTTGGAATTTGACGAATATGAACCTATTTTTCATTAGTTATAACTCTGCTTCTTCTAGGTGTGGAGACGTGATAATATACACCATGTTTTTAAATTTTTTACAGGCTATACTTTTGCTACAAATGTTTTTTCGACAAAATACTTACTATTTGAGTTATTTGCGAAAAACCGTCTAAAGGCGTGGTTATTTTGTTGAAAAAATTAACATATTCACTGCCAAATAACTCGAAAAGTATTGACTTAGTGAAAAAACTCTATAGAACAAAAGTTACTTAAAATTAGTCAGTTTATCCATTTCCTGACTTTCTTTGGGCGAATATTTTTTCACCCCCAAGGCAAAAGCACATATCGGCACAATATCACTTTTTTTCTTTGACTTGTTAGCAATGTGTATGCCAAATTTCATGTCAATCCAAGCGGTTCTTTAAAATTTAGAGGTTTTGCAATATTTTACCGTTCAAGAACGGACTAATAATACTTTAATCCTTTTTAAGGTGGTAGGCGCAAAATTTGTTTTGAATTATTTTTAAACGCATTTATTTTTTTCTAATCCTGAGAAAACTAATAAGTATTTAGAAAAATTTAAACGCAGAATAAAATATTACAATATTATCGAGGGTCAAACGTCCCTGAGAACTTCTATAATCATTATTTTAATAAGTCACAGGGGCGAAATAAAGATACAATTTAGTCTGATTTTTAATTTCAAATATCTCCTTCAAAAAAACTTTTTGGTTATTCCAAGGGACTTTCAGTCTCGGTAATAATGTAATCTTTCAGTCTGCGTTTAAATTTTTCAAAAATGTTTATTAGTTTTCTTAGGATTCGAAAAAAATTAATGTGTTTAAAAATAATTCTAACGAAATTTTGCGCCTACGCTCTTAAAAAGGATTAAAGTGTTATATATTCTTGTAATCAGTATTTCAAAAGTTTTTAAATGAGGTGTAACATGATGTACTTTCCCATTTAAAAAAATCAAAGTTTTGCCTGTCACCTGAAGAGTAATTGCGTAAAGTTCGAAACATTGATGCTATAATATACTATGATTATTTTAAAAATCGACCTGTCCGAGCGTTTTGCTTATATTCTTAAAATAAACAAGTTAATAGGGAGAGGGGTAACACTTATTCCACCGCACTGTATAAATTACTATATCTAATTTAGATCTATTTTTTTAAACCT
This sequence comes from Diabrotica virgifera virgifera, assembly GCF_917563875.1. NCBI lineage: Eukaryota > Metazoa > Arthropoda > Insecta > Coleoptera > Chrysomelidae > Diabrotica > Diabrotica virgifera. The sequence goes on from NC_065449.1 coordinate 215,155,941, forward strand.
CGACAGCGTAACCTATTTGAGGACGGCTGAAGTAAGTATAGTTATAATCTATTTTATAATAGAATTTTGCCACTTACTATTATTTCAGTATATTAATTACGTCGCGTCGTCAAGAAAATGTAATTTTATGATATCTACGTCACTGGTTATGTTACTAATCACTATTGAAACAAACTCTTACAACCCATCACGAAAGAACATTTAACGCGTAACGTTAAATATTTCGGGACTAATTTTTTTGGATGTTAAGGTGTACCTTCTAATGGAGAGATTAGGATGTTTAGGGCGATTAGACAAAAAATATGACCCTCTGGTCGTTTGGACTCCACTCCGGATTTCTGTGGGTTCATGAATTTTATATCAGAAAGAGACAGACTGAAAAGGCCGAAATGGCAAAAGTCTTGCGATTTTCGAGATATAAAAATCCTTTTGTATTAGATTGGAATGGGACTTACACTGTCTGGCAAAAGAAAAGAAAATTTACGTTTGCTGGGGGTCATTAAAATTTAGTAATTTAAAATTTTAGAAGCAATTACTTTTTATGCAAGTCTTGCGTTTTTTAAAGTTTGTGATTTAGCTGGTAGACAAAGATAAGCCCACGCAACTAGAGGGAAATAATGAGGTTGTTATAAAGAATCGGTATTTAATATTCTAGTTGGGAATAATCCACAATTTCAGTTTTAAATTAAATTTGACATTTCGACTTACACCTAGGAAACTGTTCCTAAAATACACGAAACTAATAAACTAAACAAATTTTGTGGGGGCTGTGGGGGACGAACTCTTGGTGTTGGTCACTTAGAGTATGAAGCAGCAGCCATACGTTCTCTCCGATGAGACTCCAACAAGAGTCGAAAATCGTCGATTCAGAGTGCTGGACTGTGCTCCGTATTCTAAGTGAAAAATAAGATTGTTTTGCCTTCGCATTGCAACTGAATAAAAATGAAATTTTTATTTTATTTTTATATTGGTCGTTATTTCTTTGAGTAACTAGGTCCATTTTCTGTTGCAATTTACCAGCTGAACACACGGGGTCGTGAATTGTACGTTTTTTGAATTCCCCCTTGTCTTCTTCGCTTCAGCATCCATCTGGCTTGCAAATTTTAGAAGCCTTGGAGGTGTTACCAAGAAAATGGACCAATAAGTTTTCAATTTATAATTTAAAAATCTTTTATAATAATATTTTAATATTTTTAAATATTATTAATATTGCTATTAGGATTGAAAACTACTTCATCTTTCAATTGCCAGATGACGCTAGTCACCTAGTCCATTCACGTCAGTTGCGGTGTGGGGGATGAACTCTCGGTGTTGGTCACTTAGAGCATGGAGCAGCAGGCCTACGTTCTCTCCGATGAGACTCCAACAAGAGTCGAAAATCGTCGATTCAGAGAATCTTTACTAGATTAAAGTGGTAAGATAAGGGCAGTATTCACCAGAATAAATAATAGAAAAAATTATGGTTTTGAAATGCCACCCGCAATATGTATTTGGTACCTATATTTGGCTTAATATTTTCATAGACAGAGTGAAGACTGATAGGAAAAAGGAAGAGTGGCAGACGCCGAAAACCTGTCAGAGATGAATTTGACAAAGCAATGGAAAGAAAAATTCTGCAGGAAGGGAAGTGGTAAAACAGAAAGAACAGGAGAGAACGGTTGAGTGTAGGAATGCAGTGAAAATTGTGGAAATCCTTAAGATATGAGAACAACTAGTAATAGGTGCGTGAGTGGCAAATGCCAGAGAGCCAGTTGGCTGTGAGTTTTTAGATTATGTCTTGCTCACCAGCACGTAATTTACGCGTGAGTCACGAGCAAATCATACAAAATCATCAAGTTTATTCCAAAAATGCAAATGTTAACATAAATCGCACACCTAATTCAATTGCACCACAACTGCAAAAAATTCGAATTTTGAGTTAAGGCTGTAAAATATTGCCTATATAATGCCCCATCTAATTCAATTCAGCCTCAACTAAAATATTAATTTAGATAAGTATAAAGTAAGTTTCTTCGGTATTTCACTGAAGGGTTTTTGGAGGTTTTGAAAATGGAATATGGCCATAACTGAGAGATGTGGCGATCATATACACTGCGACAATACAACCGATGTAATTCAATACGTTCAATACGCCACAACTGCAAAAATCAAGAGAGATGTGGCGATAAAATATAGTCTAAGAGCTAGTGAACCCTCCGACTAACGGTCGTCCTGTAGGGCGAAAAATTTTTCTAGTGATAATTCATAGCACACCAAGGCTAAAAACTATGACCTGGCAGGCCTCAGCGGTGTATCTACCAGGTGAATCGAAAAGTGCAAATTTAGGGGGTAAAATAAACTTTCTCCTGTAAGATTTAAATTTAAGTATGCGTTTGAGTAAGTTATTTAGAAGAAATGTGTACAATGACAGGCGATTCTGAAGAGCATAAGACCACCTCGCCAGGCGAGGGGAAAGATTAGGGTTTTTTCCTAAAATTATTCTTTTTTGCATCGAACAATTTTTTTTTAGGTTTTTTTAATCATTTCAAACAGAAAACGTCTTTAGTGACTTTTCTTTTAAGTTAATAGTTTTTGTTATATAAGCGATTGGAAATTTTGAAAATTGCGAAATTGGCCATTTTTAACCCTAAATCGGACATTTGTCTAAAAATTTCAATGTTGTCAAGGTACGTAGATATTCTTTAAACATTTATTCATGAAATCCCGAAGAGTTTTTTGCAATAAAATATCGAAAACCCCTTTGTTTTTTTTTTAATTGCTAATCAAGCGTGTGCGACACTGTAGTATAAGTGAGGACGTTTGAGTTTGCATAAATTCATTATCTCGAGAATGGACAAATTTCAAGAGAAATCCTCAGACAGGTCGATTTTTATTTTTGAATTAGGACTTTTTGGCATATATATAATACTAGTGACGTCATCCATCTGGGCGTGATGACGTAATCGATTACTTTTTTAAATAAGAGTAGGGGTTGTGTGACATTTGAAAGGTTATTTAATTCTCTATTCAGTAATGTAAACATTAACATAATTATTTATACAGGGTGTACAAAAAAAAAATTTTTCTATTTGTCAAATTTAATCAAAGTTAATTTAATAAAAAAAAATTTTTGTACACCCTGTATAAATAATTATGTTAATGTTTATATCAGTGAATAGAAAATTCAGTAACCTTTCAAATGAGCTATCACACAACCCCTACTCTAATTTAAAAAATCATCGATTGCGTCATCACGCTCAGATGGATAACGTCACGATTATATATATGCCAAAAAGTCCTAATTTAAAAATAAAAATCGAACTGTCTGAGGATTTCTCTTGAAATTTGCCCATTCTCGAGATAATGAATTTATGCAAACTCAAACGTCCTCACTTATACTACAGTGTCGCACCTGCTTGATTAGCAATTAAAAAAACAAAGGGGTTTTCGATATTTTATTGCAAAAAACTCTTCGGGATTTCATCAATAAATGTTTAAAGAATATCTACGTACCTTAGCTATAATATGGCGACCCAAGACCAGGGAAGAAACTGAAGTAAACTGGAACGAGAAATGGAAAGAAAAACGTCTATGGCTGAGGATCTGGTACCTCGACCACCCTAGAATACAGTGGGGTATGTAGAAAGGATGGAGACAGCAGGCCTGACATGGAGCTAAATGGACAATGGTATGGAGATGGAACATCGTGGGACAATGGACAATGCCAGGGAACGTGGATCGAGAACTTTTGGTGATACGAACACAAACGTTTAAAGTGGTGAGTCTATATTTTGTTCTTATAGTATTTCCACGATATTTCTTAACAAATGAATGAAATAGCAGTAATGTAATTAGTATTTTTATCTATTTATTTTTAATTATCTTTATGGGTATTATTGGAATTTTTTTTTAACACATATTAAAGTTATTCACATGGCATATTACCATTATTATTTGAGGTATATATTATTTATATTATTTATTACGAGGGTACATTTTTGCAATTTTTTTTATGATTTTAATATTTGCTATCGTAAATATACATTATCAATATAAATATACGATATAAATATATAACAAATATACGCTATATGCATAATACATTTACATTATTACTCTAACTACTTATTTACAAGGGTAATATAACGTTATTTATTTTTGAACTATTATTTATTATTATTGCAATTTTTTTACATATTTTTACCATATATTGACGTATTATTTTATCTCGTTATTTTTTTACTATATATCTATATATCACATATCTATATACACCGTAAGACTATCGAATTTATATTTTCGCTAAGAAGTGCAGGAACTGAGGATAGAATATTATATATAAATGTGTAGCAACAAAGTTACTTGGGAAGATTTTGTCAAAAGAGTTGAGGAACTTGCACAAGAAGTAGGAAGACAGAGCAGAAGGGTCTTAAAGAAAAAAGTACCGAAATCTAAGGACATACAGGAAGAAGTAACGACAGAGCTAATTAAATCCTATAACAAGTTCACGCACTTAACTAAGAAAAACTGGGAAGCATTTTCGGACAAACAGAGGGAAGCGTGCAACAAATATTTTGGAAAAATCAGAGACAAAGTTATACGCTCATTTCAAGCAGTAAATGTAAGAACAGTGGTTCCAAATTCAATACATTAACCAATCGACGAGGAAGTTGAAGAGGAACAAAGCGACGAGGAAGCAGAAGAAGGAAAAAGCGACGAGGAAGTAGAAGAAGAAATAATTAACGACGAAATAAAAGAGGAAAAAGGTCACATAAAACAAGATATAACAATATTAAACATGGCTCTGACAATCAATAAATTTTTGAATATCGCAAGCAAGATATTGCCCAACGAGTTCGATGGAAGCGCAGGGAAATTACAACCATTTTTGGACGCATTAGAACTACTTGGAAAATTGGCAGAAGGTCATGAAGACACAGCTGTGACGCTAATAAAAACACGACTTACCAATAAGGCTAGGAACTTAATAACCACGGAAGATACGATTCCACGGATAGCTGAAGTACTGAAGAAAGAACTAAGAGGTGATAATCCGAAGAATTTAATAGCCAAATTAGCCAAGAAAAGGCAAGGGCATAGAGATGCAGCAGTGTACGCATCTGAAGTGGAAGAGTTAGCAGAACAATTAAAAGTAGCATACATAGCGGAAGGAATGCCACTGGAGTTAGCGAAGAAATATACGACGGAAACAGTAGTAACAACAATGAAACGAAACGTTAATGCAGAGAAAGCTAAGCTAATACTGGAAGCAGGTAACTTTACATCACCGCAGGAAGTAGTATCTAAATTTTTATCGATCGATACGACTGAAGAAAATGCACAAGGAAGAGTCTTAAATTATAGGACAAACTACGAGAATAGGAGAGGACAGCAGCAATACAGAAGAGGATACCATAACAAGTATGACAGAGGAAGAAGAAATAACTTCGGACAACGGAACGAAGGAGAAGCAACGGACAATCAACGAAATTATTCGAACAGAAGATACAGACAATTTAACAATCAAACATACAGAGGAAACCAGACAGGAGGACGTAACAGGAACGTAAGGTTACTAGAGATAGAGGACAGTCAAGAAGAACAAGAAAACCAGCAGTTGGGGTTTTGAATGAACAAGAAGTTGGAAGCACACAGGCAGAAATAAAATATAACATTTACAACTTCGACCTTAACCTAACGAACTTTGTACGAATGAAAACAGGAATCCTTGAAAACACAAGCACCTTTATCATAGACACAGGAGCTGATATTTCAATACTAAAATGTTCACAAGATTTTATGAAGGAACAGGTGAAACCAAACACAAAGGCGAAAATAAAAGGAGTCACTAAAGGAGAGTTGCAAACAATGGGAGAAGTTGAGACAACACTAGAAGTAAAAGGAACTCGATTCGAACACAGCTTTCAATTGGTAGAACCTAACTTTCCAATTCCAACAGACGGAATCATTGGGAGAGACTTTATTTCTAACTTTCAATGTATACTGGACTACGCAAACCTTAAAATGCACATTAAAGAGGACAACGATTGTTACATTAGTACGAAAATTCTGGATAATATAGATAATGACACCATAATAATACCACCCCGATGTGAAATTTACAGAATAGTCAAAATTTTTCAAACGCTAAGGAAAGACAGGATAGTGGAGCAACAAGAAATACAACCAGGAATATTCATAGCAAGAGCAATTATTTCAAGTAATAATCCATACATCAAAATTTTGAACACAACATACGAAACAGTAAACGTAGAGGCAAGCACAATCAGGACGTTGGACATTAAACTATTCAATATATATAGACTAGTCAACGACAGCAAGGATAGGAAAAAAGAATTACGAGAATCACTGAAATTAGACATACCAGAATATATACGAGATAACTTAGTATCGTTATGCGAAGAATATGCAGACATATTCGCCCTAATGCATGATATGTTAACCTGTAACAATTTCTACGAACAGAAACTAAAAGTTAAAGACCAAACTCCGGTATATATCAAGAATTATAGGACACCTCATGCGCAAACAGAGGAATTAAATCGACAAGTACAAAAACTAAGAGACCAAGGAATCATAGAACCATCTACATCCGAGTACAACAGCCCAGTTGTACTGGTACCGAAAAAAGCTATGGATGGAAATAAAGCATGGAGATTATGCATAGATTTTAGACAACTGAACAAGAAAATAGTCACAGACAAATTTCCATTACCAAGAATAGATTCGATATTAGATCAACTAGGAAGAGCAAAATGGTTTTCAGTTATAGACTTAATGTCAGGTTTTCATCAAATACCATTAGAAAAGTCATCGAGAAAATACACATCGTTTAGCACGGAAAACGGAGCATTTCAATTTACCAGATTACCTTTTGGATTAAATGTAAGCCCGAATAGCTTTTCAAGAATGATGTCAATAGCATTTTCGGGATTAACACCAGATAAAGCATTTCTTTACATGGACGATATAGTAGTGATAGGAATATCCGAAAAACATCACCTAGACAACCTGAAAAAGACATTTGAGACATGTCGAAAATTCAATTTGAAACTTAACCCAGGAAAATGTCAATTTTTTAGAAGGGAAGTAACATATTTAGGATATGATCTTTCTCAAGAGGGAGTATCACCCGACAAAGCGAAGTATGCAGCAATTGAACAATATCCGACACCTAAGACAGCGGAAGAAACAAAGAGATTTGTAGCATTTTGCAACTATTATAGACGTTTTATTAAAAATTTTGCGGAAATATGCAGACCACTCAACAGATTATCGAGGAAAGGGGTAGAATTTTTTTGGTCTGAGGAGTGTGAAAAAGCATTCAAAAAGCTTAAAGCATCTCTGACGAAACCACCAATTTTAAAATATCCTGATTTCAACAAACAGTTTATCCTAACAACAGACGCATCCAATGAGAGTTGTTCAGCAATCCTAAGTCAAGATTACAACGGAATAGATCTACCTATAGCATATGCATCAAGAAGTTTTAGTAAAGGAGAATGTAATAAACCTATAATCGTTAAGGAATTACTAGCGATTCATTGGGGAATTAATTATTTTAAATGTTATCTATATGGAGCACCAACATTCAAAGTAAAAACAGACCATAAACCTTTGACACACCTATTTGCAATGAAAGAACCAACCTCAAAACTCACGAGGATCAGATTAGACCAAGAAGAATATGACTTCGAAATAGAGTATATAACAGGGAAAAATAACTACGCAGACGGCCTTTCAAGAATAACATTGCATCAACTAAAGAACCTATACATAGACAACACCCATATACTAGCTATAACAAGAGCTCAAGCAAGAGAAAAGGAGAAGGAAGCAAGACAAACAACGGCTGAAAGTGAACTCGCACTACAGCCAGAAGCCACCAAACAGACAGTAAGGAAGGTACTAAATAATTTAGAGGCGCATAGACTACCAATTTTGTCCTTTGGAGCAGAACTAATCTCACCAAGACTGAGCATTAGGCCAAAAACAAAATAAAATGCAGCAAAAGCATAGCCACAGGATTTGATCGTTTCGATTTAAACCAAGCGTTGGCACAGCTTGATAAGCTGGCGGTAGAGAATGCAGTACGTAAAGTAAAGATATACGTAAATGATATTATTTTTAAATTGTGCACAATTGATGAATTTATTAAAGAAGGAAATAAAAAATTGAAGAATATAGAAATATACATATGTGAAGTACCAGAAACAATAAAAGATGACAAAGAAAAACACAGATTCATAGAAGAATACCATAATCACCCGATGTTCGGAGGACACGTAGGGAATAATAGACTAATAAAGAAGCTAAAGACAAGATTCCGATGGAAAAATTTGGAAAAAGACGTAAGAAAATACGTTAAACAATGTCATAAATGTCAAATTAACAAACCGAATAGAACACATGTCAAAGAAGACGTGATATCGGACACTTCTTCGAAACCAGAGGACACAGAATACTTAGACACGATAGATCAATTCACTAGAAGCAATGAAAGCAAGAAAGACAAAAAAAGCGGCAAGAAGAAAATAAGCCCAAAACAACATCACAACACTTTAAAATAGGAGACCTAGTCCTGGTAAAAAGGGAAGAGAATGGTAAGTTTGGTAGTCATAGTCTTTATGTAGGTCCTTTCACAATAACAGAAGTAAATAACGTTAATTGTAAAATCAGAATAGAAAACAATAAAATCAAGGAAATACATAAGAATAGATTATATGCTTACAATCCGAAAACACAGTGAGTGACAAGTGTGATGGAACAATGTTGTTAAACGAACATTTTTATTTTTATTTATGTATTTACGTAGTTTTAGGAAGTTTGTATATAAAATAAAAAATTTTGTATTGATTACAACACAGTATGGGCTGGTAGCACCACTTGCAAAATTTTCTGCCCGTAGTCAGAAAATTCTTAGGAGGGAAAGGTGTACAAGAATTCATCTGTACTCATTAGATATCTTTTAAAAACACCCTTTAATTATCTACGCTAATTTCTTTCGGTTATTTAAATGTCATCATAAACAATTCCAACCTTCTTTCGTTACATAAACATTATTGACCTAGATCGTGAGGTGTAAGTATACATACAGCCACTATAAACACTTTTCAGGGTCGACGCTGACTTTGCACTTTTCAATATATTTATACAACCAAAACATATAAGGGAATCCTCATTACACATTCCACATTCGTCATTCTATTATTAGATGTAAGAATATTCACATTAAGAGAGAGTGTCATCTACACTCCGCGGGGACGACGTTACGTAAGTTGCTACCAGCTTGTACTCATGCGAGTATAATAAAACAACTTGAACAGTGAAACGACTAGTAATCATTCCACCCCTCGGATAAGGGTTAACCACCCTTACCGGGAGAAGATAGCCCTAGTAATCCTGGACCATCATACCTTGACAACATTGAAATTTTTAGATAAATGTCCGATTTAGGGTTAAAAATGGCCGATTTCGCAATTTTCAAAATTTTCAATCGCTTATATAACAGAAACTATTAACTTAAAAAGAAAAATTACTAAAGACGTTTTCTGTTTGGAATGATTCAAAAAACCTAAAAAAAATTGTTCGATGCAAAAAGAATAATTTTAGAAAAAACCCCTAATCTTTTCCCTCGCCTGGCAAGGTCTTATGCTCTTCAGAATCGCCTGTCATTGTACACATTTCTTCTGAATGACTTACTCAAACACATATATAAATTTAAACCTTACAGGAGAAAGTTTATTTTACCCCCTAAATTTGCACTTTTCGGTTCACCTGGTAGATACACGTGCACCACTGAGGCCTGCCAGGTCATGGTTTTTAGCCTTGGTGTGCTATTAATTATCACTAGAAAAGTTTCTAGGCTTACAGGACGACCGTTAGTCGGAGGGTTCACTAGCTCTTAGACTAATATACTGCCACAATACAACCGATGTAATTCAATACGTTCAATACGGCCACAACTGCAAAAATCAATTGATTTTTTTCATTATATTGCCGCCGTATCTCCTAGGTAACGTTTTATAAATGACTTTCTTCACAATGCAATATCGCCATAACTATCAAAATAAAGTTAACGTTGTATTTTTAATAGATTGTAATAAGATCCAATGAATAACTGTATAATTTGCTACCTAAATTATAATTTTGAAGCCAGTCATTCTCAAAATAAAGTATTTACAGGGCATAACGGGTTTGCTACAGAACGTTTTCCTCATTTCTCGAGAATTTTGTGTTTTGCACTTGTGGCACTATTGAACTAGGTGTGCGAAATATGGACATTTTCAGATATCTTTTCTTGAAATCTCATAATTGATTTTTTATTGCAATTATTGGAATTGTATGTATACAAAATATTTTAAAAATCTTACTGATAAGATAACAAGTACAATTTCTTAAAAACTTCTTTAGCCTTCCTAGCTCCGGTAGGGGTGAGTTCTTGCTTAAAGCTAAAGGTTTTGCCTGTATTTTTTATTTAAGTGGATTTTTCCTGTTTGTACTCCGTTACATTGTTCTCTGTAATTCTTTGTACTTGCTCAATCAAAAGACAGTTGCACCCAGTGAACGAATTTTAACATTTATTTGAAAATCAGTAGTGATGCGCTGATGAGGAGGGATCTCACCCCAACTGCTATTAGATGATAATTATATCTGCATCGGATATTGTTTCGTCAAGTTTTTCAAATATTCCTCATTGTGGTTTTCACTTATATGATATCTAAATACCAGTTTACCTTATTTTAATGATATTTTCTGTGTACGGTCGATTGCATATTGGTGCCTAGTAGGTCACTAACTATACAGGGTAGCGAGAAAGTATGGAAACACTGTAATTTCTCGGAAACCGCTGGGGCGATTTTTATAGATTTTGGTGTCTTGGGTGACTTTTGATGTCTTTTGTATAAGGGTCTTCTAATACGGCCGATATCATAGTGGTAACTATATTGTTGCCACATCTTCCGTTTTTCTGAAAATCTAATGAACTTTCTTATTTCAAAGATAACAACATGTATGTTCTTTGCGTTTTAACGTCCTCAGAAAATACTGATTATTTTTCATGTTTTATTCCCTATACCTAAATGCCATAATTTCGGAGGTATTGCTACATTTATTAAAAAAAAAATTAACCAAATTAAAAAAATTTATTTTTTCGGCCCGTATAGACATTACTTTAGGTTCTTTGGATCATTCGGAACAAAAAATATCTTCTCTAATTTTCCTCAAAAGTTAATCGTTTCCGAGTTATAAACCATTTAAAACTGAAGAACATCGAAAAATGACGATTTTCAAGGTTCGAAAACACAAGAAATAAAAATAATTTTTAAAATTACAAAGTACCTAAATTCAAGCTATAACCTTCTTCTCTGAGCTTCCTATAAGAATTTTTGGCATATTTGATTCTAAAATATTGTTTTTTTAATTGTTAATGAAGCGCATATGAGAGGACGGGTGATCGGGCTGCATTAACAACTAAAAACAGTGTTTTAAAATTTAATAAGACCAAATTACTTGAAATGTAAACACTTTGTAGTTTCAAAAATAATATTTCTTGCTTGTGTTTTTAAACTTTGAAAATGGTCATTTATCGATTTTTTTTTTCAGTTTTAAATTGTTTATAACTTCTAAACGATTAACTTTTGAGGAAATTTACAAAAAAACTTCTTTGTTCCCAATGATACAAAAAATCTAAAATAATGTCTATCTGGGCCGAAAAAATTAATTTTTATAATTTAGTTAAATTATTTTTTAAATAAATGTAGCAATAACTTCGAAATTATGGCATTTAGGTAGAGGGAATATCACATGAAAAATAATCAGTATCTTGTAAGGACTTCAAAACTCAAAAAATATACAGGGTATTCCATTTGAAATAAGAAAGTTCATTAAATTTACAGAAAAACGGAAGATGTGACAACAATGTAGTTACCATTATAATATCGGCCCTTACCCACCAAAATCTATAAAAATAGTTTTAGCGGTTTCCGAGAAATTACCGTGTTTCCATACTTTCTAGCTACCCCTAATTGAAGTGCCAAAGTCATAGTTTAAACAATCAAGTTATTTTATTGTGCTTTGGATACAAATTTTATATCAAAATTCATATTTCAAGTCATTTTGAACTGCGATTATCGGATTTTTGGAAATGATAAACAACATATTTTACACATGCAAGCCTCATTGTGTTCTCTTTCAAGTGCATTTGAATGATGACTAATCAAGTATCATCTCGAAGCCCCTAGTGCTTGTTGAAATAGCTCAAGCTGCTCATAATAGAGGTGAGTAAAATTACCTCTCAATTATTCTAAATATGCAACATTTGAGAAAAAAATAAATTTTTGTTTTATTCTTAATTATTTATAGATGAGTAGTTCGAAAAGTGTTTTGTTCCTGATTTGGATTTGGAGAAGTCAAACTAATCTTCAGAAATTGAAGAGGACTTAAAAGACAATCACGGGATTGAAGTGAATTCGACACATTAAAAAGAAATAATTCCAAATGACGCTTAAGATATGTTTATTTCTAAAGATGACAAAATTTGCTTGAAGGAGCAACCTTCACCAAAGAATACAAAGAAGTATTCAATTTAAAAATATCCAACAAGATATTCGACAATATATAGATTCAAAAATCACATTTCTTAAAACAAAGAATAACTGCAAAACAGAGAAAACTTCTTGTAAAGTAGTACACCACTCCAAAAAGACAGACTACACATTATATTTTATTTATCAGTTGTCAAGATAATGGAGATAGGCAAACAACTAAAAAAAGATTCTTTCTCGAAATGTGCCACATCAACAAAAACAAATAGTCAGTCAATTATAAGTCATATATTTGCAAGTTAAGTAACATGTATGGCAATATTTTAAAATTCTGTGAAACTAAAACATCTTACAATGGTTCGATAATAAAATTAGTTGGCCCTGATAGCACATGTGACAAAAAAGGCCAAAATTAGTACAGTTTCGGATGCTTGACGACCAACATGAACTTTTCCGCATATCATAACTTTGTAATTTTGCTAAATAAAAAATATTGACGCTGAATAGTAGTACCTATCTAAACGACTATACCTAAAAAATGGCAGCGACTGTTTACAATAAATGACGCCTATTGATGAAAAAGAATGAAGCATCAATGCAGATTAATTATAGGCCAGATGAGGCGATGGTTTTAAAAAGTAATCTGATACGAAAAAGTTAACCCTCACGTTTGCCGCCACGTCGCACAGTGGTCCAAAAACCCGAAAAGCTGGCCAAAAGTCAAAAAAAAAATTCAACGTTTCGAGAATATTATTATATTTTCTAAAAGAGAATTAAATTCCCTATTCAGTGTTGGCAACCCTAGAGCCATATCTTGTATATTTGAATTTCCAGTTCAGTTCAAAGTTGACCTTCTTACGGAACAGAAGCGCAGTTAAGAATAACGAATATTTTATACGCACAGTCTTGTGCGTGTATTTCGAAAACGAAGTGCGCAAATTCAATTCTGCAAAATGGACGATATTCGTGGATCCATTTTTAATAAAAGCCGATAATATTAAAATATTTTTATATGTGTTATATTTAGTATATTTTAAGTTGAAATTAAGTAATAAGAGAGTATATAATTTGAAAAAATTAAATTTTCAGATAGGCAAATAGTTATATATTCCATCGAATTCCAAGATGTTACTACAATCATCTTTTAGCTTATATTTCCCTCTTTAAGTTTCCAAAAAAATTAGCTGCCACTATCTGCCCCTTTGGTTTTGCGAGAATATTTTTTGTACAAGCGCTCTGCGCTATTAGTTTCAATATGAATCGTTAACAACGCAGAATAAACAGATCATGCCGCAGCATTCAGGTAGTTGTTATGACTGTAGATCTTTAGTTATTTCAGTATCATAGGGTAAAATCAGAGATAAATGGGTCAGGTACAGTATTGTTGAAAAATAAAGTAAAAATTAGTTTTGACTTTCATATGATTAATAATCGAATTTAACGTTGGAATAAAAAATCCGCCATTGCATCCGCCATTTTGTTTTTTGAAATTTTGATTTCGAATTCGTAATCAGCAACCTCAAAAACCCCCGGATATAAAATTTCGACGGTATTACATATATTTAAAATACATAAACCCGCCATATTACATCCGCCATTTTGTTTTTTGCAATTTACACTTCGGATTCGTAATTAGCGACCTCAAAAACCCCTGGATGCCTAATTTCATGCAAATCAAAAAAAGCTTTCATATTTTGGCCATCTTTTCGGGTTTTTGGACCACTGTGCGTCGGGTCGATCGGATATCCATCCAACCGATTCCTCCATAAAAGTCCATTTAAATCACTGAACTATCAATCGACGTTATGTCGACGGTTTAATTCCGAGTAAACTCAAATTACAGTTTACCGTGCCTTCGACAATAAATGAGAAACAACATTCACTATTCAATTAACAAGTGAGCATCTCATGTCACGTTCGTAATTGGTTGACTTCATATACGTGAGTTGTAAATGGAGGAAAGTAATCTAATTTTACAGCGATGTCTGAATAGGGCGTCGTAAATATTAATAATACAGTTAACTGTTCAATATCTTCGTTAACTCAAGGTATTTAGTACAGACGTTTTGATTACTGAATATATTGATCATTTTCTTTATTAGTATAGTTTTCATAACCACTTTATTAAAAAATAAGAGTATGTACTAAGTATCTTTACGATTTTTGGCAATATGTTGACTTAAGTGTGACATTATCAACTCATCAGAGACTCTTTTAAATGGCATATTAAGGATAAAAATAATAGTAACGGAAGATTCCATAACGTCAAAAATCTAATTCCTAATAATGTTTATCGCATCAGCAAATCCAGATATTTAGTAGTAAAGGGCACCTCACACATCTTATGGAAAATATAATGTCACTCAACACAAAAATTACGTGAATATATTGGTCTCTAAATTAGAATAATTTCATATCATCGCGTCAACTCTGAACTTTAATTAATAATGGCGTAAATTATAATTAAAATTTATCGAAATCATATGAAGTCATAAAACTGTCACTCATAAATACTATTGGTGAAGTGGCTATTGAAACGAGCTTACCCAGCGTGAGCTAAGCAGATTAGGGGAACTATTATACTTTTGTATACCTTCTTTATTATCTACAAGCCTCTTTCTTAAAGATTTATGAAGTGGCGATTCCGAGAATATTTTTTCTCAAATTCATAGTTGACGCAATGATATGAAATAATTGTAATTTCGAGGCCAATCCATTTATGTAAATTTTATTTCATTTGAATGACATTATATTTTCCATAAGATGTGTGCGGTATCCTTTGTTAATTTCGTGGCACACGGTCAAATATTTGATAAAATTTAGTTTGATCCATCGAATTCATTGATCAGATTTTAAAAACATACATTTCACAGGTTTTTGCAAGTTTCATTAAATTTTTATTGACAGTTGTCTAATGACTTATGCTAATAAAACTCGAGTAGAATATCATCGTCTTCGAAGTATTGGTCGTCCGATACAAACTCTTTTGGAATACATATTAACATAAACATCATTTTGCTTATGTGGTTATTGCATTAATTTTCCTAATTAACTAGTTTTGACGGGAAACTAGCCACAATTTTACTAAAAAAAATCCTCGTGATTTACTAGGGAATCTCTAACGCGAGAATTTTACTGTAACCATTGCATGTGGTTGTATTTTTAAAGACAGATCACATGTTATGATTATTTTGTGTCGGATATCCTTAAGTTGGGGTTGATTTCATGTAATCGAATGAACTATCTTTCAATAAAGTCGTCCCAGGAATGCAACTCATAAATATTGGCATTATCATTTTAAAGCCTTCTACTTTGAAATGTATAATATAAATATGTCTGAATTGCCGATATAAATGAGTCAGATTAAATAAAGTGTTAGAAGAATTTTTTTACTAAGCAACATTTTTGTTTAATTCATTAATATTTTTTGTATTTTGAAAACAACACCCGATTTGGGCGTCGAAACTTTAATAAAGTCATTTTTTTAGTAATATTGTGGCCAATTTCCCATTAAAACTAGTTAATTGCAAAAATGCCACAAGAAAATAGCTTCAGAACAACATTAGTTTTCCTATTAAGTGTCCATTAGTTTATTTACTGTATGTTTCATTTTATTGTCTTCACTCGTCTCTCAGCGTATTTCCTGTAATTCTTCTCAGTCCATCTCTCATCCTCTCATCTCTTCCATTTCCAGTAATATTTGTATTGTGCCTGTTTCGAGTCTTGTTTCTGATGCATATAGCTCACTTTTACTTTGATGTCGTCTAGCCATCGTTCTTGTGGCCTTTCTCTACTACCATTGTTCTCGCGTGGTCTCCAATGTACAATGTTTCTCGTGCACCTTTCGTTGTTTTGCCGTGCCACGTGTCCTACCCAATTCCATTTCAATTGCGCATTTCTTCCAATGACATCTTCCACATTCGTCCTGCTTCGCACGTCCTCGTTTTGTATATGTTCTCTTTGAGATACTCCTAGCATAACTCGTTCTATGACCCTCTGTGTCTGATATTTATCCAAAATTATCATAAATATTGGCATTATCATTTTAAAGCCTTCTACTTTGAAATGTATAATATAAATATGTCTGAATTGCCGATATAAATGAGTCAGATTAAATAAATTATTAGAAGAATTTTTTTACTAAGCAACAACATTTTTGTTTAATTTATTAATATTTTTTGTATTTTGAAAACGACACCCGATTTGGGCGTCGAAACTTTAATAAAGTCATTTTTTTAGTAATATTGTGGCCAATTTCCCATTAAAACTAGTTAATTGCAAAAATGCCACAAGAAAATAGCTTCAGAACAACATTAGTTTTCCTATTAAGTGTCCATTAGTTTATTTACTGTATGTTTCATTTTATTGTCTTCACTCGTCTCTCAGCGTATTTGCTGTAATTCTTCTCAGTCCATCTCTCATCCTCTCATCTCTTCCATTTCCAGTAATATTTGTATTGTGCCTGTTTCGAGTCTTGTTTCTGATGCATACAGCTCACTTTTACTTTAATGTCTTCTAGCCATCGTTCTTGTGGCCTTTCTCTACTACCATTGTTCTCGCGTGGTCTCCAATGTACAATGTTTCTCGTGCACCTTTCGTTGTTTTGCCGTGCCACGTGTCCTACCCAATTCCATTTCAATTGCGCATTTCTTCCAATGACATCTTCCACATTCGTCCTGCTTCGCACGGCCTCGTTTTGTATATGTTCTCTTTGAGATACTCCTAGCATAACTCGTTCTATGACCCTCTGTGTCTGATATTTTTTCTCTGTGTCTGATATTTTTGTCTGTATCTTTTGGCTGATAACTCTGTAATGGTCACTTATATAAATTCTTGACTTCTTCTCAGTGTTAATTTGTCGGTTTTGCTGTTATTTATAATATAGTGTTATTAAGGCATCCTGCCAGTATATTTGCACTTTGTACTTGTTCTCCCACTTCTTTCTCAAAGTCTCCATGGCTGGAGAATGTAGTTCCAAGGTGTTTTATTTCCATTTCTTATTCAAAAGTGATGTGTAACGAAGTCGTTGCGTTGTCCAGGTAACTAAATCAGTCGAAGAAAAGAGTTCGCTTTTTTAAGACATTTTTATTTGGAATCAAAACATACAAAAAATAAGATAATTAGCCTTAATTACTGGTTATTTTCGTTAATAAAATATATTTATAATATACGGATCGAGCTTTCTGTTCGGGACGATGCGACGAAATTTTGTACATGAATGAATGATTTGACAATCGCGTGAAATAGGAATTGCTTTTATTGATACTACACGAATGTATAAGGAAAGGGAGGAAAGGGGGAAATCCCGCTCAGCTCGCCAGATGAAAAGACATATTAGGCATATACGATCACCGCTCGTATAAGGATAGGCAAAAGGACAGGTAAGAGGAAAACGGTCGGATTCGCTCAGCTCGCCAAAACGACAGCGGAAAATCCTCACCTCTTATACCTCACTGTTGTCTATTATTCTTCGATAAACGCTCCAAGAATAATAATCAAATAGGCTTTTCGATCCGACTTTTATATCGTCCAAGACGGTAAAAAAACACGTTTTACTTAATTCATTGGCGTACTCTAGACGATAAAATTATATTATCGTCACAGATGTTATCAATTTCTATACATGTAATTGGTTCCTTGCTGGTTACTATTGCTTTAATTGTTTTGTGAGATGAGATTGTCACAATAAATTCTTCTGCTCTTATATTAAATCTGTAGACTAGTCCTTGTAAACCGTTTCCATCTTGAGCCATAAATATTACGTCGTATAAGTAACAGAGTATTTTTACTTCTTTTTCTCCCATGCTGCGACCCCTTTCTTTGTTGAAACTTGATAATTTTATCCATGATGAAATTAAACAGAATAAATTTAAATGGAACCCCCTGTAGTATTCCATTGCCTATGTCTATAGGTTCTGTAAGTTGTCCATCTATCCTGACTTCCATTTTGTTATTTTGGTAGATGTGTTCAATAGTTTTTATAAATTTAGTTGAACTTCTCTATTATGCAAAAGATGAAATACATCTTTGAGTTTTACTCTGTCATAAGCTTTTTTCAAGTAAATCAGTCGCAGAAATTTTGATCTTCATACTCTAGTGATTTCTCAGTAAATAGCTTTATGACTTGTGACGTTGTGACCAACTCCAATTGAGTCGAATCCGGGACAAGGCTGAAAAAAAACCTGAAATCCGGGACTTTTCAATGAAAATCGGGCCTTTTTTTTTCAGAAGACGATAATTAAAATACATTTTAAAATACAAGAAACGAAAAAAAGTTCACCGTTTAAGTTTTCTTAAAACCTTATTACCACGCACGATATAAAAGGCATGTGGTATTAGTATTAAACTTTAGAAATTGTCGACTTTTTCGTCCCACCAATTCAATTTGATATGAATGCTTAGAAGAATAAAGCGCGTGATACACACCCAAACTTTAAGTACGCGGGTTTAAAGATCGCGGACTTACTCGGCTCGCCGTCGATGATACACGGCAGACTTAAAGTACGCGGTTTTAAAGATCGCGGTCGCCGTCGGTGGTTTGTGCTATTTAGAAATTTTATCGTATTATATACTTCGTATCGTATCCTATCGTGTTATATATTTTTAATACTAATAAAAAAGACGAAATGGAAAAGTGTGGGTAACAAACAAAATATCATAGATAAGAAGGTAATATTTTCATCAGGAAGGTAAAACAGCCTATAAATATTTAGGTTTACTCAAAAACAAATAATCAAAAATAATTTAGTATAGCTTAAAATAGTGTTTTACGGTTTTCTCAAAACTTATAAAATGTAACTTGTCTCCTTTCAACAATAAACAATTGAATTATTTCTAGGCAATTTGCTTAATTAGTGAAAATATAAGTGTAACTTTAAACGCAATAACATGATGGCTCGAGGCTCACGGCTCGTGGCAGTGATACACGTACGGGTTACGAGTAAGATTTCAAACTTGTTGGATCGACGGCGTACTTATTCGGCGGACTTAAAGTACGCGTACTTGCTGTGATACACGCGCGAAAAAGGTCGCGAGCCAGAAGTTCGCGTACTTACTCGCGTGTGTATCACCCCTTTCTTTAACGAATCCAAAATTTCATAATAGAATTTTACCAAAATGTTGAAAATTCGGATGGCCCGGAAGCCTCGTCCGGGACGCCGCCGGGACACAACTTCGTAATTCGGGCCATGTCCTGGATTTTTCAGGCTAGTTGGTCACACTATATGACCAATATTGCATCTGTACACGATATTCAGTCTGTGTTGTTCATCTGCTAAACGTATCCTCTGATTCATTAGTTCTTGTAAAATTTTAGTTCTAAATTTTAGGGTAGGATTTAACAACTATATTTATATCTCTGTAGTTTTCTGGCTGTCCAATTTTTCCACTTTTTAATTTTAATTGTCATTTAGAAACCCAAAGGACACTCCATGTAAATTATAATAGTCCAAGAATCGAAGCTTTTCACCTCGCAATTTTTACAGAATGCATCGATTTGCTTGAAAATTTGAGAACAAGTAGTGGATAGTCCAAGAATCACAATCTATATGATGCCTAAGGGTGCTTTTAGCATGGGAGTGGTTGCCACCCCATCTTGGGGGTGGAAATTTTTTATTATATTTTAACCGCAAAAGATGATAAAAACGTTCATTCTAAGCAAAAAATGTTTTATACATTTTTTTGATAAAATTAATAGTTTTCGATTTATTCGCTATTGAAAGTGTTTGTTTTACTTATCGAAAAAATCAATGCTTTTCGATATACTCATCTACGATGCACTCAATTTTTGCCATAAAAAAATGTTCAAACCAAATTCTTGGGAATTAAATAACCTACAATTTTATATTTGAACATTTTTTCGTATCTCTGATGATAATCTTTCTATTCTGAAGAAAATGGCATTTTTTACCAATCTACAAAAATTCGTTATTCGCTTTTAACTCCAGTTTTTTAAAAACTACTCATTCTAAGCCAGTCAAGCTTTTAGAATCAATTAATAATACATAAATAAAGAAGAATGAATAAGGCCAATGACTAAAAACACCTCTAACTTACATTATTATGCTTCCAATTGGATTTCTCCTTTTTATTTCAAAACAATATATTGATTTTTTAACCGTAACTTTTTTATTTTTTATAGAAAACTTGGAAAGTTTGATAAAAAAGAATTTTGTAGATTTTTGAAGTTTTATAAGCATATTAATATTAAATCTTCCTAAAGTTCTCATTGGTAAAAAGAGGTGACTTTGAAAGGGTTGGTAAAGATAGTTTTTGCATGATATTACAAGTTTTAATTGTCAATAGCTTACTCAATTTTTGACATAGAAAAAAAATTTAGGCACAACTTGTTGGGAATTAAATTGGCTAAAATTTTATATTTAAACATTTTTTCGTATCTCTGATGCTAATCTTTCTATTCTGAAGAAAATGCAATTTTTTCCAAACTACAAAAATTCCTTATTCCCTGTTAATTCCATTTTTTTTACTAATCATTCTATGCCGGTCAAACTTCTAGAACCTATTAAAAATACATAAATAATCAAGACCAAATAAGGTTAATGACTAATTTAAATTAGGGTGGTTATTAGGGGGTTGCTTCCGATCACTTTTTTGCTGAAAAAAATAGGAACTGGCATTGTTTTCATTATATGTCACTTAATTTTTGAGCTAGAGATTTTTTTTATTTCTGGAGATAAATATTATTAAATACTTTAAACTAGTTTGAATAAGTCTTTAGACTTTGAAACTACAATATTTAGCATTTGACGAAGAAGGGCTAACATATAATAGAGTGTAGCTCGATTACGATTGGTCTTAAAGAAAACTAAATAAAACAGTTTTGTTTATTTTTTCAAAAGGTACATTTTTGTGAAGTAAAGTTGTTTTGATAAAACGAAAACATTTGGAGTTATTAGCAGAAAACTTATTACTTAAAAACATTGATTTTTCGATAGAAAATTAACACTTTCGATAGCGAATAAAACGAAATCTATCAATTTTATCAAAAAAATGTATATAACGTTTTTGGCTTAAAATGAATGTTTTTACCAATTTTTCCTGTCAAAATATAATAAAAAATTTCCACCTCTCGAGATGGGGTGGCAACCACCCCCATGGTGAAAGCGTCTTTCGGCATCATATAGATTTTTATGCGTGGACTATCCACTAGTTATTCTCAAATTTTCAAGCAAATCGATCCAACCTGTAAAAATTGCTAGGCTTTATCCTATTTGAAGCTTCGTTACTTGGACGATAATTAATAGGTAATAATTTCTCATCTGACGAAAATATTAGGGTTAAAATTTTAATTATTTATTGTTATGAATGGCATATTAAGTACATTTGATGGCACTGGTAGAAAGTCTTTTGATGTTTGAATTTGTTCATTAATGTTTTATCTATATAGCCATCGGCAACAGAGTAACTCGTCCCAACGCCATGTCGCTTAATTGCGTGATGTCACTTCCATCATTTATTAACCAAAAAGGCCGACTATCAGCGGAAGCAGTGCCTAATATTTTTCAAAACTTTCAGTACTTTATAACAGCTTAATACTTTACTTTCCCTAATGTTCAGAGCCTTTTTAAATTTGAAATTTGAAAGTATTTAATAATCACAATAAAATTATTAATTTGATTACGATAACTTAACGTATTTTTGGGTTGTCGTTGGGTTAATTATCGGTCTCTGAGATATTGCTTCTTCGTCGTCACAGCGACACTTAAAATATTTTTGACTATTTTTAATAACATCAAGCTCCAGAAGTTCATCGTAGTTACAAGAGTAAAAATGTTTTTACAAGGGACATCAATAATGACTAATTCTCGGGAAGGAACATATACTAAACCATATTAACACTAGAAGCACCAGAGCGGTCATTTTGACTGCTTTCTATTTTTGACACTCTGTTTTACTCATTCATAGTTATTTTAGAAACTTGATAATTTATGACTTTTCCTAGATCTATTTGAAGATTATAATTTCTCTTTTACAGCTACTTAGCGGAATTACTTTTTAAGATATGCTCATGTCTACCTAGAAGCACCAGAGCAGTTATTTTGACTGCTTTCTCTTTTTGACCCTCTGTATTACTCATTCATATTTATTTTACAAAATTTATAATTTGGGACTTTAATATTTATTTGAGGATTATAATTGCTCTTTTACAGGTACTTTTACAGTATAATTACATTTTGAATATAGTTGATGTCTACCTAGAAAAATGGGGTAGTAATGATAAGGTATTCTACTTTTTGTTCTAATTTTCTGGGAAGTTTTTACTTATTTTATGTATAAAATGCATCGAAAACATTTGTTATTAGGTAATTTGAGTATACTTTGTTAAGTGCGTGCTCAATATGTATTTTGATTTTTTACTGTGACCTTTATCTTTTCTGCTGTTATCATGTCTCGTCGATATTTGACTGAGCAATAACTATTGGAGTGGTTGCAGAATTTGTCAGATAGTGAATCTGAAGTAGAGTTATGTGATGAACATGTAACCAATAATGAAGATGACGAATATGTGCCTGATAAAGTTGATCAAGAACATTCATCGGGTAGCGATTCTGAAGATGAAGTTGAGATTGAGGAGACGTTCAGTACTTCTGCTTCAACTTCGAATGCAGACTCCAATACCTCTTCAGGAATTATAACCAACCGGGTAAGAGGAGTTCGCGGAAGCAGTTTAGAGAATTTCTTCATCGAACCATGGGATGGGAGTTACTTTACAATAGTGCTAGTACACCAGGTTCGCAACTATAGATATTATATTAGTACCTAGCTTCACTAGCTTCTATTTATGTATTCACTTAGGTATATATTTTTGAGCATATTCTTCTTTTTGATGTGCCTATCCGTGACGAATGTTGGCGACCATCATGGCAATTTTTACCTTATCCGCGGGATGTTATTCTTCCTGGGCCCCGTTTTCCAAATATTTTTCCTTGCAGGATGGCTTCTAGAAGGAGATGTCTGGATTCATTTCGCATAATGTGTCCGAAGTATTGTAACTTTCGAGATTTATGGTGGTCAGTACCTCTCGGTCCTTCTACATTCTTCTGAGGACCTCCTCATTTGTGACTCGGTCAGTCAAAGTGATTTAAAGTATTCTCCTAAATAGCCCCATTTGGAATGGTTCCAATTTTCTGCACATACCTTTGTTCAAGGTCCACGATTCAACACCTCAAAAAACAACAGAGAAGACGTAGCAGTTGAAAGTGAAAAACATGTGAATACATATGTAAATAAAATTTGTGTGGGTTTTGTAAAAGCAAAATTGAAAAATTTTGTTACTGCATAAATAATTGTGCTTAAATAATTAAATAATTTATCTAAATTAATTAAATGTGTCTTTTATTATTAGTTTTTATCTCAATATAGGTTTTTATCAAGTTAAAAAAGAATTAAAAAACGGCTGGCAATAGAAAATTCTAATACGCGTCATTTTGACCGCTGCGGTGCTTCTAGGTATGCAGACATGCTGGTGCTTCTAGTGTTAAACATCAAAACATAATATATTAATTATATCGATGAACTATCATACAAAAGTTTAGTTTGTTCGTACACACTAAATGAAGCCCCTTTAAACCGGGGATATTAGATATTAATTCAGTTCTGATTTTCTGAGTGCTTCCCTTTACAATTATGGAAGATTAGAGGAGTTACTTAAACATTGTGGAAAGATCCACAGATTTCCCGTGACATTTTCGTGTGAAAATTAGATTTTCCATGAAAAAAAAAATGAAGTGTCGCAATGGATATCAAAGTCCTGCCATATCCATAAAATGACAGGATACTATCGATTTTATGAAGAAAATTTTTAAAGTTACATGAAAACATTTTCATTTCGTGTTTATTATAGGTACCTACAGTGCACTGGAATAAGTGTTACCCCCCTTACTAACTTATTTATTTTTAGCACACAAGCAAAACGCTCGGACAGGTCGATTTTTAAAATAATCATAGTATATAGCTAATATGATATGATTATAGCATCAATGTTTCGAAGCTTACGCGATCCCTCTTCAGATGACAGGCATAACTTTGATTTTTTTAAATGGGAAAGTACATCACGTCATACCTCATTGAAAAGCTTTTGAAATACTGATTACAAAAATGTATAATACTCTAATCCTTTTTGAGAGCGTAGGCGCAAAATTTCGGTCGAATTATTTTTAAATGTATTCACTTTTTTCGAATCCTGAGGAAACTAATAAGTATTTTTTTAAATTTTAAAAGCAGAATAAAATATTACATATTATTGAGGATCTAATGTCCCTGAAAACTTCTACAGTGCGTCCATAAAGTAAGGCATAAATTCATTATTTCGTAAACCGGCAACTTTAAGGCAAAAATCCCGACACAGGTCGATTTTTATTTTTAATTTTCGATTTTTTGGCATATGTATCATAGTAGTGACGCCATCCATCTGGGCGTGATGACGTAATCGATGATTTTTTTTAAATAAGAATAGGGGTCATGTGATAGCTCATTTGAAAGGGTATTCGATTCTCTATTCCATAATATAAATATTAACATAATTATTTATTCAAGGTGTTCAAAAAACATTTTTTAAATTAAAATAATTGAGACCAAAAGAAGAATGTATGTAATTTATCTAATTCAAAATACGTTTTAATGTTGTCAGAAAACAGGAAAAAATGTTTATTTGACAAATAAATATTGTTTTTCGCTTAAATTCAATGTTAAAGCTGCCACCCACCTGTCTCTTGCCTGTTTCGTTTAAGCGAAAATCAATGTTAATTTGTCAAATAAATTTTTTTTCTGTTTTCTGATAGTAGTAAAACGCATTTTGAATTAAATAAATTACATACATTCTTCTTTTAGTCTCAATTATTTTAATTAAAGAAAACATTTTTTTTAACACCCTGTATAAAAAATTATGTTAATATTTACATTAGTGAATAGAGAATTCAATACCCTTTCAAATGAGCTATCACATGACCCCTATTCTTATTCAAAAAAATCATTGATTACGTCATCACGCCTAGACGGATGACGTCACTAGTATGATATATATTCCAAAAAATCGTTATTTAAAAATAAAAATCGACCTATTTCGGGATTTTTCGTTAAAGTCGTCGGTTTACGAAATAACGAATTTATGCGTTACTTTATGGACGCACTGTATAATGATTATTTTCATTAGTCACAGGGGTGAAAATTTGGTATGATTTTGAATTTCAAATATACCATAAAAAACTTTTTGTTTATTCTAAGAGACTTTCTGCCCTCGGTAACAGTGTGTTCTTTTCTTCTGCGTTTAACTGTTTCAAAAATACTTATCAGTTTTCTCAGGATTCGAAAAAAATGAATGTGTTTAAAAAGAATTCGATCGAAATTTGGCGCCTACGCTCTCAAAAAGGATTAAAGTATTATACATTTTTGTAATCAGTATTTCAAACGCTTTTAAATGAGCTGTCACATGATATACTTTCCCATTAAAAAAAAATCAAAGTTGTGCCTGTCACCTTAAGAGGGATCGCGTAGAGTTCGAAACATTGATGTTATAATATATTTTGATTATTTTAAAAATCGACCTGCCCGAGCGTTTTGCTTATGTGCTAAAAATAAATAAGTTAATAAGGAGGGGGTTACACTTACTCCAGCGCACTGTATAACTACTCCCTTAGCCCTTTTGCATCCCTCCTGCCCAAACAATTTTCTTCGTAAAAGCGATAGTATCCTGTCATTCCATGGATATGGCAGGACTACGAAATTCATTGTACCCAATTTTATTTTCATGGAAAATCTAATTTTTACAGGAAAAAGTCACAGGAAACCCATGGATTTTCAACAAACTGAAAGTACATACTCTAACCTTCCATTAATGCAAAGGGCATGACTCAGACAATCGTGGCTGAACTTCTATCTAATATCTTCCAGTCTATCTCCGGATTAACAAATAAATGAACACCCACAAGGAAAAAGTTTTCCTGTAGTTGGCTGTATACCATGTAATACAAAAAATTAGTAAATCCTTTATAAAAGGTATATATTTAAAATCCCTAAAAAGGGCTATATCACAATCACATAACTAGTTTTCGACTGGTTTACCAGTCATCATCAGTGCTTACCTAAAATGAATATAACCTGATAAAATAATGCAAAGATTGAAATTTTGACTATGGTTAAAAAATCTGTCGGTTATACTCACGTGAAGTTTACATGCTAACCGCCAATATATAGTTTAACAAAAATATGTGGATCAAAGCCCTGTATAAGTAGTCCGTTAAGGAAACATCAGTTAAAAATGCCAATTAAAGCATGGATGTTTAAACTATTTTAATATTATGCCCCAGGTAACATCTGAGCTGTGGTGTGACTTGATGTTGCAGATGTAAGTTGTAGAGGGGAGGGAGATGTTTGTATAGTTTTTTGCAGAATTTAATACAGATATCTTTACTAACTCAGTGGACGGGGTCGGTAAATAGACGTCAAAGCTAGAATTTCTAGTGAAATAATCATGATTAGGTCTTGCTGGAAAGACATGTAGATGTTTACGAATGAACCAAAAAGTTTGTAAAACATATAAAGGAGGAAGTGATGCTGTCATCTCTAAAGTAGCTTCGGCAATTTGTTGTTCTTCTGAGGCCAAACAGATATCTTATTGCTCTTTTTTGTAATTTAAAAATAACATCGGATTTGGGAGCTGTACTAGAACCCCAAAGAGTTGAAGAGACTAAATTCATTTCATTCGAAACAGATCTTATTGCATAGCAAGCTAAGGATAGTTTCTTACTTAACACGTCGATATGAAGGGACCATTTAAGATTGCTATCTAAAATAATACCAAGAAATTTTACAGAATCAACGATACTGATCTGGCTGTTATTATGAGGTAAGGGTTGAAGAGCTTCTTTATAGGATAATTACTGTTTTATCTACGTTAAAAGAGAGTAAATTAGAGTCGGACGAGGTTTAAAGTTAAAGACAATAAAGTTATACGATAAAAGAACCGATGCCCCACCCAAAACTGACGCCGACTAGAAATTCGCAATTAATGGAATTGATTTAAATCTGGAAGGTAAATATACATACCAGTTTCCGTTTTCTAAATAGAAACGTTTCGGAGGTATTAAAAAAAAAACTATTTACAAGGCGCCATCTTCAAAGAGCTCTAGCTTCCATTTTCCGACGTGTGAATTGGGTTAAATTGTCGTAAAATTATTTGAGAAATCTCCGGCTTTCATTTGTCATGAAACTTTCTGGACACCCTGTATATTAATTATCTATTATACTCCATAAAAAAATCTTAAAGCTTTGATATTCTTCTTTATCGTTATCAAGCCTATTGATCTTTAACATAAAATTATAAATCTGGTAGAATCAGCAATACAATGAATGTCAAAGAAATGAAACGTAACCATTAACTCTTTTGAATACTAATGATTCGGATAAAATAAAAGTCGTCGCTCCTTTCCTTTTTTCGTCCCTCTTCGTCTCTTGCTTCTTACAATGGTTTTGTCAGGTTTGAGGTTTATAGTCCAGGGCGCATCTGTTTTGAGATGGACGTTGAGAGGTGACTCAAATTTTTTTGCAGAAATTGCTTCAAAATAAATCAAATAATAATATTTGAGCTATCCTCCCTCTCAAAAAGGTCCGGAACATTGTTTAAATAATCAAAATGTCAAAAATTTAAGGAAAAATTAGATTTTTTTCTTCGTTTTTTGATTATAACTTTAAAAGTATTCATTTCCGAGAAAAGTTGTACTGACATAAAAGTTGCGTAATTAAATTTTATACAATATAGAGTTAGTTAAAAATTAAAAAAATAGTCACCATAGTTGCAAAATAGCAATAATTGCGACAAAAACCATGCAAAAACAAGTATTCGCACTTTAAGTTTTTCAACCATTTATGCTAAACTTAGGACCTTCATATTTCACCCCGAAAAACTTTGTGATACAGTAAAACAATACTGTAAATTTCATTAAGATCGGGTCAATAGATTTTGCAAAATAAATTTTGCAATCCAGCTTTCCCAAAAAAAATTCATTTTTTCAAAATGTTAAAGGACTGAAAATAAAGCAGGTAGCAAGTTGAATTTTTTTTTGCTTATAGAAGTATACTGTACCTTTTATTCGCAATTTTCAAAATTAAAATCGATTTATTACCACGGCATCAGAAAATTTTTGAAATATACAATAATTTTTCGTGCTACGCGCAGGACAGCGGTGTTCGATTCACACAAGTTGATTTCCACCAAAATTTCTTCCAATCTTTATCTAATATATTATTTTCTTAGTCTATATTTTGCTGTATTGTAATATTTTAATTCCACAAAAATCAAACTAATTTTATTATTGTTTGTGAAATGTTGTTTAAACAATTGCATATGTTTAAAAATATTAAACTTTTATTATTTAAGTTAAAACATATTAACAAAGAAAGTTTTTGCTAATAAAAGTGTTATTTCAAAGGATAAAGAGTATGTGTTTTTATTTTGCAATAAACAATTTATTTATTTATATCGAAATGTAATAAAAATTAAAATGTATCAATCATTATCAAAGGTCATTGGAATGGCCAAACAAAACAAACTATCCGCTGTCCTGCGCGTAGCACCAATAAAATTATTGTTTATTTAAAAAAAATTCCTGACGCCGTGGTGTTAATCGATTTTAATTTTGCAAAATTGCAAATGAAAGGTACAGTACACTTCTATATGCAAAAAATTTTCAACTTGCTATCTGCTTTATTTTCAGTCCTGTAACATTTTGAAAAAATGATTTTTTTTTACGAAAGCTGGATTGCAAAATTTATTTTGCAAAATCTATTGAACCGATCTTAATGAAATATACAGTATTGTTTTACTGTATCATATAGTTTTTTAGAGTGAAATATGAAGGTCCCAAGTGTAGCATACATGGTTGAAAAACGTATAATGCGAATACTTGTTTTTTATGTTTTTTTCACAATTATGGCTATTTTGCAACAAGGGTGACTATTTCTTAAATTTTTAACCAATTCTATATTGTAGGAAATTTAATTACGCAACTTTTATGTCAGTACAACTTTTCTCGAAAATGAATACTTTTAAAGTTATAATCAAAAACCAAGAAAAAAATCGAATTTTTCCTTAATTTTTTAACATTTTGATTATTTAAACAATGTTCCGGATCTTTTTGAGAGGGAGGATAACTCAAATATTATTATTTGATTTATTTTCAAGCAATTCCTGCAAAAAAAATTTGAGTCACCTCTCAACATCCAAATGTACTAATATTTTTACCGATGAGCCCTGGTCTATTAAGCAAATCGTTGTTTGTTTACACCGTATAATAATTTTATAACAAACGATTTTGATGATTTCGACAGTCCGATTTAAAATGTAAATTATGTTTTTGATGGAAATTCCATAAATACAACTCAAAAAAATTAAATCGTTTTATATAGTATTAGTACCTTCAAAAATTCGTTTTAAACATTAAATACAAGGAACCTCATTAACGCTTGTACACTTTTTAATACACTCTTACGATTAAGCTTTTATGTTTATTTAAAAGGCTACAAAAAATTTAAAATTCAGAATGGAAAATCGCTACATTTTTTCTTCGCATGCTCTTTCTACTAACGGAGATTATTTGATCACAACAATCAACTTGTCCGTGTTAGCTGTTAGCTGTCTCAGTTGTTCATATTAGATTCAGTTAGGTCATGTTGAATTCCTGATATTACGTAACCAGGACAACATTCTGCCTTTCAATATAGACCGGGATCCCGCGTACCAAAAAAAAGTTGATTAATAGCAAGCTGAAAATTTGTTAATAGCTTAACGGTCTCTAGTCGGACAAACTTTGTTGTATGGGAACACTGGAACAGGGGAAGTTTTAATTGTGAAACAGGTTAAAAATTTGGAACGTCAGACTACGAAAACGTTCCATGTATTTTGTCAGACAGAACTTTCAATTGATTTGTTATCATTTAATTAAGCTCTTAGGCAAAAATTAGACTGGTGATTATCACTAACTGGGCATTTTAATAAGTGGAACACGAAGAACATATCAAATGACAGGAATCATGTTGGTTAGTAATAGCAGTCTGATTTTTGCATCAGAGTTTAATGAAAGGGTAACAAATTAACTGGATGTTCTGTCCGACAAAATACATGGGACGTTTTCGTAATCTGACGGTCAAAATTTTTAAACTATTCCACAAATAAATTTTCCCCTGTTCCAGTGTTCCCGTACATCAAAGTTTGTCCGACTAGACACCGTTAAACTATTAACAAATTTTCAGCTTGCTATTATTCAACTTTTTTTTGGTACGCGGAATCCAGGCCTATAATAATTTCTCTTTAATTTGTCTGTTACTCCTAGTTGTTCGATGAACACTATCGAACACTTCAAGCCCGTCAATTGAACAAAAAGAGAAAATATATAAATATATGCTTATCATACCATTTTTTTAGTTAGAACTAACTTGCTTATTGATCATTGATTGATCAGATAGCAATAATTAAGATTACTGTTTGAATTTTATTAAATAAAAAAATACCATTTTTCGAATAGTGCTGTAATTTTGTAGTGTTTATAGAAAGTTTCGACATCGTTTCACTTTTTACAAATATGCCTATTCGCGGTGTGCAAGTACTTAGAAGGGAAACGAGAAACACCCATGCGCGAGTCGCGGAGAAATATTGCAACTATCTTAAATAATTCATATTGTCAATTGAAATTGTCAAATTGACGTATATTTCATACCTTCTGTCATTGAAGCAGAAGAATTATATATTGCTCCACAATATTGATATTATATGCAATTATTATATAAAGGTAAATTTAATTAATTGTATTTTGCTTGCAGTACTGCATTTTAATAACTAATTTTATTTACTACAAACAATTGTTTAGGTTTGCTTAACATAACGTGCATCTTATTTTTTCTTCTTATTATTTTTTTGGACTATGGCCTTGACAATTATCCAGTAACCAGGACTAATATAATTGGCCAATATAATTAAAAGTGCGAATAATAATACAGAGCGTAGAAATAGGGGTCGCTTTGCCGAACTTGCACGGCTAAATATTATGGAAACTAAATACAATATCCAGCAAGACCACTTAACCCTCATTAAACATTGCATTTCAAACACTCTTTAATATTCCAAAATCAATTCTACAGGCAAACAAATGGGGTCCCACTGGGCTCACCACTCTCTCTAGTAATTGCCAATATTTTTATGGAAGACTTCGAGACCTGCACTATATCCATATCTATGCTCAAACCCACATGTTAGCTACGATAGGTTGACGATACACTCTTCATTTGACCCCACGGCAGGGATGCTCTGTTGTCTTTTCAAACCCATCCGAATGGTATACATCCGAGTAACCAGTTTACGATGGAGATGAAGACTGATTCATCCCTACCGTTACTCGATATTCTCATAAAGAAGAAACATTCCCAAGGTTTTCATCACCCTGGGTACCGAAAACCCACCGATACTAGCAGCTACATGCTTGCCAAACCTCATCACCAGCCTTCACAAATTAATTCACTCATTAATACTCGTATCTCCAGACCAATCCGCATTTTTGATGATTCAAGAAGATCTACTGAACTTTCTCCTTTAAAACAGCGCCCATCTATATCAATATCAATTGGATAGGAGCATCTACAAATTTCAATCTCCTGCTCAATCTCAACCCAAAAACTGAGACTCTAATCATACGAAAGCTGTTCTTTCTTCATCAAAAGTGTTACTAACAAAATAGATAAAATTCTCAACTCACGAGGAATAAAGTCAAAATTAACCCCCAACAGAAATTTTCATATCTTGTCCGATCAAAGACAACATCCCATATGAACACCACGGAATTTATGAAATTCCTTATGCTAATTGCCTCCGATCTTACATAGGCCAAACCTAGGTCAACACTATTTTCACACAGGTCACACAATTGATTTTGAACTCTCCAGAAACATAATACCACGCCCCAAGCAAATAGTGGTTAGTTTACACTGTGTATATATATATATATATATATATATATATATATATATATATTTATGCACAGATATCAAAGTGAGGTCCTGACATTACGCGCACTTAGTGAGGACCGGTAGAAAACGTAGACATAATCGTTTCAACTCTTCGTAGTGACCTTGACAAGTAAATAGCAATTAAAAAATGACGAGTATACACAAAAAAAATTACGTATATGTGTCCCGTATTGTTCAAGTATATTGCCACCCAAGTGAGGCCATTATACGCAGCTATTAAAGTGAGACTGTATATACTTTTTCGTTATGCGCACAAAGTGAGGACAACTTTACGTGTATATTTCCTTACAGCTCATCAAGTGAGGACCATACAGTGTTGTCGATAAATATGAGATTAATCATTTCTACTGCCTTTTTCTGTATAACACAGTAAGAATTATTATTGTTTCGATGTTTCAGTCACTTGTAGTTATAAGAAGGATGTGGACTCTTTGTTCTTGCTCGTACTGTTTGTTAATTTTATAACATTTTAATACCTCAGCATTAAATCACGGTAGCCTTATCGGAGACTAGCGTTAATAAAGAAATATTTTATATTTTTTAATAATTTACATTAAAGATGGATAGGAAAGCAAGAATTTTGAAAATAGCGTTAGTTAAGAACAATAATAATCAAAATGGAGGATACAGTGATAGTTCAGTTATGTGAAATTTATATTGAACTTAACATATAAATATAAAAGCCCGACTTTTGATCTAAGGGGAACACAGTTTTTACGGTAGATACATATCTGTCATTTTTCAACCCCCTCCCTTCCATTTCCACCACCCCTTATTTTTAAATAGGGAATAGGGGCGTGTGCTAGCTCATTTGAAAGGATATTCAATTCTCTATCCAGCATTATTAACATTGACATAATTATCTATACAGAGTGTATTTTAGTATAGGTACTGTTGCCCCTGTCGATTTTCATTTTGAAACGACAATTTTCCAACCTTAACTTTAGTATACAAGATGATTTACTTAATTTAATTAAACATAATGTACCTTTTTTACTGACTTAATTTTACAGTTATTCCACTAGATAGCAAATACAGTGAATATGTGCATGTTTTATTTCGAATAATCATTTTAAAATAGTTTTAGTTTTCTATTTTCTCTGAAAATTGTTGCAAGCTTCTTGTTCTTATACTTAAAATCATGTCACTACAAATTTATACGAGACTACATATTAAGAGATAGAAAGTATTATAATATATGACATACATGCTTTTTTCCATTTATTGAAGATATTTCACCTTATCTTGAAACAATGCAATGTGACCAAGTGTCCTCAACTAAAAAATATATCCCACTATTTTGATATTAAATGTATAGTTTGTACTATAAACCGTATTGAAATCGATTGCAACATGTGTGTGTGGTTGGGATATTGACTGCGAAACCTAAGGCTTCATTCGCCTAATCATATTTACCTTTGATTCTTATAACAATAAATAAAATTGATTAACATTTTATATCAATATTATTAGTGTTTTTAAACAATATCAGTATGATATATCAGTATAATAAAGTCAAGATAAACAATACTATAACAGAAAGCTTTGAGGTCAAACAAGGAGTGCGGCAGGGTGATCCATTATCGTCTATAATGTTTAGCATATTACTAGAAAAGGTTATACAGGAAGCAAACATTAATACAACAGGTCTGATCTACCACAAAAAACATTAGTGCTTGGCATTCGCAGACGATTTGGTAATCTTGGCTAGGAGCAAAATAAAACTTATAGAAACAGTCATGAAACTCGAGGAGAGGGCAGCAACCAAAGGATTGTATATAAATGAAGCAAAAACAAAGTATATGGAATGAACAAATAAGCAATTCGTTCGGGGGCAATACATAACAATGACAACAGCGAAGGAAACACAGTATAAATTCGAAAAAGTTGAGAGATTTGAGTACTTAGGAACTGTCTTCACAAGAGATCATAACTGTGAAGAAGAAATACAAAAGAGAATTATGTCGGGCAACCGCGCTATATTTGCTTTTAATGGGTTGTTAAGAAGTAAAAATATATCACGAAGAGCAAAACTAAGAACTTACAAGACCGTAATAAGGCCGATAGTAACGTATGCTTCTGAAACATGGGTCACAACAAAAAAACATCAAGAATTGTTATTAGTTTGGGAGAGGAAAATACTGCACAAAATCTTTGGTGGGAAAAACTTAAATGGACAATGGGTAAGAAGAACAAATAAGGAACTAACTGAGCTCTATCAAGATCCTAACATACTAGCAGTAATTAAGGCGCAAAGACTTAGATAGTTGGGCCATGTGCAGAGGATGATTCCATCTAGAATTCCCAGAATGGTACTATCTAGTGCATTGGCAGGGAAAAGACGAAGAGGAAGACCGAGGTCACGATGGAGTAATGGAGTTAGAGAAGATATGAGAAGAATTAACTTAAGGAACTGGGAAAGAAAAGCGACTGACAAAAGGGAGTGGAAAAGAATAGTACATCAAGCCATGGGCCTACTAGACTCGTAGTGCTTACATATTATAATATCAGTTTTCTAATATTATCCAGTTCCATATCCAGTTCCGAATCCAGTGGTTATATTTCTTCCGTATTGTTTAGTTTCGCTTCCAGTGATTGTATTTTTTTTTCTTGTTTTTTTTAAATATTTATTTATTATTTTATTACTATATTTTTTTATTGTGCTCATAATAGGTTGCAACATTGTCTATAGACATGAATGCAGTAACAATAAATAAAAAAAATCGGAGATCCACACTCCGGATTTGAAATCTAAACCTCTGCTTTACGAATCCGAGTTTATCCGAGGTCTACCCACTAGGTCACTAGTCACTCTTAGACAATATTTTTTCCTGAAACGGGGAACTTTTAAAGCCGGGTCTAGACTATGTAACAAAACATGCTAATAACAAAGTTGTACAACAAAGTTGTACAACTTTGTTATGTAACTTGTTATATATAGCATGAGTATCCAGACTATATAACAAAAAACAAAACAACAACATGCGCATAAATTTTGCAGCATTTTAGATGGATAGCTGGTAGGTTAGGTAGTATATAAAATTGCGTCATATAAGTATGGAGGATCTCTTCATAACAACAGCAGCTTGTATAATATTGTGGAGGCGACACCGGCGTGTTAAATTAATATTTTGGGTGTGTCCTTCATTAGCAGCTCGAGCAAAATATAGGTAGTGGTACAGCTCTTTTAGCTGATCTGCAAAGAGATAACATAGACCCATCGACAGGACATATTAAATGTGATGGCAGTTTTAAAAGCTTCTTAAGAATAGAAAGTTCTGATTTTGAATTTCTTATAAATGAAATCGGCCATAAAATAGGCAGGAAAGACATTTCGAGATGCAATTCCAGTAAGAGAAAGATTAACAGTTATATTATTAGCAAAGTATATTTTTTAAACTTTTTACTCATTGTTTCAGAGAGGAAGTATAACATTTCTGTAAAATTTAATTCCTCAGTATTATCTTCTTCACCTGTTCATGATTGAGTGTCACTGTCTGTTTGAATCGATGTAGCTGGAGAAGTAGCGGATGTA
Source organism: Diabrotica virgifera virgifera (assembly GCF_917563875.1). Lineage (NCBI taxonomy): Eukaryota > Metazoa > Arthropoda > Insecta > Coleoptera > Chrysomelidae > Diabrotica > Diabrotica virgifera. The sequence goes on from NC_065449.1 coordinate 215,192,052, forward strand.
GATGTAGTGGACGGAATAGAAAGGCTCAGATATATTGTATGATTGAGTGCCTGTTTGAGTAGCTGATGAAGCAGTCTGCGTCTGTGTAGCGAATGAAGTGAATGTTAAAGTTTTATGTCTGAACACTCTGCTCTGTAGAGAATATTATTTATGTCAAATTTAGAGTTGATTTGCACCGATTTGCTGTTAAGGTTCCGCGTATTGCTTTTCATTTGTTGGCTTGAGTTATAGGCGTACGTGCATTAGTTTTAATTATAGTTTCTGTATCTATTTTCACTTCTATTTCAGTCTATTCATCGTGTTTTTTATTTGTTTTTTTTTTTTAATCAATAAATGTAGCTCATCCCACAGCAATCCCATAATACTCGTTACTTACGAAATAGCTCAATTAAATGAGTAGTCAGTTCTTTCGACAATTTCATCGCGTAAATAACCCTACGTGAACAGAGCAAAGAAAAATCTAGCACAATCACTCCAGAATGAACAAGGCGATATGACTCCAACGGTTGCTGCTCGCGTACTATGCCAGAGAAATGTTTCAATAACATGTTTTTAGGTGTAGATCAGTCGCGGTGCGGTTTTATAACTTTCTTTGATGTTTACCGACATCTGTTGGATAACATAAAACATGCTATATAACCAGAAAAATGTTATACAACACTGTGTTTTAAAACTCTTATTTAAAATTTTGTAACAAGTTACAAAACTTTGTTATTTAACATGTTTTGTTACATAGTCTGGACCCGGCTTAACGGTAATTTCTTATAGGTAATACACTACAATTTCTGAATATTTTTTCTGAAATCTATCGAATGGTACCAAACACGACCCCCACGGAGAGGGGTTACTTTAAATTCTTAAATAGGAACCCCTATTTTTTTATTACAGATTTGGATTCTTTGCGTAAAAATAAGCAACTTTTATTCGAAACATTTTTTCTAATTATGGATAGGTGGCGCTATAATCGGAGAAAACGGGTGTTGGAAATGGAAAATTAAATTAAAATATGGAAAGTCCTCACTAAAATGGAAAATTTTACTTAACTTTTTTGGTTTTAGAACCTAATAATCACAACCCAATAGGTCCCCTAAGCGCTCGAGTGACTGCACATTTAGCATACTTTGCTCCCCTACTATATGTATTATAAATAATATGCGAAGTAATTATTAACCCAAACAACCATAATTCAACTTTTATTTACTAATAAAGAACTGGACGAAAGTGTCACATCAGCTTTTATGAAACACATGAATATTTACATAAAAAGGTAAGTGATCTGCTTGAAATCGATATTCCCAAAATCATCTAAAAATTGTTTATACTTGAGTACTTTGAGACTCTTGTATGAAATGTGAATACCGAAATACGATTAGGAATCTCCATTATGTAATTTTTAAATAATACATAATTCTTAGGAAATGAAAGGTATTATACAAACGTGTTAAAAAATACTACCTACTGAAATTTTTTGATGGCAATAAATGATGAATTGGTTTATCGAATTTATTTTTAAGGTGATACAGTAGCGATCAACAGGTAGCCAAAACGCGTTCCAAGATTGAGGCTGTAATTTTGAATATTTTTTCGAGATATTTGGCACACGTATTTGTAATATAATAAAGAATGGCGGTACAGAGCCCAATTTGAAAAATATATTAATATGTGGAAATTACTCTGTAAATACATACAATATTAAAAAAACGAGTCTGTGCCGCCATTAAGAAGAACAAAAAAATACACTTTCTTCAAATAAACTTTTTTATCAGATGCCTAGATTTTGTGTCATTTTGGAACTACTAATGAAATAAAAAATTTTAGTAGTTTTTGTAGATATTGTCCTGTAATTACGTTTGTAGAAAAAATATTGTATGATATGCGTGTTAAAAAGTACATTTTTAAGGCACTCATGTGAATTGCAGAACTCCCTGTCGCTCATTCTGCAAACTTTCACATGCTTGCCTTAAACGTGTACTTTTAACACTTATATCATAAATAACTATTGAAATACTGATTACAAAAATTTATATTATTTTAAGCCTTTCTGAGAGCATATGCTCAAAAATTTCGCTCGAATAATTTTTAAATGCGTTCATTTTTTTCGAATACTGAGAAAACCTTAAGTATTTTTGAAAAATTTAAACGCAGAAAGAAATAGGTATTACTGTATTATCCATGGTCGAAAGTCGTTGAGAACTTCTATAATATTTATTTTAATAAGTCACAGGGGTGAAAAAACATAGTCTGATTTTTAATTTTAAATATATCATTCAAAAGAAACTTTTTTCATTATAAGGGACTATCTGCCCTCGGGAATAATGGAGTCTTCTATTTTGAGTTTAAATTTTTAAAAAATACCTATTAGTTATCTCAGGATTCGAAAAAAATAAATGCGTTTAAAAAGAACTCAACCGAAATTTTGCGCCTACGCTCTCAAAAAGGATTAAAGTATTAAACATTTTTGTACTGTTTGAATTTATGCGACGATCCACTGTTTTAAAGATTGGTTGAACAGATGTTGCCAGTTGTATGGTCCTCACTATGTGTATCGTAAGTTATTCAACAGGGCATAGAATATACATGGTTAGAAAATATACGCCAAAGTCAGCGCCTCTATGCGGAAAATCTCTGAACTAAAAATTGATGTGGACCATACAAAGTGAGGTCCCACTTTTTTTTATAAAAAAACAGTGTTTGCTATCAGTACATGTCTACGAAAAAGTCTTACATTGATTGACTAAGTGAGGTCCGTATACTGGACCTCACTTTGTACAGGACCTTACTTCAACCGCAGTTTCTTTTGAGATGTGGCTCACTTCATACGCTGGGAGTAAATATATATATATATATATATATATATATATATATATATATATATATATATATATATATAATGATTTTAGAACAAACAATTTTGATGATTTCAGTAGTCAGATATAAAATATAAATTACTTTTTTGGTAGAGATTCCATAAAAACCATTTAAAATCCAATCGATTTTATAGATACCGTTAAATATTCGTTTAAAATATTAAATACAAGGCACCTCATTACCGCTTCTACACTTTTTATAGGGCAGTCAATGAGGGTATGTGGCTCCGAATTCCATCCTACTATATAGATTTAAGTGATATTTTCACAGTAAGTAGGGAATAGCCCAAGAAACAAAGTCTACCCTATGCCGATGTGTGCTTTTGTCTTGGGGGCGGTTCCCACCCCTTCTCGGGGGTGGAAAATTTTTTGCTTAAATAACTACGGAAGTTGCTAGAGAACTCAATATTTTTTGAGTTATTTCTAGTTGAAAATTGGCCACTTTCATTGAAACCTTTTCAAACAGTTTTTTTCGAATACCTTAAAAACTATGCATCTAACTAAAAAAACCATATAAAGCATTTTTGTAGCTTATAAAATAACAAAGAGATTCTTTCCTTTATGAATCTCCTAGTTATAACACAAAAAGAGATATGGTAAATGAAAAAACTTGTTTTCTTGGTGCATGCTCAAATCAGTGTATTTAACTTGAAATAACAGAGAAACGGTCCATTTTAGGTGTACCACTAACTTTTGTTGTGCTTGAAAAGGCCTTTAAAATAAGCAATATTAAATGTCGATTACATTCAAACTATGCGAGATAAACTGTAAAAAATTTGATGACTAACGTATTTTAAGAAAAAAATGAGAAGTATATTTAACCCCGCATCAACAAGAATTTAAATGCATCGTTTTCCTTCTACAATACATTTAACTATAGTGTTCTTTTTATGTTCAAAAAGTTGGGCGGGTTTAAAATGAATGGTTTTTGAAAAAAAAAAGATCAAATTATTGAGCGCATTTTTAAATTTTCTTAAAAATCTTCCTATTTCTTCATGTAACTCGAAAATGAAAAGAGATGCCAAAAAAAGGTGCCATACAAAAATGTAGGTTGCTTCTAGATAAACATTTTAATTTAATTTTTTAAAACAGTACCTCTTATCATTTTCAAGTTACATGGAGAAAAAGGAAGATTTTTAGGAAAATTTAAATATGCGCTCTATAATTTGATCTTATTTTTTTCAAAAACCATTCATTTTAAACCCGCTCAACTTTTTGAACATAAAAATAACACTGTAGTAAAATGTATTGTAGAAGGAAAACGATGCATTTAAATTCTTGTGGATGAGGGGTTAAATAAACTTCTCAATTTTTTTCTTAAAATTCGTTAGTCATCAATTTTTTGCAGCATATCTCGCTTAGTTTGAATGTAATAGACATTTAATATTGCTTATTTGAAAGAACTTTTCAAGCAAAGTAAAAGGTATTGATAGCATTATACCCCTAAAATCTACCGTTTCTCTGTTATTTCAAGTTGAATACACTGATTCCAGCATGCACCAAAAAAATCAAACTCTTTTTACCTACCATATCTCTTTTTGTGTTGTAACTAGAAGATTGAAGAAGAAACGACTCTCTTTGTTTTTTTATGAGCTACAAAAATGTTTTGTACAATTTTTTTAGTTAGATGCATTGTTTTTAAGGTATTCGTAAAGAACCGTTTGAAAAGGTGTTACTCGTATATTTCAATGAAAATGGCCAATTTTCAACCACGAATAACTCAGAAAGTATTGAGTTTTCGAAAAAAAAATTATACAACAGTTTTTGCTTAGAATTAGGTTCTCTAGCAACTTCCGTAGTTGTTTACCCAATAAATTTTCCACCCCAGAGAAGGGGTGGGAACCGCCCCCAAGACAAAAGCACACATCGGCATAGGGTAGACTTTGAATAAGGAGATATTTTCAGGCTATTTCTAAAATTTCATTAAAATCCATGCAGTAGGATAGAATTCGGAGGTAATAACCTGTTCTTGCTCTCATTTACTGCCCTATTAATACACTTTTATGTTTTTTTACAGGGTTAATATACTTTATGATAAAGGGCTACAACAAATATAGAATTATGAATGAAAAATCAGTATCTTTTTTTCTTCGCATGCTCTCTCTAGCAACGGAGATTATTGATCACAACAATCAGCTTCTCCCTGTTCTCAGCTGTTCTTATTAATTGTTCAATGTTATGTCCTCTCGAATTCCTGATGTTACGTAACTAGGACAACCTTCTGCCTTTCAATCATGATTTCCCTTTTAATTTGTCAGTTACTATTAGTTGTTGGATGAAGACTATCGAAACTTTCTACCCCATCGACCGAACAGAAAGGAAAAATATATTTATGCTGCGCATATTATATTAAGAATGGTATCTAAATATTAAATTAAAAATCATAATGTTAAAAATGAACAGGATGCTGTATCACATCGAAATTTAAACTGATGTTTTTGGACGATTGTGTAGATATTAACTTTTCTGGAGCTAACTTTTGGGTTTTAGTTAGGTATCAAATAAATTTTACGATCTCTATAACAATGACAAAACTTTTATTTTTAAAAGAAATCTTTTTCCGCCTCAATCCTGTCATACATTTTATCACAAATATCCTCTAAATGAACCAGAAACTCCGGCAAAAAACTCTAGAAATGTCTATCAAAAATAAAACTTTTACTACCCGTAAAGTTTCAGGTGGTGCAAAAGTTTCTGTGAAGATCACGGCTAATATCTTTTAAAGCGGATCGTTTGCCCCCAGAGAATACAAACAAATCTTGTAAAAGGAACAAAATCCTCTTTAATAATTTTAGATTTACATATTTGCCACATTAGCTTTATTTTTGTCTGTTTCAATTTCGACTGTTTTCTGGATCTGGTTTAAATATTAAATTTAAGTGACTCTTTTTGTATTTTGGCAAATAATTTATTATGTCAATTAAATACAATATCGCTGATTAAAGTGTCATTTTCGGGAGATTTATTGAAATTTACAATTTCAATTTTTTATTTACCCCTTTTTGGCTCAGTGGTAAGAGAGCCTATCTTTGAATCCAAGGGTCGTGAGTTCGAATCTCATCTGGGTGGGAAATTTTTCATTTATTATAAATTGATAAATGAAAATAGTTTCTATCCATGTGCGATCGGTACTCACCGGATGGACCCCAGATGTTCGGATACAACAATTAGCATCTCTTTGTAAATAAAATAAAGTCGACTTTACTAATTAACAGAATATTTACTCAACACACACACTACACGTTACACTGATTGTGAAAGCAACAGTACCATGCCAATGGCCATTAGTTGTCGAGGCATTAAGCTAAATAAAAAAAAAAGAATGTGTGTATTTTGTACGGACTTAAAAAGTCATACTTCTATTATATGATTTAAACAAAATAAATATATTTAAAACAGTTTATTTATATTTCATTTAAATACTAAATTAATTTTAATACTTCTACATTCCAAAAAAATGGTATTAAGACAATAACAAAAATAAAAAAAAAAAGTAAGGCAAGGCAACAACATGAGGTGTTCCTAATGGTAGTGGACCAAAGTATGCTAAATGTGCAGTCACTCGAGCGCTTTGGGGACCTATTGGGTTGTGAAGAGTAGGTCCTAAAACCACAAAAAATTAAGTAAAGTTTTCCATTTTAGTGGGGATTTTTAATTTAATTTTTAATTTCCAACAATCATTTGTTTGGATTATAGCGCCATCTATCCGTAATTCGAAAAAATATCTCGAATAAAAGTTACTTATTTTTATGTAAGGAATCCAAATCTGCAATAAAAAAAATAGGGGATCCCATTTAAGATTTTAAGGTAACCCCTCACCCCACCTCGATCGGGGCTTGTGTTTGGTACTATTTGATAGATTTTTCAAAAATATTGAATTAGTGCATTTTTCAGTTTTTTGATCTGATGTTCATTTCGCGAAATATCGCGGGATTCGTATCTGAAATATTAAATTTTCTCCTCACCCCTCTCCGTGGGAAGTCGTGTTTGGTATCATTCGATAGATTTTTAAAAAATATTGAGTAGGTATTTTTTAGTTTTTCGATCTGTTTTCTATGTACTCAACTTACCTTATCTTAATCTGATGATTTCGAGTTTTTCTATGGATAGATTTTTTTTCGACCCCCTTCTTAACGAACTCCCCTGCATTAAGAGCCAATATATGGTAGAGGTACATTTTCAGGGTACAAGGTTTATGTAATAATCTGACGCGCCCGAGTAACTGCAAAAATCCCTGCTTGGGCTCCCCTACCATAAGCGGTCACCCATTTAAAACATAACCGCGCTAAACACTGCTTGACTACGCTTATTGTGAGACAACCGTGTAAGTTAGTAAAATTGATATTATTTAAATTAATAAATTAATTATTTGGACAGATTGTACAAATAATATTGTACACAATAATAAATAATAATAATTAATGGAAGATTGCTGTTTAATCTTCTTTTCATCATATTTTAATATTTATTATCCTGATAAAGGGACATACAAAGACATAAAAATTATAATAAGTACAGTCGGAAAAATGAAAGAATACCCATGAACGATCACATCGATCACTTATTTTGTATTTGTTGTGTTTTTCTGTAACAAACGTTCGTTATTTATAGAAAAAGGCAGCAAATACAAAATAAGTGATTGATGTGATCGTTCATGGGTTTTCTTGCATTTCTCCGGCTGTCTTCTTCTTAACGTGCCCTATCAAGTCCCCTTGACGTTGGCGATTAGCATGGCGAAATTGTCTCTGTCTCGAGCTCTTCTAAATAGGTTTTCTGCTTTCTTTATTCCTGTCCACTCCCGGATATTCTTCAACCAAGAGGCCTGCTTTCTACAAATTCCTCTGCGTCCTTCGATTTTACCCATCATAATAAGTTGAAGAACATTATACCGGTCTCCCCTTACTACGTGTCCAAAATAGGCCATTTTTCTATATTTGATGTTATCAAGCAGCTCGCGGGTAGCATTTGCTCTCTTAAGGACTGCCACATTTGTCAGCATAGCCGTCCATGTTATTTTCAGTATACGTCTGTGCAGCCACATTTCAAAGGCCTCCAAACGGTTAATGGTGGATATTTTTATTGTTCATGCTTTGACACCATACAAGAGGACTGACCAAATGTAGAATTTAATCATGCGCTTTCGAACTCGAAGTTGCAAGGTATCATTACAGAAGAATGACCTCATTTTTAAAAATGTCGTAGGGGCTATCTCGATTCTACATTTTATCTCTGTATTTGGATCTAGTTGTTCAGTAATATGACAATCAAGATATTTAAAACTGGGTACTCTTTGAATTATATGGCCATCAACATATAACCGTGAATCTTGATGGGCCAAACGGCTAAATACCATGTATTTTGTTTTTGAACAGTATATATTTAGGCTAAACTCTCTTCCCACTGTATCAATGGCATTTAAAAGTGTTGTAATTCATTCATATTATCACTTAAAATAACGGTATCGTCTGCATATCTGATTGTATTTTTTAGAATTCCATTAACTTTCACACCCCATTCCAAATTATGCAGCGCTTCCTTAAATATTCTATCTGAATATAAATTGAATAACAGTGGGGACAGTATACAACCCTGTCTGAAACCTCTTTGTATTTTGCATATTTCTGTTGATTTTCCATTTCTGCAAGCTGTCGCTGTTTGACGCCAGTATAATTTTTCTATGATTCGTACACCTTGACTATCAACTCCTTTATCCTTTAATATTTTAAATAATTTTTGATGTTGTACTTGATCAAAGGCCTTCTCATAGTCAATAAATACAGCAAAGACCGTCTTTCCTTTGATCTCGGCATTTCTGCAATAACACATTTAGTGCAAAGAGTGCGTCCCGGGTTCCCAGTCCATTTCTGAAGCCAAATTGTGTTTCATCCTGGTCTTCTTCACATTTATCTCTGATTCTACTGTGAATGATACGTAGAAAGATTTTCAAAGTGTGGCTCATAAGGCTTATCATTCTATAATCGCTACAGTTTTGTGGACGTTGTTTTTTTGGTAGGGTTATGAATTCGGACTTTAACCAATCTTCAGGGATATCACCAGTCGAATAAACATCAGTTTATATCGAAAACTATGCATCCTACGAAAAAACTTATAAAAACATTTTTTGCTTAAAATGACCCAAAAAATACAAAAAAGTGTTTTGTTTTGCGAAAAATCGCTGTTATCTGATTCCTCAAGTTCTTTGTTTATAGCAACCTTATCGACATCCGGATCAACTGTTACCCAAAAAATTCGTGTTCTACGGGTCAAAATACATAAAAAACTTGGGTAAGTCTATCTGAATTAAGAAGGCCGCTGTACCCCCACTGGCGACAGGACTAGACACCCTCGTGACGGTTCTGTCATAATTTTGTCGATGAGAAATCACGAACAGGAAGGAGTGTTTTCAGTAAGTATTTTAAGTAGCCAAATCTGCCCTAGAAATAGGCGAAGAACTTCCCATGAACTTACTATCCATTTCGGATATTGACACTATTAGTAGACGACACCAAAAAAAATTGGCAAACGTATTATCGAAACACGAGAACTGAGAGTAATTATAAACAAATGCAGCCTGAAATTCCCATTAAAAGATGGTTTCATTCTGTATCAAATTTCCATTTCATAAGAGTTTTAAATATATTGAGAGTTAATCACGATCTTACGCCCCTCATATGTACAGTTTGGGTCTCACAGAGTCACCTAACTGTGAGTGTGGAAAAGAAGGTGACCTACTACATACATATTGTCCTCGAATGTTCACATCAATCAGTAAATATAAACAAATTTTATGATAATCTTAATATATTAAAAATTCTACTTCCCGTCTACCTGAAAAATTTGATTTTTTCTGAAGATATTAACAAATTAAAAACAGTTTACGAACATATCAAAAACTGTTAATATAAATTGTATCAATAAAATTTACCCTGTATTAAATAATTTGGTTAAAACAAAGCAAGCATGTTTGTTAAAACAAAACAAACATGTTTGCTCTGTTGTTATTTTTTAAAACCTGTAGATTTAAGTAATTACTGTATATTATAATTGAAAAAAGAAAAGAACAAGAAAAAAAAGAAAGAAAAAGAGAAAAAAAAAGCAAAAAAAAAGAAAAAAAAACGAGCAAAAAAAAAGAGAAAAAAAAACTAAGAAGATGTAAACCTACGAGATGTTGAATCGGGTGTATGTCTTAGCGTAGTAAAAAAAACAATAAAAAATAATAATACAAAAAAGAAATTAAAAATATAATAAAAGAAATACAAAAAAATAAATATTTCCAAAAAATTTTTACAACCAAAACAGTGTATTATTCAGATAATCATTGTAATATGTTAATTTGTTATGTATTTAGAGTTAGAAATACAGAAATAATTCCTCTGATTGAAAAAAAAATGTTTGCTTTTAAAATAACAAAAGTCTGGCTAATTGGCTCGGCCAAGGCCATCAAATTCACACACAAAAAAAAGAAAAGTGGCGTTGCTATGCCGTTTTATCAGTTAAAAATATTCTAGTGAAATAGTCAAAGCTATTAAACCTTAACTAATCATAGACGTAAGCAATCCACAAAAGGTTTGTTGTTTCACATTTTGAAAAGATCAGTTATATAGGAGGCCAATTCACTCTTAAAATAAAAAGATAAAAATGAAATCTAGTAGAAGTACTAAAAACTATGATTAATATTAGGTTTGTTCCAACTAGCGCTCAAACCAGTCAGAAACTGTCAGCGAATAGTGGACCAACGTAAGAAGAGGGGATAGCACTGATGACTGTATTATGTTCTTACACTGGCCAACTGTTTGCTGACGATTTCTGACTAGATTGACTGTTTTGGAACAGACCTATTATGTTAACAAATTACACAATCTGGTGAATGCGCCAGGATAAAACTTAACCAATCATAATGAGAAAATGTTTTATTAGTCCTGTCGCCAGGGGTACAACGGCCTCCTTAATTCAGATGGACTTACCCAAGTTTTTTTTATATATTTTGACCCGCAGAATACGAATTTTTTGGGTAACAGTTGATCCGGATGTCGATAAGATTGTTATAAATATACAAAGAACTTGAGGAATTACATAACAGTGATTTCTCGCAAAACAAACCATCTTTTTGTATTTTTTGGGTCATTTTAGGCAAAAAATGCTTTGACAAGTTTTTTGGTAGGATACATAGCTTTCGAGATAACCGAGGTTTAACTTTAAAAAAATCGAAAAATTGCAATTTTTGAACCCCAATAACTTTTGATTAAAAAATAAAATAGCAATTCTCCTTACCGCATTTGAAAGTTTAAGTCAAAGTATATAGGTTTTGATTATTTGCATTGCTAAAAATTTATTATTTTATTGGTAAACAAAGCTATAAACACCTAGTGCGTGAGTGATGTTTTCAATGATTTCTCATTTAAAATCGAACGAGTAGGTAGAGTAGCTACAAGTGCAAGCGAGGCAATTTCTACTTAGCATGCGTTAAAACGCAAGTATTAGGCACGGGAAACACTATGTGTTTATAGCGTTGGTTTACAATAAAAAAAATTAATTTTTAGCAATGCAAATAATCAAAACCGATATAATTTGACTTAAACTTTCAAATGCGGTAAGCAGAATTGCTACTTTATTTTTTAATCAAAAGTTATTCGGGTTCAAAAATTGCAATTTTTCGATCTTTTGAAAGTTCAACCGCGGTTATCTCGAAAACTATGCATTCTACGAAAAAACTTGTAGGCATATTTTTTGCTTAAAATGACCCAAAAAATACAAAAAGATGTTTTGTTTTGCGAGAAATCGCTGTTATGTAATTCCTCAAGTTCTTTGTCTATAACAATCTTATCGACATCCGGATCAACTGTTACCCAAAAAATTCGTATTCTACGGGTCAAAATATATAAAAAAAAACTTGGGTAAGTCCATCTGAATTAAGGAGGCCGTTGTACCCCCCTGGCGACAGTACTATATGTTCTAATTCTCAAATTATTGTAAACTAAAAACTAACAATACATACCGAGAACTCGTTTCTTATTAAGTAATCACAGAATCTCTTGAGGACTTCACCGTATGCTATAATGAAGATCAATAAATCTCATTATGAGCATTTGTTTCTTTATTCGTCTTTTTTTTTAAACCAGTTGCCTTATAATGAAAATTGTTGTTAATCCGCCTTCCATCAAATAATGTTCGGATATTTCGCTTTTTTTTACGTATCTCTAATGTAAACAGACCTGTCTTTCGCAGGGAACACAATCATAATCTTCTAGTCGGACCCTTTCTTGAATTTTTGTTCATAGATCGTACGTAATTAACAATGTTTCCTTGCGGTCGTAAAATAAATCGTCTTACAGAGGAAACTGCCTGCTGAATGAAACTGTTGCCAAGATACGACTTAACGGAAACTACAAAAACACGGTAAATTTACGACGGTCTAAATTTGTTTTCCAATCCTGTTTTATGTACAGATTGAATGTTAAAGACGGCGTCTTTAATAATAAATTGAATTGATGCTTTATTAAAATAAAGAGAAAGAAAGCTTGAGAATTATTTTGCATTTTGACTGCTAATATGATATTTTAGTAGGGATAGCTGTTGTTGACAAGACACCAGTTTTTACTTACGGTTTAACCTGGCGGTTATAAACAGTCAAACAAACCGCTTATTGCAATAACCGGGGTTCGTTTTTTTAATTAATAGTCAATACCCATGAGGTTACAATGTTACTTGCACTTTAGTTTACGATATTCCACTGAATTCAATATCGACACATACCATCTTTTCGTAGCTTTTAAATCGGCCTATGATAGTGCCCTAAGAAATAAATTGTATGAAGCCATTGATCAATTCCACATCCCTGATAAACTGATAAGATTGGTTAAGGCTACAATGCGTAAAGTTGTTTGCAAAGTTGAAATAAAGGCGTACAATCACAGGCGTTTGAAACACATGCTGGGTTGTGAGAGGGAGATGCGCCAGCGTGTCTGCTTTTCAACATAGCTCTGGAAAAGGCGGTCAGAGATGCCCGAATAGACAACAGAGGAAATATTTTTTTAAAGAAAATAGACAATATTTTTAATAAATCACCCCAAATTTTGGCATATGCTAGATACTATCCATAACGTGGACCTAGTTGTGATATATGCACAACACGCAAGCTAGAAGAGATGTATACCACCTTCTCAAATGTCTCAAAAATATGAGGCTGCACGTAAACGAGGAGAAAACGAAGATAATGTCATCAACACCCAACAATAGAGCCAGAAACATCGGTCACCAATTCACGGTTGATAACTCTACCTTTGAAGTGGTGGACAAATTCATATACTTAGGCTCCCTGATCACCAAGGAGAATGTCTTGACGGAAGAAATCAAGCGAAGGATAATCCTAGCAAATAAATGCTATTTTGGACTGAGTAGACATATGAGAAGCATAAACATAAGTCAAAAACAAATATAACTATATATAAAACCCTTATACAAAAAGTGTTAACATATGGATCGGAGACATGGACGACCATCTCCAAGGCAGACGAAAACCTTCTGCTTATATTTGAACGAAGGATCCTGAGAGTAATATTCGGTGGCATCTGTGAAAATGGTATTTGAAGGAAGAGGTACAACTACGAGGTATACCACAGATATAAACATATTATATTTTGTGGTAAACACGTAGTATCTCTTATAAGAATAGGAAGACTAAGATGGGCAGGACATCTAGCAAGATCACAGCAGAACAACCCTTCTAGAAGAATCCTTATGTCAGAACCTATGGGAAGTAAAAATAGGGGTAGGCCAAAACTCAGATGGAAGGATGGTGTGGATGAGGATGGAAGAAAAATAGGCGCAGCAAACTGGCAACGGTTGGCAATGGATAGTCTACTACGCCTGACTGGCGTAATAGACTTAAGACGGTCGAGGCTCTTTCATAGGGCTGTAGCACCATTGATGATGACTCCATTCGAAATATCAATATTATCAGTAGTAATTGCAAAAGAGCTCTAAAATTCTATATTAATTTTAGAGATAGAGTGAAATTTGTTGCGATTATTTCATGAATAAAACTGTTCAAAACCAAAATTTTATTGTAATTTATTTTTGTAAGTACAAATTAGTACAATTAAACACACAGTTGTTATAAATATCTATTTGACGGTTGAAAGTCATCACTTTTATAATTTTTAAAACATTTGTCATTAATGTCACTGAATGTATTTTTCGTAGCAACGAAGGGCATCTGACGTAATATGCTTGACGACGGGCAATTATCAAAAAAGTTATCAGTTTAATTTAGATTTCTGTAGCTTTCTATTGGTCAGAATCTCCTATGAATGAAATAATCGATACTATTGAAAGACTATATCAATACCAAGATCAAATCAATCGATATGTAAACGCTTCAGGATTGGTTGTAGCAGGCCATATCTGAATTCATTTCTCATAATGTGTTTCAAATATTGTAGCTTTCGAGATTTGATCGTGGTCTCGACCATTATTCATTCTTCTGAGGTCCTTCTCAATTACGACTCGTCAGTCCACGAGAGTCTTATAAGTCTCTTAAAATATTAGTTGTAGCTGTAGTTCATCACTTTTTCTACTGGGGTTTGGTTGAAGTGGATTTGACCATCTGTTATCTTGCTCTTGCTAATTATCATGAGCTTTGTGCTCTCTATTTACAGTAATCCACAATTTTGGCACAGTGATGAAAAGACAGTCGATCTATACTAGTCAAATCCGTGTTTACCCTCTAGCCAACACTAAGTTTGAAGAATAACATAAATGTACTAGCTGTCTAGCTTATAGATGCTTTTATATAAGCCTATATATTTTGTTTTTCTATATTTATGAGGGTATATTAATATACAGTATGTCCCTGTAAGTTGGAGCCTTATGGAAAACATTTTTAATATTAATTTTATGAAAAAAAGTTATTCTTCATAAAAAGCTCTGCAAAACTTGTGATTCAATGATCAGATCCCAAATTTTATGAATTTTATACGAGGTATGTCAGAAAGTATGAATTTCGCTCAAGAGTAAAGTAGGTAGCTTTATTTTTCACAATATTGAAAATTGCTATTATGAAAAGTTGTTTGGAATTAAGAACTATATTCTAATATGCAATTACATCCTTCTAATTGGAAAAATAAATTTGAAAAATTATGGAAAACCAACATTATTTTCAGTTATTTCAATTCTGATAACACTTTTATTATTCATTTTACGAAAAAAAGTGATTCTTAATAAAAAGTTTTGCATGGTCGTTAACCTAAAATACAACCATCTTATATAAAATTTTATCAATTTTATACGAGGTATATCAAAAAACATGAATAATTTAGATCCAAAGTAAAGTACCTTTATAGTTCAGAATATTGTAATTAGAAGGATATAATTACATATTGAAACATAGTTTTTAATTTTTAAATACCTTCTCATAATAACAATTTTCGATATTGGGAAATATAAAGGTATTTTACTCTTAAGCGGAATTCATATTTTTTTACATACTTCGTATAAAATTGATAGAATTTAACATAATGATGGTTGTATTTTAGGATTTAGACCATACTAAACTTTTTATTAGGACTAACTTTTTTTCGTAAATTAATAATAAAAGAGTAATGAGAATTGAAATAACTGAAAATAATGTTGGTTATCCATAACTTTTCAAAAAAAAATTTTCAATAAGAAGGATGTAATTGCATATTAGATTATAGTTCTTAATTAAAAAAACTCTTCATAATAGCAATCTTCAATATTGTGAAAAATAAAGCTACATTACTCTTGAGCGAAATTGATACTTTTTGACATACCTCGTATAATATTCATAAAATTTGAGATCTGATCGTTGAATTATAAGTTTTGGACCATCCAGAGCTTTTTATGAAGGATAACTTTTTTCGTAAAATTAATAATAAAAAAGTTTTCCATACGGATAAAAAGTTTTCCAACTTACAGGGACATACTGTAATTATGAACCCCATAATATTAAAAAAAGCTTCGTAAACTAAAAATTCATTATTTCTTCAAGAGGTAACTTATTCGGTTTTTTGCCGGTTATTATTTAGAAAAAAAACGGTTAAGATCGAAACAAAAAAACAACCGGAAAACCCGGTTTTAGGATCACTGCGGAGTAAAAAAGCCGGTTTTAGGTTATAATCGGCAGGTTTTCCCATCCCTATATTGTACTAATAGGCCAGTAAATGAACCTGAAATACGCCGATACCGTGTAATTTTCCGTCTCACTTTTGGAATTGTGCCGTTGATTGCTTTTACTTGGGTCGTAAAATCTACTCCTTCACGGGGGTGAAAAAACATGCGTTCAAACAAGTCTGGAAACAGATAAACTGATTAATTTTAAGCAACTGTTGCTCTATGAAGTTTTATTGACTGTTTTTAATAAAAACACACGTAGACCTGGATCCCCCGTACCAAAAGGTTGATCAATAGCAAGCTGAAAATTTGTTAATAACTTAACGGTGTCTAGTCGGACAGACTTTTTGAATGTATGGGAATACTGGAACAGGGGAAGTGTGAAAATATGGCTTGGATGCAGGTCCGTTAGCCACAGATTTTTGGGAAGTTTTAATTGCGGAACGTGATTTTAATTGTGGAACGTGTCATCCTGACAAGTTTACGATTCTGAAAATTTTTTTGCTTACTTAGAAATTAAAAAAAAGTTATATAATATGTATTTGAGGTCATGTGAGTAAAAAGAACTAATTACAGATACATTATACTGATAACAGATCCCATGGGTGGTTTTCACTTCGTTGCTACAGATATGCATGGATGTCAATTTTGACGTTTCACATAAATTAACATAAATTCAACATATCACTTGAATTCAACATAAAACCTTTACTCTGGGCTAATTAGCAAAATTCATGAAAAAGTTATTTACCAGCAATTTTACTGTTGAAATCGAATTATAAGTTCCTATATATTAATAACATAGGTATGCAAAGTCCGCAGATAGTGTGCTATTTTTTTTATAAACAAAATGGCGCTGACAAATCGTATTTTTTTCAATTATTGCTCTATAACTCTGAAGATTTTAACTTTACAACAAAAGCACTCAAATAAAAATTCACCGCAATTAAATTCTGCTTAGGGATAAGTTTTTCACGATTTGCTCCGACGAAAATTTTCCTAGGAAAATGCGGGTTTTCGTAACAAAAACTCTAATTTTCAAATAAAGTTTTAGGTAGGTAATTATTAATCAATAATTAAATAACTTAGTGACATCAAAGCTTTCTTGGTATAGATTGTAATTCCAGAAGCCGGTGGAAATTAAACGAATATTTTAGCAACAATTCAATTGTTAATTAACAATTTACGATCGCAATAATAACCAAAATAATCATGATACATTGATCAAACTTATAAAGATTATAAAGATGAGATGCCTATTTAATATTTTATCGACAAAATATAAATTTCCCTTTTGCATAATCTTTAAATTTTGAAAAAAAAAATAGTTATAATACGCTGGTATTATTGGTAAAGTACAAAGAAAGGTTATTTACCAGCAATTTTATTGCTGGAATCGAATTCTAAGATCCTATATATTATTAATATAGGTATGCAAAGTCCGCAGATAGTGTGCTATTTTTTTTATAAACAAAATGGCGCTGACAAATCTTATTTTTTTCAATTATTGCTCTATAACTCCGAAGATTTTAACTTTATACCAAAAACACTTAAATAAAAATTCACCCCAATTTAATTCTACATAAAAGCAGGTTTTTTCCGATTTGCTCCGATGAAAATTTTCCTCGGAAAATGTGGGTTTTCCCAACAAAATCTCGAATTTTCAAATAAATTTTTTGGGCCAGTAATTATTTATCAATAATTATATAGCTTGGTGAAATAAAGGCTATTTTGGTATAGGTTATAAATTCAGAAGTCTGTGAAAGTAAAGCGAATATTTTAGCAACAATTCAATTTTTAATTAACAATTTACAGTCGCAATAACAACCAAAATAATCATGAGACATTGATCAAACTTAGAAAGATTATAAAGGTGTGATGCCTATTTAATGTTTGGTCGACACAATATAAATTTTTCATTTTTTTGCATAATCTTTAAATGTTTAAAAAAATTGTTATAAAAAAATTAACATTTCTCAGAAATTGTTTATTATATTCTAATTTTATAAAATACTTAAAATGCGTATTTCATAAGTCTTGAAAATGAAAGCTTTAAAAAGTTTTTCCAACCATTTTCAAAAAAGTTATGAAACAGCAAAATAAATATACCATATCTCCGTTGTTTATAATTTGTTTTAATTGTTTCAAAGCTTAAATTGAGTCTATGGTTATATTTTAATCAAAGATTAAAAATACTTTTTTTTTGTAATTTTTAGCGCAAAAGTAGGCCTGATACAGTGTCGGAGCTATAATGTTCACTCGAAGCGACTGACACGCAGCATACATTATTTATAAAAGTGTACGTCTCGCGCGGCCGGTCGTCGCTCCGAGTGAAAATTTTAGCTACAGTACTGTATGATTCTACTTTCGCGCGTGTAAATTACAAAAAAATAAATTTATAATCTTTAATTAAAATATAACCATTAAACTGATAATCGATATTTTTTGTAAATAATTAGCTTGTACTTTAAACTCACTTCTAGGCTTTGAAAGAATTAAAAAAAATTATAAACACCGTAGTAATCGTATTACTAAACAGTCTAAACAGACAGCCTTACACCTAAAGGTAGAAAGGCTTAGGACTAAGTAAGTAAGTAAGTAATCGTATGTTTACTTTGCTGTTTCATAACTTTTTTGAAAATGGTTGCAAAAACGTTTTTAAGCATTTATTTTCAAGATATTTGAAATGCGCATTTTAGGTATTTTTTAAAATTACAATATAAGAAAAACTTTCTGAGAAACGTTAATTTGTTTATAACTATTTTTTTAAACATTTAAACATTATGCAAAAAAATAAAAAAAATATATTTTGTCGACAAAATGTTAAATACGCATCTCATCTTTATAAGATTTCAAAGTTTGGTCAGTAAATCATAATTATTTTTGATATTATTGCGACCGTAAATTATTAATTAACAATTGAATTGTTGCTAATATATTCGTTTAATTTTAATCAGCTTCTGGAACTATAATCTAATCCAAGAAGGCTTTTAAGTTACCAATTATTTAATTATTGGTAGATAATTACTTATCTAAAACTTTATTTTGAAAATTAGAGATTTCGAGGAAAATTTTCATCCGAGCAGATCGAGAAAAAGACATTTCTATGAATAATTTAATCACGGTGAATTTTTATTTGAGTGTTTTTGTTGTAAAATTAAAATCTTCGGAGTTATAGAGCAATAATTGAAAAAAACACGATTTTCGGGTGCCATTTTGTTTATAAAAAAAGTAGCACACTATCTGAGGACTTTGCATACCTATATTATTAATATATAGGATCTTATAATTCGATCCCAGCAATAAAATTGCTGGTTAATAACTTTTCCCAAAAATGGCCTATTCTCCGATAATCAGCCCAGACTACTTACCTACTTAAATATTGACCAAGAACATTACAACCTAATTATTATTATAATTCGTAAAAATACATCGTCGTCGGTTATTGAAACTAACACCTCTGGGTCTTCGTTTAATTTTTCGAATTGTTCATTTACTAATTGTACCTTCAAATAAATAATTTTGAATTTTGTGTTTATATTTATTTAAAAAAAAAGGAAAAGAATTTTCTTCCGAATAACCCTCGAACATTGATAAATCCTTGAAAATGTAATAACAATTTTCTGAATCTTGATGCTCATTGTAAATAGAAACAAGCTTTTGCAATTTATTATTAAACTTTTTCGCACAATTATCAATGTCCTTGTGTTATTACTACTGAAAACTAGCAGGCTGTTGTAAGTTTATTCAATAGCAAACTTTATATATGAAAAAAGGTTTGTCCGATAGATATGTTGGCCATTTTAATAAGTCCGACACATAGTATATGTCAAATGACAGGAATTATGTTGGTGGTAAATAGCAGTCTGATTTTTGCATGAAAGTTTAATGAAATTGTAACAAATCAATTGGAAGTTCTGTCCGACAAAATACATGGAACATTTTCGTATTCTGACGTTCGAAACCTGTAACCCGTTCCACAATTAAAACTTCCCCTGTTCCAGTGTTCCCGTACATCAAAGTTTGCCCGACTAGACAACGTTAAGATCTTAACAAAATTTCAGCTTGCTATTAATAAACTTTTTTTTGTACGCGGGATCCAGGCCTAACGGTTGTAGACGGTTTTTCGCAATTACTTAAAACGTCAGTATTTGTTTAAAAAATATTCAACGCATATCCAAATAGAAAAAATGTAGCTTTTAAAAAAAGGAAAAAAATGATGTATGTATCACGTCCGTAGTCCAGTAGAAGCAGAGTTTTAGCTCATGAAAGGAACGTTCGTATTCGAGAAATTACGAATCAAACATTTCAACGTAAAATCACCAAAAAATGAAGCACTTTTCGAGGAAAATTCATTAAAACTATTTCAAAGAGTTAAATTTTTTTTTGATTTTTATAAAAGTTTCTAGCATCAAAAGTAAGCAAGTTACGCTCAAAATTTAGTTGGTCTTTTTTTTGTACAAATCGTAAAAATCACCCTTTAATTAGCATCTCAAATGAAATTAATCGTTATCGCTTTAAAATTTACGTAACTTATGTATTGTTTATATGATTATATAAGTTTTCGCTGATTCAAAGTACCTTTTTTTAAAACTAAACATAACATGCATTCCAACTGCATACAGCTACATCAAGAATTGACAGTCGATGATTCATCGCAGATTGGCTTTTTGTAAATGATCTCAGCAGCAAATGCATAGCGACAGATTTTTTCAATTATGCGCGTTTTGGAGATAAAGCCACATTTCACAAAAATGGAAAAGTCAATCGGCATAATTTTCATTACTTTGCATCGAGAAATCCCTACTTTACTAACAGTCATAGTCAAACTAGATGGTCAATACATGTTTGTGGTGGCATTGTTGGGGATTATATGATTGGCCCACATTTTTCTACTGGCAGTGTATATGGTGCGATATATCTGGGTTTTCTGAATAACTATTTGGTATTAGTATAGCAAAATGTTTCACTTAATATTCGACAATGAATGTGGTTTTTTACATCATTTACAATCCAAATCAAAGACGATTATGAGTGAGGATCTAATAATTCATGATTATGTAAGGTATTATTTTTCATTAAATTTTCTCATTAAGAACAGTTTCAAGCGGTATTGTCATTTTTTTATGAAAATGAAAAAATGTGGCAAATATTTAACATTAGCTCTTAAAGTACGCCTAACAAAATGTTACGTATACAGTGTACTATACTACGGAGTGGAATCATGGACGTTATTTAATTTTTTATGAAAATGATAAAGGTCCTATGTGGCAAAGAATTTAACATTAGCTCTTAAAGTACACCTAACAAAATGTTACGTATATAGTGTACTATACTATGTTAGTTTCCTGGGTAGATAGAGTTGCGAATAATGAAGTACTGACACGAATAGGTAAAGAGAAGGAAGTTGAACTTACAATTAAAGAAAGAAAGCTACATAATTTCGGACATGTGATGCGGGGCGAAAAGTATGATGGCAAAAGAAACATCCGAAGAAGACGAATTTCATGGCTGAAGAACCTGAGAGAATGGTTTGAATGCAGTCAAACAACTATCTAGAGCTACTGTATCAAAAATTAAAATAACTATGATGATTGCCAACCTTGGTAGCGGAGATGGCACCTGAAGAAGAAGTTATTTTTTTATTAGAAAATAGGTGTTTACCACTACAATTTCGAAACAATAGAATTTGTAATTTTTTTTGCACTAACCATCGTATATTTCTCTAAATGAATGTAAAATAAATTATCAGAGTATCTTTGCCTGTCTTCGAAAGTGCTGCAAATATTGGGATAATTTACTGTTAAATTTCTAAGCACAGCGCGCAGCGGTCCAAAAGCTTCCAAACCTAATCAAAAATAGGTCAAATTCGTGAATTAAACTATTTCTCAATTGGTCCTATTTAAATCTCTTTCCAGTTCAATAAATTTTTCTTCTAATAGCATTGTATTTTCATTTAAAGTTGCAATTTTGAGTAATATCTGTTAGATGGTTTTCTCAAATATTTCAGATTCCTCAGAATCCGTGAGATTGATTGATGCTCTATCAATGTCTTCTTCCTTTTCTTCCTTTTTGCATGTGGGCTTTAAAACCTGTTTCTTCTTTAATATTAGCCTCCTAAATTGTTTAAGTTATCGCACCATCTTTTTCTTGGTTAGCCAATATTTCTTCGTCCATTTGGTGACTTATCTCGTGCTATTTGTACCATCCTGTCCTCTGCCATTTTACTAATGTGTTCGTTCCACTCCTGTTTCCGTTTTGTCACCCATCCATTTAGGTCTTCTACATTGCATGATCTTTTTATGTTTTCGATTCTCTCCCTATCCAACAGACTTTTCCCTGATATTCGTCGGAGTATTTTCATCTCTGTTGTTTCTAGTAGTCGTCTCGTTTTAGATGTGTCAGGTCTTGTCTCCGCCGTGTATGTCAATATAGGTCCAATTGCTGCTTTATAGATTCTTGCTTTTGTGTCGTGTCTTAGGTGTTTGTTCTTCCAGATTGTGTCATTAGGAGATCCCGCAGCTTTACTCGCTTTTAAGCTTTGTTGTCGTACTTCCTCTTCAACATCTCCGTAACTGGTTTTTCAGAACCTGCTAAATTTGTTAGATGACCTGCCCCATAAAAGTAGAAAAATTTTATGCGAGGACTTTAACATTGATTATGCTGCTGCTAGTGCTACACAAATATTCTTGGTCAACATATTTGAATCGTATGGTCTAACAATGCACGTTGATTCTCCTACAAGGATTACAAAAACTTCATCTACCATAATTGATTATACTGTATCAGATTTTTCACCTCTTGATGCCCACTCTACAATTATTAATGCTGGACTATCTGCTCATGAAGCAGTTTATACGAAGTTTAATATCTTGAGCAAACCCTCCTCGAAAACCCGACGTTTAGGCAGGATTTCTTCCGGTCGGAACTTTCGTAATTTCCAAAGTTTATGCTTAACCTCTGAGTGACGCTTTGCTGCTATGGACGTGGATAAAAACTTCAGTGCTTTTTTGGATAAGCTTGTCTGTATCTTCAATAAAGCATTTCCTTTAATTCCAATTAAGCCAAAACATCGCAAACCCTGGACTACTAAAGGTATCCGAATATCTTCCAAGAATATGCGTTCTCTTCTCTATATCAGGAAATTTATTACCAACGTCTCTATCACTGAATATGTCACCAAGTACAGGGCAATCTATCTTAAACTTATAAAATCAGCTAAAAAAGACTACTACCATAACCGTTTGGGAAGCTCAAAAAGTGTTGCAAAAGAAACTTGGTCCATAATAAACAATCTTCGAAATAAAACCCACACTGCTAAAACAATTTCCCTTCCAGACCCTGAAAATCTAAATGAATACTTTGTTAATGTGAGTAAAAATATTACATCAACTATTTTGCCACAACAAGATCCCATTGCTTATCCCCCTAATTCAAGAAAGGTCTCGAATTCATTATTTATAAAACCAGTCGATAAATCTGAACTGATCCAAACAATCAATAGTATCAAAAGCAAATCCTCCTGTAGTACTGATGGTCTATCGATAAAATTTTTTTCTAATCTCCCAGAAAATGTGTTCGAAGTCCCCATCTCACTAATTAATGATTCCTTTGAGAAAGGTAAATTTCCAGAGTGCCTGAAGGCAGCCATCATTATTCCTCTTCATAAGGGTGGTGAAATATCTAATACCTGCAATTATAGACCTATTGCACTACTACCGGTACTCTCCAAAATTATTGGGAGACTCATAAAAGCCCGACTTACGTCCTTTCTAGTTGAAAACAACATTTTGTCACAAAATCAGTTCGGCTTTTTAAATAATAAATGCACCACTGATGCCATCTTTTCTGTACTACATGAGGTTTATCAAGCACTGAACAATAATCTTCACACTGCCACCGTTTTTTGTGACTAAGCCAAAGCTTTTGATTGTGTAAATCATAACATTTTGATAAGAAAACTAAATTTCTACGAAATTCGAGGTATTTCTTTAGATTGGTTCCAATCTTACTTGGATGATGGGAAACAACTGGTTAGAGCAAATGATACAGACTCTAGTCTCAAAAACATTGTATGTGGGGTACCTCAAGGTTCAGTATTGGGTCCTCTACTTTTCCTTATCTTTATTAATGGAACCGATGGAAAAGTCTTTCTTTTTGCTGATGATACCAGTATCCTTGGAGCAACTCAAATATTGCAACTCTTCATGCTACTATAACTTCTGATCTACTTACAATAAAAACCTGGTCTGACTCTAATTTACTCTCGTTTAACGAAGATAAAACAGTAGCATTGTCTTATAAAGGAGTCCTTCAACCCTTACCTCTTAATAACAGCCAGATCAGTACCGTTGATTCTGTAAAATTTCTTGGTATTTTTTTAGACAGCAACCTTAAATAGTTCACCATATCGATTTGTTAAGGAAGAAACTATCCTCAGCTTGCTATGCTATAAGATCTGTTTCGAATGAACTCAGTTTAGCATCTTCCAAAATAACATATTTTTCTTTGTTCGAGTCACATCTTCGTTATGGTCTTCCTTTTTGGGGTTCTGGTACAGCTGCCCAATTTGATGTTATTTTCAAATTACAAAAAAGAGCAATTAGATATCTGTTTGGCCTCAGAAGAACAACACATTGCAGAAGTTACTTCAAAGATCACAGAATTTTAACCCTTCCATCTTTGTATATTTTAGAAACTGTTTGCTTAATTCGTAAACATCTACATGTCTTTCCACCAAGACCTAATCATGACTACTTCACGAGAAATTCTACGTTTGACGTATATATGCCGACCCCGTCCTCTGAGTTAGTAAAGAAATCTATATTATATTCCGCAAAAAAACTTTACAACCATCTCCCTCTACAACTTAAATCTGCAGCATCTTTCCCCAAATTCCGTAAACTGACAAAAGCCTACCTATCTGAAAGACCATATTATCCAGTAGAAGATTTTCTTAATCAATAACTAAGAAATTACAGTGCCCTTTGCACAAGTAGTATTTTTATTATCATTTTTTTGTATATATTTGGGTGTAATATGCAGCAGCTTAACTTTTAAACTTATTAATTACTAGGTAGACTATGCATTTGTAATTTACTTAAATTTTGCAATTGATTACTTCTGTTTAACTTCATTATTATTGTTTTTTTTTTTTTTTTTTTTTTTTTTATATGGCTTTGGCAGTTTGCCATACAGCCAGTTACATGTTTTTTTTTAATCTCATTAGGAGCAGTAAAAAGTTTATGAATTATTTTCAATTAAATATAGACTAGAATAGATAAATTTAAAGTTGGAAATCAATACCACAATTAGTGAAAAGAAGAGAAAATTTTATATATATACATACACATTAACAAGGGTCACACGCTTCACGTCCAGGGGCCCATCAGGACATTATAATATAAAACATATACAGGAAAACTAGGCCACGGTAAATAGGATTAAACATATAAAGGAGAGAAAACAAAGGTAAACAGTAAAAACAAATTATTATTATTTTTTTTTTTTAACTAAAGAAAAATATTACATTTGGCCAAAAAATCGATTATGCAGTCGTAAATTAATCTGTTTTGAGTCGCTAGAGCAGATAAAACGTTAAACGGAGATTTACCGGTAATGTGAACTATATTATTATATAATAAGGTGGATTCCAGATTATTTTTGGTACAACCAAAAATTACATGATCTAGGTCACCTTCTACTCCACATTCCACACAGTTTTTACTCTCAACCACATGAATTCTTGCAAGATGAGCAGGAAAGCAAGCATGTCCAAATTTTAGCCTAGATATCGTTGTTATATAACGCCTAGGGACATTATAGGTTCTATGCCAATGTGAAACAGGGACAGTTGTGTGTAAAGAAGTGTATCTATTTGGGTTGGTAAAGCAAAACTCAGACCATAGGTCACTCCATTTATGTTTCAAGGCTGCCTTACGTGTGGCAACCAAATCAGAAATACTTGGTAGATATTCTGTGGTTTCCCCTGAATAAATACTTAATTTGGCTAAATGGTCCACATGCTCATTATGTTTAATCCCACTGTGTGCTTTTGCCCATATAAATATCACATTTTTTTTATTTTCTTTAAATTGTTTCACCAATTTTTTAATTAATATTATATAGGGATTGGAGTATGTGCTTGGAAAAGTAGGTTGGTTAATAGCTGTGAGAACTGACATCGCATCTGTAACAATAATAACGGAGGATTCCCTGTTAGAAACAAAAACTAGGGCTTGATATATGGCAATTGCTTCCGCACTAAATATGGAAATATTTGCTTTTAATTTGAACATTTTTTCTACCTTTTCCATGGGGATGTAAAAGGCACATCCTGTACCGTCTCCTGATATGGAGGCATCCGTGTAGATAGTACTGTGGTAATCCCAATTGGATAAGATGCTTGTTATAATGTTGTTATTTGCTCTTCCAGTGTTTACATAATTTGGTTTAATAAATTTAACGTCATAAAAAAATGTTTCAAAATCATTTGTATCTGTGTGTGATTTTAAGTTAATAGCTTCATCAGCAGAAACTGTGTTTTCTCTAAGAGCTTCACATAGGGTTGGAGAGTTTTTCTTCATCCAATATTTATTCGTTAAATCATAATTGTTTAAATTTATTAATTCGGTATAAAGGAAAGTGTTCTGGTGTTTAATTTTCAGTAAAAATTTTTCGGCCAGGAAATGTCTTCTAAGAGAAATTGGAGGCTCAAGTGCTTCAACATAAAGGGGCTCAATAGGAGTTGTCTTCATGGCTCCAATACAGATCCGCAGACACTGGTTTATAAATATGTTTAATTTGTTTAGTAAGTTCTTGCTGGCAGATCCATATAACCAACATCCATAATCTACGATAGAGCGAATGTACGTCCTATAAAAAAGTAAGGAAGTCTGAACATCTGTTCCCCACCAAGTTTTAGTTGTCATTTTCAGAAAGTTTAGGCCTTTTTCACATCTATTTAACATATATTCTATGTGAAATTTCCATGTGAGTTTGTGATCCAGTATAATGCCCAAATATTTAACTACCTTTTTAAAAGGAATTTCTCGCTGTTTTACTATAAATGTTTCTATATTGGGAATATTATGTCTACTGAAAATGGTCATTACTGATTTTGTGGTCGACAGTTGAAGGTGATTTTCTTCCAACCATATTTCTACAACATTGTAAGTCTCCATTAAAAATCCAAAAGCTTCATCTCTCTTCTTTGTTTCGCAGTATATGCTGAAGTCATCTGCATATTGGATAATCTTAAAAGGATATTTTTCCAACTTTAATTTATGTAGGTCAGCTGTGTATAAATTGAAAAGCAAAGGACTTAAGACAGCTCCTTGTGGAATTCCTGTAAAAACATATTTTGGGCCTAATAAATGGTTGTTAAAATCCCTGACATAAACATGTCTTTCTGAATATAATCCGACAATAGCATATACTATTGCCTTAGGAATTTTAAAATCAATAATCATTTTTTTACTCAAAATATTTAAGCTTAAGGTGTCATATGCTTTCTCAATATCAATAAAAATTGTTGGAAGATAGTTATTTCTAGAGAAATTATTTTGAATATTTGTTACTAAGGTTGTAAGTGCATCTAGCGTACCCACTCCTCTTTTGTATGCAAATTGATAGGGCGTAAGCAGGTCTTTTTTATGTAGCCACCATTCTAGCCTATGTTTTAGCATACGTTCGAAAGTTTTTTGCACACATGATAGCAGAGAAATCGGTCTATACGAATGGGCCAAATTAGGGTCTTTACCTTGTTTAGGAATCGGTGTGATTATAATTTTTCTAAAGTCTTCAATGCATTCACCTGCAAGCATCTCATCAAAAATTTGTAGAAGAAACCTTTTTGCTATAATTGGTAGGTTCTCTAACATTGGATACTTTATTTGATCAAAACCCGGGGCAGTACATTTTTTATTTATTAAAGCATAATTTAGTTCATTAATGTGAAATTTTTTTGCCAAAAAATGATTTTTATCTAAGAACGTTTGTTCGATATTTACAGTGGAAGGAACAGTCTGGGGAGCTACATGATTAAAAAACTCATCTATTAAATCATCATTATGTGGCTTACCCAGGTTTATTGCTTTACGATTCATTTTTTTTGCTTGTTTCCATATCATGCTCGCTGGAGTATTTTTGTTGAGATTGGAACACCATTCAATCCAACTTTTTTTAGCTTTTTCTTTTAATGTTCGTTTAGTAAGTGCCATACATTTTTGGTAAGCAAGAAAATTATCTTCTGTGGGGGTTTCTTTGTATACTCGCAGTAAATGTTTTCTTTCAGAAATTATGTTGTCACATTCTGCATCCCACCAAGGTGAAGGTGTTCGATTTTTGCACTTAAATGGTCTGTATTCTCTTAAAGTTCTTTGTGCTGCATTATTTATACAATTGATTAAGAATGCATATTTTTCTTTGGTGGTTGGATATTCTGCATCAGTAAAATTATAAAAATAGTCTTCCACAATCTCTTTATATTGCTCCCAATTAGCTCCTTTTAGGTTCCATCTATATCGCGGAACTGTGATATCCTGCGGAATTTGTTGCATTGCAAGAGTTATTTTTATCATAAAATGATTCGATCCTAGTGTGTCAGAGTAAACTGCCCAATCTATATCACTAGCTACATCCGAGGAGCAAAAGGTAACATCTATC
The DNA here is from genome assembly GCF_917563875.1 of Diabrotica virgifera virgifera. Lineage (NCBI taxonomy): Eukaryota > Metazoa > Arthropoda > Insecta > Coleoptera > Chrysomelidae > Diabrotica > Diabrotica virgifera. The sequence continues at coordinate 215,220,716 of NC_065449.1, forward strand.
ATAGAAACATTGCAGCCTGGCCGGGTAATGCACGTAGGTTCGCCCGTATTCATAACTACAAAATCACAATTATTACTTGCTTCAATGAGTTGTTTACCAATAGAATCGTTTTTATGCGATCCCCAGGTAGAATGATGCGCGTTAAAATCCCCACCAATAATACATGGAGTTGAAAATTGCGAAAAAATATTTACCCAATCAGTCGTGTTGGTTTTAATGTCCGGTGCCCTATAAACGGAAACTATACTTAAAATTTTATTGTTGAATTTAATATTAATACCACAAACAAGAAGGTCGACATTAAAATTGGAAACTATGCTTAATTCTAGGTGTGAAATCGATTTTTTGACCAAAATGCAAACTCCAGAAAAACCATCTTGTCTATCCTTACGAATTACATTATAACCTACAAAACTGTATACTTTGTTGGGTTTAAACCATGTTTCACTTATTATTGCCACATCAATATTATTATTTACAAGATAATGCATTAAACTATTTTTATTGGAAACAGCAGAACGTGCGTTCCACTGACAAATATTTAATGTCTTTAGTAATGGAGTGAAGGTTACTTTTTACATGTGTCCTCCAACACTTTATTTATTCTTGTTTGAATTAAATCATTATTTAAATTTTTTATATCTTCAATCGTATGAATACTTTTTAAAAAATCAACTATACAATCTGCAATTGACTTTACAATGTTTTTATTATTTAAATCTTGATAAGTTGGTGGATTATTATTTCGAGGCAGTGGTTGATTAGGGCCAAACTGAAAAGGGAACATCGGTTGTGGAGGAGGAGTGTCATTAGAAATTCGACGTTTTTTATTGCTGTTGCCGGTAGGACTACGTGTAGGATGTGTGGGCAAAACATAATTGCTATTTTTCTTAAAATTGGAGTGTAAAAAGGAGTTAGAATTTCCAGACCTGGATTCAACTGCTGGTAAAGGCGGAAAATTTTCGTTGGACAAAATAGAAAAACTATTTTTAACAGATATTCCCGAATAAGACATTTCATATTTTTCTCTTGCTTCAATAAAGGAAATATTCTCCACAACCATAATATTCTTAATTTTACGTTGTTTCTCATAATGCGGACATTTTCTTGAAATGGAAACATGGTCATTAGTTTTGCAATATATACAGCGAATTTCTGAATCGTTACAAACGTGATTTTCGCCTTTTACGTTACTACATTTAATGCACAATTCCTCAACCCTTTTACAGTTCCCGGAAATGTGTCCAAAAAGCAGACACCGGAAACATTGAGTAATTCTGCTGAAAAACCGCTCTACCGAAAAATAAACACTATTTATTGAAATATAATTGGGTAAAATATTCCCTTCAAAGGTTACAATGACGGTTTTTTTGGGGACATACTGTATATCACCATCCTTTTCTATTCTACGATGTGTACGTTTAACATCAACTACTGTTGCGGAAGATGTTATGTTATCTAAAATATATTTCGTATCGTATTGAGTATCAACATCTCTTATCAAACCCTTAATTTCCAATAAATGATTTGGTATAAACGCTACAAGATCATTTTCTGATAAAAGAGGATTGTTTACCAAAGCATTGGCATCAGAACATGTTTTTAGACAAACTTTTATTCTATTTTTTCCAACGCTTCGAATTTGAATAATATTCTTAACGTTCAATTTCTTATGCAAAATATCTGCCACACATAAAGGATGCAACCGACCTGCATTTTGAATATTTTTCCGTTCGATATAAACACAAATATTATTCAAATTATACTTATCTCCATTCCTTAGGTTAAAAAGTTTAGGTATTTTGTTTTGTTTATGAATATCCTTTTCATTATCACTAATGAGCTGACGACTGGTTCCAGCTGTTGCTACAGAACAAGCAGTGGTATCCATCTCTTGTACGGGGACCGATTCATAATTCGCATCACTTTTAGAGTTATTTACACTCACTGTCTGGTTAATCGTTTCACCTAACGGCGTCTTTATATTTACAGCTTCCCCCATTTAGGGGGAGCTATTTACACTCCGTACACTTTATCGCAAAAAGAGTTTAAACTAGTTTACAAAGTAAAAATTAAATAATTAATAGCCGATATCGGTAATTATCACTGGTTTTGTTGATAGAAATACGTCCGGTACCTATGAAGTCTATCACGATACTGATTATTATTGTTATTATTGTAAATATATTGACGATTTATGTAATTTTAGTAAATTAGATTGTTATTGTTTGGTTTTCTTGACTTTTTATAAGCTTTGTCGATAAAATTGTACAATTTTTCATGACAATAAAGCATATTTCTATTCTATTCTATTCTGGTTATATCTATTCCCAGATATTCAAACCTTGCTTCCTGCTTTATAAGTTTCCCATCAATTTAGATTTTATATCATAGTGGGTATTTAAGTGTTGTCATACATTTGGTTTTTTTTTGCTGATATTACCATATTTCATGCATATACCTATTTCTTGGCTGCTGTATTGAAGATGTGTGTTAATCCCTGAAGATCGTCTTTTGTCTCGGCGATTAATGCGGCGTCGTCTGCATAACATAATATTTGGATTTCCTTGTTCCCCATTCTATAACCATGACCTTTACGTACTGTATCTATTATTTCGTCCATTATTATATTAAAGAGCAGTGGGCTCAATAAGTCACCTTGTCTGACTCCGCTTTGTACTGGTATAAACTGCATTAGTTTCCATTTACCTTTGCCTGTATTCGATTATGAAAATAGATGTTTTCGATGGTTTTTATAATATTGATTGGTATGTTTCTTCGATACAGTAAATGTAAGACATCTTCGACTTGGATGCAATCGAAAGCCTTTGTCAGGTCTATAAAACGTAGATAATACGCTCGTTTATTGTACTCAATGGCCTTCTCTGTGATTTTTCTCAATACAAATACGTCGTCTACGCAGGATCTTCCGGATCTGAATCCTTGGTTTCCATCTGATAAAGTTGTTAGTTTATTGATTTTGTTTTTACAATGACTCTATCAATGTAAGATTCTGAAATTTTCACTCTAACTACTGGGGTACAAATCCATTACAATATGTCTGAAACTTAATTCAATACATTTTTACTTTTACGACTGTACAGAAGTTCTATAGGTACTTTAAATTTGCTGTGTTGGATACCATTTTTTACTAAATTTTGATGAAAGAATGCTTATTCAAAATAAAGGCCATCCAAATTTTAAATTAACGTGCCAATTCATAAATATCAGGTCATTCAGCATCGCGACTGTGCTAAATTATGTTTTTTCTTTTGACGGCTCTATACAAAATAATATATCTTTTGCGAAATACTTAAGAACTGTGAACGTGATACAATTTTTGATTAATTTTTTGATTAGCTCTAAAAAAACTCATTTGTTACACAGAGATACAAAATAATTACGTTTGGAAAATATATACAATCCGTTTTGCGAATCTTTTTTAGGGGCCATCTCTTCGTTACCGATTTTTTTATGCCAACGCTGCTTTTTTTCACGAAATAAACTTTTCTGCTTCGAATAATCATCATTTTCATCGAACCGTCTATTTTATTGAAGAGTAGAGGTCCCGAAATTATAAGTGCTTCAATTTCCTCCGAAAACACGGGATACAAAATAATCCAAGGGTTATGTAAATTCGAAGGGTTAAATTAAAATACATCCTATTCGAGTCCCATGCGTTGAAGATGGCGCCTGCGTCGCGACGACGTGAGTCCGTCCGCCGGGACGCCAACCAGTCTGTCTAAGGACGTCAAGGTCGAATGTTCATGTGCATTGCCGATTCTTCTTGAGATAGTCCTATCAATGAGAGAGAAAGACAGTGGTCGGAATAGGGTCTTCGTGCGCTAGTTTCTGGATATCTCGGAGATATCGGGGACATACTTAGAACTAATGATTGTTTTTGATATTGGTGGATAGTTTAAAAAAATATGAAGTGGAACAATTGTAAATACAAATTTTAAAGTGTTGTAAACATAGTTTTAACTTAAAAACAAAATGAAAATATTGGTACAAAATGTTTTTGTGGACTTCTAAATAAATCTAGGGCTACATATAAGTTTTTCGCAAGTATTTTCCATCCAATGTGAGTATCTCTAGTAATATTTTTGTGCTAATTAATACATTTTATCTTTGTTTATTTTTGGAACAGTCTACAAAATATTATTACTCCAGTTTATCTGCGAAAAATCATTCAAATCTTATACAGATTTTTAGTTCTAAACGGCATATTTAGCCCGATAAGGAAACAAATAATTTTACGAAAACTTCCAAAAAAATAAAGGAAGGATGAAAATTTGGAAATAGGTAGTTGAAATTGTCTATTATTATATAAGAAAAAGTTTACAATTCTACATCCCCTCCGTTTTACAAAAATTGGGAAATACGGGGTGAAAAATATTTTCTCGTGAGTGAAAAAATATACGTTCAAAATAGGCCCGGAATTGGATAAAATGACTAATTCTAAGCAACTTTTTTTTCTATAAAGTTTTTTCACTAAGTCGATACTTTTCGAGTTATTTGCGAGTGAATATGTTCATTTTTAACAAAAAAAAAAAAACATGTTTATGGACGGTTTTTCGCAGATAACTCAAAAAGTAAGTACTATAGCGAAAAAACTATGCTTAGTAAAATATAGCTTATAAAAAATTGAAAAAAAAAATGGTGTACGCGTGAGGTCTGCGGACCCAGTATAAGCAGAGTTGTAGCTAATGAAAAGTAGGTTCTTCCTCGTCAAATTCCAAATCGAATATTTCAATGTGAAATAATCACAAAAACAGAGCACTTTTCGGGGAAAATTCATTAAAACTTTTTTAAAGTGTTTAAAAAAGGTTTATTTTTGTTTTTTAAAAAACTTCTAATATTAAAAATAAGTGAGTTACGCTCAAAATATTGTTAGTCCCTTTTATTTTTGGTACAAAGATCGCAAAAATCACCCCCTAATTAGCTTCCCAAATAAAATTAGTCGTAACCGCTTCACAAGTTACTTTACTTATGTATTGTTTATATCATCTATAAGTTTCATTGGTTCAAAGTGCTCAGTTCTGAAAAAAACTGGGTCTAAAATAAAACATTTTTTTTAATCTTGAAAAAAAAAATGGAATTGTTCATGGAATTAACTTAAAAATTATTAGTAACACCAAAAATCTTAAAGAGCAATAAAATGTACGTTTTTCTTTTCTGAATATTTTTCCTTTTTTTGTTTTCTTGTTATACTAAAATTGATTATGCTATGGCTGTTCAAAATTTGCCTAAACTCGTGATTAGTTACTCGTTCGAGCCATTTTAACTACAGCTTTTTCAAAAATAAACACTTTGAACCGATGAAACTTACAGATCATATAAATGATACATAAGCAAAGTAACTTGTGAAGTGTTAATAATAAAATTTATTTGTGATGCTAATTAGGGGGTGATGTTCGCGATTTTTTTACCAAAAAATAAAAGAGACCAACAATATTTTGAGAGTAACTCACTTAATTTTAATGTTACAAGTTTTAAAAACAAAACAAAAATATTCCTTTTTTTAAACAATTTAAAAAAGTTGAAATGAATTTCCCCGAAAAGTGATCTGTTTTTGAGTTATTTCAGATTGAAATATTCGATTTGGAATTTTATGTAGAAGAACCTACTTTTCATTAGCTACAACTTTGCTTGTACTGGGTGTACAGACCTCAAGCATACACCATTTTTTTCAGTTTTTTATAAGTTATATTTTTGCTAAGAATATTTTTTCGCTGAAATACTTACTTTTTGAGTTATCTCCGAAAAACCGGCCAAAAACATGTTTTTTCTGTTACAAATGAACATATTCACTTGCAAATAACTCGAAAAGTATTGATATAGAGAAAAAACTCTATAGAACAAAAGTTGCTTAGAATTAGTTATTTTATCCAATTTCGGACTTATTTTGAATGTATATTTTTCACCTTCGAGAGGGGGGTATTCCCCTCTATTTTTAAAAAATGGAGGGGATGTAGAATTGTAAACTTTTTCTTATATAATAAAAGACAATTTTAACTACCAATTCCCAAATTTTCATCCTTCCTTTATTTTTTTTTTGGGTCAGATTTTTCTTTGATCGGGCTAATTAGGGGTAGTTGATGAAAAATCCATTAACACGTACAGTTGATTGTGCTACGTTTTTTAAATAATCACAAAAAGTAAAGAAAATATTTTTGCCTAGAAGTTGTTTCTTGTACACACATTTTGGTGAAAATTGGTTCAAATAAAAGGTGTATATTATAAAAAGTTCTTTATTATTGAGACTTTCAAAATTAAAATACATAAACAATTAACCGAGATAATTGCAAAAAACCCTTATTTTTGCAGAGATTTATAAATTTTGACAAATTTGTTTTTTAAATAACGATGTGCAACAATATAACCACTCAAAATTGTGGTAGTTCGACCACAAAGAGATTTACCAAATAGTTTAGAAGTTACTTAATCTGTTTATCCTGGAAAGTCATTATTTAAACAACTGTACTTGCCCAAACAATCACTGTAGTAGTATTTTTTGTCAGCTTATAAATATTTATAATTTTTTTGACAGTTTTTTTGTCACACGCTTGTAAGTAGGCTCAGTGAAAAGCTAGTCAAAAAACGCACCAAGTAGTGCATGTAGTGAAGGAGTAAAATGTTATAAACTGTTAAAATTATGATACTTGCAAAATACTGCCACGGAAAGTGGAGGGGATAACTGTCCGCTGCAATATCTCCGCTTGTTTCTTGTTATTGGGCATATAGGTTTTTTTTGCAAAGTTTGTTTTTCACCAGATATTCACTGAGACTACCTACAAGTAAGTGACATAAAAAATATCAGAAATTTTATAAATGTCTGTGAGCTAAAAATCAGCCCCTTTTCAAACTGTATTTTAATTACAAATTTAATAAAACGTTGAAATTTGTTTTAATATACCCTCGAAATGAAATCTCAAAGAATTGATCTGTTGATTTTTACATAAGTATAAATATTTATAAAAACTCAAAATGTATGATATATTTTGCAATTTTATAAGCAACCAATAAGGAAGACATATTCAGCGAACGCCATGTTGAAGTTTTTTATACGATTTATGAGTTTCTTACTCTCAAATTTCTTTAAAATGCTTAACTTTTTGTTAATAGACGAAAAACGAAAATTTACCGTTTTTTGATCTTTATTTGTTTATATCATCAAAATCGGATGCAGGAAACGTATAGGCTATTATTATAGATCTCCATACTATTCAAAAAATTTGGTTTCGGCCTGGAGGGGATTGTGTCACCAACAGGATATTTTTTCCCTTATTTCTCTGAACTATAAGATGAGACCAATCGAGTAGTATTTAAACAATTCTATTAGTTTATCCCATTTGAGAAAAAAAAAGTCATGTTAAAGTAGTTGTACAGGTTGTTTGTCAATATTTAGAACAGGTTTTTTGGTCTCATTCTCTTTGTGATGTCTTAAGTTTTAATATTGTTTAAAAAAATTTAATAAATAATTTATGCAAACTGAAGTACCACTTTTCGCCTTAAAATCAATTAAATTATTTGCACCGCTTTTACCTTTATATAAAAATAAAATATAACATCTGAAAGGTTATAGAAAACCACATCTTAAAAGAGGAAAGAAATTTGATAGTAATGATCATTTTTGTGTATGGAGGCAAACTTTTTAAGCTCATCAGATGATATTACCGGCATATCAAATATTTTTATTTAAGGGGGTAGGTGCGAAATCTTGGTCCAATACTATTTAAATTCTCTGAATTTTTTATCGAATCCTGAGAAAACTAATATGTATTTTTGAAAAATTTAAACACAGAATGAAAGATTACATTATTAGCGAGGGCCGAAAGTACCTTAGAATATCCAAAATGTTTCGTTTGAATGAAATATGTGAGATTACAATCACACTAAATTTTTTATTTTTTCACCCCTTTAAATTATTTAAATAAACATTATATAAATCTTCAGGGATTTTCGGCCCTTCGTAATAATAAAACCTTTCATTTCACGTTTATACTTTTTAAAAATACTTATTAGTTTTCTCAGGATTCGAAAAAAAATAATGCACATAGCATTGTACCAAGATTTTGCGCCTATCTCCTTAAAAAGCGATTCACATTTTTCCACACCATAACTTTTAGTACATTTTTTTTAGAGAAAGCGTTGAATTATACACATGCCAATATACATGTCTGAGTAGCCTAATTATTTTCACTTGTTCGAGTTTCACGCCCAAATTTGCTGCTGCTCACTGATTGTAGGAGAGGTTTAATAATTATTTTATACCTATGTAGATTAGGTGTTTGTTAAAGGCACCGACACCTTATATAAAATGTAATATAATATTATGTAGTCCTTCTTTTGCGTCCACATCGTTAAAGTGAGGGAGCGAAATATGCTAAATGTGCAGTCACTCGAACGCTTTGGGGACCTATTGGTTTGTGAAGAGTAGGTCCTAAAACCAAAAAAAGTCAAGAAAAGTTTTCCATTTTTGTGAGGACTTGTCCATTTTTAATTTAATTTCCCATTTCCAACAATCGTTTTTTAGATTATAGCGCCATATATCCATAATTCGAAAAAATATTTCGAATAAAAGTTGCTTATTTTTACATAAAAAATCCAAATCTGGAATAAAAATTTGGGGCTTTTAAGCCCCTTTTAAAAATTTAAAATCTTAAATAGAAGTAACCCTACACCCCACTTCCGTGGAGGGTCGTGTTTGGTACCATTCAATAGATTTTTCAAAAATATTGATTAAGTGTATTTTTGCAGTTTCTCGATCTAAGGTTTATTTTGCAAAATATCGCGAGATTTGTAATTAAAATTTTAAATTTACCCCCGCCCTTCTCCGTGGGGGGTCATGTTTGGTATCATTCGATAGATTTTTGAAAAATATTGAACACGTATTTTTTAGTTTTTCGATCTAATTTTCATTTCGCGAATTATTCGCTTTTTTTGTGAAATTTTTTAACTCCCCATTTCCTCACGCCCCTCTCAAATCGTCAGATTTTTGAAATATACACTGTTTTGCATGTCCTTAACTACCTTATTTTAATCTGACAATTTCGAGTATTGTTAAGGATAGATTTTTTTTTCGGACTCCCCTTAACGAACTCCCCTGTGTTAAGAGCTAATATATGGTAGAGGTACATCTGCACGGCACCAGGTTCCCCCCATATGATAATCTGACGCACTCGAGTAACTGCAAAAATCCCCGCTTGGGCTCCCTTACCATTAGAAAAGGACCACTGCGTGTCGATAATATTATTAACTTTTGTTCGTAGTAGATAATATTATGAAGTATAATTTGATGTATGTTTTGTCTAATAAATCATTTTTGCGTATTTTACAGGCCGTATCGTTCAAATATCTTTGTTAAATTCTGTTGAATTCTCCTTCTTTAATAGACATATAAGTGCTTGAGCGGGGGATGATTTAATTTCTATATTTTTCTATTGAATTACCCCAATGAGAGCATCAGTTATCGACAAAGAATCTCTGCAAACTCTTTTAATAAATGTTTGGAGGATTGCAGGATTTCGAATTCGTGGCAAAACAAAATAGTAATTTTGCTTTTTAACATCGGGAATAATGGCAAAATAAAAACTATCGACTAATCAGTCTCCTCATTTATTAAACCTATAAATTCGACAAATATCAACCAGTAGGGCAAGCAGGGTATCAAAAAAGAATGTGTGTGTACTTTGTACGCACGTAAGAAGTTATACTTCTATTATATGATTATATGATTATAAACGAAATTAATATACTTTTTATTTATATTTTATTTAAATATTAAATTAATTTATACTTACTCAAACATTTTTATTAAAACAGTGCCAAAAATTAAAATAATAAAAAAATAAAACACACACAAACACACTAAAAATGCCACAAATGATTTCTGAACATTAATTGTCGGAAAAATTTTTAACTAAATACGTATTCTCTGAAAATAAAATTATATAATAAATATACTTACAATCATAAAATGTATAAAAAAAAATAAAAAAATAAAAGTTTCTATTGGGATTCGAACCAACTTACCACGCGGCTGGTATTTGCGTTGTATTGGGATTCTCTCGCATTAAAACTGCGCCACAGAGACAGCTTGTCATTATGTGCGAAGATCGTCTAACTAAACAGATTAACCTTTTGACATTTTTAACTTATGTAAATTAAATTATTTTGATTTTGAATTGAAATGATTTAGAATTGAAAAAATACAACAAAACATAGAGTAAGAAGACAATATATTATTATGTAAATATAAATATAAATTATGTAAATAAAAGTATTACATACTACTTATGTATTTTGGTAGGTTCAAGGTAGGTATCGGAGCCCGTATAACGACTAATAAATTTCGCAATCACTTGCGTCGTGCAAAGTGGCTATGTTCAAATATCATAACAAAATTTGATCAACTATTTATAAAACACTTACCAGTGAAAGATTCTTTAGCTTTGAATAAGCGAGATCTGCGGCACTCATACTAGGCACAGTTTGATGAGCTTTCACATTGGCATGAAACAAACATCTCTTCTATGTAAATAAGTCCAAAAATATAATATGAAAACTATTTAAAAAGGCAGTATAACCATTAACTAACTTTTTGTTTGTTGTTTCTCTTCCTACAAATTTTAAAACGCAACAAGCATACATTATAACCAAACCATGCATAGTCCCACAGCTGTGCCACAGCTGCCATATTGGATAATTTTTGTCATGTCATTTGAACATCCAATCAGAACAAAGTTATAATGCGCATGCGCCCGGTCGCTAGGTTTTCCCATATAAAATTTCACCGTCATTACGCCCGTAAAGAAGTATAACTTCAAAAAGATTTATCAATCCATTTAAGTCAAACCCGGACGGAACACCACAGAAAGTGGTATTCCGTTAATTGAAGACATTAGTGGATAAAGTTCATATGTCACAAAATAATGTTTTTGAGTAATGTGCATTTTAGTGTCTTTTGTTCCAAGTTAGTTATTTATTTTATAAATTTGCATTGCTATACTTTTTTAAACAGGCATTTGAAGGTACTTTTTTCACACTTTAAATTGAATTTAAAAAAAGTTAGTTTAAGCCTAATATTTTAAATTTTGTGGACATATTACCTTTATCCACATAGTAAAAATAATTAAAAAATGTTAGGGTTAGGTGGATAAAAGAGTTAAGTATCAAAAATGGGCATTTATTGTCAAATAAAATTGCAATACAAACTGTAAAATTAATAAAAACATATTTTTTAGTAGGTTCTTCTTTTCTTTTTGTTATTTTCTTCATTTTCCTCTATCGCGTTTTCATAAAACCATCTATACTCTTTGGGAACAAATTTTATTCGGTCTCTTAAATTTCCCAATTTTTCCAAACTCAAACTACCAGTTTTATTTTCCAGTCTTCTTGGTCTATATTCAGTTGTGGTCAGATGTGCTGACCTTTTTTTTTTTCTTAAATCTACTTGCTGAAATTGCATGTAGTCATTAAGGTATAGAGATAGATCTTATAGATAGGTCTTATAGAGATAGAAGCCAAATTCGTCCACTCTTATCCATTTTACGTAACACGAAAATTAACCTTTTGATTTGAAGTGGTTGTTTGCTTTTTACGTAAATAGAGGTTTGTCAGCAGATCCTTAAAGTAGTAGAAAAATTCTCCATATTTACACATTTCACATGGATAAAGGTATTATGTCCAAATGCAATCTTGGACATAATACCTTTATCCACTAGAATTCGAAAATCTAGTGGGACATATTGCTTTAATACCTTCCTGTTATTTTTATTTAACTAAAAATAGGTTATCTTAAAATTTTAAAAGGTAAAACAACATATTAGAAGAACAAAAACCTAATAAAACAATTTTTTCAAAAAATGTGACATATGACCTTTATCCACTTATGTCTTCAATTCTGTAGAACACTGTATTCTCTAGAAAACTGAAACAAGTGTTCATTAGAACAAATAATTTGGACTGCAATTGCTGAATTTATCTTGAATTTCTTAATATAATTGACGTATTTGGATTTGGCATACCTAAATTGTTAGCCTCATTTACAATACCTAATCTTTTAAAAAATATAAACATGTAAAAAGAATAAAGACTTTTGGATCTCTTTTCACGTGGTAAATTAAATCAATGCTTTTATATTATATGTATACATTAGGAACACATTCAATAGTTATTCTAATTTGTGTGATTATATTGACAATACATTAGCTACAAATTGTACTTCCGATATCCACTATTAGTCCAAGTAATTAAGCTTAAAATAGGACAAAACCTCGCAATTTTTACAGAATAGATCGATTTTCTTGAGAATATATGAATCAGTAGTGGATAGTCCAAGGATCAAAATCTATATGAGGCCGAAAGGCGCTTTTACCATGGGGGTGGTTGCCACAGCATCTCGGGGGGGGGGGGGGGGGGGATTTTTTATTTTATTTTGACCGCAAAAGTTGGTAAAAACATTCATTCTAAGCAAAAAACATTATATGCATTTTTTTGATAAAATTAATAGTTTTCGATTTATTCGCTATCGAAAGTGTTAGCTTTATATCGAAAAAAATCAATGTTTTTAATCAGTTTTTTGCTAATAACAAAAAACTTTCCTTTTATCAAAACAACTTTGCTTGTCAATAATTATTCGCCTAGTTGTTACTATATACTATATACAAGATCTATTCGATATAGTTTAGCATTTTAGGCGGCAATTTAAATATTTAGAGCATATTTAGAGCATAATAAATATTATATGTAAGGATACTAAAAAGAAAATCTAAATTAAGACTGTACATGTCAATTATTCGCCCAGTTGTTACAAATGAAAGCGAAACATGGACTCTACATCAGCGGGAAATAAATAAGTCACTGGTATTTGAAAGGAAGGTCATCAGAATGATATTTGGCTCCTAAGAGAAAGCTGGTACAAGGTTCCAGAATGGTATCATGAATAAATGGAAGACGTACAATAAGCTCATTGGCTGCAGTACGATCAGTGTAAATCAGACGGTTTCCAGTAAGGAAATAAAGAGACGTAGTCGATACAAGAATCACAAAACTCCGACTAAAGTCGGAGTTTGCATGATACATTTTAAAAGGAGATGATAGAATATGAGTACAAACATTCTTAAGTGGAGATCGTATCTAGGAAAGAGGAACGAAGAGGACCACAAAAAGGTACTATAATGACTGAAAGACTGCTGCGGTGTTAAATTGAATGAGGATAGAGACAAGCAGATAGTCATGAAAGAGGCCTAGATTTTAATTCTGGTTGACATGAAAGAAAAAGAAAGAAAGAAAGAGATAGATAGAGAGAAAGAGAGATAGATAGATAGATAGAGAGAGAGACAGGTTAGGCATATATCTTGGTAGAATTCACAAGAACAAACCCGCATCTGAAATATAAATAGAAATATTAACCAAAAAACGCTACAATTCCAGACGCATGGTAGATTCTTATGCAATATTTCTTATTTGGAGAAAACACAAAAACAACGTTTGTTATTACAGTCGTATATTCTGGCACAGTAACTCCCATTTTTCATTAATCGACATATTTTCCAATTCTGTTCAGTTGTTTTTTGAAATCGATAAAGCATAAAAAGTAGTACGTGGGAAACATTTATTTTCAACAATACTGGCATTATGGGATGTAACCTATTAGGTCATGGAAACGATACGTTGGGTTGCTACAAAAATTGATATCGGAGTGTTTGTTTTGTTAATAACGTAGACGCTAAACAAATAAAAATATTAAGTCTGTGGTGTAACTTTAACCAATATTTGCTGTTTAAGTGCATAAAGTGATTTAGAAAACTGTAATAATTTTGTATTTTAGTAAACAAATATTGTTAAAAAATATATTGAAGTATCTACTATAGATTAAAAATTTAATGCATTTTATGTACTGATCCAATAATGTGAAATATAAAAAAGAAACAATTAGGCAATTCATAATAAATTATGATTGTAGAAATAAGACACTTAACTTTTTTGTTGAAATATAAATCGGTGGTTAGCGATTCGGCATCAAAGCTCATTTGTAGGTAGAAAATCGGCATCGGTGGCGCGTCGCTTGGCATCATGACGCCAAGGCAGAACTCTTCCGCGGCTAATTAGAGATGTGCTCCTTTTTATGTGTTCTTTTCATAGGGACAAACCCCTTACTAGTCAGTGGTCGAACAATCGGCATACATAGAGTAATAATTTATTAAAAATGAATAACCATTTTCAATTTCGTTGCAACACGAAACTACAGCCGCATCATTTTTCCAGCTCAATCAGAGAGTGCAGCAAGCACCTCCACCGGTTTCGAAACTTATTAGTCTCTCATCAGGAGGCACATATGCTGCTCTCTCCGACCCAACTAGGACAAACCCCGGCGTGCAGTTACGGATTGCAACGAACGAAATGGCAGAGATGCCCTAGCGGTAACTGCTATCAAAAAACTAAATTTTCAATCTAATAGAACATAAAACAACATCCAAAAAAGACTGGGACAAAGCCCGGTTGGGTCGGAGAGAGCAGCATAGGTGCCTCCTGATAAGAGACTAATAAGTTTCGAAACCGGTGGAGATGCTTGCTGCACTCTCTGATTGAACTGAAATAATGATGCGGCTGTAGGTTCGTGTTGCAACGAAATTGAAAATGGTTATTCATTTTTGCTTTATGTTTACTTTACTCGTATTGGAGTACGAAGGGAACCATTCTCGTTGGAACTTTACCGCGCTTAGCAGATGGGACGTGAATTATAAATTGTAAAATTCCCTCATCTTCCTTAGTCCGTTATGGCTTGCAAATTGTAGAAGCCTAGGAGGTGTTACCAGAGAAGGTTCCCATTGTTTTCAGTCTGGTAGGATGTAGAATGACATTTTTGGATGTTTTTTTATGTGCTATTAGATTGAAAATTTAGTTTTTTTAATAATTTATTGCATATACAATGCTTTTTTGAAATGTAGTAATTTAGATATGCTTTCACGAAATTTGATCCTTTAAAAGCGTTTTGGGAGTTCTAAGTAATTATCGACCAGTGTAATTTTCTGAACTTGAAAAACATAAATATGCCAATTCGTGAAAATTTGAAAAAATGAAAGTATTAAAAATTAGGAAAGATTTAAATAGTTAAAATATATATAACAAGATCATACTATGTTAAAAATTATTATTTCACAGTAATTTATGTATTAAGCGCGAAAAGTGATACATTATTGCTTGACAGTAAGAGTTACCGCGCGACGCGTAGCGGAGAGCGATAATTACTCGAAAGCAATAATGTCACTTTGCGCTTGTAATGCATACATGGTGTGACTAACTAGCCCGAAAAATCCGGGACATGGCCCGAATTACGAAGTCGTGTCCCGGCGTCCCGGACAAGGCTTCCGGGCCATCCGAATTTTCAACGTTTTGGTAAAATTCCATATTGAAATTTTTAATACATCATTCTTCTAAAAATTCACATCAAATTGAATTGGTGGGACGAAAAAATGTCGACAATTTCTAGACTGTTGTACTAATACCACATCCAAAACGCATGCATTTTATATCGTCGTATTATAGTTCCACGAAAACTCAAATCCTGGTCTTTTCCGGTTTCTGTATTTTAATTGTCGTCTTCTGAAAAGACAAAAGACGATTTAAAACATGAATATCAAATAACGATAATTATATTTTAACCCAATGTTCAATTTACATGGAAATCCAACATTAGTTGATTTTCTAATTTTTCGTTTTTTGAGAACGATTTCCGGCTTGAAAGTCGAAACGTCAAAAACAAAGTGTCAAAAAACAAAAATGGAATTATCATTACAACCCATTCCGTCAAAAAAACTTGTCAACGTAAAAATGTTAAATAATCAATAAAATGATGATATTAAAGTTTTATATTAAAAAAAGTGGCCCGATTTTCATTGAAAAGTCCCGGACTTTAGGTAGTTTTTTCAGTCTTGTCCCGAACTCGACTAAATTGGAGTTGGTCACACTATGCATACAGCATTTTTTCTACAATCACTTAATAAAATGAAACTATTTTTAAATCATTAACTTTATTGTAACTATTTTATATCTGTCATTACAATGTCATAACATTAACTTTTGTATCTTTGAGCATATCATTCTCCAGCCAGGCCTTCTCCAGACTCGTTGGCGGCCAACAGGTAAACATCTCGTAAAATGAGACTCGTCTTTAAACAGAACTTTTCTTCAATCTCCCATATCCCAATCTGCATGAGCACGACGTAATTCCAAGCTTGTCTTCGATGAGCTACGTCCAAAAAATAACCTGTAGCAGGTAAATAATATGATAAATTTTGTTCACTCAATCTTTGATTTTCCGTTTCATGTCAAACTATGGTACCATGGACATACCAGTCTCCTAGTAAAAACTGTAGCAGTAATTTTCCGTTCTAGAAACACTTTGAGTCTAAAAAACCGACATTCCCGGTGTTTGTTGAGCTAGATCTTCCTTGTACAAGCCTTTTTGAGTAAGAGCCAGTTTCTCGAAATCTTCGTATGTTGTACTTCGCGGAACGCCAACCATACCTTCAATATTTCGAATAGAACGCCCATCATTATGAATAGCAACAACTTTCGCTACTTGATCTGACCTAATTACAAATTCTTTTGTTCTTAAAAACACTTTTCTTTCCCAAAAAAGCAGCTAACATACACCAAGAAGGAATAAAATCAATTTAACAAGCTGTTTTATGTAAATATTCGATCAAAACATGGCACCAACAAAAACTTTCTTGTAACTACTCGTACAATATGTAACCAACAAATAGACAAAACTTATATTTTGAAAAATATATTTAATTATTATGCAAGGCAACTCAACAAAACTATGGAAAATTCCGTGTCGTATTTCTTTTACGGGTCAGTTTATTATAAGGGATTATATTGTATGGGAATATAGATAATAAGGACATAGATAAGCCCGCTCCATGAAGTTTCCAGTTTCATGTACAATTCAAATAGTTTACAGCCATAAATCAAAGATAATTACCGATGGCGAAACATAACACCCAAGAGCCAAGCCAAGTCGTGAATTATTATCAATTTTGTATACGTTGTTACAGATTTATGTTTGATAAATTCGCAATAAGCCAATATAAAATTTGGCATTGACAATATACATACTATAAAAGATTTTCCTATGTGTATAACTTTCTATTGACTGGTAATTGAAATCTCGTTGAAATTATATTTAAAATATTTGACTATTTTGGCCTCTTTTGGGATAATTTTTTAGACATCAATACAGTAGAACCTCCAGTTGCAATATCGCAACTGGAGAAACTATACCTAGCCTCCTTACAAGTTGAATTAAAAATCAACCATACAAAAACGCAAATCATGACAAATCTTTTGTTAAGCGAAAAGATTTCAATAAATGGCATGCCTATTGAAGAAACCACCTCTTATAAGTACTTAGGGCATGAGTTACGCATAGAAAGAGATAATCAAACGTGCGAACTAAGCCGCCGCATAGGACTCGGATTGGGTGGCATTCGGAAAGCTGAGCTATGTCCTTAAGTCAGAACTACCTATGTGTCTCAAAAGAAAAGTCTTTGATCAATGTATGTTGCCAGTACCCACCTATGGTGAAGAAACTTTAACAATAACCAAGAAAGTAAGAAATAAAATTTGTGTTACCCAAAGAGCCATGGAACGCTCAATGTAAGGCATTTCTCGTCGGGATCGAATTACGAACAGGGAGATAAGACGGAGAACAGGAGTGACGGATGCCATAGAAAGAATTATGACCCTAAAGTGGAACTGGGCTGGACACATAGCTAGAATATCGGATAACAGATGGACACAGCGAATAATACACTGGAGACCAAGACAAGAAGCATATCGAAGTAGAGGTCGTCCGCCAACCAGATGGTCTGACATAAAACGGATCGACAGAAACTGGATGCAGACAGCACAGGACAGAAATGCATGGAGAAGACTGAGGGAGACCTATATCCAGCAGTGGATAGATCCGGGTTGAATGATGATGATGATGACAGTAGAACCCCGATAAGTCGGTCTCCAATAACCCGGAAGTCTGGCTAACCCGGACCGATTTTCATCAGAAAAAACAAACATTTTTTCAGTTTGACTGAGTTTTTTACCAAGAAATAAACACTACTCTATACAACTCTACTTAATTTAGATGTATTCTCCACATTTATTTCAGGTTTTCGCAAATATAATGGAATTTACCTGTAAGTATACAGTAGTTTGTTAATTTTTACCATATTCTCCGGCTTACCCGGATTTTCGATAACCCGGATCGGCCGCGACCCCGATTAATCCGGCTTATCGAGGTTCCACTGTATAATGTTTAAACCTTTTGTCATTATCAATTCTTATAAGGTGACCTATCCAGAGCAATCTTTCTATTTTTGCAGCCTGAGTAGCTGTGCGGTGTTTGTAGATTACCAGTGCTCTAATTTTTCTTTTAAAAATATTCCACAAATGATGTATAAGGTTAAGGTCGCGTGAATAAGCAGGCCACTCCAGAAGAGTGCTTCTGCTTCAATGAAGTCTGTAGTCATTCTTCTTGTATGCAGAGGTGCATTATCATGCATAAAAATTAAATTTCCTCCCATGGCACCTCTTGTGAGCCTATTCACAGTATCTCGAACCAAATCGACGTACCTGCGAGCTATTAAAGTTGGTTATATGAAAAATAAAGAAGCTACCTAAAGAAGCTCCCTATAGCTACTTTAGCTTTACCGATCTTAATACATCCGCAGAACACTTTCTCTTTTATTATATGTGAACAGATCTGACAGTTCCCGTTCTTGTTTGTCTTCCTCGCCTCTAAGTACAAAAATTCGTCAGTCATCTGACTGTACACAAGCCCTAGATTCATTTGAAAATAGCACATTTTGCAAATTCCTAATGTTCCAGTTTTGGTGTCGAAGACACCAATTTAGGTGATCAATATTTTACTGCCTGAATATCTCAGGAACCCGTAACTCATGCTGCATACTCCTTGCGTACGGACTCTTTTTGTTATCGTTTAACCTGAAATACTTACACCTGTAGCTTCCAAAAGTTGCATTTGGAGTTTCTTCTTCTTCATGTACCATGTCCTTTCAGAACGTTGGTTACCGTAATAGCTATCCTAATTTTATTCACTGCCACCCAAAATAGCACGCTTGTATCAACGCCATACCAATCTCGCAAGTTCTTTAACCATGAGGTTGTTCTTCCTCCTGGACTGCGTTTGCCTGCTTTTTTTCCTTGCATAATATTTTGTAGCATTGTAGCAACCTATATTTGGGACCTCTCATTAAATGTCCGAAATACTCCAGCTTTCTCTGCTTGATGCTTTTTATAATCTCAGTAGTCTTGCTGAGAAGTTCTAGTATTGTGGAGTTTCGAATCTTCTCCACCCAGGAAACTTTTAAAATTATTCTATAGCACCACATTTCGAAAGCATCAAGACGATTTAGATCGATTTTATTCACAGTCCAGGACTTGACGCCATAAAGTAAGACCGAGAACACGTAGCTGCGAATTACGCGGATCCTCAATGCCAATTTTAGGTCTCTGGTACATAACACCTTGGACATCCTTCTAAAAGTGGCTCTAGCCTGATCTATCCTAGATCTCATTTCGCCGTGACTTTCTGCGTTACAATTTAATTGCTGTCCAAGGTAAACGATTTTATCAACTTGCTCAAGTTTGGTATTATTTACATATTATATGTATATTGTTTCATATGCTGTTGTTTACTTATTACGAGTATTTTGGTTTTCCGTATGTTCAGATCCAGACCTGCCTCCCTACAACCTCAACGACACTATCAAGTACTGTTTGCAGATTTTCTTGAGCTAGGAGTACTGTATCGTCCCCATATCGCAAATTATTGATGACGTCACCGTTCACAAGTATTCCTTCTTGTTTTTCAGAAAGTGCATTTCTGAAAATTCTTTCGAAGTAAACGTTGAAGAGCAGGGGTGGCAAGAGGAATCCCTGCCGTACTCCTCTTTTAATATTAAGATGGTGTGATTCCACACCATCTACTTATACTGTTGCTGTTTGATTCCAATATAAATTTGCAATTATTCGAACATCTCTGCGGTCCAAGCCAATGTCTTTTAGAATTTCGATCAATATAGAGTTTGGAGCTTTGAAGCAGCAGGTGAGAAATTGTTGGGTCTCTTTAGCTGATTGGAAAATGAAATAATCGTGGTGAGCCGTTGTTATTTTTAACGACTTTGCTCTGTTTTTAAGCTTTCTTAATTCTTGATATCTGGCCTAGGTTTTAACACTCTATGTTATGCATACCACTGCAGCTATGTTCCTCTTAGAGTAAAAACATACCGAAGATACATGGATGAGCGCTGTCTAGGTCGCGACTGCGGTCGATACACCGATATCAAACAGGATGTGTAACCCGTTCACCCTCGCGACCTTGCATCGCGGTTTACAGCGATGTCGATGCCAAAACAGGATACGGAAAGTATCTTCGGTATGTTCCGTCCGTCATCGATGTAAACCTCGACCACGATCTCGACCTACACCGCACTCATCCATGTATCTTCGGCATGTTTTTACCATAAGACAATACCCGATAATCCCACATAAGGCACATTTTCGTTTTTTAACAACCAAAGTTTTAGTTAAAACAACCAAAGCAAATAATTTTTACGTGATGATCTGTGCTAACATGCTTGTTTCACCGGTTTATTTATTTTCAATCAAAAACTTCGTTCTTCGTAACGTTAACAAGGTTTGAAAAAAAATAAATATTGGTTTTAAGTACATAGTTACTCCATATAAGTTTGGATATGCTTCTTTTCATGAGCTTTTTTCACTGCGTCACAAATGATAGAAAAAAATGTAGTCCGTGATAATATACATCGACGCTGCCAAGGCAAAACGGCATAAACGCCAAAATGACCAGTTTTGAGGTAGATGCACGAAAAAATAGGATTTTAATTTCCGCACCAGACAGTCACCGCGGCATAACCGAAAACAAAGTAAAATAGGTGTAATATTGGTTTAAAGTTTTTATAAACGCCAGTCTAGTCACGCACGTGAAGGTCGACGTGAACACCGATTGACACAACCGCCAGTGCCCATAAGATTATCATTGTGTACAGTTCGGTCCAGTAATAATAGTAAAGGTATGTATTTTTACAATTTTTATGGATAAGTAACATGATATTACTTACCTCTGCAATATTTTCAATTTGTATTGATTTTTGAAGCGTAAACAGCCTGAATTTCTTTAAAAACTATGAGGCGTTTATGCCAAAACCAAATATTTACATCGTGGTTGACACAAGCGCCATTCCTCAATGGTATTCTTATGCAGGTTTCTTTTTTAAAAATTGCGCAAATAAAAAGTTTATTTTAAAATGTTTTATTATAACTTTGTACTAGTGTGATGAACAATTCTTTTTGTACTACAGCATATAGTTCAAATCAATTTTATATAGCTAAAAATGGCGATCGATTTTTGGCGTTTATGCCATAGTATTTTAGCAGAAGTAAAAAATAATGGTCTTACTAAATGAAAATAAATCATATACCAAAGTAGCACAAAATGATATACAGACTGGCAATAATTCCCCTATATTCCCCTTAGAGGTTTATGACATTTATAATGCCAACATTGCAGAAGCTTTTAGCAATGACATTATCATCTTTGAGGAACCACCAGACATTGCAGCAGAAGAATAAATATTTAGTCACGATCTCACATCATGTTTCAACTTAGCAACAGAATTATTAAACCAGAGTATCATGCAGAATATTTATCTCTAAAAATGAACAACATAGTTCCAGATCAACTGGATGAAACAGATGTAGAAGATGAAACGGAGAGAATTTTTTTTTAAATTGTTTAAAAGTTAAAAGTTGTTAAATATTTTTCTGTTATTTTTCTGTTTTTTTTACTAACTTTTATTTTGAGCTATATAAAATAAGTAAATCTTATGTTATTTTTGTGAATAATTATTTTCTTATTTGTTTTAGAAATTAAAAAATAACTATTTTTATGTACCTCTGATTTTAGTGTTTTCTTAGATTTTAAGTTGTTGTTCTTTGAAAGTGTTTTTTAAGTTTTATTTTTATACCAATTTTTGTATAGCTCTTCTATTTGAGTATTATTTACTTTTAAGTATATCATCCTAGCACCAAAAACATGTTTAAAGAATTTAGAGTTTTGTTTTTAACTTAGAATGTATTTTTGATTAATAAAAAATAAAACCAATCAAAAATCTTCGTAATTTCATAATTTTTCTTGTTGGCATAAACGACAATTTTTAATTTTCGTTTTTTTTTCATTAATGGCATATATCCCTTTTAAGCGCCATTTTGGTTAACCTTACAACAATGCGATCGACGCAAACGCCAGAGGTAAGTTTGGCATATTCACCAATGTTACATATTGATTGGACATAAGCGCCATTTTCTAGTTTTTAATTTATTTCACATAGTATTTTCAGCCACATTAATGTTTACAAAATATTAAAATTTGAAAAAAAAATCACCAATTTTTTTGAGTCAGTTTGCAGATAAGCAGAATTGGTAAAAATAAAAATAATCAGTTTTTTGTGTTTCCTGAAAAATCAAGTAAATTCGTTTATGCCGTTTTGGCTTGACAGCGTCGACATTTTAGTGACATGACATTTTAGTTAAATCTGTCAGTTGTCACATTTTATTTGCAATTTGGCATAAAATCAAATCAGTTGTGTTTATTGCATTTATAAAATGATATTTTCTTTGATTTGTATAGTCTTATAAATTGTTCAGATTATATTCGTAGATATATTATGTAATTCGCAAATTATTTTATTTTCGATTATGGCGCCATCTATTGACAACTAGAATAAATGTTATAAATGTCACCGACGAAATGTAATCATCGACGTGCGTTTTTTTCTCTCACATACAATTTAATGAGTTAGAAAGAAATCGAAAAACTGTGACGCACTGAAAAATCCTCATGAGAGAAAGCATAAATTATTCTATAGCACCACATATACTTTTAACTTTATCCCTATGAATGTTTTTGGATCCAGATACCTGTGACAGAGCGAAATATGCTTTGTTAGCGAGCCTTATCTGTTTCCGTATCTCCTTTAAAATTTCACCTTGTATTGTTTATAATAGACCATACAGGATATCAGGTTGAGGTCAGGTTGTTAAAGAGCTTTTAAATATATAAGAATATACAGGGTGCTTAATTAAAAACGAGATAATTGACTATCCTAAACATGCGCGAGTCACCCTATACATTTAAATTCATATTTAAAAAGATTACAATTCCACTTAAAAGTGGATGGGATCCAGTGTTTTGTACAACTATCTAAAATAAGGCCACAGAAAATATTAATCCATAAGTGGTCTTTGCACTGTATGTATATACAGTAAACGCCACTCCACTAGATTCAAGGGTAGGTACCTAATTGCTATGCTTATGGGCCATTCCGGTCCGTTCTCAGATGCGACTTTCTTCCCTGTCATGTTACTGTCAAAATAATATTCAAAATAATTGCTTTTCCATACGAAAAATACATTAATTAATAGTATTGATACTCTGTTTTAAAATAACTTTATTCAAACAACAAGAATATTACAATACTTTAAAACTTTTACAACTTTAACAAAATGATACTTTAAACGTCAAATACAGCTGATCTATTATTTGTCAACTTTATAATATGTTAAGGGCATAGGCGCAAAATGTCGCCTGTCAAAATGTTCAATTTGTTTTAAGTGTACTTATTTTTTCGAATCCTGAGAAAACTAATAAATATTTTTGAAAAATTTAAACGTAGAATGAAAGATTACATTATTACTGAGAGCTGTAAGTCCCTGAAAACTTCTATAATGTTTATTTTAATTTACATTTAATTTTATAATATAACATAATTTTAAGTTACACAGGTGAAAATAAAAAAAATTTAGTGTGATTTAATTGCAAATATTCAAAACAAAATTTTTATTTATTCTAAGGGACTTTCTGCCCTCGGTAATAATGTACTCTTTATAAATGAAGACATTTAAAACACATTGAAAATTTTGACAGGCGATATTTTGCGCCTTTCCCCTTAACATTGAGTTTATATACAATTTCTGACGTTCTAAACGTCATTAGACATAAAAATAAACACTGCAACAAGTGAAGGGTCCAGGACTGTAATAGCTCAATGTTCCTATGTATCTAGCAGGGTGGCGCTTACTGTATATAGAATTCAAATTGTACAGGGTGATTGATTAGTAGGGTAAAACTCAATAGCTCCGCTATAGTAATAGATAGCAATAAAAGTTAATGACCAAAATTTTAGCCAGCTTTGAGCTTCACATTACAAAATTAGTTAGAATGTTACACGGTGTTCGATAACACAGTGGCAGACCAAACTTTTGTTTTCTTAAATGGAACACCCTATATTTTATTTTAAATTCGAAATTTTGTTAACTTCTCCATCACAAAAATATAAAGGTTTGTTATGTTATACAGGGTATTTACAAAGTTATAACCAATTTTATATGAAAATCGTAACAAGTTCAACTCCCTGTATAAATAAAAATAAGCAAAACAACAATTGTTCATTAATGCCACAATTTTTAACGTATTGTCAAAATTTTCAATAATGGTCGATATTGCTAATTTTCTTTATATCAAATACAGGGTGAGTCAAAACGCAAGTACATTATTTTCTCAGTAATTTTAAATGGAACACCCTCTATTTTATATCACTATTGAAAAGCACCATTACCGTACTTTGATTTTAAGATAACATTCCCTATGTCTAAATTTATTAGTTTTCGAGATATTTTCATTTTTCTATGGACCAGTAGCGTGGCCACCCAAATCACCAGAATTTAATAAACTGGACTAGTTTATAAAATACCTCCAACAACAAGGGATGAGTTGAAAAATAAAATACAAAGTGTATTTCGATGTGTTAATTTACAAATGCTCCGTAGAGTAAGTAGCTCATTCAATGATCGTTTTTAGGCGTACATAAATGTGTTAGGAGATAATTTTGAACACCTTATGTAATTAAATATTAAAAATATTTTATTAAAAGTAGCTTCTAACTTTTTCAAACATGTTTTTTTGCAAAATGTATTACTGATAAATTATGTTTCGTTTTTTATTTGTTACATTGTTACATTTACACACAAAAGTAGTGTTTAATTGTCTTCACAAAATATTGTATTTTGTGTTTGTGTGTTTTTTTGGAAAATTTATTACTAATTTTCTTTGTTTATTTGTTGCATTTACATAAAAAGATTGTTTTTAATTGTTTCAAAAATGTTGCATGTAGTGGTTGGGTTTTTGTTTGTAAAACGTATTACTAATAAATTATTTTTATTTCTTTATTTGCTACAGTGTTACATTGATTATCGGATTGATAATCGGTAATATTCAATTGTCAATTCAGTCATGGCTTACTTAAAATTTAGATAAATTTAAACACCTAAAATAATTTGCTCGGAAAATGAAAATATCTCTAAAACTAATAAATTTGGACATAGAAAATGTTATATAAAAATTAAAGTACGTTAATGTTACTTTTCAATAATGATATAAAATACAGGGTGTTCCATTTAATATTACTGAGAAAATAATGTACTTGCGTTTTCACTCACCCTGTATTTGATATAAAGAAAATTAGCAATATCAATAATTCTTAAAAATTCTGACGATAAATAAAAAATCTGGCATTAATAAACCATTGCTGTTGTGCTTATTTTTATTTATACAGGGAGTTGAACTGGTTACGATTTTCATGCAAAATTGGTTATAACTTAAATACTGGTAAATACCCTGTATAACATTACAAACCTTTATATTTTTGTGATGGAGAAGTTAACAGGATTTCGAATATAAAATAAAATATAGGGTGTTCCATTTAAAAAAACATAAGTTAGGTCTGCCATTGTGTTATCCAACACCCTGTAACATTCTAACTAATTTTGTAATGTGAAGCTTAAAGGTGGCTAAAATTTTTGTTATTAACTTTTATTGCTATCTATTACTATAGCGGAGCTATTGAGCTTTACCCTACTAGCAATCACCCTGTATAGTTAGCGCCAATGAACTAGATACATGGGAAGGTACCTAATTGCTATGCTTATGGGCCATTCCTGTCTATTCTCAGATGTGACTTTCTTCCCTGTCATGTTACTGTCAAAATAATATTCAAAATAATTGCTTCTCCATACAAAAAAAAACAATAATTTATAGTAGTATTGTTTCTTCTTCTTCTTAAAGTGCCTATCCGTTCCGGATGTTGGCGACCATCATGGCTATCTTGACTTTGTTTACCGCAGCTCGGAAAAGTTCAGTGGTAGTCGTGTTATACCACTTTCGTAAATTTTGAAGCCAGGAATATTTAACTCTGTTAAAATAACTTTATTCAAACAACAAGAATATTACAATACTTTAAAACTTTTACTTTAACACAATGACAAACTTTAAACGTCAAATACAGCTGATCTATTGTTTGTCAACTCTATATGTTAAGGGCACAGGCGCAAAATGTGGCCGTCAAAATGTTCAATTTGTTTTAAATGTATTCATTTTTTTCGAATCCTGAGAAAACTAATAAATATTTTTGAAAAATTAGAACGCAGAATAAAAGATTACATTATTAATGAGGGCCGAAAGTCCCTGAAAACTTCTATATTGTTAATTTTATTAAGTTACAGGGATGAAAATAAAAGAGAAAATTTAAGGTGATTTTTAATTTCAAATAGTTTATTCAAAAGAAACTTTTAATTTATTCTAAGGGACTTTCGGCCCTCGGTAATAATGTACTCTTTCATTCCACGTTTAATTTTTTTAAAAATACTTATTAGTTTTCTCGGGATTCGAAAAAAAATGAATATATTTAAAAAACATTGAAAATTTTGACAGGCGATATTTTGCGCCTTTCCCCTTAACATTGATTTTATATACATTTTCTGACGTTCTAAACGTCATTAGACATAAAAATAAACATTGCAACAAGTGAAAGGTCCAGGACTGTAATAGCTCAATGTTCTTATGTATCTAGCAGGGTGGCGCTTACTGTATATACAATTCAAACTGTATAATTGAAACATTTTATTTAAATTTACATAAAAATATAGTTTAACGACATTGTGATTTCCTTATTACCTTGATGGTCCTTATAATTCTGCTACTTTAATTTGCACTCCCTTACACTGCAGCAACTTCACAAAACTTTATCAGTAGTTCTCATTTTAATTCGGATGAGCAAGTTGATGTGCATTTGGAACAATAATTAGTGTCCCGTGCGACCTCACTAAGCACTTGAAAGCTTTTGAGTATTTAGAATGAAGTTATAACGCAAAATTCGGCTGCTTAAACCATCATCAGCAGTAAAACCAAGCTACCGAGGACAAGTAGAACTCCTTAATTTGCATTTTGTCGTGTTTAATAATTAGAGTTGGAAACCGTTAACCACAGACGCACCAAAGAGCTTTACAATTGGGGTTGAAAATGATATAAGTAAATTTAATGAAACATTTTTTTCTTAGTAAAAGGTATATTTATTAAATCTCTAAAAAGAGCGTCATCCGTGTTACAATACATGCTGAGCCTCCCAAAAACGCAAAGGTTAAAACCCTTTTAAAGGACCCCGCAACACTCCTCATGGAAAAGTGGTCCAGGTCAAATTTAACGAAACTTTGGTCAATGATAGCCCTCAGTGATTAGATTAGGAAAGTCCATGGCACCTGGGTCTGAAAAACTATTATTCTCAAGCTACAGCCTTCTGAAGTTCTTTAATTCAGGTACTCGGTTTACATTAAGTGCACTAATTCACGGTTAAGTGAATGAAAATACAGTCGAACCCGCTTATTGGAATAGCCTTCGTGCCAAGCAAAAGTATTCCTATAACCGGGGTATTCTATTAACTGACCATTAATGGCTAGTAGAAACGTTTCGGGACCTCAAATTTATATTCATTAAACCGGGATATTCTTATAACAGGTATTCTAATAAGCGGGTTCGACTGTATCTATTACTGAAAGAAGACAGACTCATTTTCTTTATGTATATTTGCGTGTTGCATATGAATTCGTGGTCAAAAATGGATGCATCGTATTTTAGTCTTCAGAAAACCTCCGAAAAGTCCTCAGAAAACTGAAGAAGTGCGATATAAAATGTGCTGCTAGAGTGACATAACAATTATTATGTGCTTTCATGAATGCTTCTCACTTATCCAATACCATAATAGCTGCGGTTACACCTTATTTTTAGAAAATTACTGAACAGTGGCGGATTTAGGTGGAAATAGGGGAATTCCCCTAGTAATACGGTCCAGAATTAAAGAAAAAATTGTTTAAACATGATTATTACACGTTGAAATATGTTAGCTTACATGCAACTTACTAAAGGCAGACAAATTCAACCCAATTAACTCGACAGTTAGGAAAATAAGGGGAACTTATTACACATGTTATTACCTATGTATTTTATGTATTTTTTGTTATCTATTTAATGTATTTTGGGGTTGGTGTTTTATTGGAAGTCGTCCCCCTCCCCCAAGGCAAATGTTCTGTAATTGTTACTGAAGTATCCTAATAGGTCGTTAGTTACCACGACATAAAATATGATGCATCTTACCAAAATCAGCAAAATCTTAACGTACAGATAGTCGAAGATGACATAAACCCGATTTTTCCGTAGATTATATTACTATTTCGCGTTTACCTACTACTATGTATGTACTTTGTTTTTCTTTTGAGATCAAGTCAATTTAATCTACTCATATCTGATATGCTGAAGACTATTCTTTGCAAATCATTTAAGCTAATTGCAAATACTACTGCTTCGTCGGCATATCCAATGATTTTTAGAGGCACCCTATTCTGCATGCGTGAAAACGTGAGATGTCTTGTACTACTCTAGCAGCACTTATTGTGGTTGTTCCTCAATTTTCTGAAGGCGCCTCAGTAGCAGTGGCAGAACATTTGCTTTGGGAAAGGGGGCGACTTCCATTAAAACACCAACCATTAAATACATACAATAGATAAACCCAAACTACAAGACATAAATAATAACACGTGCAATAAATTCCCTTAATTTTCCTAACTGTCGAGTTAATTGGGTTGAATTTATCTGTCTGTAGTAATTTTCATATCAGCTAATATATTTTTTTTGTTTCAAAAATTTTTCCTTTAATTCTGGATTGTATTACAGGGGGAACATATACGCTCATACCCATGGGCAGGGTGCCGTGCTAAGCCGTGGCTTCGGTTGCTGTAAACTATACATTGTCATCCAAAGTATACAAAATGTAATGTGCAACGTCTTCACGTCTACCCCCCTAAAAATTTTTATATGTGCGCCCACTCAGGGGAAGGGGAATTACCCTATTCTCAGCTACTGCAGCTATGCTGGTATTGGATAATTCTGAACCATTCATGAACACATAATAATTCTTATGTCGTTGTGGCAACACATTTTTTATTGCACTTATTCAATTTTCTGAGTACTTTTCGAAGATTTTCTGAAGACTAAAATACGATGCATCTATTTTTAACCACGAATTCATGTGCAACATGCAGAAGAAAAGAGTCTCTTCTTTAAATAATAGATATTTTTATTCACTTGACCGTGAATTAGTGAACTTAACGTAAACCGAGTACCTGAATTTAAGATCTTCAGAAGGCTGTAGCTCGAGAATAATAGTTTTTCAGACCCAGGTGCCATGGACTTTTTTAATCTACTCACTGAGAACTATCATTGACCAAAGTTTCGTTAAATTTGACCGGGTCCACTTTTCCATAAGGAGTGTTGCGGGGTCCTTTGGCTAAATGTCTTACATAGTTATATAAATTATGGAATCCAAAGGATGGATTTAATCCCTATAGAAAAGGCCCTGGGCAACATATGACTCCCACCAGGTACGTGGGTTGCTAGGTTATAATTAAGTCTTCACATTGAGAGCCGTGAAAGACAACTGAGTTGTTAAGCTTGTAACACTGATCATGCTCTTTTTAGAGAGCGAAAACGTTCTGTCATATCTGTTACCCTTTTAAGGGTTATAAAATAAATATACCTATTACTAAGAAAAAATTTTTTCATTAAATTTAATTGTAATTAATGGTTTACAGCCAGCTACAGGAAATTCTTCCTTGTGAAAATGATATAGAATAGATTTGGTCAACATTTTTAAATAGAATGTAAATATCTTAAAAAATGGGCATAAAAATTTAAAACTATATAATGAAAGTCTCTAAAACCCGAGAATATACATAGATGTGCATATTTGCATATATATCTAGCGACGCCCATTCCAAAATAGAGATAATGATAGCTATCAAATCTCTCAGAAACAACAAGTCCTCGGGAGTCGATAACGTTGCTGCCAAAATACTAAAAACTGATCTGCATCTAACTGCTAAATTTTGCTCCTTATAATCCGAGATGTGTGAGAAACAAACCGAAAAAAAGGTGACATTAAGTTTCCAAAAAAAAGCAAGCTCACACTGTGAAAACATTGGAGAAGAATAACCTTGCTTACCGCCATAATTAAAATCTTCACGCGTATCATACTGAAAAGATTAACAAACAAAATTAAATTTCGAGCAAATCAAGCAGTCTTCAGACCAGAATAATCCTGCATAGACCACACTAATACTGTGACAGTACTAATGGAATAATCGATTGACTGGAACACACCCCTATACATGGTTCCTGTCAGGTTTTGACAGCTTATCTTACTCCGCTATATGGAAAATTTTACAGCTAAGGAAGATCCCGCAAAAAATAATTTCCATTATAAAGTCACTGTACACTGAGATGAAATGCAGCATGACACACAATGCGATTAACAGTGACAAATTTTAGTATACTGGAGTCAGACAGGGACGTGTGCTTTCTCCGTTTCATTACAACATAGCCGTAGACTATATTCTCTTCAAACTAGACGCCGAAATAAGAGGGATTCAATAGACGGTAACCAAACTCCTAATCGATCTAGAATACACTGACCATATCTGTATATCTGTCTATTAGGACCAAGGTGTCAATATGTGGAAACACTTTCCAATAAAGCCAATAAAAATAGGTTTGAAAGTAAATATTAATAAAACCAAACCCATGCGACTAAATGTAAGAAACAACTATTTACTAATAACAACAGGCAGATAGAAAATGTGGAAAATTTTACGTATCTTAAAAGTGTCATAACAGGAAGTGGAGGTACAGAAGATGATATTCGTATGAGGATACGAAAAGCTCAAAAAGCTTTCAGAATACCGAACCCTGTTTGGAGGTCTGGCCAGTACAAACACAAAGATCTGAATATTCCAGTCAAATAACGTTTCTGTTCTACTCTACGGATGTGAAACCTGAAAAGTGACAAAAACCCTTACAGGCAAACTCCAGACTTTGTTAATAAATGCCTACAAAGAATTGTTTGTATTTTCTGGACTAACATTATTAGAAACGAAGATCTGCTTCACCTGACTGAAAAAAGAGGGTAGAAAATGAAATGAAGTCCTGAAAGTGGAGTTGGATCGGTCACACGGATCGGTCAATAGCTTCACTATTGCAAAGACTGCCCTAGAGTGGATTCACCAAGGAAAAAGAAAAAGAGGTCTCCTTGCACAAACTTCGAGAAGATCCGTCATGAATGGATAAGAGCTCAAGGGGAGTCTGAGATTGAAGTGAAGGACTTAGCTCATTTTCACTGAAGCTCTATCCTCCACTTAGGAATTCAAGAACCTTGAGAGAGCCTGTTGCATTCTATCGCTGACTTGTCATTTAATTTGCCATGAGCTAAGATTATCCTCATAGCCCAGGACATGATATCATCGCCTTAGTACTAGAACTTTATAACTTCAAAATTGACGTTTTTGAGATAACTAGTTAACAAGATGTATTTTATTTGCCTCCATATTGTGTAAAAACTTGATAACTCGCTCCAATTGGTTAAGTATTTATGATTGACGAAAGTTGATAAATCTCAAATATCCCTAATATTCAGTGCTGAAACTTGATAACATGAGTTATTCAGTTATTGTTTAATCGAAATAATCGTGAATGCGACATAAACTGAGTGCTACAACTAGATAACTCTAGTTATCTAGTTGTAGGACCTGTTTTTCTGAAACCATTGAGTCTACCACGTAATTGCTATCTCTTGATTCGGTTCATGTTAGTGCAAAACTTCGAGAATTGTTAGCAGAAATGACAAATTCAATGGTGGAGGGCTAATTCTCACCAAAATAATGCTTAAATATTAGTTTTGTTAAAAAGTTTACTTAGATGCAACTTAGCACGACATGCGACATTACCAAATGTTAACATTATGGTAGTGCTAAAAGCTGATAACTTTACTTTTTCATGTTATTTTCCATATCGCATTCCTAAATAAATCAGTAGCCAAAAAGTTAAGGAACAGTATTTTAGAGCTGCAGAGTGAATTTCGTATTTACCAACATCATGGTAGCAGCACACATATCTTTAAAATCTTTAAACCCGTTTATCTGAGAACTACTAATTTCGAGTTATCAAGTTATATTATTAAGGCGACGAATTATGTGTCGCTGTTTAGTTTAGCTATTAATCCATTTATGTCCAGAGAGCCCTTCAATTTAACTGTTAATTTGCTGGTTACTATTTTAAAGAGCAACTTAGACAGAAGATCAAGAAGCGCTTTGGGTGAGAAGTTCTTATCTTGAATTATCACTTTTTGAATATAGAATAATAATTATAGTTAATATTATTTTTTCATTTCCAATCCAATATTGACATTGGTGATGACATTTCCTTACTTTTTTTAGAATTTTCACACCAAAATATATAAATATCATTCTTTGTTGCTTTCAAATCTTTTATTATTTTACATTTATTGATTTCTGCTAGAATCTCGTGTTTTGAAAAGGTTGTGATTTTTATTTTAGTACATAATATTATGATACCGCCTTCCACTAGTGATTCTTTTGGTACAAATTTAGGTACAATTTTATATTTGTACGATTTCTAAAATCTAAAATCAATTATTTTGGAAATATTCCAGTGGAAATTTCCCCTTATTAATTTTGATTTCCCTTATTTATTTTGATTCAATTTTTAAATTAAATTTCTCGTTTCCAATTTTTATTGTTTACGTTATGATTTCAAAGCCTCTACACCTCTACTAGCCCAAAAACCTTTCTAATCCGAACGAGGAACGTTCATAATTCATTTCTCGAATTGCTCAGATTTTCTCTTTGACTACGTCTATGCATAATTAAACGTTTTCATATGGAAACCGTTGTATAAATTCAATCTCGAAAACAGTTGAAATGCAAATAATTTAGAAGGCGGGAAGTAAACATCTTTTATAATAAATTTTAATCCTAAATATGTGAAATGTTAATTATTTTATGGGATTATTCAAATATGAATGAAGACAAACGGGTTGTGGCCTTAAAATTTCCGCAGGGAAATTATTAATTAAATAAAAAACTTTGCCCAATCACATAACATAAAACACCATAGGTCTGGATCCCGCGTATGAAAAAAAAATTTATTAATAGCAAGCTGAAAATTTGTTAATAGCTTAAAGGTGTCTAGTCGGACAAACTTTGATGTACGGGAACACTAGAACAGGGGAAGTTTTAATTTTGGAACAGGTTAAAAATTTGGAACGTTAGACCACGAAAACGTCCCATGTATTTTGTCGGAAAGAAATTTCAATTGATTTTTTACCCTTTCATTAAAACTCCCATGCAAAAATCAGACTGATATTTGTCACCTGTCATAATTCCTGTCATTTGACATGTTCTACGTGTTCCACTCATTAAAATACCCAGTTGGTGATAAATAGCAGTCTGATTTTTGCAGGACAGTTTAATGAAAGAATAACAAATTAATTTTAAGTTCTGTCCGACAAAATACGTGAGAGGTTTTCGTATTCTGACGTTCCAAATTTCTAACCTGTTCCATAATTAAAACTTCCCTGTTCCAGTATTCCCATACATCAAAATTTGTCCGACTAGACAACCTTCAGCTATTAAAAACTTTTCAGCTTTTTAATCAACTTTTTTATTAATCAACTTGTTTTTTCATACGCGGGATCCAGACCTACCACATATTTATGAACGAATTGAAAAGAAATTCAAAAAGAAACAAAAACTATGAATGCGTTTTTTGTGCTGCTTTTTTAGTGACTTTTTAAACTTTTTTAAAGTTTTTAAATTTTGATGAAAAAATTTGTTCCTCTTTTTGAATGATGGGATTTCTTTCTAAACTTTTGTAGTGGTATTTTTTAAAATTTGACGTAAGTTAAAACATTGATAAGTTTAAATAATTATTTATATCTATTGTAGCATAGCTCCAAAGATGGCTTTGTAAACCGAAATAGCTTCACTAGAAATCAATGCTTTTTTTATTAACATTTTTGATTTACAATTGGTTGTGTGACTAGGCGTTTCCCTCAATATTTCTCCATTTGTTACCGACTTTGCTTATGATTATCCATTTTCTAACTTCCATCTTCTAAGGTCCTCAACTACCTGGTTCTCCCATCTGGTTTTGGGTTTTCCTCGTGATCTGCATGATACTGGTCTTCATTTGGTGATTTTCTTGACATCTTTCCTTTGCATGCATTTTTCCTTTCTCTATGCCCCATCTATCTGAGCCTCTGTACCTAGATAAATCTCATAATATCTTCTCCTTTCAAACTTTGTGATTCATCAGTTTTCTAAATTTATTATTACTTCTTAGGTTTAGTGGGCCTGCTATTCCTCGAAATATTTTTCTCTCTAGGATGCTCAATCGTT
The DNA here is from genome assembly GCF_917563875.1 of Diabrotica virgifera virgifera. Lineage (NCBI taxonomy): Eukaryota > Metazoa > Arthropoda > Insecta > Coleoptera > Chrysomelidae > Diabrotica > Diabrotica virgifera. The sequence continues at coordinate 215,255,465 of NC_065449.1, forward strand.
CTTCATCTTTCTGTGCTGGGAACATTACTTCAGCACCAATTGTGATTACTAGTCTAATTACTGCTCAGTCAGTACCTCTCCGTTGTTCTTCATTCTCCTGAGGACTTCCTCATTTTTGATTCGGTTAGTCTACGAGATCTTAAGTACTCTCCGATATAGATGACCACATTTCAAATGATTCCAATCTTCTGCACATGTTCAAGGTCCACGATGTATCAGCATAAAACAGAATAGAGAAAACGTAGAGTATTGCATCATTATTACTAGGGAGCGGAATATATGCAACACAACATTACCAAAATATGCGCATATATATGCATCACTTTTACTACAAATATGCAGGTATTTTTTCTAAATTTGTCTAAATATGCAAATGCATATTAAAAATACTCAAAAATAAAACAATATATTAAATATAAACATTTATGTTTAAAAAATTCAACCTACATTTATGTTTAATACATATTTATTTTTCACATAAAAACAAGTGAAATCACACACAAAAACTGATATTATAATTAAATTAAGAATCTAAATTAGAGTATGAATTTATAATCAAATATTTTTCAAAATTTTCAACTAGCAACTTTTGCCTACTATCACTAAAAACGTGTTTGGACACAGAAAAAGTTCGTTCTACATCTACTGATGTTATAGGACAATATTTTAATTTAGGCAGTAAACTAATTTGCCAAGTCGTAAGATATTCAGAAAAGTTGCCTTCAAAAATACGTACAACTTTCCTCAAACAATCGAAGCCTTCATTTTTTTCTAAAATATTTTTTAATTTATTTCTAATTGTAATCCCTGTGTTTTCGGGAATTTTTTGACAATGAGCAGAAAAAGTGTTAACAAGATTAACAAGAAGAATTTCTTTTGTGGGACATGATGCTTTTGTTTGTCAGTTCCTCATTTAAAAAATGAAATGTGAAAATGAATGTAACTTACGATTTTGGAACAGGCATTGCAAAATACTTTGTCTCCACTTAGCTTTAACTCGGGAAAACACTTTATCCAAGCACTTTTTTGAATGGTAGACATATTTAAATTTAATATATACCAATCACTTCAAAAACACTAAACACGATACAACGTTTACTTTAAACAAATGTTGGCCGGAAACTGACAAAATAAATATTAGACCCTTAAAAGCAGGAAGGTACCTACGACTTGCTACGCTAATAAAATAATATTTTTCTGGGAACACCCATAATTGTTAAATTCAGGTAGTAATGGGAAAGTCCAGATAGATAATAATGAGCGATAGATAGATAAATAACGAGCTCGTTGATATCGAAGTTATAAAATTCCAACTAAGACAGGAAAATTTTAAACTTTTATATAATTTATTTTTAAAATATGCAAAATAAATCGTGTTTAGCTTAAATATGCAATGTTGTGTTTGTTGTCTGAAAATATGCAATATATGCATCTATATGCACTTTGCATATATTCCGCTCTCTAATTATTACTATTACACCAAGAGAGAGGTTGTGACTCTTGAAGCAGGCCCTCATCTCGTTGAGTGTGGATCTAGCTTTTCCGATGCATGCTGTTATCTTATGTTTTTTGGTCTATTCTTCATTTATTATGGTACATAATTTATGGTACAGTTTATTATACTTCATCTAGACTTATGTAAAAACATAAGTTTAGATGAAGTTACAGTTTATCAAGCATAAAAAACTGTTAGCTCGCTAAATTTTGAGTCATAGGGTCATGAAACAGCCAAACAATTATTTTAGGTAATAATAACATAAGGTCGTAACATAAGTTCATTCGCAATTTCATCTTCTCCAGGCTCCTTACTATTTTGCAACTTGTTTATGGCTTGTCTTACTATTTGCATTAATTCATGTGATGTTATTTCTGGAGTTTTAGTGTATGTTCAGTTTTCGTTGTTGTTCGGTTTATTTGCCTTAAATATGATGTCTTTGGTGCTTAATTCCTTTGACTTTCTCATTTCTGTTGTGAATGTTAAATGCTTAGAGATATAAACCAGGTATACACCAATAAAGCAAATATTGAGTCAGAAGAAATCCATATACAAAAGTTTGTAGCTTTTATCAAGAGTGTCGGATACATAAAGTTAAATGAAACCAAAGGGACTAATACAAAGGTTCCAAGTATAAATACCAAATACAGGACGTGTGTCACTTAATTAAAAAGAAGAAGAATAAGAAGAAAACCGGAACAATAATTCAGAAAACTTTTATAATATTTATAGTCCGTTCTTTAACAGTAAAATATTGCAAAACCTCTAAATGTTAAAGAACCGCTTGGATTGACACAAAATTTGGCATACACATAGCTGACAAGTCAAAGAAAAAAAGTGATATTGTGCCGATATGTGCTTTTGCCTTGGGGGTGGAATTCACCCCCTCTTGGGGGTGAAAAAATATTCGTCCAAAGAAAGTCAGGAAATGGATAAACTGGCTAATTTTAAGTAACTTTTCTTCTATAGAGTTTTTTCACTAAGTCAATACTTTTCGAGTTATTTGACAGTGAATGTGTTCATTTTTTCAACAAAATAACCACGCTTTTAGACGGTTTTTCGTAAATAACTCAAATAGTAAGTATTTTGTCGTAAAAGCATTCTTACCAAAAATATAGCCTGTAAAAAATTTAAAAACATGGTGTATATATCACGTCTCTACACCTAGTAAAAGCAGAGTTATAATAGCTAATGAAAAATAGGTTCATATTCGTTAAATTCCAAATGGAATAATTTAACGTGAAATAACCAAAAATTAAGAACATTTCGGGGAAAATTCATTACAAATTATTTAAAGTGTTTAAAAAAATCTTCATTTTTGTTTTATAAAAAAAATTTTTAACATCAAAATTAAACAAGTTACGCTCAAAATAAAGCTAGTCCCTTTTGGTTTTGGTAAAAAAATCGAGAAAATCACCCCCTAATTAGTATCTTAAATGAACTTAATCGTTATGACTTCACAAGTTTCTTGACTCGTGTATATATTTTTTATATGATCTGTAAGTTTCATCGGTTCAAAATCCTTATTATTGAAAGGGCTGTAGTTAAAACGGGTTGAACGAGTCACTGATCACGAATGTATGCAAATTTAGAAACACCAAATCTTAATCAATTTTTTTCTAACAGAAAAATAAAAAAATACATGATATTCAGAAAAGCAAATCTGACTTTTTTTGTTTTTGGAGATTTTTGGTATCTCTAACAATTTTTAAGTTATTTTGAAAAAAATCATATTTTTCAAAATTTAGATTTTTAAAAATTTTATTTTGAAACCAAATTTTTTCAAAAATAAGCACTTTGACTCGATCAAACTTACAGATCATATAAACACAACATAAGTAAAATAATTTGTGGAGCGGTAACGAATAATTTCATTTAAGTTGCTAATTAGGGAGTGGTCTTCCCGATTTTTTTTTGCAAAAACAAAAGGAACCAACTTTATTTTGAGCGTAACTTGCTTAAATTTAATGCTAGAAACTTTTTGTAAAAACATAAATAAAGCTTTTTTTAAACAATTTAAAAAAGTTTTTCAATTTTTTGGATATTTCACGTCGAAATATTCTATTTGAAATTTGGTGAATATGAATCTATTTTTCATTGGCTACAACTCTGGTTCTACGAGATCCAGAGACCTAACGCGTACACCATTTTTTTTACTTTTTTTTGGCTATATTTTTGCTAAGAACGTTTTTTTCGACAGATACTTACTTTTTGAGTTATTTGCGAAAAACCGTCAAAAAATGTGGTTATTTTTTTTGAAAAATGAACGTATTCACTCGCAAATAACTCAAAAAGTGTTGACTTGGCGAAAAAGCTCTATAGAACAAAAGTTATTTAAAATTAGTCAGTCTACCAATTTCCGGACTTATTTTGGAGATATATTTTTTCACCCCCCAGAGGAGGTGAAAGTCACCCCCAGGGGAAAAGCACACATCTGCACAATATCACTTTTTTTATTTGACATGTAAGCTATACGTATGCCAAATTTCATGTCAAACCAAGCGGTTCTTTAAAATTTAGAGCAAAAACCGTGAAAGAATGGACTATTAGTGTTTTTGCCATTATTGCAAATTGTGTTCTAATAAAAATATCTATAAAATTTTTCTAAATATGTATAAGAAATATATAAATTACCGGCTATAAAACTTAAATTATGTATATCATTAACAACTCTACCGCGAATTCCTTCAAAGCCTTGTTTGAAATCCTTAACATTTATATTCACCCTTTTGTTCAATGCCAAATTGTAATTGCCTGTTTTAATAGGGTTGATTATGCAAATAGCTACGATTTTATCAATGTCACGAAGTTTGGCCTAAAACTACAATTAAGATCTAGTTAATCACAAAAATAATAATAGGTGTAGTTAACAGGTTAAGTGCCTCGGTGATTGTTATACATACATTCTAAATAAATTGTATGAGCTATCTGAAATTAGAAAAGCTACTTTAAGCTGGTTAAAAACCTATTTATATTCGATATACATAAATAAGGAATGTACAAGGTGATTCAGTGAAACAGTACCATTTGACAACGCTACTGACGATAAAATAGAGGAGCCGCGGGCTCGCGACGTAAACGTTGTGAATCTAGAGATTGGGAAGTTTAATTATCATGAAAACGTGGTCAGATGAACAACGCGTATTTGCTGTGAAAGCTTATTACAAAAATTGTGAAAGTTTTGGGCATGTACAACGAGCATTTCGTTTACACTACCAACATCACAAAAAAAAGGTGGCAGTGTCAGAACTGCTCGCACACTACAGAATATTGAAGCGGTGCCAAATTTATTACACGTGGATAATCGCAGGGATCTTCGAGGACTCGCGTGTAATGAATTTGGAACCGCTTCAATATTCTGTGGTGTGCGAGCAGTTCTGACATTGCCACCTATATTTTGTGATGTTGAACCACTACTTTCAAAGTTCCTAACAAAAGTCCTAATAGCCATGTTAGACGGAACTGCAGCGCAGGGCAGCAAATGGTAGTGTAAATGAAACGCTTGTCGTACATGCACAAAACTTTCACCATTTTTGTAATAAGTTTCACAGCAAATACGCGTTGTTCACCCGACTAAAACTCCACGATAACTAAACGTCCCACCCTCTAGATTCACAACTTTTACGTCGCAAGCCCGCGGCTCCTCTATTTTATCGTCAACAGCGTTGTCAAATCGTACTATTTCACTGAATCACTTCGTATAATAGAACCACAAGCATAATACAGAGTGTGTTACGTAGATCCGACATTAATGGAATTATTTCTGAATTGTAACTAACTTTTACGTCTAAAATATGTACAGTGCGCTATCATTTTCACTGACATCCAAAAGTGGTAACCAGAAGTCACCAGACTAAAAACTGACCGCATCTAATTACTGAAATTTTGCTCCCCATAATCCTAGAGGTGTGGGAAATAAACAGCATTCCAGCGGACAGGAAAAAAAGTAACATTACTAAGATTCCAAAAAAGGGCAACCTCACACTGTTCCAAAATTGGAGAAGAATATCCTTGCTTACAGCCATAAATAAAATTTTCACGACCATCATACTTAAACGATTAATGTTGAATTTCCTCAGAATCCTCCTGCATAGACCACATTTATACTGTGAGGATAATAATGAACCAATCTGTTGAATGGAACACACCCCTATATATGGGTTTTGTTGATTTCGAGCGTTTCTTTCACAGCTTATCTCATGCTGTTATATGGAATATTTTAGAGCTAAGAAACATCCTTAGAAGTCACTGTATACTGAGATGATATTCAGTGTAACACACAATGAAATCGTCAGTGACGAATTCGACGTAATTACTGGAGTCCGACAGGGATGCGTGCTTTCCCCATTTCTTAATAAAGATTGAAAGTGTGGAAATCTTTACGGATCTTGGAAGTTTCATAACAGAAAGCGGAGGAACAGAAGACGATAATCGCATGAGGATACGAAAAGCGAAAAGTATTCAGCATGCTCAACCCTGTTTGGAGGTCTGGTGAGTATACTACAAGGACAAAGATCTGAATATTCCAACCATATGTCATGTCTGGTCTACTCTGCTGCGGATGTAATAAAAACTATTAGAGAGGAACTGCAGGTCTTTGTTAATAAACGTGTACGAAGAAATGTACATATTTAGTCCAGAGAAATAAGGTTTTTCTCGTGACACATCCCCCTCCAGGCCGAAACCAAATTTTTTGAGTAGTTTGGACATCTATATTATTAACCTATATGTTTCCTGCAGCCGATTTTGATGATATACATAGTTATAAACAAATGAAGATCGAAAAACGGTAAATTATCGCTTTTTTCGTCTATTACCAAAAAGTTAGGCACTTTAAACAAATTTGAGAGTAAGAAACTCATAAATCGTATAAAAAACTTCAATATGGCATTCGCTGAATATGTCCAACCTTATTGGTTGCTTAGAAAATTGCAAAATAAATCATAAATATTGAGTTTTTATAAATATTCGTAACTTAGGTAAAAATTAACTTAGAATCTTCTTATTAAGCGGAATGCCGAGACTTCTTGTACTTAAATTATATTTTAAATTTCAAGGCAATTGGTCAAATAGTTTAAAAGTTATTTAATTTATTTTTCCCAAATTCATTTTTTTGCAACACTATAAGTCAGAAAATTATGAGGTTACAATAATACTTCGGACAGTTTATGAAAGAAGAACATTTATACTATTACCTTAATTAAAAATAAATGACAAAAAATAATTTTAAACAGTGTAAAATTATTTTGCAAAAACATGTCCATTTTTTGCTTACTTATAAACAATTAGAATAACTTTTTAACCGTTACCCGTAGAAAAATTATTTTTTCATATTTAGAAAGACTGAATTTTTATACACATTTAGAAAGAAAAACAACTGTTCTAGGACACTTAGGGACAAAGTTAGCCCCCCCATTTTTTTAATTCACATGTTTTTGCAAAATTATTTTGCAATATCTATAATTATTTTTTGTCATTTTTTTTAAATTAAATTAATACTGTAAATTTTCTTCTTTCATAAACTATCCAAAATATTACTGTAACTTCATCATTTTCTGACTTACAGTGTTGCAAAAAAATTAATTTTGGATAAACAAATTAAATAACTTTTAAACTATTTAACCAATTGCTTTGGAATTTAGGGTGTAGTTTAAGCACCATAAGTCTCAGCATTCCATGTAATAAGAAGGTTCTAAGTTAATTTTTACATAAGTTATGAATATTTATAAAAACTCAAAATTTATGATTTATTTGGCAATTTTCTAAGTAACCAATAAGGATAGACATATTCAGCGAACGCCATATTGAAGTTTTTTATACGGTTTATGAGTTTATTACTCTCAAATTTGTTCAAAATGCCCAATTTTTTAGTAAGAGACGAAAAAAGCGAAAATTTACCGTTTTTTGATCTTCATTTGTTTATAACTATGTATATCATCAAAATCGGCTGCAGGAAACATATAGGTTATTATTATAGATGACTATATTACTCGAAAAATTTGGTTTCAGCCTGGAGGGGGATGTGTCACCAACACGATATTTTTTTTCCTTATTTCTCTGAACTAATTTTCTGGCCTAACATTGTCGGAAACGAATATCTACTACAACTCACTGACAAGAAAGGGGACAGAAAATGAAATACAGTCAAAGAAAGTTGGGTTGGATCGGTCAAACATTCCGAAAAAATAGCTCCAGTATTGCAAAGATTGCGCTAGAGTAGAATCCCCAAAGAAAAAAGAAAAAGAGATTGCCGAGCACTAACTTTGAGATCAATCATAGACGAGATAAGAAGTCAAAAGAATCTTGGAATGAGGTGAAGGTTTTAGCACAAAATAGAACCCGATGGCGCTGTTTTCACTGAAACTCTAGGCTTCACATCGTGAGTTCAAGAACCTTATATATTTGTGAATTGTAACTGATCTATACGTCTACATTATTTAAAGTTTGTTACCATTTTCAGTGATATCCAAAAGTGGTAAACAGAAGTCACTAGAGTAACATTCAAATCTATCAGTTAATAAAAATTCCAATTTTAATGTTTACTGGTAAAAATTTCGATCATAATTATTATTGTTTACAAAATACCAACTAAATAATTGATGGATTCGACCGTTACTTGATGGAAGTTTATCTCACAATAAAACACTGAAAACTTTTGTTTTCTATATTTCCACAAAATTTATTATTTACAACTATGTGACTACAGCTGTTTCGGCAGAGTGCCTTTCTCAAGTGATATAATTTATAATGTGTTTGCCTTTTTAAATCTCTAACTGAAGAGGTTGAGGAGTGGGGAGCTGTTTTTCTCGAGTTGGTCATTCAGAATTATATCTGTATTTTTCAGTTTATTAATTTCCATAGATTCTAAAAAAGATAGCGTAAGGCCTTTATTTTTGATATGCAGAATTTGAAACTCTTCATTGAAAGAATGATTATGATCTAGAAGGTGAAGTGTGTATGTAGAAGTGTCTGTTTTTCTATTGTTAAAAGCCCTCTTGTGTTCTGCTATCCGTTTGTCAAAAGTTCTGCCAGTTTGACCGATGTACGTTTTCGGACAGTCACCACAAGTTAGTTTGTACACACCACTCTGTAGTTGCTTTCTCTTTCGGCTTTTATTGTTCTTAATATATTTGCTTAAGTTGTTGTTAGTTCTGAAAGCTGGTATTATTCCTTTCTTTTTTATGTATCTGGCTATTTTTGTTGTTATCTTGCCAGTATATGTGAGAGAGCAGAAGGTACTGAGTTCTTCCTGTGGTGGTGGATACACTAATTTCAGGGCTTTCTTATGGAGTTTTTGATTTAAAATTTTGTTAACTGTTTGTTCGTTATAGCCGTTGTTAACTGCTATTTGTTTAATGATGTTTAGTTCTATCTCGAAGTTATTTTTTGTCATGGGAATTTCTGTCAGTCTATGTATCATGCTATGGTAGGCTGCTAATTTGTGTTGTGTAGGATGGGATGATGAATTGTGTATAGTTGTGTCAGTATGGGTAGATTACCAGACTACACAAAAAACATGAGTTCTTCGTATATCATAAACCTACCCATACTGAGACAAGTACACACAATTCATCATCCCATCCTACATAACACAAATTAGCAGCCTACCATAGCATGATACATAGACTGACAGAAATTCCCATGACAAAAAATAACTTCAGGATAGAACTAAACATCATTAAACAAATAGCAGTAAACAACGGCTATAACGAACAAACAGATAACAAAATTTTAAATCAAAAACTCCATAAGAAAGCACTGAAATTAGTGTATCCACCACCACAGAAAGAACCCAGTACCTTCTGCTCTCTCACATATACTGGCAAGATAACAACACAAATAGCCAGATACATAAAAAAAGAAAGGAAAAATACCAGCTTTCAGAACTAACAACAACTTAAGAAGATATATTAAGAACAATAAAAGCCGAAAGAGAAAGCAACTACAGAGTGGTGTGTACAAACTAACTTGTGGTGACTGTCCGAAAACGTACATCGGTCAAACTGGCAGAACTTTTGACAAACGGATAGCAGAACACAAAAGGCTTTCAACAATAGAAAAACAGACACTTCTACATACGCACTTCACCTTCTAGATCATAATCATTCTTTCAATGAAGAGATTCAAATTCTGCATATCCAAAATAAAGGCCTTAAGCTATCTTTTTTAGAATCTATGGAAATTAATAAACTGAAAAATACAGATATAATTCTGAATGACCAACTCGAGACAAACAGCTCCCCACTTCTCAACCTCTTCAGTTAGATACTTAAAAAGGCAAACATTATAAATTATATCACTTGAGAAAGGCACTCTGCCGAAACAGCTGTAATCACATAGTTGTAAATAATAAATTTTGTGGAAGTATAGAAAACAAAATTTTCAGTGATTTATTGTGAGATAAAATACCAAGTTTTAAAATGCGTCACTCTATCAGTTATTTATCAAAACAAACAAAAATATTCGATCAAGCGTATTACAATAAACATGTGTAGGTTTTTATTGAAAATGATTAAATCTCTCCCTTTTGAAAAACAAATTAGTACAACAAATGCCTCTAATTAAAAATGCCTAATAGAATCAATCCAAAAAATCACTGACCTGTATTCATAAAATGAAAAAATCTCTTTTATCTCCAACAAAATGAATTAACAAAAAGTCGGCTGCTTACAAAACAGAAGAAAGTTGGTATTGTTTTGTTGATTCAGCCAGGGACATATCATTTGTTTTTTCGGTGAGGCATATCCAGAAAATGCGTATCAAGGGACATATAATAAATGAAGTGGTATAGCGGAATGTCTTAGAGTGGAAATGGGTCAACACATTAGGTGCCTTCTGTTATTTGTCAGATAGACATAAAAAACAAGAGTCTACCTGGAGATTGTGTACTTTCTCATATACGACTCCTCGTTAAGATTTTTAATCTGGATGATCAAAGCGATTTTAGAGATTTCTTGAGACATTTAGTAGAACTAATTTGTTAAATGTACTAAATCTTTTAGTTAAATGTTTGTAGAAATTATACAGGGTGTCCCGAAAAGATTGGTCATAAATTATACCACAGATTATGGGGTCAAGAATAGGTTGATTGAACCTCACATACCTATATACAATAGTGCACACAAAAAAAGTTACAGCCCTTTGAAGTTACAAAATGAAAATAGATTTTTTTTTCATATATCGAAAACTCTTAGAGACTTTTTATTGAAAATGGATATGTGGCATTCTTTTGGCAGCACATCTTAAAAAAAATTAAAGTGAAAATTCCACACCTGTAATTTTGAACCAATCAAAATACCTTATTTTGACAGATCACCATGACAACGGAGGTATTTTATTGGAAATTTTTTGCTCGTGGGGTACCCAACAGCGAATTATAGTGGAAATTTTTTGACGTTTACAATAACAGAACATTTTTGACAGACTGGTTTTTATTTGTTTATATAATTTAGTTTTGATTCATTTTCTATCACTTGTAGTTACTCAAAACTTATGTAAAATTGAAGAATATACAGTGGAACCCCGATAAGTCGGCCCCCGATAACCCGGAAGTCCGGCTAACTCGGACCTATTTTCATCAGACAAACATTTCAACAATTCAAAATAAAAATGTATGTATGTAATATAATATTTGAGAGATAATGTGTATTTGTGTAATTTGAACTATACGATAATAAAAATGACTCATGGCACACGGCGGCATGGCAGAGCGACTTCATTGTCTTGAATTATCGGAAACAACAGGCACCTGTAGTAGTATTCCTTTATTTATTTTAATCAAACTGTCTTAGCATTGTGTAAAAAAGACTATTTAAAAAATTATTTTTTAAACAATGGTCTTAGTCTTCACTGTTCTAAAATAACATAACATCGTTCGGATTGTGACTGTATTGTGTGTAGTACAGTCTTGTATTGTTCGATTCCGTTTGCTTAGGTTTGTGTTTACGTGTTTTTAGTAATTTAGATGTGTACTGTGCATATATATTTCATGTTATTTCAATTATAACGGAGTTTATCTGTAAGTATACCGTATTTTATTAATTTTTACCATATTCTCCGGCTAAGCCGGATTTTCGATAACCCGGATCGGCCGCGGTCCCGATTAATCCGAGTTATCGAGGTTCCACTGTACTATTTTCTATCTTGAAATGGTATTCCCATGCAACTACAATGAGTAGAAATTACGAATTTGAAAGCCTAAATAATTGCTGACAAAGCTATGGCGCGCTATTAATCTGTTCATGCAGCTTTGGATTTTCAAATGCAAATTTGGTGTGGAATTTTCTTACCGAATACCACGCGAAGTCAAATTAATATCCGGAAATTTTTTTTTGATCATGAATATTTTTAGAAAATTTCCCTCGTCTGCGACTCGGGAAATTTTCAAAATATTCATGATCTCAAAAAAATTTCCGGAAATAATTTGACCTCTAGTGGTATTACTAGTGAAAATTTGTGCTCACCATAAAAATTTTATGGGAGTTTTGTTCCCTTAAACCCGCTCAAACTTTTGTGTACGTTTCAATTAAATTAATATTTATTGTATTACCATTAGTTAAACAACGTTTTTAAAACTTTTTTGCCTCTTAGTACTTTTTCGATAAGCCAGTGTTTATCGGGATGTTTTGAATATTTGACGAATCCACCACATATTTGTATGGTTAAAAGTACGATTATAGAGACCTGTTAATAATCTGAAAATTTATTTATAATTTACATTTTTAGGTATATTTTGAAAAAGAAGCCACATCTCGATAAAAGGTGACTTATTAAAAAAAGACTAAGAGACAAAAAAGTTTTAAAAACACTGTGTTTAACTAATGGTACCACAATAATTGTTTAATTGGAAGGTACACAAACATTAAGGAGCAAAACCCACAAAAAAATTTTATGTAATTATATTAAAAAAGAAGCCGCATCTCGATAAAAACTGGCTTATCAAAAAAATACTAAGAGTCAAAAAAGTTTTAAAAACGTTTAACTAACGGTACCACAATAATGAATTAATTGGAACGTAGACAAAAGTTTGGGGTGTAAAGAACAAAACCCCCATAAAATTTTTATTGGGAGGACAAATTTCATTATAATTTTGTTTTAAGATGTATCTGACATAAGAATGATACATGTCCGTTTTCAATAAAAAATCTCTAATAGTTTTCGATATATTGAAAAAAAATCGATTTTCATTTTGTAACTTCAAAAGGCTGTAACTTTTTTTATGAGCACATTATTGTACTAAGGTAAGTTAGGTTCAATCGAACTATTTTTGACCCCAGAATGTCCGGTTTAATTTATGACCAATCTTTTCGGGACGCCTTGTATAATATAATATATACTTATATAATATAGCGTAATACAGGGTGCCCAGACTAATTTACCCACGCTATATCTCTTAAACGAATAGAGATTTTAGAATGGGACAAAAGGTGATATATTCTAATTGTAATACACTTTAATATGGCGTACAAAAAAATCATCCCCTAAATAATCATCCCTTAGTTACAACCCCTAACTTTAATTTTTTTAATAGCACCCTGTATATTTTTTTATAGTTTTGGATGTGGTCTTTTATCGTCTATTGAACAAATTTTTTGAAAATAACATCGGTTCGTAAATAACCTAGAAACTATCAGTTTATTTTTGTTAAATTGTGTGTCCCAGACTAATTTATCCAGGATATATTTCTTAAACGAATAAAGATTTTCGAATGGCACAAAAACTGATCTATTCCATTTGTAATACACTTTCATATGGCGTAGAAAAAATTCATCCCCTAAATATTCATCCCTAACTTACAGGGTGCTATTTAAAAAAAAATAAAGTTAGGGGTTGTAACTAAGGGATGAATATTTAGGGGATAATTTTTTTCTACGCCATATTAAAGTGTATTCCAAATGTAATAGATCAGTTTTTGTCCCATTCGAAAATCTCTATTCGTTTATGAAATATAGCCTTGATAAATTAGTCTGGGACACATAATTATTAACAAAACTAAACTGATATTTGCTTGGTTATTTACGAACCGATTTTATTTTCAAAAAATGTGTTGAATAGATGATAGAAGACCACATCCAAAACTATAAAAAATATACAGGGTGCTATTAAAAAAATTAAAGTTAGGGGTTGTAACTAAGAGATGATTATTTAGGAGATGATTTTTTTGTACGCCATATTAAAGTGTATTACAAGTAGAATATATCACCTTTTGTCCCATTCGAAAATCTCTATTCGTTTAAGAGATATAGCGTGGGTAAATTAGTCTGGGACACCCTGTATACCAATATAACAATGAGGCAGGGAGAATCAAAGGAGACAAAGAAATAAATAAAGATATTCTTATACTTAATTTCCAATCACATTGCTTATTTAGTCTGCGGTGGGCTTTTACGGTTATATTTTAAAAGAAGAAATTCGATTTGTTCAAAATAACGATACAAGCATAACGATAAGCATTTCAGCTCGTTTGATGATTGTGTCTGATTAACAAGAAAAAATGGTCGCTCAGCATGTGAAAAGACTAAGAATGTTATTAATTAAATATTATTTAAGTATGGTATATTTATATTTATTGCTTGAAAAACAGGAACAGAAATGTTTTTTCTTTTCTCAAAAATGTCTTTGGCAGAGCCAATTAGCCAGACTTTTTTGTGATTGATTGCAGACTCATAGTCATAAACTTATTTCATAACATAGGTAAGTAATACATAATTATTTTTAGAGGTACATAGGTACATTTTGTTGCTTTACTTTTATTTTTTTTTTGAAATGTCGAAATTTTTAGTAGAAATGTCTAAACTGCAATAAACCTAGCATATTTTTTTAAGAATGTGTTTTTTGCCCCTTACCCGAGAAACAAATAAATAAAACGCTCAAACTAACGTCAGAACGTGTATGTATCGATCTGGAAATTGGTGCCGAAATTTGTAATTATTACTGTAAATACTAGTTATTAAAATTAGTTTTCGCGCAAATAGTGACTAACAACAATTGTGTTACGTGTAAATCATCAAGAACAAGCCGTAACTTCGTTCAGTAAGAGATTTTTTACTTAATAATCTTTCAACGTAAACAAATTCAGTGTCAAACTGTCAATAGTTTTTCACTGTTGCTATCCCGTCCCAACGGACGCCAACGGTTAGGCAACCAGTATTGCAGTGACGTATCCAAGGTCATCACTTATTTCCAGACATCCAAAGCGTTAATATAAACAAATTCAAGTTACTTTTGACTACATGAGTAACAATTTAAATCAATGTTCCCCCACTGTTAGCAACACCATGTCTGGACCCAATTCTTCCAGTAATCTTACTAGTTCATATGCAACTGCTACTATGACTAAACCGCGTTCGAAGTATCCGAAGAAGACCGAAGCAATTTTAGTTCATGCAGAACCAAATTTAGTACTACTCGACTATGTCAAGGCCATAGGTAATATTGTTAATCCGAAAAACATCTGCTTCGCCTCAAGAATTCCCAATAACAGAATCTGTATCTACGTTACAAATTCTGAACCCGTCGATCAAATTATAACTGAACATCCTACAATTAAAATAAATACAGTTGAACTACCAGTACGCAGACTAGTAACACCAGCTAAAACACCCGGCTTATAATTTCCAGCGTTTGTCCATCAATCCCACGCGACATTATAGAAAAACATCTCATGGATCTAGGTCTACAACTCGCGTCAGCAGTCTCATATCTAAAAGCTGGAATCCCCGGTGATGTATTTACTCATATTATGAGTTTCAGAAGACAAGTATATGTCACTCCATCCACAGAAAACTTTTAACTCCAAACTTCAATAATAATCCCTTTTGACAACAACTCTCACAGGATATTTCTCTCTACGGATAAAATGGTTTGTTTTTTATGCAAATTACAAATTACAAATAATTGTCAAAATCTTCCTAGAAATCCTTCCCTAAATGAACAATCGTTCCCTACTGAACCCAATCCCACTTTCCAATATCAAATAATGACACACTTTCAAACCCAACAAATAATCTAGATCTTAGTCAACAAATAAATACAGTCGATGCCCATCTTCCATCCACCAGTCAGAAACGAAGTCGTTCTGACATCAGTGATACAAGCTCTTTAGAAACACAAACTTCTAAAAATACACCCACTAAAATCAATGAAATGCCCACGCCAGATGTAATTGTTCCCACTAAGCATAAAGCCAAAAGATCTAAGAAAGACTCTCCCGATAAGTCTAAATTAACTAATTCCACAATTCACACTATACAAAATCTTTTTCAAGAAAATCCAGACTCATTTTCCCTTCCTGTTGAAAATTTCCTTGCCTTCCTTGGAAATACATTCGGCAGTGATAACCCCTTGTACGAAGCACAGGAGTTCACTCCAAATGTCCAGGCACTCCTTGACGATATGTCAAAAATATACCCCTCACTTGAAGACAGAACAGCGAAAAATAGATTCACAAGAGTCTCTAAGAAAATTAAAAAACAGTTAAATATAGACAACACAGAAACGGAAAGTACAGCATCTCAATCAACCAATAATGATAACGATTATCTCTCAGACTCTTCCTTAACTACCTAAAGCCATTACTTTCACGCTAGTTCAGTGGAATTGCGATGGGTTTTACCCTCGCTTTTAGAACGCATAAAACAGCTAATCAACAATACAGAAGCCGATATAATTTGCTTTCAAGACACTAATTTTAAAGACTCATAAACGAGAGCTTAAAAACTTTGAAGGTTACCATTTTCTTCGAACAACATTTACTAGAGCAAGTGGAGGAACCTCTATTTTCGTGTCTAACGATTTATTTTATTTACACCATATTCTAACCACTAATTTGGAGGCTATAGCAGTAACTATCTGGTGTCCTGATAAAATAACTATATGCAGTATTTATATTCCACCTAACTATAACCTCACTGAAATCGAGTTAGATGATTTAGTCCGCCAACTACCTAGCCCATTTATACTAGTCGGAGACTTCAACGCCCATAATACTATGTGGGGCTCCAAGAAAACATTCGGAAGAGGAAAAATCATAGAAACCGTATTGAATTGCAATAATGCTTGTTTGATGAACAGTGGAGCTAACACATATTTTAATATCGCATCAGGAAGTTACTCGTCTATTGACTTAAGTATATGTGATCAAAAGTTAGCTGATTCACTCTCATGGTATACGTTAGATAGCCTATACGATAGTAATCATTTCCTGATAGTCATAACAAATAGTCATAAAAAACATTGCACCGTCACTAAGTGGAATATTGCTAAAACAGACTGGAATCATTTCAAAAGTATTGCCGAAAACCTACTCTCATTAGTACAAGAGTCTGAAGATATTGACGAGACAATAACTCTTTTTAAAAATTGCATTATCATGGCTGCAGAAACTCATATCCAGAAAATATCAATATGCCCCTCTAAAAAGGCTGTACCATGGTGGAATCCAGAATGCGAACAAATAGTACAAGAATGTAAAACTGCTCTTAACAGATATCGAAGAAAGAGAAGTCAAGAAAACCTGATTTGCTTCAAAAGACTAAAAGCTAAAGCTAAATATGTTGTTAAAAAAAGTAAGAAAGATTCCTGGCAAAATTTTATTTCGACTCTTACCAGTGATACTTCTCCAACGCAAGTGTGGACAAAAATAAGACAAATGAAAGGACAGAAATCTTCACCAAAAATCCCAGCAATTACACAGGAAGGAAAAGTAATTACAGATAACCAATCAATTTCGCATATTATGGCTTAAAGTTTCGCACTGAAATTTAGATATGAACTCTGATGTTCGTGAATTGCGGTCTTGTTTCAGTCAAAAGTTGCGAGTAATGTTCGATCCAAGATCTTTTTTCTATTAAAAATCTATTCGACTAGTTTCTTTTCTGTTTGTTCTCAGATTTTTTATCGTTTTCCAGGCTTCTCTTGATCTTGTTGACCCTATATATTTGTTGAGCTCTTCGCATTTACTTTGCCATGAAATATTTTTTGCTTTCGTTACTAGATTTTTTACTTCTCTGTTTGATCTTGCATACGTTCGTCTATCATCTGGGTCATTTGTTTGCAGCCATTTTTGATACGATTGTTTCTTGTTATGTACTGAATTAGCAATGTCATCTGTCCACCGCAATGGAGTATTCTTTTTGTTCCTTTGGATTGTGCCGAGCGCCTCATAAGCTGATTCATTGATTTTATTTAATATCTCGTTATAGGTATTCTGGGCTGAGGAGTAGATCAGGTTCGACAATTTTTAGGAAGCCGCATCTTATATAAAAATGATGTTGAGTCGTTTTGCAGTGCATCAATATTGTATTTAGGTAGATCCGTCTCGAGTGATTTTGATTGAGCTGGTTGGTTGTCATTTTGATGTAGTAGCGGCGGTCGATATTGTAGAAAACATTTTGATCTTACCATATAGTGGTCAGTTCCACACTCCGGTCCTCTTAATACTCTTACGTCTTCAACTTGTATGTGTGTTTCTTGTTTGGTGATAACATAATCTATAATTGACTTGGTATTTCTCAATGGTTGGACCCAGGTATACTTATGTAGGTTTTTATGTTGGTAGAATCCATTTAGAATTTTCAGAGTGCTGTTCGCCGAATTCGATTAAATGTTCCCCATTTTCATTTGTTTTAGCACCACCGTATTTCCCACAACTCTTTCATTTATTTTTTTTCCTGTCCAAGCTTTTAAATCTCCCAACAGCACAATTTCTTTGCGGCTATTTATATTTTCTATAAGTTCTGATAAGGTCTCGTAGAATATTTGTTTACCTGTATTTGATGCATTTTCTGACGGAGCATATATTCCAATGATTTCGAGGGCGTGCTCTTTCCACATAATAGATACTCTAATAATTCTCTCATTGATCTGTTCCCAGCTTTTCAGGTTTTCTTTTAAGTCTTTTTTTATCAATATTGATACCCCTGCTTGTGCTCTCTTGTCTTTTTCTATTCCACTATAAATATGGATAAAACCTCCTATATCTTCACTTCCTTGGCCTTTTTTCTTTGTTTCGGTGAGAACTGTGATATTTGATTTTATTTTCTTCATTTATGCCATGACTTCGTCTGACTTAGTTCTCCACCCTTGGATATTCCATGTGTTTATATTCAGAGTCCTTGTTCGTTTGCTACGTCGTCTTCGTTTTTTTCCGTCCGTATTCCGAGGCTGGATTTTAGAATTTTTTGCAGTTAGTTTTTTACAGGTGTAGAGGAGCAGGCCCTACGCCCTAACCCCCTACCAGGTGGACCAGGATTTTCTGTTAGGGTTTACTCCCTTAGTCAAGAGTATGTAATACAAAGAAATATAGTGACCCGTCTGCCCTCGGAAACCGAATAGCCATTCGGGGTCGGAAAAAACAAGAGTTAGCCAAGAGAGGCTGATAGGAAAGACATTTCACTCAAGACAAGTTGAAGAAGAGTAAAATGTGAAGGACCTTATGATCCGCCAGGTGCGTTCCATAAGGGTATGAGTATTGATACACTTTGTGGTCCCGCTCATACATCGGGGTGTTGACTACAGACTGTATGGCTCGTCCAGCATGCCATAGCATGGAGGATAGGTGCACGCCATTTTTTACAATGTAGACACCCAAATTCCATGGCTTGACCATGAAGACTCAAACTTCAAGACTAAATACAGGCACCGGAATCACAGTATAAATAGGGACAGTAAAACCTCTTCCATGTCGGCACCTTGATCTCAAGAAGTAATACCGGCAGTACGCAATTGGTAATTCACCAGTGGTGGACGCGGGTTTTCTCTGTTAAAACCCGTACATTTCTATGCTACTAGCAATGCGAGAGTGGGGCAAAAGCGACTGGGAACATTGCGCGGTCGCCATGTGCGACTAAAGATTTTACTTCCAATTTTTCGGAGAGTGGTTCTACTGTCCCTCTTTATACTGTGCCTGAATCAGGCAGCTACTGATAGCGGCGAAGATACATAACGAACAATTTGAATATAATTGTAAAAACTCTAAGTCGTCCGTCTCACAGACCGAATGTTAGTCACGGTAACACCGGGTACACCGTGTTTTGGTAACACCGAAAGGGTAACAAATCGATTGGAAGTTCTGTCCGACAAAATACATGGACGTTTTCGTAATCTGACGTTCGAAACCTGTAACCTGTTTCACAATTAAAACTTTTCCTGTTACAGTGTTCCCGTACATCAAAGTTTGTCCGACTAGACACCGTTAAGCTTTTAACAAATTTTCAAGTTGCTATTAATAAACTTTTTTTCAGTACGCGGGATCCAGCCTTGTTAGGATGCCTTTTCGATATTAAATCAAAATAAAGGGAAAAATAAATATATTCGTTTGCGAAAAAGTGTAAATAAAAAAGTTAGAGATCTTTATAGTAGATACTTCAACTTTTCTATTCATTTTTTTTCTGTTGGACTTTTAGTTTTGTACTACTTTTTTACTGATTTATTATTTTTGTTTAAAGCTTATTTATATTTGATATTTTAAAAATTATTTCAACAGGAAACTTATTCAAAAGCGCGTCTTTTCATTTATAATTCTTTTATGAATAATACTATTTCAATAATGACAAGAATAATAGAAGTGGAATTTTTAATTAAAGAAAAGCTATAAATAAAGGAACTTGTATCTTTTCATCTGAATTCTGCAATGGCTTGTCTTAAAGTGAACAAAAACCTATAAAGAGATTTCTCTAGTATCGAGCGCCCGCTGGATTATCTCAGCTTATAAAACAAGTTTTACTTTTCTCAATAAATTCTAATGCAGATTGCCAAGACAAATGGTTTCCATTCTGATTTCCCTCTTATTTAGCGACATTCAGCTATGATCAGCAATGCTGAGACTATTGCTCACGATTTGAAGATAAATCAAATTATGCATAGATACAAATGTCCCAGCTTCCTTAGAATATGCAGTGAAAAATTTGATGCAGTTAGAATTAGCAGTAGATGCTTAAATAAAGAAGGCTATGACGCGAGGAGAAGTAATGTGTCTGGTTAACCTTGGAAAGGAAGAGGATAAAAGAAAAGTCATGTGAAACAAAAGTAAATTGAGAAATTCAAAAATGTCTAGTTTATATCAATGATGACCAATCAGAGAACGACAGAATTGTCCAGAAATATGTCAGACAGAAAGCGTCAGAACTAAGGAAAAAAGGAGAAAAATAAAAGTAGACTATAAAAAAATATACTCCGATCAAGAAATATGGTGCTGAGATGGCATGGAATAATCGCTGGTAGTAGACACCAAAGCCAAAAGCTAATCATCAGCAGCAAAAGGAGACCAATGGCGACGAACCATGTGAAGAAAAGGATTATGAACTATGGAGATAAAATAAATCAAGACAAGAGCAAGGCAGATAAGCCAAATAAGGACAAGATACCATGGAATTCAGAGAGACCTTTTATTAAAGTACGCTAAAGAAACTATTCAATGAGACAAGGAAGTATAAAATCTATGTAATGGCTCTGCAAGAGGCAAAACAATTAGGATCGAAAATAACTAAAAAAGTAGATATGGTGTTCTTTAAAAGGGGAGGAAAAATCAGAAAGTTTGGAACTGGTTTATTGAGAGCTAAATATATCAAGGACATGGTAATAGCTTTGAATCCTGTCTCTGATAGGTTATCTTCTATTATTGTCATCCAACCAATTCACGTCCACTATTAAACATAAGTCTTCCCCAATTTGTTTCCACACTTCACGGTTTTGTGCTGATTGCCAGTTTTTACTAATCCGCCTGATATCATCTGTCCTTCATGTAGGCGGGCTTCCTCTACTGTGTTTATCTTCTCTTCATCCACTTCATCAGCTTTCGTGTTCATCTTGAATCTTTCAGCCTGGCCACGTGTCCTGCCCAGTTCCATTTGAGCCTGGTGATACGTTCTATCACATCTGCGATACCGGGCTTTGTCTGAAATCTTCATTTGATATTTGTCTTCAATACGAATAAACATTAATAAAATTAATTATTCCGAAATACGTATAAGCACATAGTAGAGGCTCTGTACTGTAATCAAATCTGAACCATCTTTTCTTTTCTTTTAGTTTATACTTTATTCACCTTTAGTGAATATTAAAGGAAATAGTTCGCTAAAATTATTATCACGGTGAATGACAGGACGTGAAATGCAATTTAGATTTCCCTTGTTGAGTATTTCGCCACTGTTATGCTTTATTTTTCCAACTTAAAAAGCTCAGAGGATAAATAATTTCGAATTTTATTTCCTGACTTATTAGACTTTTGATTCATATATGGTGCTAGTAGCATCTTTGGTAATTATTTTGACAATTACTCGGAAATGATGAAAGGATTTGATTTCATGTAGTAACGACACACAGACTTACTCACAATCATTTAATTATACTTTGACGACCGGTTTCGATCTCTACATTATACAGATCATCTTCAGGTCGGCGTTACAAGTAGTTAAATGCTACAATAAAGAAAACCAGAGTTAGAACATTATCTGGTTGAACAAGTGTTAACAGAAAGCCAAATTCGAAAAAATTTTTTGCAATAAAGGTTTTCAACTGTTGACATTTCAGAATATTGATACCTACAAATGCACACCTATGAGTTAAAATGCTCATAAGCATATATGAGCAAATGGGTGCATGTAGTTTGTGAGTATGTGTTGAAATTTAAATTATTAACAATTAAAAAACAAATTAAACCATTAAGCAAACTTAAATATGCATCCAAACTCAAAATAGCAATAACAAATAGATAGTAATATTGTTCAAACCTACTTACATGCCGTTACAAGGGATGCGTTGCCACTTAGTTGTTATCATATTAATTCGTCCAACTTATGCTGATTGGTTTGCTGGTAGGGTTATACGGCAAACAGACATGTTACGCAGGTCAAAACAAAGTAAATTTTTGAATTTGGAAAGGATCCTGAAGGAAGATGCGTGCTGTGAAACTGGTGATGTCTTGTTAGAATGGAGAAAGACAATGCTCAAGTGGTTGTGTATTGAATGTAGCCAGGTATGAAAATCTTATTGTAGACACTTGTACAAATGTGATGGTCTTAGCTCGTAGATGTTTTACGATACGGGCAGAGGTCAAAGCATAGGAAATGACAAACAGGAAATTATTTTAATAATTAACTTGAATTTTATTATCTTGTCCCCGGTCAAGATTTGATTTCAGTTCAGTGCCTCTACCCAGGTGCTCCGATGAGGAAACAGTTATTCCTAAATACGTATAAGCACTTTGTAGAGGCTCTATACTGTAATCAAATCTGAACCATCTTTTCTTTTCTTTTAGTGAACAGGAGTTAAATCAATATTCTTGCACCGTCAGAAGACAAGGACGACGGAAAAGATCTTTACTACGAAGAGCTAAATGAAGAATACGAACGCTTTCGTAAACGTGATGTGAAAATAATAATGGGTTATTGTAAAGTTAAAGTGGGAAAAAAAACTTCTGTATACTGCAGTAACAAGTAACCACAGTAAGCATTTATGTAAAAAAAGTCTAACTGCAGAAGTTGGAGATTTTTTATTACCTAAACCTTGTTATTTAAATTATTAATAATTTACTTGGACTTGTAGTTGTGAATTACTGAAGTAATATATAATTATTATTTTTCTCTAAAGCTCACTTATATTTTATTTTAAAAATCGTGTCAACAGAAAGCTTATTTAAAAGTGGCTCTTTTCTTTTATGAATATAAAAAATACTTTTAATTATAGTCTGGGCGCCAGAGGGGTCACCGTATCCTTTTCAATTCTGATGGACAAACTCAACGGTTTCTTATGGAGTTTTCGCAGCTAATTACGAATTTCGAGGGTGGATTTCGATCTGAGTGGTGAAAAAATTGTTATAAACAATTCAATTGTTTATAAGGTTCTGGCTCATAAACCAAAAGAGATAAAAAAGAATGTTTCAAATAAAATTTTTTCGTTAATAAAAAACGAAGAAAAAACGTTTACTAAACTTAAATCCAACAGTTAGAACTTAAGATATTGTAAAATTAGTGCACAATGCAAATTGCAAATTGCAAAATAAGTATTTTTCGAAGTTTTATCGATCGTAACTCAGCATCTACGCATGTAAATGAGCCCTAGAAGGTCTCACTTTAAAGCTTCATTAATAGGCTTCCAAACAAAGTGTGTTAAATTACTTTATCTTCATTTGTTTTAAAGTAGTACCCGTTTGAAATAATAATTTTCTTAAAAAAATTGTACATTAATTTGTTTATAAGGGTTTCAAATAAATTTGAGCTGTAAACATTTATACTTAAATTAATAACTATGATATAAAAACTTAGAAGGAAAATTTTAAGCTTTTTAAAATGTTCGTAAGTTTATTTTTGGTCAAGATATCGATATTCTAATGGCGTGCTATGAGGCGCAAAATCGGCTCACAGTCAAGTATGTAAGTATTTTTCGACGCTTCATCGATCATAACTCGGCTTCTACGCATGCAAGTGAGCCACTATGTGATATCCATACAAAAATGAATCGAGTTCTTTTGCAGCATCATCATTGCATATAAGACGAGCATTTATGTTGTGGCAGCATACACACAATTGACGTGCCTTGATGATGTTGCAAAAGAACTAGATTCACTTTATATGGATATCATATAGATAATTAGACTCTGAAGCCCCAGAAAGTTTTAGTTTTACTGCCTACAAGAACAGACTTAGTACCACCATGCAACTGTAAAAATTGCTCTAAGAACTTATGTAGATGTAAAAAAGCTGATATTCTCTGTATATATCGATGCAGATTCATGAAAGATAATGTTCGTAAAAATAGTATTAATAAATAATATCAACTTACTTTTTAGTTATATTTCTGAAATTTTAGTTTTTAATGTTTTCTTTTTCTCATTTAGTACAAAAAATAGAAGACAAAGTATGTAAATAGAATGAAAGGTGATACGAGGTACAGTATAATGATATAATTATAAGAATTATATGATAAAATATTATTAGGATCTTCAAAAATGAAAAATGAAGATAACGTATATATACATAGAAATTATAATTTGCATCGAGAAGTTAGCACGTGTACCTTTACGCGGTGAGCCAATTTCGAGAATTTAATCTATTAAAATATTGATATCTTGACCAAAAATAAACATACGAACATTTTCTTAAGCTCAAAATGTTGTTTTTGAGTTCTTCTATCATTACTGTTAATTAAAGTATAAATGTTTATAGCTCAAATTTGCTTGAAACCCTTATAAACAAATTAATGTACAATTTTTTTAAGAAAATTTTAATTTTAAACGGATATAACTTTAAAACAAATGAAGACAAAGTAATTTAACAAATTTTGTTTGGAAGCATATTTATTAAGCTTTTAAATGAGACCTTCTAAGGGTCATTTTCATGCGTAGAAGCTGAGTTACGATCGATAAAGCTCCGAAAAATACTTATTTTGCAATTTGCAATTTGCATTGTGCACTAATTTTACAATATCTTGAGTTCTAATTGTTGGATTTAAGTTTAGTACACGGTTTTTTCTTCGTTTTTTATTAATGAACAAATTTTATTTGAAACATTCATTTTTATCTCTTTTAGTTTATGAGCCAGAGCCTTATAAACAATTTATAAACAAGTGAATTGTTTATAACAATTTTTTGACCACTCAGATCGAATTCCACTTTCGAAATACGTAATCAGCAGCCAAAAATCCATAAGAAACCGTTGAGTTTGTCCATCAGAATTGAAAAGGACACGGTGACCTCTATTTGGCGCCTAGACTATTAATGCAAAGTTGCAAACAAAGGAAATTGTGTATTTTCTGCAACGAATTGTCTTAAAATGAACAAAAACCTTAAAGAGATTTCTCCACTAGCGCCGGTTGGTTTATCTCAGCTTATAAAACAAATTTTACTTTTCTCAATAAGTTCTAAAGCAGATTGCCAAGACAAATGGTCTCCATTCTGATTTCCCTCTTATTTAACGACATTCAGCTATGATCAGCAACGCTGAGACTATTGCTCACGATTTGCAGACAAATCAAATTAAGTATTTGTCGAATACAAAGCATCAGCTATCATTAGAGAGAGCCCCAGACCACTTAAACTCTCTCCGCAAATTTCTCCTAATTGCGGCTTTATTGAAATAAATTAACAAAGGAAATTGATAGATGAAAAGGACTTTGAAGTGCACGTACAAGCGGTTCGGGTTTGTTGGGTATTTGATGATTATTTTGACACTTTATAGCAAGTCTTTTTAGCTGAAGGGATTAACTAAATTATACCATATTAATACAAGTAAGGAATAAAGCTATATGAAAATTTATTTTCAATTTCATTTACAGTCGGGAAAATGAAAGAATACCCATGAACGATCACATCAATCACTTATTTTGCATTTTCTGTCTTTTTCTATAAATAACAAACGTTTGTTAAAGAAAAATACAGCAAGTACAAAATAAGTGAAAATAAAAATATATACCAGTTTTATTATCCATTCAGTTGCGGTGCGAAACCAAAACTGTCTTAATTTTTACTCAGATCAGAGAGTGCAGCCAGCACTCTTATCGACGATTTCACCTCTTGTTAGATGTTCATCAGAGACTGCATAGGCTGCATTTCTCTGGCCCAGGTAAAAATCTTCGACATATCCATCTCCCATCGAAGATTTTTACCTGGGCCAGAGAAATGCAGCCTATGCAGTCTCTGATGAACCTCTAATAAGAGGTGAAATCGTCGATAAGAGTGCTGGCTGCACTCTCTGATCTGAGTAAAAATTAAGACAGTTTTGGTTTCGCACCGCAACTGAATGAATAAAAATGGTATACATTTTTATTTTTATATTAGTAATACTCCTATAGAGTAACTAGTTCCATTTTCCGTTGGAACTTTACCGCGCTGCAGACGGGGGTTGTGAATTGCATAGTGTAGAATTCCTTCCCTTTAGTCTTCACTGCAGCATCCATTTGGCTTGCATATTGTAGAAGCCTTGGAGGTTGTCACCAGGAAATGGCCAATAAAGTTTTTCAATTAAAAATCTTTTAAAAATATTTAATTTACAAATATTTTTATTAGGTTGAAAAACTTAGTCTTTTAACTTAGTCTTTTACAAAATAAGTGATTGATGTAATCGCTCATGGGTTCTTTCATTTTTCCGACTGTTCTTCTTCCTAAAGTGCCGTCTCCTCAATGGAGGTTGGCTACTAAAATTGAAAACTCTTCTCTGTCTTCAGCTGTTCTTATTAGCTGTTCAAAATTTAGCCCTGTCCATTGTCGGATATTTCTGAGCCACGATAGTCTTTTCCTTCCTAGTCCTCTCCTTCCCTCGATCTTTCCTTTCACTAAAAGTTGAGCATATTGGTATTTACTATTTCTCAGTATGTGGCCCAGGTATGATGTTTTTCTGACTTTCACTGCGTTGAAAAGTTCTCTTGCCTTGCTTATTCTATGCAGCACTTCTTCGTTTGAGGACCCGTGTTGAGCTGCTCCCCCCCACTTGCAAAAATTAAAAAACAAATAGCCCTGATTTATGAGCTATTTATGAGCTCTCATATTCCGCAAACTAAAAATTTTGAGCTCGTTCCACTGAGCAGGAATTTAATACTTTAGTGGGGGGGCTGAGTCAGCCCCCCCACTACTTAAAAATAGGAATATTGAATCGGTTTTTGCGGCAGAATTACGAGCTATTTATGAGCTCTTGAAATTATATAGTTTCGATTTTTGAGCTCATCCCCTTCACCCCCAAACAACCCTTTAATTGATTTAACTTAAGGGAAAAATGCTGAGAAACCTTAAAATATATGGTATTGCGGATATAATTCCTATAGCTTATATACTCTAAGAATAAACTATTAAATCACGTGCATTTCGATTATTGAGCTACAACCCCTTCGCGAGAAAACCACCCTATCTTCCCGGCTTAAGAGAGTTAAATCTATACAAATCTATAAAAGAACAAATTATACGCAAAATTTATTATATAAAGTTATTAAAATAAGTCAATGCTTTTTAAGTTATTAAAGATCAAAGATTTTAAATATTAGTGAAAAAATGCATGTTTTGAAGCGGTTTTTCGTAAATCACTGAAAAACTGTAAGTTTTTACAAAAAAGTTAATAGTAGTTTAATTCGTATAGCTTATATTCTAAGAATAAACTCTTAAATCACGCGCCTTTCGATTACTGTGCTACAACCCCTTAGCAAGAAAACCATCCCATATTCCCGGCTTAAGATAGGGTTGTACCGGGTGATCAGTTAAGGGTAGCGAGCGGCCATATCTCATAAGATATTGGTCGTATAGAATTGAGAAAAAAAAATCATGGTAAAAGTCGCCAAGAGAAATTGCTGGAAATTATTTTCGAGTTTATCAA
The DNA here is from genome assembly GCF_917563875.1 of Diabrotica virgifera virgifera. NCBI lineage: Eukaryota > Metazoa > Arthropoda > Insecta > Coleoptera > Chrysomelidae > Diabrotica > Diabrotica virgifera. Next base: position 215,283,254 of record NC_065449.1, read on the forward strand.
ACGTCCGCTAGAGGGCGTAACAACCAACACAAAGTAGAAAAATGGGATTTTTATAGAATTTTGTCCAATGAAAGTTTATCGATGATATCATTTTCATATTAACAGACCATTTCCCTACATTTTTTGTCTAAAACGTTTTGTTCTATCTATCAAAATAAAGCGGTGGGGGAAGTTCAATTGTTTTTTTAAACACACCAAGATTTCTTCCGTTTCTTTTGACCGATTTTAGAAAACTTAGGCTCATATGAAAGAGCATAATTTGCACTACAAAACTCTTATTTGGTTTTTAATTTTTGACGTTTTCTGTCGCCGCTAGATGGCGTTAACTGAAATGGTAGAAAATTTTTGAGTTTTTTTCAAAAAAAACAAATGTAATGATATATTAATTTTTATATATTTTAAAAGAGGATAAATTTCTCTATAATTTAATGAAAATAATTTATTATCTACCTTTTTTTGAACCGTTGATATTGACCAAAATATAATTTTATTACATTAAAAAATGGCACGCCACTGTTTTTTATCAAAATAAAAATCAGTTTTGTAATCTCTTATTAGTTGCTAACAAAAAGAACCTCTTGCCTTTTTTTCGTTAGACAAACGGTTTTGGATTGAAAAAATAAAATAGGTTTACATACTGATAATTATAAGGTTCAAAATTATTTTTAAATATTACATCTCACAATAATAAAATTATTACCTATTATTTTTATCATTAATAATTATTTAATTAGCGAGAGAATGCATTAGTTCATAATTTATTAATAATAATTATTATTATTTCATAAATTAAATTAAAAATCAAACTAAACTAACATCGCATTTAAGCGAAGCAGGCCATGATCTACGAAACTGAAAATAAAATGAAAGAAAACACCAAATTGTCAATCACGCTGATATTTATTTTGACAGTTCCTGCCATTGACATCTAATTTAATGTTATGTAAAAAGTATTTTTACAACAAATCATGCCTTTTACGAATGAAGAAGCCTTTGATATGTTGAGAATTTATTTTCAATGTTTTGAAAATGCGGCGATTGCTTCTAGGCAGTATGCACTGCGTTATCCCCTCCGTAGACGGCATTCGAGAATGGTTTTTCGTCGTTTAGCCTTACGTTTAAAGCAACATGGCCAAGTGCAACCAACTCCAACTTTGAGAAGAAATCGTAGAGTAAGAAGAGAAGATAACATTATAAATGTGTTGGCTTATATTCATGCAGACCCCCATTTAAGCATAAGAGAGATCTCCAGATATTTAGGAATATCCTATGGCTCAGTGCAAAAAATATTAATGGATTTTAAAATGCATCCGTATCACGTCGTGATTCATCAATCCTTAAAAGAGACTGACTTTGAACGTAGGCTCGATTACAGCTACTGGCTTAGAGACTTCATTAGGGAAAACCGTCTTATTTTGTCACAAATATTATGGACAGATGAAGCATCGTTTAGCAGTAATGGCAAGGTAAATCTGCATAACATGCATTACTGGTCGGACACTAATCCACACTGGTTACGTGAAGATTATCAGCAGGGTCGATGGAGCGTTAACGTCTGGTGCGGTGTTATTAATGGTACTATTATCGGTCCGCACATATTTAATGGCAATCTAACCGGTGACATGTATTTGAACTTTTTATTGAACGATTTACCAGGACTCTTAGAAAACGTGCCTTTAGAAGTAAGAAGAAACATGTGGTTTCAACAAGACGGATGCCCGGCACATTATTCTCGAAATGTGCAAGATTTTATCAACAGGCATTTTCCTAACCGTTGGATTGGTAGAGGCAGCCTATTTTTCTGGCCACCACGGTCCCCTGATTTAACCTGCCTTGATTTTTATCTATGGGGCCGAATAAAGGATTTAGTGTATAAAACTCGACCAACTACTCGAGAAGACATGATAGTCCGAATTCAAAACGCGATAAATATTATACCAAGAGCGGAAATTGAGGCAGCTGTCAACTCCACCCAGAAGAGATTGGACCAGTGCATTCAAAATAACGGACAACATTTTGAACATTTACGACAAAATTATTAATTTAGTTTTAACGTTTACTTTTAAAGTTCTGTGTTCTTGTTTTTAGTGTTACTGCTCTTGCTGTTGTTGGACAGTTTTATTAAGATTTTTTTCCAAATATGTAAATTAGTATGTTTCGAGATATGGGCGCCCCATGTAAACATATCTTATTTTTTCAATCCAAAACCGTTTGTCTAACGAAAAAAAGTCAAGAGGTTCTTTTTGTTAGCTACTCATAAGAGATTATGAAACTGATTTTTATTTTGATAAAAAAAAAGGCGTGACATTTTTTAATGTAATAAAATTATATTTTGGTCAATATCAACGGTTCAAAAAAAGGTAGATAATAAATTATTTTCATTAAATTATAGAGAAATTTATCCTCTTTTAAAATATATAAAAATTAATATATCATTACATTTGTTTTTTTTGAAAAAAGCTCAAAAATTTGCTACCATTTCAGTTAACGCCATCTAGCGGCGACAGCAAACGTCAAAAATTAAAAACCAAATAAGCGTTTTGTAGTGCAAATTATGATCTTTTATATGAGCCTAAGTTTGCTAAAATCGGTCAAAAGAAACGGAAGAAATCTTGGTTTGTTTAAAAAAACAATTGAACTTCTCCCACCGCTTTATTTTGATAGATAGAACAAAACGTTTTAGACAAAAAATGTAGGGAAATGGTCTGTTAATATGAAAATGATATCATCGATAAACTTTCATTAGACAAAATTCTATGAAAATCGCATTTTTCTACTATGTGTTGGTTGTTACGCCCTCTAGCGGACGTTTGACAAACTCGAAAATAATTTCCAGCAATTTCTCTTGGCGACTTTTATCATGATTTTTTTTTCTCAATTCTATACGACCAATATCTTATGAGATATGGCCGCTCGCTACCCTTAACTGATCACCCGGTACTTAAAATAATTTAAATTAATTATTTGGCGACTAGATATCGTTTAATAATTTATGAGCTCGCAAGATATACGCATCTCAATTATTGAATTGCCATTTTCTTTCTATAGTGCAGTCACTGAAGGTAAAAATCAACTATGAGATTCGATTTCGGTAAATCTCAATTCATTTTCACGAAAATTGGTGAGCGGATTTTGATGCTATCAACTTTTTCTGGAGCTCATTTTTGATAGGTATTTCTAAGTACTTTAACAAGTATTTAGTACCTAAGTGTTATAAGTGCATCTCTTTCCCGTTATTTAAACTTGAATTCTTAGATTTGAACAGTCGCAGAAAAAAATATACATTTAATTACTAATAACTTACTTTAAATTAAACTTAAAGGGTTTTTCAAGTAATCAATTTATTATATTTTTTATTAGCTTCAATTTTAATGATAAAAACTTTTTTGTAAAAACTTACAGTTTTTGAGTTATTTATGAAAAATCGCTTTAAAGCATGCATTTTCTTTCTTCTTCTTCTTAACGTGCCCTATCAAGTCCCCTTGACGTTGGCGATTAACATGGCGAAACTGTCTCTGTCTCGAGATCTGTCTTCTGCATTTTCTTTCACAAAAATTAAAATATTTGATCTTTAATAACTCAAAAAGTATTGATTTATTTTAATCACATCATATAACAAATTTTGCTTACAATTTGTCCCTCTCTCGATTTGTGGGGTTATTTTTAATAAAGTAATTTTCACCCCCGAGAAGGGGTGACATATACCCCAGGCTAAAACCCCAAGTTGTTATTGTCAATTCGTGAAAATGAATGGAGATTTACCGAAATCGAAGGTCATAGTTGATTTTTATTTTCAGTGACTGCACTTTTCTTGCGAAGGGGTTGTAGTTCTATAATCGAAAGGCGCGTGATTTAAGAGTTTATTCTTAGAATATAAGCTATACGAATTAAACTACTATTAACTTTTTTGTAAAAACTTACAGTTTTTCAGTGATTTACGAAAAACCGCTTCAAAACATGCATTTTTTCCACGAATACTTAATTAAAATTTTTGATCTTTAATAACTTAAAAAGTATTGACTTATTTTATTAACTTTATATAATAAATTTTGCTTTTAATTTGTTCTTTTATTGATTTGTGCAGTTATTTTTTAAAAAATAATTTTCACTCCCGAGAATAGGCGGTATCCACCTTCAGGGTAAAGGCGCAAGGTGGTACCTTGTCATCTTTGTTTCTTGACGTATCCTCTAACCACTGACCAATTTTCGTGAAAATCGATGAAGGTTCACCGAAATTGAAGGTAATCGTTGATTTTTACTTTCAGGGACTGCAATATACAAAATAAATTGCAATTTACTGATCTAAATGCGCGTAATTTGGAAGCTTATAAATTAGTAAATGATATGTAGTCGCCAAATGATTAGTTTAATGCATTTTAAGTACAACTTTCTCTTAAGCCGGGAAGATAGGGTGGTTTTCTTGCGAAGGGGTTGTAGCTCAATAATCGAAATGCACGTGATTTAATAGTTTATTCTTAGAGTATATAAGCTATAGGAATTATATCCGCAATACGATATATTTTAAGTTTTCTCAGCATTTTTCTCTTAAGTTAAATCAATTAAAGGGTTGTTTGGGGGTGAAGGGGATGAGCACAAAAATCAAAACTATATTATTTCAAGAGCTCATAAGTAGCTCGTAATTCTGCCGCAAAAATCGATTCAATATTCCTATTTTTAAGTAGTGGGATGGGGGGCTGACTCAGCCCTCCCCACTAAAGTATTAAATTCCTGCTCAGTGGAACGAGCTCAAAATTTTTAGTTTGCGGAATATGAGAGCTCATAAATAGCTCATAAATCAGGGCTATTTGTTTTTTGATTTTTTCAAGTGGGGGGGGGGCAGCTCAACACGGGTCGTTTGAGGTATGCGATGTCCACGAAATTTTAAGAATTCTCCGGTAGATCCACATTTCAAAGACCTCTAACTTATTTATGGTTGATGTTTTAAGGGTCCATGTCTCAACTGCATAGAGAAGAGTCGACTGTAAAAGCCTTTAAAATATGTTGAGATTAATTTATTTTCGACGTATTGTTAAATAATATTTTAAATAATATTTTTAAATAGATAGGGATAAGAAAAACCTACCGGTTACAACCTAAAACCGGTTTATTGCTACGCAATAATCGGTTTTACCGGTTTTTATTTTTGTCCCGCTTATAACCGGTTTTTTCATTTTAAAGTAATAACCAGTGAAAACCGGCTAAGTGAAAAAAATAATGAATTCATAAAAAAAAATTGGAAAATTTTTACTTCGAAACGCACAAATGAGAAGTTTTAAGCTGACGAAAACCGATTTGACAATATTGATGGTTGATTTCTATATTGATATGGATTGACATCCTATTGCCTATCGACTAAATAAACGAAAAACGATTTTTGGAATAACCGGTTTTTTGACTGGTTATAACTGCCAGGTTAAACCATAGGTGAAAAAACCGGTATAACAGAAAACCGGTGTTTTGTCAACAACCGCCATGCCTACTATGAGAACAAGAACCGCTAGACGCAGTAAAAATGAGTGGGGCACACAATAATCAAGCTACAAAAAAACTGATATGAATATTACGTGGCGCAAAAATGTATTTTCGATTTCATTAAAAATAAAATTGCTGTTTTATTTTGAAATATTTTTCATAGTATTTGCTAAATTTAAAGTAAAACCCGCCACAAAATAGTCTCAAAATGCAAACTCTGTCAAAGGTACTCTTTTATGGCGCGTTTTACTTTAAATTTAGCAAGTAATAAGGAAAAATCTTTGAAAATAAAACTATAATTTTATTTTCCATCAAAATAAAAATATATTTTTGCGCCACGTAATATTCTTACGAGTTCTTTTGTAGCTGGAATATTGTGTGCGCCACTCATTTTTACCGCATTTACCAATTTTTGAAGTGAAAACTTCTTTAGCCACGTTGTGCACTTTCTTTGGATAGGGGAAAAAGAATTGAATTCGCGACCGTCATCGCGACCCTCATCGCGACCGTCATTGCGACCGTCATTGCGACCGTCATTGCGACCGTCATCGCTCATGCTCTATATTATGTGTATGTATATATACATTGTGTAGACGTATTTAAATTTATAATAAATGTAAAACCTATTTTACGATGGGGAAAAAAGATTAATTTCGCGACCATCCTACGAAAGAAATATATTTTAAAAAGTTTAATGGTATTTTTGTTTAAAAATTAGACTAATTTTAATACTTAACATAAAATACCAAAAATTAAATATAACGTTTAATAGTTACGTCATTGTCTATAGTTGTAGTAGTTGCTTTTCACTTGATGAATCGTAGAAAATCTAAATAAATATATTTACTAACAAATTATCAGTAAATATCTATCACCGTCCTATATATAATCGAATTAACAAAAAAAGAATTTCATACTTTATGTGCATTAATACATAACTTAAAATATGTAAGAATTTTTTAGATTTTAGACGAAATAAAAATTTCGTATGACAGTAATGACAGAATGCTTTTGAATAATGGCCGTTTCGATGTTTAATCGATAGTTGTTATCATTATTGAATACCTAATTACTAAATCTGTAGTTTTGATTTATGTTTTATGAATACAATAATTGCAAAAACTACAGAATTCCACTTTCTGACATAAAAATTAATAATGACCTAAAGTTTGTACAATATTTTTAATAATTAAAGTAAATAAATTTTAAGCTTACTCAAATAAATAATCGATTACTGCCATCGACCACTTCATTCAATCTCAGTTAATTTGATTAATAACACAGCCCAACAAAAAAAAATTTGTGTCTTGCTGCCGAAAAAAAATCAACTGATTTTAGTTAATTCATCTGTGCTGATTCCAAAAATAAAAACCTTTTCTTTGTATCAGCTCTAGTTTTCGAGATAGGTGTAACATACTTATCAAATACTTAAATATTCTTACATTTCTGTATATTCCGCCACTATAATTGCAATATGTTTATAAACAAACTTAACAAATGGGCAAATGAACAAAAGGCCTATTTTGGTGGTAATTTAGGAGATCAAGATAAATCCTGAGCTCCACATGTAGTGTGCAAAACTTGTATTGAAAACTTGCGACAGTGAGTGGACGAAAAGACAACTAAAATGTTTAAATTTGGTTTTCCAATGGTATGGAGGGAACCGAAAATCATTTTGACGATTGGTATTTCTGTCTTGTGAATATAAAGGGCATTAATCGTCACAATCGATATACGTGAACATATCCTAACCTGGATTTAGCAATAAGACCAATTCCACATCAGCTTGAGCAGATACCCATTTCAATATTTAGCAGCCTACCTATGTTACCAGAGGATAATGCCGAAACATTATTTGACGAACTGCAGACTAATAGATTTGAGGAAGACGACAGTGATTTTGAAGGGGATTCAACACGTCCTGAGCGCTTTACTCAGGAAGAGCTAAGTGATCTTATCAGAAATTTGAACCTTCCCAAGGATTCTTCCGAGTTGCTTACCTCCAGACTAAAAGAAAAGAATGTTCGGCACTCAGACACCAAAATTACATACTACGGTAATAGAGATAAAAGATCTTTTGCCTTTTTTTTCTCAGCAAGATGATACGGTTTTTTAAAGGACTGTTAGAAAAAATGGGTGTATCGGAGTATACACCAGATCACTGGCATCTTTTTATCGACAATTCCAAACGAAGTTTAAAGTGTGTCCTTCTACATAATGGCAACAAATATGGAAGTATACCAATTGAGCATTAAAGTGGAATAAATGCTCAACAATTTTAACAAACACGGTTGTCATATGAGTATTAAAATTCATTACTTCCACAGCCACTTAGACCGTTTCCCAGAAAATCTTCACCAAGATATCAAAACGATGAAAGAGGAGTATCAGGAAGATGGGGCTATCACATGATGGCGGATTACTGCTGGAGTCTTCAAAGTGACCGTCCTTTTAAAGCCTTTGCAAGAAAATCATATAAAAGGAAGTTTTAAGGTGACGCTGAATAACATATTTTTGTTGCGACGCTGCCGGTTAGGTTAGAGTTAAAGTTAAGTTTTTTTGGCAGATATGTGTGTTGATTTTTGTAAGTACATTATAGTACAATTAATATCTTGCTTTTTATTCGTATTTGGTTTATTTCATGGGTAGCAGCACTACATAATATGTAGTGCTGCTACAAAAGAATTAGAGACGTTAGTGAGTGGGCGGATGAAAAATCTAAAACAAGTCTAAACCTGGGACTTTAACATGAAAATCGAAAAGGTATTCAAATTAAAAGAAGACAGATGGGTGCACCATGCGCAAACACATGTAGACTAAAATGTGCTACCAAAATAGCTAAAGAAGATAGAGACCTTTGTTTCAATGAATTTTGGAAGTTAAAATATCATACGAGAAAGTGGGATTTTATTGCTCGTCATGTGAGACAGGTTGCCAAAAAACAAGTAACTATTACTGCAGAACAACGGTCTCGAAGAAATTACTCTCGAGAATATTACTTCTACATTCGCAATGAAAAACAACGTGTTTGCAAAACTATGTTTTTGGAGACCCTTAACGTTTCAGAAACTTTGATCACTACAGCATTAAGGAAACTGAAAGATGGTGGATCATTAGAGGAAGATAAACGTGGAAAGCACACTAACAGACCACATAAACTATCACCAAAACTTATAGACAACGTAAAAAATCACATAAATCAGTTTCCTGTAGTACCTTCCCATTATACCCGTAAGAATACGATGAAGATGTACCTTGAAGAAGGGCTAACTATCCAGAAAATGTACCGATTGTACAACGAGCATTGCAAAAAAAATAACATCACTACAGCTGCCACGTCACGCCAGTATAGAGATATTTTCAATGAAGAGTTCAATATTGGGTTCTTTAAACCAAAAAAGGACCAGTGTACTGTTTGTTCTGTTTTTAATATGGCTAGTGATGCTGAAAAAGCAAAATTGCTCGAACAATATGAGTCCCATATGAAAAACAAAGAAGTTATCAGAAACTTAAAAGACATAGACAAACAGCTTGCACTAGATGATAAGAGCTTGTGTGTGGCTTGCTTTGACCTTCAAAAGGTTTTAGCTACCCCTTTGTCTAACGTAAGTGATTTTTCCACCTACCTCTACCGAAAGTATACCTTTCCGGACCTGATTGTAGGGAGCAAAGTTGTACTTTTCCTCCCTAGGGAGGAAAATATTTTTCCTCCCTAGGGAGGAAAAGTAAAAGTGACGTCATGGTATTTCATTCATGAAATATAACTTATTGACGCCCTGTACAATATCTATTTTCTATTACGTAAGTATCTATACATTTTAACGTTTATCTAAAAACACTCTGTATTTTGCAGAATGGTAAAAAACAGTAAATTGTTATTCTGATTTAACAATGTTTACATTAATAATTTGACTTATATTTGACAGTTGACAGTTATATTGTATCTACTTGTTAGTTTTAGTTCTAATAAATTTTGTTGGTTAGTTACATAAATAAATTAAGTAAAAATGAAAAAATGACTTGTTATTTGAGGAAGGTGGAAAAACCATATGTATAACATGGGAGTAAAGTGCCTTTTCCTCCCTTGAATGATTACTGCCCTCCGCTACGCGTCGGGCAGTAAACTTCATTCTCGGGAGGAAAATTAGCACTTTCCTCCCTTGTTATACAAATAGCTATTTACTACAAAAGCAAATACTCTACATATAACTTTACAGTATATGATGTTGGAAATAATCAGGGTTACTGCTATGTATGGCACGAGCAGGTGGCTAAAAGAGGTCCTAATGAAATTGCCAGTTGCCTCTGGAAATTTTTAGATCTCAAGGCACAACAAAGTGTTAAAACGATAATATTCTACTCAGACAACTGTGGGGGACAAAATAGGAATCGTTTTGTGTTTTCGATGTTTGCTTTTGCTGCTGCTCATTTTCATATTGATATTGTTCACAGATTTCTGGAAAAAGGCCACACTCAGAACGAGGGTGACAGTATGCATGCTGTTATCGAAAATGCAAAGAAAAGGCAATCGGTTGTATATGTGCCAGAACAGTGGGTTACATTAATTAGAATGGCTAAAACTACAGGAAAGGTTTATGATGTTACGGAAATGTCCCAAGATAATTTTTTTAATTTTAAAAAACTGACTGATACCGAGAATTGGAAACTTGACAACGAAAATAAATCAATAAAAGTTAGCAAAATACGAGAAATAAAATTTTCGCATGAACACCAAAATTCTATAATGTTTAAATACGAATTCGATGATGGTTTTAGAGGTTGTGACATAAAATTAAATCGAAAATGCAGAGGACGGCCTTCCACTACTATCAAATTTCCACCGAAACTGTATGATGCACCATTACCAATTGAAGAAAAAAAGATAAAAGGATTACTGTGGCTGTGTAATACCGGCAAAATACCCACAATGTACCATTGATTTTATAAAAATCTTAATTCAAAGAGTTATGTACCTGCTAAAGTCGAGCTCGAAGTTGATTCAGTTGAGAGCGAAGAAGAGTCGGATGAGGAAAATTGAATTAAAATATAAAACTGCAAATTATATCAGTAGCTTCTTCAAAATGTAGCATTTTATATAAATAAAGTTAAGAAACAAATAATTCTGGTATTTATTACTTTAAAAATATCTCCATCGAAAACTATAGTAACTCATTCAAAAGTCACTTATGACCATTTCTGTCTTAAATCTGTTTTACCCTTGTAAGATCATTATTAAAAGTATCACTTAATGCTATAAAAACATCCATTTAATAGATTAATGAATTTTGGTAACAGTGTAAATACATTTTTATAATTATCTCAATTACATACAAAATGAGTTACTACAGTCTTCGTTGGACCAGTCGATATGTAGGTGGTGCTGCGTTAAATTACCCTATATGCTAGAAATGTGATCTGTTTTCGTATTTTCTGAAAACGATCTGATGGAACAAATCTAGTGGCATTTTTGGATTCAGCAGACCCAAATTACCTAGAAACAGTAAAAAAATTTCCTGCAGCAAACTGTGTGTTTACCAGTGTTTACCAGATTATAATCGCGGCAGGTAAAGTAAAATTCTTCTTTCAGTACAATAAAGTGTTACTTTACTGCCGCAAATGAGGGCAAATGAGTAAAATACTGAATAACTTTAGTGACGGTTGGCGATAAAATTATATTTTACTCATCTTTTAAAATAGGAAAATTTAGCTACTGTGTCATTAATTTTATTTTTTTTAATACAAAATAAAAGGTTACACAAACAAAGACTTTTCAGACAAGCCTTTTAGGCGTAAATTTTTCACACTCAACCTAAATAACCGAATTAAGCTAACCGAAAGAGGTTTCAAATACCTCTCGTATATAAAATAGGGTGCGAAAATTGCCTGTCTACCGTGAATACGTGATTGCATCGGGAGTACATCGAAGATTGAAGGATTCCCTCAATATAACTCAGAAAGGAGAGACGGATGTCTCCAATAAAAGTTTCTATTTCCCTGTGTCACTCAACCACTCTCTGTCCTGTTCAATATCTCACGGGAGATCTAATCAGAATATAGACTGGATACACGAAATTTATATTCAAGTCTCTTTAAGAAATACGTGGCATGTTTTACTTCAATATTAAAAGGGAGCAAAACCTAATGAAACCCTTTTTTGTTCGTTTTCTGCTTGTATTAGAATGGAAATGTCGGTATATTTTATTTTTGTTGAAATTTTTTTTTCAGTAAGAAATAACATTTTGATGTTGAAAAATAGAAATGATATTTTTCTTTTAATTTTGTTGCATTGCGTATTAAAATAGTACTGGTAATATTTTGAAATGTACTCAGTAATTTTTCTTATGATATACAACACATAAAACTAAGCAATTGAACTAGGTTACAATTTTTATTGAAACAAATTTTTAAAATTATATCTATTAATGTATTGAAATTAATGTGGAATATCCGAATATAATTTTCGATCATTTTATTGCTATCACTTATTTTAGTTAGTTGGTTTGTTAATATAAATGCGTTATATTTGGTAAACCTAATGAAAAAGTCAAGTGGTGTCAAGTCGAGTGATCTTCCGGACCCCACTTCAACAACTAATCTCATGATACAAAGACGCCACATGCAAAATAGCCACTTAAACAGTGTTTGGCTATTTTGCAAGGACATGGAGTAAGTAATCTTCATCACACTTTTCAATTTTTAACAGTCAAAATTTTACCCTTTTCAATTTTATTAAGTGGGATTACTTACTTTTAGGTTCACTGATCATGGACTTATAAGTCCGAAAAGGTTTTGAACGTAATCATTTTGGATTTTTAAAATTTTTTAATTTTTATTAAAATATGCCAACTACACCAGGGAGTGTTTTACTTCACGTTAGATTTTATTTAACTAGATAGTATACAGCCAACCTTCGGGTACTATCCCGTTTTATTTAAATAATTCTGCCTTTTTGTGTATCGCTGTGATTGTAGAGTGCATTCAATCACTGCTTTCTTTTTAAATTTCAAATAGGTACAGCTTAACGTTATACTCGGTGAGCTGTATCAGTTTTGACATGTGTATATGTTACGCACACAAACTAGTTTGGCCTAGGCCAAACTAGTTCGTCCTAAGCGCGTTAGGATAAACTAGTATGGCCTAGGACAAATGCGCGTAGGCCAAACTACTTTGTCCTAGGCCAAACTAGTTTATCCTGATATAAAGACGCACACTTCAGGTCAAACTAGTTTGGCCTAGGCCAAACTTCACTGGGGTGCAAAATTAACCGGACACCTTAAAGATGGGTCATTTTTGATGTTTCGAATTTCCTAAACCTGTTGTCTGATTTAAGTGATCTTGTAATACGTTATAGCCTTATTATTTTACAATGTCGCTGTTATAGCATTGTTGCTAAAGAGTTAAATTTTCATTGTATACCGGGTGTACGAATCAAACTGTATTTTTTTCTCAAAGTTTGCATCACCCTGTGGAATATTCTAGCATTTATAAAATACTGAAATTAAAATCCAACTACATATAGCCTCATGTTTTCTCAACATTTTGGTTTTTGAGTCATTCGCTTACATTAGACCATAAAAAAGTTAGGTACTTTAAGGGAAAATTCTGCATGAAAAATAATTTTAGTTTGCTTTATAAACGGTATGTCTGCATATGCTTCGTTTCGGAGATAGGGGTGTTGAAATTTTTCTTACAAACTGACGATTTATTTATTGTTTTAAAACCGGTTGAGATATGCAAATGAAATTTGGTGGCTTTGAAGACGTAGCTATTGCACATTTCTTGACATAAAATTAAAAATTTAATATTCACCATAGGCGCGCATACGGGTAATATGACGGCTCATATTACCCCCGGGCGCGCCAATGGTGAATATTAAATTCTTACTTGTATGTCAAAAAATGTACAATAACTACGTCTTAAAACCCACCAAATTTCATTTGCATATCTCAACCGGTTTTGAAACAATAAATAAATAGTCAGTTTGTAAGAAAAATTTCAACACCCCCTATCTCCGAAACGAAGCATTTGCGGGCATACCGTTTATAAAACAAATTGTAATTGTTTTTCATGCAGAATCTACTCACGGGCTAAAGTTACTCACGGGCCATTACTCACGGGTTGAAGTTAGATTCAAGTGGTGCATGGCACTTTTAATATACCTATAAGCAAATGAAATTAAACTTGTTTATTTAATAAAATAATCATTGTAATTTATATCAACAATAAACTTCGAAAAATATTTAATGGCTTTTTAACTGTAACAATGGTTGAGTATATTTTTTACGTTTAAATTTTAATATTTGACATTTTAAGATTTACGTTATTAAAAGGTAAATATAAACAATCGGTATTAATTCCGTAAAAGGGCTTACGGATATGAAATTTATATCAATGAATTCCCTTTTACTTACTCTTGATTGTACAATAGATTATTATTGAGAACACACGTTATTTTTCATGTATTTGCCTCAAAATATGTAGTATTTTTAAAATTCACCGCCATTCCATGACACTAATGACAACTGTTTACTGTTTCATTGTTTCATAAGCTGAAGGAAGGTATTTCTATCAGTGTTGCCTCAGTTATATAAAATATGTTTTCTTATGAAAAATAAAATCTTTTAATTTTGAATAATGTTGGTAGTTGATAATTATATTTTTCTACTAATCTAAATAAAAAAAGTCGTAGAAAAAGTATAGTATTCTACTTGCATGTAATGGCTATTACTCACTCGCCTACAGCTCGTGTCGCAAACTTCATCATCGTGAGTAATAGCCATCATTATATGCTCGTTGAATAATATACTATAATTCTTGGAAAAAAAATCATTTTTATTAAATTTATAATTATTCGTAACAAACAAACAATAATATTGAGTTATATTCGCGGTCGGACGGACAGACGGACAAACATCCAATAGGACACATTTCTCACCTTTAGTACCATTCTTGGATTAGAAGCTTTCATTTGACACCTCATTTGACATTCTACCTGGTATAATGACGGAGGAGTTGAGTTCACGGACAAACGGACGAACGGACGGACAGACGTACGTGGATAATTCAACATTTTCACATTTTTTAAAATTGGTGAAAACAATATTAATTCGTACTCGATTTTCTTCGTAAGTGTATCTTTTCTTTTAATTTTTGAAGAAAAACCTCATCCTTTTATTTATTATTTTTTATTATTTATTTATACAAGAATATATTGAGTTATAGCATGTATCAATATATTCATTCGATGTATCCAATGATACAATATATCGATGTATAATTTTTTTTGCCATTCCTGTTGGGACGTGATTTGGTAATTCCCCGCATATAAAAGTCCTTACATGTTCGCTAAATTACTTTCGACTCCTCTAAATTGGTTTAGACTAGGCCGTACTAGTTTATCCTCAAGTGTGAGTCTTTATTATATCAGGATAAACTAGTTTGGCCTAGACCAAACTAGTTGGGCCTGAAGTGTGTGTATTTATATCAGGATAAACTAGTTTGGCCTAGGACAAACTAGTTTGGCCTACGCGCGAAAGGACAAACTAGTTTGACCTAGGCCATACTAGTTTATCCTAACGCGCTTAGGACAAACTATTTTGGCCTAGGCCAAACTAGTTTGTTCTGAAATCGGCCGGTAACATACATAGTGATGAGCGAGCTAATAACCGGCAAAATAACGCAAAAGATAACATAATATGCTGCGAAATAAAAAGTGATTAAACTAGTGTAGGTGGGAACTTATCAATGTAAACCTATAAATTTAGGTACATTATATTGATAGCTTCCCACCTTTAGACGTATCGGAGGAATTTGGCAACCAGCCATAGACATAATAAGAATAGACTAGCTAAGGTATGAGCCTCTCTGCGAATAGAGGTGTAACGCCATTATCAAGGACGTCATTGCTCAATATTCATTTTGAGTGATCTAACCATTATTGTCTGTCATATTATCGGTATTTATCGAGCGCGGAATCGCTCAACAGAAGGAGATAGATAGACCACTGATCGACAGCCCGCGCGTTAAACTATTTTGCTAAGTATGCCTTGTCTATTTCTTATTATGATTATGCAAGTGACAGTTTTAGTTATCATACTCCTCCGATACGTCTAAAGATGGGAAACTAATCAATATAATGTAATTTTATAGGTTTCTATTGACAATTTCCCACCTTTACTCGTTTCGTCTCTAATTACTCACAACGTATTATGTTTTCCGTCTTTTGTGTCATTTTTCCGGTTTTTAGTGTACTCATCACTGTATAATATTATATACTGTATATATACTGAAAGAAACTTTTATTCATTTTAAATTCCCATAGCAATCCTATTGCACTGCGTATTTCTCCGAAAAGCTTCCTCGTTTTTCTACGGCATCCCTGGGGAAATTTCATGAGAATGTTATGAACTAATATTCAAGTTACTGTTACAAAGATAAGGTTATTACTCCTGTCTTATAAACAAAAACCCTAGCTATTTCTCCAGTAAATAAACAAAATCAAATTTGGTGTTTGTCAGGTAGAAGTTTTGGAATATATACATATAAGTAATTTATTACCAAAAGTGTTTATGTAAAAAAGTGGCTCTTCTTTGTAATGTAATAGAGAGTTTCTTATTTAATACGTAATAAAAATAGGATAAATGCTTGTTTATTAGGTGCTAACTGCCCAAAAAAAGAGTTTAGCTTAGTTAAACAGAATGTTTAGAAAACTTTTTAGTCTCACTAATTTTTCGATAAGTCAGTTTTTTGAACATTTGTAAAATCCACCACGTATTTTTAAATGGTTAAGTAAGATTATAGAGAGCTGATAATAATATGAAAATTTATTTATAATTTACACTGTGTTAGGTCCCTACTTATATTAGGTTAATTTTGAAATCAATAAAAAAAAACCGCATCTCGATAAAAACTGACATATCGAAAAATACTAAGAGACAAAAAAGTTTTAAAAACATTGTGTTTAACTGATGGTACGACAATAATAATTTAATTGGAACGTACACAAACATTTGGCGGATTTAAGGGAACAAAACTCACATGAAATCTTTATGGGGTGCATAAATTTCACTGTTTTTTTTTTAGATGTTCCTGCTATAGGTAAGAAAGGCACATGTATATTTTCAATAAAAAACAGTTTTCGATATATTTGAAGAAAATCTATTTATCGAAAATTTTTCGATATATTTGATTTTTATTTTGTAACTTCAAAGGGCTGTAACTTTTTTTATAAATATGCACATTTTTTACTAAGGTTAGTTAGCTTCAATGAAACTATTTTTTCCATAATATGTAATTTAATTTATGACCTACATTTTTGTTACTTGTTACACCTTGTATAATAGAGTGTAATTTCCGTGTTATTTCCTTTCCTTTTTTTATATTATTTATTATGTTCGTTTCGTCTGATCCTTTACTTCTTAAAGTTGTCCTCAATTATTTATATTTATATGTGCGTTTTATTGTGTTGTTAATTACCTCCACCACAACACAATAAAAATAGCATCAAGTTTTGAAGAACTACAATCCATGCTTTTACCAAAACAAAAACAATTTCAAACACACAAGATAAGACAAACGTAATACTATACGAAACAGATATTGAGACAGATAATAAAAATAAATAAGGAAAACCAAACAGCAGCGGAGGTAAAAAGAGGGGTCAGATTAGCCTGGGCAGGATTTGGGTAATTAAAATAGGTCTTAAAGGATAAAAAAATACAACAATACTTAAAAACAAGAGTGTTTCCAGTGCTTACTCCCAATTATCACATACGCATGCCAAACATGAACCTTGACCAAAGCAAACATGGATAAAGTAATGAAGACACAAAGAGCCATAGAGAGAGCAGAGTTAGGAGTAAAATTAACAGACAAAAAGAAAAATCACTGGGTAAGAAATTAAACAAAAGTCATACGAATATATCGAATTATATCGAATTATACGAATTTTAATTTTTCTTAACATTTTTCTCTTGAGTTGAATCAATTAAAGAGTTGTTTGGGGGTTAGGGGATGAAATCAAAAATCGAAAATATATAACTTCGAAAGCTTATAAATAAGCAGCTCGTAATTCTGCCTCAAAGATCGATATAATATCTCTACTTTTTAAGTAGTGAGGGGGCCGATAGTGAGGAGGACGCAGTTCAGCGTCGCCTTCCCAATAAAATATTTAGATCCTGCCCCGTGTAACGGGCTCAAAATTGTGTCATATGAAAGCTCATAAATAGCGCTATTTGTTTTTTAATTTCTGCAAGTGGGGGGGGGCGCTCAAGAGGGGTGATTTAAACAATCACCCCTTAAAAAGTTTTAAGAGTTAGAATAATTCCTATATCCATTACAATGCAATTTAATCACATACATTTGTAAAGAACAGACAAAAACATTAATTTTTCTTTTCAGTCTGTACATTTTGATTTTACTTAATTAATTCAACGAATGGAAAAATCGAAGCCGTATTAAACCACAATGATTAACAGATTTATTCAGCAAATTGAAATCGTTGCTTAATGCAGTGCTTAATTGACTCAATGTGCAGATGTTATTATGCAAATTAGTATTGAATTCTCGCTTCGACATGACTTCAAATTTACATCTGATTTAATGCCTTGGAATAAATTCTACATTCATCATGAGATGTATGAAAATTATTGGTTTTAATCAATTACCATTGTCCTTTGTCGTAATCATACATTGTGAAACTGATTAAATGGGTTTCGTTATAAATGATGAACCTGACAAAGCTCAATTAACTACTGTATCTACACGTTAGTTTGCAACAAAAAGAAATTAAGTATATTTATGTTGGGGTATTATAAAGCTTTTAATAAATATCTTTAGCTTACAATTGATGCGCTCAGTGCAACAGTGGCCTAACCCACATCCCACAATTTTACCAAAACGCTTTTATTACATTAAAGTTATGCATTACTTATAGTGTAGGAAACAGAGGTTGAACCTAGCAAAATGGACACAAGTCCGGTTTTATTTTTTTTCTGGTATATCAAGGAGTGTGCTTAAGATGAGTCTAACTTTTTTTTTAAATTTTGACCTGTAACCCCCCTTTTTATCCCTTTAAAGGGGGTAATTTGCTTTTACGAGACGTAGCACTCCCTGTACGTTTTGCAAAAAATTTCCTTAATAGAAATATGAAGAGGACTATATTTCCTACTATTTATTTCCCGACAGCATATGTCTATCACCCAGCGTTTAGCGGGGGTGGCGCCCCAAATTTGACAAGTTTCAAAAAAAGACGTCTTAAAGCAATTGTTTTTCCCTAAGGCCGTTCGCACACACAGCTACTAAAAAGAGACTAAGCTAGTTGGTAACTAGAATTATCAACTGGTTATCAACTATGACTCGCACACTACGATACTGAAAATTAATAAAACGAGTCACTTTTTGACTGTACTTTGTACTGAGTAGCTTTGTTAGGCGGTGTTTAAGTTTATATATGTTGTTCTGAAGCTGTTTTGTTATTGGAATTTTTGCAATTAAGAGGAAACAGTAGCGATCAACAGGTAGCAAAAACGAGTTCCAAGATTGCGGCTGTAATTTTGAATATTTTTCGAGATATTTGGCACACGTATTCGTAATATAATAAAGAATGGCGGTACAGAGCTCAATTTGAAAAACATATTAATGTGGAAATTACTCTGTAATTAAATACAATATTAAAAAAACGAGACAGTACCGCCATTAAGAACAACAAAAAAAAAACACTTTCTTCAAATAAACTTTTTTATCCGATGCCTAGATTTTGTCATTTTGGAACTACTAAATTTTTTTATTTCATTAGCTGTTCCAAAATGACACAAAATCTAGGCATCGGATAAAAAAGTTTATTTGAAGAAAGTGTATTTTTTTATTTTTCTTAATGGCGGTACAGGCTCGTTTTTTAATTTTGTATTTAATTACAGAGTAATTTCCACATATTAATATATTTTTCAAATAGGGCTCTGTACCGCCAGTCTCTGTTGATCGCTACAGTTTCCTCTTAACTAGTTTTTGATGGGAAATTAGTCACAATTTTACTAAAAAATGATTTTATTAACGTTTCGACGTCCAAATCGGATGCTGTTGTCAAAATACAAAAAATATTAATGAATTAAACAAAAATGTTGTTGCTTAGTAAAAAACTCTTCTATTAATTTATTTAATCTGACTCATTTATATCGGCAATTCAGACTTAAATAGAAGACTTTAAAATGATATTGTTGTTATTATTTATTGTCAACGTTGCATGCGGTTGTATTTTTAAGGACATATCACATGTTATGTTTTTTTTGTGACGGATATTCATGAGTTGGGGTTGATTTCATGTAATCGAATAAAATATCTTTCAGTAAAGTCGTCCCAGGAACGCAACTTATAAATATTGGTAAAGTCTTCTGAAAATGTATAATATACGTCTGAATTACCGATATAAATTAGTCAGATTAAATAAATTATTAGAAGAATTTTTTACTAAGCACTATTTTTGTTTAATTCATTAATATTTTTTGTATTTTGATAACGGCATCCGAATTGGACGTCGAAACGTTAATAAAATAATTTTTTTTAGTAAAATTTTGGCTTATTTCCCATCAAAACTAGTTAATTAAGTTTATATAGACACGGACGTTTTCCACTTCTTGCACTAATTTTATATTAAACGACTCTTCCGCCAATTTCGCGTGTTAAACTTTAATAAAATATCACAAAAGGCTAGAAACTAGTCTCCAAGCGACCTGCATGTCCAGTCCGCTGACGACTGATCACTCCCGCATTATAGACCGGCTGACCGGTGTGCGGACACTCATTTAAATACATGGGCAGTGACTACTCAGTAACTGATTGGTAACTAAAGTTACCAACTGGTTTCTTTTTAGTAGCCGTGTGTGCGGATGGCCTAACTGTACTGGAAATCAAAAAGAAACCCGGCGGTAATTAATCACAAATAAGTGACTGATTTTTTAATATAGGTTTCATTTAAGGGCAATTGCAATTTTTTTAATTACAGGGTGTTACATTTTAAAAAAACTCCTTTTTATACCATCGGAACCGCTAATGTTAGAGTAAAATTACGTTTAGTGGACCACTTGCTACCATATAGTCATCATGTGAACAAGTCAAACTCGAGCTCAATGGTACCTAGAGCATAAAACATTGGAAATTTTAAACATGCATGTTTAATTTCACATTTTTCATTTATGTTCCTATGATGGATCAATTGTAAAGGGTTTTTACCCATATCTTGGTACTGGAGTTACCCAACTTGGTCTGGTTACCCCCGATGATGGGGTTGATTTAGTTGAAACACTATTTACCAGAATATATTTATTTAGAACACTAAATACGACAGTAACTAGTTGGTGGACAACGTATCTGATCTAACCATGTCGATGTCTGAATAATGAATAATATCTTCTTTACTTTCTCCGTATCTATAAATAAATCGTAATTATTTTGTTATGATTGACTACACCTGAATGTGACCGTAAAAATACTAATAGTAACATACTTGCTGACTCCGTTGTTTTCAAAACGAGTGGCCTACATTGCAGAAGCAATGTCACCCATTTACGTAATGTAAACAGTACATGTAAATAATTTGTTTGAGACTTTAAAAATTAAATCGATATGAACTACTCTTATTTTTGGATGCTAATATAAATCTTGTACACCCACATATTTTTTATTTTGGTGGTTAGCATGTTAGATTCACGTAAACACTGATGATGATCGGTCATCCGATCGAAAACTAGTTCTGTTCTGTGATGTAACCCTTTTTAGGGATTTTAACAAATATACCTTTTATAATGGATTTTATCGTTTTTGTAATATATGTATACAGCCAACTACAGGAAAACTTTTTTCTCGTGGATATTAATCTTAATCTTTCTTGTTTACCTTTATCTGTAAGACACGTTATCTCAGCTGCGTATGTACCTACTGGCCTTTTTGCACTTTTCTATATTTTTTTCTGGACAAGTACTTGTCCTTCATTAGTCTATGGCATGATCTCCAGTATATTTTGTTGCCTGCTGGTATTCGCTCTGTTACTCCTAAGTGTTTAAATTGTTGAACTCTATCAAAGGTGGAGATTTATATCTCAATTTCTTTTAAAGTGTTATCTTCTGTTCTAGAGCAGAATAGATATTTCGTTTTTCTTCTAGACCCCTTTTTCATGTTTAATTTGCAAACGACCGTTAAAACTTCTTTTGTTCTTTCCTTATCTATTTCTATAAGAACTATAGCATTGGAATGTGCTACTGACTCTGGTGAGGAATGGTCTATAGTTCCTTTAATTATGCTGGCCTTGGCTGTTTCTTCTACTTGTTTCCTATGTTAAGTATAGTCGACATATATTTGCTTTGTCGCACTCCTGTTTCTATTGACATTTTGTTTGTGCCACCTTCTTCTGTTGCTGTTTTACCTTGGGTAGAGGTGCTATCGGTTTGCAAAAATCGACAGACCCTCGAGTATTCTGTCGCGAGTTAGCCGGTATCTTCGGTAAGTACTCTTGGTAAGACTTCTCCGTTTCTAGCAAGGTTCACTATGTTCCCTTTAAGTTAGATCTATTAACTTTCATTTCATGTCATCTCAGTTTTAATTTTCAAGACATTTTAGATGTAACTAATATGTTTTTAAACCTTTTCAAGGAGCTTGTTTCAATTACTAACTATATTATCACTGATGATAATATAGTTAGTAATTGAAACGTAAATAAAACGTTCTGATAAACGATGAATTAAAATTAGATTGTAAAATTTCATTTTTTAATAAATTTTAAATATATATCTACCATTTTACACCAAAAGTTTTTTAGTAAGTAAGTAAGTAAGGTATGCTTTATTGTCAAAAAATTTTACCAATTTGTGGACAAAGCTTATACAAAATAAAAAAATACAATAAAAAACAAAAAACAATAAAAAACTACAAACAAAACAAAAACAGAAACAGACACCAAGTAAATGGCGTGAGTTATACTACTTAATATAATTTTATAGTTATTAAGTACACATTAAAAAATTTTAAATTTTGCAAACAATATGTATACAACGTCAGAGCAAAAAGAAGACGAACGAGGAAAAGGGAAAGGGAAAGTAAATCAAAAGTTCTATGCCGCTGCAAATATGTATAAAAGTACTCGAAAGTAATAATCCTGCAAGTCAATTTGCTGAATTCAAATCGTTTATCAAAAAGTCATTCACTGTATAAAAAGCTCTCTCCAGCAAATAAGCTTTCAAGGCCTTGCGAAAAGCGGGAAATGCTGCAATAGATTTGATGTCAGATGGCAGGTGATTGTACATTTTTCTCGAATTGTATAGTATAGAGCACTTAACCAGCTCAGACCGTGGGGTTGGCAGATAAAGATTATGCTCAACGTTTCTAAGGGGATAGCTGTGAGTGGGTCTCTCTGGACCTTCTGATGCATGTTTGCGGATTAAACAAACGGATTCAAAAACAAACAAAGAAGGAAGAGTTAATATTTTAAATTTTTTAAAGAATTCTTGGCAATGAACTCTGCTATTGAGTCTCAGGGAGTAACGAAGAGCTCTCTTTTGTAGTTTAAAAATACGCTCAAATTGAGTCGCACAACACGTACCCCAGAATGGAAGGGCGTACCGAAGATGAGACTCAAAAAGGGCATAATAAACGGTCCTAAATGTTGACAAATTCATTTCCGTAGCAACTGATCTTAGCGCAAAACAAGCAGAACTTAATTTTTTGTGTAAGGCATCAATGTGCAAGTTCCATTTTAGAGACTTATCCACAATAAGCCCTAAGAACTTCACCGATTCAACTACCTCTAGACTGTTGTTATTAAGTACTAAAGGTTGCATCATACTGTTGTAAGGTAGGACTTTGGTTTTAGAAACGTTAAATAACAGGAGATTCGAATCGCACCACGATTTAATGGTGACTAGGTCTGTAGCTATGGTATTGCGAAGATCCATAATATCCGTGTTACTCCAAGTAATACTAGTATCATCTGCAAAGAGACATGTTTTACCTTTAATGTTCAGACTAGAGATGTCATTTATGTATATCAGAAACAATATAGGGCCTAGAACTGATAGGCCCTGAGGTACCCTGCATTCTAATGGCATGCAAGAAGACGTCTTCGTGTCAACCCTTACAAACTGACTTCTTTTATTAAGATATGATTTAAGCCATTTAAGAGCCTTTCCCCTAAATCCATAGTGCTGTAATTTGTCAGTCAAGATGTTATGGTTTACACAATCGAATGCTTTAGAGAAATCACAGAAATATCACTGTAATGTTTATCTCACTGTAAGCTTATCCAAACTATGATATACACATACAGCCAACCGGTGGGATACTTTCCTTTTATGAGCTATTAGTTTTATTTCTGTGTTGAAACAATTTTTTGTGTATAACATCTCTGTTTATTTTATATTTTAAAGTAAGGTATTCTTTAAATCTCTCTCTGGGGGAGAACGACAGAATGCTGACGACTTCTGCCTCAGGCACCAGGTTTGTTAATGTATTAAGGGATAATGTTTCTTAACGATAAACTAGGCCTCGAGTGACTATAAATTTCTCCGAGATGTAAATTCTAGAAATGAACTAAGTATATTTCCATGTAATAATTGATTCAATTACGAGCATCTTAATTGAGTTTTATTATTTTCGTCTAGAGTGAAACTTTTAAAAGGTAATCCCCGTCAAGATAGGCAAAATGCCCTCATTACCAGAATTAAACTTTTTTAATTTTTTTTTTACGTTCTATGTGATTAAAAATAAAACTCAACGCTATTTTAACACCCCTTCACCTCCACCATCTCCAAAACCTGAAATGTTTTCATTGTAATTTTTTTTAGATAGGACGCAATAAATTTAAAAATTTCAAAAAATTCACAAGCATAGTTGTTGAGGCTTTTACAAAACATATTTATTTTTATAAACCCGTAGGTTGAGTGTACTTACATAACGTCAAAATAAATTTTTATATTTTTAAGCGTGCCCATAGCTTTTTTTATAGCTTGTACGGAGGTGAGTCGTGGACTCTCACAGACGCCACCTGCAAGAAAATTGAGGCTTTTGAAATGTGGCTTTATCGTCGAATCCTGAAGATACCTTATACCGACCACATTACTAATCAGGAGGTTTTGCTGAGAATGCAAAAAGAAAAATAGCTGTTAATCAAAATAAAAACAGCCAAAATCGAATACCTCGGTTACATCATGAGGAACAGTGAAAAATATGGTCTGCTGCAACTAATCTTGCAGGGAAAAGTAGAAGGAAAGCGAGAGCCAGGAAGGGGAAGGATTTCCTGGCTGAAAAATCTACGTTCAACACAACCACTACAAATCTTTTTAGAGCAGCATTGTGCAAAGTACAGATTGCCATGATGGTCGTCAACATCCGAAACGGATAGGCACTACAAGAAGAAGAAGATAGCTTTTTTCAACAAATAATATTAATAATAAAAAATCCACAAGGAAAAATTTTCCTGTAGTTGTACCCCAGGCTGTGGGTGAAAAAACGTGATATAATTCAGGAATTTTTGAAACCTATCAGGTGTTGTAAAGGACGATGTCAGGAATAACTTATACTAAAATGTGACCAAAAATATTGTGAGCTTTTTTTTTGAATTGCGATTTTCATTTGTTAAATTTGCAATTTTTAAAGATTTTTAATTTTGCAGCTTAGGATATTGATTTTAGAGAAAAACTTTTTCATAGAAAGTTATAGTAAATTAAAAAAACCTACAATTTGAGCTATGGTAAGTTTAATTTCGTTTATTGGTTATTGCAAAACAGCCTGCGAAATGTCCAAAATGGCCGTTTTTTACAATTGCGGTATTTATTGTACAAATAATTTTTTTTTATTTTTTAAAGCTTTAAAATGAAGATCATTCAGTTCCGAACATAAAAAAAAATTGTAAGGCCGGATTAACGAATTTGTTGCTTAGATATTATAAATAGTTTATCCCAAGAGGTCAAATGTCGAAGGCTATAACTTTTTGAAAAAAAATCGTAGAGAGTTGGTGAAACATCCAATCTCCTTCTAAAGAGTTATGTTTTCATATTATGATGTAAATAAATGCGTAAAAACATTTTTAAACCTCTAATTTTTGGGTTTGAAAATAAGGGGGCAAATTTCGTTATAATTATTTAGAGCTGAAGCGGCTCTGTACATCCTATGAGTTTCTAACTTACAGATTATTGTTGCTGAATACGAAGCGAAGATTTATAAAAGAATAAAAAAATTTTACAACCAACTGAAGCCGAGATAATTGTTTATTTTTTCTTAAATGGTAGTGCTTTAATTCATAACAATTAAGAAATTATTTTACAGTCATTGACTAAAGAAAGACTTATATTATCTTAAAATAAAAATTACTGTAACTTAAATTACATTTAATTATTAAAAATTATTTTTAAATCGGTGCTTTTGCGAGCGGCCGAATTTTGCAAATCGCCCGGCTCGCTTCAAATCCACGCGCTCGGAAAATTTTTACTTAACTTGTATTAAATTTTGACCGAAAACAATTTAATAATATTACCATTATAATATACAGTATATTTACCACTCTATTTGTTTTTATTGATAAACTTTTATATGTGAAATCTCATTTCTGAAGAAATAATATTACAAAAATGATACATATATATGAAATATATAACTATATTTTTAATTTTTTCATTGTTATATAAATATAATAATTATAATGTTACTTTTTATTATACAATATAAAACTTTTTCTTCTTGTAGTGACTATCCGTTTTGGATGTTAGCGACCATCATGGCAATTTGGCAAACCCCATTTGGAAACTGAGAACCAGGAAGGCGAAGGATTACCTTGCTAGAAAATTTACTTACGTCTTTCAACACAACAACTACAAATCTTTTTAGAGCAGCAGTACCGATTTAGTGTGCAAGTACAGATTGCCATGATGGTCGCCAACATCCAAAACGGATAGTCACTACAAGAAGAAAAAGTTTTATATTGTATAATAAGAAGTAACATTATTATTATTATATTTATATAACAATGAAAAAATTAAAAATATAGTTATATAATATATAACATATATGAAATATTATTTCATATATGTATCATTTTTGTAATATTATTTCTTCAGAAATGAGATTTCACATATAAAAGTTTATCAAGAAAAACAAATACAGTGGTAAATAGGCTGTATATTGTATATTATATTGGTAATATTATTAAATTGTTTTCGGTCAAAATTTAACACAAGTTACGTAAAAATTTTCCGAGCGCGGAAATTGGATTTGAAGCGAGCCGGGCGATTTGCAAAATTCGCACGCTCGCAAAAGCACCGATTTTAAAAATAATTTTTTATAATTAAATGTAACCATATTTTATAATAATTTTTAATTTAAGATAACATAAGTCTTTCTTTAGTCAATGACCGTAAAATAATTTCTTAATTGTTATAAATAAAGGCACTACGATTTAAGAAAAAAGAAACAATTATCTCGGCTTCAGTTGGTTGTAGAAAATTTTTATTTTTTTATTATTAAGCTTCGTTTCAAGGATGTACAGGGCCGCTTCAGCTCTAAATGTTTTTAACAAAATTTGTCCCCTTATTTTCAAGCCCAACATTTAGCTCGGCTTCAGTTGGTCTTAGAAATTTTTTATTTTTTTATAAATCTTCGTTTCGTCTTTAGCAACAATAATCTGTAAGTTAAAAACTCATAGGATGTACAGGGCCGCTTCAGCTGTAAATGTTTATAACGAAATTTGCTCCCTTATTTTCAAACCCAAAAATTAGAAGTTTAAAAATGTTTTAACGATTTATTTACATCAGAATATGAAAATATAACTCTTTAGAAGGAGATTGGATGTTTCACCAAGTCTCTACGATTTTTTTCAAAAAGTTATAGCCTTCGACATTTGACCTCTTGGTATAAACAATTTATAATATCTAAGCAACAAATTCGTTAATCCGGCCTTACAATTTTGTTTTATATTTGGAATTGAGAGATCTTCATTTCAAAGCTTTAAAAAGTAAAAAAAATTATTGGTACAATAAATAACGCAATTGTAAAAAACGGCCATTTTGGACCTTTCGCAGGCTGTTTTGTAATAACCAATAAACGAAATTAAACTTACTATAGCTCAAATTGTAAGTTTTTTAATTTACTACAACTTTCTATTAAAAAGTTTTTCCCTAGAATGAATATCCTAAGCTGCAAAATTAAAAATCTTTAAAAATTGCAAATTTAACAAATGAAAATCGCAATAACAAAAAATGCTCACAATATTTTTGGTCACATTTTAGTATAAGTTATTCCTGGCATCGTCCTTTACAACATCTGATAGGTTTCAAAAATTCCTGAAATATATCCTGAAATCGACCTATTTTTCACCCACAGCCTGGAGTATTGGCTGTATACCATTTAATACAAAAAACAATAAAATTCTTTATAAAAGGTAATACATATACCTCGTCCAATTTACTTACCGTTGCACGTCATCCGCGCCATAGCCTGTGACACGATACCAACACGAAATATTTAGGCGGTGGGTGTGTTCTTTTTTAGAATCAAAATGATTCTAAAGGGGAACACACCTACCGCCTAGATATTTCGTGTTGGTATCGTGCCACAGGCTATGGCGCGGATGACGTGCAACGGTAAGTAAATTGGACGAGGTATATATTTAAAATCCCTAAAAAGGGCTACTTCACAGAACTGGTTTTCGATTGGTTGACCAATCATCATCAGTGCTTACGTGATCTAACATGCTAACCACCAAAATATAATATTGCAAAAATATGAGGGTAAAAACCATTTAAAAGTAATCCGTCAAGGAAACACCGATTAAAAATGCGAACTTAAGCATGGATGTTTAAAATATTGCATTTAATACGCTCTAGATACCATCTGAGCCCTATTTTAAACATCCATGCTTGCGTTCGCATTTTTAATCGATGTTTCCTTGACGGATTACTTTTAAAGGGTTTTTACCCTCATTTTTTTGCAATATTATATTTTGGTGGTTAGCATGTTAGATCACGTAAGCACTGATGATGATTGGTCAACAAATCGAAAACAGTTCTGTGATGTAGCCCTTTTTAGGGATTTTAAATATATATCTTTTATAAAGGATTTTATTGTTTTTTTTTAATAATAAAAAACATTTCTTCGACCCGTGTGATTTTAAGGATGCCATACAGCTAATATAGGTAAATAATATATGAGTAGAAGAAAGTTTTTTCAAGCCTGATCAAATTTATTTATTTGATATTAATTTCACAACCGTAAAATATTGGTGCAAATAATTAATATGTTTTTACAAATAAACAATTATTGTAATGTTTTTATGGAAGTTATTTAAATATACTATTAAATTCTTAAACAGAGTTAACAAACTAAATATAGCTTAAATTTGAATAATTTATGAGTAATTTAATAAGCTCTACTTATAGATAGGGCCTCCTTGAGTATCACTTACGTTGCACCATAATTTTAGATTCTTACCTTATTATCAAGTATATCTATATTATATTATGGTATTCTTATTGTAATATATTATAATTATATTATATTAATTATTATGATATTCTCGACTTAAGCTTAAGATCTGTTGGTGCAACCGGGCATAAGCAATTTATTAACTAAGTACAATCTATTTTATGATATATTATATCGATTAGTTCATTTCTAGGAGATTCGGACCAATAGAAAGCTACAGAAATAAAAATTAAAGTGATTATTTTTTAATGATTTTAACTTCCAATCGTATAGTAAGATTTTTGATCAAGTGTGTAATTCTGTCCAATCAGATTAAAATTATACTGGGAATAAATTTTTAAGACTGCTTTTGTTTAATTGCAACCAGTTTCCTAGTTTTGACAACTGTCACATTTAAGAAAATATCCATAATATATACTTTTAGTTCTGCATCTAATGTCAAATTGTCACGAGGAGAACACAAATAGGCACATTTAAGCGCTTGATTTACTTCGGTAAATTTATTTCATGAATAAAACTGTAGTTATAAATAAATTAACTAATATTTTATTAATATCTTCATCTAAATATTTGCTAAACTGTACTTTTCACTTTGACAAGTTGAAAAACGTGTGTCACACAACGAACTGTCAACACTGATGGAATGGCCACGTCCCATTCAAATAATGAAGCGAGATTGACTGCAACATACAAGAGAGAGGTCCTAGAGAGACAGAGAATTTTTCAGGAAAAATTTGCTATAACTACCACCAGAGTTGCCAGATGTGATTTTATAAAACCCCCACTTAGAAACTGAAATTAACTCAAATAACTCAAATTTAAATTTTTGCCGCATTTTAATAAATTAGTAATCAAATGTAGCGAACAGTAAACCAAAATTATACTACCTATCAACAGAGGGCCCTAGAAATAATTCATAGGTCCTATCTTCTTCGATATGAGAGTGTAATATACAGTTCTATGTGTACATTCGCAAATTTAATTTCCCATGACCCCTCAAAATCTTCCATAATTTTCACCCCAAAAAATCTCCCCACCATTTCTGCTTAGAGAAGTTCCCCTATACGCTTTCAAATTATCCAAAAATTGTGGGAAAAATTCCCCAATCTGGCAACCCTGACGTACCTGACTAGCAGTGTCAATTTGGGCTGCACATGGATTCGCTCCCGGGTTCAGGTAGGAAGACCTAACCCTTCGGTCATAACTTAACTTTCGGGTATGAGTTTCGGAGCCAACTCGTGTACAATAAAAGTAGTTTTATAGGGGTTGGGAGCGAATCCATGTGCGCCGTCAATTTGTTTGTTTACGAAAGATGGGGATTATCTTCCCTCCTTTACCTGAGTATCTCTATCTCATCCTGAAGTCATTAAATTCGATTTTTGGCGATTCCATCAGTGTTGACAGTTCGTTGGTGTCACATTAATTGGGAACAATATCACTGACTGTTTTTATACAGAGACCTGAATTTTATATGTAAGTATTAAAAAATAATCTTACGAATATCACACGACAGTAAGAATAAATAAGAAAATAATGCTTCGTTTTTTCTCAAATTTGTTGTCATTGGGCAATAGCCACTCGAGCCCTGCGATTCCCAGACAACACATTTTCGAAAAACTGTCGCATTATTGCCAATTAATTCTCACTCTCTTGTGATATTATACCCGATAATTTTTGATAATATCCCGTCGTCAAGTATATTACGTCAGATGCCCTTCGTTGCTACGAAAAAATACATTCAGTGACATTAATGACAATTAATGTTATAAAAGTTATAAAAGTGACGACTTTCAACCGTCAAATATTTATAACAACTGTGTGTTTGTACTAATTTGTACTTACATAAATAAATTACAATAAAATTTTTGGTTTTAAACAGTTTTATTCATGAAATAATCGCAGCAAATTGCACTCGATCTCTAAAATTATTATCGAATTGTTGCCCTCGTGACACTTTGACATAATTTCACTCCCCTTCGGGTCGTGAAATTAAAACTGTCAAAGTGTTACTCGGGAAAAATTCGATAATTTTAGAGCTCTTCTGCAATTACTACTGATCATTAGGCGAGACAATGAAACAGTAAAAAGCCCAAAACCTACCATATTTTTCTATATTTCAGCATTTTTACATATCATTTATATAATACATAATTTTTATAATTCAGCTTAAATAGACAGTTTCGTTTGGTTTTAATTCAGAGATGTTCATGTAGCCCCACTGAAGACGTCTGGAGAGACAGAAACGTATGTATGGGGCTGGTGCATCACCTCTGAACCGAATTGAAACATAAGCTGTTTTTCATTTTTCGTTTTATTCAAATTTTAAATACACGGAACTAACTTTGGTTAGAATTTTTCTTAGACGAATAGAAGGAATGTGGATGCATATTATTGTAGAGTGCCTTTCATCTTCTTTATTCGTCGTCTCTTAGCCTTATAAATTGTAAAAGCAGAGATTAGTGATGTATTCAGCAATTGGTTCCACGAGACGTTTGATCTTTTCTCCACGAGAAAGTTCCACGAGAGTATGATCAATTAGTAAGGCTTGATCTTTTTTTGGGTATTTAGGTTTTGGCTTTGACATAGTAGCAGTTGCATATGGACTAGAAATATTACTGGTAGAGTTGGATTCAGACATCTGGTTGCTAACTGTGGGTAAACATTGATTTATAGTGTTACTCATGTAGTTAAAAGTAACTGGATTAATTTGTTAGTGTTAATGGTGTGTTTCCAATTATTATAGCGAGCACCAGCGAAAACATCACTGTAATACTCAAATATTGTTAAGTAAACAATCTATTATTGATCTAAGTTACAGCTTTGTCTTGATAATTAACACTTTACAGAACTATTATTAACACATTCACGGACACGACTGCATATGCAGACATTTATAAAGAGACATGACTGTGTAAAAATGAACTACTTATATTTCTGCAACTATTGTCAGAAACATCTTAGTATCTCATTTTAAAGACTTATTGACTTACACCGATTGGCTTCTGAGATCGAATTATTAGTTGATAAATAATAGTATATTATGCAACGAGCAATTAATGATGGTGATTATAAAGCGAGTATGAGGGATACGAAACAGCCGCCTAGCGGTGAGTTTCGTATAGAGTACGAGCTTCATAATGATAATTAAATGCAAGTTGTATACACGATTTTTTCTATGATCATTTACAACAAAAAATATATTCAAATTTATTAATTTTCTAACACAAACAAATTAAGTAGTTTGTCAGTTTGACAGTTCGTTTAATGTTGAGAACTGTCAAAGCGTATGTATTTGACTTGCCATTGGTCACTGCGCGTGCGCTACCTTTATCGCGAATGCCATATCGCGATTCTATTGGTTAAAAATCTGTATCATAATGAAGTTCATTCTGATACAGGAGGTGAAATTATAATTGATATATGTATAGTATGAGAATAGAAAAATAATATTAAAAACTAGTATTTACGGTAATAATAGCAAAAATCGACACTCATTTTCAGACCGATACATACACGTTCTGACGTTTCCAACCAATATTGACTTAATCTTACAACTCAATCATGAATAAACGCATGATCCCATACTACAAAAAAAAACGAAAGTTAGCTCTCTCTATTCACACCCTAATCTGAAAATCCTAAACCTCCCTATTCTTAGTAATGCTACTTCAGCGCGCAAAAATCAAGGTCGCGAATATATACTTCTTTCCTTTTGTCGAGAAAACCCATTTTGCAGGAGATTAATGTTTACGTCTTTAGCAAGCAGCCGTCGCGAAGAATGTTTTTCGACTTTAATGGTTTTTTTACGTGTCACATTGTCGACTCAACAAAACTACATATAAGCATAATATAGTTTGGTAAGGGGACCTAATGTAATCGGCTCGTCAAATGGGTATTATTAGTTACAGGTAGTTTTTGTTTTAAGGTTGTCGGAACTGTTAGTCCGTTTCAAAATTTAAGCTCAGAAAAATGATTTATAATGTTAGTAGGAGAAAGTGGGACATAAAAATTGTGGTATACAGAAAGAAGTAACACTACAAAAGTAATTAACTAGTTTTGATGGGAAATAAGCCGCAACTTTACTAAAAAAATGATTTTATTAACGTTTCGACCCCCAAATCGGGTGTCGTTGTCAAAATACAAAAAATATTAATGAATTAAACAAAAATGTTGCTGCTTAGTAAAAAAGTTCTTCTAATAATTTATTTACTGGACGCAAATTCCCGGTAAATCTTATAATTTTCCGAGTTTGTGCCTCTATATCTTAAAAATCCTCCATCAGATCGAGATATGCCCATAAGAACTTCTCATCAGCATTCTTCAAGGAGTATTTTCCCAAAGTATGAACTAAATCAGCTGGGACCTAATTTACATAAGGTTTGTGCGAGGTACTTTGTCAAGAACGAGAATGGGCAAACGTTGTTTTCACCGATGAATCCAGTTTTGGTTTACGACCCGATTCACGAAGATCGATGGTATGACGTGACGAACACTTGGCAACGCATCTCGCTTGCAAAACGTTCATAAAGTTGACAGATATCAACGAGGAACTTTGATGGTTTGGGCTGGAGTTTCAATAGGTTCTTCAACTGATCTCGTATTTCTCGATCTCGTTTCATATTCC
The DNA here is from genome assembly GCF_917563875.1 of Diabrotica virgifera virgifera. Lineage (NCBI taxonomy): Eukaryota > Metazoa > Arthropoda > Insecta > Coleoptera > Chrysomelidae > Diabrotica > Diabrotica virgifera. Next base: position 215,316,807 of record NC_065449.1, read on the forward strand.
TGAAACTATTGCTCGTCCATATGCTGCACAATTCGAAAAAAAAAAAATGTGCTGATGCACTACAATGCACGTCCGCATGTTGCAAGAATCGTAAGAAGGTTTTTAGAGAAAAACAATATTCAGGTATTGCCCTGACTTGCTCAATCCCCTGATAGTAAAGGATCCGATATAAGGTCGATTTGCACCGATCTATTTAATGGATAAAAATTATTGGATATGTAATTTAGCATGTTAACAATTACAAAAAACAAGGGTTGCCCGATCCAATCTTATTCTAATTATAATTAATTAACAATTAAAAAATTACATTTTCTTATGAATTAAAAAAATTCGACCCGGGCAGATATTATATTAGACTTTTTGGATCATTCTAAATAAAAAAGGTCTTTTGTAATTTTTCTCTTAAGTTGATCGTTTTCGAGTTATAAACAATTTAAAACTGAAAAAGAACGAAAGATGACAATTTTCAAAGCTCAAAAACATAAGTAAAAAATATCATTTATCTACTCTATCTCATATTATGTATAAGTTTTAAGTTTGTGAAAACTGTCATTATAGATAGCAGTGCATGAAGGATTTAAAGTGTGCGTGAAGTAACAATGTATTTTAAATTTGATTTACTTTTTCGCACTAGTGCAGCCGATATGTGAAACAATTGTGCATTTAATGATAGAAGTACATAATTTGGACCACATATACTACTACACATATAAAGGTTCAAATTTAGATATGAGGCCATCTCAGATTTTGCCTTTTACAAAAATACCGGGGATTCAAACTGGCGACTATACGTGACTAATAGCACGACAACTTTTAAACGAGACTTCAGATTTCAACCAAATTTGGTATATAGTTTATTTTTTGATGTATAAGATCGAGATCTTGAACTGGAAAAATTGGTTTACCAGAAGTTGTGTTTTCCTGGTTTTTATGTAAAAATATGTTGTTTTTTTTTTCAATTCTTTTACCCTGTATGTATTAATTTTTCAAAAAGGTAATACCGCCATTGAAAAGAGCGTAAAAATATTTTTTAGAAACTATTTTTTAGCTTTTTATTTATGTTAATTACCATTTAATATATGCAAAACGTATCTTCACATGTACCTATATGCGGCAGATTCGTGCAAATATTATAAGAATTATTGTGCATTTGCCTACGCTACGCATCCGGCGGTAAACTTCATTCTCGGGAGGAAAAGTAGCACTTTCCTCCCGTGTTATAAAAATAGCTATTCCTTGTTTTTTGCTAATTAGTCCAGAGTATTATTCTTTGATTACTTTGTACCCTAGACCTAGGCTCTAGACCATTTTGATGAATGTATTATGATATCATAATTATTATGTATAGAAAAGGAGATACAATTTTTAGTATTTCAGGTTCGGGCCTTTTCTTAAAACAATCTCTTGGAATGGCGTTTTCACACATTACTAATTGTATGTTCCGACACGATCGTTCGAGTTTGTCTCACGAAATCTTTGGGATCATTTAGTACACTGAAACTATAATACAGAACGACGGTAGATAATGGCAAGTTCTGCGGAAAGGCCCATAACCCTTAACCTGAATAACCCAATTAAAATGGCCGTTTGAATGGGATACTAGAGAAGACCGCTTCTTGCTACTAAAGTTATTTACGAGTACAACACTTATTATGTCCAGTTTGGGCGAGAGTCTATTCTGTCGTTAACAAGTATAATTTATCGTATAAATTCTAAACCATGTGTCGTATCCTGTTAGCATGTGAGTAGATTGGGGAAGATAAAAACAAAAACCCTGTTATTTTGGTTGTTATTTTCAAGTTACCTAATTAGCATTAACTACCATAGGAAAAATATGGTGCTGAATTCCTGCTGTCCTTATTCTATATCAAAAGTGAATATCAACTTTTTTGTAATAATTTAAATCTCTATCAAAATAAAGTTTTAAAACTATTTTTCAAATTATGTGCATTCAAAAACATGCAAAAATTAGTATGACTGGTAAAGACTACTTATGTATAATACACATAGTTTCAAAATTTATGCATCACTTAAAATTTTGCTCATTTTCATAGTTGATATTTTCCTCAATGGATTGCGCTAATTTTGTTTATTATTTTACATTTTTCTTTGGCATTTACATAGTTGGACATAGTTTTACTCAAACTTTTTTTTTGTATTTTTACCGGGAGGAAGGAAATACCAGTTTTTCTTATGTTAAGTTTGAGACACCCTGTAAGGAGGACAAGGTACAAAGTGTAAGGTAAATTCCACGTCAAATCACTTAGACAAAAACTTATGGATTTTCGATCTGTCTAAAACTTGGTTTAAGCTTCCGCAGAACGAAAAAATAAGCTCAAGCTGAAGCACTTACGCCCGAACAGCCTTTTTTTCTATTTCTTCAAAATATCATTTTTAGCGATTTTACAGCGATTTTGTATTTATTTAAACAAATGTGTATGTTATATCATAAAACATTAATGAAAAAATATTTTTTAATAGAACGGACTCAAAAATGTCATTATAAGGCATTATAACAAGTTATTTTGATTCAAAAACAAGTTTTTGATCAAATTTGAGTGTAGAAAACGTTAAAACACCATTTTTTTTACAATTTTCTCCATTCCTGAAATACATCATACTTCGATTTGGCTGAAAATTTGCCCACATATAGCCAAAAAGCCAAAACATAGGACTTTGTGGTTAAAAGGATTTTTAAAATTTTACAATACCAAAAAAGTTACATGCAATAATACCATACTCAAAAGTATACAAAAAAGAATGTGTGTGTACTTTGTACGCACGTAAGAAGATATTCTTCTATTATATAATAAGTAATTTAAACGAAGTAAATATACTTAAAAGGTTATTTTTTGTACTTATTTTATTTAAAAATCAAACTAACTTTCTTATCTACCACTTTCAAAAAAGAAGAATATATTCAAAAATTATATAATAATATACTTACAATCATAAAATCTATAAAAAAAAAATAAAAAAATAATAACTTGAACCCACTTCACATCCACCGCGCCGTACGAAAGTTGTCGGCATTTCAAACTGCACCACATTCGCGTGTACGTCATGTGGGAATATACACAAACTAAACGTTTACACCATAAATTTATATGAATTAAATAAAATTATTAGTTTGATTTTTGTCGAAATAAAATACAACAAAATATAGAGTAAGAAAACGATATATGAGATGAAGATTTGTAGAAAGTTTGTTCGTAATCAGATTATGTAAATTAAAGCATTGCCTACTAATAGGTAACTACATTATTTTGTTTACATTTTCCAAATAGATAAGCATTGAAACTATTAGGTATTTCCAACTGAAACACTTAGAATTACGTACCTGTGGCTTTTCAAAACTATTTAAAAAGTCACTATAATTATAAATTTGATTTTATTTCTGTCCACACATCAATAAAAACTAATATTATACAATATTTTTGTTTACCGATAACCTCCATATTGAACAATTATTGACAGATCATTTCAAAATTTCAACACCCAATCAGAGCCCGTATAACCACTAATACCATACTGTCGGTGTGCGCACGCGCGGGGATCAATCAAATTTTACCCTCAATCGATTCGCCGCTAAAGAAGAATATCTTCAAAAATTGGAATAAATCCTTTGTGAAAGGTATAAAATTTATTAAAATCCCTAAAGGGCTACATCAGAACAAAACTTTTTCGATTTTATTACAAAATCATCATCAGTGTAAGACCTAAAAGTAAGTATAACCTATTTTATTAATGTAAAATTGATATTTAAATTTTGACTAAGGTTTAAAACAAGTGGTTATACTCACAGTCTGGATGCTAGCTGAGCCACCAAAGAAATATAGGGGTAATAACCCTTCAAATATAAAATGTATGCTTTACAGATGCATATTTACTTAAAATGCCTTGTGATGGGCAAAAGGCAACAGGAATAATGCCCTAAGGTAAGGTATTTAAATTCCCAACATGTGGGATGCAAAAAAAATTGAGTTTATATTTCGATGACTTTATAGCAACTGAACGAAAGTTGAGTGATGTTTCTGAAAGGTGTCAAAGATCAAACCGAACAATGTGACATAATGGTTACCATGTATTACCTCAGCCAACTGATTGTGATATGATATTAAAAAAAAATTCCAACAGTAATAACTAACATCAACAAAGATGTGGCTATAATAAAGTTTACCCCAATTTTGTAGGTTGTATTAAATGATTTTTATAATGTGGATGGAGCAGTAGCCAGATTGTATGCAACCAACTATACATAATAATAATGAAAATAAATAAATTAGCGGAAATGGATCCATTTATGTATAGGAACATCTTGGAGCCAGTGATTAAGTAGGAAAATCTTTTTGCTAAAATGTTTTATTTATGTGTAAAGGTTGATGATTGTGGTTCGAATTTAAAATGGAAGCGAGTCCAACTGTGTTGATGAAAGTTGAGTTTACTATGAATGAAAAATGGTTTAAATGTACTAATTGTAAGAGTAAATTAAATAGTCTATTGTGTGTGGAGGTCTGATATCACAGTAGTGTTGAAATTATGATAAGTAGTATAATTTACAAGAGGAGGCTGATATGATATAAAGATATGTAGGTTGGTTGGCTAAAGATAGGTGTGTGTATTAATATCAGGTATATATTTGTTGTAAAACTAATAATAAACGAGATAATTCAATAATTATGCTACAACTGTCACTATTTTCCCCTCATAACTCGCAAAATATCGACCGCACGAAAATATTACACTACATGAAATTATAGAAAATTGTATTTTCAACAATTTCAGTTTCTACACTTTTTGTCAAGAAATTGAAAATGGCGGAGACATTGAGCAAAAACGGTTCTCGTTTAAAATCAAGATGGCGGCTAACGCAACGGCGGAATTCAGTCGAGATTTTAAATTTATACTAATATTGACCCTCCCTAAAGATTAGAAAAATAAAATTTGGGGCAGCTCCTAATGCAAGGTCAAATGCTGTCCCGACTGAGCTATAACGACAACAGGAGCATTCAAAAGAGAAAATATTCAAAAAACATAAGACTACAATACGATTTTGATATACACTTGTACCTTGTCCTTCCTACAGTGTGTCTCAAATTTAACATAAGGAAAACATTCTCTTCTTCAACCCGGTATAAGGTCAAAAAAGAAGTTTGAGTAAACCTTTGCCAAACTGTGTAAATACCAAAAAAAATCTAAAGTAATTAAAAAATAGAGGAATCTCTTATTGTATTAACGAAAAAATCAACCATGAAAATGAGCATTAGGTGATGCAAAACTTTTGATACTATGTATGTATTTATCAATGATTCAAAGTACAATATTGAATTTGTTAGAATAAGAATAGGCGAATATTGTGTTAATATATTATATGTATTATATTGAAGTTTATCTATATAATCTGTGAGGATCTGTTATAGCTTTATCCCAAAAGTTAAATTGAATATTGAATATGTTACAAAGGCCTTATTGATTTTCACACGGATATGACCACAATGGGAAAAAGTATTTTTAGCACGAACCTCAGTTTTAAAACATTTTAACATCCAAACAAATTTGAATATAAATGACAAACCGATTTATGGATGAGTTAATAGGTCGTTTGGATACAAAATAGCTGATAAATTTAATGAATATTAAAAATAATAGTAAATTAATGTTACCTGGATATAGTCTAAGAGCTAGTGAACCCTCCGACTAACGGTCGTCCTGTAAGGCTAGAAATTTTTCTAGTGATAATTCATAGCACACCAAGGTTAAAAACCATGACCTGGCAGGCCTCAGTGGTGCACGTGTATCTACCAGGTGAATCGAAAAGTGCAAATTTAGGGGGTAAAATAAACTTTCTCCTGTAAGGTTTAAATTTAAGTGTGTGTTTGAGTAAGTCATTCAAAAGAAATGTGTACAATGACAGGCGATTCTGAAGAGCATAAGACCTTGTCAGGCGAGGGGAAAAATTAGGGGTTTTTCCTAAAATTATTCTTTTTGCATCGAACATTTTTTTTAGCTTTTTTGAATCATTCCAAACAGAAAACGTCTTTAGTGATTTTTCTCTCAAGTTAATAGTTTTTTTTATATAAGCGATTGAAAATTTTGAAAATTGCGAAATCGGCCATTTTTAACCCTAAATCGGACATTTATCTAAAAATTTCAATGTTGCCAAGATACGTAGATATTCTATAAATATTGGTTGATGAAATCCCGAAGAGTTTTTTGCAATAAAATATCGAAAACCCCTTTGTTTTTTTAATTGCTTATCAAGCAGGTGCGACACTGTAGTAAAGTGAGGACGTTTGAGTTTGCATAAATTCATTATCTCGAGAATGGGCAAATTTCAAGAGAAATTCTCAGACAGGTCGATTTTTATTATTAAATTAGGACTTTTTGGCATATATATATATATAATACTAATGACGTCATCCACCTGAGCGTGATGACGTAATCGATGATTTTTTTAAATGAGAGTAGGGGTTGTGTGATAGCTCATTTGAAAGGTTATTGAATTTTCTATTCACTAATATAAAAATTAACATAATTATTTATACAGGGCAAAAAAAATGTTTTTATTAAATTAACTTTGATTAAATTTGACAAATAGAAGGAAATTTTTTTGAAGTTATACTTCTTTACCGGCGATAGAGGGTGATTTTTTTATATGTTAAAACCTATCAGCCCGGCGCATGCGCATTATAACTTTGTTCTGATTGGATGTTCAAATGACATGTCAAAAATTACCCGATATGGCAGCTGTGGTTTGGAGGTAAAGGTAAAGGTAAACAAATGTATAATATATTAGTTTTATTGTTGTGAGGACAGAAACAAAAAAGTTTATAATATTGTAGTGACTTTTAAATAGTTTTTAAAAGCAACAGGTACGTAATAATTGTTAATGTATCATGGGTATAAACCTACCTATTTGATCTGCCAAAATACATAATACTTTTATTTATATAATTTGATTACCATCAAAATTTCTATCAATATTCACCTAATATATTGTTTTTTTACTCTATGTTTTGTTGTATTTTTTCAATTCTAAATCATTTCAATTCAAAATTAAAATAATTTGATCAATTTTCAAAATATCTAAATATCACAAGTTTAATCCGTTTAGTTAGTCGATCTTCGTAAATAATGACACATAGTGTCCGTGGCTAAGCGGAGAAGGCGAATGAATTCCAATACCAACCGCTCTTATCAGCGCTGGTTCGAGTCCCAATAGAAACTTTCTTTTTTGTTTTTTTTAATACATTTTATGATTGTAAGTATATTTATTATATAATTGTATTTTCAGAAAATACGTATTTAGTTAAAAAAAATTTCGACAATTAATGTTCAGACATCATTTGTGGCTTGTTTAATGTGTTTGTGTGTGTTTTATTCTTTTATTATTTTAATTTTTGGCACTGTTCTAATAAAAATGTTTGAGAAGTAGTAAGTATAAATTAGTTTAATATTTAAACAAAATATAAATAAAAAGTATATTAATTTCGTTTAAATCATATAATAGAAGTATAACTTCTTACGTGCGTACAAAGTACACACACATTCTTTTTTGTACACCCTGTATAAATAATTATGTTAATGTTCATATTTTGCTGAATATAGAATTAAATAACCTTTCAAATGAGCTATCACACAACCCCTACTCTTATTTAAAAAAATCATCGATTACGTCATCACGCCCAGATGGATGACGTCACCAGTATTATATATATGCCAAAAAGTCCTAATTCAAAAATAAAAATCGAGCTGTCTGAGGATTTCTCTTGAAATTTGCCCATTCTCGAGATAATGAATTTATGCAAACTCAAACGTCCTCACTTATACTACAGTGTCGCACACGTTTGATTAGCAATTAAAAAAAACCAAAGGGGTTTTCGATATTTTACTGCAAAAAACTCTTCGGGATTTCATCAATCAATGTTTAAAGAATATCTACGTACCTTGGCAACATTGGGATTTTTAGATAAATGTCCGATTTAGGGTTAAAAATGGCCGATTTCTCAATTTTCAAAATTTTCAATCGCTCATATAACAAAAACTGTTAACTTAAGAGAAAAATAACAAAAGACGTTTTCTGTTTGAAATGATTCAAAAAATCTAAAAAGAATTTGTTCGAAGCAGACAGAATAATTTTAGGAAAAACCCATAATCTTTCCCCTCGCCTGGCAAGGTCTTATGCTCTTCTGAATCGCCTGTCATTGTACACATTTATTCTAAATGAATTACTCAAACACATACTTAAATTTAAACCTTACAGGAGAAAGTTTATTTTACCCCCTAAATTTGCACTTTTCGATTCACCTGGTAGATACACGTGCACCGCTGAGGCCTGCCAGGTCATGGTTTATAACCTTGGTGTGCTATGAATTATCACTAGAAAAATTTTTAGCCTTACAGGACGACCGTTAGTCGGAGGGTTCACTAGCTCTGAGGGCCGGTTGTTCGAACGCTAATCAAGAAGTTGATTATAATCAGTCATTTATTGTAATCAATTTTCTTGATGGGAATCAAATCGCGACATGAAAAATACATGTAAAACACTAATCAGTTGTTATTGATTGTAGGTAAAACAGTAATTAAAATATAGCCGCAGCTCTTAAATTATTAAAAATTGCTTATTATTATTATTGATTTGTAAGTAAAAACAAGAAATTAACATCAGAAAGAGATTAATTATGTTTTATTTTAAATTAAAACCAAAATAATAAAATAAATCAGTCAACATAACCTCAAAATGCGACATCTGTCAGAAGTACGCTTAATCAAATATAATTGTAATTAAATATTTGATAATGATCAGTTTTGATTAGCGTTCGAACAACCGGCCCTTAGACTAATATAGTCTAGTCGCAACATAGGGGTCCCGTGGGAAATTCTATCTCGCCGTGATTTGATGGTGGTGTTATAGGTATTTTTTGGTCGCTGAATTCAATGGAAGTGGTCTGGAAGCCCAAATATGGTGCGTTTAATTGTTGTTAACAAATTATGGTAAAATTAGGTATTTTTTCAGGAGTTATTAGAGGCCCTGTAAATAAATTGATAGTGTTAAAGTCTTCTCTGGAGTATTTTTGGTCGCTGCATCGAATGCGACTCGTCACGATTACTTAAAATATATTATTATTTTTTTAATAACAAAATAATTGTTTATTCGCCGAAAAGATCGAAATAATGCACTATCTAGAGCAGAGGTTCCCAAACTATTTTTTCTCGTAGACCACTTTAAAAAATATATTGGTTTCGGTGGACCCCCTGCTGCTACATTTTTACCATACTTCCAATGAAAAACATTGGGGGGAGGGGGGTAAAAATAAGACATTGAAGGTCTTTTTCGTCTTCTTTTCTTTTCACAATATATCATTTTAAGCGATTTTACAGTGATTTGGAATCTATTTAAACAAATTTCCATTTTTTATCGTAAAATTATCAATTGAAAAAATAATGTTTTAATAGAAGGGTTGTCCAAAATGTGATTATTGGGCATTATAACAAGTTTTTTGTTTTAAAACAAGTTGGTGATCAAGCTTTAGCCTAGATAACTTTAAAATATTGTTTTTTCCATTTTCCTCCATTCCCAAAATACATGTTCTTCTATTTGGCTGAAAATTTGCCCACAGATAGCCAAAACACAGGACTTTAATGGTTAAAAGAAAAAGAATTTTTATAGTTTTACAATACAAGAAAAGTTACATGCGATAAAGAGTCAAAATTATACAGTACAGTCGGGTTAGCATTTGATCTTGCATGCCGAGCTACCCAAGCAAGATTATATTTTTCTAATCTTAAGGGGGTCAATAGTGTAAATTTAAAATCGCGAATAAAGGAGAACCGTTTTTGATCAATATTTCCGCCATATATAATTTTTCGACAAGTGTAAGGACTGAAGTTGTGGAAAATATGATTTCGTATAATTTATTCTATTATAAATTTTTTTGTGCCGTCGATATTTTCCGAGTTATGGGGGAAAGAGTGGCAGTTACAGCATAATTATTGAATTATCTCGTTCATTATTAGTTTTATAACAAAAATGTACCTATATAAAAATGAAGAGAATTAAATTTTATACAATTTTGATCTCTTTCATGTTTTTGCCAAAATCAATATTTCAGGTAGTACGTATGCGGTAAAAGCGTGAGCATAAGCAGTGATTGATTTGATAGCAGTGGTTTTTGTTCAATATCTCCGCAATTCTCAACTTTTCGACAAAAATGGTAAGAACTGAAATTGATCCAAATAAATTGTGTTTACAATAAATATTATAATTTTCTTAACCATTTTTTTCGTATGGTCGATATTTTCCGAATTAATTGTACTTACAGTAGACGCCTATATTTTTGACTCTGATATTATTCCACGTATTTTTTTTTGTATTGTAAACGATACAAATTCTTTTAACCACTTAAAGTCCTGTGTTTTGGCTATCTGTGGGAAAATTTTCAGTCAAATCGAAAAACATGTGTTTTGGGAATGGAGGAAAATGTAAAAAACGGTATTTTAACGTTTTCTACACTAAAATTTGATCAAAAACTTGCTTTTAATCAAAATAACTTGTTATGATGGATTATAATAACATTTTTGAGTCACTAATATTAAAATATTATTTTTTCCATTGATATTTTACAATAAAAAAATGCAAATTTTTTAAATAAATACCAAATCGCTATAAAATTTTCGTGGACCCCCACTTGCAACTTGTGAACCCCCATTTTTAATTCACGCCAACGTAGACCCCCGTTGAGTCCCTCGTGGACCCCTGGGGGTCCACCTGGACCACTTTGGGAATCACTGATCTAGAGCAAGTTTGTAGACTTTTTCATAGTAATTTTATACGCTAAGTCGATTGCCACTAGTCTTGATAGCTTAAACTACGTTTTGACTTTGTTATTAATAAATTATTGCAAAAATATCTGTTTATAGTACATGTACTCACGGTTTTTGCTCTAAGTTTAAATGGATTGACATGAAATTTTGGCATACACATAGCTAACATGTCAAAGAAAACGAATGATATTGTGCCGATTTGTGCTTTTAGCCTGGGGGTGCCTTTCATCTCTTCTCAGGGGTGAAAAAATATACCTTTAAAATAAATCCGCAAGTGGACAAACTGATAAATTTTAAGCAACTTTTGTTCTATAGAGTTTTTTCACTAGTCAATATTTTTCAAATTTCTTGCGAGTAGATATGATAATTTTTCAACAAGGAACCCAAGTTTTTAGACGGTTTTTCGCTAATAACTCAAAAAATTAGTATTTTTCAAGAAAAAATTCTAAGCCAAAAGATAGACTATAAAAAAGTGAAAAAATGGCGTATGTGTGAGGTTTCTAGGCCCATTAGGGACGGAGTTGTAGCTAATGAATAACAGGTTCATATTCGTCAAATTCCAAATCTAATATTTCAACTTAAAAGGAAATTTAGAAAGAGATCCAATTATAAAAATTAGAGGGAAAACAATAAAAAGAAAAATGGAAACAAGATATTTAGGTATTATAATAGACGAACAAAAATTATTTACAAAACACATGAATTGTGTCTGTGAAAAGGCAACAAAGATCATGCATAGCATTGCTAGTCTAGCACAGAAGGAATATAGAATTTCGTTCCGACAGATGAGAATATACCTAAGTACAATACTTGCATCAATTGTAGGGTACGGTTCAAGTGTATGGGCACATAGATTAATAAATAAAAAAAACGCAGAAAAATTAAATGGAGCTCAGAGAGGATTTCTTGTAAGAATGACGGGAGCATTTGGAACAACTGCAACACAGGCACTCACAGTTTTAACTGGAGTAATGCCAATGCATTTAGAAACACAAAAAAGAGCATGTAATTATTGGCTAAAAAAAGAAAAATATGAAAAAATAACACAAATAATAGGATTAGATATAAGAAATAAAAGAGAATTAAAAGAAATAATAAACAGAAAAAGACAAAATGAATGGGAAAATTCAACAAAATCTAGATGTTTATACAATTTTATACCAATATTAGAAAACATTCCAAATTATTTTAATCCAAAACAAGGTTTAATACACTTTTTAACAGGACATGGACCGTACCCAACATATTTGGAAAGATTTAACTTAAAAGATGATGCATATTGTGAATGTGGAGAACTAGGTACACCAGAACATAATATAGTGTTACATTGTGAAAATACTATAGAAAATGAAGAACACAGAGATATGAGAAGAAGATTAGAAAGAATTGAAATAAGAGATATATTACAAAATGAAGAATATTTTGAAATATTAAACAATCTCACACAAATAATATCTAAAAAACAACAAGAAATCTATAATAATAGAAGAAGACAACCAATAATCCAACCCTGATGAAGTTGAGTAAGATAAAGTTAAAATAAATAAAATAAAATATAAATTCAAAAATAGATATTTACAATTATAATAATAATAATTCAATATAAAATAAATAAATAAAAATAATAATTCAATACATAATTCATAAAAATAAAAAAAAATAAAAACAAAAAAAAAAACTACCAACTCTCTTCTGAAAATAGAGGGACTGTCTTTATAACTTAGAAGGGAGTTGGTAGTACCAAAAATATTTTAAATTGTTTATTTAAATTTGTTTGTTATACGTAATTAAGAGATTATGGCAAATTGTTATTGTAAAAATAGATTTAATAGTTGAGTAAAAAATGTAAAAATATAAAAAAAAATATCTGTAATCCCATCAGGAAAAAACGACCTGGATTAGTCACTAGAGGCCAGGTCATATGTATAAATAATAAATAAATAAAAATAAATTTCAACTTAAAATAACCAAAACATGAAGTACGTTTTGAGGAAAATTTATTACAACTTTTTTAAAGTTTTTAAAAAAGCTTTATTTTTGATTTTTAAAAAAGTCACTAATATCAAAAACAGGCAAGTTACGCAAAAAAATCGGATGGACAGGCATAATTAACAATTTAATAACAACGGTGTAAATTGAAGTTAGACCTGATTAGTCTGAATCATGAATCTTGGAAATGAATATTTAAACTATAATTTAAGTATTTGGCAACCTCAAAAATATTAATTTTTATATGAGTTTTTAAGCCTTGAAAATACGTATTTTCACATGTTTCAGATTTTAAATCGCCTGTAACTCGAAAACATATGAATTTTTAAGAAAAATCACAAGATACCTTTCTTGTTTAGAATGACCAAAAAAACCTAAAATAATATTTTTCGGGTCAAAAAAGGTGACCTTTTGTATTTGTTTAAAAAAATTATTTAAACAATTTCTGCTCAAAAATTCCGCCCGGTACCCTTCAGATTTGATTAAAGGGGACATTTTTGAATAGGAATCCACAAAGAAACCAAATCAGAAATCTCTTCAGACGGGAGCGGTCTCACCACATGGACTATACGAATTTCTCACTCAAATACTTCTATACATATTTTCTGTTTCTGTCTTAAGAAATGTTCCGTAAAAGCATTTAAACATTAATTGAACGAACACTTTGTATCCCTTATAGGCCACTTCCTAAACCCAGCTTCACGCCTACGTGTGTACTAGATAGAGCAAGCACAATCCTACTTCGTAAACGTCCGCCATTTCTGAATCATTCGAATCCTTATAAACCCCTCTATTCAGGCTTCAAATCGTTCCAGAAAGTCTTACTTTGATTACCGAACCTGATAAGATTGACCCAATCCCTTTCAAACTTTTTGTATCTTAATATTAAATCTTTAGATCTACTTAGGCCTATTGAAAGTTTTTATTTGATATTCAAAATAGATCAGCGTTTTCAATATATCGACATATCGTCAGAATATGGTTAGTCGGTTTATGGAATAGCTTTTTTCTACGTTCATGCAGAAAGCAAAACTTTATTTAGTGAATAAAATTTTTATTTCGTGTATCCCCAATTTCACTATAGTTATATACATTTATACTGATGATATACCTCGACACCGTAAGGTACAAGAGGACGGCTTAAGTAAGTAAGTAACTGATGATTTAATTTGGTACATTTTTTGCAAAATATTCCTTTCAAAGCTTTTGAGATGTGGCTTTTCAGGAGAATTTAGAAAATAGTATAATTACGAACGAAATGGTGTTGCACAGAATGGGACGAGAGAGAGAGAGAGAGAGAGAGAGAGAGAGAGAGAGAGAGAGAGAGAGAACTTTTAATCATCATTAAAAGGAGAAAAGCAGCATGTCTGCGGCACATACCTTGGGGAAATCATATGTATGGCTGAGACAGCTGAGTACGAAGGGTAAAATCAAAGGACAAAAACAAAAAGTTTAAAAATTGAAATGGAGATATGCCGGAGAAAATATGAGACAAAAATAAACCGATGGAACAAAATTCTTATAGATTGGAGACCGTAGGAATATACACGAAGCAGAAGAAAGCCCCAAATGAGATAGACAGATGATATCAAGAAGCACGTGGGCTCTAGGTGGATGACTGTGGCAACAGACAGATAAGAATGAAAAAGGATTGGGGAGGCCTATGTACAAAGATGGACTGAAGAAGACTAATTAGATAGAAAATCGAAGGAAAAGGGGTCCTGGGTCCTGGTAGACGACAAATATCCTAGCTGAAAAACATCCGCCACTGAACGGGGTTAAACATACAGAAGGTTTTAAGAAAAGTAGAAGAGAGAGATGAATTGGCAATCTTCTTCTTTACGTGCCATCTCCGCGAAGAAGGTTGGCAATCATCATTGCTATTCTCACTTTTGACACTACAGCCCGAAAGAGTTCAGTTGAGCTGCATCCAAACCATTCTCTGAGATTTCTCAGCCAGGACATTTTTCTCCTACCTATGCTGCGTCTTCATTGAATCTTTCCCTGCATAATTAATTTTAGGAGTTCATATCTGTCATCACATGTTATATGACCCAAGTATTGAAGTTTTCCTATTTTGATGGAATCCAGTATCTCCCTGCTGTTCTTTATTCTCTTTAGTACTTCCTCATTGGTTATTCTGTCTGTCCAGGAGATTCTCAGCATTCTTCGATATGTCCACATCTCAAATGCTTCCAATCTATTGAGGCATTGTTTACTGAGTATCCATGTCTCCACACCATACAAAAAAACAGAAAATACATAACATTTTAGTACTCGCTTTCTAAGATTTAGGCTGAGGTCTCTACTACATAATATTTGTTTCATATTAGTAAATGCACTTCTAGCCTTTTATATTCTAATTCGGATTTATTTGCTATAATCTTTTGTTTCACGAATATTTGTCCCTAAATAGTTATAATTCAGAACTCGTTCTATCGTCTTATTTTTTACGTGTAGATTGATGTTTCTAATATTTTTCTTTGATATAACAATGAATTTCGTTTTCTTTATGTTTAGTGACAGACCAAATTCTTCACTAACCCTTATCTAAAATTCTTTGTAGATCTGTAATAGTTTCTACTATTAGTATGTGTGATCGGCGTATCTTGTTTCACATATGAGTAGGCCATTTATTTTTATGCCTGCTACTTCATCTTCTAATGCTTTTTTGAACATTTCTTCTGCGTATGCATTAAACAGTAATGGCGACAAGACACAGCCCTATCTAACGCCTCTTTTGATTTTTATTTTATTGGTGTTTAAATTATTTATTCTTATGACAGCTTCTTGTTCATAATACAGATTATTTATTATTCTTATATACCGTATGTCGATGTTCTTTGTTCTCAATAGTTTTATTAACGGATTATGTTTTACCGTATCAAATGCCTTGTTATAATCTAGAAAGCAAACGTAGATGTCCTGGTTTACATCTAAACATCTCTGTATTAGCACATTTACTGCAAATAATGCTTCTCTGGTTCCTTGAGCATTTCTAAATCCGAACTTTGTTCTAATGTGGAATGTCTTGTTTTAACTTTTTGTATATCCTACGATGATTAATCTTTAGAAATACTTTGAGTATGTGGTACACTAGACTGACGGTACGGTGTTCGCAGCATTGTCTGGCGTTTCTCTTTTTCGGTATAGTCACGAATGTTGATAGAACCATTCTTTAGGTAATATACCTGTTCTGTATATGATATTAAATAATTCGACAATTACAAGTATATTGCAGTCGGCAATATTTCTGTCGGTATTTAGTCCGGTCCTATAGCTTTCCCAGTTTTCAGTTCTTTAATGGTGTCTTTTACTTTCACTTTCTGTTATTTATGGTCCAGTATCTTCAACGAAATATTCGTTATCTATTGTGTCTCGGTTGTCGTTAAACAGCTGTTCTATATAGTTTGTCCATACCATCAATTTGTTTTCGGTATCCATTACTATATCTTCCTTTTCATCAACTAGTATATTTTGTTTGTATTCTGTTTTTCTGGTTAATTCTTTAATTTGCCTGTGTACATTTAAGCTGTCGTGTTTATGTTTTAGCGTTTCTATTTCATCACATTTTTCTTTTAACCAATTTTCTTTTGCTATGCGAATTTGTCGCCGTATTTCGTTTTGTGTTTGCTGGTATAACGATTTATTTGTGTCCTTATATACTCTCCTTTTGTTCATTAAGTTTAGTATTTTGTCTGTCATGCAATCTTTTTTCTTTTCTTTGGATTTGCGAAGATACTTTTTTGAAGGTTCTATTAAGTCAGCCTTTATTTTTTCCTAGTTTTTGTTCATATTTTCTTCATTGTATTCCCCTTCAATCTGTACGGTGCTTAGACGTTCGTTAATTCTTTCTTTGATATTTTCTCTGATGTCTGGATTTCTTAGTGCACTTATACCAGTTCTTTTTCTTTTGCTATTTTCTCTATTCTTTTCATTTTAATTTTCATGTAAGCTACTAAGAGATTATGATTAGATGATATATCTGCGTTTTGACTGCTGTAATACTATTCCGGTATCTATCTTTGATCATTATGTAATCGGCAACCGAAGAAGAATTCCTTTCAAACATACCTATCATATACTAGATTACGAATTACTAGAAAATTTATTTATTTAAACATTTTATTAATTAGCAAAACTAGTAGTTTTCAGTGTGGGTTCAGAAAAGGTAGAAGTACTGTGGATCAGGTTTTCAGACTACGAGAAATACAGGCTGAAAGTTAGGAATACAATAAATACACGATGGTTCTTTTCATTGAATTTAAACAGGCTTTCGATCAAGTCAAAAGAAGGGAACTATTCACAGCATGGAAAGTTATGGATGTTTGTCCAAAGCCTATTATAATGATAAAATTAACTTTTCACATAACAGTTAATAAAGTCAATATAAATAATAGTATAACAGACAGCTTTGGGAACAAAAAAGGAGTGCGGCCGATTTATTATAATATTAGAAAAGATTTGGTAATTTAGCTAGAAGCAAAATGCAACTTATGGAAACAGTCATTTTTTTATTAACTCCATTGAGTACAGCAATTCTAGGGGATGTCGTGTTGAATCAACTCGTTGGATACATAGTATGGCGCATTGACTCAACGGCGGATCCAGCAATCTTGCAAGGAGGGGGCAATGAAGTAAAAATTTTCTCGTCATTCGCGTACGCAGGATTCTTTTTCGGTATAGGCTGTTACTTTATTTTTCTTCATGTACCATGTCCTTTCAGAACGTTGGTTACTATCATAGCTATCTTAATTTTATTCACTGCCACCCTAAATCAACCACGAAGTACTTTTTCGTCCTGGACTGCGTTTGCCTACTATTTTCACTTGCACAATATTTTGTAGCAACCTATATTTGAAACTTCTCATTCATGTCCAAAATACTCCACTTTTCTCTTCTTGATGCCTTCTATAATCTCAGTAGTCTTGCTCAGACGTTATAGTATTGTGGAGTTTCGAATCTTCTTCACCTAAGATACTTTTAAATTTCTTCTATAGAACCACATTTCGAAAGCCACCTCAAGGCGATTTAGGTAAGTAGATCGATTTTATTCACAGTCCAAGACTCGGCACCATACAGTATGACCGAGAGCACGTACTTTGGAGAAGGAATTCTGTTTTGTTTCATTCCGTTATTCAGTTATCAACAGGACACAAAACTCACTATTTATTTTGAATCGTAATTATCTCTTTCTTAAAAAAGGCGACACCAGGCGAAGTCTCAAGGAGGGGGCAATCGACCCCATTGACCCCCCTTGGATACGCGCCTGCATTGACTATGGCACGCAGCACTTTGTTTTGGAATCTCTGTAAGATGTTGGTATTGGGGACGCTAGCAGTGCCCCATTGCTGAATCCCATGGGCTTGAGGGTGGACTTGTAGAGTAAAATTTTATTATCCAAAGATAGTTTTGAATTGCGTCCAATGAGCCAATACATATTCCTCAATTTAATTCCAAGCTGTTTTCGTTTGCTAAAAATATGTTGTTTCCAAGTTCCAAGACAGGGATCCAAGTGCATACCAAGATATTTAGCGTCCTCGGATTGAAGAATTAGACAATCATCAATATATACAGGGGGACATGTTTTTCTACGTAGCGTGAATGTAACATATAATAACTTAGTTCCATTAGATTTTATGTGCCATACTTTCATCCATTGCTAAATTCTATTTAGGTTGGATTGAAGATTTCTTGGTGCTCTCTTGATGGATCTATGTGGAATGCCAGGATAGCAGTGTCATCTGCATACGTTGCAGTAGTTGTACTAGATGTTGGAATGTTCGCTGTATATAATAGATATAGAATTGAGCCGAGAACGCTGCCTTGTGGAATGCCTGAGTGAATAGGATATATCTTAGTGTGCCCGGTACCGTACTTCACAAGGAAGTGTCTGTTTTCTATCCAGGATTTTAAGAGCTGGAAGTGAGGATAGGGTAGGAGCTTCTTTAATTTTATTTGTAGTCCTATGTGCCATACCTTGTCAAAAGCCTGAGATATGTCAAGGAAAGCAGCAGAACAGTATCTTTTGGCGTTAAATCCTTGCTTATTTGGTTAACTAGCCTATGCACTTGTTTTATGGTTCCGTGTTTGTCTCGGAAACCGAATTAATGTTCTGGAATTTATTTTATGTTCGTCTATTATTGTTTTTAACCTTTTTACGTACATATTTTCAAAGACTTTGCTAATCATAGGCAAAAGGCTTTTAAGCCGGTATGAAGGTGCATTTTCTGGTCTTTTTCCGGGTTTAAAGATCATTAGGATTTGTGCCACTTTCCATGAACTGGGGAAGTACTTTAGATGCAGGATTGCGCTAAAGATAAAGGTTATTAGTTTTATGCACTTATCCGAGACTTCTTTTAGAATCTTGCCAGAGATTAGGTCAAATCCAGGGGCTTTTTTGATGTTGATTTAATTTATTATTGTTTGTTTTACTTGGTTGACTGTAAATTTCGTGTGGACAGATCCATCTGAAACGGTGCTGTTAGGAATCTAGTTAGTCCTTTTTCTTTCTCTGTAGATATTGCAGAAGGGTATGGCGTGAATACTTTTTGAAGGTGCTTGCCAAAAATATCAGCTTTTTCGTTGTCGTTCCTAGCCCAGGTGTTTGCCTCATCTTTGATTGGTGGGTTATGCTGTTGGGGCCGTTTAAGTTTTTTCGTGGCTTTCCAGAGTGAGTAATCTGTAGCTTCAGTCGGTATTAAATTTTCTAAATATTTTAAAATTTTCTAAATATGAAAACAGTCATGAAACTCGAAGAGAAGGCGGCAACGAAAGAATTGTATATAAATGATGCAAAAGCGAAGTATATGGAATGGACAAATAGGCAATTCGTTCGGGAGCAATACATAACAATGACAACAGCAAAGGGAACACAACATAAATTCGAAGTAGGGTTGGCGGTTTTTGACAAAACACTGGTTTTCGGTTATACCGTTTTTTTTTTGCTTACTGTTTAACCTGGCCGTTATAACTGGCCAAAAACCGGTTTTTCTAAAAACCGGCTTTTGGTTTTTTTAATCCAATAGGTTACAATGTTACATTTACACTGCACTTTAGTTTGCGATACTTCAATTATCGTATACCCAACCATTTCAACTTATAAAAAGTTTCCCGGACTCTTTCAAATGGGATTTAAAAAAATAATATGAACATAAATATTTTACTTAAAAATAAATTGGATAATGCAATTTATCTTTTATTTTTACTACCATCAAAAAATGTATCATGTGTTTCTTTTAACACGTTTGTATAACTCATTTAATACCTCCTGTATGGGTGTATCGTTTTGAAAACGTAGGGAAATCCTTGGAGATTCGTATTCGTAATCGGTAATTCGATATTCATAGTCAGAACATTATTTTTGGTAATAAAAAAAAATATTCACCCACTTTCAATGTCAAGAGTCAAGTGTGAAAAATAAATGATGTTTGCATCTACTTCAACCAGATCACTTCTTATGTAAATAGTATGATTACAAATACCTTTTCAAATATTATAATAAAACTTAATTGATTCTAGCTGATGTGAGTTTGCACTTTCAGTTTGCTTCTGTATTTATAAAGTAAAATTTGAATTATGGTTTTGTTTGGAATAATTACTTGAGAATAATAATTATGATTGGGATCCAAAATAATACCTAACATAATCCTAATTACCGTAAAAACCTAATAACCGGTTTTTACTTTAAGAAGAAAAACCGGTTATTACCGGGACAAAAAAAACCGGAAAAACCGGTTATTGCGAAGTAAAAAAACCGGTTTTAAGTTAAAACCGGTAGGTTTTTCCCATCCCTAATTCAAAGAGGTTGAAAGATTTGAGTTCTTAGAAACTGATTTTACAGGAGAACTCAAACTGTGAAGAAGAAACACAAAAAAGAGTTTTGTCGGGAAACCGCACTATATATGCTCTCAATAGGTCATTAACCCTCGCAGGACCAAACTTTTAGTAGAAACAGCGAGGACCAAGGAGGGGGTCAATAAATGTCCACACATAAATTAAACAAAAACGTGATTCTTTATTTAAACTAATTTAAAATAACGCTTATATTATTCCTAGACGTTAATGGAACAGTTAAAAGATACGAATTTATAATTTACCCGGAGTCTTTAGCTTCAGTGGAATTGGCATCATCGTAGGGTACAGAAACATTTTTGACTTCTTGCTGTGCTTACCGCATACATACTTGCATTTTGAACCAACTATGGTTATTTTTGCCCACTTATTGGTCTTTTTTCTTTTAGATTTTGCTAATTTGACACATGAATGATATCGTCCCTTTCCATTTTGGGATGGTGTTAAAGGTATTCAAGAGGATTATTTATAGTCCACTGTTAAGTTTTTATAAAAGTATGAGGAAATTAATTAAATTATAGAAATGGTAATTATGCCATCTAATAGGGCAGTAGTACGCCGACCACTACTAATTATTTGTGATTTTGAGGAAAAAAGGTATTTAGAAAATCGGATGTAATGCAATGTTATGGATACTTTTTAACCCCTTTTTGGTCCTTCTAGGGTTAAGAAGCAAAAATATATACAGGGTGGTTCATCTTATACGCCTCGGTCTCTGTACGAAAAACCACTTGGATATTTTAAAAAAATTTCTTCACAAAAATATACACGGCCTTTAATACTATAATCTAAAAATAATGCGAATTATACAGATTGCTCCAAAAAAGAGTGGTGTATCAAAGTTATATTTTTTCTTATGGAATGCCCTATATATGATGACATTATTGAAATGGCCTTAAAAAATAAGCTATACTTTCATAAGGGTTTCCTATACCTAAATACAGGATGTTTTGATTTATTTCGATTTTTATAAAAATGTAAGGTTTTAGAAAAAAATTAATATCTACGAATCTAAGAAGCAGTAACAAATTCTTTCTTGGATCTTAATAACAGACTATTTAGCATACTTAAACAGATGCTTATTGTAACAAAATTTCTTACACGGTGGTCAAAATATGAGATTGTTATATTAACAAATTCAAGCTGTAATAACTTACTTATTTTAAATGGAACACCCTGTATATTACTAGTCTATCGTGTAGAAAATTTACTTAGCTTTGAATTTGTATTAGGGTTTCCTATACCTATCTTTTTACAGGGTGGTCAAAATATTAGATTTTTCTATTAACAAATTCAAGCTGTAATAACTTACTTATTTTAAATGGAACACCCTATATCTTACTAGTTTATAGCGTATAAAATTTATTTAGCTTTCAATTCTTATTAGGATTTCCTATACCTATCCCCCTTCATTTTTTAAATATTTAAAGATTTCCTAATTTGTAAGCTTTAAAAATTAGAATTAAGTACCTATGTCGTGGTCATGTCCAACATATCACCAACACCGGCAATATACTTAGATATCTTCTTCATTATTTAAATTCACATTTTTATCATTTAATCACACAGTGTGTTCTTATTTTAAATGACTCGATATTCTATTCTTTATAATGGAAGATATTTAAAATATCTTCAATTCCATGTAAACATTCTCAATACACATGTTATTCTGTAAATACCCATTTTTACATATTTTTGTAAAATAGGCTCGTTTTCGTCAAAGTAGTTATTGCATTTAATTGTTTGTAATTGCGATTCAAAGATTTAAACAAAAATCTCTTCCAGAATACGGCATCTAATATAGGGTATACAGTTTAATATAAACATCTTATTCAGTGTCACATGTAGGCCAAAATCAAGTAAAATAATACAACACTCTGTGTGATTACATGATAACAATGAAAATTTTATTAATGACACTATCTTGTCTAAGTATATTGCCGGTGTTGGTGATGTGTTGTACATAAACAGGACATAGGTACTTAATTCTAATTTTTAAAGCTTACAAATTAGGAAATCTTTAAATATTTAAAAAATGAAGGAAGATAGGTATAGGAAACCCTAATAAGAATTGAAAGCTAAGTAAATTTTATACGCGATAGACTTGTAAGATAGAGGGTGTTCTATTTAAAATAAGTAAGTTATTACAGCTTGAATTTGTTAATGGAACAATCTCATATTTTGACCACCCTGTAAGAAATTTTGTTACAATAAGCATCTGTTTAAGTATGCTAAATAGTCTGTTATTAAGATCCAAGAAAGAATTTGTTACTGCTTCTTAGATTCGTAGATATTAATTTTTTTCTAAAACCTTACATTTTTATAAAAATCGAAATAAATCAAAACACCCTGTATTTAGGTATAGGGAACCCTTATGAAAGTATAGCTTATTTTTTAAGGTCAATTCAATAATGTCATCAGATATAGGGCATTCCATAAGAAAAAATATAACTTTGATATACCACTCTTTTTTGGAACACCCTGTATAATTCACATTATTTTTAGGTCGTAGGATTAAAGGCCCTGTATATTTCTCTGAAGAAAATTTTTTAAAATATCAAGTGGTTTTCCGTACAGAGACCGAGGCGGATAAGATGAACCACCCTGTATATCGAAGAGCAAAATTAAGAACCTAAAAGACCGTAATAAGGCCGATAGTGACGTATGATTCTAAAACATGGGTTACAACAACAAAAAAAAAAAACATTAAGAGTTTTTAATAGTTAAGAAACGGGAAATACTGCTAAAAATCTCTGGTGGGATAAACTTAAATGGATAATGGAGACGAGGAACAAATAATAACGAAATAACTGAGCTCTATCAAGAACCTAACATAGCCGTAATTAAGGCACAATGACTAATAGTGGAGTCATTCAAGGTCTTCACCCCCGATTCCGTTGAACCTCCATTGATTTTCATGAAAATTGGTGAGTAGTTAGAAGATACCTCAAGCAACAAAGTTGACATGATGTAAACTTGCGCTTTTACCTTGGGGGTGGAAGCCACCCCTTCTTGGGGGTGAAAACTATTTTGTTAAAAATAATACCATAAATCAATATAGGGACAAATTATAAGCAAAATTTGTTACATAAAGTTATTAATATAAATCAATGCTTTTTGAGATATTTAGGATCAATGATGTTATTTTTTCATAACAAAATGCATGTTTTAAAGCTGTTATTCACGTATAACTCAAAAACTATAAGCTTTTTCTAAAAAGATATTATTACCAAAATTGTGAGGTATTACCAAAAATATTAATTCAAAGTGAGTTATATTTAATTGAATGTAAATCTTTTTCGACGAGTACTCAAATTTAAGTATTCAAGCCTAAATAACGGAAAAAGATGCATTTTATAAAATATAGATACCTGCTGAGCATTTGTCAAAGCACTTCGGATTACCTATCAAATGAGCTCCAGAAGAAGTTAATAGCATTAAAATTAAACAAGTTATGATGAAAATAAGAGAACCCATTCGAATTTTGTAGGAAAAAGTGAAAAGTTAAACATACGTTATTTCCACAAAAATTTAAATTTATATTTATACTTACAAGAATTTCTTTATATTAGCATAAGTAACGATTTCAACAATTTTGACTGGTTTAAAACGCAAATTAAAAAAAATATATATAATTTAAAAAAATCAGAATTTTTAAAATTATCGTAATTTTCATTTTCTTTTGATAATAACTCAACAAATACTTAATATTGTTCTGAAGCTATTTCCTTGTGGCATTTTTATGATTAATTATTTATATGGGAAATAAGCCACAATTAAAATGAAAAAAATAATTTTATTAATGTTTCGACGCCCAAATCGGGTGCCGTTGTCAAAATACAAAATATTACTAAAATAAATAGATAATAAATAAAAATTCAACAACACTTTAGTTTATTTTAGTAATATTTTGTATTTTGACAACGGCACCCGATTTGGGCGTCGAAACATTAATAAAATTATTTTTTTCATTTTAATTGTGGCTTATTTCCCATATAAATAATTAATCAAATACTTAATATACGTAAAAAATGATATGCAATCAAATTTTAGTTCTTTCTGTATCAAATATTTTGCCTTTGTTTTTATTTCTGTAGGGTAAAAAATAACCGAGATAGAATCGTTTAAAGCTAAAATTTTGCTGCAAGAATCGTGTAACCGGGGCCGTTTACCTTTTATTTTTAAAAAAGTAAGGGGTTTAAGAATAAATTTAACGTCGTTTAATAGCCCTTGGAATTAACTTTCAAATTGTTTTTAGGTGAACGAATTAACCTATCCTAAAAATTAACGAAGTTATTAAAAAAAAGGCAATAACATTTTTTGGATATAATTTTAAAAGATATATTTTGAAAAATATTTGGAGCATAAATTTTAATGCTATCAACTTGTTTGAGGACTCATTTGATAGATATTTTTAAGTACTTTAACAAATGTTTATGTTATAAAATGCTTCATTTTCCCGTTAAGGTTGAATACTGGAATTTGTGTACTCACCGAAAAATATACATTCAATTAACTATAACTCACTTTCCGTTAACACTAAAAGGTTTTTCTAGTAAGGGTTTTATTTCATTTGGTATTAGCTTCAATTTTGGAAATAATAACTTTTTTGTAAAAACTTATAGTTTTTGAGCTATTTATAAAAAATCGGTTGAAAACCTGCACATTTCTCACGAAAAATTAAAGTTTTTGATCTTTATTAACTCAAAAAGTTTTGATATATTTTAATAAATTTATATAACAAATTTTGCTTATACAGTCGAACCCGCTTATTGGAATAGCCTTCGTGCCAATCAAAAGTATTCCTATAACCGGGGTATTCTAATAACCGGTCATGGGTCGCTAGTAGAAACGTTTCGGGACCTCAAATTTCTATTCCTTAAACCAGGATATTCCTTTAAGAGGTATTCTAATAAGCGGGTTTGACTAATTTGTCTCTCTTTTTAAGAATGGGATTATTTTTAATAAAATAATTTTCACCCTAGAGAAGGGGTGGCATCCATCCCCAGAGTAAAAGCGCAATTTGGCACCATATCACCTTTGTTCCTTGAGGTATTCTCTAACCACTCACCAATTTTCATGGACATCGATGGAGGTTCAACGAAATCGGAGGTAATAGCTTATATCCACCTTCAGTGTCTGCACTGGGTCATGCACAGAGAATATTACGTATATAATTAAAATTAAAAGCAACAAGTTCATTTATAAATGAACACACAGTGTACAATAATGATTTATTTTAGCTCTCAACTCCTAGATTAACGTTATTTATTCTGAGCAATATCCTTAGAGAACACTTCCAGTGTCTAGAACTAGAAATTATACCGACTTTAACTAATTGCCCTAAAGAGAAATGTCTTTACGCTGTTCTATTTTTCAGCACTGGGTAAATTTAATCTTATGAGAATGAATTACGGCAAACGGTCCCTACAGTAGAGGTTTTGCGGCAAAATGAGAGAGGCCTATTCTCGGTTTACATTACAGGAGACGAAAAAAATGGTTGGCTATATTTCAAACTGTGTTTGGTTATAATTATTATGAATGTGTGTTAAATAATGGTATGTAAAATGGTTTAGTTAAAAGTAGAATCAAGTTTAATATGTTTCATAAAGTACTGGTATAGTATAGTTCAACAAAAAAAAAAATTAACTATACTGAGAGTCAATTGTACAATTGGGGATTATCTTCAGGTTAAAAATAAACTTCAATTTAAATAGTGTGTTGTCCAATATACATTTACTAATATACAGGGTGTAACGAAAATACAGGTCATAAATTTAATCACATATTCTGGGACCAAAAATAGTTTGATTGAACCTAACTTACCTTAGTACAAATGTGCATATAAAAAAAGTTACAACCCTTTGAAGTTACAAAATAAAAATCAATTTTTTCCAATATGTCGAAAACTATTAAAGATTTTTTATTGAAAATGGACATATGGCATTTTTATGACAGTAGCATCTTAAGAAAAAATTATAGTGAAATTTGGACACCCTATAAAAATTTTATGGGGGTTTAGTTTTTTAATCCCCCCCAAACTTTTGTGTACGTTCCAAATAAATTGTTATTGTAGTACCATTACTTAAAAACACTATTTTTAAACCTTTTTTGGCTCTTAGAAAATTCAGTTTTTATCGAGATATTTTAAATATTTGTCAAATCCACCACATATTTGTATATGGTTAAGTACGATTATGGAGACTTGGTAAAAATATGAAAATTTATGTATGATTTTCATTTTTAGGTATATTTTGAACCGTATTAAAAAAGAAGCAATATCTCGATAAAAGTTGTCTTCTTGAAAAAATACAAAGAGGCAAAAAAGTTTTAAAAACATTTTGTTTAACTAATGGTATCGCAGTAATAGTTTAATTGTAGCGTACACAAACATTTGGGGGGTTTAAAGGAACAAAACTCCCATAAAATTTTTATGTAAACATATTAAAAAAGAACCCGCAACTCGATAAAAACTGCCTTATTGAAAAAATACTAAGAGCCAAAAAAGTTTTAAAAATATTGAATTTAACTAATGGTACCACAATAATAATTTAATTTGAACGTACAAAAAAGTTGGGGGGTTTAAGGGAACAAAACCCCGATAGAATTTTTAAGGGGAGCACAAATTTCACTATAATTTTTCTTTAAGATGCTCCTGCCGTAAGAATGCCACATATCTATTTTCAATAAAAAATCTCTAATAGTTTTCGATATATTCGAAAAATCGATTTCCATTTTGTAGCTTCAAAGGGCTATAACTTTTTTTATGTGCATATTTGTACTAAGGTAAGTTAGGTTCATTCGAACTATTTTTGGTCCCAGAATATGTGATTTAATTTATGACCTGTATTTTTGTTACTCCCTGTATATTTACCATTTAACCATCTGTTAACAAGAAAATAAATCTCACAATGAATCTTCAGAACACAAAAATAATGAGTAATGTATAAACTAATCTTGTTATTGAAAACGTCAGTCTTGAAAATGTAGAGCACTATACAGTGCGTCCATAAAGTAAAGCATAAATTCATTATTTCGTAAACTGGCGACTGTAAGGAAAAATCCCGAAATAGGTCGATTTTTATTTTTAAATTCCGATTTTTTGGCACATATATCATACTAGTGACGTCATCCATCTGGGCGTGATGACGTAATCGATGATTTTGTTAATGAGAATAGAGGTCATATGATATCTCAATTGAAAGGGTATTCAATTCTCTATTTATTAATGTAAACATTAACATAATTCTTTACACACACTGTTTTCGATATATTCGAAAAAATCGATTTTCATTTTGTATCTTCAAAGGGCTATAACTTTTTTTATGTGCATATTTGTACTAAGGTAAGTTAGGTTCATTCGAACTATTTTTGGTCCCAGAATATGTGATTTAATTTATGACTTGTATTTTTGTTACACCCTGTATATTTACCATTTAACCATCTGTTAACAAGAAAATAAATCTCACAATGAATCTTCAGAACACAAAAATAATGAGTAATGTATAAACTAATCTTGTTATTGAGAACGTCAATCTTGAAAATGTAGAGCACTATTATACAGTGCGTCCATAAAGTAAAGCATAAATTCATTATTTCGTAAACTGGCGACTGTAAG
This sequence comes from Diabrotica virgifera virgifera, assembly GCF_917563875.1. Classification (NCBI taxonomy): domain Eukaryota; kingdom Metazoa; phylum Arthropoda; class Insecta; order Coleoptera; family Chrysomelidae; genus Diabrotica; species Diabrotica virgifera. Next base: position 215,345,092 of record NC_065449.1, read on the forward strand.
GAAAAATCCCGGAACAGGTCGATTTTTATTTTTAAATTCCGATTTTTTGGCACATATATCATACTAGTGACGTCATCCATCTGGGCGTGATGACGTAATCGATGATTTTGTTAATGAGAATAGAGGTCATGTGATATCTCAATTGAAAGGGTATTCAATTCTCTATTTATTAATGTAAACATTAACATAATTATTTATACTCAGTGTTCAAAGAAACATTTTTTTAATTAAAATAATTGAGACAGAACGAAGAATGTATGTAATTTATTTAATTTAAAATGTGCTTTCCTACTGTTACAAAAGAGAAAAAATTTTATTTGACAAATAAACATTGATTTTCGCTTAAACGAAATGTTCAAACTGGCAAGAGGCAGGTGGGTGGCAGCTTTAACATTGAATTTAAGCGAAATATAATATGAATTTGTCAAATAACCATTTTTTTCTGTTTTCTGACAACATTAAAACTTATTTTAAATTAGATAAATTACATAAATTCTTCTTTTTGTCTCAATTATTTTAATTTAAAAAATGTTTTTTGAACACCTTGTATAAATAATTATGTTAATGTTTATATTAGCGAATAGAGAATTGAATACCCTTTTAAATAAGCTAGGACATGACCCCTATCCTCATTTAAAAAAATCATCGATTACTTCATCACGCCCATATGAATGATGTCACTAGTATGATATACATATATGCCAAAAAATCGGAAGTTAAAAATAAAAATGGACCTGTTTTGTGATTTTTCTTTAAAATCGCCTGTTTACGAAATAATGAATTTATGCGTTACTTTATGGATGCGCTATATATATATCTTGGACATACCATTAAAATCGGCAAAGAAAACCAAATAGCCGAAATAAAAAGACGCATACAATGGTCTGGGGTAGTTTTAGGCAAGTTAAGCTTTATATTGAAGAACAAAAATATACCAATTGGTCGAAAGCGTAGAGTTTATGACAAATGTATCTTGCCTGTAACCACATATGGACTGGAGACCATGGCCTTTACAAAGAAAACCTTAGAGCAGCTCAGTACAACCCAAAGAGCGATGGAGAGGGCATGCTAGGGATTAGTTTGAGAGACAGAATTCGAAATATCGATATTCGTGAAAGAACAAAGATTACTGATGTCGCAAAACGGATAGCAAAGCTCAAGTGGCAATGGGTCGGACGTGTTGCCCGAGATAATCCAGAAAATAGACACAGAGACTTACAAACTGGAGACCAAGAGAGAACAGACGAGGAGTAGGCAGACCGAAGAAGTGGTGGGCAGATGATATCAAACAAGTCGCGGACAAGCAGTGGATGAGAATTGCCAAGAGTAAAAATCGATGGAAGCAAATGGAAGAGGCCTATGTCCAGTAGTGGATGAACATAGGCTGAAAAAGAAGAAGTTAACAAGAGATTTTCTTATATAAAAAATATATAGAGTTCAACAGGCTTTGAAGGCCCATGACTTGGAATTTCTCCATTGTTTTCTTCCATTTTCTTCTGTCCATGGCCGCAGTTCTCCAATTTGTTATCCCGACTGTTTCCTGGGTTTCCTTACATGCTTCTAGCCGCTTTTTTCTTGGTCTTCCTCTTCTCTTTTCTTTCCTTTCGTCCCGCTCTTTGCAGCGAGTTCTGTGCTAGCTTCCATCAGCAATTCCCGCAAGATGTCCTAACCAACTAAGTCACTTTGTTCTGACAATCTGGCTTCATTAAAAGTTTTGGTGCTGCGCGCAGGTAAAGCACTATACGTGCTCTGATTGGGTATTATAATGATCTGTCAATAATTGTTCAATATGGTGGTTATGGGTAAACGAATGTTGTGTGTATTAGTTTTTATTGTTGTGAGGACAGAGACAAAAGCAAGTTTATAATTTAGTGACTTTTAAATAGTTTTTAAAAGCAACAGGTACGTAATGGTAGGGAAGCAAAGTATGCTAAATGTACAGTCACTCGAGCACTTTGGGGACCTATTGGGTTGTTAAGAGTAGGTGCTAAAACCAAAAAAAGTTAAGTAAAGTTTTTCATTTCAGTGGAGACTTGTCCATTTTTTAATTTAGTTTTCCATTTCAAACAATCGTTTTTTTTTTAGATTATAGCGCCGTCTATCCACAATTCTAAAAAATATCTCGAATAAAAGTCACTTATTTTTACGTAAGGAATCCAAAGTTGTAATAAAAAATGGAGGCTCCTACTTAAGATTTTAAAGTAATCCCCCATTATAAAGTAACCCCCATTTTAAAGTAATCCCCCAAACACGACCCCTCCCAAGGGATGGGGGTCGTGTTTGGTGCCATTCGATAGATTTTTTAAAAATATTGAATAAGTGTATTTTTCAGTTTTTCGACCTGACGTTCATTTCGCGAAATATTGCGGGATTCGTATTTAAAATATTAAATTTACCACCCACCCCTCTCCGTGGGAAGTCAAGTTTGGTATCGTTCGATAGATTTTTGAAAAATATTGAGTACGTATTTTTTTAGTTTTTTGATCTGTCATTCATTTCGCAAAATATTCGCTTTTTTCTTGTGAAACGTTGTTTGGGACTCACCCATTTCCTTACGCCCCCCTGCTAAAATCGTCAGATTTTTAAAATATACACCGTTTCGCATGTACTTAACTTACCTTATAATCTGACGATTTCGAGTTATTCTAAGGATAGATTTTTTTTCGCCCCCCCCCCCACCGTAACGAACTTCTCTGCATTAAGAGCCAATATATGGTAGAGGTATATTTTCAGGTTACAAGGTTTCTTCCCATGTAATAATCTGACGCGCTCGAGTAACTGCAAAAATCCCCGCCAGGGCTCCCCTACCATAATTTGTAAATGTTTTAGGGCCGGTTGTTCGAACGCTAATCAAAAATGATCATTATCAAATATTTAATTACTGTCACCAACTGTCAATATCCACTTTGTTTGGGTTGCTGAAAACATAATTATGGATTACAATTATGAAATTAGTTAATCAATTATGTTATTATTTGTTATGTTAATTGCTTAACTAATCTCATAATTATAATCAATTATGTTTTTAGCAAACCAAGCAAAGTTGACATTGACAGTTGGTGACAGTAATTAAATATTTGATAGTGATCATTGTTGATTAGCGTTCGAACAACCGGCCCTCAGTATTGTAATAAAACATTACATACTTATTTGGAAAATATAAAATGTACCTCCTTAGTAGGTAATGCTTAACTTAAAGAGGTACGTAATTGCAAATGTTTCAGTATTGTAATAAAAAATTACATACCTATTTAAAATGTAAAATGTGCCTATCTAGTAGGTAATGATTTCATTTACATAATTTGATTACCAACAAATTTCTAATAATCTTCAACTAATATATGGTTTTCTTACTCTATGTTTTGTTGTATTTTAATATTATATATAATTCCACAAAAATCAAACTAATTTGATTGAATTCAGAGAATAAGCAACTACTATCAAAACGTTTAAAACGTTCAGTTGGTGTGTCTTCCCACATGACAGGTTTGTCTAAGTCGCTAAATTCTTACGTGCGTTGATTTCCAATCTAACAACCCTAATACACGGGGGTTCGATCCCCAATGCAAATTTTTATTTTTTTATACATTTTATGATTGTTAGTATATTTGTTATATAATTTTTTTTTAGAAAATACGTAATTAGTTAAAATTTTTGCCAACAATTATTGTTCAGAAATCATTTTGTGGCTTTTTTCAATGGGTTTATGCGTGTGTTTTATTTTTTAATTTTTGGTATTGTGTTAATAAAAATTTTTGGAAAGTAGTAAGTATTAAAATTAGTTTAATATTTAAATAAAATATAAATAAACTCAAAAATAAATAACCATTTTCAAATTTCACTTCTCAAATAAATATCCATTCGTTGCAACGCGAAACTACAGCCGCATTATATTCTAGTTCAATCAGAGAGTGCAGCAAGAACCTCTACCGGTTTCGAAACTTATTAGTCTCTCATTAGGAGGCACATATGCTGTTCTCTCTGACTCAACCAGGACAAACCTCGGCGTGCAGTCACGGATTGCAACGAATGAAATGGCAGGGATGCCCTAGCGGCAACTGCTAGCAAAATATTAAGTTTTCAATCTAATAGCACATAAAATAATACCAAAAATTTTACTCTACATCCCACCAGATTAAAAACAATGGAAACCTTCTCTGGTTATACCTCCAAGGCATTGAAGGTTCCCATTGTTTCCAATCTGGTGGGATGTAGAGTAATATTTTTGGTACTATTTTATGTACTATCAGATTGAAAACAGTTTTTTTTTATAAATAAATTGTTTAAAGTCCTGTTTTATAAATAAAACTGTGTAAAGTATATTGATTTCGTTGAAATCATAATAATAGAAGTATATCTTCTTACGTGCGTACAAAGTACACACAAATTCTTTATTATTCCTACTCTCCTTTCCTTATTTATTTCCTAGTAATGTCAATTTTAAAACTTGAAAAAAGCCTTTAGGGGAGTGCATATAGATTTTCACTTCGGAAAAAATCAAACAAGATAGAACTTTTTGTAATTTCATTAAGAAATGTTTAATAAACAACATATCAAAAAGTCCTACTCTAGAAGTGGGTGCTTTATTTTTTATTAAACAAATGAACTACGAAGTTTGATGTTTTTTTAAATAACTCCGAAAATGTAAATTTTAGAACAAAACTGACTTGACCAATGAAAAATTCAGAAAATTTTACGAAAAAAATCTTATATAAAGAATTTTCTAAAACTAAATCTGTATCTTCTATAATTTTTTATTTAAAACGCTAAAGTCACCCTTCTCACAAACATTGGCGCACTGTAAACTAGCGTCCGGCGAACTGCACGGTTGAGTTATTTTAATGTAATTCTTTAACTAATGGATCAAATGATATTTTACAAATTGAACCTAAAAGAAGAATAATTAAGCTATCTTACGGTTAAAATAAAAAGAAAAAAAAATGTATGGGCATAAGTACGGTGGGGGCGGAAACTGAGCCTTACATGAATTTTGTTTAAAAATGATTTAAAAATTTGTAACTAATACAATTTTACCTATAAAACCCTCAATTTTGCACAACTTACCTTTCAAGCATCGTACTAAATGATGTTTCATTCAAAAAAAAATCTCAAAAATTTAATTCAAATGATATGACGTCTTAAAAAATGTAATTTTTTAAATCTTCGTAGTTTTATAGAATTACCACCATTTTAAGACGGTATTACTCAAGTTTGAACAGATCTATTAAAGTTTTATAAGTGCTATTTTAAAGCCTAGGATGTAATATTTAAAATGCACTAATTATTTTACTTTAGAAATAAAATAAACTATTTCTTTTTGAGAAAATTAAGAAAAAGTGTTTATATAAAGTGATCTAAAATTTTTTCTGTAAAAGTTACCTAAAATATATTTAATAATAAACTTCAACAATAATAAATATCCAGCAAAAAATTTTTTAGCTCTAATAGAGTATGTCTGCGTAACTTGGGACCTATTGATAACTTTTTTATTATCAGTTTTACGAAAAAAAGTTATTCTCTTTAAAATACTCTGCATCGTATATAATCTAAGATGCAATCATCAAATATCAAATTTAATGAACTTTATACGAGGTATGTCAAAAAATATGAATTTCTCTCAAGAGTAAAGTATCGTTAAATTTCACAATATCGAAATTTGTTATTAAGAAAAGTTGTTTGGAATTAAAAAATTTGTTTTAGTGTTCAATTACATCGTTCTAATTAAAATATTGTGAATAATAAAGGCACTTAACTCCTAAGAAAAATTCATATTTTTACATACCTTGTATAAAATTAAAAAAGTTTCATATCTGATGTTTGTGTCTTAGATTTTAGACCAGGGAGAGCATTTTATGAAGAATAACTTTTTTCGTAAAAGTAATAAGAAAATAGTTATCATAATTGTAATAAAATTATGACGAGTATCCGTAATTTCAGAAAAAAGGGAAAAAAATTTTCGATTAGAATAATGTAATTGTATATTTAAACATAGTTTTTTACTTTAAAACAACTTTTCATAATAGCATTTTTTGATATTCTGAAATATAAAGGTACTTTACTCTTTAACGAAATTCATATTTTTGACATAACTCGTATAAAATTGATAAAATTTGATATCTGGTGGTTGAGTTTTAGATTTTTGACTATCCAGAGCATTTTATGAAGAATAACTTTTTTTCGTAAAATTGATAATAAAAAAGTTTTCCATGTGGTTCCTAGCCACGCAGACATACTGTATAAGAGCTTCTGTATAAGAATTTTCAAATTGCAATGCCATATTCGGATTTAGTATAATCAAAAACAAAATAGAGACATATTTGATCAAAGTAAAATGATAAATTTAACGTCATTTTTAAAATTATTAATACAAAAAAATTGTTATTGTTTAAACAATTAATAAACAATTAGCGGCCAAATCCGCGAGTAGAATTTTACTTTAACATATATATAAACTAACAAAAAAAGTTTTAGAAAAATATAAGCTTGTTTGAATTTTTCCGAAAAAATGCATGTTTTTGTTCTAATTGCACTACTTCTCTAAAATAGCGTTTATAATTTAAATAAAAACAAGTAGAAGGGTATATTAAAAAAATTATTACTTTTATAACTATAAAAGCATTTTAATTTGTACAATTGTAATAATAATTATTCGTGATGGTATCAAGAAATATCTATACGGATATCCGTGTAAACAATAAAACCTCAAAAGCATAAAGATAAGATATTTTTACATTAACCATAAGTTTTACTTTACTAAATCGTTTATTATCGGTAAATAATAAAGTAGTGTTGAATTTCGACGCGAATATCTTTTGTGTGAGATCGAGTTTATTCTTATTTTGTAAGTATTTGTGTTAATATATATGAAATTTTTGTATTAAATTAGGTTGAGCAGTAGATAATAACAGTAACCTAAAGCCGGCCACTCACGGTACTGCGGCGTCGTTCAATTTTGTCGGATTTGATTAATTGGCAAAACTTGTATGTGACCGTTCATCCAACAAAATCGTACAATTTGACCACAAAAAGACTGGCCTGTCTGCTGCTTCTTGTTCTTAAAGTTCCATCTCTTATCGGAGGTTGGATATCATAATGGCTATGGTCACTTTGTTGGTTGCTGCTCTGAACAGTTGTAATGAACTACAGTTAAACCATTCTCTAAGGTTCCTCAGCCAGGAGATGCGTCTTCTTCCTATGAGTCTTCTTCCTTGGATCCTTCCTTTCATAATAATTCTCAATAACTTATATTTTTCTCCTCTGGTAATGTGAATCAAATATTCCAGTTTTCTAGTTTTTATACTCTTCATAATCTATAACTCCTTATTTAAACGTCGTAGCTTCAACATTGGTAATCCTTTGACCCCACTGAATTTTCAATATTTTTCTGTAACACCACATTTCGAACGCTTCTATTCTTCTTATTTGTTGTCTCTTCAATGTCCAAGCTTCCATTCCGTATAGCAATATAGAAAATATGTATCATCTTGGAGCCCTCAATCTGAGAGGCAACTGAAGGTCTTTGTTTTTAAGCAGTGTCTTCATTTTTATAAGTGCTTGCCTTGCAGTTTCAATTCGGACTTTAATTTCTTGGCTTTGGTCATTTTTGTCATCAACCCAGGTTCCCAGATATTTGTATGTCTTCACTTTTTCTATTTGGGTTTGCTCTATCATTAACCTTTCATTTCCATGTTCTGGTTTTGAGACAATCATAAATTTAGTTTTTTTCTTATTTTTAGTCCGTATCGAATACAATAATCTTTAATTCTATTTAGCAATTCTTGTAGCGATTCCAGGGTGTCTGCCATTATAACGGTGACATCAGCGAATCTTATGTTATTTACTATTCTATCGTTTATAGAGATTCCATCATTTAGCTCCGCTATCGCTTCCTGAAATATGGCTTCACCGTACAGGTTAAACAGTAGCGCGACAGAAAACAACTCTGTCTTACTCCTCTCTTTATATCAATATTCTCGGATTCTTGTTCTTCTATCTTTATATTGGCCTTTTGATTCCAATACAGATTGATGATAATTCGTAAATCTCGTCTGTCTATATCTGTTTTTCAATAATTCTTTAGTTTTTCGTGTCGGACCCTGTCAAACACCTTTTCGAAGTAAATCAAACAGGAATAAATATCCAGGTTCATATCTTAGCATCTTTGAGAGAGGACATTAAACGCAAACAATCCTCTCTTGTTCCAAGTCCTGTACGGAACCCAACCAAATGTCTGCTGTAGTACGGCGGAATTGATATCATCAACAATCTTGTCGAACGACACCGAAGTACCGTGAGTCGCCGGCTTAAGATTACAATTTTTGATATTCTCTAATCAGTTTTTGAACAAAATTCTCTTCCCAATTACATTCAAAATTTTAGTCGTTTATAGTCTTTTTGTTTATAACGTTTGGATACTAAATTACTAGTATGTTTTTATTTATTGTTCGCTGGAAGGACAGGGGTTATTAGCGAAAAATTATAATACAAATACTGTTACAATAACTTACATAAGCCAGTGTTTTATAATACAGTGCTCTTCAGATAAAACCATACAACTTAAATAACTTTTGAACCACTGATTTCTAGAAGAAACACAAAAACATGTCAAATAATACTTACAAGGGGAGAAATTATGCTATATTTACGCTTGCTGGGAAAGACACCCTCTTATCATCCCTTAATTTCTTTTTAAATTACTACCCCCTTTTTTATTTTAGATTTGGATTCTCCTCTTTGTACTGCTTTCAAAAATGTATAACACTTCATGCTTAAAGGGACATGCTCCAACTCGTAACTTTAATGACAAAAATTTTCAAATCAAAATGTACACCGGCCAATTCGTAACTTTTCCATTACCTGACCTGCCAACTCGAAGTTTCTTCAGGTGAATTCGAAACCATTAATTAAATCTAATACCTTAAATCTAAACCGAATGTTTCTTGGTTTGCTTAAAAACATTATATTTGTATTATATGTACCTATAAAAAATAGCAAAAATTGAAATATCTTAACAAAATAATTGAAACAATATTATAGTCTTTCATTAGCACGTGTTATAAATAGTATTTCCATCCAGTACAGCTCTACACGAGCTTGGTTTTTTTTATCAAGTAATTATAAATTCAATATTTAGATGTTTAGCAATGATAAATTTAAATCCATCTGATAATTTAAAAGCAAAGAGGTTTTCCATATGTTTATTTCAAGTCTAAAATATTATATGTACCTTTATTTAGTTACGAATTCACCGGTAGTTGATTGGTTACCGAAAAATTACCTGATGGCCAGAGTTACCAATTGGCCTGTAATTAGGATGGGGGATTAAAATAGTTACGAATTCACCGGGACCCGCTGAAAGTGATTAGTTTTTACGAAAAATAAATACAAAAGCAACAAAACTGGATTGAAAAAAATTATATTTTTAACAATTGTATTACATACAAACATTTAGAATGAACATTTCACAACCAAAAATTTTAACAATAATTATTCAGAATTACTGTTGAAAGCTTGAATAATTATTATTGTTAAAATTTTTCAATAATTGTTGTTAAAATTTTATGAAAATTTATTGTCAAAATTGTTGGTAATGAAATGTCCACTCTATGTAAATGTTATAAAATTGTCAGTACTAATTGCACAAGAACTCTAAAATTCTATATTAATTTTAGAGATCGAGTGCAATTTGTTGCCATTATTTCATGAATAAAACTGTTCAAAACCAAAATTTTATTGTAATTTATTTATGTAAGTACAAATTAGTACAATTAAACACACAGTTGTTATAAATATTTGACGGTTGAAAGTCATCAATTTTATAATTTTTAAAACATTAATTGTCATAAATCTCACTGAATGTATGTTTTCATAGCAACGAAAGGCATCTGCCGTAATATATTTGACGACTGGAAATTATCAAAAATTATCAGTTTAATTTTTATTTCTGTAGCTTTCTATTGGTCAGAATCACCTATGAATGAAATAATAAAAAAAAAATCATTTTTATTCAATTCAGTTTTCTTGCATTTATTTGTATTTATTTTTCTCATAAACTAATCACTTTAAGCATCAATTGTTATACATTTTTGAAATCAATACAAAGAAGGAGAATTCAAATATTAAATAAAAAAGGGGGTAGTAATTAAAAAAAAATAAAGGATGATACGGGGGGTGAGAGAGTGCCTTTCCCGGCAAGCTTAAATATGGCATAATGTCTCCTCCTTCAATTATTATTTGACGTGTTTTTGCGTTTTTTCTAACAATCAGTGGTTCTGAAGATATTTAAGGTGGATGGTTTTATCTGAAAAGCACTGTATAATAATCTATTATATTTTCAACTTCAGCATTGATGTTTTCTCCTACGACGTCCTTTATATTCATTGATATATTATTGTGTATCAATTTGGCAATCAAAGATAGAATAAAAATTTTAATTTTTTTAATATAACGCGGGCACATAAATTTGATACACCCTGTATATTGATTTGTAAATATTTATTAGAAGTTAGCTTTCACGCAAGGTGGTTTCTCCTTAATACAGGTTTCCATGAAGAATATTAAAAACTTTTTTGTAAATAAAAGTGAAGTGACAGTTATTATTTAGGATTATTATTTTAAACCGATTGTTTATTACGGGAAAGGTAGAAGCCATAGGTAATTAGTTCTTAGAAAATTAAGGTAAAGAAAGTTTGGAATTTTAATCTCTTTTGTTTAACCCCGAGTAAAATTTGTAGAATTTCCCGAAAGTAATTATTATGATGGTAGGAATAATTTTGAAAGTATGAGTGGGTTTTCGAATGAAAAAAAGAATGGGGAGAGATAAATGTTTCTGATTGGATTGGCAATTTGGAATGGGGAAAGTTTTGTTTGAATGTTGAGACAGTTTTGGAAAAGAAAAGATCATTGTGTTACCGGCATCCGAAAGAAGCAGTCAAAAGTTTTCTTGAGTAGTTCAGAAGCAAGTACTAGTGTTTTGTTTTGATAGTGAAAGTAGCTGAAAAGTGGAACGAGAGACAAATCAAATCGAGAAGAAATAACTCTTTGATTTTGTAAAGTCCAAGAGAGTAAGTTAAAAGAATTATCATTTTTAAAATTATTTGTGACTCCAAGTAAAAAAGATACTTGGGTCTCAGGAGAATATTGTTGAGAGAAAGAGAGGAGAGAGTTTTGGAGTTTATTGAACGAGTACTGGCAAAAAAGAGGCCTGGCTTGTGTTTTTGGAGAAATACTTGCTGGTATTCTGCTGGATTGTTTGCTGAGAACGGAGAGGGCTTTGATTGGTAGCCTAACATAATCAACAAGGAGGAGCTGTTTGGGTCAAGAGGAGACATCATTGTGTATGAATCAAAAAGGTCAGTCAATAACCTATGTGATAGATTTTTTTTATAATCAGATGTTAATTGTTTTACGTAAAAACATATGAATTTAAGATTCCAACATTTCAAAAATTTAATAGGAAGTATAAGTAATTTTGCGAATACCAAATTTGTTTGTTTAGCTGGTTTTATTAATGGTATCGAGAACAAAGCGATAAATATTTGTTTGAATTAGATTAATTTATATGACAAAGGTTTCATTTGGACAATTATGGCCACAGAATTTAATTGATAAATTTACAGAGCATGGCTTTTGATAATAAAGGTATTTTTATGTGTTTATTTATGATTTTTCTATTTATTTCCTTTTCCTATTTTATCCAGATAAGGATCAACTAAGAGATACTGAAGCCACGAGAAAGGATAAGTATAAACTAAGAGTATTTAATTAAATTTTTTTGACAAAAGGCACCCTGAGATTTTTCTTAATATTTTTATGTACGATTTGCGCTAATTAAATAATTGATCAAATAAATAATAATTAATATAAAAGTAATAGAAAGCAGATCATAACAATATAAAAAAAAATTTCTTGTAGCTTCGTACAGTTTACACTGAGTGAATATTTGTTTCACGAAAAGGGTCGTCTGGCAATCTTCTCACATGGGTGAAACAGTTCGCATAAAGGGGTGTTTATGGGTTAAGTTACTGCGTCCCAGCCGCAATCGCGTTATTCTCGCTTGGTGTGGCCTCTTCGATGTTGGTTGTGGTTTCACTATTCGTACTATTTGTTTAATTTCTTTAATTTATTTTGTGATTCAATCTATTCTACATTCTACCCTCTGTAAACTCGGGCATCGTTCATACCTAGTTATGAAGTCTGTCTGGATGTAACAAAGGCAATTTTACAGTGTATATGTTATGAACAATGATGTAAATTGGCCATTGGCGTTAAAGACCGGGCATTGTCGTGAATGTCCACTTCCCGTGGGTATTAACGACAATGTCCGGCCATTAACAACAATAATCTTAGCTATTGGCCAATATTGTAAAAAAAAATAACTTAAATTGGAGTTTTCATCAATAACCGGTCAATAACGACAGTGTCTAAAACCAAATGGCCAATGTTGATAAAATAAATAAAATTATATAAGTTGTCCTATTACTTTTTTTATACAGGGTGTCCAGAAACTCTACCGACAAACGAAGACAGAAGATTCCTCAGATAATTTTAAGATAATTTAACCCAATTCACCTAGTCCGAAAATGCTTCTTAAGGGAGCTAGAGCTCTTTGAAGATGGCGTCATGAAATTAGTTTTTCTTAAATACCTCCAGAACGCTTCTATTTAGAAAAACGAAAATTGGTATACATATTTACTTTCCAGAAATGAATCAATTTCATCCATTGCGAATTGTTAACATAGGACAACTCATAGACGTCCGTTTTGGGTAGGGCAACGGTTATTTTATCGCCTAACTTTTTTGTCTTTAATTTTTAAGCATTTTTGACTCTGAATTATTTAATTGTGAGTTATTCTAGTACTAAAAGGTACTCTTAGTTTAAGTCGATAAGATACACCGTTTGTTAGAAAAATCGATTTGAAAATTTTTCGTTCCTTGAATTAAAAAAAAAGATACAAAAAAAAACTATTTAGAAAGATGAAAGCTGGTACATTTATTTATATTCCAGAGACTAATCGATTTCATTAATGTCGAATTTCTAGTACCGGTCATAGGCGTCCGTTTTGGGTAAGTCAACAGTTATTTTATAGCATACCTTTATTGTCTTTAATTATTAAGTATTTTTGACACTAGATTATTCAATTATGAGATATTCGAGTACTAAAAGTTACTCTTGCTTTAAGTTGGTAAAACACATCGTTTTTTTTTTAATTTTTTTTAACTTTTTTTTTCAAACTCCCAAAACTAAAAACTTTCAAATCGATTTTTCTAGAAAATGGTGTATCCTATCGACTTAAAGTGAGAGTACCTTTTAGTACTAGAATACCTCACAATTTAATAATCCAGTATCAAAAATGCTTAAAAGTTGAAGACAAAAAAGTTATGCGATAAAATAACCGTTGCCCTACCCAAAACGTACACCTATGACCGGTACTAGAAATTCACAATGGATGGAATCGATTCATTTCAGGAAAGTAAATATGTATACCAATTCTCGTTTTTCTAAATAGAAGCGTTCTGGAGATATTTAAGAAAAACTAATTACATGGCGCCATCTTCAAAGAGCTCTAGCTCCCTTAGGAAGCATTTTCGGACTAGGTGAATTGGGTTAAATTGTCATAAAATTATCTGAGGAATCTCCTGTCTTCGTTTGTCGGTAGAGTTTCTGGACACCCTGTATAAGATAGCTTTTGAAGGCTAATCATTTTTATTTTGATAATATAGTGAACCATGACATTTTGTAATACTTTTTACACAAAACTACGAGTAATTTTAGCACGAGCACAGAAATGAAGCAAATAATAAACATAACCTATCTTTTAGTCTAAATTTAAACATTGACCAATCAACAACGGGCATTGTTGACATTGACCGGACAATGATGGAATCAAGAATTTAAAATTATTATCAATATCCAGTTTTTATGGACAATAACGTTAATATCCGACCATTGTCGACAATGACTAATTCAACAGGCCATTGTCGATATTGGCCGGTTATTAACGTTATTTTCCGGATTTATGTTATTGCCCGTAACATATACAATGACAAGTTGCCATTCAGTATCCCGATCAACACGAAAATAGCCAGCCAATGGTATTACTTATTTATGCAACTGCTGATCACTTTTGGAAGTACTAAGCAAAGTCCAAACAATGCCGAAAGATCTACAATCCTCAAAAATAAAGAAGCCTTTTTTTTTAAGAAGGAATCATTCTTATCTTCAAATGTATAAGATGATGCGAATTCATGCTACAATGAGATAAAACGTTCTTATTCACGACACGGATTATCCAAATGGAAATAGCTTAGGTTAAAATAAGTTATAAGTAAATAAACAAACGCCGATCAACTGGAAACTTAATATAGAGACAGCAGCTATTATTATGGTTAATTACGATGAAAGATAATCAATATTATTAAAACGCTATAAGGAAATAGCTTAATGACAATATTATATAAAAAAAGTTAAAATAAAATAATAGATATTATGTAAAATTTCTAGCTTCTAAAGGTACTTATTATTTTGTTTCAGATTCAACATGAGAATGCAAACTTAACATCTTTTATGTAAGTATGTGATGATTCTGTTGTCAACATTAATATAATAAGTTATTAGTATAATGATATCTATTTTTTAAATTTCATATATTTTACTTTGTACAAGCTTTGTGTTTTTTGTAGTTGGCAAAAAAAAGAATGAAAATAATGGGGCGGGATTTCTGGTCCATTGTACAGGTACTTCCAGTTGATCTTCTTCTTCGTCATGTACTGTGCTCGATTATCGAGCGTTGGCTAACAAATTGGCTATAGTAATTTTGTTAACGGGAGCTCGGAAAAGGAATGCAGAGGATCTGTTAAACCATTCTCTCAGGTTTTTAAGCCATGACGTTCTTCTTCGACCTGGCCTTCTTCTTCCGTCTACCTTGCCTTGTATTATTAAATGGAGTATATTATATCTCTCTGGGTGTCGTATAACACGGCCAAAATATTTAAGTTTTCGATTTTTATCTGTTCTGACGACTTCCGTGACTTTTCCCATCCGGTGCAAAACAACTTTGTTACGAACTATATCCACCCAACTTATTCGTAGGATTCACCGGTATACCCAGATTTCAAAGGCTTCCAATTTCTTGAGAAGAGTATTTGTTAAAGTCCAACTTTCGACACCGTACAAAAGAGTAGAGAACTCATGGCATCTCACTAATCTAATTTTAAGATTCAAAGTAATGTTGTTTCCACATAAAAGTATCTTTATCTTAAAGAATGCAGCTCTGGCCTTCTCTATACGTATTCTAATTTCTTTGCTCATGTCCCAGTTTTCATTTAGATTACAACCAAGGGAAGTGATACTGTTAGTTCTCTCTAATTGTTCACCATAAGTTGCTACTACTTCCGGTTGTATTGACGTCTTACTGACAACCATCACCTTGGTCTTTGCGGTGTTTAGCTTGAGTCCATATTCATCACATGTTGTGGTAATCCTATTAATCAGATTTGTTCGCATTTAACAGCGTGTCATCCACGTATCCCAAATTATTAATATTGACGCCATTTATTTTGATACCACATTGAGCAATATCCACTGCTTTATTAAAAACACACTCAGAATAGATGATAAATATTAGTGGGGACAAAATACAGCCCTGCCTTACTCCTCTTCGTATTTGAAGTTCTTCAGACGTGTCCCGGCCAAGCCTGATGTTTGCACGTTGATGCCAGTAAAGATTTTTGATAATGCGTAGGTCTTTATCATCAATACCCACTTTCTGAAAAATTGCAATAATTTCAGTATGTTTAACTCAATCAAAGGCCTTCTTAAAGTCAATGAAACACATATAAACCGGATGTCCGATATCTCTGCATCTCTGTACCCTAACCTGAATAATACTAAACAGTGCTTCTCTGGTCCCAAGGTTATTGCGGAATCCAAACTGTGTATCACCAAGCTGCTCTTCTATTTTTTGGTACATCCTAGAATGCAAAATTCGTAGAAATATCTTTAAAACATGACTCACCAAGCTAATGGTTCTGTAGTCACTACATCTTTTTTTTCTTCTAGTTGATATCTTGATCATTAAGAATTCATTAGTTCTTGAAAATTTTGTTAATTAATTATTATAAGAAAAAGTATTTAGCATCGCGCCTTGGAAAAGTATTCAGCGCGGAATCCAAACTGTGTATCACCAAGCTGTTCTTCTATTTTTTGGTACATCCTAGAATGCAAAATTCGTAGAAATATCTTTAAAACATGACTCACCAAGCTAATGGTTCTGTAGTCACTACATCTTTTTTTTCTTCTAGTTGATATCTTGATCATTAAGAATTCATTAGTTCTTGAAAATTTTGTTAATTAATTATTATAAGAAAAAGTATTTAGCATCGCGCCTTGGTATTTTTATACATGCCTAAATAGTTTACTTGAATCGTAATCGACACTTATCTCATCCTTCCCCGTTAGAGATCGTTCTAACCATACTCCGATATTTAAATATATATTTACCGACCAGTCAGTCGGTGCGTTTTGGTTCAAATCAGTCTTCTTGCACAGAATCTTTGATAACGGGTAAACCTACAAACACGTGTCAGGGTATGGCAAGAGAGTTCCATTTGAATCCAAACGAAACCGTCTATTTTTATATTGTTTTACATTTTACTCGGTATTAGCGTATACAATGATAGCGGTTCAGACGGGTAAACTGAGATGCGTTAGTGGACTATTTTCCTAAGCATCGCCCGTTGGTATATTTTTATACCTGAGTAAACAGTTCACTTGAATAGTTATCGACACTCATTTCATCGTTCCCCGTTAGAGGTCGTTCTAATCATACTCCGGTATAATATTGAAATCTATTTACCGACTAGTCGGTGCATTTTGGTTCAAATCAGTCTTCTTGCAAAGTCTCTTTGATAACGGATAAACCTAGAAACACGTCCCAAGGGATGGCAAGAGGCTCGAATGAAAAGGTCTATTTTTATTTAGTATTTAGTTGTGTTTATAAATAAAAAAAGCAGTGTGGTTCAAAGTTACTACTTGTCAACCATTTAAAAAAGTGTGCTTTATCTTTTAACGAAAGTGCAATTATAAGCAATATCGATAAATTCTTAAAAATGGTACATCCTTCAGTTTTTATTCACGAAACTGTTGAAAACAGAAGTACTAAAACAGGTGTAAGCAAATCAATAATACAGAAAATTCGAAGTGAATTTAAACATCAAGAAAACATTTAAGAACGCAGAAAAGTTAAATTTACTGAACATATTAAAAGCGGAATAAGAAGAAAAGGTGTCAAAAATACTATCACTTGACAAAGTTTTTGATGCAATAAATGAATATTCGTATACAACTAAAATGCGACAGACAAACAAGTTAAAAAAGCAACTCTTATTGATTAAGGAAATTGTTTGTTTGAGACGGAGAACTCAGAACCGTTTTTAAATTATGTGAAAGAGGTAAACAAATATTTTATTTAAACGAAACTTGAATGAAGGTTACACATTGGGTAAAATGTGGCAGGAAACAAACATCCAATCTTCACAACAGGCTTTTTTAGAAGGATTATCTACATTATTCAAAATTACATCCAGTAAGGGAGGACGCCCAATAAGAGATATTGAAAGTAACAAGGGGTTCTTAGAAAGTAACTCTTTAATATTTCAATCTAAAAAAGAGAAGACTACCATGAAGATACGAGCAGAAATGTTTTTAAAGAATATTTCCAGCACATGATAGAACTGTTACCAAAAAGTCGGTTGCAGTAATGGACATCACTAGAAATAATCCCCGTCAAATTGAACGTCTGTCAATTACATACTTCTTGGAAGAGACAGGATATCATTAGGTGACTAACGGACATAAATATTATTTTTACTGAAAAATTTGTAGTCCAGAAAGCCACTGCGCATCCGCTAGGAAAAATATTCTAATTCGGATTTTTTGCACAATCTTACTCAAAAAGGACTCCTTTTAACAAATTTGCATGTTGCCAGGACCAAAAGGTGGTCAAAAATTTTTTAAACGTTTTTTTCTTTGTTTTTTTCCTAAAATTATTCTTCTTGCATGGAAAAAAGTTTTTTTTAGGTTTTTTGGATCATTCCAAACAGAAAAGGTCTTTAGTGACTTTTCTCTAAAAATGATAGTTTTTGACATATAAGCGATTAAAAATTGAAAAATTGCGAAATCGGCCATTTTTAACCCTCAAAAACTATGTGAAAAACTGAAAATTTGAATGTTGCCAAGGTAGGTAGATATTCTTTAATATCGATTGATGAAATCCCGAAGAGTATTTTGCAATACAATGTTCAAAACTCCTTTGTTTTTTAATTGCTAATCAAGCGTGCGCGACACTATTTTCTAGTAGGTATGGTGCAAATGAAAGGAATAAATTCGTTATTTCGTAAGCCGGCGACTTTAAGGAAAAATCCCGAAACAGGTCGATTTTTATTTTTAAGTTATGATATTGTGGCATATATGGTATACTAGTGATGTCATCCATCTGGACGTGATGACGTAATCGATGATTTTTTTAAATGAGAATAGGGGTCGTATGCTAGCTCATTTGAAAGGTTCTTATCATCGATTACGTCATCACGTCCAGATGGATGACGTCACTAGTATACCATATATACCACAATATCATAACTTAAAAATAAAAATCGACCTGTTTCGGGATTTTTCCTTAAAGTCGCCGGTTTACGAAATAACGAATTTATTCCTTTCATTTGCACCATACCTACTGTCGGTAGAAAATAGTGTCGCGCACGCTTGATTAGCAATTAAAAAACAAAGGAGTTTTGAACATTGTATTGCAAAAAACTCTTCGGGATTTCATCAATCGATATTAAAGAATATCTACCTACCTTGGCAACATTCAAATTTTCAGTTTTTCACATAGTTTTTGAGGGTTAAAAATGGCCGATTTCGCAATTTTTCAATTTTTAATCGCTTATATGTCAAAAACTATCATTTCTAGAGAAAAGTCACTAAATACCTTTTCTGTTTGGAATGATCCAAAAAACCTAAAAAAACTTTTTTCCATGCAAAAAAAATAATTTTAGGAAAAAAACAAAAAACAAACGTTTAAAAAATTTTTGACCACTTTTTGGTCCTGGCAACATGCAAATTTGTTAAAAGGAGTCCTTTTTGAGTAAGTTTGTGCAAAAAATCCGAATTAGAATATTTTTCCTAGCGGATGCGCAGTGGCTTTCTGGACTATTGTAAAAATTGAATTTATATCAATTGTAAAATTAAATAGGCCTCTAATATATTATGCAGTGGATGATTTTTCAAAATCATATGATATTGATGTTGTGCGTCTTCCTGTCTATCACTGTCAACCAAATATGAACAGAATTTAATGTACACTTCTCAACAATTGAAGTGGATATTATGAAAAAGTGTATTTTATTTTTTGTTCATAAGGTCAAATAGAAAAATGGGGTGGTATAAATAAATATTTATCTTTACTTCGTCTTTTCATACAGATGAACCGAAAGAAAGAAATTCTTTAAAAAAAAATAGAAAATAAACAAAAATTGTAAAATTAACAACCTAAAATTTCTATCCCTGCTCAATTTCTAATATCCCGAAAAGAAAAATTAATAGTGTGTGGGTCCACCTCTGTGTCGCCTTAGCGCTCTAACTCTATTTGGAGCACCTCTTATTAAATTATTGATGAATTGCTGCGGTATACGTTCCCAAATCGCGAGTAATGTATTGACCAACTGATCTAAGGTTTGGGGCGGTTGAAGGAGCTTGTTTTGTTGCCTAGACATTTCGGCCCAAACGTGAATACTGTGGTCACTCCATTCTTGTAATGTCATGAGCTTCTATACACTAGTTGACAATTCTCGCACGGTGAGGGCGAGCATTATCATCAATCAGAACAAATTGTTCGCCTATTGCACCAAAAAATTGAACAACTATTGGTACTATGACTCTGTCTCGATATCGTGTAGCAGTCACTGTCTCATTAATTAAGACGAGTAAGTCCATGCGACCGTCAAAACATATGCCTCCCCACACGCAAACGCATCCACCTCCAAAAAGAGTGGTTGGGACTCTCAGATTTTCATTGTAACGCTGTCCTCTTTTCCTCCACACCAATATTCGGCCATCATTCGTATACAAACGAAATCTGGACTCGTCAGTAAAGAGACAGTTCCTCCAATTTTCGAAATTCCACTGATAGTGTTCCATCGCCCAGCGATATCTGCATGGACGCTGCTCCCTAGTTATTCGTGGATGGGTAGCGCGCAGTCTAGCCCTTAAATCGCATGCATGTAACCGTCTTCTAACAGTTTGACTGGAAATCGCTAGTCCAGTAGCATGCCTGAAGATACTGTTAATTCTGGAAGCCGTGAATGTTGGGTTTCTTCTTGCCGTCAGAACTACAAAACGGTCTTGCCGACGAGTTGTAGATCGTTCTCTTCCTCCTCCATGCTTGTATGTTGCAGATCCAATTGGTACATACCGATTCCATGCACGACTTGTCACACTTTGAGACAAATTTAGCGTCATAGCAACCTCTTGTTGAGTTATGCCTTGTTGGATCCAACGAACTAATTGCTCGAGCTGCGCTAGTTCTAAACGTCTTTGCGGCATAATATTTTTGTGATAAATAGATTTCTTGACTTATTGACAACTGGTAAAGCCAATACAAGCACTTTTATACGAATGATATATTCATCTTTGGAACAACATTTCTCTCTTTGTACGAGATACGGGCCGATAAGAATAGGGAGAAAAAAACCACATGCAAAAAATATTGGCAATAAAGATAGCATATAGAGTATAGTAAAGGCAATTATTTTAAAAATAGTTTTATATGTCAATTTTAGGAATTTTAAAATTATCCACTTCAATTGTTGAGTAGTGTATATATAGCTCGACATAATAAGATTTTTATATTAAGTATTATTAAAAAGTTCTCTATTACATGTGACTAAGGGTACGGACATACCGAAGATATATGAATGTGCGCGGTGGAGGTTGCGGTCGCGGTCGCTACAAGGATGTCAGAACAAACCTTAATTTTCATATGATATCACACATAAAAGGATGTTTCACCCATTCACCCTTGCGATCTAATATCGCGATATACAGGGATGTAGATGTCAGAACAAATTTTAATAATGCAAAAAAGCTAAAATTCCCGGAACACGTGTCAGTCACCTCAAAAATCGCAAAGAACATTGAAAAGAAGATAACTTCGATATGTTTGACCTAGACCGCTACCGCGACCTCCACCGCGCTTATCCATGTTTCTTCGGTATATCTGTACCCTAAAAACTATTGACAAAACGCGATTGTACGTATGTTAAAAGAAGAAGAAAACATGGAAATTGTGTAAGAAATGGGAGAAAATTTAGTTGGGCGTGAGACATATTCAGGGTTTAAAATTGTTACGACAAAATAATAATTCGTACGAACACCTAACACTTTTTCCAAAAGTACGCCCGTCAGTCTTAAAAGGGCTTTTAATAAGAATCGGCTTTTGTTAATAAAGATTGTCATATCTCCTCAATAAAAATTATCAAAAGTCTTAAATTTACAGTATGTTTAGCGGCTGATTCTATTAAAATGCCTAGTTTGGCTGAGCCACCCGTGCTACAGATTTACGCCTTAAAGTTGAGCATATGCTAAAATGCAATCAAAACTATCCGTAATACTAAGTAGCCCGATCAAAGAACAATCTTACACAAAAAAAAATAAAGGAAGGATGAAAACTTGGGAATAGGTAGTTGAAATTGTCTATTATTATATAAGAAAGAGTTTACAATTCTACATTTCCTCCATTTTACAGAAATGGAGGGGTATACCCCTTCTCGGGTGTGAAAAATATACATTCAAAATAATACATGTCCGGAACTGGATAAAATGACTAATTCTAAGCAACTTTTGTTATTTATAGTTTTTTCCCCAAGTCAATACTTTTCGAGTTATTTGCAAGTGAATATGTTCATTTTTTATCAGAAAAAATATGTTTTTGGACGATTTGCGGAGATAATTCAAAAAGTAAGTATTTTCTCATTCTTCATCAAATTCCAAATAGAATATTTCAATGTGAAATAACCCAAAAATGGAGCACTTTTCGGTGAAAATTCATTTCAACTTTTTTAAAGTGTTTAAAAAAAGGTTTATTTTGTTTTTTTTTTAAATTGTAACATTAAAAGTAAGTGAGTTATGCTTAAAATATTGTTGGTTCCTTTTATTTTTTGGTAAAAAAATCGCTAAAATCTCCCAATAATTAGCATCACAAATAAATTTTATCATTATCACTTCTCAAGTTACTTTGTTATGTATTATTTATATTAGGATCCTGTAAGTTTCATCGGTTTAAAGCGCTTATTTTTGAAAAAGCCGTAGGTAAAATAGCTTGAACGAGTAACTAATAACAGGTTTAGTCAAATTTTGAACAGCCAGAGCATAACCAATTTTTGTCTTACAAGAAAACAAAAAAGCAAAAATATTCAGAAAAGCAAAACGTACATTTTATTACTCTTTAAGATTTTTGGTATTGCTAATAATTTTTAAGTTAATTCCATGAACAATTCCATTTTTTTTTCAAAATAAAAAAAATGTTTACTTTAAGTCCAATTTTTTAAAAAATGAGCACTTTAAACCAATGAAACTTATAGATCATATAAACGATACATAAGTAAAGTAACCTGTGAAGCGGTAATGATTAATTTTATTTGGGAAGCTAATTAGGGGGTGATTTTCCCTTTGTACCAAAAAATAAAAGGGACCAACAATATTTTGAGCGTAACTCACTTATTTGTAATGTTGGAAGTTTTTTTTAAAAAACAAACCAAAACCTTTTTTTAAACACTTTAAAAAAGTTGTAATGAATTTTCCCCGAAAAGTGCTCTGTTTTTTGGTTATTTCACATTGAAATATTCGATTTGGAATTTAACGAAGAAGAACCTACTTTTCATTAGCTACAACTCTACTTCTACTGGGTCTGCCAACCTCAAGCGTACACCATTTTTAATTTTTTATAAGCTATCTTTTTACTAAGGATATTGTTTTCGCTAGAATACTCACTTTTTGAGTTATCTGCGAAAAACCGTCCGAAAACATTTTTTTTGTTTGTTAAAAATGAACATATTCACTCGCAATTACTCGAAAAGTATTGACTTAGTGATAAAACTCTATAGATTAAAAGTTGCTTAGAATTAGCAATTTTATCCAATTCCGGGCCTATTTTGAACATATATTTTTTCACTCCCGAGAAAATCTATTTCACTTCGTATTTCCCAATTTTTGTAAAATGGAGGAGATGTAGAATTGTAAACTTTTCTTAAATTCTAATAGACAATTTCAACTACCTATTCCCAAATTCTCATCCTTCCTTTGTTTTTTTGCTGGTTTTCGTAAAATTTTCTGTTCTCTGATCGGGCTAAAGCTACATCCTTATTATATGAATATAGACCGTTGTCTCATTCTAATTATTATTAAACTCACCAAAGTTAAATTATGCCTGTAAAGTTCTAGCTGAACCGTATATTAATATTGGATATTTTTATTCCAAACTTTTCGTGGAACTCCTTCGAAATTGCTTAATAACAACAAACTAAAGACGTTCAATTTATCAAGTAACTTAGAACTTCTACCTGTATATCCTTGAGCTTCCAGATTTTAGATCCATTCCAAATTGCAATGTAAACTTAAATTAAAGTTCTGCAAAGCAGAATGAAAGGACCCAACGACAAATAAGAAGAAGGTAATGTGAAACATTTATATTGAGATAATCTGATATCGATGACAAAGATCTGCACTAATCAGAATATACGAGTGAACTGTAGAACCTTAATAGTTATTTATGTATTAAGAGCGAAAAATGGTACATTATTGCTTAAAAGTAATAGTTACTGCGCGACGTGTAGCGGAGCGCGGCAATTACTTGATAGCAATAATGTCACTTTATGCTCGTAATACAAACAGCATTTTTCTACAATCATTTAATAAAATGAAACTATTTTTAAATCATTAACTTTATGAGTTTGAATATTCAATTTGTTTGTATTGTATGGATCTATGGTTGCTACGGACGACGCGCGTTTCTCAAACTTTAACGCGCTAGAGCGATAAGGTGACGGTACTCTTCTTCTTCTTCTTCCTTTATTGGGTTATATCCCTCGGGATAATTCGCCCAGCTTACACCAGGGAAATACTCTTGTCTTGCTCTGGGCAGTCGAATATTTCCAAATATATATGTTAAAGCCTCAATTTTTTTTTTAAATATATATTAGCAGGAACATCTTCGTATAGGGCCAGACAGTCCCTACAGGAAAGGCAATATTATACCATAAGGGTTAAGGCTTCTATCATTTGGAGGTCCAATATCTTTTTATATCTTTATCTTCTTAATTTTTTTAATTCAAATTTGGGAATTGATTAATTTATAAATTAAGTTTGGCTAAGTTAAGGAATTTAAGGATCAGGTTAAGATTAAGGTTGGACATAAGTAGGCAAATTTCAATGGGAGTAGGGATATTTGTCTTGGCTAATTCTTTATATAGGTCAAAATTGGGTGACATATTTATAGGGCACTCAAAAATCAGATGATTTAAGGACCCAACTCGGCCACAGTCACAATATGGGTCATCTTTTACTCCTATCCTGAATAGGTGAACTGGAGTAGCACAATGACCTGTCCTCATTCTAATAATGGTGGTTATATGTCTTCTGTCTTGGTATGCAAAATTGTGGGTACCAGGGGAGTTTATCTATCTGACCTACAATTTTAGAGTAAAATGAATTATTTCGATTTTTCCCCTGCCATTCTTGCTTCCACCGATTCCAGATGGAATGCTTGATGTTTGGTAGAAAGTTGGAATAGTGAAGAGTGATACCAGCAGCTATATTTAAGGTTCTACCTATATTAGCTAGTTTATCAGCCACCATGTTCCCTTTAATATTCGAGTGTCCTGGAATCCATGCCAGACTAATATTAACGTTATTTTCTTTCGCTTCAATGATGCCTCTCTTGGTCATGAACGATGAATGTTCTGTTTCCATAGAATAGGTTGATCTGCCTATTTTCTGTAAGGCACTTTTAGAGTCCGAGCAGATGATTGCTTGTTTAATCCCATTTTTCAAAATAATTTGGAGGGCATGATTAATTGCGACAATCTCAGCCGTACATATTTGGGTATACTTAGGTAGTTTACTGGTATAAGAATAGTTGATCTCTCGGCTAAAGACACCAAAGCCTGCTGATCCTTCATCATCAACCGAGCCGTCCGTGAAGAATTTGGTGTGACTAGGTTTATTTAGAATTATTTTTTGGAGTTGAACTGAGGCAAGTTCATCTGAACGATTAGATTGGATATTTATGATTGGAATTGTTGATAATTGATGGTCTAGTTCAAAGTTATGGCATGGGTATAAGTCACTTAAATATAAGTTGGGATAAGTACTTTTAAATTTGTTTTTTAAAAGCACTAGAAATGGAATACTTCTGTTTTTCCAATGATTTTGGTTCCTTTGAATTGCCAAATCTAACAGGTCGAGAGCGGAAATAATTGGGTTGCCAATTAACATTAAATTTTTTAATATAAATTTAGAGCTAAGCCATTCCCATCTAGATTTAAGCGAGATCTGACCACTTTCACTTAAGAGAGCATGGATTGGGGTAGATTTCATGCATCCAGTTATAATTCGGATACTTTTGTATTTTAGTTTCTCCAATCTTTTAATTAAGGAAGTTGGACAATCGAAAATTACCTGGCAGCCAAAGTCCAGATAGCTCTGAATCAGACCATTGTGTACAATTTGTAAGGTTTTTGGATCACTTCCCCAATAAGTCCCACAAAGAGCTCTCATCACATTCAGGCCACGATTTACTTTTAGTTCTATTGAGTTTACATATGAATTCCACTTTAAGTTTTTTTGAATATTTACCCCCAGGTATTTGACTGAATCCACCCAACCAATATTCTGGTTACAAAATATTACGTTAGGGGGAGAGATTTTCGTGTTTCCTTTTGTAAATAATATTGCAGAAGATTTGTTCTTAGACAGATTTAAATTGTGGTCTAGCAACCATGATTCCATCTGAATCAATAATTTATTTACATTAATTACCAATTCATTAATATCACTCCCTCTAATCAGAAGAACCAAATCGTCTGCATACTGAATTAGTTTGCATGAAGAGGGGATTAAATTATACAGGGAAAGACAATATAGGTTGAAGAGGATAGGGCTTAATGGGGAACCTTGGGGTAGTCCCAGACTTGATTTTCTTGGGCCATGGGTTTGTCCCAGTTTGTCTTTGACAAATAGCTCTCTATCATTTAGAAGGCAGAAAATCAAATTAGCCAGTTGGGTTGGAATGTTATACTTTAATAATTTGGAATACAAGAGTGATATATTGACATTATCATAAGCAGAAGAAATATCTAGAAATATGCCAACAGTGTATTGATTTTGAGCGAAGCCTATTTGAATTGTTGAGGTGAGGTATGTAAGACATTCCGTACAACCTCTACCCCTTCTAAGTCCTAGTTGTAGTGGATTAAAAATCTTATTATGTTCCACAGTCCACTCTATTCTATTCTTTATAAGAGTTTCGAGCATTTTGCCTACACATGAAGAAAGAGCTATTGGTCTAAAGTCCAACGGATTATTACAATCTTTATCTTTTTTGATTATAGGTAAAATTACTGATTGTTTCCACTGAACAGGAACTATACCCGTTCTAAGACTTTCATTGAAAAGTTGAATTAATAACAAAGATCCAACAACGGGAAGATTTTTTAACATTGAGTAGGAAATCTGATCCAAACCAGGAGCTGAGTCAGATTTAATTGAGAGGGAGTTCTGATACTCGTCGAGAGCAAATGGCGGTTCTAGGGCTTGAGGAGATCTAACCAATACTTTATTGATAGCGGAAAGGGGGGTTAAGCAACATAGAATTTCGTGGGATATAGGAGTAGAGGGCAATTGTGTATATATTGAAGGTTTCGAAGCCGATACCTTATTAATTTTCTCCCACACAACTTTTAGAGGAGTGTTTCTATTTAATTTACTGCAAAATAGTCTGAAACTATTTTTACGTTTTGATTTTAGGAATTTTCTTGATTTGGCTATATTCTTTTTAGCCTCGATATAGTTTTCCATTGAGGGGATATTTTTAAATTTTTTTAAGGCAGACACTCTCGCAGAGACGACTTCAGCACATGAGTCATCCCACCATGGAATGTGGTATTTGGAATTATTAGGAGGGTGAAGCCAAGGTATTGTTTCATCAGCTACCGATGATATGGAGTTAGTAAAAAATTCGTAATCTTCCCTGGGAGAAGCTAAGAAAATGCTGTTTAAATTGTTATGATAAGTAGACCAATCAGCTTTCTTTAGATTTCTTCTTTTACATGAATGCGGGGGAGATTGAGGACATACACCTATCTGACATATTATGGGGAAGTGGTCACTAGTTCCAGTATCTGAAATAGTGGACCACTTGCCCACACTGGCTGCCACATCGACTGATGCCATTGTTAGATCTACTACCGACTTACTGCCTCCTGGGGCCACCAGTCTAGTTGGGGACCCATCATTGAGAAATACTAGCTCAAGTTCCTCCAAAGAATCAAAAATAATCCTACCATTGTGACTGTCTCTAGAACTACCCCATGCCTTATGATTACAATTTAGATCACCCATGATTAAAAATGGCTTATTAAGTAATTTAACAAGGGAAAACCAGTTGGATTTGGAGATAGAGTTGCCTTGTGGACAGTATATATTAAGAATATTCAAATTAAAGTTAGGGAGAAATGTGAGTTGGAATTGGACATCATGATTGAAGCCTGGATTGGCAATTTGAATTTCCCTATAATCAATATTATTTTTGATAAGAGTAATTAATCCGCCATAGCCATCCTCTCGATCTTTTCTGATTATTTGATACCCTCTACATCTTATAACATGTTGGTTTGAGAGCCAAGATTCGCTAATAAGGATTATATCTGGGTTAAGGTTTTTTATAAGGATTTTTAGATTGTCAGAATTAGTGTTATACGAACGTATATTCCACTGAATAATAGTTATCGGAGTGTTAGGATTCATTATAAAGAGTATGTTTGCTAGACCAAGGAGTCAAAAGATCTCGAATCCTCAGGCTCGAGATCCTCTATTCCCCTCCGACCCTGGTTTACATTTGTATTGAAAGGTGATACACTTTTGTTTATGCTAGTCTTTAGATCTGCCATATTGTAAGGAATGGAGTATGATTTTGAGTTTATTAAGTCCCCAATGAAGGTCATGACGAGCTCCCTGTGAGATTGGTTCAGCATAGACATGGCCTGATTGAAATCCAAATGAAGTTGGGATAAAGATTGTGAGTTAGTGATTTGAGAATCAGAGTGAGCAGGATTGAATTTTGAAGTCGAAGGCTCATTTATTCTTCTACCTGATGGATTAATAAGTAGTCTTTGGTGGGAGATTTTATCATAACCTGTATTTTCTTGTATTGAAGGTCTTCTTCTTTTTGGTGGAGATTGAGTGACTTGACTAAAAGGTTTTGAATATTGAGCTGAGGCTGCAGACCTCCTCTCCTGTGGTAAGATGCCATTAGAATTATTCTGATCGCTATGTAAGGGGGGGAAATCGTTTATGTTTAAAGATGAAATATTGTGGATCCTAGGAACCTGCTGACTTGCCTCATAGAAAGATAGATTAGAAAAGGACATTAGATCCTTAATATCTTTTTGTCTGACTCTCTCTCTACAATTACGACTATTTGATTCATGGTCAGAAGATTTGCAGAAAATGCAATATTTTGTACACGTATTAGATGAAGAATCCTCATGAGAAGTTCCGCATCTAGCACATTTCTTTTTTCCTCTACATTGGTTCGTAGAATGGCCATAAAGTAAGCAATTTCCACATTGAAGAACAGGGCTGATGAATGGTGTGACCCTCATTGGTAGTTGATATATGGAAATTTCTTTAGGAATAGTTTTTCCTGAAAAAGTTATGCTAATAGTTCCCGTGGAGACAAATTCAACCTTTGAATCCACTTGTACTCTCCGGTTCATTCGCTTTACACTTAATATCTTACATAAAGCCAAGTTGGTTTCTGATGCCTCCTTTATTTCTTCCTCTGTGAATCTCTTATTAACTCCCCTTACTATACCCCTACAAGAAATCTGATGAAATGGAATGAACACGTCATACCCTAGGGCTTCCCAATCTTTCCTCACAACGAAATCGTTGGCTGCTTTTCTAGTGGCAAATAATACCCCTATCCTGTTTTTACCTTTTCTACTGATTTTCGTGATGTCTTTAATTTTTAAAACAGAAATAGATTTAGCTATACTTAACACGTGGTAATCTCCAATATTTTTATCCTGACCCTGGACAAATACTTCATAAGGACCTATGTCGGTCTCCGAAAATAGTATTTGTTTTTTTCCTTTAAGACTTTTCTGAATAATTGGAGGTTGAGATTGACATTCATGTTGGTTGATTTTATTAGGAGGGTCAGGTGGTGGAGGAGGATCGGGAGGAACTTCTTCCTCCATCTTATGCGGCAGATTGACGAATTTAAAATCTATGCCAGTCGATGCAAATTAGAAATTAACAGGGAAATATACATAGTTTTGGACCTTACCCTTTGGATGAGTCGTCCGTTCACCTCGAACGATAATCACAGATTTGTCTATTTTAAGTTTTCTTCCAAAAAATCAAATGTCAAACACAACAAAATTCACAACAGATATTCACTGCGAAAAGAAGCCGAGGCTGTTCATCCCAGCGGACCTCGACTTCTTATCAACGATAAATAAAAAATTAACAAGAATTAACAACTGTTTTCACACTAAATTAGGTTTGATGAGGTTTTTTTAGCAAAAATTAAAAACTGTCAACTGTGACGTTTTCAACCCAAAAACTCTGAGGTGACGGTACTCAGTAAACGTAAATTTCATTGACATTGACAAGCGAAAAAGTCTTCTTTATCAAGTGATTGTAGAAAAAAGAATTTAAAATAAAACAGAGAATTTTTCAAGACTGTATTTTATCACTTGTTAGTTAGGCAGAACATCACTATTAATGACCACAACTTCGAAGTAGTAAAACAGTTATTAGAAGGTTTTCATAATGATATTACGCCCTCAAAGAGATGAACTGACAGGAGAGCGGAGAAGGCGCCGCAATGCTGAATCGGTGAGTCCGTTTGCTACTGAAAATATCGTCAGACATATTTAGACACGGTGTTTGGTAAATAATGGGCGATAGCTTAACCTCAGATTCCTGTGGTTAAGATAGGTCGACTGAAGCTAACTTACATTAGTAAAAAAGTTGATAATAACCGAAATATAGGGTAAAAGGTAAACTTTCATTTTATTTATTCTTGAATATTTCCTGACAGGCATGGGATAACAACACAAAATTTGGTAAACTAGAGTTCCTTGGGATGAGAAATCTAAATTCGCTACCAAAAATTATGTATTACCCAGAGGGCTTCACATACGTCTTTCATCGCTCATTAAAAGATTCAATTTTTTTATTACCCACTCTACATACTTTTTGAATCCAAACTTTTATTCTCTTAATATTTTTACTTAAGGGGATGGGTACCTATTTCGGCTGCAATGCTATTCAAATGGGGATTCATTTTTTTTGAATCCTAAGAAAACTAATAAGTATTTTTGAAAAATTTAAACGCAGAATGAAAGATTACGTCATTGGCGAGGGCCGAAAGTCCCTGAGAACTTATATAATGTTTATTTTAATAAGTTACAAGGGTGAAAACCTAAGAGAAAATTTAGTGTGATATTTGATTTAAAATATCTCATTCAAAATAAACTTTTTATTTATTCTAAGGAATTTTCGGCCCTCGGTAATAATATAGTTTTAATTCTTCGTTTAAATTTTTCAAAAATATTTATTGGTTTTTTCAGGATTCGAAAAAAATTACAATGTCTGTGGTAATATTTACAAATCTATCTTTGTCATACAACGCACTCAGTCGAATAGAATATTGTCAGCATACTGTCAGTCAGACAGTGACAACCAGTCATAATTTTAAATAATTGACATGGCATCGGGAATATTTTGAGTTGTTGATTAAGTAATATTGATATATAGTGTATTTGATAAATATTTGATTTAAGACGTGAACTTAATAAAAAGTTATTTATTGTGTATTATTTGTGAAAGATCCAAGCCGAGAATATATCAGATTAATAATATATTCTGTGATCCAAGTATTTTGTTGTTAAAGATGTTCAAAATTGTAAGCGTTCCATAGTAAAAATATATTATTAAAAAATCGCTTTTAACACTTTTCCTCTTTTCTCGATTGAGTATTAGTTTTTGTTGTACATATAAATTATTTCAATCACTGAATACATAGTTAGTGAAAAAATGGTCACATTTATGAACTGAATTAATAATTTGCAATTATAAAAATAACAGTTATCCAAGAACATTCAAAAGCCATCTCTTTAAGTTAACGATGACATTTTCAAGTAGAATGACAGTCTAGTAATGTTTACATATCCATAGCAGTGTGAATTTTAGTACACGTAATGTGCCGTGTAAAGACAGAAAAAGTAGGGATACCCGTAAAATGTTTGCGAATTATGTACCGATGGCCTTAAAAAAGGTATACTACATTCATCTCGCTAAACTCAACCGTTTTCGAGATAAGCGCATTTTAAATCTGCGAGACAACATAATTTTTTACATAATATTGTAGTTACACTCGAAAAATAACTTAAAACCATAAAAAGTTACAAAAATGTATCGCAAATTTCTTCAAATGGAATTTTCGGTGCAATGACATAGAAATGTAACCATATCACCCTTCATGGATACCAACGCGATACGACTCCCGCCTGGACCACCTGGACGAAAGACGCAGCAAAGATGCAATGAACCCATTAGTTTTTAATTTATTAGTTAGAATGTTATAAAATAGGGAACTAGGAAAAAATGCAAACATTCTTACGTTAGAGTTCAACTTGTAACAGTCAACTTTTAGTTTGAATCATTTAATTATAGTTATTGTATAAGTTCAGTGTAAAATTCAGAAATAAAGCTTTTTTTAAATAAATACAAGTGAGAAAACATTATTGGCGCTGCGAACAGGATCCCTACACAGAATTGCCGATAATTCCTGGTCAACTTCAGTTGTTTGGTAGCGAGATTCGACGGACCGAGACATGCAGAAGCTGCTTGTATTCCTGTAAGTCTTTTATCCTTTACAATTATCTTTATTTTTACTTGTTTTTATGAGCAACCTTTCTGAGTTAACTGAAACTGAATTAAATATTATCCTCTCTGAATCCCCACGAAATCATCTTCGCGATAGAAGCCCTTTACGTAGACTTCCTATTGTCAAAGAAATTTCTCAGATTCCGAAAGATAAAATGCCTATTTCAAATAGCGATATTTTCAGCCTATGTGCTACTCTCCCTGAATATACCACAGGTTATAATTTATCGACTTTTATTAGATCAGTAGATGCACTTATAGAATTTTTAGCAGGACAAAATCCTAGCGAAGTTCAAGCTTTCATATTAAACGCAAATATCCTTTCTAGAATTAAAGGAGAACCTAGAGATTTTTTGAATTTTTCAAATAAACACATTTGGACCGATGTTCGGCCCGCATTATTAGCTAAATACGGCGACAGGAGATCCGAGGAAATCCTAGTCACACAACTAACTACAACAGTTCAAAAACCACTCGAAAATTATGATGATTACTATCAAAGAATTACAACCCATCTAAACGATTTATTGCAACATATTTGTCTGCATAACAATGCGGAAACATTACAATTTAAGTCACCTTATTTTAAGAATTTAGCACTTAAGACATTTTGTACAGGTATAAATAACCCTTATTGTGAATACCTTTCACATTTTCAAATAGATACACTCGATTCAGCTCTACAAAAATGTATAGCTTACGATAACCATAGGAACCAAGTTTCTTATATGACCTTTTTGAAAAACCAACAAGTGAAATCAAAACCAAATTTTCAACCTAGACCACATAATAACAACACAAACTTTACTCGACAAACTCCTCAAAACACTAACGTAAATTATTCTAACAGGCAAATTCCTCAAAATACTAACACAAATCCACATAGACAAATTCCCCAACAAAATAACGCGAATTTCAATCGAAATACTTTCACGCACAACAACAATAATAGGTTTAACTCAAGACCTACACCCAATCAAAATTTCTATAGAAATCCAACAAATAAATATCAAAACCCGAATCCAATTAGAAAACCACAAACCCCTCAAAACTGCCCTAGACCAATGAGCGGTGTAGAAACCATTCAAACAAAAGCTCAACCCATGACAACATCTACTAGATGGAGCCAAAATTTTAATGTTGAATCGGAAAATTGTCTTGAACCTTTCGAAAACAATTATAACGAATTAGAATATTTCGACCCCCAAGAGACCGAATATTATGACATTGATAATACCCAAGAGCTCCCCCAAGACGAAAATTTTCACGACACTTTATTAGAAGAACAACCTCCTCCTCAATCGATCTAAATAATATTAAAAATCATCCAAGACTCCCCTTTTTCACATTACCCAAAAGCAGACTAAAAATCCTAATTGATACCGGTGGATCTGATACAATCATCTCACCTAAAGCTTCCAAATTTTTCAATCCCCGTCATATTTACAAAAAAGATTTTACGCTCACATCAATGAAAAAAACGACAAAATATTCCGACAATATCAAAACTCCCCTTTTCAAAGAATTAAATATCCCCGATTTTATCGACGCACGCATCGCTGACTGGAGCAAAGATTTCGACATTCTTTTAGGAAATTACGATTTAGATTCTTTTCAAGCCATTCTAAATTATACCAATAACACATTAACATTATTACGTTATAATATTGAGATACCATTTCAAACCCTTTCTTTTAAAATACCCGTTGACATAGAACAAGGCGAAGTATTATTTCCCGAGACAACAATTAATAATGAAATCTTCCCAGAATCCATTCACCACGTCACTAACGGATACATTGATAATATCACTCTCGACTATCCAATTCAAATGAAACCCATACACGTAGAAAATTTAAATAACTACGAAATAACTAATAACATACCTTCCAATTTTGACCCCAGTATAATTCGCACAGAACACTTAAACCCAGAGGAAAAAGAGAAAATATTAAAACTATGCCACAAATACAAAGACATATTTTACGACGAAAAAGACAAACTAACATTTACATCCCAAATTAAACATCACATTAGAACTAAAGACGAAAATCCCATTTATTCCCGAAATTTTAGACACCCCAAAGCAATGCAAGAAGAAATTACACGTCAGATAAACAAATTATTAGATAATAATATTATACGTCCAAGTATATCGCCATTCTCTGCATCAGTTTGGATTGTACCAAAGAAAACTGACGCTTCCGGTAAAAAGAAATTTCGCATGGTAATTGATTACAGAAAGTTAAATGAAAATACAATTGAAGACAAATACCCTCTTCCAAAAATTGACGAAATTCTTGATAACTTAGGTAAAGCCATATATTTCACAACCCTAGATTTAGCCCAAGGATTCCATCAAATAGAAGTCCACCCCGACTCTATAGAAAAAACCGCATTCACAGTACCCCATGGTCATTTCGAATTTCTTCGAATGCCTTTCGGTCTAAAATGTAGTCCAGCAACTTTCCAAAAATTAATGGATAACATCCTACGCCCCTTTCTAAATAAATTTTGTTTCGTCTACATGGATGACGTAATCATATTTTCCAAGTCACTACATGAGCACCTTCTTCACATTTCACAAATTTT
Source organism: Diabrotica virgifera virgifera (assembly GCF_917563875.1). Lineage (NCBI taxonomy): Eukaryota > Metazoa > Arthropoda > Insecta > Coleoptera > Chrysomelidae > Diabrotica > Diabrotica virgifera. Next base: position 215,379,917 of record NC_065449.1, read on the forward strand.
CCAAAAATTCCAAGAAACCAATTTAAAAGTCCAACTTGATAAATCCGAATTCTTAACAAAAGAAGTCACCTTCTTAGGCCACGTTGTTACCCCCGAAGGAGTAAAACCAAATCCAGCGAAACTTAAAGCAATAAGAGAATATCCACTTCCCAAAACAGTGAAAGAAATAAAATCCTTCTTAGGTCTAATCGGATATTACAAACGCTTCATCCCAAATTTCGCAAAAATCACTTCTCCCCTAACACGATGCACAAGAAAAAATGCAACTATCGACCCATCCAATTCCAATTATTTAGAAGCTTTTGCTAAATGCAAAGAATTACTTTCAAACTCCCCCGTTCTGCAATACCCTGACTTTACCAAACAATTCACACTAACGACCGATGCTTCTAATGTTGCATTAGGCTCTGTCCTAACTCAAGACGGTCACCCCGTTGCATATCACTCTCGTACTCTAAATTCAGCCGAGCAAAACTATAGCACGACAGAACGTGAATTACTCGCGATCATAGATTCATGCAAACATTTTCGACCTTACCTTTATGGATCCCGATTTATAGTCGAAACAGACCATAATCCCTTAGTATGGATTTACAAAATAAAAGATCCCACGTCTCGCTTAGCCAGATGGCGATTAAAATTAGAAGACTACGACTTCGAAGTCAAATATCGCCGAGGTCGTGATAACCAAGTTAGCGACGCTCTATCTAGAATTCAAATAAATGCACTCACCAAATCTTCAGTTATAGCTGAACCACCTAATACCAATGACTTTGACGCAGACGAATTTCTAGAAACATTCGATAACA